>NC_090440.1:1001879587-1003212626 GCF_031143425.1 Pleurodeles waltl | reverse complement strand
ACTTTCATGTCTGCGGCTTGCCGATCTTCTCCTCCCTCAGCTCAGGCAGGCATCTGAACTTTTTCGGAACTGAGTGTCTCTTGCAATATGCGTCTTAATGAGTCAGACAATCAACCATCAGTTACTGTGAGGAGCATGGCTCCTCAATAAATTTGCACTGTTTGATGAGCACATTAAGGGGGTTATTACAACTTTGGAGGAGGTGTTAATCCGTCCCAAAAGTGACGGTAAAGTGACGGATATACCACCAGCCTTATTACGAGTCCATTATATCCTATGGAACTCGTAATACGGCTGGTGGTATATCCGTCACTTTACCGTCACTTTTGGGACAGATTAACACCTCCTCCAAAGTTGTAATAACCCCCTAAGTCTCTCAACAAACATCTATTTTCTCACCAAACTGTTCTGTCACTTGAGTGAAAATTGACCTTTCGTAGTTAATGTTTGTCATTCGATTGAATTTGGCTCCAAATGCTTCTATGATTTGATGGTATGACATTATCTCAGTTTGTTAGATTTTCTTTACCACTTCTTTCACTCCATCACGGCAAGATTTTTAAGTACTTAATCATTTTCTCCTTACTTACGTCTTCCACAACATCTGTGAAATTATCGAAAGTCTTGATCCATGTGGTCCAACTGGCAGCAATACTCTGCTTTTTGGCGGTATCAAATAGCAGTGGAGGTTTCAAAAATGTGGCAGCACCATAATCCATGTCTCTTGCAGCAGCTATGGGGAGCCTTCGCCATCCTGAAGGCCACTTGCTGCCGACTTCAGCTGTCTCCCGCAGCCTCTCTGGGGACGAATTAACTTGTGAGCACAACCCCTGTGTCAGCACTCAAGTCACTTGCCCGACTTTGAGGTCGTAGGTCAGTGAGTATAGTTCACTACGTGACCTGGTTTTCGCTGCCTTCCACCAATAAATTTGGTTATCACTGCCTTTTATGTTGTTCCTGGTTGTCATTGCCTTTAGCATTAGCTTCGTATGAATGATTGCTCAGTGTTGTTGTGCAATGTCATATTCTCTCATCCTGACTGGTGAGTCTTGACAGGATTTTCCAACATTACTCCTCTCCTAGGCCTTCAAATTCTCCACAAGACATCATATGGGCTGGAGTGGAGCTTGCACTCCACATACGCCAACTGAGGCTTCTTTGCACCGGAATGGAGGGCACCTGTCATGCACAAGCAGTTTGCTAGATCTACGCATACTCTCCGGGAGAGCAGTCTTGTTTCTTCAGGGCAGGTATATGCGGTAGCAGAAATTTTAGTATTGTCCCTCATATCACAGAAGTCAGCTGTATGCAACAGATTATGCATTATGTTAAACAAAGTACTAATAATAACTGTAGAAAGAAGAATTGAGAAGGCAATTTTAATGTGCATTAGTTTACACTAATATTAAAAACCCTGGTGTTATTAAGGGTTAACTGTATGTTTGAAGGATTAAACGGATATGATGTAATTTAGGGCCATATGTATCCAAAAAATTTGTATTCGCAAACAGTGTGAATCGCAAAATTTGGGCGTTTGCGAAAGCAAAAATGCCTTTTAAGATTTATGAAAGGCGTGCGCAGTGCAATTTCTAGGAATCTCTAAAATAACGATTCTCTGAAATTGCGACTCCATTAGGGAATCGCAAATTACGTTTTTCTAAATAGGAAATCGCAAATAGGGAATTCCTTTTTGCGATTTTCAAAGCACATGTATCAAGCATTTCCTAAATGTGAATTGGGCATTTAGGAAATGCAATTACCACTAAATCCAATTTGGTGGTAAGCATGAGCAATTTTAAAAAATGCATTATAAATGCATTTTTAAAAATGACATGTAGCGCACACGTGCCTTCACATGTCCACAAATATTTTTTTGGGGTGCATCAAAAGGGGCCTTAGGCCCCCAGCACCCTGGGGTTTGCATTACCTAATTTGCGAATTCCTAACAGGAATTTGCAAATTCGGAAATGCAAAACCATTCCCACCTATGGGCCTACAGGCCCATAGGGATGAATGGAGTCCCATTCACTAATTGCGATTCGGTAATAGCGAATGCAATTTTTAAGAAATCGCTATTACCGAATCGCAATTTTCATACATCCCATTTTGCATTTCTTATATAGCGATTTCTTAAAATTCGCTATTTAAGAAATGCAAACCGGGAGCTAGATACATCTGGCCCATAATGTATGCAAGGGGGGGCATTCTCCCCCAGGGAGGACCCTAAAAATGGCGCGGTGAAATTTACATTTCACTGCGCCATTTTAGCTCCATTTTTAACACCTGCTCAAAGCATGCGTTAAAATGATGTGTCCACAACTTTCAATGGGCCTCCCTTTACTTTGCAGGATTAGTGCCACAATTGAAGGCACGAGCCCTGCAAAGTACCACAATAGCGTCTCAAATTATGACGGTATTGTCCTAACATGCGCCATGGCGCACCACATTGTAATTATGGTGCACACATGGTGTTGTTACGGGGTGCAAGAAAAGTGGCGCATCTCAACTGATGCACCACTTTCTTGTAAATCTGACCCTATGTCTGGCGCAGTCATAATGTGGCGCAAGGGGACGCAAAGTGGTGCAATGCAAACATTGCGCCACTTGGTAAATATGCTGAAGGAGAATGGCCTCCTTAATGCCACACTAGCGTAAAAAATTACGATAGTGTGTCACTAAGACTCGCTAGGGCCTTGTAAATCTGGCCCTAACTTTGGTAATAGATCCCTATTGTTCAAATGAGGAACATCCTGGACTGTGGACTAGCAATTAAAACATTTGTTTCAAATTTGTGTGGAGCTACATGGATGGATAATGTTCCCATGACAGACCTGGGAAGAAGCACAAATGCTGCAGCTTGGAGTTGTGTGGTCGATCTCTTTTCAATGATGCCCCTTCAACATAAAATGAACTGTTGCCCTGGATGCACTTTAACAATTCATCGACCAGTTTGACTTTAGTCAGAATTTTCCCTTGGAGAGACCCCTCTCCGTTGTAGAAGAACCCTGCATGCTGAGCCTCTTGGGGGCACCTATAATTGTTTGAAAAGCTACTGTTTGGACAAAGGAAATATCTTACCTGAAGGGTAATTCATAGCACTGTAGCAATTTCAATGAGAGACTAGGCTGTTTGCATGGACCACAAAAATCAGACACTGGAAAGCGCCACTGCGCCCTTGTCACCTAGCCCATGCTGATACAGGCCAACTGTGCCAAGGTAGGCCTCCAGCCCTCCAGAGACAAAGTCCATCTTGGGGTTCAACACTGTGGACACACCAAAGCTACCTGAAGCCTCTGCATGCGGGGCCCCTCAACAGCGAGTGCTCCTGGTAAAGAAAACTGACGCCTCAGGACACCTTTGGACCCGTCACCCCAGGACTGTGGTGAAGAGGACTGAAGGTGTCGATCCATCCCTGAGCATCTCACGTCTTGAATCCACCTGTTGGCTCTCCTTGACTGGACTACCTGTCGAAACCTGCAGTCTCTTTTCAACCAGACCGATCCCTATTGACCAACCCTGGTAACCCGACGCCTGCTACACCTCTGCACCCAGCCGCCCCAGTGCCACCCAGTGTGACCTGTTGGTGTGGTCCTGATGCTTGCCCAGTATTTACCTTAAGTCCAGGAGATTGGTCCAGTAAGTCGCTGAACTATACCTGAATGCAGTCCTTGTTTTTCTCTCCATAGGATAACATTGCGTCTGAGAAATGCACTGCATTGACTTTTGAAACCTGAGAGTATTTTTCTTGCAAAACATATTTACCTGATCATATTGATTCTGTTGCCTAAATATATGTAAAGATACTTGTTATAATGTTGGGTATAGTAGCGCGCAAGCGCTGCTTTTCTACCTGATTTAATCTATTCTGTAGGCTTTAAACCCGCCCATCTCATGCCCATCACTTTACTCCTTCTTGAGCTTGCCTTACATCAATCCATTGTGTAATTGGTAAATGCTTTAAGATTGTCTACCTTGAGGCTCTTTTGTTACGCCTTGCAGACTGACCCTACTACATGGATTATTGCACAGCTGCTGATATATTTTAAGAAGGGCAAACTACTTTTTCTTTTTTTCCCTCGCCCCTTCACGCTCCATAGCAGCCATGGCGCTTCAAGAGCAAACCACGTGAACTTGATCAGCAGTATTGGAGCGCTCGTCACATCTTCGTGATCCATGCCTTTAAAAAAAACCTTGTAATCGGTAAATGCTTTACCTAAATAAAAACACAGAATTCATCCAAGCAGCTCTCCTGGCACAGTGGGAGAGCCGATACTACAATATCCCCTGCACTCAGGGAAACTCATCCAATAATGCTTTGGAAGTATTCTTTTTCAAAACATTTTTGCCCATAACTCAGCTTATGGTGGTCCTGGGACAATACGATCACCACCAAAATGATCAGCATGTTGCACTTGTTCTGTCTAGGTCATCTCTTGGTCCCCACACTAGGTTAACGGAGACCCCAAAATAATAACTCCTCCCACCATTCAGTGTCTTTTCAATACCTTTCACAGTTGGATCTTTTGTTTTACGGGTGAGAATAGTTTGTGATTTAAGGGCCTTGTTTGTAATATCATTGTAGTAGGCCAGTTAGCTCTCAAAATATGTAACACACTATGGGCTAAATATATAGTTGCACTGCATTACATTCTGCCATTCTGTTTTTGTGTGATTATGTCCTCTAGGAGCTAACTATATGGTTACATGACCATGTTTCTTACAAATGCTATTTTTTGTGTTGTTCTTAGGGGTTGTTCTGAGTATTACAGTCAACATACTACAATAGTTGCAGCACTTGGAAATTTTCCCCAAAATGCTTTGCAGGGCATTCTTTTTACAATACATTTTCGTTCATAACTCAGTCTGCGGTGATCCTAGGGCAAAGGGAACACCTTCAAAACATTCACCACAACATGCTCTTTTAGTCTTTTATTTTTTAACTTTCACGTGGCTGGAACATTTGTCTTACAGCTGAGTGTAGTTTGTTTTTTAAGGGTCTTGTTTGTATACCATTACAATAGGCCTGCTAGCTCTGAAATGCCCTATGTCCTCTGGGGGCTAAACATTTGGTTGCACTGCATTTTTTTATGCCATTCTGTTTTCAAGTGGTTATGTCCTCTAGGGGCTAACTATATGGTTACATGACTATGTTTCTTGGAAATGCTATTTTTATTGTGGTGTGCTCTATGGGCTGTTCTGAACAGTTCTGTCAACATACTACAATATTTGCAGCACTCGGAAACTCACCGCGTAATGCTTTGCAGGGAATTCCTTTTACAAAACATTTCTAATTATAACTCAGCCTGTGTTGGTCCGAGGACAATGGACCACCTTCAAAACGTTCACCACAACATGCTCTTTCTGTCTAGATCATGTCAAGGTCACCACACTTGGTTAGTTGGGACCACAAAATAATAACCCATCCCACCATTCAGTGCATTTTTGGCTGGAACTTTTGTTTTGCACCTGGCAGTAGTTTGTGTTTTAAGGACGTTATTTGAAAAAATATTCCAGTAGACCTACTAGCCCTTTAACTATGTGCAGGGCCCCTGGTTATGTGGCAGAAAGAGGCAAAATATGCAGAGGGTTGACCAACTTATCTGGCAAAAAAAAAAGCCCAGCTATGTATTTACAACGCCAAGAGCTGCAACTCAAGTAAATGCAATATCTATTGCATTGCAAATGCTTGTTTTTGGAATTTGGTGTGGATCTCATTATTGAGTCATGTGTCTCATTTATTAACTGTGTGTGTATTTGCAGATGTCTAGCACTCCTCTCTGATAAGCTTAAGGCTGCTTGACCACAATACCCCCTAAAAAGAGCACCTTAGGATTGCTGGAGTGATCCCCTATCCACTGGTAAGGGAACCCCTGTACTCTTTGCACAATATATCTCATTTTGATATGTCATATTAAGAGCCAGCTCCCTACAGTTTATTACAAACTTAAGCTCAGTGTCAAGCAGATAAGGTGGGGTGCTTGGGTACGCAGTTGCCCCTTTGGTCCTCTTCTCCTGTGCCCAGGGATGACGGATGCAGGGGTGTCTTTAGGTCTCAGGTTTTCTCGTCCAGGAGCACTTGCGGTCAGGGGGTCCTGTGTGTTGAGGCTGCAGGCATTATCGGGGAGTCCTACAGGTGTGGGCCAAGGGTGGACGTGAGCTCTTAGGAGCTGAGGAACGTTGTTGGCAATGATGACCCACCTCAGCTGGGTTCAGGGGTCACGGGTAGAGTGGTTGCTGGAGGTGTTGGATTTTCTCTTACCACAAACCTGTGGGAGAGGGCAGCCTCCATGCAGTGGCTGCAGGCATCTTGAGAGAGTCCAAGATTGGTGAGACCACATTGGCCTCTGTCTCTGGGAAGCTGGGGACCCATGTTGCCACCATTGGTTGGCTTCACCTCGTGCCATGGGCGTCGGGTGCAGTGGTCACTTCTGGTGTCGGGTTGCCGGGGTTCCAGCAGCTGCAGAGTCTTTTTTTTGGAGTTTCTTGTTGCAGGGCAAGTCTGCTGCCCTAGGGAGACTTGAGTCTTTATTGAAGACTGGACAAGTTGACTTCTTGTACTGGATCCTTCGAGGTTGGCAGGCAGGCAGGAGAGGCTGGTTCCAGGTCAGCTGCTTCTTTTTTTTCCTCTTCTGTAGGTACAACTCTTCTTTGTCCTGGTCTTCTTAGGTTTTTGAAATCTGAAGTTCTAGGGTTCTGGGGTACCACCTAAATATCCATGCAGTGATAGGGGACTTAGCACACAGAGTTGTGTGACAGGTTGTGTTTCCAATTTCACCTGCACCAACACACTGTCTGCAATGGCAGCACTGTGTGGGTTAGGTGAGGGATCTCTGAGGGTGGCACAATTGGTGCTGCAACCCTAAGAGACCTTTCTTCGTATCCCAGGCCCTCGGTACCAGGGGTGCCATTTAGTAGGTACTTACAGTGATAGCTAAAGAGTTGGCTAATTGTGAAAAACAACTGTGCAGTTCTGGGGAAAGAGATCTGGCACTGGGAACCGGGTTAGCAGGGACCCAATGCACAAGCAATCAAAGCCACATCAGAAACCAGGCAAAAAGTGTGGGCTAACCATGTCAAAACGGGTGCTTTAATAATGCCCCCCTTAACAAAAGAGGATGAAACTAACCTTCCCCTAGAGAGTCTTCATCTTCTAAGTGGAAGGACTTGGAAAGGCCATCTGCATTGGAATGGTCAGTCCCAGGTCTATGTTCCCCGGTGTAATCCATTCCCTGTAGGGAGATGGACTACCTTATCTGTTTGGGATTTTCAACTTTTATCAGCATAAGCCATCTGAGAGGCCTGTGGTCAGTTTGAACAAGGAAGTGAGAGCCAAGCAAGTATGGCCTCAAGTTCTTCAGGGACATAACCACAGCAAAAGCTTCCCTCTCAATAGCACTCCAACGCTATTCTCTCTCTCAAGAGAGTAACCTCCTGCCAATGAAAGCAACAGGTTGGTCTTGGCCATCATCATTGATTTGGGACAGGACTGCTCTTATCCAATACTCAGTGGCATCTGTCTGCACTATGAACTACTTGGTGTAATCTGGAGCTCTGGGAACAGGTGCTGAGCACATTGCTTCTTTCAGGGTGTAAAGAACTTTTGACATCTCACTGTCCAGTTTACTTTCTGTAGCATTTTCTTGGTAGTCAGTTCTGTGAGAGGGGGCACAAAAGAGCCATACCCCTTCACAAACCTTCTGGAATGCCCAGTCAAGCCAAGGAATGCCCTGACTTGAGTCTAGGTTGTTGGAGCTACCCAGTCCAGAATTGCCTAGATCTTGGCTTGCAGGGATTGAACTTGGCCTTCACTTTCAAGAAGGCCAAGTATAAAACCTGGCCCTGCCCTATCGGGCACTTGCTAGCCTTGATAATGAGACCTGCCATTTTCAGAGCCTCAAGGACTTTTCCCATGTGGTTCAGGTGATCCTGCAAGGTAGAGCTAAATACACCAATATCATCTAGATGTGCTGCACTAAAGTCTTCTAACCCAGCCAGGACTCTGTTCACCAACCTTTTGAAGGTGGCAGGGACATTCTTTAGACAAAAGGGCATAACAGTGAACTGACAGTGCCCATCGAGAGTGGAGAATGAAGATTTTTCTTTTGCTCCAGGGGTCAGACCTACCTGCCGGTACGCTGATGTGAGATCAAAAGTATTGAGATATTTGGCTGTTCCTAACCTGTCAATTAGCTCATCAGCTCTAGGAATAGGTGAGCATCGGTTTTTATCATAGCATTGAGACTCCTATACTCCACACATAACCTCATTCCTTTTTTCTTCCTCCCTGGGAATTATGCTTGGGGACTAAAACCACTGGGCTGGCCCAAGAACGTTCAATGTGGTCAATGACTGCCAATTCAAGCATCTTGCTGACCTCAGCTTTGATGCTCTCTTTGACAAGGTCAGACTGCCTGTAAGTTTAGTTTTTGACAGATAAACTGCCCATAGTGTCCACATCATGTGTGTACCATGTATTCTGACCAGGGGTCAAGGAGTAAAGCTCAGCATACTGCTGTAAGAGCTGCTTACAATCAGCCTGCTGTTGGTTAGTGAGGGTGTCTGAAGAGACCATTCCCTTGACTGAGACATCTTTTGGATTTCTGGAGAGGAAATCAGAGAGAGGTTCACTCTCTGCTTTCTGTCCCTCATCAGTGACAACGAGCATGGTCATCTCAACTCTCACAGGATAGGGTTTCAGGCTATTTACATGGATAACCTGTTTGGGGCTCATGCAAGAGCCAAAATCCACCAGGTAGGTGACTTCCCCTTTTCTTTCTAGTATGGAGTAGGGTCCAGTCCATTTGTCCTGGAGGGCCCTAGTAACCACAGCCTTCAACACTCACACCTTCTGCCCTGGGTGGAACTCCACCAGTGCAGCCTTTTGGTCATACCAGTGCTTTTAGAGCTCTTGGCTGGCCTCAAGATTATTGGATGCTTTTTCCATGTACTCAGCCATCCTGGAATGGAGGCCAAGCACATAGTCCACTATTTCCTGCTCAGGCTCTCTGAGAAGCCTCTCCTATTCCTCCTTCACAAGACAAAGTGGTCACCTTGCAGGATGTCCAAACAAAAGCTCAAAGGGGAAAAACCTACTTACTTCTGTGACACTTCCAAGTAAGCAAAAAGCAGACATGGAAGTGAGCTATCCCATCGCCTTCTGAGTTTTTCAAGGAATCCACCAAACATAACTTCCAATTTATTTTTGAATTTCTCTGTACTGCCTTTGGTTTGTGGGTGATGTGGGGTAGTGAGCTTATAGGTCACAACACACTCAGCACACATGCCTTTGAGTTAGCCAGATATGAAGTTGGTATCTCTGTCTGACAACACATCTTTTGGAGAACCCACTCTGGTCAATGCACAAATGAGGGCTCTAGCAACTGCAGGGGCAGTTGTAGTCCTCAGAGAAATTGCTTCAGGGTACCTTGTTGCATTATCCACTACAAGCAGTATAAATCTGTTCTCTGGTGTTGGTGAAGGGTCAAGGAGACCAACAATGTCAATCCCTACTCTTTCAAAGGGAACCTCAACCACTGGAAGTGGAATTAAGGGGGGCCTTTGGGTGGCCATTTGCCACTGGCTTGACAGGTGGCACCGGATTTACAAAACTCCTTCACCCTCTGGGACATGCCCGGCCAGTAGAAGTGGTCTACCAATCCAGTCCATGTTTTTGCCTGGCCAAGATGCCCAGCTAGAGGGATATCATGTGCCAGAGTGAGGCGAAACTCACTAAACTCTCTAAACCGCTGGAGCACTATCACTCTCCTAGCGGCAGCAGGTTTGGGGTCTCTGGTCTCAATGAATAGAAGTCCCTCCTCCCAATAGGTTCCGTGGGAGCCACTGATATCTCCCTGTTCCTGATCAGCAGCTTGCCGTCTCAGGCCTTCAAGAGTGGGACAGGTCCTCTGTCCCTGGCACAGGTCCTCCCTAGAGGGTCCCCCTGGTCCTATGAGCTCTGCTGTGTAAGGCCCAAGCTCCTGAGGCTCAGTTCACTCTAGTGCTGACAGGTCTCCTCCCTGAGGAGATGGGACCTGGTCTAGTGTCGGATTCGAAGCTGCCTTCCCAGACTTTTTGCCATTCCTCTTGGTAGATTGGGCCATTATTCCAGATTCCAACTCAACTTTTTCACCCTGGGCCTTGCCTTGTGCTCTTGTATTTACACAGAACTATTCAGAGATACCCAGAATAGCTGCATGGGTCTTTCTTACTACCTCGGCCCATGCTGAGGACTCCAGATCATTTCCTAGCTGACATTGCACAGGGATTGAAGAAGCCACCACCTTCTTCTGGCCAGTAACCCCTCCCCATTCTAAGGATACCATCGCCAGGGATGTACCTCAGCCTGAATAACAGTGTTGGGGACAGTTTATGTCTTACCAGTCAGATACTGTTCTGAGAAAACCGGTTGCGTAGTCACCATGGTGAAACTGACACCAGTGTCTCTCAATGCTTCAACTTGAATACCATTAAGATGAGGCTGTTGTGTGTATCTCTCCAGATTACTGGGCCCGTCAGCCAGGGCAGCTACAGCCACCCCACCCTTTGAGACTAAAGTTGCCTCATAGGCTCACTGACATAGTCAGGGCCTACTTGGAATCCTATCTGAAGACTTACGACTGCATGTACTGCAGGTACACTAGAGGCATTCTTTTTGTTGAGACATGTAAGATCTCCAGTTAGGTGTCCATTAGTTTTGCAGTTATGACACCAAGCCTTTTGGCATCCTAATTTTTCCCTTGTACCCACCCTTGGGCTGGGAAGAGTGTTGGGGTCTAACCTCCTGTACAGGTGTTTGGCGGCGTTTGGAAGACTCCTTGTTTTTGTCCTTGTTTTGTTTGCCCTCTTTCCCTTGGGGAGTGTTTCTGGCCTCCTTTTTGTGGTCTCCCCCACCAGAAGAAGTTTTGATCACCCTTGTTTTGACCCAGTGGTCTGCTTTCTTCCCCAATTCGTGAGGAGAAATAGGACCTAAGTCTAACAGGTACTGATGTAGCTTTTTTTTCCTGCACACAATTACTCACCAGCTGCTCTTTCATTACTTAATTGTAAAGACCTTCATAACCATGCACTTTGTTATCTTCTAACCAGCCACCTAGTGTCTTCACTATGAAGTCCACAAAATCAACTCAGGACTGACTGTGGGTTTTTCGAGTTTCTCTGTATTTGATTCTGTACTCCTCCAGAGTAAGCCCAAAGTCCTCAATAAGGGTAGCCTTCATTAGGTCATACGACCTTGCATCTGCCTCATTCCGTGTCAGAGTCAAGCCCTGCACTTTCCTGAGAACAGTTTCTGCAGATGAGAGCCCCAATGCTGTTTAGCAGGTTTTGTGGCTACACTGGCCCTCTCATAGGCTGTGAACCATTTAGTGATGTCATCACCTTCCTCATATTTGGGGACAATCCCTTTGGGGATTTTAGGGTCACAGTACTGTACTCTGTCCCTAGTTATACAATTGCTACCACCACCCATTGGTGCTAAACCCATTTCTCTCCTCTCTTTCTCTATTGCTAGGATTCTGTCTTTCAGGGCAAGTGTCCTACATAATCTCTTCCTTTTCAGAGAATCTCCTTCTGGACCTTGAGAAACCTGAGTCTTCCTCACTATGGGGAGGTGTGCTAGACACTTGTGGTGCAGGTTCTACTCTTTTAATAATGGGGGAGGGTCTTGTTACTCCTCACTTGCACTACCCTTATCTACAGGGTTAGTGGCCTCATCTGCAGAATGGGCCTACCAATGCTCTGCCAGTAGCTCTGGGAGCCAGGCACTTGTAGGGTTTGAGCCTGTTTGTATTTTGTACCCTTTACAGAGGGTCCTTAACTGTTTTAAGGTAAGGGTTGGGGTCGAGCTCCACAACCCTGTCCTCTGAGGTTCTCAATATTTTACCAAAGTAGCAACCATTTTGAGCTAGTGAAAAAAACCTAACACAGGTTTTTGCAGTGCTAACTAAAGTAAGTTTTTTAAATTTTCACTGTTAAGCTACAGAGACCTAACCAGGACCCTAACAGTACTTTTAAGAATTTGTAAAAATACTCAATTCAAAAACTGCAATTTCACTAAAGGCAATTTTGGGATTTACTCATGTAGTCACTTATTGACCAACTGGCATCAGGAAATGTAAAGTCTCAGACCCCACCACTCTTCCACCAATGTAGGAAGCAGGCTCTCTATATAGTGCACTATAATGCAGTACACTGTGCAGAGAGTCCAGTAGCTCCCTAATTAGTTTTGCAGAGGCAAAAGTAGATAGGGCAAATGCTCTATTTTGTGGTAATGAGAGTGAGCAGTTAGGCTTATCAGAGGGTAGTACTAAGCATTTGCTATACTCGCAGAGGCAATAAATGTGACACACACTCAAAGAATAAATCCAGGACTAATTTAGCAAAATAACAATTCTTTTTATATAGGTTTCAAACTCAAGAACTTCGTAATCAGGGAAGTAGACTTTAAAGCATAAACACTTTTTTGTTTCAAAAATCAACACAGTGCAAATTTCAGAGCTCTCTCAATGTTATCCTAGGGAGGAAAAAAAATGTTCAGCAAACCTAGGGTTAACAATGAGTTACAAAGCCAATCTCAGGGAGTAAAGGTAAGTACTAGGCACTGATTACAACCACACCAACAGGTCACACCGGGTGGCACTGTGGGGCAGCCAGGCGAGGAGGTGCAGTAAGGCGTTGGATGTCCAATGCTTTCCTCTGGAAGTTTGGTACTCTTGAAGACTGGCTGCAGGCTCTGGCTAGGATGCCAGTCAGGGACAACAGGCAGGCAAGTAGTAGACTTGGGGTGCTCAGGGATGTGGGGGCGCCTTTGGTCTTCTTCTCCTGTGCCTAGGGACGACGGATGCAGGGGTGTGTTTAGGTGTCAGGTTTTCTCGTCTGGGAGCACTTGCGGTCTGGGGGTCCTGTGTGTTGAGGCCGCAGGCTTAGTCAGGGGGTCTGGCAGGGGTGGGCAAGGGTGGATTTTGAGCTCTTAGGACCCAGGGGACATTGTAGGCACCAATGACCTACCTCAACTGGGGACAGGGGTCACGGGTATGGAGGTTGCATGAGGCGTCAGATTTTCTCTCACCACAAGTATGTGGGAGAGGAGGGCTGCATGCAGAGGCTGCAGGCCTCTTGGGAAAGTCCAATATGGGTGAGCCCACACTAGACTCAGTCTCTGGACATTGGGGAACCGCATTGGCACTGTTGGTTGGCTTCACCTTGAGTCATGGATGTTGGGTGCAGTGGTCACTTCTGGTGTCTCGTTTCCAGGGTTCCAGCAGCTGCAGAGTCTTTCCTTTTGAGTTTTTTGTTGCAGGGCACGTCCGCTGCCTACGGGAGACTTGAGTCTTTATTGAAGGCTGGACGAGTTGGCTTCTTGTGCAGGATCCTTCAAGGTCAGCAGGCAGGCCGGAGGGGCTGGTTCCACATCAGCTGCTTCTTCATTTCATCTTCTGTGGGTGCCAATCTTCTTCGTCCTTGTCTTCTTAGGTTATCGAAATCTGAAGTTCTAGGGTTCAGGGGTGCCACCTAAATACTCAATTTGGGGGCATTACAGGGAATGCCAGGCAGTAGCCAATGGACTGACCACCTTTAGGGTGACTACACCATCTTTACCCTCATAACCCTAACCATAGTGGCCTAATTCCTTCCAAACAAGATGGAGGAATTTAAAAAGTAATATCCACTTCAGCTCGTCCTACTTAGGGGTGGGACTGGCATGAAGTGGGCACTCCTCCTAATTTAACTAATTTTCCACCTGTGCTGCTGCCAAAAGTGGGATATGGACAGGAGAGTTGATCATCTGCACCATCTGGAGAGACGTGGATCGCATTACAAAGGCGGCAAGGCCTTTGAATCTCCCCGCTCTGGAATGTCTATCCTGCCTGGGAAAGGAGGTCACACCTTCTGCCAGAGCAGGCCTTTGTCCCAGGCCTTCGAGAGTGCTGGTCCTGACCTCGCAATGACCACACTTCAGTTGCAGACTCTATAGTCACAGATCTGAAACCCTGGAGCATATTCTGTGTATCTGCCCATAGTTAATGGACTTCGATAAGGAAATATCCATGTCAAACCTTTATTAAAAATAAAACACGAACAGTTAAAGCGGCAATGAACAGCTGTTGTTTTTACTACAAATTAATTCTCCTGGCAGAAAAATAGTGAAATATCTTGACTTGTCTTACTAGTGGCTGGGCTCTAGTAACTCATCTTTCACTGTAATTTAATACCTTTAGAGCTACAGAACCTTTTCTGTCTCATAGGTTTCTTTTAAACAATATCATGTTTATTGATAGAAAGTGTTTCAGACAAGTTGTTCCTAGCTTAGTATTATGGTGGATTTTGTAATAAATTGATTTTAATACAATGACATATTCCACTACTACTACCAAACACAGGTGTGAGCTTTCTACATCTGGCTATCAACAGCAACACTCAGCAGTGATCAGGAAACTGTTAAAAAGCTGCCCTCACCTAAAGAAACCTTCTCACTCTGAACAAAAGAGACTCCTGTCTCAACCTTCACCTCCACCATCTACCTTGTGGTAGTACTCAGGTCGACTAATTAGCAGCTCATCTCAGTAAAGGAAACTCATCAAATTTCTAATGGAGCCTTGTGACTCCTTTCCTCGCTTCATTGTCTTGGTTGCCTCTCTCCAGCTTCAGGACTTTCATCAATACACTTTCACTGTCTGGAAAAACAATCTATTAGAGCTAGGGTTCCATTTAGTGCATAGAACCAGAACTTTACAAGATTGGACCACTCCAGTGACACGGATAAAAAGGTCTGCTCACAACTACTGATTCAAAAACATGATATGCTGCCAGCCAAGAGCTTATTCTGCTTTGTTTCATCCTTCAAAATCTTCTGAAAGTTTATACATCTACTTTTAGCCAGGTGATTACAGGAGCACAACTCAGGTTCAAGTCTGGTCGCCTAAAACAATAAAGAACTGAGAAAACTGAGAGAATTTTTCAGCACTTATGTTCCAGACTACCAAAGTTAATTTTAGCTTCTAGAACCAACAACTTGGTTCAGTGATTAGCATGCTGCTCCGGCTTTGAGGCAATGCTTTAAAACGTGGTGGAACTGATAAACCACCATATTTAATGTTACATTTCTACAGTCTGGCAAGAGCAGACAAGGCTTACGTTTTGCATACTCACAGTGCAATGAACAAGGCAGAGATATTTAGCATAGCATGCCTAAACATGTTTACTGAGCTACACCTTCATGTGTATTGCCCAATAACCACCAGGAAAACTACACTTTCTTTGTACCAAAAACTAGAATTTATGCCCTGTCACCATTAACAGTTAATATATTTGAGAAACAAAACAACTGAAGCATATTAATCTGCCTGTATGAAGAAGCCGTAGAACCGACGAAAGACCTGGTGGTACCTTCCATCTACAGAACGTACCTCCTAATACTGCTCTGTCTACAAAGTTTAAAGCTATTCTGAAGTTCACAAAACAGGTATATACAACTTCAATTTGTTTCACATCTGAGTGACTACCCACAGTATTAGACAGTTGTCCATAGTTGAGTGAGAAGGTTGAAAGCTGGCATGGTCAAGTAGTATGTTTTTTCTGCTCAGAGAACCAGTCATTTTGATGACGAGTGATCAGTTTGGCAAAATTGTTGTCAATTGCATCCAGTAAAGATGTAAACCAATAAGAATTATTATTTTATCTTGAGCCCTTTTGAACAGTTTGATTTTAACTCCAAGCCAGGATTCTTGTATGGAAACCTTCAACACTTTGTGGGAAAAAAGTGACAAAGCTGGGACACTCACCATTAATCTTTAGTGTCCCAATTTGGAGCACTGTACAAAACATCTGCAGGCATTCCTCTCCATGTTATCCATTATGCGGCTACCAGTGTGCAAGACTGTTCACAGGATCTCTGTATTTATAAACCTGCCTTATCTTTTAAGTACTCCACCAAACAGCCTCTACAAGGAAATCAGAAGTCAACATTGTAAACAGTGAGGGTGCCCCGTAAACTAGCACTGACAGATCCGTCAGAACAACTCGTCTCCAGAGAAAAGCCAATGGGCCATTAGTGGACCCTTCCTAGAAGACAACCTGGAGCTCTAACCACAGCAAGAGGGCAAGTGATCTGCAGAAACATCAACCACAGGCAAACAGGAATCTATGAAAATTCCTACTGAGGGTGAACAGGAAGGCTTCAACAGCCCAGCTTAGAGGGTAGGCTAGTGCCATCACAAAGGGTGTAGCAGATGGGGCTTTTCGCCTCAGGCCCTGACTTTCCAAAGGATTTAGTGGCCGGATATGGATATTGTTAGGCCAGGGAATGAGGCCAGTCAACTTTCACTCCCGTCAATGGAGTATCACTTGGGGCTGATTGGTTAAAGTCACTGGTTCTTTGTCTGAAAGTCAAGATGTGAGGTTATTCCGATGCCAGGGGGCTCTATTCTCTATGCATAAAAGTCTGTTCATCCACAATGTGAATTAAGTATGTCTCAGAACTGAAAAGACAGTTGTTTTCGAATTACAACAGTATGACCACATTTTTGGCAATGGATAACGAGTCACTTTGCAGTCACTGAAGAAGCCTAGTTAAACTCTATTTTCAGATTTGTTTTGCCATCATTATGACTTCAGGAAGCTCGATAAAGAGTTATGCGTTGCCTAGTTTTTAAGGTCTCAGTCTGAAGCTCAAGTGTTCAAGCTCTCCTCTCACAATCGACTTGTGTTTGCCTGAATGAAGTGGAAATTCCGCACTTTACATATTAAAAGAATATGTCCACGTTTGGTTAATAGGAGAAGATTAAGAAAAAGGCGCTTGTATATTGCTAATCAGATACTGTTGTTAGCATTCTCTCAGGAAGTATGTATTTGCTCTGTAGGCCATGCAGCAAATAAGTTCTCTCCTGAGCACCCTCCCACTTTATTTTCTATTCTGACTGCAACTAGCTTCCAGCTTGCAGACATCTATGTAGTCTAATTAAAATTTTATTTTAGAGTTTGATGCTATAACAGTGTTTTGAGAAGGCTACTTTTGACAGAGTGAGTAAGCTTTCTAGTTGTCCGATGGTTGCTGGTTCAAGTCCCAAGGCTTGAATAGTCCTCTGTTTGATTTGAGGCATAAATCTCTAAAATAAGAGCTACTTATGTTCACAGAAAATTCTCCTGACCTGCCAATATTATTAGTGTTGTAAAAGTGATCACATCAGACAAGATTACTCTAGTGGCTATCCAATTCGCGATTTCCTGTAGGGATCACCCCAGTGGATCGGCAGCGTTGCCAGTAGTAATATAAAAAAGGAGGCATCAATGTACAATGCCTTTACATAGGTAACACATAACAGCCATAGCTGCAATGCTCGGCCCACTAAGGTATTCATATTACTAATTAGTCTCCACAATGCCTAATGATTTATCACTCAAATATCAGCTGTAAAATATTTTGGAAATTCATTTTTCTCCAAACATTATCACATGACCTTGAAAATAAGTATAGTTTCATCTCGAAAACACACTTATGCGATTTTGGTATAAATATATTAATTTAGCTAGGCGAAATCTTCTTATTTAGTAGGCTGAGCTGCTCACAGGAGAGCTACATACAGTTATATGGAAAGCTACCAGTAGCTTACGAGGCTGTTGGAGAAGCCTGCTTTGAGGTCTGTTCAGTTACAAAATGTTCCAATGGCCTCCCTACCAAGTAAAAAGCTAAATGTTTTTATATTGCAACAATATGGCTGCAGGTTTTATGAATGAGAGCAGAGATAACTTGCAGTTAGAGGGATGCAACTTGTAGTCATCTACATAGACTCATTGCTTACCATTTTCAAATCATGTGTCATAATTTTGTTTACTAAAAGAATAGAGTTTCATACATGGTCTACTGGTGTACATGAATCGCTCTTTTTTTTAGCAAGTGTTTTTATTAGGGTTGTGTAATGAACAGTAACAGTGATACTGACATTCCATGTGGTGTACACTTCTGTGATATAAAGCAATAATATCGACATACAGATGTCAGACATGGTGGCACACAACAATCAAAAGTGCTACGTGAAAAACATTTCAAGGAGTCAATAACAAATTGGATCATGCACGCAAACGGGTGTAGGTCATCGTTTTGAATTAGATGAAGAAGTGATTGAGGAAGATGTCCCAGGTCGGGGAGATGGGGACACTTGTGGAGATGTTGGACTTCCTCATAGTGTAGCGAATCCCCCTCAGTGCTGTAGCACCCCATACCAGGACTGAGACACAGGGTCCTGACTCCATCTCCAGTATAGTGTGAGGGTTCGCTTGGTGAGGAGAGCGAGGCTAGCGGAGCGTGCTCTCACCTCAATGCACCTCACATGTTTGATGCCCAGCGAACAGGCCTCCCAAGTGTAAATGTCAGGAATTTCTGTTACTTCTCAGAGAGTAGTGTGGACCTAGTGCCAATTTGAGTTGAGAGCAGGGCACGACCGCAGCATGTGCTTAAGATCTGCTGACAATGGGTGGCAGCATGGGCAGCCCAGAGGAGTGGTGAGGAAATAGTAATTGAGTTGTTCAAGTGTTAAATAGACCCTGTATAGGACTGTGATCTGTATGCTTTTGAAGCGTGCAATGCGAGAGATAGGACCTAGGACCTTGACTGCCCAGGACATAGGACCTTGAGTGCTCTGCCCCACTCTGCATCGTGAAGTGTCCATCCAAAGTCGGCCTCCCATTTATCTATCCGTGATGTCAGCGGGACCTCTGTATGCTCCTTCAGCATCTTGTATAGTCATGTAAGAAGATGACGGCCCGTTCCCATATTTAGTAGTGTCTGTATAGTGAGTGAGTTTGGGGCTCTTCATCCAATGTGGAAACATGTGTCCCAGTTAGTGGTATATCAGGTATTGACCCCCGGGACGGGCGTAATCATCTATGAGTTGGTAAAGGAGAGGAAATGGCCGTCTGCAAAGAGGTTGCCAACAGTTGATAAGGAGCAGGCAAGTCAGGGTGCTAGGTCTGCTGAGTAGTGGAAGCCAGGGAGGGTGTCAGGCCCCATAAAGGGAATGATGGGGCATAGGGTGTGATGTGGTGGGTAAGGTAAGCTACTCTCTTAAAACACCTTTGAGTTAATGTGACCTGTAGTGACTGCAGAAAGAAACTCGGGAGAACCGAAGGAGGCAGGGGGGCAGAGCCCAAACTTTTTTCATCTAGGTTGTGTTGCGTTTTGCAACCTATTTTAAGGCTGACTGCAGTTGAGCTGCCAAGTAGTGGGCCTCAAATGACGGCGCTAAGGCCACCCTTGCCCGTCACTAACTGCAGTTTATGTCGAACAATCCAATGGCATTTAAAACTCGATAAGCTCTACAAGTATTATGTCCAGGTCGCAAAAAAAAACAACAGGTAGATTGGCAAAATAATAGAGAAGGTGTGGGAGAATAATTATTTTGGACAAGGCTATTTTGCCAGTTGTGGCCAGGGGGACTACCTTCCAAAATTGTACCTGTGATTTCAAGGCTGTGAAGGCCCTCCTGAGGTTGCCCTGAAAGAGGTCAGTGTGAGAATGAGAAAGGCACACTCAAGGTATTGGATGATGTCACCTCTCCAGTCCAGTAGCGTTCCCTCCAGTCGCACCTCTAGAGGGTGCAGGGGGCCGCTCAGAGGGAATGCACACAATTTGGCCCAGTTCAGTCGTAGGCAAGAAATACCCGCAAACTATTGCAGTGTGGTATAGAGGGGGATGAGATCTGAGCGCATGTCATGGATGTAGAGATGTAGGTCATCCAAGTAAAGAGAAACTGCATGGCTCACGCCATCTAGGGATATTCCTCACAGGCCACTCCTTCCAGGTGAAGTCTAGCAGCATGAGACTACAAAACCAGTGAGAACAATGAGGGGAGAGGGGACAGCCCTGTCTGGTGCCCCTTCTCACAGAAAATGCCACGGAGATCAGCCGGCCAGATGAACCCTGGAGGTAGGGTCTGTGTAAAACAGTTGTGCGTAGGCCTGAAGATGTTCACCTCTCAAGATGTAACACCTGGAATAAGTAGTCACACTCAGGGTATCAAAAGCCTTTTCTAGGCTGAGTATGAGGAAGGCTGCATGGGGAAACCGACAATGAGCTTTATCCATCAGATAAAACAGGTGGCATATTTTGCGTGAGGTGCTGCATCCAGGCACAAAGCCGTTTTGCCCAGGGTGTACTAAGGTCGGTAGGATATGGGCATATTGTTCAGCCAGGAATTTCTCGAGGATCATATAGTCGGCACCTAATATGGCAATCGGCTTATAAGATGTCAGGAGTGTCAGGCTTCAGTCTAGATACTAATAAGGACTCTCACAGAGATGAGGTAGTTGCCTAACCTGCAGGGCTTTGGCATATATCTCAACCAGCCTTGGAGCATGGAGCAAAGCAAAAGTGTTGTAATAGTCGATTGGAAGGCCATCAAGGCCAGAAGTCTTATTTCTGGCTTGGGTATGGATGGCCTGTTTAATCTCAAGGATGTTGATTGGTTCATCCAGGTCATCTCTGCTAATAGGTGTGATGTGTGGGAGAAGAAGCTCCGGCAGGAACGAGCAGACTGCCTTAGCAGGCAGACGGCAGACCTAGGGTTGCTGCATAGGTAGAGGAGTAGTGAGTAAAAAGGCATCAAGGATGTTGCATTGGGTATGGAGAGCAGCACCAATGGGTGAGGTGAGCTGAAGAATCGGCCCTGAGTGGAAATCTTACCAAATAGGCCCTGAGACTCTTGGAAGGCAGGGTCTTCCAATGTCTCCCTTGGGAGTCGCCACATGGGCACTGGGGGAACCGGGTCACTCCATGTCATGTCAACAGTATGTGCATCATGGTCAAAAATTAGGCAACCTAAATAGTCAACATGGTGAATGACATCCAGGAGTGAGGATGAGAAGATAAAGTTGTGGAGGTGCATATATAGGTAATACACTGCCTAGTAGAAGGAGTAGACTCATGCATGGGGGTTTACGGATCTCCACTCATCTACTAACGACCACTGGTGAACCCACCTCCAAAAATGATCTGTTGGAGTATATGGAGTCGAACGGGGAAGGGGTGGATGAGAACGGTCGAGGGACCAGTCAAGTGAGCAGTTATAGTTGCCAGCAAGCATCCATGGTGTTTCAGTTCTATGTGCTAGCACCCCAGAGAGTGTCACCCAAAAGGTGTCCTGTTCTAAACTGAGAGAATATATGCTGCCAAGGAAGATGTTGAAACCGTCATGGTGGCCCTCTACTAGGGCATAACGTATCTCTATATCCACTATTGTTTCAAAGGCCTGTAAGGGGGTCCTGGGTCGAATCCAGATAAGGGCTCCATGTGCATAGGCAAAGTAGGTGGTGGCTATGAAGAGACGTCTCCAGCATTTTCATAGGCACTGCAGTTCGGTTGATGTGATGTGCCTTTCCTGGAGAAAGATAATGTGTGTCTTCTGATGTAGGAGTAGAGAGCATAGCATATCCTTCCCATGTACATGCTCCTGACATTTAAGGTGAGAAGTCTCATCCTAGCTGGGGAGGCATGAGGAGGTTGGGTAGGGTTCACCGTGAGGGCAAATGACTTGGGGTAGGAACAGGAGTGACATCCCAAGGAGACTCAATTCAGCACCATTCCTGTTGCAGACGTTATTGGATGCACCACCCTGGTCGAATTGCCGTGCGGAGGGTTGCAGCGGCAGGGGGAGTACAACAAAACAACATGTGGGATAAGCTGCAGTGGCAGTACATCTAAAACTGGGTGAGGTCTTGATCCATGAATGAAAGAGACAAAACAGGTGTGGTAGTCAGACATATATAAGAATGAATAAACTATCCTGGGCCTGGCTACAAGAAGAATCTGAAAAGGGAAGGAGGGGGAGAGGGGAAGAGGGCAGGAGGATGAAGGAAGGGGGTCCAGTCATATTATAGAGTCTGCTGTTTGTGGGGTGACCCGTGGAGGAGTCTGAGAGCCAAGGTGCAGTTTATCTGTTGCTGTGCAGTCATCATCGAATGTGAAGATGTGAAGGCCTCTTTCCCCCTCTGAGGAGCCAGCGCTATTTCCCAGTGACCCTGCAGTTTGTATCGCTCATGGCCAGTCTGCAATGATTTGTTCAAGGGGAGGCAGCTTACGGGTTGCAGGAGGCAGGGAAGTGTTCTGTTGAGTTCAGAGCCACCTCCACTGCCCATTCGCCTATCTAGTCCCAGATGCCTTTAGGGTCTGCGAAGCAGAAGGAATTGCCCTCCAAAGGCAGTTTGAGGTGGGCGGGGGACAGCAAGGAGTACTGAATACCAAGTTTGAAAAGCTGTTTCTTTGCACCTACAAATGAAGTCCATTGACATTATACAGCTGGAGTGTAATCGGGGAATATCATTACATGTTGGTTTTCAAGCGTCAGAGGTCCAGCAGATCTTGCAGCTCTTAGGATAGCATCAAGATCTCTTAAGTGAAGGAGTTTGGCGAGCATGGGACATGAGGATGCCCCTGGAATCTGTGGATTCACTGGTATCCTGTGTGTTCTTTCTAAAAAGAAAACTGGCATAACGTCGGAGGTGGGGGTGATGAAACAATACCAGTTTTACAAGACTGTCAGAGAGTCTTGGCCTTCCAGCCCCTCCGGAAGACCTAAGATGCAAATGTTGCTTCTGTGGACGTGGCCCTACGCTTCTTCCGCCCTATCCACTAGGATCTTTACGTAGTCTCAGAGGTCGGCATGTGCACATTAAGAATCAGACATCTGAGGTTGGGAGCATTGAGAGCTCCTTCTCACCCTCCGTGATGCTGTCTGGCAGCTTGCAAGGGTCGTCTCAGAGAAATCCAAGTTCAGCCATCAGGGTGCACACTTCCGACTTCTTGTAGAGTCAAGAGCTTTCAGTGGCTGCGTGGACCTTGTCAAGTTTGTCATCTGAAGGCAGTGAGGTTCTTGTAGGGTTGTCAGGAAGAGGAGTCTCTGGTACAGTTGTTTGTTGGCAGGTAACCTGAGAAGTTCCCTCAGGCACGGCAGACCTGCGGTGGACCATTGCAGCAAAGAGGGGCTCCCAAGAGGTTGGCAGAAAGAGGGAGGGGTAATGGCATATGCCCACCCATTGTGAAGAGCGTGCAGTTTAAGGTCAAAGGGTACACACCAGGGCTGCAATGAGAGTGTGCCGCTGGTTGAGACCCTCTCGAGTGTCCGGCCGTAGGGGGACATATGGTAGTCAGAAGTCCAGCAAGCTATGCAGGTTATCAATACCTCTGTCTGGGGAGTTGAGGCTGGACTGGAGTCGTACAGCCCATGGGGGAAGGAAGATATATACCCAGAAGGCATTGTTGGACCTGCCCTTTAGTCCCCTTTAGTCCAGATACCAGGAGTAACTGTCGCTCACGGGGAAGGAGGGGACCTATGAGGGATTGTGGTTTAGGTTCTATCTCGCAGGCGAGTGGTGTCGAGGAGGACCATCAAGGTGTGCCCCTTCTCTTATATTGCAAGGGTGCCCCCTGGAACCTCCCCCTCAGCAGGAGCTAGTCTCTTCTTTCACTGCAGAGATAATGTGTTCAGAATTTTGTTCCATTTCCGAAAGAAATAAACATAAATTCCTGAATGAAAACCAAGAAAATGTTGCCTTGAATGTCTGGAATCTATTAATACAACATTTACAAGGGTTTCCCTATGAAATATAGTTTACACAATCAACTATGTAATGTTAGTGCAGATTACAAAATTGGAAGAATCTCTCTAAATTAGCCATTTTCCGTTTGATGACGGATGTCAGACTCAGGACTATATGAAAAGTACAAAAACTGGCCAGTAGAACACTTTGAACATAATGTTTGTTATATTTTTAGCATTTGTTTCCAAAGCATAGTAATTCCCACCAGTCTCCCTTGTGCAGGAACATATATCTTTCCAGATTTGTGCCACAACTTTGTTCCTCTGTGACTCCTGAGTGTGGGGGTACCAGACATGTATGGAATTTCTAAGGGTTCAGAGTGCCCACAGGTGATACATTCTGTGTAGCATCATTTGGACATTTGGAAAGCAGTTGTAAGCAAAACGCTGGTTTAGGATATTTGTCCTTTGTTCACAGATATCACCCCTGGACTGTATGGAAATATACAGCAGGCATATATTTTTAATATCTGCACATCATGAGGTTTCTATCACGGGGTACCAGAGTGCCCTCATCTCAGTTGGCTGGCCAGCACAATGCACAAGACATTTCTCAGAATTTGAACATTTGTTTCCTAAACACATGGTAATTTCCTTCAGTCTTCCTCTTGTAGGAACATATGCCTCCCAAAGATTGGTTAAATCTGTGTTCTAGTCCCCTAGGTGTTATGAGTGTGGGTTTATCAGGCCCAAGTGGGTTTTCCAAAGGTTTTTCAGCCGGAATCCACATGCTAGACACCAGAGAATGTTTTTGTTGGGGGATTCCATGGAAATTGTCTGCAGTATTTTCACACAGGTTCTGCCTCACCCCTGAGGAATCTTTTAGCCCTGGGAAATTTATGAAAACTAGAGATGCAGGGGAATCTATAGTGTTGTGACTTGCATGAATTTGAACACATTATACTACTCAAAATCCCCTGCAAATGTCAAACAGTGGGTAATAAAATCAGAATTATTCCTTTTTCTATGACTCCACGGTTTCCAGACCATCAGGCAAATTATAAATGTTGTACCATCTTAGGTTCCTACAGTTCTCCCAATAAAAATTGTACCCCATGTGTGTGTGCCTAATGCGTGAGACCAGAATAGTGCAAAACTGTGACCATGTAAAGACCACATTGACATTGTATTCTCTTTACTTTGTCACTCATTTGTTATAATCTTGTCAACTATGATAGGCTGACTCACACATGCAAGGCACTGTTTTTTTTGGTAGACTTGACGGTACGCTAGTTGGTGGGATTTGTGATGTTCCACACACTTTCCAGAAATTTGTGAAGATAGGTCTGCCTTGACAGCACAGCTGCCATCAGAACTTATGTGGTTTAAGCAAAAATAGCTTTTAAAAGTACTACTGAGAGAGCGTTCCCATCTCTGCTAACTCATTGTCACCCTTGAGTATAAGTAATTTATTGGGCAGAAGATGTGCGCTTCCACAGCAAAAGAGTGCATGAATAGCACTTTTTGCTATGTATGAAAGCGTATGCTTAGTACAGATGACTGTGGTGGTTACGGGGCAAGCCAATGAACAAGGCTATAGATGTAATCTGTTTATTATGAAAAGTTATGATAAAATGAATAGGAATTATGGGGGTCATTCTGACTGCGGCGGACGGCGGTCGCCGCCCGCCACGCGGTTCCCGCCGAAAGACCGCTCCGCGGTCAAAAGACCGCGGCGGTCATTCTGGCTTTCCCACTGGGCTGGCGGGCGACCGCCGAAAGTCCGCCCGCCAGCCCAGCGGGAAACACCCTTCCCACGAGGACGCCGGCTCAGAATTGAGCCGGCGGTGTGGGAAGGTGCGACGGGTGCAGTTGCACCCGTCGCGAATTTCAGTGTCTGCTAGGCAGACACTGAAATTCTTTTTGGGGCCCTCTTACGGGGGCCCCGCGGCACCCCCTACCGCCATCCTGTTCCCGGCGGGAGAACCGCCAGGAACTGGATGGCGGTAGGGGGTGTCAGAATCCCCATGGCGGCGGAGCGCGCTCCGCCGCCATGGAGGATTCTCAAGGGCAGCGGAAAGTCGGCGGGACACCGCCGACTTTCCGTTTCTGGCCGCGGCTGAACCGCCGCGGTCAGAATGCCCAGCGGTGCACCGCCAGCCTGTTGGCGGTGCTACCGCCGACCTCCGCCATGGCGGTAATTACCGCCAGGGTCAGAATGACCCCCTATGTGTTTATTGTGAAAAGCATATGTTAAAGTCAATACACATTTAATAGTGGATTGTTGTTACTCTGTATTAAAGACTGCAGAGAAGTATTTTGTTACATCAAAACTCACAAATTACTATAGCGGTAAAGGGTTTTGGTGTTGGTTACAGTTACTGGCAAAGTGTGGAAATAGGAGGTTTGCACCCTGTTAATACTTGTGAGGCCCTCATAGGAGAATGAGTATTTCGCTTCACCAAATGTAATTTCTGTATGCACTTGTAATTTGATGACTGCATGCGTGATGTTTGCCTTATGAGAAAGTTTATGTACAGTTCAGTAGGCCTGAGGTGAGTATTGTGACAAGTCAATGATATATGATATGACCTTTATTGATTCCCTTTGAAAGGGTATACCTGAAGCCATAGGTCTGATGTGTTTATTTGGAGGTGTTGTTACAGTGGCAGAATTCATGGCTAATCTATTGTGAAAAGCTTTTGTTAAAGCCATTAGGACTTTAATGGCAGACTATTATCACACTCTTTTACAGACTGCAGACATATATTTTATTACATGAAATATCAAAGGTCATTGAAATAGCATGGGTTTTGGGTTTAGTTACCTCCTCTGACAAAGTCTTGTGGTAAAAGATTTTCATAGTGATAGTCCTTGTTATGCACTTTTGAGAGGGGGTTTACATTATTTTGCAACTGTAGTTTTGGTACATTTATAATTTTAAAGCTGCATGCATGATGGCTGTCAGCTTATGTGCGCTGCAGTTGACCTGTGTTGATTATGGGGTTAAGCCAAAGGCTATAAGTCTGCTTGGTTAATTGTGAAACGGTATGTCAGATTTCTTAAGTTTGATCTTTTAATTAGGAAAAGTTGTCACAAAACCAGTAGGCATTGTGAAAAGAATGAGTTAGACCTCGAAGGGTGGGTTGTTATTGCACTGTGCTAAAGCTTTTAGGCAGGTATTATGTTACATGGTCTCAAAGATTGCCACTGTAAGTCAGGATTTTGTTGTAGACGATGCAATGGAACAAACCATTTGGGTCTGCACTATGATAATCTGTGGTATGCCCTTTTTAAAGGGATTTCATATTGTGTTGATAACTGTAAATTTTCAAATATTTGTAATTTTATTACATTATATCCACCATTGTGGGAAAATGTATGCTCAATGTGTTTGAGTTGGTTATGGCAACAAGTCACTGCTAAAGGCTGTAGGGCTCATTTGGAAAAGGTAACTCAGATTCGCAGGTCTAATCTGTTGATTATGCAAAGTTAAAACAAACTCAATAGTGTAGGTTAAAGCCAAAAGGCCTTTAAGGGTGGGTTGCTATTCTGCCTTGTTTAAGCTTGCAGACATACATTTTGTTTCATGAAAATATGCAAATAATTTTATTTTTGTAAACAAGAACTTTGGTGTTGATTATACACTTTCACAAACTCAAAGGATAGAAGGTATTCGTTATAATAACTATTGCTAAAACCTCTTCAGAGACCTGATAGGAGTGGTTGTCAACCAGGATCTTGTCATTAAAACAACATAATATTTAAAAATGCATTCCTACATATATTTAATTTATTGTACTACTGAATATTAACCTTTAACACATAGGCCCTCATTCCGACCCTGGCGGTTTCAAACCGCCAGGGTGGAGGACCGCGGGAGCACCGCCGACAGGCCGGCGGTGCTCCAATGGGCATTCCGACCGCAGCGGTATAGCCGCGGTCGGACCGGCAACACTGGCGGTCTCCCGCCAGTGTACCGCCGCCCATAGGAATCCTCCAAGGCGGCGCAGCTAGCTGCGCCGCCGAGGGGATTCCGACCCCCCCTACCGCCATCCAGTTCCCAGCGGTTCTCCCGCCGGGAACCGGATGGCGGTAGGGGGGGTCGCGGGCCCCTGGGGGCCCCTGCAGTGCCCATGCCACTGGCATGGGCACTGCAGGGGCCCCCGTAAGAGGGCCCCTAAATGTATTTCACTGTCTGCTTCGCAGACAGTGAAATACGCGACGGGTGCAACTGCACCCGTCGCACAGCTTCCACTCCGCCGGCTCGATTCCGAGCCGGCTTCATCGTGGAAGCCTCTTTCCCGCTGGGCTGGCGGGCGGCCTGAAGGCGGCCGCCCGCCAGCCCAGCGGGAAAGTCAGAATCATCGCCGCGGTCTTTCGACCGCGGAACGGTATTCTGGCGGCCCCCGACAGGCCGGCGGCGACCGCCGCCGGCCAATGTCGGAATGAGGGCCATAGTCGTTTAAGAATATCGAGGGACAAATTATTGAAAGGTAAGCGCAAATAACAGCAGGGAATCAACAGACCAAAACACGTAAGTGGTTTACAGCAGACCTACAGGAATCCAAGCGCTCCTGCAGATGACTGGAACAGAAATGGAGGATCAGCAAATCAACTGAAGACCTCACGGCCTATAAGAATATAGTTACCACGCTCCACCAGAACATCAGAGCTGCCAAAAAAGCCGCCTTTCAAGCACGCCTCAACACCAGCACTGACAACAGCAAAGAGCTCTTTGCCATCTTGAGAGTTCACGAACCCGGTATAGACACCTCATCCATCCCTCCCTCTCAAGACCTCTGAAACAACCTTGCCACCTTCTTTCACCAAAATATACAGGACATCTACGAAGGCTTCAGGAACCAAAACCCACCAACATTGCTCACCACCACAGACCTAGAACCTCACCAGATCCTGAACCCCTGGACACTCATCACCAAAGAGGACACCCACAGACTGATGAACTCCATCCACTCGGGAGCACCTTCGGATCTGTGCACTTATCACATCTTCAACCTGGCAGCTCCACCATAGCACCAGAGCTCTGCCGAACCATCAACTGATCCTTTGAGACCGCCACCTTTCCCTCATACTGGAAGCATACTGAGATCAACCCGCTGTTCACAAAACCCACCGCTGACCCAAGGGAGCTGAAGAACTACAGACCCATCTCTCTGCTCCCTTTCCCATCCAAAGTAACAGAGAAGGCTGTTAACCAGCAACTTACCGAATTCCTCGGACACACCATATCCTAGACACATCCCAATCAAAATCTGAAGCAACCGCAGCACTGAAACCGCACTTCTAGCAGCCACTGACGACATACTCATCATCCTGGACCGCAAAGGCACGGCTGCACTCATCCTCCTTGGCCTCTCCACGGCATTTGACACCGTCTCCAACACCACCCTCCGCAACAGACTACGTGATGCCAGCATCCGAGATAAAACACTGGATTGGATTAGGTCCTTCCTCACCGGAAGAACACAGAGTGTCAGACTACTGCCGTTCACATCCGAAACCAAAGACAGATGCTGCGGAGTGCCCCAAGGATCTTCACTCAGTTCGATGCTTTTCAACATCTACATGACCCCGCTTGCCAAGATCATCAAACAACATGGGCTAAACATAGTATCCTATGCCGACGACAACCAACAATCCCCTCCCTGTCCGAGGACTTTGCAAAGGCCAAGAGAAATTTCCACAATGGGATGAGAGCAGTCGCCGCTTGGACAGAAGCCAGCTGCCTCAAACTCAACTCAAAAAAGACAAAGACCCTCGTAATCAGCTCCACCCCTTCTTGCCTGGAACGATTCTCTGGGAAACGCCCCCACCCCCGCGGACCACGTACGCAACCTGGGCATCATCCCGGACTCCTCTCTATCCATGACCCACCAAGTCAACGTCATGTCTTTGTCATGCTTTAACACCCTCCGACTCCCGGACAAGATTTACAAGTGGATACCCTCTGACACCAGGAAGACAGTCACCCATGCACTTGTCACTAGCAAACTGGACTACGGCAACACACTCTATGCTGGCATCACCAAGAAACTTCAAGCAAGACTACAAAGAATCCAGAATGCAGCAGCCAGACTCATCCTGGACATCCCTTGACACAGCCACATCTCCTCCCACCACAGAGACCCACACTGCCTCTCAGTCAACAAGCGCATTACATACAAGCTCCTGATCCATACCTATAAAGCACTGCACAACATAGATCCGGCAGACCTCGACCATCGCGTCGCCTTCTTCATACCCAACAGACATCTCTGTTCTTTCCAGCTCCCCCTTGTAGCTGTCTCCAAGATCCAGAACAGCACAGCAGGAGGAAGATCCTTTTCCTACCTGGCAGCCTGGACATGGAACATACTACCTCTCAAGCTCAGGCAGACCGCATCACTGAAGTAGTCCAGGAAGGACCTCAAGACTTGGCTCTTCGACTGAGCAGCATGCCCACAAACAGCGTCTTGAAACCCTATGGGTGATTAGCCTCCCTCCACAAATCTCTGATTGATTGATTGAATTGGCAAGGACTTTACCACCCTCGCAAGGTCCCAGTAAATGGTACCAGTGATACCCAGGGTAGGGATAGTAAAGGGATTTGAGGGCTGCAGCACTGATTGTGCCACCCTGCTTGACCTAAGTGAAAGCAAAGCCTGCAGAGCTGCCATGATAGCCTGCACGAGCAGCTTGCCTGCTTAAGTTCAACTCTGGCCACACCAGGTGCAGACAGAATCCCCTCAATGCCCATAGCACAGGTCAGTCACCCCTCAAGTCAAGCCTCCCATAGCCCAGGAGGCAGGGTGCATTGTGGTATGAGTATACATGTATATGTGCAAACATATATGTCCCTGTGATAGCATTTAAAACTTAATACTACTACAAGTGACCCACGGTCCATAGGATAACATGAGCGGGCACCTGGGCAAGCCCTAGATGTCCAGCTCCATGATGGCCCGACCAAATCCCCCTGTGTTTGGTGTCAATACAGGGCTTTTTAAAGCCCAAACCTGATTTGCATGCCCAGGGTTACCTAGCATGTACCCATGTGGTGTCCACAGAGGGTGCCCACCTAGTTGCCAGCTTTCTCCTGTCTTGGCAGGCTCCCCCGAGACATTTGCCGCCAAGACAAGAGCCTGCCCTCCTGCTGGTTGTACTAGCTCTTCCCCATGACAGAGACAAGGGACCTGGGCAGGAAGGAGGCTGCACCTCCTCCCAGGATGGCTAGTGTTTACATTGATCAAGGTGATGTGCCTCAAAGGCTTTCACTGTCTTAGATATGTAATCTCTTGCCCCCACCCTCAATGACAACGCACTTCTCACCCTGTCCAAGCCGACAAGTGGGAATATTAAATATGCAGGAGGCATACACATCCAAAAGGCTAGCCTCACCTTTAGGGTGGGCTAGGAGGTCTGTACAGCCAAGGAAGGGTTCTTCATTTTGGAAGACCCTGAAATAGAGCATTCTGGGTAGCACAGTGGCGAACACCCACAGGATGTTGTCACTACAGAGGCAGGCTAGCCGCAGGGACCAGTAGCCCATTGGCCACTGTCCCCCACACACTTAAAGCCCTCTAAAATAGGACTTAAGGGGCTCCCCTGGCACCAGAATCTTATTTCTGACTTTGAATCAGATAAGAGGCACAGAGAAGATATCGTCACCGACAACAGGTTTTTGGACTCTGCCACAGCGCAAAGATAGGACAATTAAAAGCCCTGAGGAGACCATATACTAGAACTATGTGTTCAACATGTGCCTGTGGCAAAGGCAAAAGCTAATTGTTCCCAAAAAGAGGGGCTCCAGTGGATGCCAGAAATTGAAGCAGACTTCCCTCACTGGTGGAGCCAGTCCTCTGCATCCTGCAGAAGAATCTTTGTGCTGCATCACAAAAAATGCAACCCGTCAGGCCCCCCATGAGTGAGGCCAAAGAGAAATGGTGACCTGCACCCCAGGAGTTGCAGTAAGGCTCCCACCACGTTTTGAACTGACACACCACTCCTGTCAACCTCCAGCCAGCTAAGTACCCGTGCATTACTTTTGCCGCTGCTAAGGCTTGCCGGTAGCCAACCTAGTAACCGACCCCTTCCTGTATATCAGTGACTCTAGAGCAACTCCAAGTAATAGTGACTGAGTTTGTCAACTACCCCACTGCTGAGATCCGTATCTTGACGACGGTGACTTCGAGCCAGTGGTAAAGCATCTTTGGTGCAACCCTCCTGCGATTGACAGCTCTAGGGGTACCTCTGCACTCAGAGCCGATGGACGTGGTAGTGAAGTTCCAGCTGTGGAATCCAGGTCCTGGGACCCCAAAGGCCCCTACTCTCCAAGGGTAGAGTACAGATCCACCTCCAGGTGTGTTTTTGTCAAGCACTGCAATTTTGACAGCGCCCATGGATCCCATCAGCACCGAGGACAGTTAGAGCATCTCTGCACCATGACTCCCTGGGCAAGGTAAAGAGATACTGTGTATTGAGACTTGGTCTAGGGATACACAAGAACTTAGCTTCAGATGGGTTCCATAGAACTCACCCCACAAGTAGCACACTGTGTTTCTCCCTATTGACATCAATGGTACTCGTTTTAAAGTGCATCTATTTCTGAATGTTTTAAAAATCCACAACTCCATTTGTATGTATGATACAAGGTTCAGTTTGCTGTCAAAATAATCTAAAAATCTCATTTATTTTTCTAAATTGGTGTTGGATTTCTTTAGAGTCTTGTCAATTACTTGTCGTCCATGTTGGTTCTGTGAAATGCTTTAATATGTTCCACTAAGTAGCCTGATTGCTCTTTGCCACTCTACCAGGACTGAGCTGAGGTTTACTGGTGTGAAGCCGAGGTCCACTTCTGGGTAATGTGTTAGTATTACATGATAAGACCCTCAGTCATACCACATAATATTACCACCTTGCTACATTCTGTCTAAAAAGTGAAAAGCTAACTGTTTTCATAGTGCAACAATTTAGCCACTTTTTGTTAAAGAAAGATGTGACAGATCGTGTCAGAAGCTGGTTGTTGGCAGTAGCCCATGAAACCTTACTAAATTTTATTTTAGGATCATATGTCCTAACTATGTTTTTAGCAACCCTGCGTTGTGTGTTTGTCAACAGGGGTAAGGGTTCTGATTCTTGCTCAGAATGTTAAGAGTTCAAATTGTGCTCTCACCATGGATGTGGGTTTGACTAAATAGCTATACAGTCTCACAGTGTTGCAAATATTTCTCTGATAGCTCTGCAGTTTCTCTATTGCAGCTTCATTAAATTCAATTTTTGAATTGTACGACATAACAATACATTCAACCAGCACTATAGAGAACCGCATGTGGCCTATTTGCTAATACCTCTGACTTACAGTGCACTATGCAAGGCTTCAAGTCCTGCTCTTGCCCTGGTCCTGTATTTATTTAAACATTTCCTTGTATGTAGGCAGAAGATACAGTCAATGTGTGATTGGAGCAGTAGAGTTCTGAGAGCAGACGTGGACTGTTACTACATTGTTATGTGGTGTTCTTTAAATAAACGTGTCTTCAGCTCTTTCCTAAATTGATGTATGGTTGGGGCTGTCCCGATGGACAAAGGGATATTGTTACAGATCATGGGTGCATAGAAGGACAATGCCTTGCTTTTTTGCTTTTTTAACTATGTCATCTCAAGTTACACAGTGTCCAGATTGTGGGTGTGCCAAGAAACACAGGAGACGGCAAGCTTGTCAGCCATACATGCATGGGTTCCTGTTGTGACTGCTTTGTAGATGGTGTAGCTGATTTTAAACGCGGTACAAGCCAGCAAGGACTTTCATCAATGTGGGGCTGAGGTTGTCATATTTCTTTAGGCCCTTGATGAGAATGTTGCATCATGTACCTTAAAGGAGACCTGGGATGTAATGAATCAGGGCATTGCCACCATCCACATACAAGAGTACAAGAGCTTGACCCCAGTTCTGAATTCATTTTCTGTGAGGAATGGTTTGACTTTCTCCAATAGAGAGAGCTGGTAAAAGGCCATTTTGATTTTCTTAGTGATGTGCTATGTGACTGTGAGAAAAGTGTTCAGGGTGAATTCAAGGGACTTGGCATTCCATGAAAGTTGGACATCAAATTTGTGCAGAATTGTGTCTTAGCACCTGTTTGGCCTACTACTTGCTTATTGTTCTTATTGAATAGCAGGAATTATGTTATGATGTGATTAACCTTCAGTTAAGTGCTGCATAACCAGGTCTGGATGAAGTGCAAACAGTGTTTGTGGCACTGGGTGCTTTGAAGAGAGGAATCCTTCAAATTGAATTAGTTGTAGTTGGTGTATAGGTGAATTTTGTATGCTGTTATCAGTGAGGGGAGTCCCAAGGGGCTCCATGTAGATGGGAAAGAAGACAGGGGGCATAAAATAAATCTAGGAGGACTTCATAGTTGATCAGGATCTTTTGTGACCTTGAGGTGCCCATGTGAATGGGCTTGTGTTGGATGTATAGGCATGAGGAGGACCAGTGAATTAAATGTTCAATAATCCCATTTAAGGCTTGAGGATATGGCAAAGCTTGGATTGCCAATGGTGTTGAAGGTAGCTACGTGATTCAGTAATATCATCTTTATCTGTGATCAGATGGGCATCGTCTCAATAAACGAGGGTGCCGTCTGTGGTGCACAGTAGTATGAAGCCAGATTGTTAGATGTGCAAGAGATAGTTGGCATTAATGATCTTGAAGTTGTGTGTCAAAGGTGTTTCAAAGCTCTTGGTGATAAAGGGAAGATGAATGATAGGCCACTAGTTAGTAAGGTCATTAGGATGTAGGGTGGGTTTCTAAATGATTGAGATCTGGAGTGTAGGGCTGACACAGCTTCTTACGTGATAGCTTGATCAAACATGAGGGTAAGATTTCCTCATAGGTTGATTTGAGGGAGTTGTGAGTGTCTGCAAAGTTTGAGAGAGAAAGGGTTTTGAAAGATGAGATATTGAGGGATTTACTATGGAGGTATGGGTGTCAGAGATCAATGTGGCTTTTTGTGGTTGAGGTGGTGTTTGATGTTTTTGAAGTTTTTCACTGAAATAAAGTTGATGGCCCTAATCATGTCTGTGGAATATGAGATAGGTGAATCTGGCTGAGGGTTTCCTTAGTCACATGGTTTATCTAGGATCTAAATAGTGGAATCATAATAGTTATCACATTGCAATAGAGGCAAGAGCCCAGGCACAGGAGCTCTATCCAGAGTCCCATGCCCAGTAGGACTCGGTTCGAGCACCCGGACCCCGGCAGACAGTGAGGGACCGGCAGAAGCCGCAGAGAGACGAAGCGAGCGTCCCAGACAACTTTGCCGGTGAGAGGGAGGCGTGACGGCAGGGCCCTGGTCTACCCATTCTACTGAAGAATACTGTGGAGGACACTGTACCACTAGGGGTTCACTGGAACACTGGCACCTGGGATCCCTCTAACAAACGCTTTATCATAGATGGCCAAAGATCCCAGCAAGAGATGGGAGCGCATGAGGCGATCCCCACAGCTGGGAGAACTGCAAAGTGAACGCGTCTGGGACCACTGCTGTGAGATCGGTTGTTAGTCCCAAGGACCGGTGGCTGGGCTTCAAAAACGGTGCACAGTGTGCCAATTCGGACCGTTGGGCCCTCCAGGAAAGGCAACACATTACCGATAGGAGGTACTTTCCGAATTTTAAAAGTACAGCATTGTGAACTTCCAACTTAAGCTAACCATTCATTTTGCTATGGGACAGCGCTACACCGTCACTGTATAACCCAGACTCACGGAACGTGAGCGAGTATTGAGAAACCCAGCCTTGGCATACAAATGGGGAAGACCCTTAAAAAAAGAGACTGCGACATAGGTGGCCCCTTGCGCACCAGACCGCGCACAGGGGGGATGGACTCGATCACACATTGTGTACCGGAGACGAAATCCACCATGCCTACTCTCCAGGATGTGCTTCAAGCTATAGCGGCATCCCGAACGGCACTAGAAATTAAAATAGATATGTTAAGTATAGATCTGGGCCTCTTATGGGACGATCATAAGAGACTGACAGAAAGAGTTTCCACAACGGAATGAGACCTGGCGGATGCGATCCGACCTTGACACTAGCAAATAACAGGTTGAATACCATAGATAACCGCCTCAAAGTATTGGAGAATAGGGCAGAAGATGCAGAGAACAGAGCAAGACGTAATAACATCAGAATCATAGGGATTCCGGAAAAGAGTGAAGGCCCTGACATGGTGGAATTTCTCGAGAACTGGTTGTAGACGGTTGTTGTCCCGGAGGGCCTGTCCACCTTCTTTGCCCTGGAGAGAGCTCACAGAGTGCCTAGCAGGGCACCACCTCTGAGGGCTCCTCCGAGGCCTGTGATAGGGTGACTCCTCCATTTTCGAGATAGGGACCATATACTGCGCCAAGCCCTGCAAAATGGTGTGCTGACAATAGCAAACAGTAAAATTTCCATCTTTCCAGATTTCTCTTGAGAGGTGCAACGACGATGAGCAGAATATAATTCAGTGAAGCGCAAACTTTGTGACCTGGATATTCCTTACTCGGTGTTAGTTCCGGCCAGGCTCCGAGTAGTCGCTCCGACTGGAACGGAATTCTTCTCTACAGGGGAGGAAGCCTGGGTCTGGTCGGAGTCGTGCTCTGCTCCAAATCCGAAAAACAATTCTCAATACAGTAAGAAGAGACGGCGCCCTAGGTCGAGAAGACGACAGACAGCGCATAGAGTTGACCCACCCACCCCAGATGAAGTACAGGAAGAAAGACAACGGGTGACAGAGGCGGTGGCGCTGTTTGGCGGAGGGCCTGGGGATTCGGACGTGGCTTTGCTCTTGAGTACACAGAAGGAGGATGGACATTCAGACTCAGACAATGAGACTGCGACATCTACTCAATCGTGAATAGTCCTACCTGTGATCACTCCTGGAACAGCTGATGAAATAATTGAATTGAAGAACGCTGACACGACAAGACTACATTAACACTAAACTGAGTCACTTAGCAGGCACGCTCTCGGATGGCACGACCAATGGAGTACGCTTCGCCCACACCACTAATGCTCACAGGCTACCTGTGGAAATATTACTTCATCATACCTGCTACACTGACGACTGGCAAGGGGGGGTTAGGCCGGAGGCATCCAGGAGCTTACAGCTGTCGAATACTGAGACTGCCACCCCTACAATTGCTGTGTGTTACACAGTAGGGACTATGATCACTGTTGAAATACTGTTGTTGTTTAAAAGTTTGGGCAAAGACATTATGGTCCTCATTACAAGCATGGCGGTAAATGCTGCCTACCGTCGTGCTGACGGCTACCAACATACCGTGCCCGTGGCGGTATTTGGCCATGGGTATTATGACCCACTCTGAGAATTCCGCCACAATACAGACACCCACACAAGTTCGCCAGCCCAAGGGTCAGTGATAAACTGGCGATAGCAAAACCCACACGGTTACGCCAACAGGAATACGCCTACAGTATCACGACCACGAATCACTGTGGCAGTCTTTCAAACATGGTAAACCACTCTCGGTACACACCACAGCGCTCAAAATACACACAAACTTACAAAACTACACCACATTGGACAATTCACACTACACACATCTGACACACATACACACACCACACTCACACCACTATAAAACACATACCCACATTACCCACAACCCTTTCAACGAAACAAAAGATTTCCAACACAGAGAGACACAAGCCAGGAGCACCCACTCAATAAGAGGCACAGAACACCATCACCCATACACCATCCATGCACATCACAGCATACACCCCAACACATCATCCCACACAGCACCCCACACATCTTCACACATATCACTCACACCACATCCATGGCACCTCAAAGACACCCACCCCAGGTTTTCAGAGGAGGAGCTAAGGGTCATGGTGGAGGAAATCATCCGGGTAGAGCCACAGCTATTCGGATCACAGGTGCAGCAGACATCTATTGCAAGGAAGATGGAGCTATTGCAGAGAATCGTGGACAGGGTCAATACCGTGGGACAGCACTCAAGAACCAGGGATGACATCAGGAAGAGGTGGAACGACCTACAGAAGAAGGTGCGTTCTGTGGTTGCAAGACACCAGGTAGCCGTACAGAGGACTGGCGGTGGACTCCCACCTCCTTCCCCACAACTAACAACATGGGAGGAGCAAGTCTTGGCGATCAGGCATCCTGAGGTCCTCGCAGGAGTAGCAGGAGGACTAGACTCTGGTAAGTCAAATCTTTACTACTTTATCCCCCCAACCCTACCTGCATGCCATCACAAACTCCTACCCCTACCATCATCCCCATCACTCTACCACCTCACATATACCCCACTATCACAACCCACCCATCCCAGTACCAAGCCCTGAATGCAACACCAATGTATGGACACCCATCACAGACCTGCATGGACACCCATCAGCACAGTATGCCCAGTAGAGAGACTCACCCAGCCCACACAATCATCACTCACACAAGGCCAAGCTGACAGGGAAATCACAATCAGACAGGGAAACACACCCATGCACAGGATGGCACACTCAGATACATAAACAATGCATTTGCATCCCCACAGGACCCATACTCAACGTCATCGGAGAGGAGATGCCAGCTACATCCAGTTCCCCCACCTGAAGAAGCCCACAGTGACAACAGCAGCTCTGCATGCCTGGATTAGGATGACCAACTTGGCCCATCCGGGACCTCTGGACAGTCGGTTCCCCTGCCACAATCCCAACCCACCACAGAGCCTCCCCCCTCAGGAAACACCAGCACAGCATCCACCCAGCGGGCCCATGCCACTGTCCCCAGGACACGTCAATCAGCAGTGTGTCCACCACTACAGCGACCCCAGGCAACCCCACAAACACAGGACATTCAGGGACTTGGAATCAGTGGCAGTGGGCACACGGTTCAGAGGACAGAGGCACAGGACAACAGGGAAGCTGGGAGGACTGCTGTGCGACAGGGGGAGGACAGGCCCAGGGAACCTACTCTCCATGAGACACTCTTCAACATCCTGGGAGCATACCACCATTCCCAGGAGACGATGGGCCAGATACTGGCCAAGTTGCAGGAGACCCAGCGGCTGCAGGAGGGACAGTAGCTGGGGATCAGGGATAACCTAACAAAAATCTACACCATCCTGGTCACTATTGCAGGGGTGCTGGCTGACATGGGGAAAACCATGAGGGAGGCAGAGGCACAACAATGGGTGCCTGACACTAGCCAAACCGAGGAACAGCCTTCCACCTCTGCCCGCGCTAGTGGCCAGGAGGCCCCGCCACAGGGCCACCAGGCCACCAGCACCCCACCCCCGGCAGAAGGAGAACCACCCCGCAAACGGTCCCTGCGATCCAGGAGGAAGCCAGAGAACATTGCAAAGACCCAGCCAGGAAATAAGACTGTCCTGAATGTCACCCTTCTGTCCCACACTGACACCCTGTCCACCTTGAACTGCTATTACTCCCCTTCCTATGCCCCATTGGACAATGCACCTGTGATACCAAGAGACTGGATTCTATCCTGGACTTACCTCCACCATCAGCCCAGCCCATTGCACATCCCCCTCTACTTATGAGCATCTAAATAAACACCCTTGGAACAAATACCAATATGGAGTCTGTTAAATGATTCAGAAATGTATTAGTACAACATTATCAAAGCATTGCAACTCAAATGAACAGTGAAATATACATTGGGATGACCTTTGGTGGGCAGCAGTACACATAGCAGGAGCCAGAGTGGGGCACAGAGATCTGAAAACAGAGATGCCAAAGGGTACAGTCAGTGTCCATTGGCATAGGGAAAGAGGGTACCTTGTACAATGTCCACCAGATAACTGAAATGCAAAGTGAAGTTACCGTGTCTTACCTGTGTGTCACTGGAAGTACTGCTGAATTATATTGCTTCTGTTGTCAACATCTTCTTCCTCTGCCTCCTCTTCCTCACTGTCCACAGGCTCCACCGCTGCCACAAGACCATCTCCAGCCACATCCTCCTGCAGAAAAGGCACCTGGAATCTCAGGGCCAGGTTGTGCAACATGCAACATGCAACATGCAACGATGATCTGGCAAACCTTCTTGGGTGAGTAGTACAGGGATCCACCAGTCAGATGGAGGCACCGGAACCTGGCTTTCAGGAGGCCGAAGGTCCTTTCAATAATCCTGCTTGTACGCACATGTGCTTAATTGTAACGTTCCTCTGCCCTTGTCCTGGCATTCCTCACTGGGGTCAGTAGCCATGAGAGGTTGGGGTAACCAGAGTCACCTGCAAATATCGAGGGACAACTGTTAGACACACACTAACCCTTAGGGACAACCCCATGGCACACACCTACTCATAGTGTGGGGACCTTTGGCTCACCTATTAGCCACCACCGGTGCCTCTGGAGTTGGACCATCACATATGGGATGCTGCTATTCCTCAAGATAAAGGCGCCATGCACAGAGCCAGGATATTTGGCATTTACATGTGAGATGTAGTGGTCCGCCAAACACACCATCTGCACATTCATAGAGGGATAGCTTTTTTTATTCCTGAATACTTGTTCATTTCTCCGGGGGGGTACAAATGCCACATGTGTACCATCAATGGCACCAATGATGTTGGGGGTATGTCCCAGGGCATAAAAGTCAGCCTTCACTGCTGCCGAATCCTCCATCTGGCGGAACGCGATGTAGCTGCGCATGTGTTTCAGCACACTCTGGTCAACACATTAGAGACCATTGGCTGAGACATCCCTGATGCCATGGCCACTGTTGTTTGGAAGGAACCACTTGCCAGGAAATAGAGCACTGACTAGACCTGCACTAGAGGTGGGATACCTGTGGGCTGGAAGATAGCTGACATCAGGTCTGGCTCCAATTGGGCACACAGTTCTTGGATTGTGACACGATCAAGTCTGTAGGTAATGATAATGTGTTTGTCCTCTATTGTTGCAAGGTCCACCAGGGGTCTGTACACCGGAGGATGCCGCCATCTCATATTCTGCCTCAGTGGTTGATGCCTAGGGAAGAGAACGGTGAGCAGAGGGTCATATTCACACATCTATTGCACTGACAATGTGTTTACTTTACAGAAACAGCATGTGAATCCGACAATCAGTTGCCGTGCCAATGTCTGCTGTGATGCAGTTAGGTGCCATGCTCTGTGCCCCCCTGAAATGGCGGATGCCTGGCCTGTGAGGAGGGACAAGTGGAAATGAGGTAATTGCGCTGGCATTGTGCGCCGTCGCGGTAGGCGGTCAATGACCGCCACGCAGAATCGCATTGGTTATCATTGGGCCCTGTGGGTTCCAGGAGTCAATGGCGATGTACATTGGCGGTGACCGTCATTTTCTATCTATTCACTCACTTGCTACCTGACCTTCAACAGGAGACGACCTACACTGCAAGTGCTGCTGTGACCTGTGTCTGGTACTGACCATGGCTCATGTGTCTGGGGAAAGGGCCTCTGCCTTCACTGCGGAGGGAGAAGTTAGAGAAACTGGTGGATGGGGTCCTACCTCAATACACGTTATTCTACGGTCCTCCAGACAAACAGGTGAGTACACTGTGAGCATGATGCGTGGGCCATGAATGTATGGAGTGCTGTGTATGTGAGCCATATGTAGGGGAGGGGCAGAGGCATCCTGGCCAGAGTGCAGCATGTAAGGTGGTCAATGAATGTGCATCAGGGGATGGGTGGGATCTGGTGGGCATGTGTACCACGACGGGTGACTAATTCCCTTCTCTGCTCTCTTGTCCCTGCAGGTCAGTGTCCAACAGACAAAGGGTATTTGGTGTGCCATTGCCAAGGAGGTGCGGACCCTGGGGGTCTTTGACAGGCGGAGCACCCACTGCCGCAAGAGGTGGGTGGACCTGAACCGCTGGGCAAAGAAGACGGCGGAGGCCCAGCTGGGGCTGGCCTCCCAATGAGGAAAGGGTTGCCCGTTGCACCATGACCTTCCTGATGTTCCGCATCCTGGCGGTGGCCTATCCAGAGTTGGATGGGTGCTTGAAGGCATCACAGCAGCCACAAGGTGTTGAGTACTGAATCTGAAACCTGACTTTGCGCGCGTTAGGAGGTACCTGGGTGGGGGATGTGGGCTATGGGTGCCCCTAGGCCAGGGCGAAAATGGCAGGGTAGGTCCCTTGTTGGGCAGGCTTTGGAGCACTCCTACCGCAATAGTGTTAGTGGGCATCTACTACTGGGCAGGGTCCTGTGGGTTTCTGGTGTGCAGCTGATGGCGTTAGGCATTGTACCCCATGGACTGGTGACTGTCTTAGTAAATGGTTGGGCATGACCTGGTGCATAGAGCTGCACCCTGTGTGTTGTGCATGCCAACGGTAGTGGTGTTGCTGGCATTGACCAAGTGTATCCTCTGTCTCTCCCCCCCCTTTTTGTTTTGTCACCCTGTCCTTATGTGCATTAACATCATCTGGTGGGGAAGCAGAGGCACCAGCGATGGAGGGAGCTGCATCCCACATGGGCCTGGAGGCTATCCACCGAGGGTGGGGCACCAGTGGGACAGAGGGCGAGGGAGGACCATGACCGGGACTGGAGGGGAGACCACAGACAGCGACTTCTCCTCCGATGGAAGCTCCCTGGCAGTGTCAGACACCTCTGTGCCCACCCCAACAGCAGGTACAGCTGCCACCCCCCCACCAGCACCGCCCTCCCCGCAACCCCTCACCGTGTTTCCCGTGCCCGCTCACCCAGGCGGGTGGGCATCTCCTTCGACCCAGGCACCTTCGGCCCGGCCCCAGTTAACCCTGCAGCCCTCAGTGAGGAGGCCATTGACCTTCTGAGATCCCTCACTGTTGGGCAGTCAACCATACTGAATGTCATCCAGGGTGTCGAGAGGCATTTGCAACAAACAAATGCATACCTGGAGGGCATTCACTTTGGTGTGGTGGCCCAACAGAGAGTATTTCTGGCTCTGGCCTCCGCACTGATGGCAGCCCTTGTCCCTGTGTCTAGCCTCTCACCTCCATCTTCCTCTAACCAGACCGAATCCCCTCAACCCCAGCCTATCCCAAGCACTCCTTCAGACCAGCATTCACCCAAATCACCACACAAAAGTGGCTCAGGAAAACATAAGCACCACACTTCATCTCACAGGCATTCACACAAGCACCATATCCATGCAGACACACCGAACATCCACTGCCTACACTGTGTACCCCACCTCCTCTTCGTCCACCTCCCTCCCAGTAGCGTCTCCACTCACACCTGCATGCACTACATCTTCATCCACTACCTCCATCACCAGCACGCCCATCTCAACACATCCCTCATGAGCAGTCACAGAGACAGGGACGCATTAATCACATTCGTTAATGGGGCATATAAATTGTCACCTCACAGGGAAACACACTTACCTTGAAATCTGTTGATACATAGCATTATCCAGGCACACGAGCAGCACATGGAAAGGGAAGGAGGGGGAGAAAGGGAGTTTTATCCCCTCAGAGAGAGGCACATATCATAGCAACCGGTGGAAAGGTCACTTGGCAACTCCTTTAACCTAGACTTACCGGCTCTTTAATGTGTATTCATGCATAAATAGTGATTTAATGAAAACTGCGAACTACGTGCCAATTCTGACAATGATACTACCGGGTAGGCACACTGCCTTCAAAGATTGCTATAATTTTCCATTGTTGAATTCCAGAACCCTCTTTGACGGGAAGCGTTTTGTATTCTTTATTTCATATCAAAATCCAATAAAATGTGTTGAAAGTTAAAAAAAAGAAGTGGATTTATATTAGACCATGGCAGCTTGCAGTAACACATGAAGTCTCCTTGAGTTGCCTTTTTTGGAATGTGTGCCATAGCTATACTTTACCGTAGCTTAATCAAGTGTCTCTCAGGGCCTAGTGGTTGACTTCCCTGACTCGAAAACTAAAGTTCCAAGTCTTTTGGCCAATAAAGTAGTGATTGCATTAGTTTAAAATTATTTTCATTGATAAAGTGTTACAAATACAGCTCTAATATTTGAAATGTCCGTGCAATCATATTCTAACAACATTTGTATTAATGGAGTGGTGTTGCCTTGCAGTCAAAAAGAGGGTGCTTGCAGTCATATAAGAAGCCTTATTGAATTTCATTTTCAGGTCATATGTCATTGCAATGTTTTCACCCAGCTCAGTAGAGTGTCGTGTATTGCCCTGGAATTATTGTCTCTGACTCCTAATCTGAAAGATGATTTAAATCCTGCTTTTTAAATTGCTCTGATTCTGCTTAATGGTCTGTTCAACCATAGCGGTGTCAGGTTTCTGTCTAGTAGGTAAGTGAAGCATCAATAGTTATAATATTTATAAAACATATTCTTATTTTTGTTAAAAGAAAATGAGACCGGTTGGAGTCAGAAGGGGTCCCCTTGGCGTCACGTTTTTTAATCTTAGGTCATAACTATCTTTATGCAGTTCAGAGTTGCCTGCAGTCATGACCTAGTGTTTATTATTTCAGACCTGTATTCTCTTGCTCATGTGTTCAGTGGCTGCAGTCATTATGGTTCTCTTTCTGTTTAAAAGTGGGTTCAATAACATTGTTTATCAAGAATTCGTCTAATACGTGAAAGGTTGGTAGTTTCTATGTTGCAACAATTTAACTACGTTTGTCTTCAAGGGAGGGGCCAGTTTGCGTTCAGAGGCCGGTTGCTTGAAGTTACTTCTGATCGTATGTCATAAGTAAGTCTCGCAGTTTCGATTGACTAGGGAGGAGGGCGGGCGAGCTTCGGATTTCCCAAAAATCATGCTAGAAAAAATAAATTATATGAGAAGCAGGGCAGGAAGGGGCCCTTAAGGAACAGTAAAAAGTAAGAGGAGTGTGGATTGTGAGGGAGTACTTATGACTCAATAAAAAAAATGAAAAACAAATTGATGACTTTTGAAACAGAGATAGGGGTGTGTGTGTGTTTTTGTCTGCATATGTATGTAAAAATCCCAAATGAAATTGGACAAACAGCTCACCACACCAGACTTAAAGCACATGTAATCAACTCTCTCATACAGAATATATTTATGGGGGGGGGGGTTGTAATACACTAAACACCCAGGGGCAGATGGTGACCATTAAAGGTGGTGGAACGTAATCCTTAGCTCGAATTCCAAGGAGCTTTTTCCTGAAGAGTTCTCTCACATTTTCTTGCACTAAGGGCCTCCTCTACAAAGATTTGGCATAGGGCACAGCCGCAAGTCTTTTTGCTGCACTGCCCAAAGCCAAATCAAAAGGGCAGGAATGCACCATATCTACGAGATAAGGTGCATTCCTGTCCTTTCAGCAAGCCATGCGTACAATTCGGTGTCAGTGCCTAGCACCAACACAGGCACCCTTGCACTATGGTGCAAGGGAGTATGCGTTGTTGGCAGGATTATTTTTGTGCAGGAAGGGACACCTTCCTGCACAAAAACAATCCATGCAGGTGTTTTCCTTGTTCTAACACACGGAAAGAGTAAAAACGAGGAGAAATTAAAACATTTCCCCTCGTTACGCCTGGTTTGGGAGGTGTAAGGTTTTGATGCTGCCCCAGGTTTACGTGACTTTGTAAATCTGGGGCAACGTCAAAATCCATTGGTGTTGCATGGGAACACCCACTGCAGTGCCCATGGAACGTCTCATTGACACAGAGTAAGGCAATGCAGTGCTTTGTCACTAATTTGGAATTTCTAAGTTTTACTGTGCCTCACACAGAGTAGCACTCAGTTACACTCACCGTCATTCTCCCTCCCTCATTCACATTCATTCTCATACATACTCGTCCCTAGTGTCATTCGTTCTCACTCATCCATCCATCCAGTCGTACATCCCTCCATTTACCCTTTCACTCAGCCGCCCATCTTTCACTCACTCATACATCCATTAATTCAACATTTCACTCATCCATCCATCCATCCTTTCATCCAGACATCCATCTGCCCTGCCTTTCACTCATCCATCCATTGCTTTAGTCATCCATCTTTACATACATCCTTTCACTCATCCATCCTTTCGCTCATCCATCCGTATTTTCACTCTAACCATTCAACCACTTATCCATCCTTTTACACTCCCACTCACCCATTCATCCTTTCACTTATTCTTCCATCCATCCAAGCTTTCTCTCATCATCAATTGAGCCATCCTTTCATTCCTCCATCTGTTCACCCTTTCACCCATCCATCCACCCTCCCTTTCACTATTACACCCTCTCCACCTTTCACTCTTCCATCATCCTTTCAGTCATTCACCCATGCATCTATCCATCCACCATTTCATCCATCCATCCATCCATCCATCTATCCATCCACCCATCCTTCCTTTCACTCACTCACCCTCCCAAGTTCATTATGAGCCTTTGTCTGCTGAGCTGCAGACAGAAGAGGCCCATCAGGACCCACCCCTTAGCTACGAAAGCAGGGAGGGAGCTAGGGTGAGGGTCGGGTAGGGCTGTGACGATGCCCCTGATGCAGAAGCTTAAATGCACACTTGCCGCCTAGTCCACTAGTGCAATTGTTGCCTGCAGATGGTTCCCTCCTTCTCTTAGGCATCTACAGAGTTGAGATAAGGAGCACTCTGTGTGCTCAGCTCCATAATGCTTTTTTCCAAAGAGAAATCAAATGCAGTATTAAACCTGTGTTACTGCAAGCAAAGCAGCCTCTGCACCCCTCCTACAGCCTGTCCCTCTGTGATAATCAACAAATTGTTGCCACCCACTCGCTCCTTGTCCTCAGTGGCCTGCCTCACCCTCAGTCATTTAAGTGAATAGAGCCTTGCTAACTCCTCGCAGGGCCACTGCTTAAGCGCCCCAAAAGCAACAGGATACATGACATTCTAATTCATCACTCCTATGATGTCACTGCTGGAGCTTGTGCTTGCAGGTCGAAGAAAACCTCACCTGGTTGGCACTTATGCAGTAGGACATCTTCAAAAATCACTAGAGTTCACCCAGTAGATTCAGCACACTGTCTGGGAGCAGTAATTTATTTTCAGCTGCTCTGTGTTTATTTTCCCTGATCGTGCCTCTCCCCGGGGGTGGCAGGGCAACACTCCATGTGCCCATAAACACCAGTTGTCCCTGCAAACACCCTCTCTGAAGCTGTACCCCTGTTATCTGTATGCATACATACAGACAGAAAACAATCCATTTCACTTCCTGGATTTTTTGCAAATACAAAACCTGCATCTTATTTTCAGAGACGTGTTACTTTTAATCATAGCTGTTAGTCCAATGGATGGGTACATTTTCACTGTAGGAAATTATAATTAAAAAGGGACATGCTTTCCCAAGGAAGCTTTCATATATGCACATTTGAATGTGATTTTACTATTGTGCCAGTGTTTTCAGGTGAATATATTGTGTATTCTACACATATTTATGGATATAACTAAACACTTTCACTATGGACTTGCATCTGCCTTAACATATGTTTAATCTCAAACCACTTCAGAATTCTCTTCTATAAAGGTAAATTCAATAAATTATGTCCTCTCTCATATTCCGGAAGCATTATAAAACCTCTATTTAAGAAGGGTGACCGTAACTGCCCTGCTAATTATCGGCAGATCACCCTTCTGGGTGCAGTAGATAACATTTTTACTAAATGTGTGCTTTCTAGACTTATTGACTGGGCAGAGGAGAATAATATTATTCCCTGGACCAAACAGGGTTCAGGCGTAATCATGGTACAATAGATGATTTTGCAATGTTACAAGTCATCACATTCAAGTCATTTTTCAATGGCATGCGATAAAGTAGATAGAGCCCTATTGTGGAGACCACTGGCTAATTTGGGTATCCTTTCCACCCTTCTTGAGCTTCTGATAACCCTTCACTCTTCTACTTGGTGCAGAATTCTCTTGGGGGGGATAGAGGTTTTTTGCAAGAGATGCCCACTTTGAATGGACTAAAGCAGGGATGCCTTTTGGCTCCCTTGCTCTTTTCCTTATACATCTCGGATATGCCCTCCCTTCTCTCTCAGAGTCGGGATTTTCCCCCACAAATAGGAAGTTGCTTGGTCTGTTGTCTACTGTATGCCGATGATATCATCATTTTTGATCTAACCGTCTTCATTTCCTGTTACAGTTTTCTGAGTCCCACTCCTTAATGATTAATGTTTAGAAAAGCAAGATTTTATGTTTCCATGGTAATAAGAAAGCGAAATTTATTGATTTCCATTGGCAATTAGGTATTCAAAAATTGGAATTTGTGAACTCATATGCCTTTTTAGGAAAAATCGTATGCAGGAATCTTAGTGATGTAGCCCATATTGCTTCTAATAAATCCAAAGTTGATGGTCAAGCAAGAGGCTTGATGGTGTTGCATACGGCCACGGGAAGAAGGCATTTTGCTCACCTTTTAGCAGTCTACCGAGCTAAGATTCCCGCTTCTCGCCTTTATGGTTTGGAATTTGTAGATTCCTCCAAATAGGGGTTCCTGACTCTTTTGGAAGGTAAGATCCTCAGAAAGCTTCTGTCTGTAAATACAGCTGTGTCGGTGGCAGCCCTAAGGATGGAACTGGGCTTAAGAAGTGTGTTTGTCCAGGGACTTTCTGGGGTTGTATTTTGGGTTGCTTCCCTTATCAAGGCTGAAGACAATATTCTAAGGGCCTTGCTGTGCAAAGAAAGTTTTGCGGAAAATAATGGTTTTAGGTATACCTTTTTTAGCAATCTAACATACACCCTAGAAATGCTTGATGTAGAGCTTAATCAGGTCTTGGCTACTTTCTCGCAATTGAAAAGCGCCCTAAAACAGGCGACTTGGTCTTTAAGCTATCGATTGGACTTGGAGGGTTGGCAAAAAGAAGATTTTTTTCAAACTTAGCAAAATCTTTAGTAGTAAACAAAGCCCAACCTTATGTAATATGGAATTTACCACATGGGGTGAGGTGGTTTTGGTTGCCTTTGCCCTTGGGATTGCTACCTTTGAGTGCACTGTTGGCAAAATGGTATGACTCAGCTAAAGAGTGCAATTTTTGCTTTGCTGAAGCACAAGATTTAAATCATGTTTTATTTCTTTGTCCGTCCCTTGCCCCTCATCTACATAAATGGATAAGACCTATTTGTCTCCACATCTTCCTGCTATCGGTACCTGAGTTCTTCCAAGCCTTGAAAGTCCCCCAAATGAATTGTTTTGAACTTTTTAAAAGGTTTTTTACATCTATTTTAAGGGTATGCACAATGACACTTTATGGGTGGATGGAGAAATATATGGGAGTAAGATGTTTTGATCAGATGCTCAAGATAGTTGATGGCTCTGATGAGTACCTTGTTTTAATACAGTTTGTGTGAATTCTGTGTTTGATATACTTTACCTCAACCGGGGGAGATTTACTTATTAAGTTGTATCTTTATCATATTTGTATACCTTGGGCAGTTGATTATGTACTGTAAAATAGTGTACTTTATGACGCAGAGGGGTTGATGGTGTAGTGTTTTGGTTTATAGGAATTTTTAGGTATATCTCTTGTTCATATATATATATTTTATTCTCGTTTTTATTATGTGGACCTCGTTCAGAGTTCCTAAACACAAATAAATAAACTTGAACTTGAATAAGTTATGTTAACATTCATGGTTAATAGTAGAAATATCAAATATTGTTGACATTCCCTTAAGAACTATTTGAAATATGCAATCCCCAAAGTAAAATAACACCCTTTTCTACTCTTTACTTCATGTTCTCAGGCTGAGTCTGCCAGCTTTCTACCACCTATGAAGTCTCATACTATTCATTTTCTGATTTCAAGTCATTAATATATTTTAACCCATATTAATAATGTTATGAATATTTGTAAAGTACACGATCACCCCCTAGGGTGTCCTGGCCCAGAGCTGGTTTGAATGCCTAGCTCTGCCTAGGGTAGGTTGGTTATTTCCGAAGCCAGGCCTTAAGCTTCTTGTGGAATTCAGGAAGAGAGAGGAGTATGGTCTGAAGTGAAGTGGGAGGCCATTCCATGATTTAGGAGTGATGTAAAAGAACACCTGCCCCCCTGATCGGGCTCTTTGTATGCATGAGATGTGTATGAGCAGGAGTCCTGCAGTGCGGGGGTATATGGGTGGTTGGTGGAAGGGAATGTGACTATTCAGGTAGGTGGGGCCTAAGTTGTATAGTGCCTGGATTGTGTGTATGAGAAGTTTAAAATGAGCACCTTTGGGTATCAGGAGCCAATGGAGTTCCCTGAGGTGTGGTGTAATGTGAGCTCTGTGTGGGAGGTTGAGGATGAGTCTGGCTCCCATGTTCTGGATGGTTTGTATCTTCCTAGAGAATTGCTTGATGATCCTGGCATAGTGGGTGCTCCTGTCGCCAAACTTTCTGGTAAATAGGACGTGAGTGACAGTTTTACTTGTGTTGCCTGGGAGCTATTTGAAGATCTTCCTCAGCATCTTCATGATGTGGAAGTGGGGTGCAATAATGGCTTTGACTTCTGTTGTTATGCCTAGTTTGCTGTCGCTGAATATTCCAAGGTTCCTTGTGTGGTTGCTGTTAGGGGTGTGCGGCGAGCTGCGCTCCGCTGGTGGAGCTAGCAGAGTTTTTGGCTCTCTGCACTCTGCCTGAAGTGTAGAGTTCTCCCAAAAACTCCATTAGCACCCACCAGCTGAGTAGAGCTTGCCCTGTGCACACTTCAGCCCAGTAATGGGTCACACAGCACAAGCGGAGACAGTCGCCGCTTGTGGTGTGTAGCCCATAACTGGGCTGCAGTGCGCACTTTCGGCCCAACTGACGTTGGCATGGCAGCATGGAGCTGCTGCCGGCACCAGCTCCGATCCTCCAGGCCTCCAGCAGCCCGGTTCGGGCCCTGGAGCAAAGGGAGGCAGAGCACCAGGCCGCTGGCAATTAGGACCCAGGCGAATCCTCGTTTTGTTTTTTTCTACACTTGTGCACAAGAGGCTAAAATGGCATCCAGGCCAGGGCCATAGACAGCAAAAGCTGAGGTTTCAGGCCTCTTGTGCACCAGCCTGTCCCATGTGCAGTGCACACAGGACTGGCCGGTGCACAAGAGGCCTGAAATGCCAGCTTTCACTGCCTGTGGCCCTCTCCTGAATGAGCCCGATCTCGGAAGCACTAAGCAGGGTCGTGCCTGGCTAACCAGACTGGACCCTGCTTAGTGCTTCCGAGATCGGGCGCATTCGGGAGAGGGTGCCATACTGCCTCTCCATGCCACACGGAACTCCACCTCTGTGGAATTCTGCAGAGTTTTTGATCAAATCTGTGGAATTTCGCCTAGTGGAACTCCGTGAACTCTGCCCAGGCCTAGTTTCTGTGTGTGGGTTTGAGTTTGGGAGCCACCAGTTGGTGAAGTATTCTTGCTGAAGATCACTACTTCTGTGTTGTCAATGTTGAACATGAGACAGTTGACTTTCATCCCGTCAGCAACTTCGGAAAACCATGAAGTGAATTTGTTTGTTGTGTTGGGGATTGCCTGAAAGGAAAAGGAAATAATGAGTCACGGTTTGAATACTGGTTAAGGACTGTCACTTTCAGAGTGCAAATTAAGGGTTCAAGTCTTGCTGGATCTCTTGTATGCTCCTGGTGTGCTCAGTAGTAAGGTGTTTTAAAACTGTCTCTAAAATTGAAAGGTTAATAGATTCACATTGCAGCAAAATAACAACATTTTTGGTAATTAGAGTAGAGTTGCCATCCAGTCAAACGGTGGCCTCAGTCAGTCTTTCATGAAGCTTCACCGAATTCTATTTCCAAATAATTTATTTTCCCTCCTTTGAACAGAATGTCACCTGAAACTTAATTGTTAGTGTTTTCTTTTAATCTGCACATTACGAACTCAAATCCCACTGTCTTGGATCTTCCTAAAGCTTGTTCTATTACAAAACGTTTCAGTTACCTAACAGCCTCTATTGTCAATAGCTTTTATATTTCAACAATATAACTGCATTTTTGTTATGGGAGATAAGTCAGCTTGCATTCAGGATGTACAGTTTGCAATCTCCCAAGAAGCCTCATTGATTTTCTTTTTTTGAATTGTGGCTCATAGTCTTTTCTTAGTCCATCTTGATGCAGTTTGAAGGCTTTGATCTGCGTTGCTCAGTCTGAAGTTTGAGGATTTACAACCTGTGGTGGAGTGAGAATGCCCCTTGCTTCATTTTGCAGAGGTGCACTCCTATCTACCCTGACTAACTCAACTATAGTTTTTACTGGTATTGTGACTGTTTTCATTCTGCTGTGTGCACGATGATGCCTAGACTGTGTGGAAGATTCTGAAAGCAAAAGTGTGGGTCTGTGGTCTGGAGAGGTGAACCAAGCATGACTTTCCAAGACAGGGGATTACTGTCTGCATCCTAGGATGTAATCATGGAGAAGTAGTGTCCACTTTCCATTTTTCTAATCTGTAGTACAGGCGCTACCGTTTAGCCCTTGAAGATTGATACCAGTTGCCATCACTCAGGCAAATGTCTGCCACCATGATGTACTCGGACCCTATACTGACAATCCTGAGAAAGTAGTGGATGCTGAGGAAGCATATCAGGTGACTCGTAGTGTGACTCCATTCTGGATACAAGTGTATGACCATGAGGTCCATTTTGGATCGTGCCTGGTAAAACATGACAAAAGATGAAGGGTGAGAGACAGTGTCCCCATTCTCATAGCATGCTTACTGCCATTTAGTTTTGGGTTTAGAATTGAACAGCAAAGTGTGGGAAGATGGAGACAAGGCTGCTTCAGTTATGCACCCGTGCTCTTGTTAGCAGAGACTTGCTGGTTCTTTGTTTGAGCACCCATATTTGGCATGATGGAGGATGTGGGGAGATGGAGACAGGGGTCTCCTTTGTTGTGCTGAAAGAATCATTGAGGCAGATTCCTTCGTGTGGCATTTCATTTTGGTATGATAAAATACTTCTGTTTTATAAAAGACATGCACTAGGCTGGGCAATCATTACTAAATGCAATTTGGTAATTATTGAGCTCTGAGCCTCCACCCCTCACACTACCACCCTAAAAAGCCTTAGACTGCTTTACCTGCCACACTGAAGGTGAAGTGCTGCAGGGTGTAGTTGTTGCCAGTTTGTAGTGCCCTAGTAGGTAAGGCCCAAGACAACATTGGTAAATGCCTCAACCCCACCATGGTGTGGCTGAATAGCCCCTGCATGCCCTGAGAACTCTGAGCTGGTTCTGACATTTTGCCGTCACCATGGTACTGTGTTTCATGTACTGCCCTAAGTGCCATGCTATCCCCAGACGTGGGTACCATGCTTATTGTGTCACTGGAACCAAGATGTGCCCACAAAATGAGCCCATAACTACAGCAAAGCTGGTCCTGGGTTATTTATGTTCCGGTTCAGCGAGGACCTGGCCTGGCAGTTTGGGCTGGACTGTTCCCATGAGGAGTAGGGCGAGGGGTGATTTGCGTATGGCTGAGTTCAAACTGAGGTGGTATAATGAACAAAAGGATGGTGGATTGAGATGCTACCATGCATGATGGGCAGCGATTAGAGAAATTGCAAGCTTTCCTCTCATCACCTTTTGTGTGTTTAATTACTACTGTCACCATGGACTTGTATCTCCCTTAGTGCCTCTTCAAAAAAATGTTAAAGATATTTTCTTGGCATTCTATAAGGAAATATTTATTTGAAATACACCATGCATGAATACCAACATCACTTCTCTCCTTCCATATCTCTTTCTCCCTCTCTCCCTCTCTGATATTCTCCAAGTATGTTTACCGTCAGCTTGAAACGAACTATAAACCATAATTGAATTCCATTTTCTGTCACCTGTGCTTTATAGTCCTGTGCCTTATCACAAGTCATCAGAAGTTATTTTGAGGATATCGCAAATAAACGAAAATCCGATAGTTTTTTTTATATTGGAACGTGACAAACATTGTTGGTTAATGGAAATATTGAGTAACTATGGCCCATATTTATACTTTTTGACGCTAAACTGCGCTAACGCAGTTTAGCGTCAAAAAGTTTTGCGCCGTCTAACGCCATTCTGAAGCGCCATGCGGGCGCCGTATTTATGGAATGGCGTTAGACGGCGCAATCAGACCGGCGCTGCCTGGTTTGCGTGGGAAAAAACCACGTAGACCAGACAGCGCCGGCGTAGGGGGAAAATGGCGCATGGGCGTCTTAAAATGGGGCAAGTCAGGTTACGTCGAAAAAATCGTCTTAACCCGACTTGCGCCATTTTTTAACGACGCCCATCCCCCATCAACATGACTCCTATCATTGTAAAGATAGGAGTCATGCCCCCTTGCCCAATGGCCATGCCCAGGGGACTTCTGTCCCCTGGGCATGGTCATTGGGCATAGTGGCATGTAGGGGGGCACAAATCAGGCCCCCCTATGCCACAAAATATTATTAAAAAAAAAAAAAAAAAAACTTACCTGAACTTACCTGAATGTCCCTGGGGTGGGTCCCTCCAGCCTTGGGTGTCCTCCTGGGGTGGGCAAGGGTGGCAGGGGGGGTCCCTGGGGGCAGGGGAGGGCACTCTGGGCTCATTTTGAGCCCACTTGTCCCTTAACGCCATGCCTGACCCAGGCGTTAAAAAGCGGCGCAAATGCGCCGTTTTTAGCCACGCCCACTCCCGGGCGTCACTTTTGCCCGGGAGTATAAATACCACGTAAAGGCCTGGGAGTCATTTTTTAGACGGGAACGCCTCCCTTGCATATCATTAACGCAAGGAAGGGGTTCACGCTAAAAAATGACGCACATTCCGGGAACTTTGGCGCTATTCGCCTCTAACGCCATAGTATAAATATGGCGTTAGTTGGCGTTAGTTTAGCGTCGAATTTGCGTCGAAAAAAACGACGCAAATTCGGCGCAAACGGAGTATAAATACGGCCCTATTTTTCCATATAACTCACAGGGTGGCCTTGTGTTAAGGTCTCTGACTGTCAGGCTAAATTTGACGGGTTCCTGGCCTGCTGTTGCTGTGATCCTGCTCAATCATAAAATTAGTTAGGAGGCTCTCTAATGAGAAGAACGTTCATAGTTTTCATGTAGCAAAAATATAATCACATAATTTTTAAGTGGTGATAAGGCAGTTTGAAGTCAAAAGGTAGTTGCTTGCTGTCACGTATGAAGCCACGTCTAATTTAATTTTCAGATTGTATGTCATAACTATGTCTCAAGCCAGCCTACCATCGCCTCGCTTGTTGCCCTGATTTTAAAGTTTCTGACATTTGAAGTTCAAAGGTTGGAGCCCTACAGTCGCCATAAAATGAGTCTGCCTAAATAACTGTTTAGTCTAAAAATATGTAAAATCTCTGTCTATCTGAAGTCAATAGTTTTCACATTGCAACAATAAATCCGCTTTTTGTTAGCCTGGACATCAGTCAGCTTTCAGTTTGAAGGTGGAAGCTTGAAGTGACCTATGAAGCGTCATTAAATGCGATTTTCAGAACATACATCTTACCAACTTGTCAACCCCTTTACAGGAATACTTGGTGTAGCGTTAGGTGGTCCACCTATCTTTGAAAATCATGGGTTCAAGGCTTTCTTTAGCCCTGGCCCAGTGTCTGTTTAAACCTGTGTTCAATCACAAATTGTCGAATATGTGGAAAGCCTTATTACGCAATATCATAATTACGTCTTTATGTGATTGCCAGTTGAGCAAGCTTACAATCGCAAGGTAGCAGTTCGCCATGGCAAAGGAAGCTTCATTAAATTGTATTTTCAAATGATGTCATAACTACGTTTTCACTAAGCTTAAAAATGAATTGCTCAGTACTTAGTGGTTAAGGTATTTGCCCTTTCATAAAAGTTAAAGGTTCAAACCCCGTTTTTAATATGGAACCTTCTCTGCGTGAACGTCTTTTCGATCACATAGTGTTTAAAAATATCTCCAATAAATTAGCAGTTTTGATATTGCAACAATACATACTTATTTTTAGTTAATGGAAGAAGAGCAGTATTGGGAAATTATATAATTGTTATTTAGCATCAAATAATCTCTCTTGAAATATTTATTTCATTATACCCTTCCCCAAATAAAATAACTCTTCTCATTATAATTTGTTCTCGCTTTCTCTCCCAACTCCCTTCATTTTCTCTCACTCACTCTCTCCTCTTTACCTTCTATTCTCTGGGTTTGAAAGTGTCAGCTTGCATCTCCCGCTGCGGTTTCACTGAAATATATTTTCATAATCTTTGTCATTATTTTGTTCTCACTGATTTCACCAAGTTACTTCTGGCCTAGTGGTTAAGACCTATGTGAACACGAATGGTTCGGGTCCTGCTATTGTCATGCCCTGCATCTGTTTCTGCAACAACATAGCCACGGTTTTTGTTAATGGGAGAAAGGTAAATTGCAGTCAGAAGGTGGCGGCATGCAGTGATCTATGCAGAATCATTGAGCTGCATTTTTGCACTATATGTCATGATAATGTTTAGAAAGTCATTAAGGTCTTTGGCTTTCAGTCTAGAGGTCACATCCTGCTGTTGCTGGGGTTCTCTGTCCGCTTAAAGCTCCATCCAATCATAAGGAGTAACAAGAATGTGTCTAATATGTGACTGATCAATCATTTTCATATTGAAATAATGTAACATTTTGTTATTGGGAAAGGAGTCAACTTTCATTCAGAAGGTGGTAGTACACAGTCACCTATGAAGGCTAATTGATTTAGAAACAAGTGTCATTTACTCTACAACATGTAGGAGACTGGTTGCATCACAAGTGTAAGTCAGAAGTTACCCTGGAGGCAGATATGTCTGGTTGAGTGTGAATGAGACAGGCTGCCGATGTGAAGAGACGGACTAAAGATCAGCAAAGACAGGCTGGAGATGGAGGAGGCAGGCTCCAAACATAGTAGACAGACTGGTGACCAAGAAAGATAGGCTTCTAAGGCACAATGCAAACTGTCAATCATAGGTGCTGGCGCGTTGGTCCTTAATAAGTAAACTTACAAGGGGACGCGTATAGGTCGATGAACCTTTTGATTCGTATAGGTTGTTCTTACCATAGTTTCAACACAGAATCAATCATCAACACACAATAATCAATAACCATTAGTTAATTCAAGAATCAATGGAGTCAGTAATTCACACACACCATGACTCTTCAGCCATGGAAGACCACACCTTAGGTATAAATTTAGTAAGCTTATTTACCTATTCATTAAAAATACTAAGTAAGGAATCTTAATTCATCAACTCAAATTGAAACAAATTTCAATTCACTTGTTAAATAGCAAGTTGCAAAAGATGTGATCTAATCAAAGCTTGCATCAAAAGACATTCTAAGGCATCAACACAACTTATTAGGAAAACCCAATTCAGCATAACTATGACATCCTTCAAGTTCAGCAAAATCATTTGTCAACCATTTGTCTCTGTAATTGGTCAGTCGTCACGTGAATAACCTCAACTAACACAGATTAGCATTGGCATGTGGGGCTTCATTCAAAGCAATTTAGAAATTTGGCAATCGTCTACCTAAAGAAAATAATTAAGTCAGCGCAGTTGGTACCTTTAAAGAAAAGGCATGAAAATGCAATGCAGTCATTGTCATATCTACCTATCCATGGTATGGGTCAGCAAGCAGAATCAGTCTTCATCCTCAGGTCATCAATCGATCAACAACACATCAGGTTCTCAGTCAGAGAGTATGAGCCTAATGACAGAATCTCAAATCTCTTCTTCTCCAAATATTGCATTTCATAACGGGGTAAGATCTGCCTAAAATTCTCTTCAAATCTGAATCTCGTCTCCTCTATGACGTTGTTATATCAAAGTTCCCCAAACTATCCCCCAATTTCCAATTGGTCCATTAATCATCCGTTATTACTCTACCCCAGAAGTCTTCAAACTGGGGGGCGGGCCCCCCTAAGGGGGCCTCAAGTGATCCCAGGGGGGCGCCAAACTCTGGCCAAAAGAAGCATTATACAAATAACAGGCCTTTGTTTTAAACAAAAGCATGTTATTGCATTTTTAAAAAGGTATCAGCACCTGACTGCAATGTTTAAATAGGTCAGGACATATTTAAACATTGCCATCTTTATAAAATATTTGTGAAAAATTCTGAGGGGGGGCCATAGATTTTTGTTTTTCAACTGGGGGGGCGCGGCATTAAGAAGTTTGGAGACCACTGCTCTACCCAATGATGTCCATACACCAAATCTATGAATTCTAATATTTCACAGTTCACATGTTGTTAATTGGTCTACTTTACGATGTTCTCATCATCCGGTTCGTCAGGTAGCAATTTTGTTGCATCTTCGTCTCAGGCCAAGTGCCTTCATTGTTCGCTTCCTGGGAAAGTACATCTCATGCACATTACACACTATTAGATACATTGCTAGAGTTTTCACCTCCTGTCCATCGGTTCCCATAGAAAGTTTCTGCTACGCAGTTTATTAAAACAATGAGCATTTCACAGTTAGTTCACTCTGTCAGCATTTTGTATTATACGCTAAGAAATACAGCTTCTACATGAGGCCTGGCAAAACTAGGCCAAAGCACTAAGTTAAGGCCTACAATTAATAAGCAATAACATAATTCATATCCTTTAGTATGACATATTACTACATTAATCTAATACATTTTCAATATTTCAGGTGGATTAATTGTATTTTAGTACATTTCGCGAACACTGGTGGCCATTCTTCAAGGTCACATTTTCAAACGTGCACATTATTTTTTTAAGTTTTTCGTTTTTCTTCATAAGTCATTCAAAATACATAGCCATTCATTAATAATTTCTAATTAAGACATTTGCTATAACTATCCCTCCTCTGATGACTAAATATGTCATCACACCAATTTACCACCCACTACAATTCTATCTCTTCAACATCTTATCTACTCCTTGAGTTTTCCCTATAGATTATTTCCCTATTTCTTTCTTCTCTCCTCTGATTATTTTTAGACCTTTTTAATTTAATTCTTTTACATAATTTAAATAATCCCCATATTCCTAATGAGCACCCTATAACAATTAATAATCCCTGTATGATTTTCAATAGTATCCCATTCCAAATGCTACTAAGCCAATTTCCCACAGACGCAAACCGCTTACCAACCTTTTCCAAAACACCTGGTTCTTTCAACTCCTTCAAATCACTACTTGTCATAGTCAGATTAGTAAATAAATCTCTTATCTCTTTACTGTTGTTAGGAATATATGAGCAGCAATGCCTAGAGTTAATCATTTTGCAGACTCCTCCATTTTTTGCTAAAAGAATGCCTAAAGCAAGAAGATTTTGAAGAGTCCTAGCTCTATCAGCAGTCAATTCAGTATCAATCAAGATTATAGCCCCTGAAAAGTTTGTCAGCATGTTATCCACAATAGTAAACAACTTTCAAATCTTGATTGAATTCAGGATGACTCCTACTGAAGGAAAAACCGCACCAAATATATCTCCCACTATCGGAGAAGAGGTTTCCCTCCTCTGTCTTTTACGATGTAATTCTGTCAGTTTCGGAAGCTTTTTCAAATCCTCCATCTGGTAAATCTTTGGGAATACTATCCCCAAATAACATGTCCCATATCATCCTCTTGGAAGACAGTAATAAGCATTAAGTCCACAAATATAGTAGATCCCCGGAATCGCAGGGTCCTGCCCATTCAACATAAATGTGCACTTACTCTGAAACAAAAACACATGCGTGCATTCACTTGTACCCACAAATAAAGTGTCAGTGCATGATTTAGGCCTATTTATACAAAGTTTCCCTACGTATAATGCATCTAAAGCTAATTTTGTGTTTTAATTGCAGTGTAAGCATAATTATTTTGATAAATTCTCTTCTCTAATCCTTTTTCTAATCTCTCCTTAAGTGCCTTTCTCCTGTCATCAGTGTGATCTAAAAAGCTCTTCTCTAAAGGAGTAAGCAAGCATGTAAGATTATTTTTATGAGAATAAATGGACCAAAACATTGGTGTTGGTTCAAAGAATCCTCTAACTAGTTCTATTTTATTATCCTTAGCTACTCTACTCAAATACCTAATAATAGGAACGAAAACACAACATCATGATTGGAGTAAAAATATTGGATGTACTTCTGATTATAGAATCTCGTTAGTAACAGAGTACAACTTATCCCATAGGTTAGTGGAAGACTATGGTAAGTGACTCCTTCCTCGACTGATGAAGGAATCTGCGCACACACAAGGCAATCCTTTGCATCCGTCTCAACATACCCGCTCAATAAGCGATAGAAAACATTAGAAGAAAGTTCTCCTTGAACATTAGTAAAGTCATGCAAATACTTCTCATCTAACTTACATCTTTCTAAAGCCATTAAAGTAGTCTCAAAAGACATACCCACAATCAACACTATAAACAATATCCCACACATAATTGACAAACCAATGCTCATATATTTACAGTGCCTAATATTCCTAATTTGCTTATCTACATTAGCCATGATCTGTAAAGAATTAGAAAGGAGAAGTAACTTAGGTAGGTGCAGAAAAATCAAAAATAGAAAATTATTCTTTCAGTAGTTCAGCTTCACTTCCAAGAACCCTCTTCCTTGTCAAAATCGATTAGCAGCTTGTCAAAATCAGTTTCAAATGTCACATTAAGTTATCAATGTCTTTTCCGGTTAATTCATCAGTCTCTTTCTCAAAAATATTTCTCAGATTGTTTTAACAGTTCAGTTCATTAATCTCCTTCAAATACTGACTTGGAACTTCCCTACCAAAGCAAAAAGACATAAACTTGTGTTGCCATTTGTTTGTAGTTGCATATGCCCATTCAGGACCTGTGTATCTTCGATTTGCTATTCTTTTTTCTTTTCAACTTTCGATCACCATTCAACTCTTCTTCACTCAATTCTTCCTTTCTTGTAGTGTCTACTTCTTCCTCTATTGTTGGTTCGATAATCACCTCTTTCCTTTTCTCCACTTGCAAATTTGGCCACTTATCTCCTTTACGTGTACCTTCTGTTAGTACTCTTTTTAGGTCTGGACTGTAACTCTTTTCTTTCTCTGTGGTGTTTTCTATTGAAGGACCTGCAACAGGTTCAGGAGGAGTCAGATCACCTTGACTTTAATTCAGCTCAACTCCCTCCCCTTCTTGGTCTGGCACTTGCTCAGTTTGTCTCTCAAAATCTTCTTCTTCTGGGAGAGCACTCTCAGTCCTTGGCTCTCCTGCTGGTTCAGTTGCGATAGGTTCCTCAGCAGCCTCCTGAAGGTCTTCACTTTCATCTCTCACAGGGGTGATAGGACCGTCCTCAACGAGTTCAGGTTCAGCTTCAGTTCTTCTTTGCTCCTTTTCCTGTTCTGGTGCTGTCATTTGTCTCACAGTTGTTGGTACTCTTAACAATGCTTCTTCATGATCCAGTGGACAGGCCACTTTCTTCATGTGAATTGCGTGAATCCAGTTCAGAATACCTGCACACTTCACAGCTGTCGTAGTAGTTAAGATCACCTGGTGTGGTCCCCGCCAAATGAGGCTCCAAGCATGTGCTTGCAGACAACAACCCAGTCACCGGCCCTCAGGTTGTGCCCTGGATCATGGATTGGCGGCAGTGTGGTGGCCTCCACCTGCTGAGATAAAGAGCAAACCACATCAGCCAGACTCTTGCAGTAATCCAACACCATATCATCTGTTATGTTGACAAATGCATTGGCTGGAACTGCTGGCAACCTCACTGCTCTGCCCATAAGAATCTCGTGGGGGTGACAATCCTGTCTTCCTGTCATGTGTGTTTCTCATTGACATCAATACCAAAGGCAACGCATCTGGCCATTGCAGATTTGTAGGTGCAAACATTTTTGCAATTTGTGACTTCAAGGTACCATTCATCTGCTCCACTAGTCCTGATGCTTCAGGGCAGTAACTACAATGCAACTTCTGCTCGATGTTTAGTGCTGCACTTTACAGTTTAATCACTTCGATATTGAAGTGTGTTCCCCTATCTGATTCTAAAGAGATCGGAAATCCGAAATGTGGTATCAGTTCCCTAAGCAACAAATTTGCTACTGTGACACCATCACTTCTCCTTGTAGGGTATGCTTCAATCCAGTGACTAAAAATGCACGCAATCATAAACACACATCTCAACCTCCACATGCAGGCATCTCAATGCAATCCACTTGCATTCTGCTGAATGGACCTCCTGCTCTTCTGATGTGGCTCAAATTCACCACTGTCCCTTTCCCCGCTTTTAATTGCTGACAAATGATACAACAATGGCATACTGCTTTAGCTGCTTGTCTAAACTTGGGATTAAACCAATCAATTTTGAATAGACGAACCATGGCGTCCCTCCCATGATAGTACCTCGCCATCTAGGACAACAAGCTATTTGGCAAAACCATCTGACCCTCCTCAGATACCCACAACTCATCCTGTCTTTGAACACATTTCATTTTGCTCCATGCTCGTTTCTCTTCTTTGTCAACATTACTCTGCAAGGTTTTTAACTCCTCTGATGTATCGATCACTTTTAATGCAAAACTTGCACATGTTGTGTCTTCTTCAGGTAACAATTCCCACTTGTCTTTGAATGATATACAGTTCAAGGTGCAAAACCTTGGGAATTGATCCGCCTATCCATTTCCCAAGGACACCCAGTCCTGTGACTTTAGATGTGCACTGCATTTCACCACAGCAATTTCTGCTGGAAGTTGAATTGGATATAACAACTCCTTTATTATCTCACCATTTCTCAGTGGCTATCCAGTAGAGGTCAGGAAACCTTTCTGCGACCACAATTGACCAAAATCATGAACCATTCCGAATCCATATTGGCTATCTGTTTAGATAAAAACTCTCAATCGAGCAGAAACATGGCACTCCCTAGTGAGAATGACCAATTCCACTACCTGAGCAGAATACACTCCTCGCAGCTAGGAAGCTTCTAAAGTACCTGTAATTGTGCACACTGCATATCCTGCTCTCAGTGTCCCTGTACTGTCTCTCAGACAGGAATCATCAACAAAAACAATTTGGTATTTTTCTTCCAAACGAGTATCTCTAATGTCAGGTCTCAGTTTTGTGCACAACTCAGTTACTTTGAGACAAACATGTTCAACATCCTCCTCTTTCTCAATTTCAGTAGTATCACTTGGAAGTAAAGTTGCCGGGTTCAGCACTGTACATCCTTTCAGTGTCACGTTTGGAGCACCCAAAATGCTCGTCTCGTATCTAGTCAGTCTAGCACCAGTCAAGTACTGGGTTTTCGTCCTTGTCAGTAAAATCTCAATCGAGTGAGGGACCATAACAGTCAGGGGATATCCCATCACTACTCCTTAACACTGTGAAAGGCTCTGACCAACTGCGGCAATGGCTTGCAAACAACCTGGTAAGGCTGCTGCAACTGGGTCCAAGGTAGCTGAAAAATATGCCACTGGGCGATGGGCACCCCCATGGACCTGAGTCAAGACAGACAATGAACATGCATCACACTCATGACAAAACAATATAAATGGCTTTGTGTAGTCAGGCATACCCCATGCTGGAGCTCTGCTCAAACTCTCTCTCAATTCAGTGAACGCTTTTATCTGATCTTCATCTAATGCTACGGGGTCTGTGACATCCTTATGAGTCAGCTTCTGCAATGGTTTTGAGATTTCCGCAAAATCCGGGATCCATTGGTGATAATAACCCACCATTCCCAGGAACATCCTAACATCTCTCTGTGAAGTCGGGGGGTTCATCTCCAGTATTATTGTGATCCTTTCTCTGGATATTTTCCTCAACCCTTTCTCAATCTGGTGACCTAAATACTTCACTACCTTCTGGCAGAACTGCAACTTCAATGGTGACACTTTATGACCAAACTTTCCCAAATGATTCAATAGGGCAATCAAGTCGTACTTACACTCGTCCCTTTTCCTCGATGCGATCAATAAGTCATCAATATACTGCACCAGAGTCAATTGGAAAGGTAAATCTAATGACGCCAAATTATTTTTCAAGATCTGATTAAACAAGGATGGTGACTCCGTGTACCCTTGAGGAAGTCTACACTAGCAGTGGACTCAATCTAAGAATTTGAAACTGAAGAGAAATTGACTATCCTCATGAAGAGGCACAGAAAAGAACGCTTGTGACAAATCAACCACTGTGAACCACTCTGCATCGCATGGAATCTGAAACATTATTACAGCTGGGTTGCGCAATACGGGACAACACTTGACCACTATGTCATATATTTTTCTTAAATCCTGAACAATTCAGACTTTTCCACATGGCTTCATCAAACCCATTATCAGTGAACTACACTGACTGCTTAACAACTCTTTAAAAACTCCCTGCTTCACAAAATCTGCAATTATCTGAGCCACTTTCATCAGGACTTCTTGTGTCATATTATACTGGGGAAGCTGCGGAAACTCTGCATTCGGTTTTAAGGTGACCTTAATCGACTCCACTCCTTTGATCAAACCTAATTCTTTCCCTGTCAAATCCCAAATATTTTCTTGAACTCTTCCCTGCAAATCAGAATGCAACTCCCTCACTGTGAACATTGGGAAAAAGTCAATCAAAGCATAATCTTGATTTGTAGTTTTGCACTCTGTCTCTGGATCTCCCTCATCATCCCTATTTGTCTGGATCTCAATTCCATTGGTTGAACAAGTAATCAGACACTTGGTTTTACACAACAAATCCCTTCCAAGTAGGGATACTGGACTCGAGTCACAGACTACGAATTTGTGCAGTCCCTGGAAATTGCCAATCTCAACTTGCACTGGATCTGTAATTGGGTTTGGCCAATACTGATTCGCTACTCCCACGACTTGAACTGTCTTTCCTGAAAGGGGCAAATTCGGAACTTCTGCACTTCTCACTGTAGAGCGTGTAGCTCCTGTGTCCACTAAAAATTAAACTTTATGACCCATCACCTTCCCTCTCACATAGGGTCCTCTCTGGTCCACTTCTAAGGAAGCTGCAAGCACACATGGCTCTTCCTCCGAACTATCATTCACCCAGTCACCAATTTCATTCTCACTGTGTGATGGGAATTGGTGTACTGCATTACTACTTCTGTCTTGTCTCTGACCTGTTGAGAAAGCATCATCCCCATCAGGGCGTGAGGTATCTGCATTTGCTGTCCAGGTACCATGGTAACCTGCTGCTGCATCGGCTGCAACTGTGACGCTTGTGCACGGGGTATTTGCACCTGTTGCATAGACTGAAAATTCTGCATTTGATTCACATTATTCTGGAAATTTGGATTAGGACCCCTTAATCTCGGTCCTTTCATGGTCTAAAATGCACTGACGTCGTTATTTTGCTGAACTACACCTTCCTGCACCATCATCGGACACTCCAGCTTCCAGGCCCCGCAGGTGTGACACGTCAATAACTTCTTCATTCCTTGCACATCGCTCTGAACCACTACAGTGTTTAAATCCGGACCACGAATCATATTGCCTCTGCGACCTCTACCTCTCATTTGAGGCTGGAACATGATATTTCCCTGCTGCTGTGGCATCTGTTGCACAAAAGTCCCCTATACTCCAGTTTGAGCTGCCTTAATCTGCATTACCATTGCCTTCTCTTTCAAGTTTTTCTGCTTCAAATCAATCTCATCACTGCAGTATTTCGCATACTGCAACACCTCATCAATTGGCTTCGCATGCCAGCAAATCAAATGACTCTTAATCATCTGACCTATCTCAGGACTCAGTCCCTCCACAAACCTAAACAAGAAATGCAGCATGTCTTTTGGCTCAATTGCTACCTTGCCACTGTACTCCTTGAACGCCTTCAACAATCTCTCATAGTATGCATGTATTGACTCCTTCACCTCTTGCACAGTCCCGTCAATTCACTGCCGGTCAATGTTTTTGGGTGAAATCCTCGTCTTCAGGAACTCAATCACCTTATAATAATGTTTCATTACCTCAGGTGATGGTGCACCTGTATTTTTATTCCTCTTTGGCTGACTTGTCGGCCAATCTACGGCTCTCTTACACTCGACCCACAAGTCTGCCGGAACCACTATTTCCAGTAAGGTGTTCAAGTCTTCCCACAAACATTTTGAGAGCCTCACAAATCTGTCCGTCTGCTGATACCATTCTACCGGCTTTTCCCTAAGCTTTGGATATTCATTTGCGAATGACAAAATATCACTCCTATGCCAAGGAACATGAAAAAACTGTCCCCCTGGAATCTCTCTCATCGGTAAAATATTTACTGGATCCTAGCCCTGTTGTACATTCTCAGTCACCTCTATGGAGTCTCGTTTCTTTTTATCTTTCTTCTTTGCCCATCTGCCTTCCCACTTTTCGAATGCTCCCCAAACCTGAGCACTCTGCAGTAATTCCTTGAGGTGTGCCTTCATTCCGGCTGACCTCATGTGTTCATAATCCTTTGCCTCAAAATCCAATCTGTAGCTTTCTCTTTCGATGCTTCGTTTTCTCAATTTCTATGTAATGCTTATCTGCCAAGTCTGCTAAACCTCTGATGTACCTTGATCACTTCTCTTGTAATTCTTGGGCATAAGTATCTCAATTCTGCCTCTATGTATGACTCTAATGTATTCACCCCATTGTTCCCTCTACCAGTTTACTTGCTCCCATGCTTAATCTGACACAACCCAACAACCTGCTGAGCTGTCAGTCCTTGTAACAAAATGTTGCTTGCGTTCATCAGTGGCACCTGCTGTACCACTGCACTTGATGCAACGAGTGGACTGAGATTTAATAATGATCTCAGTCCATCAAAGGTCTGGCTCACAGAAGAGACTACTTATCTTGCTCATTTGTTCCCCTCCTCACTAGACTCTGGACATTGTTCCTTGTTCACTGACACCTTGTTTCTTCTGTACAAATAATGGTACCAGTGGACCAACAGTAATCAGCAGCAATATTTCATCTGGGGCTGCTGTAGCCTTGGAACATTGTGGGAGTGTAACTCCCATGCTCTGATTCATAATCAGTGTCAAGTCCGACTGTGTCCCTGTCATTGGCGTAAACCTCAGCATCCCCGGCGGCTGTACCTGGGGCAACAAAATCGGAGTTGGCTCAGTCTGAACCAACAGTGGTCTTGAAACCACTTGCTCCGTAGGTACCACTAAATTCGAAGTCGTCTCTAAGATAGGCACATCAGGGTAGATTGTCTGTATAGGTGGCGGATGCATCTGTGCCTGAACTACTGGAGTAGTCAACACATTAGATCCTTGCACTACACCCTATGTTTGTCTAGTATTCACTGTCCCCATTGCCTGTGCCGGGCTGTTGGATCAGCACTAGTACCCGGACCATCATCATGCATCACATATGGTGGTGGTGGATCTCTCAGTATCTGTGTAACAAGGTCCTCAGTATCAGAGTCCGCCTCCACTATAGAAGACTTTCTTGTCTCTTTACTTTCAGGCAATCCCTTTTTAGACTTTCTTGCTGTGTTCTTTACTTCCGTCTCATCTTCCTGAGTAATTGCTGGAAACAACCTAACGTCCTGCTGTGTCACTGCTTACCATTTCTTTTGCTCCCAATCCCATCTTTCCTCTGCTAGGGACTTCACTACATTTCTCACTCTCCGCCCGAATTTCATTTGCTGTTGCTGTCTAGCTACCAGCTCCCAAACTGGTAATGCCTCAAACTCTGCTGGTCTCGAAGGGGCTTTGATTCTTATAGCGCCATCTGCCATTGTTCCAAAATTCTCAAATTGAACGTCCCTTTCTCAGGAAACGCTAAGCTTCAATTTTTCTCCGTCAACTTGCACCACTGCTTTAACCAAAGACACCTCGCTACTCCATTACAATGTAAGCCAGAGTATTCTCGGGCAGTTTAGGCTCTCCTACGCTCGCTCTTATATAAGTATCGCCTTTTACGGCACTCTGTAATGCCTTGAAAAAGTCATATTATCTGCTTTTTATTTATTCAAATTCAGATTAGGAAATTACCTTTACTCCCAAGATTCCTTTCACCCATGTTGTCAACCAATTGCCTCTCACGGACGGCTGCTGATCCTTGTGCACCCCGTCTCACTAATTGACCTATCCCAGCACGGCTCCAATGACGTCACACTCACATACACTGTGGCTCACAAAGTCTTGCAGCTCGTCCTCCTAAACTTCAATTCACACAAAACTAATGCAAAATATTGCGAGCACTAACCAGAAACCAATAACCAAAAACAAATCTGTTGTTTTACTACAGGAAGGTAACACAATTGCTTCAGAAACCTTACGTATTTTCACTGACGGCCCTTTCGCTCATGCAGCTATTCCTCTTTCTGGGTCTCCCAGATTCACAAGCAAAATTCGACCCCCAAATTTTACTCTCAACTGATCAATGGGTCTGTCCTGCTGCACATAGGCTCGCCAAATCTCAGTCAAAATGTTCCTCTCGCTCACTAAACATACACACTGATGTGTTGACCACGCCTGATCAACCTACTAAACCAGACAGATTACAACATGTAACCAAGGGCCAGATGTAGGAAGCCTTTTGCGCCTCACAAACGGCAAAAAACGCAGTTTGCAGGGCGCAAAAGGCTGAACGCAATGCAGAATCACATTTTGCGGGTCGGTACGACTCGCAAAATGTGATTCCGACTCGCAAATAGGAAGGGGTGTTCCCTTCCTATTTGCGACCGCATCGCGATGTAGAGTTGCTTTGTGACCGCAAAAGCGGTCGCAAACCAACTCGTAGTTACCATCCACTTGAAGTGGATGGTAACTCATTCGCAAAAGGGAAGGGATCCCCATGGGACCCCTTCCCCTTTGTGAATGCCCACAAAAATATTTTTTCAGAGCAGGCAGTGGTCCTTTGGACCACTGCCTACTCTTAAAAAAACGAAACCAAATGGTTTTGGATTTTTTTCTTTTTGCAGCTCGTTTTCCTTTAAGGAAAACGGGCTGCAAAGAGAAAAAAAAAACTGCTTTATTAAAAAAGCAGTCACGGACATGGTGGTCTGCTGTCTCCAGCAGGCCACCATCCCCGTGAGTGTCTAGGCTCGCTATGGGGTCACAAACCGCGACCCACCTCATGAATATTCATGAGGTGGGTCTTTGCAACCCCATAGCGAGTCGCAGAAGGTGTCTGAGACACCTTTCTGCATCTCGTATTGCGAGTTGCAATTTGCGAGTCGCTTTGACTCGCAAATTGCAAGTCGCAATTTGATACGTACCTACATCTGGACCCCAGTGTCTCATACACGTTTCAATATACTCCGGAGTCTTAGACCACACAGGATCCGCACATCAACAACCATGTGGACAATTTTTGAGCACAAAGCGCCACACACATATGAAGTTCGACGACTTCCCTACTCCCATACTGCGGATTATGCACACTCCTACTAAAACTTCGTCTGGTGTACACAGTCTCCCTAAATTCCCTCACATACGTCACAATTCACCTGCAATTTGCTTAAGCCATGCAAGCGCAACCTATCTCTTTCCCTCTATCACTTGAACGCCGGGAACATACCCAATATTACTAGCAGGATCCAGGATCTGGGAAAGTCATTTCTGGGCTTAAGGGAACATCATTCTCTCTACAAATGCCATTTTGAAAAACGAAATCCTAATTTCAATAATACTGAACTCTTGTATGGATCAATCTTCAAACTATTACCATAACTAGGAACGCCTGTCCATCAGTTTCCCAGCACAAATGTCAACACCTCTCACTCTGTTTCAAACACCTATGGCAAGCACCTACAGAAACTAACCATCAGTCTACTACCATAACTTCTGGCACGTTGGTCCTTAGTAAGTAAACTTACAAGGGGACGTGTAAAGGTCGATGAACCTTTTGATTTCTATAGGGTGTTCTTACCATAGTTTCGACACAGAATCAATAATCAACAGACAATAATCAATAACCATTAGTCAATTCAACAATCAATGGAGTCAGTAATTCACACACACCATGACTCTTCAGCCATGAATAACCACACCTTAGGTATAAGTTTAGTAAGTTTATTTCCCTACTCATTAACAATACTAGGTCAGGAATCTTAATTAATCAACTCAAATTGAAACACAATTCAATACACATTGTAATCAGCAAGTTGCAAAAGATGTGATCTAATCAAAGCTTGAATCAAAAGACATTCTAAGGCATCAACACAACTTATTAGTAAAACCCAATTCAGCAAAACTATGACATCCGTCAAGTTCAGCAAAATCATTTGTCAACCATTTGTCTCTGTAATTGGTCAGTTGTCATGTGAGTAACCTTAACTAACACAGATTAGCATCAGCATGTGGAGCTTCATGCAAAACAATTTGGAACATAAATTTGGAAATCATCTACCTAAAGAAAAGTATTAAGTCAGAGCAGTTGGTACCTAGAAAGAAAAGGCATAAAAATGCAATTCGGTCATTGTCATATCTACCTATCCACAGTATGGGTCAGCAAGCAGAATCAGTCTTCGCCCTCAGGTCATCAATCAATCAGCAACACATAGGGGGTTATTCTAACTTTGGAGGAGGTGTTAATCCGTCCCAAAAGTGACGGAAAAGTGACGGATTTACCACCAGCCGTATTACGAGTCCATTATATCCTATGGAACTCGTAATACGGCTGGTGGTATATCCGTCACTTTACCGTCACTTTTGGGACGGATTAACACTCCTCCAAAGTTAGAATAACCCCCATAGTGTTTCAACACATGAATAGTTGTGCAAGCATTTCCCCAGAGCCACACTCCTGTACCCAAAGGCCTTCCCTCTACAAAGAAGGTTTAAAACAGGATTTGTGTACTGAAACAAGCTAGTAACAACTGAAAGACCACTGATTGGCTCTCTCAAAGCAATCCCTAGCATGATATGTTGCCAAAACACTCCTGTTGCACCCCTCCAAAAAACAGAGAAAGTGAATTTACTCATGTACATGCCTAAATACATATATGTTTCCTATGAAAATTCCAGTGCTCCTATGTGCCTTAACATGTACATTTTATTGACTATTTGCTATGTCGTCTATGTACCAGTTTGACGGCTAAAAAAATATTAGTTTCATTGAACATTTAAACACAGGTTAAATGTACTTTGGTTATGCAACTCGTGTTGCACAATGCACATTTTCTGAGCTGTGCTAGTAAAGTTAGCCTCATTCTGAAGTTGACACAACTAAGCGAGGATTTTAGAAAATGGTGGTGTCAGTTACTATCAGTGTTAGTGGTATCTACATGTCAATGATTTCTCACATTTCTTCCCACAAGGACACACTGGCATCTGCTCATTAGTTGTTTGAATAAATGTTTGAACGTTGTATGGATTTTAGCATGTTGCAACTGATCAAGGGTGAAGGTCTGGTCTTCGGAAAAGGGAATTAACTTGCTTACTGGGTATTTTGCATTAAACACGTTAGACTTTATAGGCCTTTGAAGTAGTTGTGTTTTCATTTACAGAAGAAAGCACCTTTTGAACACACTAAGCATCGTCCCACGCCCCAGCCCTTTGTTGACACCAGGGTCGATATCACCTTTGCCATCTTCCAGGAACCGCTTAGATGCTATTTGTCTGGGGCCTACTTTGTCCGCTGATGCTCTGCAGAGGGTCAAGAGGCCTACCGCTTACTCAGTGAATTCATGTCGATGTGTATGTCCCCGTGCTTGGAAAATAACACACATTTGTTTAGACTCATTCTCTTTTAATCCCCAAAACATTATTACTCCAATATCGTCTTCTTTAAAGGAACAGGGCGCACCTCTCCTAGGAAGCATTCCCCATAGTGACTCATTAGAGGAGATGATGTCTCCTCGAGGGTTCTGTTATTTTGCTGCACAGTTGTCAGATGATCATCACCCCTCCTTTTCTCTGTGCTGTTTCCTCCCGTGCACCCTTTGTTTTCTTTCACTACCACTCTCTGCTCGTGGGCCCATATCTCACCTTTCGTTGCCACTGCCCTTCACCAATGTTAAGGGCAGTTGAGTTGTAAACATTTTAAGGACTTACTCAACTCTGATCTTTATTTTCAAGAATATCTCATGTGTCGTACACCTCAGGCTTCTACACACCTTCCCTCTTTCCCTCTGTGCCTACTCTGCACTTGGTTTCATGCTGCTGCACACCCTCCTGCTGCACGCACTTTCTCGCCAGTGTTGATGTTATTTTGTTTAAAATGATATTTGCCTAGTAACGTGAACATTTGAGTTTGAATGACAATATTGCAATGTACATAACTATGTTTTCTTTGCTTAGGCCGGAATAGGCCTTAATTGGTTCAGGACACCATATTGGATTTTAAAGTAGCCATGTTTTCATCTATGTTTTCATTTTCTATTGATAGACACACAACAAAACGTGCACTGATGTTTTGTGGTGACACTGTTCTTGGAGAGCGTCAGAAGAAGTTCTATTGTTAATTTATTTCTCTCCAAGGTATTTTTCTGATTCGTTTACTGTGGATTCATTCCTTTATGAGACTTCCTTTGTTTTGTGTGAGTAGATTTGTACTGCTGTTTCCGATAGCATTAGGTGAGAGTGGAGATTATTAATATTCTTTTCAGGGGATAGTGCTAGGATAGTGGCATTATATGTCGCTGTATTTTAATTTGGCAACGTGTTATATTTGATCATCGTATGCTATCTGTGTGATTTCTCATCCTTTCCATCATTAATTTGTCTATAAAAAGCCATACTTTTAAGGTTGTGTGTGCCCTTTCATTGAGCCTCTAGGTATGCTACACAAATTCTCATTGATTTGCTGAATATTTGGGACTTAGACTATTCTCCAGATTCTGCTCATCCTGCATCTATTTTAAATTTGTCAGCCTTTATGTGAAATGATTTCTGAGCCTCATGCTAATTTTTTTATGACTGATTGTTATGCATTTGACTGATTTTGTGCCTATATTTTTGCCTTCTGTATTGCAATGTATTATTTTTCAAAAACATAATGATTTTTAAGTTATTGATCTCAAGCTTTTTTAAGTCTGAAGACTTATTAATTGATTGCTATTTGAAATGCTGCTTTGAATCTTATCTTTCTTATCTTATCTTTAGGTGCACATTGCCTCATCTATTCTTGAGGACAACACCATCCCGATCCTGTGTAGGTACATTATCTCTGTCTTACCAGATGAACCGAGATAGCGTCAACACCGGCATGGAGTTGCTCTATATTTTTCCTATTCCTTGTTGTTGAATAAGGTGTAGGGGATGTGCAAAGATGGCCAATCTCCTCAGTGTTAGCCAGAGTGTCAAATTCAGGCTCTGCACATAACACCATTCCTGTGGGGCAAGGGTTGCACAGGAATCACAGCTTTTAGAAAATTCTTGACAGGTATTGAGGCTCATGTGCCTGTAAAATGACTGAAGATGCTGAGAGTAAACGGTGTCTTTCATGTGTGATACTTTGCTCTCATAATGGGTTGGGGGGTCAGGAGAAGGGCGTGGCCAGGAATTTCTGAATAAATGGACTGTACCCATATATAGCTGAATTGACAAAATGGCGACTTACAGCTGGAAAGGGCGTAAAAGCAATTTTAGAGGCAATTTCTTTTCCCCAAGGATTTTGCTGAAATAATTTGTGATTTATTGGGTATTATAAGGCACATTTGCCCGGGTAAAATAAACAGGCGGCTTAAAGATTGTGACTCAGAAAATGTTTATAAAGGATGCAGCTCTTACTTGTCCTTTTTATATCTCTTCTGGAAATTTTAGAGGGCGAGATATTCGTGGACAATAGGACGTTGTCAAGCCCTTTGAACTAGAAATACTGCTCAGAACAGTCTTTAAATAAGATTTACAATTTGGGTCAATAAGTGCAATGCAAGCACAATCTTCCACTGCTCATGAGTGAATTACATTTAACAGAAGCAAGACATGGGGGTTGAGATTCAATAAGACTTAAATGCAAATTTGTGGGTGCTTAGTCCTCTTCTTCAAGAAATATTTAGAAAAGGTTGCTAATAGCTCAATTTAAAGCTATCACACCAACTAAACCGGTCAAAACACAATATTATTTGGCGTTAATTAATTTGTTTTTTGGAAAAATTAGAAGCAACCATTTTAAAGTATACTGAGTTGTTAACATTGGCCATCGTGGAAATGGTGGCTAGTATCAACAATGAGGGCCTGATTACGACCTTGGCGGATGGGATACTCCTTCTCAAATGTGACGGATATCCCGCTCACCGTTTTAGAAGTTCCATAGGATATAATGGAACTTGTAATGCGTTTGTGATGGAAAATCCTATCTGCCAAGGTCGCAATCAGGCCCCAAGTGTCCTCCAAATCAGAATAAATTATGAATTATGTCTTCAAGTGCCAGCTGACCTATTTTTCATTAAACATATTTATGAATAAACATATGTTCCCAAATATCAGTTTATCCTAGTCTTAAACCATTGAACCAGAAATCTGATTTGTTAGTTGCATATAAATCTCTGCACTGGCAATATTTGTAATTGTAAATCCAACTAATTAACCTAAAAAATGTTTACTAATTATCAACCAAATAAACTCTCATAATATAAAAATTAAAATAAAAACATAAGAAAAATGAAATTAACATTATACATTAAACAGAAATAAATTCAACAACATGTTAAAATCTGGAGAAATACAAATTCCTAAGTGTTGGACTTTGGAAGGGTGTTTTTTAGTACTCCCACACCAACCTAAGCGACAAAAGGGAAACATTGGACTTTGGATAGGTCTGATTTACTATTTCCACTCTAACCTAAACGGCAGAAGAGAAAGCATTATACTTTCTAGGGTTACAGTTTATATTTTTACTGCAAACAGGGACATTGCTGGAATGGAAGGGGATGAGGGGAATTTACTATTTGCACTCCAACCTAAGCCACATTTGGGAAATTAGTGGATTTTTGTGTAATCTGATTTACCATTTCTACACCAACCTAAAAAACTGTAAGGAAAGCATTGGACTTTGTTGCGGCGAGGGGCAGATTTACCAGTGCCACTCCATCTTAAGCAACAGTGGAGAACATTTTGGCCTTTGGAAGGGACAGATATACTAAACCACTTAAACCTAGCAATAGTAGTGAAAGTATGGGCTTTTGTGGTGGTGGTGGGGGGGCAGATTTACTATTCCCACTTCAACTGAAGCAACAGTATGGACAAAATTGTACTTTGAGGGGGTAAGATTTACTATTTCAACCCCAACCAATGCAACATATGGCAATGTAATGTTAATAATTAATGTGCCATTTTTGGAATTTGAAGCCATAAAAAATAAATATAAAATAATTATCAATTAAAAGTTCATAAAAACAATTTAAAATGGTGAAAATGCTGACCAATTTTTATAAACAACAAAATATTCTTAAAATGTACTTAAATATTGTTCAACATGTACTATCTGAAAACACAACAAAACAAATGTAATCATTATTTAATACATAAGTAAAATACATATTACCATGATTATAAAATACAGTAAAAACCCTACAATCCTACAATCTCAACAAGCCACAAAAATGTGAAGTAATTCAAATAAAATAAATAAGACACAACAAATAAAAATATTACAAGCATACCAACTATTTAAAAAATAAAAGCATAAAATAATAAACCGAAGTAATTCAATGAATACAAATAATTAAATAGTTTACATAAATAATAATGTAACTATCAAGTTCAAACAAATACTAACAATTTGCAAAGATATTCATTCAATAATGTAACATGTGCCTAATATATACAACCAATAATCTAATAAACTAATTTACAAACAAATTTATTAAGTAAATTGTCAACTAAATAAGTTACGTAATAGTAATCCAATTTACTAATTAAAGGATAAAAATGTATAACAAAATTAAAATATGTTAATATAAAAAAACTTTCTATCCAGTTTCCCCACAAAGCCAAAAAACAGCCAATACTTACAAAATTAAAATAAAGTCAAAAAACCACGTATTAAAACATTACCAAAACGATAAAAAAACTATGAAACAATTACAAACAATTAAGAATAACATATTAATCTTATAACATAAGTTTAAAAAAATACTACTTTGCACATCTACCCATAAAACATATTAAACTCTTGAAAACACAATGGGGGTCATTATGACCCTGGCGGTTGGCGATAATGTGGTGGTAAGTACTGCCAACAGGCTGGCGGTACCTACCGCCACATTATGACATTGGCAGGTTGGCTGAACCCAACCTGCCAATGTACCACTCAGACCGCCACAGCAGTAACAGCCGCCGGGGTTAAGATATCCATCTCCAGCCCGGGTCCCGCCATTGTGCTGCCTCCCTACCGCCATGGATTTCGTGGCATTCGTAATGCCACAAAAACCATGGTGGTAGGCCATATCAGTGACAGGGAATTCCTTCCTTGTCACTGATAGGGGTCTCCCCTCCTCCTCTCCAGTTACCCTCCCCCACTACCTCTCCAAACCACCCCCATACCTCCCTACATTCACGCCCCCGTCACACACACACGCATACACACACCCATTCCCACATGCTTACACGCATGCATACATCCACACACACACACATCTGCACACACTTCCAAACATATACGCAGACACGCATTCACATTTCACAACATACACACACTCACACACCTGTACATGCACACACGCATACAACACTCAACACCCCCCCGCATTCACGCACACACATACATTCACACCCCCCCACACACACACACAACACCCCCCTCACCTGTCCGAGACCTGACTTACCTGTATCCAGGGGGTCCTCTGGCAGGAGACGGGACGGGGTGCTGCTACCGCCAGCAGCGCCCGCCAGCAGAACACCTCCAGGCCGTATTATTGGTCATAATATGGCTGGCGGCGGTCTACTGGCATGGTGCTGCTAGTGGTAGCATCGCCACCTTACCGTCGCCCACCGGCATGGCCACAGCCGGATTTTCACCATTCTTGTGGCGGTAATCCAGCTGTGGTCGTAATATGGCGGATGTCTGGTAGCCACGGATTTTACCGCCAAAGTTCATTGCTGCAACATTCTGTTACACAATATTCTTGTTATCACAATATTTTTTGCCAATATTTTTGCCAGACAATATTTTTATAACAAATTAACATTATGCCTTGCAGTAACATTTCATAGTCCAGGTCATAACAGATGTGTAATGTCTGAGTTGTCAGGATGCCTCAGTACTGTAATAGAAGTACAAGCTCAGGTTTGAAAAGATGTGCGCTGTCAGCTCTCCAAGGATGTCTCAGTGCTTGGATAACTGTTCCTAATGTAGGTTAGGATGAAGCTGCAATATCCAAGTTTTCAGGATATCTCAGCACTGGATAGTTGTGTGTGGTGCAGATTTGGATTGAAAACTAAAAATATTAAAATATCTGAGATACATTTAGCAACACTGCTTTTATCTTCAAAGTTCAGCAGTGTCACAATGCCTTTAGGAACACCACTTTCCTTGCACCAGTTGACCATTTCGCCCTCCTATGACTTGCAAGGGTGCCGTGCATAGCATTGCATTTCTGAAACAGCAAATACTTTTCAAATGTACCTTGTGCCCAGAAAAGATGACACCTTTTCGCCGCTCTTTCCCTGGAACAAAATGTACATTGATATATGAAACATTTTAGATAACTCTTTATTAAGTTTCAGAAAGCAAGTACAGTGAAGCCGGCTTTATATTCAAGGTCCGGCAATACAGTTACTTTAAAGAAATAGGTGGAACACATTATCACAAATAGTTTTTTAGATATTGCCTAACATAACAGGAATTCCATTATCGTAGCTTACACCTGGGTGTCCCAAGTCATACCTATCTTGTTTCAAGACTAACTTCGTCCCCAAATGGGTCCATGTCTTTATCACAAAGAGACAGTGTTTCAAACATTTCTCTCCAGGCCTTAAGATCATCCAGCAGTCTTTTTTGTTCAACAAGTGGCCAATCAGACAGGCCTTTACATCACCAACGTGGAGGTGGGCCTCTACGTTGTACCCAATGTATGGCTATCTGCCATTTTGCAAGGAGTAAGGAAAATGCTAGCATCCTGCAGTACATCTTTCCTCAGTTTTGTTTCAGGTGTAATACCAGCACACAATGTTTAATTCTTACTGTGATCTCCCCTCCGACAGTCTGCTGCAGACATCCCACCGCCTTTACAGTAGTCTCTCACTGTCATGTATTGCCATGTAAATAAATAAAACCCGCTTTCCGGTCTGGGGCAGTGGTCTTAGCTGTTCAGGTAAGTCTTATTTGAAATGGCTGGGTGGAATATTTTGCCTTAGGAATTTGAAGTGCTTACATTTAAAGCGTATGTTACTTGATAAGGTTATACATAAGAGTCATGGACCACTGAGCTCCATTCGTACACTCGCCTATGTCTTTCCGCCAATAATTCTCATATTAATTACCAGTCTGTCCTGACGTAAGACTTCCTAAAGTGCAGTGACTGGCCTTCCATGGTCTGCAGGATATTGGGCCACATGTACCAAAAATCCAAATTGCGACTTGCAATTTGCGAGTCCCTACGACTCGCAAATTGCAAGTCGCAATTTGGAATGCAGAAAGATGTCTCAGACACCTTCTGCAACTCGCAATGGGGTCGCAAAGACCCACCTCATTAATATTAATGAGGTGGGTCGCAGTTTGCGACCCCATTGCGAGTAGGGGCACTCACGGGGATGGTGGCCTGCTGGAGACAGCAGACCACCATGTCCGTGACTGCTTTTTAATAAAGCAGTTTTTTTTTTCTAAGTGCAGCCCGTTTTACTTAAAGGAAAACGAGCTGCACTTTGAAAAAAAAACGAAACCTTTAGTTTCGGATTTTTTCAGAGCAGGTAGTGGTCCCTTGGACCACTGCCTGCTCTGAAAAAATATTTTTTTATCCAGTCACAAAGGGGAAGGGGTCCCATGGGGACCCCTTCCCGTTTGCGACTGGGTTACCATCCACTTCAAGTAGATGGTAACTGCGATTCCATTTGCGACCGCTTTCGTGGTCGCAAATGGAATTGAATTGCAATGCGAGTCGCAAATAGGAAGGGAACACCCCTTCCTATTTTCGAGTCGGAAATGCATTTTGCGAGTCGGATCCGACTTGCAAAATGCATTTCTGCATAGCAAAGAGGCGTTTGCGCCTCGCAAACAGCGATTTTCGCTATTTGCGAGGCGCAATCTCTTTGCTACATCTGGCCCATAGATCCTTCTCAAGGTAGAGGATTCAGTAAGTCTACCTGGAAACCGCTGAGGGTGAATTGCATTCCTGCTAAGCAGGCATACACCTAGGATTGCCCCAGGCATACTTGGAACCTATTCTTCTCTTCATCAGACGTCGAGTCTATCATCATTTTATAACTCACCTACAATTAGGCACCCACCCCCTAAATCATTTCCTGATGCTGCTTTTTTCCCTTCAGTGCTGCAAAGTTGAGCAGTCCGAACATGTCTGCTCCAGCGAAGACGGTGGTGTGTTTTGACCCCTTTTTTTTTAATCCCATCCTTATTGGACATCAGTATTATTAAGTATGGATTTTCAGGGGTTTTGTTCCTCACAAATGTGATTGACAAGGCCAGTGAACCGCATCTATTACAGTCTGCCAGCAGCAACAGCTCGTTATTATGTTCACTACTGAACAACATCGGTAGCCATTACAGTGTGTGGCTATGTAATGGCACTCCATGCCTGGTAGTGCCATACCGCCCTGCTCGGAATGCAATTTAAAGGTGGGTAGTTTATTTCTGGGGCATTCATTTGCTTATATCAATGAGGACTTCTGTCTGTCATGCTAAGAGCTAACAGGCGCTCTGGATAAATCACATCACTCTCTTTAGGACATAGAGTCAACTGGCAGTGTTGCTTTTTAGCAAAATAACTCCCAGCACACTTCTCCCTGTCCTGAGAGCAATAATTACTATTATTCAACATATTGGTCCCAAACATCCCAACTCCATTAATATGCCCTTTCCTGAATTTGAACACGCAAACTGAAGATCACAGATGTCAGTGGCGAATGTTACCTCAGTAAACCAGAATTCTGTTCCTCTGTTTGCTGACTCCAAATTAACTTCTGTGTGAACTGCCTGGCAGCGCTCGAGTCCCTGGGATCTCCTTTGTGTTCATGGTTGCTGAATAGCTGCAGACATTCAGTGCACCATGCTTTGCCTCTGCTCGCTGTCCACTGTTAACTAGTTGTTCCTTATGATTTTCATACTGCAGTAAGTGCTTTGTGGCCAAGACTAATGGTGTCTGTGTTTCAGTGGGTTGACCATGCAGTCTGTTGTGGCCTTCCCCTAATTGGTACAGAGAACCAATATACCTGTGACTAGTGGAGGCAGGCCAACAATTCAAGGCCTCTTTTTTCCAGCAGGTGGTGCTGCTTAGGCAGGGGGGGCTCCTATGCAGTGGCAGAGGGACATCGCCCCCCTGGCTCAGCCAGCAGAGTGTACAGGGAGGGGCGGGGCATGTCCACAGGAGGTCGGAGGGGGAGGAGGGGAGAGTGCACTAAGGCCCGTATTTATACTTTTTTTAGCGCCGCATTTGCGCTGCTTTTTGACACAAAACGGCGCAAACCTACAAAATACAATGGCATTTTGCAAGTTTGCGCCGTTTTTGCGTCAAAAAACGACGCAAATGCGGCGCAAAAAAAGTATAAATACGGGCCTAAGTGCGCATGTGTGTTTAGCCAGCCATCTGAGGCTGGCCAAACACACATGCACATTTAGGTCTCTTCAACCTGGCTGTATACACAGCTGGACCTAAGAAACGACACAGATCCAAGGCTTGTGTCTGAGCGGCACTCTGAGCCACTCAGACCAATCCTGATGCTGCTTACATGCTATGTTTAGCATGTAAGCAGCACCAGGATTTCTGGGGAACGGGAGACGGCAGCGTGAGGGAAATGGAAAGTGTTTTTTATTTTTAAATGTTTCCCCCGCCGTACCCTGTCACCCACCTCCCCTGCCTGCGGTGGCCGCCCTAGTACTTAGCATTCAGTAGTGGTGCACAAGTGCAGCTCCAAGGATTTCTCCTAAGTTCAGACATTGTGTTTGCCATGTCAGTTTCATAGTTCATGTGAGGTGCTCAACATAATTAGCTAACAGGCAATGCAGCAAGTGCCTGTTAATAACGTCTTGCTTTCACCTTTAGATGGGGATTATTACCTCAGGGTAGTCTAAAAAATTAATGCAGTCTCACAGCAGGTAGAGTGACTCATTGTTCCTCTATCAAGCTTCATGATTGGGCTGGGCTGCTAGACATTAGATCTCAATCCAGTACTTAACCTGTGACCTCCCCCTTCCTTCACCCATGGATCATTTATCAAAGATAGTGTTGCTTTAACACCAATCATAATTGGCACTAATTAGTTCTCCCCAAACTGTTGACACTCAATTATTATTCTTAAGGCTCATTTTTGTGATTGAGTGCCTTGTGTGTGTCCCAAAGAACGATGATACCAAATAAAGATAAATCAAGTTAAATCAAATGACACCAGCCAAGACTCACAATCACAATCACAACCGTGAAGGTTTATTTAAAATTTAAAATCATTACAAAAGGCAAAAAGGTAATTAGTTAGTCAATTCAAATCAAAAAGTCAATAATTTTCCAAAATTTTAACAGAAACTAGCATTAGGCTCATTCTCTATTCTAGTTAAATAACAAGATCCAGATACAGTCCAGCAGTCAAGGCTAAATAATGCAAAAATATTCTAATTTCCATATTCAGCGACTGCAGCATTGTTTCTATCAGAAAAAACACCAGAGACTGAGCTCTCAGATTGTGGTGAAGGGGAACATGGCGGTCCATTAGACGCGAAGGCGCCGGTCTCCGCCCTCCGCTCAGCTGCCAGCTCTCTCACCGAGGGGGTGGTCTCCCACCTGCACCTGCTTGCTTCTTACCTGAAAACGCCCACATTGGATGGGTGCCCCAAGGCAAGGGGATCCCTCTGAGCGGGCTGAGGCTCCGACGAGTCGCTCTTTGTTGCTCCCCTCGCGCAGGTTTCAGGCTACCTGGTCAATCCCCCGTCACAGAGAGGAGGCGGCTAGGCTGTGCTTTCAGGACGGCTGGGGCAGAGTCAGCACAGGCTTGTTCCTGGCTCTGCCTTGGCTGAAACAGGAATTGCGAGGGGAGCTGGTTCCAGAGCTCCCTCATGCCTGTGATTTCAGTGAGGACTCTCAGCAGTATTTTTCCACGCATCAGGCCATTCAGCTTCAACACTCCTGTAGGATCCCTAGACACCCATCAGGGCCTGGGGGCCAGGACACAGCTGCAGGGGCAGACGTTACTTCCATCTAAGCTCGGTTTGGACTGCCTGGGCCCCCGGTTAGCCTCAACTTTAATACTTCCGGGTACAGGGACAAGGAATAAGCGTGCTGCTAAAGGTAAACCCCCCAAATTATCATTGCTACCACCAACATTTTGCGAGGGAGGGGTGTTTCTCCAAAACAGTCAAGCCCCATTGACTAAAAACGCTGCAAGACTCACTACTAGGAGAGTTAAAATCACTCCCTCACTCAGGTCTTTTTTTAAGGTACAAGATCATTCCGGTCTTCAACGGAGTGTGCTTACCAGCCAGTGTGACTAAATCTTTCTCCCAGTGCATTATGAGCCTATATGTTAGTCTTGGGTAAACTGAACATATTGCATCCTCCTTACTGAGCTACAGCCTTCCAAATGAAAGGAACATTTTGACAACCCTTGCCTTAGTGTGTGCCAAAAGAATTTCTTCAAAACCTTCTAAAGAGGATCAAAATATCTGTTACTTCTGTATCGCACTCACCTGTGATAAGTCTATATAGAGCCATGGAAATGGCCTTATAAAAAAAATAATCCAACGTTTTGATGTGTTGGTTCTCACTTGTAATTACGTTCTGTGTAAAGCTATTTGACCCCTCCCCCCCCCCCAATTTAAGTCTTGTCTGCATGCTAGAAAACTGCAATATATATGAATGAATAACTAGGGCAAATGTTGGCACTAAACTGATTGAGGTCACTCTGGTCTACACAAGTCTTACCAGAAGCTGAAGCCGGCAATTTGAATGGGTAGCCGCATACAAATTATAAGGGGAATACTGATAATCTAGTATGAGGTATTTGATCAGGCTTTCCAGTCTCCTGATCCTCTTGTAAATGTGAGAACTGCCAATATAATCTGCACACTTCTACACATCAGTCCTGTAAACTGTATGCATCTCTAAATTTGCTACCCCACACCATGTGCTATAATTTTTAAATCTTTTGCCAGGAGTTTATATTTAAGCACCCCATAAACTCTAAACTAAGATCACTAAACCTCTTTCTAAAACTGTGTTCTTGGTAGCCTTTTGTGAACTGAACGGAAGGTATTGTTGTAGGAGGCTGGCCTGGTTTGTAGTGGGTACCCTAGGTACTTACACCTTATGCCTTATATATTTACCCATGGTTCTAATAATGAAGTGTATGTACATATATGTGTGTGTATTCATGTGTGTTTGTATGTATGTGTGTATGTGTGTATATATATATATGTATATATATATATATTCTGTGCTTGGCATGCTCGTGGGTCATTGCATGGCTCCTGGGTGGGTTGTTATACTAGATATCTATGAATCTCTGCTCTCATCTTATCACACTTATCTACCCATCATCATATGTCATTTCTCCATCAAACTATCCTCCATTCCCACTCAGACTCATCCCAAATCTTTTCTACTACTTTCATCTCCTAAATAACTCTGCCTAAGCTCTTCCCTCCGCTTCCACATTTAACTCACCAAACCTCACTCTACTACCATGACCTCCCACACAACCCTACTAAATTCTCCCTCATTTATCTCACCCTGCTACTATGCTCTCCCTAACCCTTCCACACTCTTTCCTCCTCCATCCCCCTTTACTCATCCCAAGCCTTTGGGTTGAGTAAATGAGGGATATACTCCCAACTAGCACTTCTGGATTTCTTTCCTCCTCCACCCCTCCATTACTCCAGTCAATCTAACTAACAAACTCTCATATGCACGGCTCAAATTAACTCATAATAATACTAAAACTGTACTCATATTTCCCGATACTAATCCATCACTAATTCTTGTTGGGTTCCAGAGTAGCATGCTACTCACCGAAAAGCGCTTCAACGCCTCGTCAGGGGTAGTAAGCGCTATATAAATACTATTACAATACAATACAATACCTCCCCGATAAATACGGTTGCCAATGTGGCAGGAGTATCATCCACCCCGTTGGACTTATTACGTAAACCTGTCACGCAGGATATAGGACAAGGTACAGTTGGGGGGGTCTCTATATTACAGCAGGAGGTGGGGATTGAACAAAGCAGCATAACCCATACGGATTCCCTGCTTCAGTCATTATTGCAAAGGATGAGAGACAAATTTACTGTATCTGAATTGAACCAAGCTAAAATTCAGGGGCTATGTGATGGTCTTGATGCAAAAATTACCAATTTGACGCAGAGATTAGGGGCTATGGAGTCCTCTATTGGTGTATTGCAGGCAGAAGTGGAGTCGAACAGTCATGAGGTCCAAGCTTTAAAACGAAGCGAGAAAGATCTGAGAGAGAAACTAGAATCCTTGGAGAATCACTGCAGGCGGAACAATCTCAGATTCTTGGATATCCCAGAAGGTGTGGAAGGGGACAAAATTAAAGGGCTCATAATATCCTTGATTAATGAACATATACCAGGTGTAGTCTCCATCGATCTGGACTTGGAAATTCAGAGTGTCCACTGGGACCTTTTTAAGAGAAACCCTAACAAGGACAAACCCAGGAAGGTGCTGGTTAATTTTTCCTCATATCGAGTGAAAGAGCTGATCCTTACAGAAGCTCTCAATGTTCAGGGCTTCAGGCATGAGGGTTGGACTTTCCTAATAAGATCTGATATGTCCAGGGCAATGCAAGATCGACAATGGGAGCTGGGGAAGTACATGCAGGAGTTTAAGACTCTGGGTGCTACTCCACAACTGAGGTCACCCGCCACCCTGAAGGTAATGTGGAGAAATAAAATGTACAATATGAGAGACCCCCAAGAAGCTATGTTACTAATCGAACAGATAAAGGGGGAGAGCTAGCAGGCTGCGGAGGGCCGAGGCTTAAGGGTAGTATGAACCACCCAATATGGTCCAGAGGAGGGATCCCTAGGGAGGGTCAAGGGAAGGGTAGTTTTGGGGTGTCACATAGTAAAATAACTTGGTTAAGGTTGCACTGGGTGGGGAGCAGATGGGAAAAAAAGAAAAAATTGAGTCCTCACACGGTTATATAATTTTTGGGGCTGGACAGGAGACAGCTATCCGGACTAGAACAGGATGACCGTGCCCAACGTCCCTTTTAAACTTGAAATCCTTACCTGGAATGTAAATGGTCTTAGAGTAAGCAGCAAAAGAAGGAAAATTCTTTAGTTTTTAAGATTATCTGACAGTCAGATCATCCTCCTGCAAGAGACCCAGTAAGATATGAAGAGTGGATGGACATCCTCAAGACACAAAGATGGATTGCTCACTTTGCCTGCACTAATCAATACTGCAACGTGAAAGGGGTAGCAATCATTGTAAAGAGCAAGGTTCGAGGTCACCTGACAGATGTAAGTGTTGACCCTAGGGGGAGATGGGTGTTGGCAAATATTAAGTTAGAAGGGGTCGAATACACCTTGATGTCTTATTAACGTCCTAACGTGGATGACCCAGGCCCACTTAGGGACCTCTATGAGCAACTGTCTGGAAGAGCTCAGAATCTGTTAATAGTTGGAGGAGACTTTAATGTTTTGCTTAACCCTACCCTAGATAGGTCTACCCCCAGACCAACCGTCAGCACAACCAATATGAGAATTTGCCTGCATAATACAATGGAAAAAGTTGGCCTGATTGACCCTTGGCAACTCAAAATGGGGCAGACCAAGGAGTTCACTTTCTGGAATAAAAAATATGGTCACGCTTCTAGAATTGACTTTTTTTTATAGATGCCAGACTTCGAAATAACTTAGTGGAAGCCTTTTACCAGTCGAGTCATCTCTTGGACCCCTCGGCCATGCAGCTGGTTTCAACTCTTTCTGGTCCTCATGCACGTTCCAGTTGGACACTGGATAGATCCCTCCTGGGGAGAAAGACATCGTAATAAAGTTGAAAAGGGATTCTAAGGATTTCTTTTAGATCAATAGAGGCTGTGCATCGATAGCCACAGTTTGGGAAACGTACAAGGCCTTTATTCGTGGAAACCTGATCCATTACGCTGCCTTCAGGGCTAAGAGAACTAAAACCACAGTAGAAACTCTTGAGGGTAAACTTCGCAACTTGCAAGCACGGATGGAAATTCCCCAGGACGCAACAACACACATGGACTTACAGCACCAAATTCAGGAAGTCAAAAATTCACTTGAGGTCTTCTTGGAATCAATTGTGAAGAGTAAATGGGAAGCCAGTAAATTGGCGCATTTTGAGTTCGGCGAAGGTTGTGGAAGGTTATTAGCCTGCAAGACTATGTCTGACAATGTTAGGAATACGATTAAAGGCATACTGATAGATGAGTTGATCAGAACTTCCTCAGATGATCAAGATATTGCAGGAGAGTTTATCAAGCTTTTCTCTGATTTATATAGGAAAGACACTGTGGCTTTGACAGAGACGACTGAAAATTGGCTGATGGGAGACATCCTCCCCAGGCTAGAACCAGATAAGAACCAGACCCTCAATCAATGTTTTCATCCCAGCGAAGTAGATGATGTTATTGCGGGGTTGAAAAATGGGAAGGCTCCAGGTCCAGATGGAATACCAGCTGAAGTACACAAACTCTTGAAAGAAGAACTTGTGCCACTCTTGACTCAGTTGATGAATTCAATCCTTAATTAGTCTTCTCTGGTTCTGACCTCATAGAATGAAGCTATCATAACCTTATATTAAAGCCCCAGAAAGATGCTAGGAGATGTGAGTCGTATAGAACCATTTCATTGCTTAATAATGATTAGAAAATCTTCGCACAACTACTTGCCAGGAGGTTGGATAATGTGATTGCTGACTTGGTACATATCAACCAGAAAGGTTTTATGAGAAATCAACACTTAGGGGATCTGAATCAGGATCTAGTCTCCGCAATCAACGTCACAACTACCACTAGCATGCCTGTTGCCATATTAACAATTGACGCTGCAAATGCATTTGATAGAGTAAGCTGTTTCTTTCTGCAGGCAGTAATGGAATGCAACAACTTGGGAGATATTTTTTTTTAAGTAGTCAAAGCTATTCATAAGGCACCTTCTGCTCGGGTCCTGGATAATTGTATCTTATCTTCACATTTTAAAATTGAACGAAGGACACAACAGGATTGTCCTATTTCTCCTCTTCTTTTCAACTTATATATTGAACCCTTGGCCAGGAGAATCAGATCAGAGAATAATACCCCTTCAGTATCACGGCTGGGTCCTGAAGGAAGCCCTGTACGCAGATGACCTCCTGGTTTACACACAGAATCCCAAAAGTGCTTTTCCAGCACTTTTTGAAATTATAGTTGGTTTCAGGGAAATTTCAGGCTTTTTAGTCAATACGGATAAATCTGAAGTAATGACCTGGAATGGTCCACAGGATGATATACTGGAGAAAAATGAAATTCGTTATTTAGGGGTAAAAGTAGTTAAGAATTTGGCAGAGATGGCTCAGGTGAACTTTTCACATCTGTTTAGGGAAACAAAGAGGCTCCTCCTCCAATGGTCGCACTTACATCTCTCCATTTTAGGTAGAACAAATTTAATTAAAATGGTGATACTGCCAAAATTTGCTTTAATCTTTAACACCATCCCCTTATTCTTTAAAGCTGACTGGCTAAGGAAACTGCAGAGGGAACTAGTTAGTTTCATTAGGTCTTATAAAAATTCATAAATAGCATGGAAAAAATTGAGGAAGAAGAAGCTGGATGGAGAAATCACATTTCCAGATTTCCAGCTTTATTACTGCACATTCCAATTGAAAACATTAGATCACTTCTCTCCAAGGAATATGTATCCTCTCGGCTGCAGGCACTGACAGGGAGCTTCCGGGACCAGGGCACACATTTTCTTTATAAATTTGGCCATCCTAGGTATTATAAAAAGTAAGACTAAAAGTTCTTAATAATGCCTGCAAGATTTGGTATGCAGTAAGAACGAGACTGGGTATCCCGTACTACAGTGAGCTGGCCCCAATTTGGAATTCACTTGGTACACCACTATGTCTGCAAGATGCACTAGCTATTCCACTAATAGAGGGAGGAATTGCACGCTGGGAACAGATAGTCAGTGGGGGCTCAGTAAGTTCTTGGGAGTCCCTATCTGAAGCAACAAATGCTAAGTTATCCAGGTTCAAATACATGCAAATTAAAAGCTGGGTACAAGGAGAACCTGAGGCCGGGCGTCCCATGGGTTGAGAAAGGGAAATCACTGGCTCCCAGAGAATAAAAAAATATGTTTCAAGGTGGTATTGGGCATTAACACAAGCCGAAGATGCCTCTTTTCCATTACCCGTTGAGGAATATGTGATAGAACAACTAGGTCCTAAACAACTATAGCCTAAACCACTACTGCTAAACAACTAAAAAGTCTCTACAACTAAGTACTGAACAACTACTGTCTGAACAACTATTGTGTCTGAATAACAATTGCCTGAACAACTAATATATATATATATTCTAAACAACTAATAAACCATAAAAACCAAAAGGAAAACCTTACCTTAAAATTAGTTTTTCAGGCAATTGTTATTCAGGCACAATTGTTGTTTAGACAGTAGTTGTTCGGTACTTAGTTGTAGAGACTTTTTAGTTGTTTTGCAGTAGTGGTTCAGGCAAGTAGTGGTTTAGACCTAGTTGTTCAGGATGTTTCCCCCGTTGAGGCATGGAAATCTGTCTTTCCTGCACTAGACCTCCCTCATTTCTGGCAGGCCTCTATGAATATATTTGATCTGTGCTAAAATCTGTTCCCTTGCAGAGGAACCACCTGTTCACTGTGTATCGGGCCTACTGGACCCCCGAAAGGCTTGCTAGAATAGGATTCCAAAGGAAGGGTAACTGCCTGAAGTGCGATTTAGAGGGCACAGACGATATCCATTTCTGGTGGCAGTGTCCGGGGATTCATACATTATGGGAACAAGTGGGTAAGACGATCCTATCCATCATAAACAGACGAGCTGAGATAACCCTACCAATGATTGCATTTGGACTATATGATGGTGCAGAGAGGAATACTCACAATTGATTGGAGAGACCCCTGGCGCACCTTTTCTTTTACTTGGTCCTGATAGCACGGCGGGAAATATGCATTAAGTGGATCTTTAGTCTTCCCCCCACCCGTATGGATTGGCTACTGTCAGTAAAGAGAATCTCTGACCTAGATTGTAGTAATGGCTCGGTTAAGTGTCTGAGAATGTGGGAACCTTTCCTGGCCTCCTATAGAACCATTTTTTCCCGTCTAGAGCCCAGTGAGACTCAATCTGAATTAATTTTAGATATTTGATTATGGTAAGAGTCCAATGATTAAGCACTAAGACGCAACAGCGAGGAGGACGGGGGTGGATCTGTTCTGACCCTCTCACCTCCTCTCCTCAGGTTGATGGAGGCTGCCTCTTTGGTGTCAGTCTGTGGGCCAGGGATCAGACCAAATTCGTGACACATCATGGCTCCTCCTGTCTATCTTTTGTTACAAATGAGGACTCAACAAAAAAAAAAGACACCAGAGAATGCCGAAAGTTGCTGCAAATCTGCTTTTGTAGCCCATTAGCCTTGGAAGTGCTATTTAAATCCCACCAGCCCATCATCAGCTGTGTGACATCTGGGGCTTGAGTAGTTCTGCAAGTATTTTGAATTATGATTCCCAGTTACCTTTTCAGCATTTTGTGCTAGTGTGTAGCGGTTACCACACAAAAGGCCAGAATTACAAGGCCTTAGCGTCTCTTACTGAGTGCCACGCTAGTGTAATTTGTTTACACTAATGTAGCTTTAAGGAGGCCATTCTGCTTCGCTATATTTACAAAGTGGTGCAATGCTTGCATCGTGCTACTCTGTAACTCACTGAGCCACATTATGCCTGCGCTAGGCAGAATGTATGCATGGGGGGCGTTCCCCCACAGGGATGCCCGGAAAAATGGCGCAGTGAAATTTACATTTCACTGTGCCATTTTTATTGTCATTTTCATTGCCTTCTCAGAGCATGCTATAAAATGACCCGCCCATTACTTTCAATGGGCCCCCCTTTACTTTGCAGGATTAGCACTACAATTTATGGCACTAATCCTGCAAAGTACCACAATAGTGTCATGAATTCTGATGCTGTTGTGCTAACATGAGCCATGGTGGGTGCCCACTTGGTGTCGTTAGGGGAGTACCGGGGGCGCAAGAAAAGTGGCACATCACAGCTGAGGTGCCACTTTCTTGTAAATCTGGCTCAGAGCGTTTTCTCAATTCATATCAGTGGTTACATAAAGGTCTCCACTTAAAGTTGGCCTCCCTTCAACCTTCCATGCACATTGTTTGTGGTTTATTTGGTGCTTTTGTTTTCGGTGTTTACATATGTAAAAAGCGTGTTGACAAGACAAATCTCACCGAGCCAAAAAAAAATGTATTCTAAGTATAGAATGAAAAATGAAAACTCTCATTGAGATATGCTCTGTAGAAGTCTCAAAAAAGTCTCTAAAAATCTCTACATATTGCATCAAAAAGCTAAACCAACGTGTAGGTGCTCTTCTAAGTAAAGGGAAAATCTTCTGACAAATGTTCCCAAAACAGCATGTTACATACTTTTTCAAGCAGAAAAATCACACAGCATGGTGTGAAACAAATGTTACATCACAATTCCCAATAATAAAACAGAAAACACATTACATGAAGAATTACTTTTACTCTAGTACTAATGAATAATCCTGTATTATATAACATTGTGGAAAAGAAATGCACATTTCAATTTATTTACACAACCAGCACTCTCCAGAAGAAGTGGTCTTGTGCAGTCAAGTTCTTGTCATTCCTTTGGGACAACGGAAACATGAAGAAGAATACATTTTAAGGCTGAAACAAAATCAAAAGATGAATTATGTTCATTTTAAAACGCTCAAAGTACAATAAATGGAATTGTATTTGATGCCTAGTCATGTTAACTTAAAAAGCTGTATTATGTTAAATTCAGTTGAACTATGGGCCTCATTACGAGTTTGGCGGTCCGTGCACCACCATGGCAGTGGTGGCAGTCTGACCACCATCGGCTTCATGGTCAAGGAAAGCATGACTGTGGTCAAACCATTGTATTACGAGTTATGGGGGCCTATGGAGAAAAGACCGCTGCAGTCCCACCGGCACTGCCAGGCAGCACCGACCACCATGGTGAAGAGGCAGCACAAACAGGTTAGCGGAGACAGTGTTTCCGCCAGACACTTTATGAAGTTGCCCACCGTCATTGTGATTGTGGCCGTACAACCACAATGTCTAAGCAGGTGGATACGGAGAGCAACTCACATTCAAGCAAGGCAGAGTTACACGTCCTGTGCCACCATGGAGCTCATCACACACATCCTGCTGCTGTTGTTGCTCAGTGAAGGTGCACAAAATCCATGCCACCCTGGGCACAAATGCCTGTAAGTACACACACGTGTCATTAAGCTGAACAACACATTGTCGCGCCGTCATCCACATGATATGGCGCTCACACTACGGGCATCGAGTACACTTGTCATTGTGTACACAGTCAGAGTCATTCACAATGAGGGACACATTCACGCCCATTAAACGTCCCCTTTGGGCAGGTTAGTGACACTACACCGCTACACTACAAAAAACATATCTGCACATCATAGGCACTTGGACAGTGAAGTGTACACAACATTGTGTCGCACAACACCAACAACACAGCAACATCGCATCTACCATAACAACTGACACCCTCACATTGAGCACATGCCATGGACTGTCCTCAGATTTAACACATCTAAGTTGGATGTGTCATGGAACACAAACACTACTCTCATTAAGCATCCCTGGTATGGAACCACACATCACATTCATTGCAGCACAATGGAAGAACAATGGGATGCACAATAGTCAGAGAGACAAACATCCAAAGCTCACTATGGAAACAATAACTGCACAAAAGGAATGGGGGCATCAGGAGCACCCAGGGAAGGATGCTGCACTGGGACACATCACACTTTGCGCATTCCCTAAAACACCATTTGCACAGGAACTGGCCCTTCATGTATCTCAGGGACAAACAGTACTAGAGCCTAGTGACATGCCTATCTGCAGAAAGTGGAAGTGCAAGTCATGAAAGCAAATACAACAGCAACTGCATGGGACATACATCTGGAGGGAGTAGCTGCAAGGTACACACAGCAAAATGGACACATTCACAGTCACATGCAAACAAAGTTAGCACAAGTGAACACCCTGCATGTCTGCACAAAGAAAACTCAAGCTGCCACATAAGAGTCAAATGTACAATCCATATCAGGGGGACAAGTCTAACACCATACATGCTGCCAAATGAAATACTTACCATACCAAACAGAACACAGTGCAATAACACAACAATTGCATTCAGAAACACATATCCATGCAGTCAACATATGCCCTTGTCCTGGGTGACACCAGCACTGCCCACAAGACAGTATTTGCAAACAACAGCAAATGAATCAACAATCAGGCTGAAACACACACAACTGTAGGCACACACTCTGGAACAACATAAAGGTAGAAAGTGGAATTGGAGGACAAATGTGTTCCCAAAAAAGGAAGGGGCATCAAGTGGGCAGGCAGGCACCTCAGGGATCATCCTTGAAGGGCAGGAGGTTTAAATTTGAGATAGGTGGGTTTGGGAGGGGTGAGCTCTTTTTTGGAGGGATAGGCTTCTTCTTGGGAGAAGGGGTATGGTTGCTTGCGGGGAGGCAGGTGTGACAGGGGAAGACTTGGATGTGGAAAGGATGGGTTAGGATGTGGGTCCAGGCCTCTTGGATTTGGGACGGGTGGTGGGGGGAACAGGGGAAAGAGCAAGCTCAATAAGAAAACTTTCCTTCGGAACATGGGGATGGTCATCAGAAGGAGTTATGGATTTGGAGGTTGAGGGATTGGTCGTCTGGTGTGTGGGGGTAGATATCTTGAGGGTGTGCATGTATGAGGTATGCTTATGTTTGGGTGGTGTCTGTTGTTTGTGAGAGTGTGGGTGTTTGCTTGTCTTGGGGCCTGGGAGGTGGAGGTGCCGGTTAATAGAGTGGTGGATGTGTGTCTGTTGGGGTGGAGTCTGCAGGTATGCTGGTAGTGGTGGATGTTTGTTTGTCTATTGGAGTGCTGTCTGCAGGTATGATGGATTGGGTGGATGTTTATGTGTCTGTTGGAGTGGTGTCTCCAGGTATGATGGATGTGGTGGATGTCTGTGTGCCTGTTAGGGTGGTGTCTGCAGCCATGGTGGGTGTGGTGGATGTGTCACTGCCTGTCGTGGTGATGCCTGTGGGTATGCTTGATCTGGTGTGTGGGTCAGTGGGGGTGTCTGCTGAAGTGGTGGCTGATGTGTGTGTGGGTGTATGCTGAGTGACTGCGTGCCTTGTGCTGTTTGTGTTTATGTGTGCTGCTTGTGTGTGTGGGTGTGTGTGGATGTGCCTTGGTGCTTGGAATAGGTAGGGGGATGGGGAACTTGGATTGTAAAGACGGAGGGGGCGGAATGCGGGATGTGATTGGCTGCTATCAGTGAAGAAACCAGAGCCTGAAAAGATCTCTGTAGGCCAGACATGGCTCTATAAATGCCTTCTAGGAAAGCATCAGTCTGCTGAAGGTAGCTTGCCAATCCCTGTATGGCATTCACAATAGAAGTCTGACCCACAGAGATGCTCATCAGGGGGGTCAATAGCCTCCTCACTCAGGGCAGCAAAGGTAACAGGGGATGGGGCGGTGGTGCCTGTGGCAAACAAGACGCCCACCTTCTTAGGTGAGCTGGCACGGCCAAGTGGGTGGGGAGCAACGGGGTGGGTGGCGATAGAACTTGGGGTGGTGGACAAAGATGGTACAGGAGTATGTTCTGATGTGTCCACCTCCACTAGGGAGTGTCCACTGGAGGTAGAATCCGATGATGAGGATATATATCTGGTCTCCTCCGTGCCACACCCCTCGCCCTCTGGACCACTGTGTTACTCTGTGTTTGAGGTGTCTTGACCAGAGGTACCGTGGCCAGATGCTTGGTTGTGCCCTGTCTCATTCACTTGCCTGGGCTGATGCTGAATATATTTAAAAAAAAAGTTCACCAAATGTTCCTGATCACACTTGAACAACAGCCTTGATTAGCAAACATTACCATGATGTCAAATATGCACCAGCAACAAACTCTACCAAAGTAGCCCCTACATATACCATATCATATGCATGCATTCCATCTGAACTGCCAAAAGTTGTCCACAAGAAAAGCAGGGTCTCAGACAACTACAGTTGCATGGCTGAAGTTGTGCAATCTCAGTAACCATAGAACAAGTAGGAGACCACATCACCTTCACTGCTTTGCCTCATAGAGCATACCTCAGTTTTCTGTTGTCATACCAATGCCAACTTAATTCCCACGGATCCCACACAAGGTCATGCAGACATTTATTTGTCACTATTAGAAATGGGGTCCTTGGTTGGCAGACAGGTTACCCCTGTTCAAGCAAGGACCCTCACTCTAGTCACGGTAAAGGAGAAACACACCCGGTTAACCCCCGCTCACCCCCTTGGTGGCTAGGCATGAGCAGAAAGGCTTAACCCAGAGGCAATGTGTAAAGTATTTGCACCAACACACACAGTAATACAGTGAAACACTACAAAATGGACACAACATAGGTTTGGAGAATATAGTAAATATTTCTCTGAATAAACAAGAACAAATACAGTAAAAATCCAATACACAATTAGAAATATGACTTTAGTACTTAAAAACACAAAACAGTGCCTAGAGGCACAAATGCTGCAATCTGATGTTGAAGCATCGTCGCAACGGAGTTGTTCCCACAATGCAACACCACTGGCACAATTTACGGAGTCACACAGACCGCCAGGTACAGTACCTTAGCAAAAGTGTGGAAGAACAGGCTGGTGCGCAGAGTCGAGGAGCGAGGCGACGCTGGATCTGATGTAGCATCAGTTCTGGTGTTGTGGGGCAAAGGAGCGGAAGTATAGTAAAGAGGCATCAGGTCCTTACTGAGGAGCGGTGGAGGTGAGGTGGCGTCAGTTGCGAGGCATCGGTCCCTTGAGACCTCTGGCAAATTCGAAGTCCAGGGAAGTCACAATCCTGCGGGGTGACCTCACGGGGTCACGCGCTGCAACAGAGTCAGGTGTCACAAATGGCTGGTGTATGGCAGACAAGTTTGTGCAGTTCGTGCAGATGTCAGCGGCTGCAGCGACATGGGGCCCGTGATGTCGGTGGGGTTGTTGCGCTTCTGCGTGGCCCACAGCTTCAGGTGCAGGTAGTGGGTTTCGTGTAGTGGCATTCTTAGTGAAGTTGCTCTGTGTCATTCTACATCCTTTCATGGGTTCTCATGGGAAATTCACTTCCAGGGGCCCATGAACTGTAATGGCACCCTCTGGCATGTTAGAGTCCACAGCAAGCAGACTCCGAACTGGTTGGTGAAGCCTTTGCTGTCCATGAGGCTTCAAAAACAGATGGCAAGCTCAGTCCAAGTCCTTGGAGATACCTCTCAAGCAGGAATGCACAAGAAAGACGAGTCTTTGTCCTATTTAAGGCAGAAGCAGCAACAGCAGGCCAACCCAACAAAGCACAATCACAGGCAAAGGGGCAGTGCTTCTCCAGCTCTTCAGCTCTTCTCCTTGGCAGAGTTTCCTCTTTAATCCTTGAAATAATCTAAAGTCTGGGGTTTTGGGTCCACTACTTATACCCCTTTCTGCCTTTGAATTTGCCCAACTTCAAAGAAAAGTCTCTGTTTACAGGATCATGCCTTGCCCAAGCCTGGCTCCAGGCGTACACCAAGGGGTTGGAGACTGCACTGTGTGAGGGAAGGCACAGCCCTTTCAAGTGACCACTGCTCCCTCCACTCTTGCTCGGTTGATCTATCAGGATATGCAGGCTACACCTCAGCACCCTTTGTGTCACTGTCTAGTTGAGATGCACAAATAGCCCAACTGTCTGTCTGACCCAGACAAGGAATCCAGAAACAGACCGAGTCACAGAATGGTTTAAGCAAGAAAATGCCCACTTTCTAAAAGTGACATTTTCAAACTGACAATCTAAAAACCACCCTCACTAAAAGATGTATTCTTAAATTGTGAATTCAGAGACCCCAAACTCCACATTTCCATCCGCCCTCAAAGGGAAACTGCGGGTTAAGGCTATTTAATGACAGTCCCTATGTTAACTAATGAGAGAGATAGGCATTGAACAATATAAAACAAATTTGGCAGTATTTCACTGTTGGGACATGTAAAAACACACAACTACATGTCCTACCTTTAACATACATTGCACCCTTCCCACGGGGCTACCTAGATTCTACCTTAGGGAAGGAAGGTTTGGGCTTGGCAAGTGGGTACACTTCCTAACTCAAATTGGCAGTTTAAAAACTGCACACATAGACGCTACAGCAGCAGGTCTAAGCCATATTTACAGCGCTACTCGGGTGGGTGGCACAATCTGTGCTGCAGGCCCACTAGTATCATTTGATTTACAGGCCCTACGCACCTCTTGTGCACTCTAGTAGGGACTTACTAGTAAATTAAATATGTCAATCATGGAAAAGCCAATTACACATACACAATTTATACAGAAAGCATATGTACTTTGGCACTGGTTAACAGTGGTAAATTGCCCAGAGTCCTAAGGCCAAGAAAAACTGGTCAGAAAAAATAGGAGGGAGGAGGCAAAAAGTTTGGGACTGACCCTGCAAATAGGACCAGGTCCAACAGTCACATACACAATAACACTACAATGTGAAATGATGTTCCCAGAACATGCCATGTTGCTGACAAAAGTTCAGTAGCCTGAAGGAGGTGACATGGAGTTATTCATGTCACACTGGAAACATGTCAACCATGCACACTTCACCAAGTGAAATTTGCCCAAATGGAGTCATGAAGGTAGTACCAATTTTGCTCTGATATGCCACACATTTGGCATGGAAATGTACACTGTTGACATCATGTGCAGATATGTACCTAAAATCCATAGCACAATGAATAAGCAAGCCCCAAGGAAATCACCACTATTGTGTGACACCCCTTACAATTGTATACTCTGATTGAATCGGTAGATGGCATTAGTCCTTTGTATGTTGGAAAGGCCCAGATATTTGCAAGTACCTGTGGAAGGCCCTCAACATGTTGCCCAATGGTAAGTTACAACACTGTCTCCATCCTGGTCCTGCAAACCCAGATGTCTGTGTATGAATGGTAGTAGCCAACCACATGTGATTTCAACATGACTGCAAGTCACTCCATGATGCGTGCCAACAGTCAAATTACAAACCTTCCCTAGTACACGTGCAGTGCTCTTTGCTACATGAGGCCACATCAATGGCCTGGAAATACACATTGTGGCTACAAAATCTAGTCATACACGTCTTGTCCGTCATTGCTACTTCAATTGTACACGCCAAATGTCATGCAATGAAGGTTGAAGGTATGTGTCAGCCAACAATCAATTGTGACACTCCCGTCTGTGCCACCACATGAAATGTGCCTTCATGGCAAATGTCCTATTCCACAGACAGGTTGGCACATACATATCTTTCACAGAATACAGGAATCATCCCATGAACACAGGTAGATTGTGCATGAAACAGCAGCGTACACATTTTGTTAAAAGAAAAAGGGACACATGCTAACATGTAGGCACAAGGAATATTGGCAACAGTGTTGGCACACAAATCATGTCAATGGACATTCCCCACTTACCAAGGGAAAGTATTGATCTGCAGCTGACCCAAAGAACAATGTATGCTCTGTCACATGTATGATGGCCATCTTCACATTACAGACAGTAGTGAGGCACAAGCATCGCACACTAAGACAAGTAGCCTCTGGGTAGCAGATGCCAATATACTCATTTAACCAGACACATGGCTGAGGATAGTAATCCATCAATTTCTTTCCTTTGACCTGTAACACTGAGGAGTATTGGTCTGTTGCATGAAATTTATACCCACTACAACAACAAACAGTACTGGATTAATTAATGTACTGTACACAGTTGTGTCCTATGTCCCTAGGCCAATAGGCAAAGCACATCAGTATGCACCACATGACATATCTACACAAACAGTAACTCATCTACTGTGTCACACATGGCACATCCTTAATTGTCAGGGGAGATGTCAGAACCTAACACATTAACCTGGTAATGTGACAGGCAGGAATATGCCTTGTACTCACCGCCTTGTGGCTGCTGTGCTCCCATCAAACGCCCATCAAGGTCTGAGTAGGCCACCGCCAGAATGAGAGCTGGTAGGGGGGTCCTGGTCCGACATGCACCCCGCCCACATTGGGAGGACAGCCTTAACTGGACCTCTGCGATCTTCTGGGCCCACCGTCTCAGGTCCGCCCATCTCTTGTGACAGAGAGCACTCTGCTGGCTGTGGACCCCCAGGGTCCTCACCTTCTGGGCGATGACTCTCCATATCTCCTTCTTCCAATGGACATTTACCTGCATGGATGCAAAAGAAAAATCAAGAGATTACAATCAAACGTTTTGGGACCAATGGTTGAGTCACACACATGCCAGAAACACCTAGCTAGAAATGTTCAATTTTGCTATCACACCACAAGTGTGAAGCACACAAGCCAATAAGTACAGGGACATGACTACAGCCATGTATATCCATCTGCAGACTAGCCCACTACTCTGCTCAGGGCCTACAATGACTAAGCAGGCCTACTGCCATCAGGTAACCCATGCTCTAGCAACATATACTGTGATGTGAGCCGCAATGAAACACTACACACATATGTGGCTTTTGAAGGGTAAATTCTTAGGCCTGAATAAACCAACACATTCAGACTCTACAAGATCGACACATTGCATACAATCCCTACAGGCAACTGCCATAGTACAGACTTTAAACTTACAATTAAGTGACAGTGAAAGGGGCTAGCATAATGGGTACAGAAAGTGTCTTCCCTGTGCATGTTGGAACATGTGGCCTACCAAATGCAGACTCATGCCATTTCATTGGATGGGTTCTGTGGAATGTATCTGCACCACAGAACACTCCTTTGGACATAAATGTTTAACCTACAGAGATGGCATCCAACATAAAAAGGTTTGCATTGTACTATTTCTGCTTTGTGACCAAGGTACTGACTCACATATCATGGCCTCCCAGGAAGCAACACACTGTCTGCACTGTGTGACTGCCATTAGTGCAATAAACCTGCACAGGACAAATATGACTTATGTGAATGTGACAACAGAGGTGTGGGAGTAAGGGACTTGTCATGAGTCAAAGACACATATCGACAATGATTCACAATGCACAAAAGGACTACTTCTGGGATGTACCTCAATACACATTCTTAATTTAGTCAATGGACTGAGGCTTTCAGGGTACGTTTTGCCACTAGAGCATCATATTGTCCACATGCCAGGATCTGCTGGTGTACAGGGAGTGAGTCAGGATATGGATTCCAGACTACAATTTGGCAAGGCCAGATATGGATGAAAAGATCTGTGGTACTATACACATTCCTTACAAGAGCCTCAAATGACTCATACAAGATACATACACAGCTCGTGCTGTCATGCACATACATGTTGTCCAACATTTACAGCAATCATGAAGAAAGAGATGTCAGTAAAGTATCCTTACCTAGTTATGTGCGTCCAACTCAAGGAGGATCTAGGACCCCAAAAACCTAACACAACACAATGTGACTAAACTTAACATATAATACTGGCCACCAATACCTACACAATGTACACCCCATTGACACACACAGACAGGCTGCAACAACAGGCACACAAGAAGTCTAGCTGGCACACAGGGGCACATTGTAGGCTGTGAGGAGGGAAAGAATGGTGTAGAACTGACTCAATTGTGCCTATGAGATTCTTACCTGCTCCTTTTTTATTTTTTATTTAATTAAATGCTTGGTTAATCAAAACCATTGCATTGTCAATACTACATACATAGCTTAATACATAAGTCATATAAAAGGCAACCATAAATCATTTAAAAATGCAATCTGTAGAAACTCATACGTTCATTAATTAAAATCATTATGCATGCATAAAATTCTGTTGCCATATCCATTGATAATTTAAATTATGAAAGCAATCATTACATTTCTTTTCATCATAAAACCGCAGGATTAATTTGTGTAAGGGCAACCAGACTTAACCAAAAATGTATTGACTGAGGCCCATATAAGGAAGGACAGCAATGCCTCGAATAACCCACATTACCCCTGAGCCGAAAATGTAAACAAAATATATAAACTGTCAATACACCAACTCATAATGCACCATCATTTTGACACCTCGACAGGGGTAGTAGGCGCTATATAAATACTATTACAATACAATACAAAACAAAACAACTGGGATTAAATTGATTTGGGCGTCCAATTTCTTTTTAAACCTGACTTAAAAATGTAATTAGTCTGGTATTCAGCATGGTGTCCGAGGAATTAAAACTGGCGATCATCGTTTGCCTGCATGTGCGTATGACTCTCTGGTTAAAGGCAACCATAAGATATTGTCTACGTTCTTGCCTTAGACCTTGACATATACAAATCAAATGTAGTAGTTTCCCGACTCTGCTTCCACATAGAAGGCAAAGATAATTAATGTCAGAGCCTGGGCGTGGGGCATAGTTTAGGCCCCCTGGAAAAAGACCAAATCAATATTTGGTAAATTAGTCTTTTTCTATTCTTGAGCAGCCCAAGTCCAGATATGACTGGGGTTTTAGAGTTTTTTCCTCATTTATATTAGCCCAAGCATTAGATCTACCAGCAAAAAGACTCTTATCCATAGCTAGAGATTTTCTACACACAGAATGGTTAATGATTGATTTAAAAGCACCAAGTGGTAAAAACTTTTCCCATAATGAGCGGGCCCCCGGATCGTCATGGGCCTGGTCTAAATATAGCCGTGATGGGGCTCTCGGGTTCATGCTAATCTCTGTCCAGAGCACTTGGTTCGAGTAACCAAACTCCAGCCTAATTTGGGCCTGAGAGGCTTTCCTTGGGAGATGGAAAAGAGCTCTAAAGACTTTCCCAACTATCCAGTTCAAAATAATAGCGTTCCTACCTCTCAAAGCTTCACTACCATAGGTGACACTTGGGATTAGTTTGGCGGTAATCACTTTTAGTAGTGGTCTGTAGCTAGGGCCATGTAGTGATCTTAGTAGGGTACGGAAAGCGAGTAGCAGGGTGTTTCCTTTTTGGGCTAGGTCAAGTTCTGGGGAGAAAAGGACCCCTTCTCATCAAATAGAACCCCCAAGTACCTGTAAGTTTTAACTTGCTCAAGTATGTGGCCTTGTTATTTATTTCCAATCTGTTTATTACTACAAATTCTGACAATTTCACTATCAGACGTTGTAGACCAACTTTGGTATAACTTAAAAGGACTACATCATCTGCATAAAGCAAGTTTGAAATAAGTAAGTCACCAATCTTTGGAGGGTGAGCATTCACCTTATCTAGCAGGGAGGACAAGTCCGATACAAAGAGGTTAAAGAGGTAAGGTTCAAGCATGCAGCCTTATTTTTGGCCACGTTCGGTCCCAATTTTCCTTGACAGGAAGAAGCCGTCCCCAACTTTCACTCTAAACCATATATCTGTATATAGCATCTGTATTGCTTTCAATAGTTTCGCCAGAATGCCCCAGGAGGTAAATTTTGTGCATAACTGGCTACGCTGTACCGAATTGAAGGCGGATTTCAAATCCACGAAGCATAAGTGCAGGTGTTGTTTTTTCTGTTTAAATTTGTCTATAATGGTGGTGAGTGATAGGATGTTTACAGCTGTTCCTGGCCCTTTAACAAAGCCTGTCTGAGTAATTAGGATAATATTGTGTCCTTCAGCCCAGGCTCAGAGATCTTCCAAAAGGGAGTGAGCATAGTATTTTGATTCTGAGTCAGTTAGAATAATTAGGCAATAATTCTCAGGGTTGGTATGGTTACCACCCTTAAAGATTGAGTGAATAATGGCCCCTTTCCAAGAGTTTGGGATAATTTTGAGCTCCAATGATTATAAACCGCAACTAGCCTCTCTGCCCAGAAGCCTGATTTTTTTATAGAGGGCATTTGGGACCCCGTTTGGGCCAGGTGTCCTGCCCTGCCTGTTGTTATCGATGAGTTTGGTAATCTGAGCAACGGAGATTTTTTTTTTGTTTTCTTCATTAAGCCTGTGACAGGTTAACTTATCACTGATTTGCTGGTCATGAGCCCCTAATGGCCTCCCAGAGCAGAGGACTGCTTCTTGACAGTTTTTATCTTGGTTAAAATATAGGTCAAAAAGTCAAACCAAGATGATTCAGAAATATTTGAACTGGTCAGAATTGTTAGGGCTTTTGTTTAGGTTGTTTACCATTGTCCAGAATGCCTGAGAGCTCCTTTGTTTACTCAAAAATAGGGCCTTTGCCCAAAAGTCCTGCCTGTTCCTTACTTTTTCCTCCCATATCTGTCTCCGATACACGCTATTTACAGTCTTTAAATCTGTATGTATATAGGGGTCGAGTGGATGCTTTTTTGCCAATCTTAATAATCTATTCATCTTCTTCCTTAGTTGTGTAATGACAGCTGTTGCTTTCATTAATTCTCAGTTTCTTATATTTTCTCGCGTATAGTACTGGTGAAGTTTATGAGAAGTCTCAGATAGAAACGTGGTTGTGAACTCCTCTAGGAATACTGAACATAAGATTATTGGATCATCAATTGGATCGCATATGAGTTTATTAAATAGTGCCTCTGAGTTTCTACCAATAGTCTCTATTGAATCTACGCAACATCTGAGTTTCTTATAATTGGTGGAGGCCAGGTTCCTGGAAGAGGTTGCAGATGGTTTGTGCTTTGGATAACTATGACTGATCTCAATACTTTGCAGACCATGGTTACTTAGCTCAGTCGTTGTAATACAATAAGAGGAGACTAAGGTTACAAGCGGCAACATAATCAGTGCATAATAAATTAGGGATTGCCTTCCAAAGGAGTAACAGGTGGCTGCAGGAGGGGTATCCTGTAGATACCTACCGGTCAGAATTCTAAGATCAAGCGCCTCCAGATTCTTAACCAGAGTAGTCACCTTGACATCTGTTGTGCCGCTACCTATATTTCCTAAAGATTGCTGTGGGACTGACCATTTAAAGTCCTGCTGCATAATATGTTTCTCTCTTTCATAAGGTTGCAATAGTTTCTCCCCTGCAATAAATAGCTCTGGGGTATCTGGTTCTTGGAGCCCGGCTAAAATTACGTCAACAAGTTTGGAGGACAGAATCTTCTTAGAGTGGGTATCAGGATGTACATAGACATTTATTATCAGAAGGGGTCTCCCTATTGTTTTATGCCAATTTGACACTCTTACTACCATGAGGGCTGCATGTTCTTCTTTTAACTGTGTACAGGTTACTTTCAACCCATCTGCAATAAAAATCGCCAAACCTCCCTTCGAGAGTCCAAAATTCTTCACCTTGTTAGCTGGGGAAAAAAATCCCAGATAACCATCTATTCTAAATGGTTTTAGGGCCGGATGTATCAAGCAATTTTTGCATTAGCAAACGGTGCGAATCGCAAAATTTGGCCATTTGCAAATGCAAAAATGCCTTTCCAGATGTATGAAAGGCATTCGCTGTTCAATTTGAAGGAATCACAAAAATAGCGATTCCTTAAAATTGTGACCCCATTTACAGAATCGTAAATTGTGATTCTCTAAATAAGAAATCACAAATAGGGAATTCCTATTTGCGATTTCCAAAGCGCATGTATCAAGCATTTCCTAAATGCGAATTGGGTTTTCAGGAAATGCAATTACCACCAAATCCAATTTGGTGATAAGCATGTGCAATTTTTAAAGATTCATTATAAATGCATTTGTAAAAATGACATGTAGCGCACACATGCCCCGAGGGCATGTGTGTGCTTCACATGTCCGCAAATATTTTTTTGGGGTGCATCAAAGGGGGCCTTAGGCCCTCAGCAACCTGAGGTTTGGATTACACATTTGCTAATTCCCAAATAAAATTTGCAAATTGGGAAATGCAAAACCATTCGCACCTATGGGCCTGCAGGCCAATGGGGATGAATGGAGTGTATTCTCTAATTGCGATTCGGTAATAGGAATTACGAATTTTAAGACATCGCTATTACCGAATGGCAAATTTCATACATCCCATTTTGCATTTCTTAAATAGCGATTTCTTAAAATTCGCTATTTAAGAAATGCAAACCGGGAGCTTGATACAGCTGGCTCTAAGTGCCCAGGTCTCCTGAAGCAATACAATTTGAAAATCTTTGAATAGGGTTAGATCTTTGCATTGGTTATTAGCTCTAATTCCGTTTATATTCCACAAACAGATTTTTTATAAATTACAAAGATGTGGCACTTTGGAAGAATTTGATAAGGTGGGATATTGTCAGGTGCTCCCACCGCTATGGAGAGCAGCTGAGAGCCATCCTAAGTTGAATTGGCCTGATCCCCGCCCCTTGTCCATTGTAAAGATTAGTGGGTGGTAGATGGCCGGTGTGGAATTCCCAATTGCAGTTCTCAAAATTGTATAGGGTTTTTGAGCTTTGTTCTTTGCAGAGAGTTCTGCCTCCCGATTACCTGGATCCAAGGGTTCGGGATAACCGATCTGTTGGAGGATTTTTAAGTCTATTCCCCATTTGTGAAAAACATTTTTCTCCTTAAAGACCCTGTTGGAGACCTGTGATGAAGACCAAGTCACCAAAGTGGATTCTCGGGTGGAGCTGTTTGCTGACTCTACAGGGACTACAAATTATATATATTTTCCAATGGTGGTATTGCTCGCAGAAGTGTTAATATATTCCCAAGATTTAAAATATCTTGTGGGCCCCTAGTCTGGTATCTTGGAGAGAAGATAATTTTATTTCACTTCCAGGCGGATCCTGCCGACAATCTTCCAATATTAAGTCCTAACTAGTTTCACACACTTGACCATACTGGTCATTCATAGTAATGTGTGGAAATCTTTCTCTACCATTCGGTGGCTGATATTCTCGACCTGGACCTTTGTCTGAGCTAGTCATCATACTCTGCTCTATAGTGGGCCTTGGGTGCCCTCCCCATCCCTAGGACTCAAACAAAGGGGGGGAAGTTATTCTGCCTGCTGGCCCACTTCTCCTGCTTACAATTGCATCCATCGTAGAGGCTGCTGCTACAGAACCTTTTTCAAGAACCTTCCTTTTAAGATTCTCTCTTTGCTCCTCTTCTATCCTAAGTTCGGAGTCGGCCCCTTGTTTTAGGCCTTTCCCACCCCTGATCTTGGTGCGCTTGTACCTTCTTTTCACCGTAGTCTATGGTTTCCAAAATAGGTACGGCCCCTGCCTCCTCTAATCGTGGAGTATACTCAATAGGGACTGGGGAATGATGCCCCCTTTATGGGTGTTAAATAATGGATACACCCTAGTCTCTGAGGTACTGCTCTTGTCTTTTGTATCATTTTCAAATTTGTTTCCCTTTCTCAAATTCAGTACTTGTGAAAACTGGTATATTTATCACAGTGGGTGTCACCGGTGACACTCTGGACAACCTTCAGCTTTTTCCTGGCTTTCCTTTGTTTTTTCCTCTGCCTTTTGGTTGCTGGTAATTTTAATGCATTTTGAGTTTGGATCTTTAATACCATGGGGGAAGGTAAAGAAAAGGACAGTGGGGTCTGACTAAGTGATCCTTCTCTGGATTCTGATACTTCTTTTGCTAGTACCTTTGTGATATCTTCACTCCCTGGGCTTAGGTTTGCCTCCACTAAGTCTTGGTCTATTATATTCACTCCCCCCCCTTCCACCAGTTCTCCTACCCCTCTGTTTCCCCACATTCTGCCCTATTTCATCATTTTTCTTTCCAGATTAACAAGTTTGGCTTTGAAATCAGACATCAGAGTGCTTAAGACCTCTGGGAGTGCAGCGAATTTGCTAATTATTGGGGCGCAGGTACATTCCTGCTCTATTGTTTTTGCATAGTTCTGAGCTCATTTAATCAAGGTATTGAGATCTGCCAGTTTTTATTTTTAACAAGTCCAACTGCATGTCCATTTTTGTAGATTGATAGGACAAGGCGTCCAGGGTTAGTTGTGAAGTTTTAAGAAAGAAGTCTCACACTTTATCACTATGCCTTTCCTCGTTGGGATAGCCACGTTGTGGGGCTTCCGTTAGATTGCTCTCTATTGCTGTTGCTGTGTCCTTGAAGTGACAAATTCATCTGAATGATTCCCTTGCTGATCTGCGCTATAAGAAGCGTGTTTTCGGGCACAGATGGGGAGCCAGTTTTATGATCGGTGAGTAGACGTTCATCTAAGCCTTGTTGGGTGCCTCTCTGACAGTCATTGACTTGATTCCTGCTGCCCATGCTAGGGCTTAGGGCCCGGGTTTCCAGAAAGTGGGGGGCAATAGACTGTTGCTTTTCGCAAGCTCTTTAACTGTCCCTCACTTTCGAGTTTTCCGTGGTCATTGCCTTTTTGACGATAATATTCACATCGAGGGAGATCGGGTCTCTTCTCTTCAAGGAGTTTTTAGGACTGTTATGAGATGGAGGAGAAGACGGTGATCTCAAAGTAAGTAGGTCCAAATCACTAATTGATCCCCAATCATTTTCTTTACCGGCTGGTTTTTCGAGTGAAATACCCGTGGGGAGTTTTGCCCCCTCCTCGTCTACTTCCGATTCGATTGGGTCCCCTTGTCGATATTCCAAATTGCACCCAGTTGAGTCATTTATATATGAAGAGATCGGTATATGGCATTGCCCGTGGGTTTTGAAAAACTGAAGAATAGAAGATTTCCCATGGAAAGCCAACATTCTCCCAGTTTCTATATTCAAAGCTACCTTCGCTTTTTATTGGGGAGATGGGATGAGGAGGGGCTCCTTGATCTTTGGTGGAGGTAAAGAGAGCTTCTACTGGGTCTGTCGAAAAGTCAAGTTTATGTGACATCTTTACTTCCTTCCGAAACATACGTGCAATAGGAGAAATCAAGGTTGGGCACTCTTCCACAGTCTTTTTTTATCACATGGAATGCACAGTTTGCAAGATGGGGTGTTTGTATTTTTACTTCTTTTTGCTGGAAGGGGAGATGCCCTCTTTTTCCCTGATTGCATTCCCCCAAGTGAGGAAGGGTAACTCTTACACTGTGGATTCCTTCTGAAGTAGCAGTTTTTACAGACTTGTGGAAATTCTAGGTATGCTAGAATGCGCCGCCAAACCTCAACACCTCGGCGGTCAAGGGGCACGAGCACGCAGTAGATCTTCATCCACTTGTTGGCGTTCCGCTCCACAGGACTCTGAGGCTCGCTGCTGTACAGGCAGCACAGACACCATATAAGAGACTTCTGGCTCTCGTCAGATGCAAAAACAATGATATTCCGGCATAGTCTTCCCAGCAACTGACCAATTAAAGGGAACCTCTTGACTGCTGCCGTGAAATACGGACAGTTCATGAACTTTGCTTTGTGTGCGGTGCCCGTTGCTTACTTTTCAACGTATTGCATTTGCTCTATGATTTTAGCACTTGCAGGACTTAAACAACCAATCCAAATACTGAACATATTACAGTCTTATCTGCTCCTCTGGTGAGCCAAAGAGCTGTTCATACAGGGGTAGGACCTCAGGAACAAGCCTCTCCAGCTCCTCTGGGGAGAAAGCAGGGTCCCTATCACCTGCTGGACATGGCATGATTGCTCCCAGAGGTGGCATACAGCAGTTCAGGTAGTGGAGGCGTTGCTGGCAGCAGTGTCAGGAGTCAAGAGAGTGATGTGCACTGCATTGTGGGCACTTCTACTATGTACAGGGTCTCCACTGCCAGCAGCCATAGCCACTGGGCCGCAACTGCCACAGGCAACAACATTAGTCTATGGCTGTGTTCCCCGCAGTTGGAACTGCTTACCACCCTGTTAACTGGTGGTCGCAGGAAGTTCCTAATGTCCAGTGGAGTAGGCCAGGCATCTGCCATTTTGGGTGCCTGAAATGCTGTATTTGGCTTTGTGAACTGTGTCACCCATACAATATATGAGTTGTAGCATCACAAACGTCCTTATTCTGTCTTGTCATGTAGGTCCTTCTATACAACCACCAGGGTAGTGTTTTGCAAAGCACAGATGGCATTTGAGGGTGGTACATGGTCCACCACCGCCGTTGGTCTTTTTGGCGGTCAGAATATACATTCACATTTTGAGGGGCAATTGTGTAGCATATCTTTGAGTTTTGACCAAATCCAGGTTTTAGACACATGTGTTGACAACCATGGGGGTTACATGTGACCCTTGTGTACTTGCTCGCTGTGACGTGTACTATGTGTCATGTCTATCCAGCCAGACATGCTTTGTCACATGATATTGTTGGCATGCATCATGTAGGTTGCTGTGGATACACTGACTAATTTTCCAAATCATATCTTTTCACACATAGATACCCTGGGAGAGGGAGGATGCGACAACCTCCTGTCTACTTCCACTGCCAGACCTTCAGTCCATGGAGCAACAGCATATTATTTTGTTATACCGTGTGGATAGGCAAGCAATAGTGGAGTTATGCCATCAGTTGGAGCCAGATCTGATGCCAGCTATTAATTGTCCAACCTGCATACCACCCATTGTACAAGTCATGTCAGTATTGCACTTCCTAGCCACAGGGTAATTCCAACATACAGTGGCCCTATCTGCTGGTATGTCCCAACCTATTTTCAGTCTGGTGTTGAAGGATTTCACCTCAGGAATTTTGAAACACATTGACAGCTACATCTGGTTTGCTCAATGTGAGGACTTAGCCAATGTGAAGGCTGATTTTTATGGTTTTGTCCACCCTCCTACATATGATGGGGGCCATTAAAGGCACACATGTTGTCTTGGTGCCACTACAGGCCACTGAACAAACCTTTCGCAACAGAAAGAACTTCCATTCCATCAACGTGCAAGTTGTCTGTTTGGCGGATTTCTACATCTCATACGTCTGTGCCCGTTATCCAGTATCAGCCTATGATTCCTTCATATTTTGGAACAGCACCATACCCCTGCTGGTGTCACAACTGCATCCAGAGTGGGCCTGGCTGGTTGGTAAGTCATGTCAGTCCTGACTGTGTGTGAGCAATGTCAGGTGCTACAGTCATGAAGTGAGTGACTAGCTGCACTTATGGCCCATTTCTTAACAGGAGACTCTGCATATCCAAACCATCCTTGGTTGTTGATGCCACTGAGGAATCCAACTATGCCAGGAGAAGCCCGCTTCAATGAGGCTCATGGAAGAACATGGCGGCCAGTTGAGTGGGCTTTTGGGCTCCTGAAGGCCAGATTTAGGACAGGACAGGTGGAGCCCTCCTCTACTTACTTGGGAAACTGTATCAAATCTCTGTGGCATGCTGCATGATCCACAACATCGCCTTACGGAGGAATATCCTGTACTTTACTGAGGAGGAGGAACCTGCAGTGCCACAGTGTGAGACTGATAGTGGTGAAGAGGAAGGAGCCAACTTTCGAGAAAATCTCATCAACACCTACTTTTCATGAGTGTAAGCATGTCATGTGATGTAATGACTGTGACTGTACAATGAACTGTAGTTGTGAGAATGCATGGAGTTGAGCGTTTTAGAAACAGCTAGGGAGCTGATACTCTGCAATATTCAGCCCAAGGCTGCTTGATAAGATAGCTTTAGACACATCCCCATCTTGATGATATTGCTCTGTTTGTGTCAGTTTCCTTGCAATGTACTTTGTTTTCCAGTTGCTTGCTATGTGACTTGTATCATAGGTACGGTTTGAAGCCTATACTCCTTGTTTTGCTCTTTGTACAGGTACCATCACCATGGTATTTTCGTGTGGTCATTTCAGAGTTGTGACACTGGTAGGTATCTGATGCTGATCTTAGATACAAGGTGGGCATGGATTGTTCCAGGTAATCTAGGTCGCAGAGTTTGGAAGTACGAGACCTGTACCAAGACAGTTTGTGCAGTGTTTGGGTGGAGGTACAGAAGTGCACATTGCACCATGTGTTTTATCATTGCAGGCCACAGTGCCTGTGCCACAACACAGACAGAAGTTTGTGTCATACCACCAGATGCATGGGAATCAGATTATGGTAGCCCTGTGATCAGGGACTATTGTACTACCATCTGTCTGTATCCTGGATTATGTGATGTTGGATTACTTTGGTGTGGTATGTGATAAGACACAAGCTGCTGACAGCAACCACTTAAATGTTTGCCGATTATACAACAATGTCTGACAAATCCCTTCCTTCTGTGGTCTGGGTTTCTGTACCTTGAAATATGTTCATTTACTCAGTGTGAGTTGCTCATTCCTGTTCCCAAAAGTTCAGACATATTGATAGCCTATGTGCTGAACACTGTAATACATGTTTTGTTTTTTACCAGACACTTATACTAATGTGTTGGTGTGTAATGGTTGTAATCCTGAGCTGGACACTGTGTACCTGTAACATATCTCTGCTTCCACAAGTAGCTTGTATCTTCATTCTATAGTTCACATGGTCTTAAATTTCCACATAGCTAAATTTGAAAACTAAGCAAGTAGACAATGAGTTTTTATATGTGATATGTGAATTTATTATGATGCTAATAAAGAAATAACATTTTGGACAGAAAAAAACAAAAATGTAAAGTGAAGGGGTCAATCATGGTAACTGAAATCATTGGAGTAGACACCGCATGACTGGGACTCCAAAGTCCAGAGCACTCCTCCCATTGGAACTGGTAGGTGGTTGAGGATCAGTCAACAGAGTGAATGCATGGCAAGCAAAGGAGGTCCTTTAGGCTTTAGGAAGAGGTCACTTGCTTGCAGTGGTGGGTGTCTTGCCATCCACACCTGCTGGATTCTTTGATGGACGTCCTGCTTGCATGGAGGGGGGAGGGTCTGCTGCTATAGAGGCAGGGGTATCTGGGGCTGGTTCTTCCTCTGGAAGTACCTCCCTTCCATTGGCTGGCACATATGTTGATGTGCCTGGTGTTGATGAGCCAAAGTAAGGGGTAGACATTTGTTAAAAAGTCATGCTTAAAGTGGTGTGAATGTTCCTCAGCACCTCTGTTAGGGAGGCCATGTTGTTATTTCGGGCCTCCATCTGTTCCCGCATGTCTCTGTGCATATCCCTCTGTAGCTGCTTGGTTTCCCAGACTTTCATCAACACCTGGCCCATTACACCTTGGGACTCCTGATAGTACTCCAAGATATGGGTGATGGTGTCCTGGCCAACAGCGGCCCAGTGGCCTCCCCCTGCTGGCCCATAGAATCCCTCCCATGCACACTACTTGCCGTCTTCAACTTGTTCCTGGACCTTCACTGTCAGAAGTGTTGCACTGCAACTCAGGATCCAGGTCTAGGGGGCACTAGATGGTAGACACTGTGCTTGGGATACAGGTTGGGGGGATGAAAGGTTGCCTGTGATGTTGAGACATTCAGGCTGGGAAGTGCTGATGTGGGCACAGTGAGACTCATTGTTGCTGTGTGGCCAGGTTGTTCAGATGGGCTACAACTGTCCTTCACATCCAGGAGTGTCTTCTTCACTGAGGGCTTCATCCAGGTGAGGATGGGGGAGGGGAGTGGCAGTCTGTTCTGTAGCCACTGTGAGCCCAGCAGCAGCTCGACCTGTTGATGTAAAACGTACAATGTTAGTGGTTGTATTGTACATCTACCTCCAATGGTTTAGAGTTACAGTAAGCAGAAACCTTGTACAAAGGTAAATTGCAGTTAATCCTTTTGTGGCAAGTAACCATGGTATTGGGTGTATTGACATGATGTGTGAAGCATGCCAATTCATTTTGACTCAAGAAGCTGCCAAGATGTGCAGACCATTAGCACTAGGGAGGATGACCTGAAAATGACATCTTGCCAGCAATGCAGGCAAAACAGTGGGTAGGCAAAATATGGCTTTGCCCATTTGGAGGCCTATCTGAGGGTGATGCAGGCAAACCAGGACTTTGTTGTGTGGTGACTAAAGTCATCATGTGCACAATGCAGCGTGAATCTGCCTGCTGCCAATTCCAATCTGGTGAGGCATCTTGAGCCCTTGTGAATATTTGTTATATATGCTGGGTAAGGTGTCATTCCTGTCCTCAAATATTTCATTCTGGGTTTACAAGTCAAGATGGAGCTATGTTGATAGATACGTCTCTGATTTGGGCATGTCTGTGCTTGATCACTCCTAGGTGAGTATACTGAATTTGAAAGTTGACAAATATGGACAAGTGGCCACTGTGCTGTTGGTTGGAGTCGTAGTAGCAGGGGTGAATGGGCTTTGCAGTCATGTCACCCCCTCTACTTACCAAAACACTTAGCAAATGGTATCCTCTCAGCTGAGTATATATCAACTGAGAGTTGCCAAACAGGAATCTTTGGACAAGTGAACACTGGTCTGGTGTTTGGAGTTAGAGAAAAAGTGCCTCCTCGGATTTGCAGTCAGGTTATTCCCTCTACTTCATACACTTGACAAATAGTATCCTCCCAGGTGAGTAAACCTCAATTTGGAGTTACCAAACAGGGGTCTTTGGACAAGTGTACCCTGGCCTGATGTTTGGAGTTAGAGACACAGGGCCTTCTGGTAGTTGCAGTCATGTCACTGTCTCTTCTACATACAATATACACATGGTATCCTCCCAAGTGAGTACACTTCAATTGAGAGTTGAGGAACAGGGGTATTTCAATAAATTAACACTGGCTGGAGGTTGGAATTATAGGTACAGGGCCTACTGGCCTTAGCAATCACGCCACTCCCTCTACTACACACACTATGCAATTGTTTTCCTCCCAGGTGAGTACACTTTGTTTTTAGTTACCAAACAATGGTATTTGGATGAGAGAACACTGAGCTGGTGAGTGGAGTAACAGTAAGATAGCCTCCTGGCCTTAACAGTCATGTCACTCCCGGTACTACACACACTATACAAATATTATCCCCCCACAGGTGAGTACACTTCAATTGAGAGATTCCAAAAAGGGTATTTGGACAAGTGACCACTGGTCTGGTGTTTGGAGTTTCACAAACATTGCCTCCTGGGACTTGCAGTTAGGTCATCCCCTGTATTACACACACCATACAAATGTTATCCTCCCAGGTGAGTCCACTTCAATTGAGAGTTAAAAAACAGATGTATTAGGGCATGTGACCACTGTGCTGCTGGTTGGAGTTACTGTAAACAGGACCTGCTGGGAGCTGCAGTCATGTCACTTCCTGTACTCCTCACCCTATACAAATATTATCTCCCTAGGTGAGTACACTTCATTTATGAGTTATCAAACAGGAGTATTTGGACAAGTGAACACTCTTCTGGTGTTTGGAGTTAGAGAAACAGTGCCTCCTGGGAGTTGGAGTCCAGTAACGCTCTCTACTACACACACTATACACATTGTATCATGTCAGGTGACTACACTTAATTTGAGAGTTCTCAAACAGGGATATTTGCGCAAGTGTACACTTGGCTGTTGGTTGGAAATACAGAAACATGGCCTCCTGGCCTTAGCAATCAGGTCACTCCCTCTACCTCCCACACTTGACAAATGGTATCCTCTTAGGTGAGTAAACTTAAATTGAGAGTTACCAAACCAGGTATGTGGGGAAGTGAACACTGGCCTGGATTTGGAGTGATAGAAATATTGCCTCCTGTGAGTTGCAGTCAGGTAACTTTCTCTACTACGCACACTATACAAATGTTGGGTATCACATATCTGTATGCAGACTGCTTTTAGGTTTGGGCAAACATTTACCTGTGGAGACATACCATAAATCCTGGGATTATTATTGTATATTGAAAGACTTACAGGCCCCTTTTGGACCGATGACACGTGATGGATCTTAGTAGCTGTGATGTTGGGTCCAACAATACAGATTGACAGTGTTTACACTCAGATACTCTGGGCATCAAATGTTGGTGGGCTACATGAACAAGACAGTGACAAAAGGTGAGCTATGAGCATACATGACATTGCATTTTGGTGAAATTTTTTGTGTTGTGACTTACCAGACTCCACTCCCCCAGGTATTCCTGTCAAGTCCTCAGGATGGACGATGGTCAACACCTTCTCCTCCCAGGGAAAGAGATGTAATGTGGCACTGGGAGTCTTCTTGGTCTGCAGCTGGTGCCTGGAGACCAGGTCACGGACATTGCCCCTGAGTTCGTTCCACCTCTGCCTGATGCCCTCCTTTATGCACAGGGTGGTGCTTACAGTATTCACTCTGCCAACGGTCCTGTCCCACATTTTGATTTTTCTACTGAGAGGAATATGCTGGATGTGTGCTCCAAACAATTGGGTGGCTCTACTCTTATGATTTCATCCACCATGACTTTTAACTCATCTTCTAAAAAATTTTGATTTTTTAAGGTGACAGGGTGGGACAAAAACGGGTGACAGTGACTTATTAAACGGGGGAAGTGCAAAAGTGTGTGAATGGACAATAGTGAGTGCAGGGTGTTCTTTGGCATGGTGAGAAAAAGAGGTCCCTAATATATGTACCCTTGGAAAAAATTTGCTTTGACTTCTGTTTTTTGCCTTGGAAATGCAAAGGATTGTGATATGTGAATGGGTGTGTTTTATTGTGTCCTTTGCAGGTGTGTGCACTGTGGCAATGTGTGTCAGCTGTGTTGTTTTCAAATTTAATCAATGTACAGTTGTCTATTATTTAGCTTGCCATGAACCACTGTGGTTCGGACTGCCATTGGCTGACTGCCATGAAGGGACCACCACTGCGACTGAGTGCTTGTTATATGTTCAGTGGTTGGTCGTGGTGCTGTCGGCACTTGAGGTTGGGCCGCCTATTTCCAGGGTGCAGCGCCGCTGGTGGTGTGCCATTTTTGCTTGGTGGTCGGTGGTCCTGTCTGTGTAACTTGTAATAGGGTGGTCTGAAAGACCGCCAACATGGTGGTCTTTTCAAGACCGCCAATATGGCGAACTGGCAGTCTGACTGCCAAACTCATAATGAGGCCCTATATTATTTACTGCCTATTCATGTTAACTAAACACACTTTATTTGTTAATTATAAATTTACATTGACAATTCCTCCCTCTGGTGATGTAAATTATTATAATCTGAAATACCTAATTACTGTATGATCATTTTCTGTTTCTTTTGTCTTGAATTCTTCAATGCTCGTATTTCATAAACAACCTGGCATTCACGTTGTCCATTTCGATCTCATTCTTTTTCCTTTTCCTGGCTGTCATGCTCTCTTCTTTCTAGCACCCATAACTTAATATTGTAATAAATGCAGGGGTTATTATTTAATGCATCATTCCTCCGCACACATCACCATACAATTCTTCAACCTTTATAATTCCCTTTACAATTGCATTAACCCATTAATCTACTGTTTCCCACACACCAATCTCTTCAAGAGCATTTGTTTCAATTGAAATGTTAGTAATATTATGTATATATAGAATAATTAGCTTTCTATTATAAGGCACAGAATTACAACACTGCTTGACCTTTATTACACAGCACACACCACATTCCTTCACAAGAAGAATACCAAACCAAGCATGTAATGAATAACCATAGCACACATGGCAACCAAAATTTCATTATTTTTTGTTAGTGCACCAGCAGTATTAGTAGCTAAACAATCAAGCAAAGTCATCAACTTGTTAATCTGCACATCATTCAAATCAACACCAGTAGAAGGAAGGAACAGCATTAGGAGGGGGTCAACCCACCAAAAGTATCCATAAGCATGTGTCCAAATCAATTTTTCTCTATTCCAAAGTTAGTTTCACTCATTTCATCTACATGATGCACTCTTTGGAAACCTAGAGTTTAAATAACAGGTGCTCACCTAATTGGGTGTCAGATTAAAATTAGCTGTCTTTCCACAGACAAAATAAATATAGGCTCTAGCCATAGAATTATAACTACATTCACTTTTCCTATCATTTCAACTGTTTCTAGGTTTCCAGATTTCTCACACATCAAGTATACAAATCCTTTCTTCCCCTGTTCAATTCTAAGTCTAAGATGTATCCTTGAATCTCTGACTCTCTTGTCAGCTTCTTCTTGCAATGCAATCTCCTTTGCTTTACCCACATTTCTACAAGTTTTCACTCTTCTCACATTAGATTATCAATAAAATATAATTTCAGTCAATCTACACACACTCTTTTCATTAATGGTGTTATCCTTTATGTTAGTTTGTTTCATTTTTCCAATGTGCTTTGTGATAGAACCTAACTCCCCAATATTAAACATAGCCTCCAATGGAAGATCAACCTTTCCAAGAAATTATTGACCACAAAAAATTGCCCTGAACACACTACATGATACATTATAATAAGATATTCATTTAACAAACTAGCATAGGAAGTTCCAACAAAAAATACTTTTTGAAATATCTCTATGAACTAATGTTTTATCCCTAGCAACATTATAAAATGTGATTCAATTTCATATTTAGGAGAAGCATGTCCAGGTATGAAGGCTAACCAGGATATCTATCAGGATCACTAATACCGAAATGTAAAAGATTTTTCTTAATGCTAAACAACAGGTCTGCTTAATTTTGGCCAAACATCTAAGCTTTCAAACTTTAATATGTCACTAATAATACATTCTGTTTAAGAGAAATGTTCATAAACCTTTTATCTTCAATGGATACCTAAGGTACAAAAGTAATCATCTTTTGTTTTATTGAATCAGATTCTAACTAAGAAAATACTATTTGCTCTGGTTCAATCACTGTTAGACAAGCCCATTGAAGTGCTGCATACTTCACTTCTTGTTTGGCACTCTTATGCCTGTAGATATTCTGACTACTGGTTTTTCTGACTCGCATATATTGTTCTACTTATTCTGGCTCTTGTTCTATGTCTTCAGTTGTTTTAGACTGCCATTTTCCTCTAACACTCTTTTCTCCCATTCCCATCTTGGATCCGGCTTTCATTTTCTAACCCATTTTGACAACTGCTGCAACTTCAATTGTCACGTTATGTTTTTGACTTTCAACTGGAGCACCTTGATTTGCTCTGAGGGATTTTGAACTTTGAAATGTTGTTTTCTGATGCTCTTATGTTTGAGTTTGTTGTTGTGCTTGTTCTTATTGCACAATTGTATCTTCTTGATTTCCCCACCCTCACTATATCCACAGTGTCACCACTTCTTCACCTGCAGCCTTCACTCAGTTTGTGTGGCATGGTGGATAGCCCGTGGAAAGCCAGCACACAGCAGTATTTGTCACATTTATACATAATATGGTCCATGCCACCTCTGCTCCAGGCAGCTCTTTTGAATATGCCTCTTCACCATGATCCAATCACCGGCTTTATGTAGTGGCATGGTTCCTCATTTACTGAAGGTATTTTCAATACAACCTGTTGAGAGTCAGAGCATGCTACATCAGTGAGACTTTCACAATGGTTCGGAACAAGATCATCAGAAATGTTCACAAGTGCAACTGAAGAAATACAAGATATCTGCATTGCTCTGCCCATGATCACCTAACGAGGTGAGAGTCTAGTCACTTTATAAAGTGTACTTCTTACAGTCATCAGTGGCAGTGCTACAGCTTCTGCTCATGCACCCTGAATAACTCTGACTGATGTTACCATTTACTTTCCCAATTTCACCTGATGCTTCTGGTCGATAGCTACAGTGAACCTTTTGATCCTGAATTGTCGTACATAAAATTGTCATTAATTCACTCTTAAAAGTGACTGCCCCATCTGCTTCTTTGGAAGTGGGCAAACAAACTCTAGGATCAACTCCCTCAAGAAGAGCTTAGCTGACATTTAAGCTATCACACATTAAAGTAGGGTAGGTTTCTACCCATCTGGAAAAGCGAAAGGCAGTGTCAAAAAAATATGGTAGTCCATTACATAAAGGCATTTCCACAAAGTCAATCTGTAATCTTTCAAAAAGGCCTTCTGGGTGTCCAATGTACCTTAAAATCTCATGTGTCTTTTTGCAACATTTAACTGCTGTCCCGTAACACAACACTTTTCAGCTACAGTTCTGAAATGAGAATTAAATCAAATCTTCAATGTCCCATCATTTCCTACATGTGTAGGTCCATACATATATCTTGCCACTTGATTCACAATACAATTTGGCAAAACAAATCTTTGATTATTTGATCTCCACGAAAACATTTTCATCTTTGGTATGACCTGGTGTAACCTACTTTTTTTTTTCATTTTCAGGCACATTGTTTTGCTGATTTTTCAGTTCCCACAAAGTCTGTACTGAAGATGATAAGAAACAATGTATACTGTCACTTTCAGAATTATAACCTTCATTTTATTCTAAGACATAGGAGCACAGTATTTTTCACTTTCATCCACATATCAGTTGCCAAGTGTAACCATATCATCTTCACTCTTAAGTACAGCACATTTCGTTACAGCAACTCTTGGGAATTACATTGAATATAACAAGTCCAAATATTTTACACATTTTATCTACATGTGCAGGAGGATGCCAAGGAAACCCTTTGATTTGATGATGACACACTAAGCCACTTTGTCTTACAAAAAACAAGGCTGGGCCTTACCCAGCAAAATCAGTAAAAGGAAGGTTGCTCAAGACCTGCTTTATGGCTTTCACCTAAGAGCCAGGAAAGGTTTATGGATCGTGGACATTTTATTAAGTGTGTGAATGTCTTCTCATTTTATCTCTCCTCTCACCAAGTCCCTTAATGAACGAACACAAGATGGGTTGTGAAGAATTTACACTGTCACATCAGACTTTGGATTCCCCATGTTCCTCGCTGTGACCTGATGAAATGTAAATATGTAGTATGCCAAAGTCAAACTTTAAAAAAACATATACCACATGTTTCTTTGAATTTTGTATTTGTTTTTGACACACTTTTTGAATAAAGATTTGCACAATTAATTTATGCTCTTTCCCAATTTTCCAGTTTGCATTTTGGGAACTTTGCAAAGATTAATACTTGCACTCAGAGCTTAATTTGTACAAGAGCCAAAAATGGTCATAGGTCTCTGGCTGGACTTTCTTCTGCGGGTGCTGTCCACTGACAACTATGCTGCCACCCATATCTTCTGTCCCTGTACCTATTATGGTTTCTCATTTGACCCTACTACAATGTACTCAATCCAGGTTCAGGGATCAGCAATGGACATCCTGTGCAAGCACTACCAAGATGGTGAGCACTTCCGCTACAATCTTTCTTGTGTTCCTTTTTGTTAAAAGAAACAACATAGTTTTTGCATTCTAAATTCAAAGTTGACATAACACCAAAATTGAAACTGATTCAGTGCTGCTTTGTGCAGTAAATCTCAATCACACATTCCATTATGTGAGTTTACATCCAAATTCTCTGTGGGTTTCTTGTGTGATACTCTGGCTTCCTCTGGGAGACAGGCATACACACATTTTAAAAACAAAGGCCTCGCACAATCCTGTTATACTTTTCATTAAGTTAGTTTGAGAAATAATCTTAGAACAACAATTTGCAGTGCTCAAGTCATTAAGGCCCTCATTATAACCCTGGTGGTCGGTGATAAAGCAGCGGTAATCCCGCCAACAGGCCGGCGGATGAAAAAATGGGTTCACGACCACGGCAGAAACCGCCAACATAGACAGCCACTTTAACACTCCGACCACCAAGGTGTTAGCAACAAATACCGTGGCGGTCACCGCCAACAGACAGTCGGAAGACACTGTACCGCCCGTATTACAAGGCACCAATCTGCCAGCTTTTCCGGGGCGGTACCAACGACATCAAAAGCATGGAGGAAACAGTACACTGAAGGACAACCACTCACCTTTCGACACTCAATGAAGAACCAGGACGCCATAGAGCCCGAACTGCAGGTCCTCCCAAATGCTGGTGTATCTGCTAATACACCAGGAATTTCAAAGAAGCAGTGATGACCACGGTGAGTACTGCACCTAGCACACAGGGGAGGGTGGGAGGAAAAAGAGAGTGACACACACACGCAACACACAACATCCCCATCCCCACCCACAACATCATACACACTAACAGATCCAACGACTTTACAGATACACCCCATAACCCCCTGGAAGAACACAAGGACAAAAGGAATTGAGTCAAATCTGTGATATTCAGAAAATGCATATAAAGTTAACAATTGTAAACAACAGTTTATACAAAAATGTACAATATGTACAGAGGGCCGTACACTGTCCATTGCAAATATCCGTGGACCAGTGGCCCAAAAAACATGGGCGAAGCCCACACTTGACTCCTGCCTCAAAACGGAGAGTACACTGCAGGGGCACCAGGTCGAAAAAACAAAGGCACCTCAGGGGGAAGGGGAGGGGGGCACCTCAGCCAGAAGATGGTGCTACACCACTGCTCCTGGAGAGGGCAGCATGCCCACAGCGATGTCCTGGGGAGTGCAAAGCCACAGTTTCTCAAGTCTCTCAAGTGGGTGGTTTGCCCACTGCTTTGTCCTGGGGAGTGCAAAGCCAGAGTCTCTCAAGTAGGTGGTTTGCCCACTGCTTGGTCCTGGGGAATGCAAAGCCACAGTCTCTCAAGTCTCTCAAGTGGGTGGTTTGCCCACTGCTTGGTCCTGCGGAGTGCAAAGCCACAGTCTCAAGTCTCTCAAGTGGGTGGTTTGCCCACTGCTTGTTCCTGGGGAGTTCAAAGCCACAGTCTCTAAAGTGGGTGACATATTCCACTGGTTCTGGAGGGGGCCTTGTGCCCAGTCTGCTTCATCCTGCCAAGGATAGGGGAAGTGGATGCATCTCTCCACTGGTTCTGGAGGGGGCTTTGTGCCAAGTCTGCTTCATCCTGCCAAGGATAGGGGGAGTGGATGCATCTCTGCACTGGTTCTGGAGGGGGCCTTGTACCCAGTCTGCTTCACCCTGCCAAGGATAGGGGGAGTGGATGCATCTCTCCACTGGTTCTGGAGGGGGCCTTGTGCCCAGTCTGCTTCACCCTGCCAAGGATAGGGGGAGTGGAGGCATCTCTCCACTTGTTCTGGAGGTGGCTTTGTGTCCAGTCTGCTTCATCCTGCCAAGGATAGGGGGAGTGGATGCATCTCTCCACTTGTTCTGGAAGGGACTTTGTGCCCAGTCTGCTTCATCCTGCCAAGGATAAGGGGAGTTGATGCATCTCTCCACTGGTTCTGGAGGGGGCCTTGTGCCCAGTGATGCGGCACCTGGGGTGTGGCAGTTCACATTCCCTCACCTGGGTGTCTGAGGAACGAGATGTGCAAGGAACAGGTAGCATGAAACTCCATGGAGGCAGAGCCAGACTACATCCTCCGGTGACTTAGGCTGCAAACTGCTGGTAGTGCCAGTGCTGGTGGTGGTGCCTCAAGTGGTGGGTGCAGGGTCCAGGATGTCTCCTGCAGCCTCGGATGGCTGCCCACTGTGGATGCTGCTGATGTCCGATGTAGTAGCACCGGCTGGGCAAGTGGCGGTGCATATGGCGGTGCAGGTGGCAGTGCCTGCAGCGGTGTCTGTCGCGGAGATGCTCCCAGTGCTGCCCGTGGTGCAGGTGCTGGTAGTAGTGGAGGGAGACACCAGGCCATCTTCAGCAGCCTTGGATGGCTGCCCACTAGGGATGATGCTGGTGACTGTTGTTGTGGCAGCAGCGGTGCAGGGGGTGGTGCAGATGGCAGTGCAGGTGGCGGTGCAGGTGGCGGTGGTTGCGGCGGTGCTTACTGTGTGTACAGGTTGCTGGCCTGTCAGGACAAATGGTGGTCACCAGTCCCTCACCTGGAGGCTCCGAGCCCTGAAGTGCCTTGCCTTTGCTTTTTTTTCCCTTTCCCACCTTGGTAGATGCTGCTGGGACCTTGGCACTGTCTTCTTTTTTTTTAGATGAGGCCTGGGTGGGTCGTGCATCTTGTCCGTGCTGCATGCTGGCCCCTTCTTAACCTTGGCAGGTGGAAGAATCGGTTGGTCTTTTGCATTGGTAGGTGGCACACTGCCAGCCCTGATGGGTGCCCCCTACGATCCTCTTGGACTTGCAGGGACAACAGCGGACACCAACTTGGTGGCTGAGGTGCTGGCCTGGGATCTAGACATCCTGGCACTTGGGGAAGGAAGGGGGAGGCGTAGGGAAGAGGTCAATGTTAGCCAGAAAAGTTTTTTAGACACACTGGGATGGGAAGATGGAGGGGGTGTGGGATGGAGGAAGAAGTAGTGGTTGTAGGAGGTGTACGTCTGCTGAGTTTGGGTGTTGGTGCATGGGCTGGAGGCTGTTGTGAGGTGGATGGCTGTTGAGTGGGTGTGTGCCTGCATTTGTGTACTTTGGGAGGAGGGCTCACAGACACACTGGGAGAGGACACAGGGGGCGTCTGCATGGTTGTGGGGGTGGTGATTGCTCATGAGGGATGTGTTGTGATGGGCATGCTGGTGATGGAGGCAGTGGGTGAAGATGTAGTGCATGCAGGTGTGTGTGGAGATGCTACTGGGAGGGAGGTGGATGAAGAGGAGGAGGGGGACACAATGGACGTTGGTATGTGTGCATGGGTATGTTGCTTGTGTGAGTGCCTGTGTGATGATGTGTGGTGCTTATGTTTTCCTGAGCCACTTTTGTGTGTTGATTTGTGTGCCTGCTGGTCTGAAGGTATGCTTGGGATAGGGTGAGGTAGAGGGGATTGGGACTGGGTAGTGGAAGTTGGAGGGGGTAGGCTGGACACAGGGACAATGGCTGCCATCAGTGCTGATGCCAGAGCCTGAAATGCTCTTTGTTGGGCCGTCACGCCAGAATGGACGCCCTTCAGGTATGCATTTGTTTGTTGCAAATGCCTCTCGACACCCTGGATGGCATTCAGAATGGTTGACTGCCCAACAGTGAGGGATCTCAGGAGGTCAATGGCCTCTTCACTGAGGGCAGCAGGGCTGACTGGGGCAGGGCCTGAGGTGCCTGGGGCAAAGGAGTTGCCCACCCTCCTGAGTGAGCGGGCATGGGAAACACGCTGAGGGGCTGCTGGGAGGGCAGTGCTGGTAGGGGTGGTGGTGGCTGTACCTGTTGTTGGGTTCGGCACAGAGGTGTCCGCCACCGCCAGGGAGCTTCCATCGGAGGAGGAATCGCTGTCACTGGTATTCCCTCCTGTCCCTGTCGTGGAGCAACCTCACCCTCCGTCCCACTGGTGCCTTCACCCTCAGTGGAATCGCCCTCATGGACCATGTGGGATGCAGCTCCCTCTGTCGCCGGTGCTTCTGCTCCTCTGCCAGATGATGCTAATGCACACAAGGACAGGGTGACAAAACAAGAAGGGAGGGAGAGACAGAGGATACACTTGGTCAATGCCAGCAACACCACTATCGTTGGCATACACAACACACACTGAGCTGCCCTATGCACTAGGCCATGCCCAACCAGTCACTAAAGTAGTCACCAGTCCATGGGGTACAATGCCTAATGCCAGCATCTGCACACCTGACACCCACAGGACCCTGCCCAGTAGTAGTTGGCCACTTGTACCATTGGGGTAGGAGTGATTCAGAGCCTGCACACAAGGGACCTACCGTGCCATGATCACCCTGGCCTAGGGGCACCTACAGCCCACATCCCCCACCCGGCTAGATCCTAAAGTGCGCAAAGTCAGCTTTTTGAATCTGTACTCACCCACTTGTGGCTGCTGTGATGCCCTCAAGCGCCCATCCAACTCTGGATAGGCCACCGCCAGGATGCGGAACATCAGGGGGTTCATGGTGCAACGTTGGAAGGCCAGCCCCAGCTGGGCCTTCTCCGTCTTCTTGGTCCAGCGGCCAGGTCCTCCCATCTCTTGCGGCAGTGGGTGCTCTGCCTGTGATAGACCCCCAGGGTCCGCACCTCCTTGGTGATGGCATGCCAAATACCCTTTTTCTGGTGGGCGCTGAGCTAGAGGGAAAAGACAGCAGAAAATGTAATTACTCACCTGTCCAGACCATCATACTCATTCCCCACCAGTTCCCACCCATGCCCTGACGCATATACACTGACCACCTCTCATGCAGCATTCAGGCCAGGACGCCTTAGCACCCACCAACATGTGGCTTACATCCACACCACTCAAAACAGGCATTGCCCACACATCATGCTCACAGTGTACTCACCTGTTTGTCTGGAGGACCATAGAGTAACGTGTACTGGGGAGGACCCCATCCACCAGTTTCTCAAACTCCTCCGCAGTGAAGGCAGGGACCCTTTCCCCAGACACTCTAGCCATTGTCGCTTCCAGACTCAGTTCACAGCCGCACTTGCAGTGTAGGTCCTCTCCTGTTGACGGTCAGGTAGCAAGTGAGTGAATAGCTAGAAAATGGCAGTGACGTCCGTGGCGGTGCGTACCGTCACCGCCGGCGTACATGGCCATTGGCTCCTAGGACCCATAGGGCCCAATGATAACCAATGCGGAGTTGCGAGGCGGTCCATCACCGCCTACCGCGACGCAGCACAACGCCAGCACAGTTACCTCATTTCCCCTTGTCCCTCCTCACAGGTCAGGCAGCCGCCATTTCACAGGGGCACATGGCATGGCACCTAACTACGTCACAGCACATATTGGCACATATACTGACTCTTGAATTTACACACTGCTTCTGTGACATTAATTCAAAAACAGTTGTGCCATCTATGTGGAAAATGACCTTCTTCTCACCGTTCTCCTCCAGAGGCTACAACCACTGAGGCAGATGATGAGATGGCGGCATCCTCCGGTGTACAGACCCCTGGTGGACCTGTCGACAATGGAGGACAGACACATATCATCACATACAGACTTGATCGTGCCACAATCCAAGAACTGTGTGCCCAATAGGAGCCAGACCTGATGTCAGCTATCTGCCAGCCCACAGGAATCCCCCCTCTAGTGCAGGTCCTGTCAGTGCTCCATTTCCTGGCAAGTGGTCCCTTCAAACAACAGTGGCCATTGCATTAGGGATGTCTCAGGCAATGTTCTCCAACATGTTGACCAGAGTGTTGTCTGCCCTGCTGAAACACATGCGCAGCTACATCGTCTTCCCCCAGGTGGAGGATTTGGCCACAGTGAAAGCTGACGTCTATGCCCTGGGACATATCCCCAACATCATTGGTGCCATTGATGGTACACATGTGGCATTTGCCCCCCCCCCCGCAGAAATGAACAGGTCTACAGGAATAGAAAAAGCTATCATTCGATGCATGTGCAAATGGTGTGTTTGGCAGACCAGTACATCTCCCATGTGAATGCCAAATATCCTGGCTCAGTGCATGACGCCTATGTCTTCAGGAATAGCAGCATTCCTTATGTGATGGGGCAACTCCAGAGGCATTGGGTGTGGCTATTAGGTGAGGCCAAGGTCCCCACACAGTATAAGTTGGGGTCTGAGTTTGGGGTTGTCCCTAAGTGTTAGTGTGTGTCTAAAAGGTGTCCCTCAATATTTAAAGGTGACTCTGGTTACCCCCACCTCTCATGGCTACTGACCCCAGTGCGGAATCCCAGGACAAGGGCAGAGGAACGTTACAATGAGGAACATGGGCGAACAAGGAGGATTATTGAGAGGACCTTCGGCCTCCTGAAGGCCAGGTTCCGGTGCCTCCATCTGACAGGTGGATCCCTGTACTACTCACCCAAGAAGGTGTGTCAGAGCATTGTGGCATGCTGTATGTTGCACAACCTGGCCTTGAGACGCCAGGTGCCTTTTCTGCTCTAGGATGAGCCTGGTGATGGTCTTGTGGCAGCGGTGGAGCCTATGGACAGTGAGGAAGAGGAGGCAGATGAAAACGATGTGGACAACAGAACAAACATTATACAGCAGTACTTCCAGTGACACACAGGTAAGAGACTGTAACTCAACTTCACATTTCAGTATACTTTTGGACATTGTAAATGGCAGCCTCTTACCCTCTGTCTATGGCCACTGACTTTTCCCTTTTGATTCCCTTTTTTCAGATCTGTGTACCCCATTCTGGCTCCTGCTATATGTACTGTTGCCCACCAACTGTCATACTGTGGTATAGTTCAATGAACACAGAAGTTGCAATGGTTTGAGAATGTTGTAAGAACACATCTTTCCAATCATTACACTGACTCCAGTATGGTTTATATTTCAAGGGTGTTTATTTTTTGTGCTAAATAGTAGTGGGTAAGTGCAAGGGGCTGGGATGATGGTGGAGGAAGGTCCAGGGCAGAGTCCAGTCTCTTAGTATCACAGGTGCATTGTCCAATGGGGAATAGGAAGTGGAGTAATGGCAGGTCAAGGTGGAGAGGGAGACAGAGTGGTACAGAAAGGTGACAATCAGGAGAGTCCTATTTCCTGGCGGGGGTCTTGGCAATGTTCTCTGTCTTCTGCCTGGATCGCAGGGACAATTTGAGGGGGCTGGATGTTGGTGGCACCTCCTCTCCAGTGATGTTGGGTAGGGGTCCTGTTGGGATGCAAATGCATTGTTATTGTATCTGTGTGTGCCATCTTGTGTAATGAGTGTGTTTCCCTGTATAATTGTGCTTTCCCTGTCGCCTTGGCCTTGTGTGAGTGCTGATTATGTGGGCTGGGTGAGTCTCTCCACTGGGCATGCTGTGGTGATGTGTGTCCATGCAGGTCTGTGATGGGTGTCCATGCATTGTTGTTGCATGCAGGGCTTGGTATTGGGATGGGTGGGTTGTGATAGTGGAATATATGTGAGTTGGTGGAGTGATGGGAGTGAGGGAAAGGTGGGGTTATGTGATGGCATGCATGTAGGGTGGGGGATATAATGGTAAAGATTTGACTTACCAGAGTCCAGTCCTCCTGCTACTCCTGTGAGGCCCTCAGGATGCATGATCGGCAAGACTTGCTCCTCCTATGTTGTTAGTTGTGGGGTAGGAGGTGGGGGTCCACCGCCAGTCCTCAGTACAGCAATCTGGTGTCTTGAAACCACGGAACGCACCTTTCCCTATAGGTCGTTCCACCTCTTCCTGATGTCATTCCTGGTCCTTGGGTGCTGTCCCACTGCGTTGACCCTGTCCACGATTCTGCGCCATAGCTCCATCTTCCTTGCAATGGATGTCTGCTACACCTGTGATCCGAATAGCTGTGGCTCTACCCGGATGATTTACTCCACCATGACCCTTAGCTCCTCCTCTGAAAACCTGGGGTGTCTTTGGAGTGCCATGGATGTGGTGTGAGTGATATGTGTGTGGATGTGCGAGGTGATGTGTGGGGTGATGTGTTGGGGTGTATACTGTGATGTGCGTGGATGGTGTATGGGTGATGGTGTTCTGTGCCTCTGATTGAGTGTGTGCTCTTTGCTTGTCCCTCGGTGCTTGGTCTATTTTTTTCATTGTAAGGGCTTGTGGGAAGTGTGGGTGTGTGTTTTATAGTGGTATGAATGTGAGGGTGTGGTGTGTGTATGTGTGTCGGGTGTGTGTATTTTGAATTGTCCAATGTGGTGTGGTTTTGTAAGTGTGTGTGTATTTTGAACGCAGCGGTGTGTACCGCCAATGGTTTACCACGGTTGAAAGACTACCATGTTGATTCGTGGATCGTGATACTGTGGGCGTATTCCTGTTGGCGGGATGGTATGGGTTTTGCTAGTGCCAGTTTATCACTGACCTTTGGTGTGGCGGACTTGTGTGGGTGTCTGTATTGTGGTGGTATTCACTGTGTGGGTCATAATACCCGTGGTGGATTACCACCGCGATCATGGTATCTCAGCGTCCGTCGGCACGGCGGTAAGCGACATTTACCACCAGGGTTGTAATGAGGATCTAAGTCTGGCTTTAATGTACATGGAAACACAGCCATATGCGAATGCGCTTAGCATCTATTACCACAGTAAATCTAGAGCCATTGGCTTTGACAATGTTTGTTTTCAATGAAGAACCTTTAGTTTAACAATGTCTCAATAGTTCAATCAATAACTCTTGTACAATACGGAATGTTTTAGTTGTCGAATTGCAGGGTTCTGCAAAGTCGGTCCTGGAGAGCGTGTCCAGGCCAGATTTTTAGCATATCCACATTTCGAAAAAAAGATGTTCTGAAACATCTTTTTTCTAAATGTGGATATGCTAAAAATCTAGCATGGACCCTGCTCTCCAGGACCGACTTTGCAGAACAGCCATTGTTTTACCCCTTGAGGCATTTGGTTTGCAAAGTAGACAACTGACACTATTTTTGGTTAGCCTTCCCACTTGTGTTTCAACATCAAATGTCCAGATGTCTACTCTTAGTCCAACGTCCTTCGCTATCTGTATTACAGAAAGGGATGCACAAGCTCCTGAAGCCCGGTGTATAGTACAAAGTGCAACTAGGGCACAAAATGGGCACAAAACGCCTGTTGCACTACTGGAGAACTTCTGTAATCTAGCTTGATATATTTAAGAGGGTGAGCTGATTAAAATGTTTAAAGAAAATGCAATTTTGGGACACAATAAAAGTGCCCTAATTCAAATTGATGGAGGCATTTTTGCCTGTGAAAAGAGTGATGGTGACTGAAAGAAGGGTGATGTCTTCAAAATGAGTATGGGTAGTTGCTCCTCTTTTTAAACTACACCTTAGAAGCGAAGGAGAAGTAAACATTTGAGTAAAATAAAAGAGCTGCAGGTAGCAAAACCCATTATTTTTGGACATTACGTGGGACTGTTGATCTGCAAGAGATAATATCGAATTGCTAGAGTTTACAAAACTGATAGAGAATTGACCTAACATTGCGATTGACAGTCATACTCAAAATTAAGGCTGAATATTCGAAATCAGTATATTTCACTTCACGAAATGACATCCTGAAACAAAGTGAGGGATATATGTATGTACTTAAGGGATATTTTAGTTTTGAAATTAAACAATTCGGGCTCGAGATGGCGGACATAACTGAGACTCGGAGGTGATTCATTTTGGGATTGAAATGAAGAACTTTCGCCCATTACTAATCACAATGTGCCCAACGTATGTCTGCACCAGACATTTTGGGCCTGAATCACAACGATTTTGCTACGAGTAAGTGTTACTTACTCTTCTAGTGGTCCTAGCTTAATCCTGATCTTCAGGAGTACTTCGGATTTACTCTTGGCTTACTTCTGTGCCATATTCACTGAGATAAATGTATGTGTGGAGCTATCCGCATGCATACGTTCATGCCTACACCTAGGCATAATTTACCATCTAAATGCAATTTGCAAACTTTGGGTGGAGATTTATGCCTAGAACTAGGAGTACGTTATTACCTCACCCCTCTTGTTTGAAGGAGGGTGGAAACATGCAGCTCAAAATGTGACAGCGAAGTCATGGAACTCAAAATAGGACAGTAAAGTTATTAGTAGTAACTTTCTGGGCATATTTTAGGTGTACATCAAACAAACATTGTTTTACATGGTTTAGAGAGAGATTTCTGGTTGAGCTATATAAAACTATGAATTAAAAGAAAAAAAAAAAAGCTTCACCTGAAGAAAATAAAACACATCTGCAAAACACTACTTTGTGAGGCTCATAAATATAGCCCATACCCCAGGCTCGCGTTGCTGGCCAGGTATCGTCTACATTTATGATGTTTGTTGTTGTCTGTCATTGAGCGTATTTTGGACATGCAACGTGTTATGATCTGTGTTCCCTCTAACATGCGTGTGTTGGCATCAATGTCGAATGTCTCCATACATATAAGACAAACTATGGCGTGTTGTGCAAAAATGTAGTCTAAAACAATATTCGTAGTTAAAATTGGTGGAGTGCAATCGATGATGTTGTGTAATATGTCTAATTTCAGTAAATGAATATCATTGCGTGCCTTCTTGATTATTCTTGATTAATCTAAAAGTATGTTGATAGGTTCACTCTTTCTGCACATGAAACTAAGGAAATCACACCCCAGTTAGCCAAAAATCTAAATGTCATTGGTTTAATGTGACATAAAAAAATCCAGACGTCTAACTCAAGTGGGCTAATTGACAGACAAGACTGAATATTTATTCTCATAGACACTTATAAGAGCCCCTTGGGTATGGAATGGAAACTACTGTTTGAAGCAACAATAGGCATGCAACTCCTACACGGCTTTAAATCAAGTTGCCTCTCCACCGCCAAAAGCCATAAGGCAACGGAGTCAGTGAGCAATATAACTTTCATATACAGTTTAGAACACCTTCTAGTCAAACGTGTGGGCACTGATGCTTGGTGTGAAGACACTGTTGTTACAAGAAACTTTAGAATTATTCAGAGAAGGCAATTAATCGAAGTATACCACTGGCTTCTCATTCTTGTTCAGGTCCCCATGATGTTTCAGGCTGAGCTCCAAGATGTTTTGCAATTCCAACTTCCTTAATTTCTTCTCTGGATCTCCCCCACATGTATTGGGGATGAGCCTGACAGTGCCAAAACATTCTGGAGGTCAGCATTTTGATTATGTGTTTCTTCTAATTAAACACAATATATATACTCTTTCCTGCTGTCGCTGGATTTGCAGGCTTTGCAGCTCTGCAGTTCTTTTCACCACCACCACTGGCTGTTTTTTTGGTAACTAATAAGCCCTCATCATTGTTATTCTGGGTGTTGCACCATGTGGAAGAACCCCACTTTCCATAACCTGTGAACAGTCACTGCTAAGGGGTTATTGTCCAATAATTGCAGAACACTGGATGTGCGCTACATGTGTCGCGTTCTCGGGGTTCTCTACCTGACTTTCTAAATGTATTCTGGAGGGTGACACAGTTTTTAAAGGCCTTTAAAAATATAGCACCAGCGTTCTGAGGAACCACACTCTACATGGAGTTCAGCTAGCCCCCGTCCATTTCCCATCTTTTAATGCACAAGTGGAAATACTCAGCATGTAGGAAAAACAATGACATTTGTCCAGGGGAAAGGATTACCTAGATTTTTGGTGTCTACTTGTGAGAATAAAATTGTAGCAGAACACCCGCGAGTACTGGGGTTATGTTAAGTTGAAGCTGCCTTCTGCTTTGCACAGATCCTGGTCAGAAACACCTCGTTAACACCTGATTTGGAAAGCACAGCCTTAGGAGTGCTTTTCGGGACACAGTCAGTTTTACGTAGGGTAAAAAGCCATTTATTTAGGACAGGATTGCATCTTATAGATAACATTTAACATGCTCAAAATCAACTCTAACTTTTAAAACCCCACCCCTTTTGAAACTTCTCCCCAGTCATCCTTTTCACTCCTTCCCCCACTTTTCCTCTGTTCACTCATCTTCCACTTCCATTCACCCACACTTCCACCCTTTTGCTTTCATCCCCTGCCTGCTTCGGGCATCCCCCGCGCTGTCATCCTTCACCTGCTTCTTTTTCCCCCTTTGAAGGGTGGCCAGGCCCGCATCTGACTCTCCACCCTTCCCCATCTACTGCCATACAGCACAAACCCTTTCGGCATTTTTGCAGCCCCACCAGCGAACCCACTGTAACATTGCATGACCTTACACCTTCTCCTTGAGCCACAGCTTTTCCCCCCACAAATCCCCCAAAATTAAACGAAGCTCCGTAAGGTCATATGCATTGTCCAACTCAGACAGGTGCACACCGTCATTCCGGAAGAGCCCTGCTTCCTCCTCTGTAATCTCCTCATGCTTTAGCACTTTAATATCATGTGCGCAGCAGAAAACCCTCACTGCTCGATTGAGCTTCCTCCGAGCCCTCTCCACAGCCCCATGTTTCAGCATGTCTCTCCATTTCCTCCTAGGCACAAACTCACTCTAGACCAAGCATGTACCATGCATCTTCTGACAAAGCAACTCCATGTCTCATTACATATTGTGCAGGAAGATGAGCCCTGAAAGCCAATCAGATCATTCTCCCCCATGTGTAATAGCAGAAGATCAGGACAACCCCAGTTCGGCATGATAGATGTTAAAAAAGAAAGTAAGTTACCCCAACTCATTCCGCTCCCCCTTCACCACAAAGCCTCATGACTGCTACTCGGCAGTCCTAGGAGCATCCACAAATCTGCCTCTCCACGTACTTTGCTGCCCAGTGTATAAACGAATGCCCGACCATCCATGTGACCATTTTTGCGCTCCTCTGGCCACTCACGTAACCTGCAAAGAGAATAAACTTTAACACAACATCTACAATCACCCACCCCCTCTATTCAAACCCTGGTAAACTTTCTACCCACCTTGTATATGCCCCCAGATCAAGACCTCATATATTGCTCGCAGCATCTAGATCTCCGCCTACCAATCCACCTAATCTGTGCCCAGTCCCAACGTGGATGAGCTGCAGCTGTAGCCGCCCCTGTTCTGAATGAATGAGTTCCATAACACTGCACCTGTCTCCCAATCTGTTGCAAATACAGACATCTGAAATGCCGTAAGCTTCTCGCCACCGACCCAACTGCCATCCCCTGTGACCAAAAACCAATTCACTCCAAAACAGGGAGGAGGCTGCATCTCCACCTTGATGCAACCACACCCATTTCCCTTTTCACAACTGTTCAGTCTTTGACTTTGTAAGCCATATGCCCATCGACCCCATATCACAATCACACTTCTCCCACTTTCATGCCTATGGATGTACCCACACCTAAATGTTCAGACACCCGAAATGCCCCAAAGAACATCCACACCATGCACAACCTGAACAATGCAATTTCATGAGCATCTGTGCAACAAACCAGTAACACATGCAATAGCTCTAACAGTAAGTCGAATGTGATAGGTTCACTCACCGGCTTGCTCGTCCCCACTCTGGCCCTACTCCATCCTTTCAACATTCTCCCCAAAATGTCATCTTTGGCAGGGTCACAACCAAAAAACAATTTCTCATAAGAGGAAACACCTGACAACTTGCCACCAATTGTGGTGGGAGATAAACCTTTCTGTATCAGGAGCAATACAAAACACAACATCTGGAACTCAAGCGTGTTGCTCTCTTGCACCCAAAAATCCCCTTCAAAACTTTCAAAACTCAGAAACTCCAACCATGCAAGGTGGTAACTTTTCCGAGTGGATTCCACTAATGACATCTCCGTCAGCCTAATCATCATCATGCCACCCACTCCCAAATGTCTGCATGGACCACTGTCTTGTGTCGCTCTGCTCCTGGTGCCAAACTGCGAACCCATTGCCACTGTGAACGAGACAGTTAATCTGCAACAGCATTGTTCACCTCAGGAATATGTGCTGCTTTAAATATGACATTTAAAGATAAACATCTAAGCATAAAGCACCTCAGTAATCGCAATACCCTATGGTCGTTTGCCCTCTGTCTGTTCACTAGTTCCACCACTGTCATGCTGTCCACATGAAACACTACAGTCCTTTTGGCTAGCTTGTCCCCCCACACTGTGAAGGCCACCAATGAAGGAAAGAATTGCAGAAAAGCAATGCTCCTGCCTTGCGTCATCCAATGTTCAGGCTAGGTCTCTGCACACTACCACCCATCCCTGAAAAGTCCAAAACCAGAAGCCCCAACTGCGGCCAAGAATATCTGAACCTGCCATATCGTGTCCTCCTCCCGAAAAATCATGGAGACCACATTGAAGTGTGTCAGGAATGTCTCCCACACCCTGATGTCCTCTCATACCTACTGACACACGAATCCTGTGGTGCGGGAGGGAGGCACCGGACATTGCTAGTCCAAGTCGCATGCAAAATGTTCGCCCCCAACTACCCTGCATGCAAAATTGAGAAAACCCAGGAGTTGTTGTCCCATGTGCAAGTTGATCTTATGCAAGGACCGGATGTGCCTCAGGAACTCTAGATTCTCGTCTGCCTTCCCAGCTGGCAATATCGCCACTAAGCCTTCTGTGTCCAGTTCTATCCCCAAAAATGTCAGCACAAAACTGGGGCCCTTCGTCTTCTCCATAGCCAAAGGAAGCCCAACCTCCCGGGCCAGCCTTTCAAACCCTTCCAAAGTATTCCTACAGGAATTGGATCCAGACTTACCCACAAAAAGAAAATCGTCCAAGTAATGTTTCACCTCCTGATGAACACTCACCTTACTGAAAACCTATTGCAGGAAAGTACTAAAGGCCTCAAACAGCACGCATGAAATGGCTCAACCCATAGGGAGTGCTCTGTCCACATAGATTGTCCCATTTAGCTGCCTCCCCAGCAGTGCAAAATCCTCACGGTGGATAGGCAGGAGCCGAAAACACGCTTTAATGTCACATTTTGCCATCTCAGATCCCCTGCGACACCCACGAACGAGCCAAATGGCATCGTCCACTGATGCGTACGATTCCTTTGTGTCTTCATGTGCGATGAAGTCATTCAACGACACCACTCTCCGGCCATGACAAATGATGGATGAGGCGAAACTCTCCTCTAGTCTTTTTGGGGACCACAATCAGCGGTGAAATCATCAGATTCTCCAGAGGCCATTCGTAAAATGGACCCACAATTCTGCCTTCTGACACTTCTTTAGCCAACTTATCTGCCACCACCTGAGGCATTTCTTTGGCAGACCGCAAATTGTTCTCCCATGTGTTCCTTTTCAGCCCTTCATAAACTATACGAAACCCTTCTTTGAAACCCCACTCCAATTTGCACGCTATGTCCACATTCGTATACATGCGCAACTATGGCAGCAAAACCTCCAGCTTAATTGCCATAGGCATCCTTCTGGGCAGCAGCACCCTGCATTCTGCTAACCCTGGCTGTTCTCTACTGCTCGGCTGGGCTGGCGAGCGAAAAGCATTGCATAACCAAGTGTCTTCCTCCACATTTGGAGCACTCATGTTTGAATATACATGGATGTCTCTGATAGAAACCCTTGTTAAAGTTCCAACAGGCCCCTGAAGTAGGTCTCTGGGGTCGCTGTACAGTACCCGCCCCCCTTGGGCGGGACGGGACTGAAAAGGCTTATATACCATCGGTAGGCCACTAGCAGTATGCGTCAATGCTGCGGAGTGTGATGAAGCCATCCACTGCATTCACAATTCTGGATCTACATCCCCCGACGGCTTTCTGGATTTACACTTACCTTTGCCCTAAACTCCTCGTCATAACTCAGCCACATGAACCCCCCCCCCAAAATGTATTTGGGCCTTTCGTATAATGTCCATGTACTTAAACCTTGCAATGGCCCTGTCTGGAAATTTCTTGCAATAGATACTGGAATATATCAGAAATGCCGAGGTCCAGTTGTCCAAAGTTATTGGTACCCTGGGCCAGTGAGCTAATTCCCTCTCTTCCTTGGAGCCCTCCTTTGCCAGTATGTCCCTATGGAGGAGCTTGAAAAAATCCACATACTCATGTCGCCAAATCCTCGCCTTTGTCTTTTCAGCTACATATGAACCTAATGGCATTGCGAGGCCCATATAAATGAGCCATTTCTTATGCCCCCCAACATCCTTGTCATCCACTTCTGTCCTGTCTCAGGGAGCCTTTACCCCAACCTCACCTGCAGTAGTTGTATCTTGTACAGTCGTCTGCTTACCGTCTCCCTCCTGTGCCGCATTTGCTCCAGGTGTCTCATGTACAGATTGATCACCCACCCCTATTGACTTATGTGCTTTAGCCACAACAGTGCCTTGGACTTCTCCCCACACTGACAACCATTCTCCCTTACCTTTTACATGGGGAACCAAGGCCCTTGATTCTTTCATAGTCCTGCGACCACGCTCCTCCTTGTGTGCTGCCTCCTGTAATGTCCCACTGTTCTTATTCTCATGTAAGACAGAAAATGAAGAGGGGGTTGCACCGCTCCTCTGCCCTTCCCCCTCCCTTTGTCCCCGCTCATCTCACTTTTGCAAATCTCCCCGTCTTCCCACTTGTCTATCTCATCCTCATAGTCAAGTTCCACCACCTCATCTTCGTCCATCTCACACTTGTCCTCATCCCCCCTGCATCCATTGCATCACTCCACTCTTCCGGCGCTTATCCCCCATGGCATATGCCATACTTGCGACTTGCACTTTCATGCGCTGTAGAGAATGCCGCCGAAGGCCCCTCTATTGCTTCAGACAAACATCCAGGGGCCATGTTGTGCCCCGTTGGCGTCACCTTCTTTCTGAGAGCCTCCATCACTGGCTTTGACTCTCCACGCTTCTCATGGCCATATGCTCCACTCGTGCCCCTCACACTGCCGGAACCCCTGGCCACACAAGTCTCCTGACTCTTCCCTCTCTCCGTGTTTGGAATCCATACCCAACTCCCTTGCCCTGCTGGGGGGCCCAACGGGCCCAGACCCCCCTCCACCCGATTTTCTCCTAGACTGCCTCTCTCCCCCCAAGGACTCCTCCCTGTAGAGACCCTGTAGAGATAGAGAGGAGTCCTTGGGGGGAGAGAGGCAGTCTAGGAGAAAATTGGGTGGAGGGGGGGTCTGGGCCCGTGGAGAGGCATAGCTGGGCCAACCTTTTCTCAGTTTCTGCTACCGCTCTCCTTTGCTCTCTGATCCTGGCCTCTATATCCACTGCCAACCAATCAGGTGCTCTGGACTGACCTACTTTACTGTCCGTGGGACCCTCACTCACGTGGCCTGGCGTGTCACCAGAAAACCCCCTCTGGCTCCTTGCTGTCCACTGTGATGCCAGCATCCTGTGCCCTGATCTGCCCCAGCCCCATGCCCTGTTTCCCTGCCCCCTTGCCCTTCTTTTTCCCAGGTCCCCCCACCTGCTCTGGCCCTGCCCTTGCCTAAAAAGAGGTCCAGAGGCAAGCTGCCCTCATTACTGGGCCCAGCCTCCCCCGCTGCTCCATCCCTGTCTGCCCAAACACCTTCTCCTCCCGGCCAGCTTCTCCGAGAACGCGAAGCGTGGCCCACACCACATCATCGTTGTGGCCTGAAGCCATGCCGCTGTGCACCACACGCCCCTACCTTCCTAACAAGACCGGCCAAACTTCCAACCGCGCGATGGACTGGCGCGGAAGAGGCCGGTCCCTCCCCTGAATCCCCCATCTAACCTCCTCTTTAATCATCCCTCACGTATCCCCCACCAATCATGCCTGTTCTGTCCTCACTTCCCCTCTCAAAAGCTCCCGTGGAGAGAATACACTGCGTCTGCTCTCCACGGGGCCCTCCATTGCAGTTCTTTGCATCACTGTCTGTAAGTGCATGCGTATTATATTTTCATGCAAGATGTCCATTCCTTATTTATGGCTGTCTCATACAGAAAATCTTGCTTCAGCGTTTTTGATTCAGCAGTATAAACGTCATTTAAGAGTCGCCAGGGGTGGCAACTGCGACCCCTGACTCACCCTTTGCTACCTCTGGCACTGCGTTTGTGACCCCTGTCCTCAGAGGTGGCAAATTCAGCGCTAGGAACACAGTGGCAGCTCGTCCTTATGGACGTCAGTTGGAGCTCCACTCTATTTGTTTTCTGTCATTTTGTATCACACCAATAGTGTATATTGATATTCACTATTAATGTAATAGAAATGGAGTACAATTAGCTGGAAAATGCCATTCCATGGCAGCTGAGGTAAGGAAAAAATGATTTTAAATGTACGTTGTTTGCGTTGCTTGCGAGTGAGATTGTGTTTATGTGAGATAGTGTGAACTTGTGTAAGTATGTGTCTGTAAGAGAACATGGTGGTCACAGGGCGTGTGATGTCACTTCCGCTACCCCTGGTATTTCAGTGAATTGACGTCCATGTTCGGCAGGTGTTTTGATCTGACGTATGGCCCTAAGACTTGGATGCAAAATCATTGCAATATATGCGTGGCCACTTGAATTATGCATAAATGGGGAACCATATTTTGCAATTCGGTTCATCCAATTCATACATAGATAATAGACTAAGGCCCTCATTCTGACCCTGGCGGTCGGCGGAGAGACGGCGGTCGGACCGCGAACAGACCGGCGGTATTAAAAATGGCATTCTGACCGCGGCGGTCCCCGCCGCGACCGACCGCTACTTCTCCACTCCGACCGCCGCGGCGGTCATGACCGCGGGGCTGGAGTTTGCGCACTCCGGCCCGGCGGTCGTCCCAAGACCGCCAAGGGTATTATGACCCTGCCTACCGCCGCGGTTTCTTGCGGGCGGGAACCGCCGTGCGAACCATGGCGGTAAGCACTATCGGGGCCAGGGAATTCCTTCCCTGGCACTGATAGGGGTCTCCCCCACCCCCCACTACCCACCCGAGTCCTCCCCCCACACCCTCCACCCCCCTGCCACCCCCCAGAGGTGGTACGAACCCCCTCCCCACCCCCACCCCGACATGCACATACATGTACCCCGACATGCACACACCCCCAACATGCACATATACACGCCCCCTACACACACATACACAACGGGGACACATACCCGCACACATACATGCCGACATGCGCACCTGCCGAACAGCACACATTACCCATAGACACAGCAGCACCCCCCGCCCGCATACACGCACTCACACACCCACTCTACACACTCACACGCACACCCCCATGCACGCCCACATCACACAACACCCCCCCACCCCCTCCCCTCACGGACGATCAACTTACCTTGTGCGTTGGTCCTCCGGGAGGCGACGGGAGCCATAGGGACGTGACCGCCAACAGAAGACCGCCAACAGAAGACCGCCACACAGAAATGTGGGTCGTAATTCTGTGGGCGGTGTTCTGCTGGCGTGGCGGTGGAGGTTGACCAGTCTCCACTTTCCCGCCGACCGCCAGTGTGGCTGCTGGCGGTTTTCCGGCGGAACGCTCCCAGCGGTCAGAATGCGCACAGCGGCACACCGCCGCGGTCGGCGGTCTTCACCGCGGCGGTAACTCAGCGGTCTTGCGAAAAGACCGCCAAGGTCAGAATGAGGGCCTAAATATGCTGGAAATAATGTGATTCAATGCAAGCTTTGCAGCACACTTTATGGTATCATCAGAAAGCCATTTTTGTCATACTAACACACAATGATATGAACCAATGTTGTGGTGACATGAACCGATGTCTTAGTAGTAAAATGACCAAAATAAGGGTTTACTCTTAACAAGTCGACTCCTATTAGAAGCAGCAGAGGATATACTTCTCCTTAGTGGACAGTTTTGGCTGGGCTTCTGCTACTTCATACCTCTGATCCTCTGACCCTCAGACTGCTTCCGCTTCCCTCGGCTCACCACGATTGCTCACATGGTGACTCATGCAAATTCCATTGAAAAAAGTATGTCCACAAACAGTGTTGCAGCAGCCCAGATGAAAACTATTAAACAAAACGTTGGTTATGATGTGACTTTGGGTGTGAAAAAATAGTTTGTGAGATTAGTCACATAGTTTTTAAACATTAATTAGCAATTTATATATTTGTAATTTTGTATGCATGTGTATCTGTTAAGTTTACAATTTTATAATACTATTTGTAGAGATGCTTTCAATGTTTACAGTTATACACATTTTTACAGTTCTATTTTATTTTTCAATATTTTAAGGATTTCTACAACATGATTTGTATTTGCAATGTCTGTCCAAAGTATTATCATCATTTTTCATTTTATGCATTTATTTATTTAATTTACTTTAGATGTTGGGCTTTCTGTTAGTAGTGGTGTTCTCTGTTTCTGATTTGTGATTCCACTGCATTACTGCAGGTGGCCAAGTGTGGTGTGTGGCTGACTCCAAGGCTTGACTGGAGTAGATGTGGGCCTGTGTAGGCTGTAGTACTGCTGGAGTAGTTGTGGGTGTAACTTTAGTGAACTGAAAAAGGCCTACCCTTTTGTAGTACTCCCAGCTTACTCCTGGAATTTAGGAATGTTGAACGAGTAAGCCCTTGTGAATCGGCCCACTATATTTTTAAATTCATTTGCAAAATGTTTATTATTGCTCATTGTCTACTGTCCTTGTAGAAGCATGAAGAGGAAGCACCCACAAACACTCCAGTCCTCTGCTAGAGGAATATCCCTAACGGCATTCTTTACAAACATGCCATATCATATGACATATACATCAAGTACAGTTTACTGCACGCTTCTATCATTTGAGCATGAGCAAGAGTCTTGTCTCTGAACTCAAAATCACAGAGGATGGAGGGCAATATGTCATAGCAGAGGTGGGGAATAATAAGCTGGTAAAAGACCGAGAACTTTAGTGGTGGTGACATGGAGGGAGAAAAGTAGATAGACTATGGCGGGCCGACTGAACATGTATAAAGGGGAAGTGGACAGACTGGAATAAAGTGAATGGGCAAGCTGAGAGTTGAAGTGTCCGGGGTAGTGGGCATATTAGGGTACAAACAGGACAGACTAGATATATATTTTAGTAGGAAGAAGGAGGAAGGTGAGGCAAAGAGAGGAGGAAAACAAAGTGGAAAACTAGAGGAAGAAAGTGAGGTAGACAAAAGAGGTGAGTGGGCCAGAGAGAAGAGGAGAGCACGTAGAGCAGTGAAGAAGGTGATGTAAAGAGTAAGGAGGCAGATGAGGAAGACAGAGTAAGGAGGATGGTGAATGTTAGATCTGACAGCTTTAGGGTGGCCATCCCCCGACTTTTTGCCTGCCTCCCTCCACTTTTCTGACACTGTTTTTACTGGTTTCAGGACTCTGCACACTTTACCACAGCTGACCAGTGCTAAAGTGCATATGCTCTCTCCCTTAAACATGGTAACATTGGTTCATTCCTAATTGGTATATTTGATTTACTTATGCAACCCTAGTAGAGTGCACCACATGTGCCCAGGGCCTGTGAATTAAATGCTACTAGTGGCCTGCAGCACTGATTGTGTCCCCCCCACATAAGTAGTCCCTTAAGCAGTTTCACTGCCACTTCGACTTGGTATATAAAAGTACTTGCAAAGCCAACCACACCTTTTCCTACATATAAGTCACCACTAAGGTAGGCCATAGGTAACCCATAGGACAGGGCACTATGTAGGTAAAAGGCAGGACATATACATATGTGTTTTATATGGTCTGGTAGGGAAAAACTCATAAATTCGTTTTCCACTACTGTGAAACTGTTCTTTCACAGACTAGCATTAGGTCTGCCCTCATATACTTTTTGAGTGGTAGATTCTGATGTGAAAGGGGTAACCAGGTCACATTTAATATGACCAGAATGGTAATGGCAAATCCTGCTTATTGATGAGGTTGGATTTTACATCACTATTTTAGAAATGCCGCTATTAGAAATTGAGCATTTCTCTGCACTTAAAACCATCTGTGCCTTACAGCCTGTCTCCAATCAACATCTGGTCTGTGCTGGTTGACAGCTCCCTTGTGCATTTCACCCAGACAACTACAAACACAGGGCACTCGGTCACACCTGTATTCCTCTGCATATTGAATGGGTCTTCCTTGGCTGGAAGGGTGGAGGGCCTGACACTTACATTTCAAAGGCCAGTGGCCTGCCCTGACATAATGGACTGCTAAACCCCCTACTGGGACCCTGGCAGACAGGAGTGAACTGAAAGGGGTACTTGTGCATTTCAGAACCCCTCTTTGAAGTCTTCCCCACTTCAAAGGCATTTTTGGGTATATAAACTTCTAGACCTACATCTGCACCCTATCAAAAGGAACTGCCTGGCTGCTCAAACAACTCATATGGCCTGCTCTGCTGAGAAAGACTGCTGCCCTGCTGTTGCCCTGCTGCCCTGCTGGCCTCTGACAGTGCTGAGAAGGACTCTGCCTTCCCCGGAGGTGCTCTCCAAGGGCTTGGATTGAGCTTGCCTCCTGTTTTCTGAAGTCTCAGGGCCAAAAAGACTTTGGCCTTCATTATGACCCTGGCAGTCGGCGGAGAAGTGGCGTTATTACCGCCAACAAGCTGGCGGAAAAAAAAATGGAATTATGACCATGGCGGTCATCTGCCACTTCTCTATTCCGACCCTCAGGGTGGAGATGGCCGCTGGGCTGGAGACCTGGGTCTCAAGACCGCCGGTGGTATCACGACCCGGCTGACCGCCATGGATTTCATGGGGTTGGGAACCACCATGAAATCCATGGCGGTAAGCACTATCAGTGCCAGGGAATTCCTTCCCTGGCACAGATAGAGGTCTCCCCCACCCCCACCCTGAGTCCTCCCCCCACACCCTCTCCCCCCCCTGCCTCCCCCAAAGGTGGAAGGACCCCCCTCCCCACCCCTACCCCCAACATTACTACACAGACACACACCGTACACGCATGCATACACCACCAAAACACATACCCGCACACATACCAACAAACATGTCAACAGACACACACACAGTCATACACGCACACCCACATACAGACATACACATCCATAAAGACAGACACGCCCACATTTCCGAACACAATACACCCCCCGCATGCACACACGCACTCACACACCCCCTCTACATACTCACACCTCCATGCACGCACACAACACACAACACCCCCCCTAACGGACGATCAACTTACCTGGTCTGTTGATCTTCTGGGAGGGGACGGGATCCATGGGGGCTGCTCCGCCGCCAGCACCCCGTCACCAAAACACCGCCATGCCGAATCACGGACCGTGATTCGGTGGTCGGTGTTCTGATGACGGGGCGGTGGAGGTGGAACAACCTCCACTTCCTCGCCGACCGCCAGTATGGCTGCTGGCGGCTCTCCATCCAAAAAAGGACGCAGGGCTGCCAGCAGTCATAATTCGCTGAACGGAAAACCGCCTGCACTGGCCGTCTTCAGCACGGCAGTCCCTCGGCGGTCTTTCAAAAAGACCGCTGAGGTTGTAATGACCACCTTAATCTCTTCAGCAAACTCTTTGTGCATTGAAAAATGATGCACCACCTGCTGAAATGGATGTGAAGCCTGCCTTGCAAGCGACAAATTGAGGCACAGCTGACCAGAATGCCGCAGCCCCGACTTCCAGACTGGAAATTCAACACAGTGCCTGCCTTGCAACAGAAAATTTGACGCATCGCCTACTGGGTCGACACCACGCCCATCCCCTCTTCCAGCGTGTCAAAACTGAAAAACGATGCAAGCCCCTTGCAGCGTGGAAAGAAATTACACATTGTCTGTGCTGCGATGGAAAATTCAACCACACCCTATTTTTACATGCATCTCCTCCTCTGTGGTGTCTGTGCGTCGTTATTTTTGACACATACCAGGTACCGTGTGTAACAAAGAGACAACTGTTTATTTCTAAGGATTACGACTCTTTTAAACCTTTTTAAAGTGTTATTTCAACTTGTCCTTTTTGGATCTTTGTTGTTTTGACCTTACTTTATTCAGATAATTATAATCTATTTTTCTAAACCTGTGTGGTGTATTTTTGTGTTTCTTTCACTATGTTACTGTATGATTTATTGCACAAATACTTTACACATTGCCTTCTAAGTTAAGCCTGACTGCTCAGTGCCAAGCTACCAGAGGATGGGCACAGATAATTTGGATTGTGTGTGACTTACCCAGACTAGGATTGTGGTCCCTACTTGGACAAGGGCGTATCTCTCTGCCCACTAGAGAACCCATTTCTAACAGTGAGGCAAAAAAAAGGATGAGGAGGATGCAGAGAGAAAAGAAGGGTTAGCTGGTGAGAGAGAGAGGATTGGGAGTCAGTAACAGATGGAAGGTGCAGTGGACATATGAAAAAGTTGAGACATTTAGAGGAGGAGGGTGAGATAGAGTGGAGAGAAGGTGAACAAGAGGGAAGAGGAGGGTTGGGTGGAGGCAGAGACAGGAAGGTGAGGCAGGATGAAGGGGTGTGGCGGAAAGAAACAGAGTTAGATGAGTTACAGACACAGGTGGTCTTCAAGTGGGATGACATATAAGGTGTTTCTCCTGAGCTTCCAGCCCTTTTCTTCTCCAGTACCTTGCAAGTGAACAGCATGTCCTAGAGCTTTGAAGTGGTAGCAGAGTCAGGGAAGTGTGCCGTGTCTGCCGTGAAACGATAGGGTCTGATTCACAAACTGCACTTTGTAGTACTACAAAACATACTACAAAGTGTTATTAACAATCTACATGCAGAGTTCACGCCTTCACAAGTGCCTATTGTCTGTGGAGTTCTCCGCCCTGACTGGAGTTCTCCGCCCTGACTGTAGTGCCTACACAAACTTAAGTATGCAAGTAAACTGCTAGTAAATGTGGGTGGAAAGAGGGGAAAATCTACTTAAGTAGGTACTTCACTGACCCATACAAGAGTAAGCCAATTGCTACACTAAGGGATTAGAGACATGTAACTTATGCATTTGTAGTTTCTTTACATGAGTTTGTGATTACCGAAAAGCAGTAAACTTACTCCAAAGTGTAAACTGCTCAAGTTCTCAAGCTATGCAGTGCATGGTTGCAGATTGTCTCTTGTGGGCCTCCTTTCTATGGCTCTGATGGGCATAATTGTTTAACATTTTCAACCTCCTTAAATGCCTTTCAATAGGTTGAGATGAATGGCAATTTGGCCGTGGCCTAGGGTCAGCACAGCCTGCTTAGTTACCAGCAGGCCTTTTACATTGTGAGTGAGTGCCGGTGTGCATGCAGTTACTCATGCCCCATTTCTATAAGAGATATGGCCCTGTGATAAGGTTTTTAGTCACCTTGACGATCTGAGCACACCTGAGTATTCTCTGGTTCTAGTATTTACAGGGGCACTCATTGCCTTTGCTGTCCCTGTGACCTGGCTGTTTCATGTGAAACAAGGGTTCTGTTGTGAGCTCAATGCAGGGGCATAGCCCTGAAAACTGGGGATTATTGCCTTTCCTGACCTATTTGTATTGCATGTGGTACATCAACCTCTGCTTTCTGAGTCCCTTTTTAGGGTCGAGCCTGCGTTGCATGCGCTCGCCCATGCGTATCGCAGCAAGACGCTTTAGTGTTTAGAAAAGGGCTCGGAGCCCTGTCAAAATCACATCAGTGTTTTTTATTGGTTCGTGGGCTTGCCTATTACAATCTGCTTGCTTTCATTAGTCAAAGGCATGCACACGTCATGCCTTTTCCGGTGGCTAGCCCTCCTCGAGCGCAGCGACCAAGTACAGAAAACATGCGAGGCTTGCTGTTTTCTGTCCGGCTCGTGGACTACTTTTTCTCTAATTTACTAGCGCGATCTCGCTTGGCAGAAGTCGAGCGCTTTACATAGTTAATTTCACTTTTTCGGGTTACGAACATAAATGCACTTTTGTCCGATAGGTGTAAAGTCAGGTTAGGAGTTTACAACGCGATCAGCTCTAACATGAGCAAAATCGAGACCTGTTGCATTGCAAATGCTTGTTACTTATTTTTACAGTGTCTCCATCATTTTCTGTGTCTGTGTGTCTTTTTTCTAGGGTTTCACTGTATTGGTTCTTGTTTCTCCATCAGGCATTCTGCCTGGTGTGCAGTTTTTCATGTGCCTTCGATTCAAGGGTTCGACTCTGTTCTAGGTTCTGCTGTTTCTGGGGTGTGCTAGTTGCTCCTAGGCCTAGTGGCCATTCTGGCTTGGCTCCTGGGCTACCTGCGTCTTATCATGGTTGACATGGGCTTACTCCTCTTTCTCGTATTGGTGGTGCAGTGTAACCTTTTTTGTTTTGCATTCAAACAACGTGCTGAAATGTAACATGCATTATCATTACTTACATATCTACATCCAAGATTTTGCTGTGCATAATCTTTCTCTTGTTTCAGACACCAAGATCTGCTGCTATCTCATTAGTCTGACATGTTATTGAAAGAACTATTGTGAAAGTTGTTTTTGCAACTGAATGATTTGTTAGTTCTCTGCACCTGTGAAAGAATGGAGTCAGAGTTGAAGTCCTCCCTTTGTCTGGTCTGTCTGAAGGCTGTCGGACACAAGCTGTCAGTTTTCGAGCTCATGGAAAGGAGGCGGACACCGAGCTCATCGTGAATGTTTAGATTTGATTGCCTCTCACCCTGTGAGAACCTTTTGAAATGGTATCCTTTAGATGTAATTCAATGTTTAATCGTGTGCCTTGGGCCTGAGCTAGTTATACTTGCTTCTGTTCACCTTCAAGGGCGAGCGTCCCTTTCCCCGCCCTGGAGACCCCGTGCTCTTTAACTTTGCCCATACAGATAGAGGTCTTTCCTTGTACTGTATTTGGTTCTATTTCAGATATTATATTTGCTGACAGCTGCTGCTTATTTCGCAATTTTTCCCGCAATGTTATATATATCGTTAGGCTTTAAGAGAACAGAAACTGTATACTTTGCCTATTCTTCTTCTAAATAACTTGTCTACACATTCGCCTTTTGACTTGCCTGGAGTACATTGATATATGCTGCATTTAAGTGACTATCGATGACTAACTGATCATGATTGGGATTGTAACTTTACTGATGTGTTAACAAACCTTTATGATTTGCCAATTTATTCCTCTCTGTCGTTAGTCTGGGGGAACCATGCTTCTTTGTCATTGATATGTTGTTCCTGTGATGTTTTAAGCCTCTGTTTGACAAAAAGGTCCGTCCAAGTAAGGTAATGGAGTTTTAGACTTTGCGCCGAATTTGCATGTTGCAAACAACATCCTATCATGCAGATGGCAGTTTCCTCCGTTGGTTCTGTACTCTTGCTTTGGTTTGTGAGCAGTTCCATGGTTCTTCATCATGTGGCTGGCTCTCAATGTGACCTTAGTGGTGTTGGGGGAAAACTCCTGGAATTGTGGTTTGGCCTCAGCCTTGGCTCGAAATGTTTTTCGTTCATGGCTTTGTTCTATTCTCATCTGTTAAGCTTCATCCTGGGTCCTGTCCTACTTATGCTTGGTTACTCTGGGATGGTTACTTTGAGGGGTCGGCTTTCCTATTCTTGAAGGAAAGCAGTTCAGCTTCTTGACTGATGAGCTGGATCCTTTTACCTTTCACTGGTGGTTTTTCCTCCTTTTCTCTTTCAGTTTCTGGCCTCTTCCCTGTACTTGTAGAGTACTCAGGCCCTCCTTCTTTGCAGTTCCTCTGGTTGCATTATTTTGTCTCCTTTTATGCGGTTTGTCCCATTTGTTTCACACAGGGTCTTGCTGCTGTTGTGCTAGTCCTTGTTCCTTCACTGTATTTCCTCTGGTGGGGCCTCTTCTATACCTATGGTTTGTCACCTGTTTATCTTCGACTAGGTCCTACTAGTGTTGGTCATGCTTTCTGCTCAGTGGAGATTTGGTGACATCTCTCTGGCCAGACACAGCGGTATTGTCCCTCGTTGAGCCCTTGGTTTGTGCCTCCTTCTTGATTTCTGGTGGTTGACCTTACTTGGCATGGTTTGGCTGCTTAATGGAGTGTCTAGGGATGCCCCTTTAGCAATGTAGTGGGCCATAACTCTGGTCTTTCTTTGCTACTCAGCCTGGTATCAGGGGGCACGGGAGAGGTAGTGCAGAGCAGTGGTGGCTTTGTAGGCTGGTCAGTGGGGTTGCGTTGTAAAGGTTTGTCTGGCTGCCAAGTGAGCATAAACTCACTCTTTTAGCACTCACTTGTTTCAACTGGATCTTCATGGCCACCAGGCTGCATCCTAGTTGTCATGCAGACTGTTCCCTTGTGGCTTTTCTTCTCTCCTGGATTGCACTTTGCATAGCATCCCTGTGTCCTCTGCTGTTGGGGTACCTGGAATCGGGCGGGAGGCCAGATTAGACACATCCCCATGTATGTAGATACTGGGACGTAGAAGACATATGTGGAGTAAATGTCTTCATTACTTACTGGTGATCTTCATTAGCCTGAGATGCAGTCTTCCTGATCCCAGTCTAACTTAGACTTCCATTGTTGGTGCTTGTTGACCTGCAGGTGGAGCTGTCAGGGAGTAGGAGTCTTGAGGGCAAGCCAAAGGCATAGAAAGGTAGTAAGGGAGAGATCCCATAGGCTGAAAAGGAAATAAGCATTTGCATTGCAATGGGTCTTGCTTTTGCTTGAGTTAGAGCTATTTGTGTTGTACAATCCTAACTGGACTTTTCTTGCCACATAAATTGAAAATGGAAAGTAAAACAGTTGACATAAGCAAGCCGATTCAAAGTGCCACGGCTGCCAGGAGCATGAGCATGAAGGAGAGACACAAAAGGAAAAAGAAGTTCACTGCAGTCAAACATATCGGCAAACGGCAATTATCCATGTAACAGAGTTGATGGCCAAGGTGGTCCATGAACAAGTGATCGGTGTGGGGTGGGCGTGGTTAAAAGCCCACGGAGATTACAACATGTCAGAGCGCTTGTGCACTCGACCTAAAAAGTATTTCTTCCTAGCTGCAAAGCAGAAGGCTATATGTCTTGGGTGAAAACTCACATTTCGTACTTACGGACTCGGACAATGTAAGACTCAAAGGAATAAAGTTTGACAGTAAGTAACTTGGACATGAGTGAGTTTCCAGAGAAACTAAATTGTGACCAATAACAAGGAAAGAACAAGGAAGTCAATAATCTGATTATGTTCAGTAAGTGACATTTGCAGCAAATGTTAAGGCACACAGTCCACAAAGAGAAGTGTAACTAGGTCTGTCATGACAGATAACATCTCTGACCCCTGGTCTTTCAATCCCCATCTCTGTTTCTTCCTTTCTTTCACTGTCTCTCCCAGTCTCACTTTCCCTCTGTCTCCCTGCCATTTTGTCCTTCTTTGTCTCTAGGTCTTTCTCTGGCTGTCCATAAATCAATCTCTCTTTGTTTTTTCTGTTTTTCTGTCTCCTACCACTCTGCCAATCCCTCGTTTTTCTCTTTCTCTTTTTTATCTTCTGTTTCTACAATGTTTTTATTTCTCTGTCTCTCTTTGTCTCTGTCTTTCTCCAGCTGGTTCTGCCTTGTCTTCTTTCAGTTTCTCTCTCTTTCCTTATTCTCCATGTCTTTCTCTAGCTATCTTTCTTTCGCCTGTATTTTATTCTCTTTGTTTCTCGGTCTCTTTCCTTTCTTTCTGTCGTCAATCTAATTCTCTGACTCACTTTGTCTCTCCGGGTTTTATTTTGTCTCTCCCTGTCTATCGGTCTTCCCGGTTTTCCAGTGGTTTCCTCCAACTCAGTCTCTCCTTGCCTTTCTCTTTTTCTCTGGCCCTACCTTTCTTTTTCTGTTTCTTCTCAGTTCCTCTCTCTCCAGTCTCTCTGTCATTGTCTTTCTCTGTGCCTAAGTCCCACTGTCTGTATTGCCATCTGCATTATGGTCAAAGTCTGCCCCACCACCTGAAGGGAAAGAAGGGCATTTAGGGTCAATCTGCCCCAGCAACAAGTGAAGTGTGTTGTGACCACAATCTATCTCTCTTTTCATCTATGGGAACAGAAATGCATTATGGGCCCATTGTGTTCCAACATCTGTTGCCCCATTACCCGTGGGCAGGATTGCTGGGATTGGGGTTGTAGGGTGGCGGGGGTGGAGGGGAGGGGCAGTATTGTATTCTGAGTTCTCTCTGTCTCAGAGCATCAGGGACAGTAGTCTCAATCTTACTTTTATGGTCGCGACTGCCTTTATAACTGGAAAACTCACAAAGGCAATTTTGAGAAATGGTAGAATGCTCTTCGTAATGTATATCTGATGAAAAGCAACACTTAAAAAGGTAAACTTAAAAAGGGCGAGGCCCTCCGCTTCATCCATTTATTTGAAAAGCACCGTGTTTGGCTAGTTGTTAAACAGCTGAAGGCTCTAAACTCTAGTCAAGCAGCAGAGGGCGCTAGCGAGACAGAGATGATGTTGCACAAATGTTAGTATCCAGGAGGAGCTTCTCGAAGGGATCCCCTGTGGCGAGTAAATGAAACGGAGACAGGTTTATAAAAGAAAAACTTCCACCGCCAAAAGGCAGTCTCAAAAACATAATAAGGGCAGGGATGCTGAGGTTGTATAGGTGCCAAGCCAACGATGATAAATAAGGAATGCAGTCAGTCCAAAGCGAAATAATATAGTCTTGTTTTTCAAAAGCGATGTTAATGACAAAGGGGTATTGTATTATACAACAGGAAGTTCCCGGTGCCATTTTATTACAGTTCTTTGATTCTTCTTAAGTGAAGGAGGAGTTGGCGCTACACCAATCCAAGCTACAGCAGGACGTGATGCTGCTGCAGGATCAGCCACGTGTTGTTTTGGTTGTTTTCATGGACGCGAATTCACAACAATTCCAGTGGTAGCAGGAGGTGACATCACACGCCCTTTGACCTTCCTCACACACACACACACACACACACACACACACCGTCCCAACATATATTTACATATACCAATCTCTCACATAAACACTCCCACGTGCAGACAGGCTGGCACACAACATATATTTAAAAACATTTTTTTACTTACCTCAGCTACAAGGGAAAGCCATATTCCAGCTAATTGTACTTCTTTTTTTATTATGCTATTAGTGAATGATGTAATATTATTCATTATTAGTATAATATAAATAATTATCAGAAAACGAGGAGAGTGGAGCACCAAGGGAGATTTTGTCAACTCTGAGTCCAGGGGTTGGAAAGCAGTGCCAGGGGTCACAAGGGGCAAGCCAGGGAACGCTGCTGCGACGTGGACACAGCCAAATTTTTGAAGGAAAACAGAGGTGTTTTTTGCAAAGTGCCTACCTGTAGATTTTGGCCTGTAGCTCAGCCGCCACCTAGGGAAACCTACCAAACCTGTGCATTTCTGAAAACTAGAGACCTAGGGGAATCCAAGATGGGGTGACTTGTGTGGCTCGGACCAGGTTCTGTTACCCAGAATCCTTCGCAAACCTCAAAATTTGGCTAAAAAAACACATGTTCCTCACATTTCTGTGGCAGAAAGTTCTAGAATCTGAGAGGAGCCACAAATTTCCTTCCACCCAGCGTTCCCCCACGTCTCCCGATAAAAATGATACCTCACTTGTGTGGGTAGGCCTAGCGCCCGCGACAGGAAACGCCCCAAAGCGCAACGTGGACACAGCCACATTTTTGAAGGAAAACAGAGGTGTTTTTTGCAAAGTGCCTACCTGTAGATTTTGTCCTGTAGCTCAGCCGCCACCTAGGGAAACCTACCAAACCTGTGCATTTCTGAAAACTAGAGACCTAGGGGAATCCAATATGGGGTGACTTGTGTGGCTGGGACCAGGTTCTGTTACCCAGAATCCTTTGCAAACCTCAAAATTTGGCTAAAAAAACACATGTTCCTCACATTTCTGTGGCAGAAAGTTCTGGAATCTGAGAGGAGTCACAAATGTCCTTCCACCCAGCGTTCCCCCACGTCTCCCGATAAAAATGATACCTCACTTGTGTGGGTAGGCCTAGCGCCCGCAACAGGAAACGCCCCAAAGCTCAACGTGGACACATCACAGAAAACAGACCTGTTTTTAGCAAAGTGCCTACCTGTAGATTTTGGCCTGTAGCTCAGCCGCCACCTAGGGAAACCTACCAAACCTGTGCATTTCTGAAAACTAGAGACCTAGGGGAATCCAATATGGGGTGACTTGTGTGGCTGGGACCAGGTTCTGTTACCCAGAATCCTTTGCAAACCTCAAAATTTGGCTAAAAAAACACATGTTCCTCACATTTCTGTGGCAGAAAGTTCTGGAATCTGAGAGGAGCCACAAGGGTCCTTCCACCCAGCGTTCCCCCACGTCTCCAGATAAAAATGATACCTCACTTGTGTGGGTAGGCCTAGCGCCCGCAACAGGAAACGCCCCAAAGCGCAACGTGGACACATCACAGAAAACAGACCTGTTTTTAGCAAAGTGCCTACCTGTAGATTTTGGCCTGTAGCTCAGCCCCCACCTAGGGAAACCTACCAAACCTGTGCATTTCTGAAAACTAGAGACGTAGGGGAATCCAAGATGGGGTGACTTGTGTGGCTGGGACCAGGTTCTGTTACCCAGAATCCTTTGCAAACCTCAAAATTTGGCTAAAAAAACACATGTTCCTCACATTTCTGTGGCAGAAAGTTCTAGAATCTGAGAGGAGCCACAAATTTCCTTCCACCCAGCGTTCTCCCACGTCTCCCGATAAAAATGATACCTCACTTGTGTGGGTAGACCTAGCGCCCGCGACAGGAAACGCCCCAAAGCGCAACGTGGACACATCACAGAAAACAGACCTGTTTTTAGCAAAGTGCCTACCTGTAGATTTTGGCCTGTAGCTCAGCCGCCACCTAGGGAAACCTGCCAAACCTGTGCATTTCTGAAAACTAGAGACCTAGGGGAATCCAAGATGGGGTGACTTGTGTGGCTGGGACCAGGTTCTGTTACCCAGAATCCTTTGCAAACCTCAAAATTTGGCTAAAAAAACACATGTTCCTCAAATTTCTGTGGCAGAAAGTTCTGGAATCTGAGAGGAGCCACAAATTTCCTTCCACCTAGCGTTCCCCCACGTCTCCCGATAAAAATGATACCTTACTTGTGTGGGTAGGCCTAGCGCTCGCGACAGGAAACGGCCCAAAACACAACATGGACACATCAAATTTTTTCATAGAAAACAGTGCTTACCTGTGGATTTTGGCCTCTAGCTCAGCCGGCACCTGGGGAAACCTAGCAAACCAGCGCATTTTTGAAAACTGGAGACCTCGGGGAATCCAAGATGGGGTGATTTGCGGGGCTCTGACCAGGTTCTGTTACCCAGAATCATTTGCAAACATCAAAATTTGGCCAAAAAACACTTTTTCCTCTCATTTCGGTGACAGAAAGTTCTGGAATCTGAGAGGAGCCACAAATTTCCTTCCACCCAGCGTTCCCCTAAGTCTCTCCATAAAAATGGTACCTCACTTGTGTGGGTAGGCCTAGAGCCCACGAAAGGAAATGGCCCAAAACACAACGTGGACACAACATATTTTTTCACAGAAAACGGAGGTGTTTTTTGCAAAGTGCCTACCTGTGGATTTTGGACTCTAGCTCAGCCGGCCCGGGGGGGGAGGAAATGCCCTAAAATAAATTTAACCCCCCCACTCCCGCAAACCCCCCCTGCCCAGGAGCGACCCTTGCCTACGGAGTCGCTCCCCCTGCGTGACATTGGCGCCAAAAAACAAATCCCCGGTGCCTAGTGGTTTCTGCCCCCTTGGGGCAGATTGACCTAAAATCGACCAATCTGCCCCCAAGGGGGGCAGAAATGGTCTAAACACAGTTTGCCCCCCAGGGGAGCGACCCTTGTCTGATGGGTCGCTCCCCATCTCTAAAAAAACAAACAAACAAAAAAAAAAATACCAAAAAAAAATCTGCCCTGGCGCCTACAGGTTTCTGCCCCCCCTGGGGGCAGAAATGGCCTAAAATAAATTTGCCCCCCGAACCCCCACCCCCCCCCGGGAGCGACCCTTGCCTACGGGGTCGCTCCCGCTGCGTGACATTGACGCCAAAAAACAAATCCCCGGTGCCTAGTGGTTTCTGCCCCCTTGGGGCAGATTGACCTAAAATCGACCAATCTGCCCCCAAGGGGGGCAGAAATGGTCTAAATACAGTTTGCCCCCCAGGGGAGCGACCCTTGCCTGATGGGTCACCCCCCATCTCTAAAAAAACAAACATACAATAAAAAAACGCACCCAAAAAATTTGCCCTGGCGCCTAGAGGTTTCTGCCCCCCCCCTGGTGGCAGATCGGCCTAATAATAGGCCGATCTGCCCCCAGGGGGGGCAGAAATGGGCTAAAATAAATTTGCATCCCCAACCCCCACCCCCCCACCAGGAGCGACCCTCACCTATGGGGTCGCTCCCCCTGCGTGACATTGGCGCCAAAAAAACAAATCCCCGGTGCCTAGTGGTTTCTGCCCCCTTGGGGGCAGATTGACCTAAAATCGACCAATCTGCCCCCAAGGGGGGCAGAAATGGTCTAAATACAGTTTGCCCCCCAGGGGAGCGACCCTTGCCTGATGGGTCGCTCCCCATCTCTAAAAATACAAACATACAAAAAAAAAACCACAAAAAAAAATTGCCCTGGCGCCTAGAGGTTTCTGCCCCCCCTGGTGGCAGATCGGCCTAATAATAGGCCGATCTGCCCCCAGGGGGGGCAGAAATGGCCTAAAATAAATTTGCCCCCGTAACCCTCCCCCCCCCCCCGGGAGCGACCCTTGCCTACGGGGTCGCTCCCCCTGCGTGACATTGACACCAAAAAACAAATCCCCAGTGCCTAGTGGTTTCTGCCCCCTTGGGGGCAGATTGACCTAAAATCGACCAATCTGCCCCCAAGGGGGGCAGAAATGGTCTAAATACAGTTTGCCCCCCAGGGGAGCGACCCTTGCCTGATGGGTCACCCCCCATCTCTAAAAAAACAAACATACAATAAAAAAACGCACCAAAAAAATTTGCCCTGGCGCCTAGAGGTTTCTGCCCCCCCCTGGTGGCAGATCGGCCTAATAATAGGCCGATCTGCCCCCAGGGGGGGCAGAAATGGGCTAAAATAAATTTGCATCCCCAACCCCCACCCCCCCACCAGGAGCGACCCTCGCCTATGGGGTCGCTCCCCCTGCGTGACATTGGTGCCAAAAAAACAAATCCCCGGTGCCTAGTGGTTTCTGCCCCCTTGGGGGCAGATTGACCTAAAATCGACCAATCTGCCCCCAAGGGGGGCAGAAATGGTCTAAATACAGTTTGCCCCCCAGGGGAGCGACCCTTGCCTGATGGGTCGCTCCCCATCTCTAAAAAAACAAACATACAAAAAAAAAACACAAAAAAAAATTGCCCTGGCGCCTAGAGGTTTCTGCCCCCCCTGGTGGCAGATCGGCCTAATAATAGGCCGATCTGCCCCCAGGGGGGGCAGAAATGGCCTAAAATAAATTTGCCCCCGTAACCCTCCCCCCCCCCCCCCGGGAGCGACCCTTGCCTACGGGGTCGCTCCCCCTGCGTGACATTGACACCAAAAAACAAATCCCCAGTGCCTAGTGGTTTCTGCCCCCTTGGGGGCAGATTGACCTAAAATCGACCAATCTGCCCCCAAGGGGGGCAGAAATGGTCTAAACACAGTTTGCCCCCCAGGGGAGCGACCCTTGTCTGATGGGTCGCTCCCCATCTCTAAAAAAACAAACAAACAAAAACAAAAACACAAAAAAAAAAATTGCCCTGGCGTCTAGAGGTTTTTGCCCCCCCTGGGGGTAGATCGGCCTAATACCAATAGGCCGATCTGCCCCCAGGGGAAACAGAGATGGCCTAAAATATTTTTGCCCCCCCCCCTACCTCCCCCCACCCCCAGGGAGCGACCCTTGCCTACAAGGTCGCTCCCCTTGCGTGACGGCGCAAAAAAAAGATCCCTGGTGCCTAGTGGTTTCTGCCCCCCTTGGGGGCAGATTGACCTAAAATCGGCCGATCTTCCCCCAAAGCGGGCAGAAATGGCCTAAATACATTTTGCCCCTCCAGGGGAGCGACCCTTGTCCAAGGGGTCGCTCCCCATCTGTAAAACAAAAAAACAAAAAAATCCCTGGTGCCTAGTGGTTTCTGCCCCCCTTGGGGGCAGATCAGCCGAATCAAAATAGGCTGATCTACCCCCCAGGGGGGCAGAAATGGCCCAAAATAATCCCCCCCCCCAGGGAGCGACCCTTGCCTAAGGGGTCGCTCCCCTTGCGTGAAATTCACGCAAAAAAAAAAAACTCCCTGGTGTCTAATAGTTTCTGCCCCCCTTGGGGGCAGATTGGCCTCATCAAAATAGGCCAATCTGCCCCCAAGGGGGGCAGAAATGGCCTAAATATATATTGCCCCCTAAGGGAGCGACCCTTGCCTAAGGGGTCGCTCCCCACGTAAAAAAAAGAAAACAGCAAAAAAAAAACAAAAAAAAAAAAAACTCCCTTGTGCCTAGAGGTTTCTGCCCGCAGAAAAGGCCTTCCTAAAAAAATGCCCCCCTTGGGAGCGACCCTTGCCCAAGGGGTCGCTCCCTTTTGACAGTTTCATTCCCCAAAAAAAAAATCCCTGGTGTCTAGTGGGGTTTCAAAAGCCGGATTGCAAGCAATCCGGCTTTTGAAACCTGTGAGAGACTTCAAAGGGAAGGAAATACATTTCCTTCCCTTTGAAGCCTCTCGGGGCCTCCCCCAGTGATTGAAAGAGAAATGCAAAAGCATTTCTCTTTCAATCGCGCTGGAAGCTCTGCTTCCAGCGCGATGGGGGAGACCCTGTGACTAATCAGCGCGCGCTCGCGCGTTGGCGTCACAGGGGGGGTTGGGGGGTTCGGGGGTGGAAGGGGAAGGGCTTCCCCTTCCATCCCTGACTTTGGGGGGTGGGGGGGAAGCACACAGAGGGAGCAAGAGCGCTCCCTCTGGGCTGTGTGCCGAGGACGTAGTGGTTACGTCCTCGGCACAGCAGCACTGTGCCGCGGGACGTAACCACTACGTCCGCGGCACAGAAGGGGTTAAACGACGTCCATGTTGTTTTGTTAGTGTTTTTTCACACCCTTTAGTTCGAAGCTGCCTGTGTTTGCCATTACTGTGAACAATTTCAAAGTCTAAACATTACTTAAAATTATTGCACTTTTAAACAGGTAGAAACGTATAATGCATATTGTTTGGCAATAACATATAAAATAAAGAGAAACGGTTAACAACGCTTTTGAGCAGTGGCGTGACAAAAAAAATAATGCCCCCACCTCAGAATCTGATGACGGGCTCCTGAGTCTCAATATCTCACAGATATACATTGGCCTTGCGATGAATGCGGTCCTCCTGCGCCACTGGGGCTGCAGAGGCGTGCGTTACATAGGCCTCCTCATGAACAGAGTCTTGTGTTTTGGTAAAAATGGGAAAAGGTTCTCCACAAAAAACTGCCTGATTTCTTTATAGTTTTCAGGAACATGCAGAGCTGTAAGAAAAAATACATTTTTTAACCACAGTTTTGGCATTTTTCTAAGGGGGTAAACCATTTTTCCTATTGTGCTTTCAATTTACTTCCTGTTTGTGCTGAAAACAGGCATGAAGCTCATGGATGATGCTGGAAAGCTATACATGTCTGGAAAGTAGACAACATTGAGAGCTCAGCAAATGGCCATTTGTGTAGATCCCTCAAGGTTTCCCCAAAGAAATGAACTTTTGAAAAATAAATATGAAAGTTGAATGGGAAAGAAAGCCGTTTGTGACAAGGTTTTTGTCACAATGGCTGATTTACAAAAGCAATACACAGGTACGTCTGCTACTGGTTGTGGGGATATATAACGTTTGTAGGTTTTCCAAGTGCCTGAGGTACTCAGAGCCATCAACTGAGCTGCAGCTTTCAATGTTTTTTCATTGTTTACTGAGAACAGTAATTCATATAATAGAATATAAAAAGTGAAAAATGGGTATGAAGGAAACCCATTTACTTCTGAAATATACACCAGATATGATTAGCATATGATTCAGAGGGCATTTTGCAAATGCCTTATTTCTTATACAGTAGTTTACATTTGGAATGGACAAATGCGGAGAAATCAAATGGGTAATAACAAATGTTCTACTACCGTGCGTTCCCATATGTTCCCCTATAGTAATGGTACACCCACTTGGGTAGATGGGCCCAGCCCCTACAACAGGAAAGGGCCCAAAATGCAACATGGATGCATCAACTGTTTGCACTGAAAACTGATCCTATTTTTGCAATTTGGTTAGTTATGGATTTTGACACATAGGGAGACCAAACCTGCACATTTCTGAAAATTAGACACCCAGTAGGGCATGGGTGGAATGAATTGTGTGGCTCTCACCAGGTTTTTCTATCCAAAAGCCCTTGCAGACCTCAAATTTTGGATACAAATACACATTTTCCTCAAATTTCTGTGATGGAACATTCTGAGATCTCTGGTGAGCCACAAAGTTACTATCACCCAGCGTACCTCCATGTCTTCTGATAAAAATAATACCTCCCTTTTGTGGGTGGGCCTACCCACACAAAAGGAAAGGTCCCAAAACACAACATGGACTCATCAACTTTTTCCAATAAAAAACCAACCCTTTTTTCACAATTTGGTTAGCGGTGTATTTTGGAGTCTGGCACCTATAGAAGTCTACCAAACCAGCACATTTCTGAAAACTAGACACGCAGAGGAGTTCAGGGTGGTTTGCCTCACATGGCTCACAAGACGTTATCTTGTCCACAGTGCTCTACAAACCTCAAACTTTGCCTAAAATCTTGGATTTTCCTTCAGTTCTGTGACATAAGCTTCTGGAATCTGCAGGGATCCACAAAATTCCTAACCCACAGCGTTACTCCATGTATCCCGATAAAAAAGCTACCACACTTGTGTGGCTAGGCAGATTGCCCTTAATCTGAACGACTCAAACAAGAGTCAAGGAAAAGTTTGAGGTTTGCAGGGCATTGTGGTTTAGAAAATGTTGTGGAGGCCATGTGAGGCACACCACTGTGTCTAGTTTTCAGAAATGTCTGGGTTTGGTAGGTTTCCCTTAGTGGCTGTGCAGCATGGATCCAACTACTGCCACTATTACTATTGCTGATGTCTCCATGTTCCATTTTGGAGGCTTTTGTGTTGAGGGTGCTATGCCCAGCCACACAAGTGGGTTACTATTTTTATCAAGACATATGGGGGAATGCTGAGTGGTAGTAAATTTAGATTTCTTGCATATTATGTTATGTTCTGTCACAGAAATGTGAGGAAAATGTGTGAGGTTTGTATGCAGAAAACATTGTGGTATCCAAACAAGGCACACCACCCTGGAGACCCTTGGGTGTCTAGCTTTCAAAATGTCTGGGTTTAATTGTTTTTCCTGGATGGCAGAACATGCACCCGAATACTGCAACCATTCAACATTGCAAGTAGGAGGAAGTTTAAATTAACTCCTCCTCTGAGGTTCCGCATGTCAAATCTACGGCCAAAGGAATGAAACTTTCTCCATGCTTGCCAGGAAAATGAGGATGCTCCATGCCCCAGGCGAACAGAAAGACTGCTGGGTTTTTAAGACTGGAGGATAGGCCAACCCTAGGGTGGTCTATTCACACCCTGTAATTTTTCTATAACAAAAATATATCCTGTGTGTTTCTAGTGGGCTTTATTTACCCACGGGGCAGATTGGAGGTAAACTATTCCAATCTACCCTCATTGGGCAAAAATACAGTTGGGCCCTTTCTAAGGTAGGAGCACAGCCTGATGCCTGGGTGGAAGGCCCTGTCACCTCTTCTTTTTTCAAACTACATTTCCCATGTAGTCTAGTGGGCTTTCTGCCTCCTTAGGGGGCATATTGAGGGACCACTCCCCAAACCTGCCCCAGTTGGATGCAATAATGCTGGGCCCAGAGTGAGGGAAACTCAGGCTCATGCCCATGGGGTGGCCATTTATCACCCACTAAATAAAAATAATATAGCTACCATGCCCTGGGGTCTAGTGGGTTTTCTACTTCTGGAGGACAGATTGAAGGTTAACACTCACTATCTACCTCTAGGCGAAGAGGGGGCACAAAGACAGATTTGTCCCTGGGAAGGGGGAAGTACAGGCCCATGCCATGAGAGCTGCCCCCTCCAAATAAATATTATTCTTTACAAAATCCTTATGTTGTCTAGTTACATTTCTGCCTCCATGGGGTCAACACCCCCATCTGCCCTCAGGGAGACAAAAAGACTTATTGGTCTTTGGACGTGGGAGAACAGGTTCATGCCATTGGAGCTGCTCCCCCCACAAGAAATACTGCCATAAAAATAACTCTGGTGTCTAGTGGGATTTCTGCGCCCCCCAGGACAGTTTGGGGTGAACACCACCATCTGCCCCCAGGGAGGATAGAAATGCTAAATGGACATAGGACAGGAGAGCACAAGCCTATGTTCCTGGAGCTGCTTCCATAAACAAAAAAAGACTGCCATAAAAAATCCCTGGTGTCTAGTGCGCTTTCTGCCGTCTGGCGGAAAGATTGTGGGTGTACACCCCCATCTGTCCCCCCCAAGGGGCAGAGAGAATGTCTAAGCCCAAGCTGGGAGCGGGGGAGAGGGTCCAGGGGGACGCTTCCCCCCAAATAATACTGCCATAACATCCCTGGTGTCTAGTGTTCTTTCTGCCCCTTGGAGGCAGATTGGGGTGAACACTCCAATCCACTCCCCAGGGGCAAAAATAGTAACTGAGCCCTGGTTGAGGGGCAAAGCACAGGCTCATGTCATTGGGGCCACTATCTCCCTCAGAAATAGCGCAATAATTACATCCTTGGTGTCTAGTGGACTTTCTGCTCCCCTTGGGTGGTTGGGGGGATATTCGGGGTGAACATCCTCAACTGCACTCCAGGGGTCAGAAAGGCTAACTGAGCCCCGTGTGCTGGGGGAACAGAGGCCATTGTCCATGGAGGCCACTTCCCCACCAAACAAATACTGCCATAACATCCGCATAGGCCTCCTGGGGGGCAGAAATACTAATTGAGCCTGGGGTGGGGCGTCACAGGCCCATGTCATTTGGGTTATCCTTCCCAAAATAAAATTCTGCCATAATAACATCCCTGGACTGTCTGCCTTTCCTGGGGATGGCAGATTGGGTATGAGCATTCTACATGGCTACAACATATTTTATCCAGCGCCTCAAGAGATATAATCACATCACCCCCATAGTGAGGCAACTCCATTGGCTCATCTTGCTGACCCACCCTGGATTCCAGTCCAACTTATCTTACAGGTAAGCTTACTAACTGTGGTGGTTCTCAGCACACCACGGTCAGGTCACTATCAGACTGCAGACTAAGAAGTATATAAATGAAAAAGCAAGGTAACAGGCCTTTCCATTGGTGCACCTAAGGCCTGGAACAACATCCCTTTATCCATATGGAGCTCCCCAATGCTGCTGTAGTTTATGAAATAGACAGGTCATTCATTGGGTCCCACAAAGTTCATCCGTCCCCCTTTTTGTTCATTATTTGTATTTGCACCCTGATTTACCTGATTCAGTCATTTCACTTGTGGTGTGTGTTGTATGCAAAAGGCACACAGCTGCTTTTTTCAGCTTCAATTGCCCTGTGGATGACATTTTAAATCAACTTAAGCCCTACCTCTCTGTTGTTCATTTATAGATGAGCAATAATATGCTCAAGCTGAAGTCAGAGAAGACCAAATAGTTGATGTGTTGCCATTGATCTCTTTGGACAGCTAATCTTTGGCTGCCTGGTCTTGGCTCTCCCCCTAAGCACTAGAGGTGGTGAACAGCTTAGGCTTTAAGATGGACAAAATGTTAGTGTTTGAAGCACCGATGAGTGCAGTGGGATCTCCTTGTTCATATCAGTTCAGCTTATTGAGTAAGACCTTAAAGGCGATCTCACCTAAACATAGGCCCATAAAGGTATTTGGAACAATTCTTATAAGAACTGATTATGCTAACACCTGCTACATGGGGTTACCTTCTGAGCTACTGAATTGATTGCAATTTGTTCAGAACACTGCCATGATGTTGGCCTATGGAATGCATTAAGTTTGAATATATTACAAAAGCCAGGCGTAAATTACATTTGATTCTGGTACACTGGAGAATACCATTTAAGACACTTTGCCTGGTTCACAGGGCTGTAAGGGAAAGGGTGTTTGTGCCTGCAAGGCCCATATCAAGAAATATGCCCTGAGTTGGTGGTCCCTTTGTTCATCCTTATCCCAAAAAGGGTTATCCCTTGGAGATAGGGCATTTTCAGAGATTTCGGCCAAATCTTTGAACTTTCTCCCTGCAAACCTGCAGTCCATTTATGATCTTAGCACCTTTCTTTAAAGGTTAAAGATGTTTATTTAATGGGCTCCAATTTGTTTCATGATTTTTGGTTTACTCTTATTTTGCATCTTTTGAGCACCAAGATGCCTTTTTGATGCATGCTGCACTTTATACGTTCTTCCTTCCTTCCCAAGATCTAAAGAAACCTTCTTTAAAGAACACTATCTTACAATGCATTAATTGTCCACAAACAATGAACCTCTCCTATCACTCAGTGACTTTACGTTTTTGGACCCTAGATAGCACTCCTTTGCCTTTTGGACTATAGAAATACCACAGGCACACATATAGGCCCCTTTTGTGTTGTTCTAATGTTGACTACAGCTGTATTATGATGACCTCTCATTGGAAATTAGGTTTCTGGTTGTCAGACTATGCACCATGTACAAGCAAGAACCACAATCCTAGTCAGGGTAAGTCATATACACACCAAAAGATAACCTATACTCACCCTCTGGTGGCTTGGCTCAGAGCAGCCTGGTGTATCTAAAGAGGCAATGTGTAAAGTATTTGTGCAAATAACACACAGTAACACAATGAAAATAACACAAAAGGACTCCACACCAGGTTAGGAAAATAGGCAATATTTTTATGAAGAAAGGAAAACTAAAACTACAAAAATCCAATAAGTAGAAGTAGAGTTTAGATCTTTTAAAGAATAAATAAAGTTCTAGCACTCATAATTAGGAAGCGCCAATGGTGGTTATCTGGTCACGCTGGACCAGGGCAAAATCAAAAATTCAGGCCGACCGTGATGGAGGACAGGCCGGGGACAAGTGCCACACAGGCCCGCTGAACAAAGTACCTTGACCTTTGTCGCAACAGCGAGATGTGGGGTGCAGACGAGCATTGAGTCAAGCAATGCGTCAGTGCTGGGCCCGCAGTTGAGGTGATGCGAGAATTTTCTTCAGGCAGTGGTGGCATTGCATCAGTTCTGAAGGTAAAGCACCAAGTCGAGATGCGTTGGTTTCGAAGTGCAATGCACTAGGTTTCTCCACACAGTCAAGTCGATGCGTCAATCTCTCCAAGCTGCTGTGACAGTGATGCGCGGTTCAGAGTGTCATTCTCTCAAGGCAATGTGTTGGTTCCAAGAGCAATACGCCGGTTCTACTCCTGCAACAGGGTTAAGTTGCCGGTTCTGCTCCAAGCAGACTAGAGATGCATCAATTTCTCTGGTGCAATTATCTGTGTCCACTTTCAGTGAACAAGGCACAGGAGCGGGGTAGACTTTGATATCCCTGAGTCTAAAGCAACAGGAGGCCGGCCAGCAAGCCTTTAGAAATCACTTCAGTTGCAAGGCAGAGTCCAGCTCCCTCTCAAACGGGTAAGAGAGCAGCAGGGTGGCACAGCAGAAAAGCAATCAATCCAGGTCAGCAGTCCAGCAGTTTAATAGCCCTTGATGCAGCACAGCAGCTCTTCTCACAGAGTCCAGTTGTAGGTCCAGAAGTGTCTGAATTGGTGGGGCCAGAGACCCAGTGCTTATACCCAGTTGTGTCTTTGAAGTGGGGGTGACTTCAAAGAAGGGTTTCTGAAGTGTACAGAGGATCTTTCTTCTTAGTCCTGGCTCCAGACTGTCCAGACTTTGTGTGAGGACAGGCCCAGGGTATTCAGGTGTGTCAGCCCCTCCCTCCCTCCCTGCCCAGGAAGAGCCATCAGAAATCAAATGAATGCTCAGACAGACCTAAACTTCCTGTGTGTTTGTGCATTCCCTCTAGACAGCCACAAAGTGTAGTTGTTACCCACCCCAGAAGAGTACTGGAGACAGGCACCAGGCACACACAGCTGTAAAAGCAGAGAAATACCCACTTTCTAAAAGTGGTATTCCTAAAATAGTATGATTAAATCTTACTTTACTAGTAAAGAGGGTTTATCATTACTGTACCGATGATGTGCAACATGACATAGGGCCAGATGTAGGAAGGCTTTTGCACCTCGCAAACGGAGAAAAATGCCGTTTGCGAGGCGCAACAGCCCTTACGCGATGCAGAAACACATTTTGCGAGTCGGTACCGACTCTCAAAATGTGTTTCCGACTCGCAAATAGGAAGGGGTTCCCTTCCTATTTGCGATTCGCACCGCGATGTAGAGTTGATTTGTGACCGTGAAAGCGGTCGCAAATCAACTCGCAGTTACCATCCACTTGAAGTGGATGGCAACTCATTCACAAACAGGAAGGAGTCCCCATGGGACCCCTTCCCCTTTGTGAATGCTCACAGAATTATTTTTTCAGAGCAGGCAGTGGTCCTATGCACCACTGCCTACTCTGAAAAAAAATGAAACAAAAAGGTTTCGGTATTTTTTCTATTTGCAGCTCATTTTCCTTTAAGGAAAACGGGCTGCAAAGAGAAAAAAAAACTGCTTTATTTAAAAGCAGTCACGGACATGGTGGTCTGCTGTCTCCAGCAGGCCACCATCCCCGTGAGTGCCTAGACTCGCTATGGGGTCGCAAACTGTGACCCACCTCATAAATATTTATGAGGTGGGTCTTTGCGACCCCATAGCGAGTCGCAGAAGGTGTCTGAGACACCTTTCTGCATAACATTTTGCGAGGTGCAAATTGCGAGTCGCTAGTACTCGCAATTTGCACCTCGCAAAATGTTTTCTACCTACATCTGGCCCATAGTTACTTCTTCTCAATCAGAAATTACAGCTTAAAAGTATAATAAGGAATTCCCAATGTTAACCTATGAGAGGAATAGGCCTCACAGTAGTGAAAAAGGAATTTAGATGGTTTTCACTACTATGACTATCAAGATTTAAAAGTGCATACCCTACCTTTTACTTACACAGCACCCTACCCTATGTGCTACATAAGGCCTACCTTAGGGGTGATGTATGTGTAAAACAGGGCAGCGTAATGCTTTGCCAACATTTTAAATGCCAAGTCGACATGGCAGACAAACTGCACAGACAGGCCATGCAGTGGCAGGCCTGAGACATCTTTAAAGGACTACTTAGGGGGTGGCACAATCAGTGCGGGAGGCCCACTAGTAGCATTTAATTAACAGGCCCATGGCACATGAAATGCACTATACTAGGGACTTATAAATAAATTAAATATACCATTGTGGATAAACCAATGTTACCACATTTTAAGGAGAGATCATAAGCACTTTAACACTGATTAGCATTGATAAAGTAAACAGAGCCCTAAAGCCAACAAAAAAGAGGTCAGAAAAAGAGAAGGAAGGCAAAATGTTTTCCAATATGACCCCCCTCCAGCCTAAAGCCAGGCTAGACTAATCAGTATCTTGAAGGACTTCCCTGCTTAAGGTGATAGAACATGAACAGTGGCCCACTTCTGTAGGGGCACTTGCCAGTTCTATGCCTTCCGGAACCCAGTTGAATCCCTCTGTCTATTCTCTATGGGGCAACTAAGCTGACCTATGGTGAACCCTTTTCCTCATTTGTGGACCCCATCTGTGTAGCACCTAACCTCAACTTGCTCACAGATGCATCCCAGTAGGCAGAGAGTACCACCATGGCCAACAAAGTGATGTGGTGCATTCCACTCCTTGGATCAGATATCTGTCTCCAACCCAAGGAAAACTTGGTCCATAAGGACTGCAACCAACAGAGCCTACTGACAGCTGTCAGTGTCAAGAACTATGCGCCAGGTCATCCAGGGTTCTCTGGCCTCTGTGGTTTCTCAGAGTAGGGGAGCAGTAGCCCCAGGTGTTTTGCACCCTTTCTCCACTCTCCCACCCACCCATTCAGGGGTGGTAGACTGAAACTGGTTCTTCAACCCAGGGTCTCCCTTAGACTGAACAGCAGACAGGAATTAGTCCCCCCTCATCCTGATCTTACATTTGGGCTTCCGTACCCTTCTCTGGGGAGTGGAACTTACAGCCAACTGAACTGTCAGGGCACCCTTAGGGGCCCCCCTTCCCAGGTCTCCTGCCACCGGGAGTAACTCATTCCCCTGAATTCTGTCACCTGCGGACTAGCTGTGAACCTCCTCAGGATAACCTTCCCACCTCACTCCAGGGATACCAGTGACATAGAGCAGGAAAAGTCTTGTCCATAGACTGGGGTCACCCTACACACCTGGCTAGTGTACCACTCTGGGGAAACTAGCCTTTCCCCTATCATGGTGTGGTTAGCCCCAGTGTCCTTCAGAGCAGTACTGGGACTACATTCACTTCCCCCTGGTGGAAGTGGCTACTCCCACCCTCAGGATCACCAGCTCACCCTCTGAGTCTATCTCCCATCTTAGGGAGATAAGGGCATGTTCTGTCTCCTGTCCCTGGGGACTACCTTCCCCTGATGCTACATGGACCACTCCTGTAGAGGTTGCACCAGTCGGTGGTTTCTCTGGACAGACAGAATCTCCCTGCTTGTGTTCTAGCTGGGAACAATCAAAGCAGTGGGGGGGGATGAAAATGGGGCACCCTGGGCCATCACCCACCAGAACCTTCCTCCTTCTTCCCAGAAGGGATATTGGAACCCTTTTCATTCCCCTTTAACCTGATACTTGTCTGGGTTTCTCTTGACCTCGCCCTCACTCTTTTGGGGGATCCTGAACCACCTTTATTGGGGTCACTCCCATGCAACTTTTTGGGTACTCTGATGCTGGCCCAGATGTGCACCTCCTCAGCAAGCTTCCTGGGATCAGTCTGCTAGCTGTCAACCAGGTTTTGGCACAGATCAGTGAAATAGCTATCAAGCATGTGCTCCTTCAAAATCAAGTTGTACAACCCTGAATAATTATCTACCTTGTTGCCCCTCACCCAGCTCTTCAGTGCCTTGCTAGCATATTCCAAGAAACCTACCCATGTCTGTGATGAGATCCTGTGGCTGCCCCTGAACCATTGCCCATACTTGTAAGAGTCAGTTCAAACATACTGACTTAGATGACCTTCATTGCAGTGTTGCATATCTGTTTTCCCACTTCTAGTGTAAGGAATGTGCCCTTTCCCACTGTGGGCATGTATCTACATAGACTACTATCCCAGGACTCCTCTGGGACCTTGTGCACTCAGAGCCACTTCATAGGCTGCAAACCACGTATCTATGTCATACCTAACACATACCTGGGCACCAAGTCTGTATGCAGATTTTTGATTTACTAGTGGACACTGCAGGTATGCTGCCACCATTCTTGCTGAACCCCAACTGAAGTGCTCTGATGTCCAGCTCTCTGAGGCTCATCTCATAAATTATCTTCATCCCCTCCATGGTCAGCCTCCTCTCCTCTTCTACTTGCTTTCTCTCAGCCAAACCAAGTTTCTTCTCCAACTTAGCAAGCTCCAGCTTTAGCTTTCTCTCCTCCCTCTTGTCTGCCAGCTCCTCTGAAGACAGGTTCCTTGATGAGATGCTGCACCCTGGCTGGAAACCACTACTGCTTCCAGTGAATTGTTGGTCCCACAACAGGGAGTCCTAGATCCACATCAGACTCTAGGAACAGCTTCTGGGGTCTCAGCTCCTGCTTTATTGACTTCTGCCCAGGCCTTCAAAGCATCCTGTAGCGCAACCTTCTTGGTGAAGCTTTTAGTGGACATTTGAAAACTCTTGCAAAATTCTTTGAGTTGGGCCACAGTGTAGGTCTCCAACTTGACCAGCTCAAAATCAATTACTGCAGGGCAGGTGCTACTTCTCCAGCTAGTAGCATTAATTGACAGGCCCTAGGAGCATACAGTGCAATTTACTAGAGACTTATAAATTCATTAAATATGGCAATTGTGGATAAGCCAATGTTACTACAGTTTGAGGAGACAGCAAAAGCACTTTAGCGCTGGTAAGCAATTGTAAAGTGCACAGAGTCCTAAAGCCAGCAACAACTAGATCAGAAAACGAGGAGGGGGGAAACAAAACATTTGGGGTGACTCTTCAAAGAGGGCCATTTTCTAGCACCTCACCACTTTGCATTCCCTTGCTGTCAATTGTTCTTCTAATTCTAAAGGAGCTTCTATGGACCAAGGTTGTCCTGTCCTGCTCTAGTCTCAAATAGCTCTGCTCCTCACACTTACAAGTCAAGTCTCCTGAGATAGGAAATGATGGGCAGTGTCTTGGCTATGGATCTTGTAGGATTCTGTGCTGCAGGGTCCCATTATCTGGCTAATGGGATTAAATTTGCCCCGTCTTCTACAAAAATTGACACACCTCCTACTTGACAACATCTAATATTGGCAGACACTGTTTTTGGATGTCATATTATATGTTTCTGTGCGGCATGCAGAAATCATCCTGTTACCTGCAATGGGACTACAGGGGCCTGTGTGCCATCCTGTGTCAGCCGGAAGTGTCTGAGGACAATGCCATCAAAAACCTCTCATGACCTACAAGGGCCTGTGTGTCAGCCTGTGGAAGCCAGAGGTGTTTGAGAACAACGCCACCCAAACCCTCTCATGTGCCACAATGTCCTAGCCTGTCCAACCCCTCACTATATTTTTGGTGACATTAGTTATTTCTGAAAAGGATACATCCCTGCTGCGCAACCAGCTACATGCAATTATATTGCATAACAGCAAAATTAATTTCCCCATTTCTTAAACATGACTGGCCACATTAAAGTACAATGTCTCACACAGTCAAACCTTTTGAGTGAAACTAATCCCTTTGGAGCCCACCTCAAGCAAAGACCAGGAAAGAACCTGTAGGTAGATCCTACCAGGTGGCCAATTTTTGGTCCGAAACATTGGTGGATTATTTTGTAACTGCAGAATCACCTCCTTCATAATGGTGACTTTATTCTCCCTTACTGATATTTGTGCAAGTCCCAGGGTTTGTCATGTGTGTGTCAAGTTTCTGTTGCCAGTGTCAAATGAGTATTCTGGTGCTGAGTAGGTCTCAAACAAACCTATTTTATTATAATTATTGACATCCTCTGTAACCGCTGGGGTCAGGCATTGGTTGTTGCATTAGTTTGTCACTTGTTCAAATTCCATTTTCTGGGACTGTTAAGTCTTTTGGGACTGATCTGATTGAAGATTGTCCTGAGTGATCCGTTATCATCAGATAATGTGATCTTCTACCCCTCCGTCCTGGGTTTTCTCTGAATCTTAAGAATTTTGGCTGTAATGTACTGGAAATTGGACTTGCATTTTTTGTGGAATTGTTGTGGTTGCAGGTTCTCAAGACCTGGGCTTCTATAATGGTACCCAGAGCACTAACTAGTGGGGTCTATGGGAATTTTGTTGCTGTGACAAAGGGCTTTGTTAAATCGTCCCATCCATTCATATGATGTGTTGCCTCCTTTGAGTTCTGTTTTGCATAGTCAGTAGTGGCTACGAGCAGTGTGTTTGAGAGGAAGTCAAATGGCCTGTAACATATCTCTGTACCTGTGTTACAACTCTGTGTTTATTGCTAGGTTAGATAATCCTGTTAGGCAGGTACTGCAGAGTTTTAGTCGAACGTGCAAAGTTTTGACTTCTGGCCTTTCACTCTTCCCAGGTTGATAAAATGGGCACCACTGAAATTCGTAATAATAAACATCTGTCACCAGCACCGCCAAAATGTAATCATTGTACCAGTACTTCGCAAAGCATAAATCATTTTAGAAGGGAAATTTCTAAGATTGGTCCACTGGGTGCCTCGGTTCTTTCAATCTTTAATGATTGTTTCTATCAAATATAACTTTTAGCTATGTTGCTTTTTAGGGATTATGTCCATTACTTGTCTTCCATTGTATGCAAATTGAATGTTGTGGTCTTTTAATTGTCACAATTTGTTTCATAATATTAAGATTCGTAATCTAGGAATTTTCTCTCTGCAGGTCAGTGTTGGTGGGCTATTGTTCTTTGTGTATTTGGGAGTGGAGGGGGAATCCGCTTACTACTGCCTATCTACCTGATTTGCATTGTCATTTAGAAATTGAATAGTTGTTGATTTCATAGTTGCATACCTTAAATCAGGCCTTATCTTTTGGGGCTTAAAACAAGTTTGTGGTTTAATTTGTGTACTATATTTCTGGATTACACCCGGTTGCATCCGGTTCCTTTAAGGCTCCTTTCTTCTTATTTTTGCTCCTTCGTAATTCGCTTATGTCAGTTTTTTAGTTGAATAAAACAAACCCTTACTTTGTTGTCTCCTTTAGGTTCCAACATCTCACTTGAAATCTTTCAAGTTTCCTAAATCTTGATTGTGCTGCCTTCCTATGTGTTTATTTAGTATATGTTTTCGAAAAACACGTCCACGGATATATTGTACCTACATCCTACTTGCAGCTTTACCATTTCCCGTCTCTCTCTAAGTGATTGTTCGAATATTTTTTTCACAAGTTTTGATTTCTGCTTTGTAGAAAAGAGGCCTGGCAATGTTTAATGTGTGATGTATATGTGGTAGGTGTGACTGCCATGTTCGTGGATTCTTCTACAAAATGCCTTTTATTGAATCTTCTATTCTCACTTTTGATTAAAGTGGTGTTTTGTTATTTCACAAGCTCACAAACACCGTACAGTGTGTGATGATTGCAAGTTATTGCAATCATCGCACACCTGCACCTGATTTTTCTTACGACCATCTTTGCCATGTTGTGTACACAGTCAGCTTTGGCAAAACTAGGATTTAGATTGCACTAATAAATATCTACCCCCTGACTATCATAGTACAAGAATATAGAGGACAGAATGTCAAGGGATTAATCATCGAAAGGTTGGTGCATTTAGGGAAGTATAGATTTACTGCTCTGAGCAGGCGTTAAAAATGCAGAAAAAATCTCTTTGATTTCCCTGCGCCCTTTGTTCGGCCCCCTAATGGGGAAATGCCCCCCTGCATACATTATGCCTTGTGCAGGCATAATGTGGCACAAGGGTTTACAAAGTGCACCACTTTGTACATGTGGCGCGTGGGAAATGCTACCTTAACGTCACATTTGCGTAAAAATAAATGCTGCAAATGTAAAAGGTCTACTTCCACCATAGTGCCTCAAATGCCTCGCCCAATGCAATCTCGTGGCTGACACTGACAAATAGGATTTCTGCTCGCCTCTGGATCAGTCACAACTCCACCCATCTGTCCTATCCGAAGGAGGACATTAGGATCCTGCATATTGGATCCTTCTAGGTCTGCAGCCAGAACATTTCAGAATATAGCAAATGGACAGCATGTTTGGAGACAAGTAACCCCATAAGTACAGGCACAAAGTACATGAGAAGGGCCAAGAATAAAGAGATTTGCACTACGTTGTTGTGTGTCATCAGTCAACTCCACATATGCGAGACCAGCTCTATTCAAGTTTTCGCTTGAAATAGGGTGCAGTACGGCTGAGACAATTAAAATAGCTGTCATTTTATTCAAGAATGACCCCTTAAATGTTTGCTTTCAGGTTTACTGAACTTCCAAAATGGGAACTCCAATGATCCACTTCCCTTCCCATCTTATTTCCTTCACGGAAACTTTGTTTTCTCTGCCTGTCTGGGATTTTCATTTTGACTGCCCTGGTCCTGAAGAGCTGTTTTACATTTTTATTTGTATTCTGCCAGTTGAGGAACACACTGTAGTGTCACACGTGCAGTGGTGCAACTGCCGCACAGGGGGCTACCTCTAGCGGCTACCACCCAGTGGAAGTTCATGTATCATCCCTGCAATGCTCCCTCTGTCTGGAACATTCCCGTTGATGACCTGATGTTATCAATACATACTGGGGGCGGCTAGGCTTGGTCAGGAGGTGGGTGGCGGGACCTGTCTAGGTAGTCAACCAGACATGTACCCGAAGTGGGCTATGAATCTGTGGTGCAGCATGTGTTAGGCCTCATGCGCTAATGTGCCCTGAGCTATCCAGTGACACAACACAGCCAATCGCCTGGCAAGAATGGAGAAGGAAGCACATGGCTCAGGCCAGTAGAATTATGTATTTCTGCAGCTGCAGCATTTGCTGCATAATTGTGCATTACTGCAGTTATCCTAATCCTTAGCCTACTGAATAGTTGGCAGATTGTACCAAAAACAAAAAAATATGTCGAGCTCAAACGGATCCGAAGTTACCAAAACCAATATCACCTGTGTTGCTGTACAGTGACAGACCATTTGCAAAGGCTCGCTAGTGAGCTTTCAGTAAAGTGATCACTGTATTTAGGTGCCAGAAAAATACTAATGAGTTCAAACGTTTTCCCTGTAAGTGGTAGTGTGTACAGATGACAACATACTGAAGCAATACTGCCATAGAATGTGCCTCATTATGCCAAATATGTTGCCTTTTTGCCAGAGAATTTAGTCAACCTTCCCACATTATTTGGTCCTCCCCTTGCTGCATAATTCCAGTGACCCAGACTATTACATTACTCTCATAAGTGCCCATGGTGGACATTATTATTCCATTATTAGACTACAGCATCCTCTGTCAAACTGCAACCTCATAGCATCACCTGTGATCCATGCTCTCAACACCAGTCATTGCATGGTCTTTGTACTGCCGTCCACCACACAAGCAGTGGTTGCAGTTGTGTTATCATAGCAAACACTGATTGATTACTATTGGTTCAAAATTGTCAACTTTAAACACTACACTTAACGGGCCCTGTGCACAGAGCTATGCCTCTTTTCAGACCTGCTGGATGGCTGTTGTTCATTGTTGTTTGTATTAACATAACATAGCAAAGCATAACATAGCAAAGCATAACATTACATAACATAGCAAAGCATAAGATAACAACATAGAAAAGCATGGCATAACAACATAGCAAAGCATAGCATAGCATAGCATAACATAGCATAACATAACATAACATAGCATAACATAACATAACATAACATAGCATAACATAACATAACATAACATGACATGACATATGTTTGTAAAGCGCACGTTTACCCCTATCCTGGTGTTGTATAACACATATTTACAGACACATAACTCCATGGTACTCATCTTATCGATCTTTGAAAGTTGAATGGTGGAGTGGACCTGCAACCGGGAGGTCTAACACTAATTATTGAGGTAGATGGAGTCCACTGAGCCATTTTTTTGTTTTGCTTGATATTTGACACCCTGACATATGTCGTCCTTTCTGCGCCCTCTAAGTCATTCACTTCTATAGACAGGCAGAGGAAGAAGAAGAAAAATCTTTATTGAATAGTTAAATAAAAGCATCACAATTAAACTTAAAATGCAAATAACTTTAATATATTTACAAACTTGCATCATTATACAAATCAGAGGTTTACATTTGTATTTAATAACATATGTACAATTTTATTCTTCAGAAACCCTGAACAGAATTCATTAAAAAAAATCATAACTACTCTTGCGCACTTAGGCCGAGATTTATACTTTTTTAGCGCTGCATTTGCGTAATTTTTTTACGCAAAAACAATGCAAATGTACTAAACACAATTGTATTTTGTAAGTTTGCGCTTATTTTGCGTCAAAAAACGATGCAAATATGGTGCTAAAAAGTATAAATATGGGCCATAATTGTATTTTGTAAGCTTGCGCCGATTTTGCATCAAAAAATGACGCGAATACTGCACAAAAATGTATAAATATGGGCCTTAATTCTTATAAAAGCAGATATCACAAAAGCCGGTTTTGACAACGCAAATTGAAGAATTGTAATCCAGGTTTGTAAATTCTGCAGTTACTCCAAAATATGATACAGCAGAGTTTGTTTGAGACTTTACAGAAGCAGTTGTGCGTTAATCTCTGTAAATCCCAGGGATTTGACAAAGGACGACAAAAGCTGTTCCTCGCTACAGTCGAAATATTTTTCAGTTGAATCTTTGCAAGTCTTTACATCTAATCTGCGAAACGATCGTTTTAAAAAGTACATCCTTTTATTATTCAAAGCCAGACAGATGCAAAGAAAATGAATCAATTTATAACTTCTAAATTTGCACAAAATACGGTTATACTAGTTTCCCTTATTTTCCTCCTCATGCCAGCATCACTAAAACGAAAGGCTCAAACCCGATACAGTAAAAATGCATTTTAATGGACTACTTTTTAGAGCATACTCAAAGTAGGGTTATATACCTGGGACAGATTTACTAAGTTTTGGCATGAAAGTTGCTGTACTGGATTGTATGATAGGTTAGAGAAAAACAGCGTCACATCAATTAAGATATGGTGCTATTTTCTCTCACCAAGCCCTGGCACACTTTAGACTGTTGTGCACCAACGCACACACCCTGGCACTATAGTGTGCTGAACAGTGCAGCACACATGCAAAGCTGTTATTATGTGGAGACGTTTAAAAGTTGCTTCACCATTACGCTTGTCCCAAGGAGGCATCATTGTTTTGTCCCAAGTCCCTGTCAACAAATTATAGCAGAGAGGGATTTGCATCAATGCTCATTGGTGGTTAGACAGGAACACACATGTACCACGTATGTTACGTCCCTTGCTTAAAGTCCTGCAAAATGGTGTGCAGCACTACTTTGTATTACTTTATGCAATTAGCCAACACAGCGTATGATTTGCGTTGGAATGTAGGCCCATATTTATACTTTTTTAGCGCCGCATTTGCGCCGTTTTTTGACGCAAAAGCGGCGAAAAACTTAATTGTATTTTTAAAGTTTGCGCCGCTTTTGCGTCAAAAAACGCCGCAAATGCGGCGCTAAAAAAGTATAAATATGGGGTCACATATCACCACAGCATTTTGCGCTGGGTTTTGAGTCACTTTTGCAAACCTGGTGCAAAGTGTTAGTATATCTGGGCCTTGGTTTGGGATTAAAAACTCCCATATCAGTATAGTTTTCCTCCCTCTTCCCAGCATTCCTCCATTAAGAGCGCCTTCAGGACAGTATCCAGGCCAACTTTTGCACGCATCTGTTAAATTTCCGCATCCAGCAATTTTAACCTCTTGCAGGCACTCTATCATTCTCAACTTTAAAGAAGAACAGGCTGCGCCAGACTGAGACCAATTTACGTTTGTTGCTTTTGGGTTTGAGGATTTTAAATCTTCATGTAAAGATGATACATTTTGCCGAGGGAGTTGTAGAAATAATTAGGAGAGGAACGTTTGACGCTACAGAAAGGAACTGCCTCATGGTTTAATTTGTCTGCTAATGAAACTTCCATGCCTGGCCTCACAATGGCTGGTTTGGAAAATTGTCCAGCAAATATCCGAGCTGCAGCTTTGAGTTTCTACCTTGTCCTGGTTAAGTATTACATGCTGAAATTTGTAAAGGAAAACAATGCAGGTCCATTAGGAATTAGAAGTATGAAAACACTTTTGCTCCCCCATGTCTGATTTCGAGCAGTATTCAGGTTGATAGCTATAATGTTTTCTTACAGCAAATTTGATTGCATCCTTTCATTTTAATATCAGGAGAGAAATACTCCTATATGTATGTTTGTTCTTTCTCACCCTGTGCAATAATTTTAAATGCATGTATTAATTTAAGTATATAATTGCACAAAAGAAAAATGTCTCAATATGTGTAATCAGAATATGTAAGCACATATATTGGGGCTGCTCAAGGTACGCGATTCCCAATCCTGGTTTCTGTAATCCAGTGTCAGTCAGATGGTTTAAAATTATGCAGTAGTCATTTATTTTAAAAGCACCAACGTAGTTCAACAAGAATATTGTAGACATTAATAGATGCGTGGTAGATGTGCAGTTTATTGTTTGGGATGGGAACATATGGAAGAAGATAGGATGTGGATGGGTGATGGCTGCACAACATAGACAAAACAACATACAAAATACCAATGTACATATTTATGGTGCAAGTATTATCAGTGAGAAATGAGATTGGTATAGGTTAATAATTAGGATTCTCCTAACAAGAGCTGATTCATTATAGCAGTGTGGAAGGCGGTTAGCACAGAGGAAGAGCACATTTCAACAGGGGGAGAGCTCAAGGACAAGGTTGCAACAAACTGAAGAGCTAGACCTTTGGAGCTGCAACTTGAGATTTGGAGGTTGCCAATATATTAAGGGCCTTTTATTTAGAGGTTGTATGGACAGGATGCTCAGTCACAAATATGGCGGTTGTTCTGGCCACCATAAAACAAGTCTATTATAACGTATTGCACTTGTAATAGGGTGGATGGGATAGCTGCCATGTTTTGACAGAGTATCACAAACAACCGCCTAACTCTAAATGAGACCCTAGCTTTGGTTGAGCACAGGTTATGAGTTCGGAAGTATTTGCTTAGGATTGAGGAGATGTATTATAGGAAATTCAAAAACTAATAGGAAGCTCTTTTCTCAGAGGATACTGGAACCAACTTGCGATTTCAGCTGAAGGTAGGTGTGGGCTTTGGAGAATTATAAAGATTCCTTGTGGTGAAGTTTAATACCTTTGGCCTGATTACGACCTTGGTGGAGAGGATTACTCTGTCACAAACGTGATGGCTATCCCACTCGCCGTATTACAAGTTCCATTATATCCTAGGGACCTTGTAAAACGGCGCAGTAGGGATATCTGTCACATTTGCGACGGAGCAGTCCCCTTCGCCAAGGGTGTGATCATGCCCTTAGTCTAATGGGGTGAAAGAGTACTGTTAAGAAGTGCCTCATATTCCACCTCAAGAGCATATGTCTAGTTGTCAGTTCTCCCATTCACCCTTATTATATTTATACTGGTTCATATGACAATGGCCAAAGAAAAAGGGGAAGAGGAAGTGAAACATGTGATTGCTGGGAGCCTTGGTATACCAAGAGCATTGGTCACTACAGTGAACTTGAGTGTCAAGCAACAGGTGAAATAGAGTCTTCAAGTGGGTTGAGCAATGAATCTTCAGCCTGAATACACTAGAATACCCACTAGTTAAATAATCACGTAAACATGTCAAAAGCAAATATCTGTAAATAACTTTATACCTCTCTGCCTACGTTTGTACCTTTAGTTTTAGTCTCTTTAGCCAATTACCAGTCCTCTGTGCGGTTTTCTTACGTGTAATATTTCACCCTCTGTCAAGGGAGAACAATATGTTATATACTGTATAAGTAAGCCTCGTTACATCTTCACCCCTTAAAATAATAAGCACAAGTACAATACAATAATTTCGTTTTGCAAGGGATGTGGTTATCGTCTTTGGTTTTGTCGCAGTTCCATTGAACTACATTTGACAACTTTACAAACTGTGTTCTGCAAGAGTACCCCTTGATTCTGCTCTGATACTCAGGCACACTGATTGTTCATGACTCCTCAGCAGGTTCTTGACCTAAAACTTTATCGTATGCTTCTAATCCAATGATTTCATTGTTGGAAAACACCTGTAATTGGTCAGGTATGGGTTATACAGACTGCGCCCAGCAAAGATGCTGTGTAAATCATGTCAGAATACCAGCAAGAATGCATAATTATTACTGGATACCATCTTTCGAGTTAGTTTCTTTCCTTGTAGTAAATTTATATAACTCTTGTTTTGTCAACTGCTGTACATTCTGTGATCCAACCCATTTTGTGTTTGGTTCACTGGCAAAATATCGAGACCCTAAATATCGTGATATAGAGGAATATCATGTCAAAAATGTTGAGCACAAAAATATTGTTTCTTTATTTATAATGAAAAGTACAAAAATATTGAAAAAAATATTGTTTTACACTAATATTGAAAAATATGTAAAAAAATATCTATACAGTATATTTTCAAGAAATATATAGTTAACATATAGTAAACATTATAGTAAACATTAAGGCCCTGATTTAAGAGGGCCTAGTACCACCTTAGTGCCATCTTAGCATCACTTTTTTGACGCTAAGGCGGCGCTAAGCAGATCTTTTCCCTGCGCCATATTTACAAAGTGGCACAATGCATGCATTGCGCCACTTTGTAACCTTTTGTGCTACATTATGCCTGTGCCAGGCATAATGTATGCAAAGGGGGCGCTCCCCCTTTTGAGGTGGGGGCACAAAAATGGCACAAATAAATCTAAGAGCTTTCTTCGCAATATTTTTTTGGCACTTTTAACGCCTGCTCAGAGCAGGCATTAAAACAGGTCACACCATTGTTTACAATGGGGCCCGTATGTACTGTTCAGGATTAGCGCTACATTTTTGGCACTAACCCTGAACAGTACATCAATAGCGTCAGAAATTCTCATGCTATTTCCCCCTGCCCTGCGCCATAGTGCACCGTATTTTAAATACGCCGCCTACATGGTGGCGGTAAGTAAGCACAAGGAAGCGCAAGAAAGTGGCGCTACATGCAATGTAGCGCTACTTTTCATAATTCTGGCCCTAAATATATTAACATGTAACAGTAATATGATGTAAATTAAATATATTTAAATAATATAAAATATATATATAAATATATACTTATTTGAAACACACACACACACATATATGTAAGTATGTTTATTTACACATATATAATGTAAAGTAAAACTATTATTAAAATATTTGTAATTTATATTATAATTTACAATGTTTTTAAATGTAATAATATAAGAAGTATATATATATATAAGAAGTAAGTATATATACTTCTTGATGATATGTGCCGCTCCCGTTAGGGTAATCTGGCTACAGCGGTGAAATTGTATACATATACAATTTCACCACTGTAGCCAGATTACCCTAACGGGAGTGGCGCATATCATCAAGCGCGGCTCTTGACAATAAATCCTCCAAAATCCACAAAGAGACAGCCATACGCGCTCCCAAAGTGAAAGTGCTGCTTTTATTTGAAGGAGCCTAGCCCCTGAAATGCGTTTCGGCAATAAGCCTTGTTCACACATGGGGTGGCTGTGTCTCACAAACCTTTTAATCTTTCAAACTGTGAACAAATAAAATACTGAAGAAGGACTATTATTTCATGTAGTATTGGTTTAAACACAGGCGCCATGATGAACAGTGAGTAGGTTCCATAGCCAAATAGCTGTGGGCATGCAACATACTATTTCCTGCTGTTGTTTTATGGTGCAATTTAGTAATGATCTTATCATCTACTATGTGAATCTCCACATCCAGGAAGACTATGCTCTCACTGCTCAAGTGTGCTGTGAATTCCAAATTCAAGTTGTTTCTATTAAGTCTCTCCACAAAGTTGCTGGCTGTCTGTTCACTTCACTCGCCAAATTAACAGAAGATCATCATTAAATCTTAACCATAGCAAGACCCTCTACATATCTTCACTGTGCTCAGATGTGGTGGACACCTGTTTCTCCCACCAGCCCATAAGAATGGCAGAATGGCAGCAATTTTGTATTAACTTGCCGTGGCGTAATACAGGCCCACAGGGGTAGGTTTTGAGAAACCACGGGTGCCATCCATTTTGTGTTTTGACTCCGATTGCCTGTTTAGGTATTATTTAGTCACTACTTTAGTTATTTTCTATATTTTTGTGGCAGCATATTATAGCTAGCTCACATAGACATAATTCCATCTAATTTCATCTATTAGAGTGTCATTGTAGGAAGTTGGCTCTGTATGCACTATTTCAAAGTAAGGAATAGTATGCACAGAGTCCAAGGGTTCCCCTTAGAGGTAAGGTAGTGGCAAAAAGAGATAATACTAATGCTCTATTTTGTGGTAGTGTGGTCGAGCAGTAGGCTTATCAAAGGAGTAGTGTTAAGCATTTGTTGTACATACACAAGCAATAAATGAGGAACACACACTCAGAGACAATTCCAGGCCAATAGGTTTTTGTATAGAAAAATATATTTTCTATTTTAAGAACCACAGGTTCAAGATTTACATGCAATACTTCAAATGAAAGGTATTGCATGTAGGTACTTTAGGAACTTTGAATTAGCAAAATATCATATACAGTTTTCACATAAATCACATATAGCTATTTTAAAACTAAACACAGTGCAATTTTCAACAGTTCCTGGGGGGAGTAAGAGTTAGTTAGTTTTTGCAGGTAAGTAAACCACCTACGGGGTTCAAGTTTGGGTCCAAGGTAGCCCACCGTTGGGGGTTCAGAGCAACCACAAAGTTACCACACCAGCAGCTCAGGGCCGGTCAGGTGCAGAGGTCAAAGTGGTGCCCAAAACGCATAGGCTTCAATGGAGAAGGGGGTGCCCCGGTTCCAGTCTGCCAGCAGGTAAGTACCCGCGTCTTCGGAGGGCAGACCAGGGGGGTTTTGTAGGGCACCGGGGGGGGGACACAAGTCCACACAGAAAGTACACCCTCAGCAGCACGGGGGCGGCCGGGTGCAGTGTGCAAATAAGCGTCGGGTTTTCAATAGAAAACAATGGGATACCAAGGGGTCTCTTCAGCGATGCAGGCAGGCAAGGGGGGGGCTCCTTGGGGTAGCCACCACCTGGGCAAGGGAGAGGGCCTCCTGGGGGGTCACTCCTGCACTGGAGTTCGGATCCTTCAGGTCCTGGGGGTTGCGGGTGCAGAGTCTCTACCAGGCGTCGGGATCTGAGAAGCAGGCAGTCCTCTGCAGGCGTCGCTGTGGGGGCTCAGGGGGGTCAACTCTGGCTACTAACGGTCTTGCAGTCGCCGGGGAGTCCTCCCTGAAGTGGTTGTTCTCCACAAGTCGAGCCGGGGGCGTCGGGTGCAGAGGAGCAAGTCTCACGCTTCCGGCGGGAAACAAAAGTTGTTTTAAAGTTGCTCCTTTGTTACAAAGTTGCAGTCTTGGGTGAACAGAGCCGCTGTCCTCGGGCGTTCTTGGTCCTTCTAGATGCAGGGCAGTCCTCTGGGGATTCAGAGGTCGCTGGTCCCTGGGGAGAGCGTCGCTGGAGCAGTGTCTTTAGAAGGGGGGAGACAGGCCGGTAGAGCTGGGGCCAAAGAAGTTGGTGTCTCCGTCTTCTCTGCAGGGTTTTTCAGCTTAGCAGTCCTCTTCTTCTTAGGTTGCAGGAATCTATCTTGCTGTGTTCTGGGAGCCCCTAAATACTCGATTTAGGGGTGTGTTTAGGTCTGGGAGGGCAGTAGCCAATGGCTACTAGCCCTGAGGGTGGCTACACCCTCTTTGTGCCTCCTCCCTGAGGGGAGGGGGGCACATCCCTAATCTTATTGGGGGAATCCTCCATCTGCAAGATGGAGGATTTCTAAAAGTCAGAGTCACCTCAGCTCAGGACACCTTAGGGGCTGTCCTGACTGGCCAGTGACTCCTCCTTGTTTTTCTCATTATCTCCTCCTGGACTTGCCGCCAAAAGTGGGGGCTGTGTCCAGGGGGGCGGGCATCTCCACTAGCTGGAGTGCCCTGGGGCATTGTAACACGAAGCCTGAGCCTTTGAGGCTCACTGCTAGGTGTTACAGTTCCTGCAGGGGGAGGTGTGAAGCACCTCCACCCAGAGCAGGCTTTTGTTTCTGTCCTCAGAGATCACAAGGGCCCTCACCACATGGGGTCAGAAACTCGTCTCTCAGCAGCAGGCTGGTACAGAACAGTCAGTCCTGCACTGAACAATTGGGTAAAATACAGGGGGCATCTCTAAGATGCCCTCTGTGTGCATTTTTTAATAAATCCAACACTGGCATCAGTGTGGGTTTATTATTCTGAGAAGTTTGATACTAAACTTCCCAGTATTCAGTGTAGCCATTATGGAGCTGTGGAGTTCGTTTTTGACAGACTCCCAGACCATTTACTCTTATGGCTACCCTGCACTTACAATGTCTAAGGTTTTGCTTAGACACTGTAGGGGCATAGTGCTCATGCACCTATGCCCTCACCTGTGGTATAGTGCGCCCTGCCTTAGGGCTGTAAGGCCTGCTAGAGGGGTGACTTACCTATGCCACAGGCAGTGTGAGGTTGGCATGGCACCCTGAGGGGAGTGCCATGTCGTCTTAGTCATTTTATCCCCACTAGCACACACAAGCTGGCAAGCAGTGTGTCTGGGCTGAGTGAGGGGTCCCCAGGGTGGCATAAGATATGCTGCAGCCCTTAGAGACCTTCCCTGGCATCAGGGCCCTTGGTACCAGGGGTACCAGTTACAAGGGACTTACCTGGATGCCAGGGTGTGCCAATTGTGGAAACAATGGTACATTTTAGGTGAAAGAACACTGGTGCTGGGGCCTGGTTAGCAGGGTCCCAGCACACTTCTCAGTCAAGTCAGCATCAGTATCAGGCAAAAAGTGGGGGGTAACTGCAACAAGGAGCCATTTCTTTACAGTCATTTACTGCGAGCTCCGGACGATGTCTTCATGGCATTGCGGCCTTACTGGTGGTTTCTCAAGACAGTAGCCATTGAGATGGTTCTGGAGGTTTACATTTATTGTCTAAAATACTTGAAAATTGTTAACATAATACCACAGTAGCATCATTAAACATCATATACTAGGTAATAGGTTCTTTAATTGCTGCATATCATGCCAAATGAGACTAATTTTGTTAACCAATATGTCATGTTGAAGGTGATGTTGCAAATATCACTTTGACAGATTTTGTTTCGTTGAGGAGTAGTAAGTGTTCTATTTAGAATTGTTTACATTTACAAATCTATCTGGCTATGGAACGTACTCACTGTTCATCATGGCGCCTGTGTTTAAACTAATTCTTCATGACATAATAGTCTTTTTTCAGTGTTTTGTTTGTTCACAGTTTGGGAGATTAAAAGGTTTGTGAGACACAGACACCCAATGCGTGAACATGACTTAGGTGGTTATTACGAGTCTGGTGGTCTCTTGACACTCGCGGTGGCGTGTGTCTGAGTGCCACATTATGACCACGATGGTCATGATGTGGTTGGACCTCCAGCACCACCAGGATTAGTTGTCCAGTGGTCGTGGCGGTCCTAATCTGTCAGGGCAGCGCTGCAAGCAATGCTGCCCTGGGGATTACGACTTTGTTCTCTGGCAAAAGGCTGGTGGAGAACTTGTTCAGGAGGCTCCAGGGTGAGCCCTGCACTGCCCATGCACGTGGCATGGGCAGTGCAGTGGCCGCCCTGGCCAGCACCGTCATAATATTCACTGTCTGCTTAGCAGACAGTGAACATGTCTAGGGCGCTAGTGCATCCTGATCCTACAGCATTTCCACTGGCTCGATTATGAGCCGGAGACAATGTTGTAGGGTGTTTCCTGCTAACGGAAAACTTGTAATGGCCCCAGCAGTGAGGTAGCCACTATGGCGGCAACCTTCCCGTCAGAAGTTCGGCGGGCGGGCAAAACCGTCTGCTGAACTCGTAATCAGGCCCTTAGGGCGGAAACTTTAGGCAGGGACAGGACTTGTTAAAATACAAGCAGCATTTTCACTTTGAGAATGCATGTAGATGCATATATATATATATATATATATATATATATATATATATATATATTTTCTTCCTCCCAATCACGCGTTAGTCTGCGCCCACACTGCAGACTGAGACAGGGTCGCGAACCCCTAATTCTATATCCTTATGTTTCCTCCAGTCACAGAAAAAACGCCTCAGCCACACAATGTCACTTTTCGAGTTAATTTATTCCTGCAAAATCAGCAATCGGCCGATGCGTTTCGGGAGTGTAATCTCCCTTGTTCACGAGCACTCCAAAATATTACCACAATTACACAAGCAATATAAAACAAATACAATTAAAATATTATTTAAACATATAAAAAACTTAAAAAGCAATATTTTTTTTTACCTTTAAAAATTGATATTTTTGTCAACACTATTTTTTCACACAATATTCCTGTGTCGCAATATTAAAAAACTCAATATTTCTGCGACTCAATATTTTTAACTTGATATTTTGTCTGAATACCTTTGTGTTGAGTTCTCCCAGTGGTTAACTCCTGCTGATATTCTGCTCTTTCAATGGTTGAATGCTGCTGAAGAGTGTCATTAAATATTAATATTATTATTAAACGTGAACTTTTGATTGGTGCCCTGTTCACTAACACAGCCAAGAACCACTTTTCAATCTCACTGTGCTTTCTGTCCTTCCTTATAAGCATAATAGAGACCGAGGTGAGTTAGTCAAGGTTGTTAGGACGAGTGGAGATATCATTGTCCTCTTTGTTAGCCAGGAAATGTATAGGTCAATTTATGAATGTTTAATATTTGAAATTTGGCTGCAGTGTGTGGATTAGTTTGAATGTTTCCATGGTTAGAGAAGTGATGAAGTCTTAGGTGTAAAAAGTGGGAGATTTGAAGGGAAAGTGGATAAGGTAGGAAAGGGAGGCATATGCCACAGTAACATGAAGGAAGATTACTGTTTTTCATGGGTTCATTTTCAGTCATTTGGTCAACATCAATTGATGAAGTTAGAAATCTGCCTTTTTAGGCGTGGAATGGGCATGGGAAAAGAGAAAAAGATTTGCATGTAATTTTCTTGAGATTATAAGAAAAGCCAAAGCAAATGATGATTGGTTCATAGATGACATAGAGAGAAACAACTGGAAAGGCCGTGAGCGTGGGCACTGCAGAAGTCCTCCTCTCCCCCCCAGCACTGGCTTTCCTCCAGCCGTTTCATGGTGGGGACCCCGCCATGAGGGGGCTGGCAGAATGTAAAGTGTCAGGTATAAGGCCAGGCGTGTTCCAGGTCTCACCCGAAACTCCGCTGCACGACTCTGCAGCGCTTTATGCGCACGACTTGTCATCCCCTCTTGTTCCAAAGGGGACCATCAGCGTCATCTGCCCTGTGGCAAAGCTCATAGAGCTGCAGGTTCAGGACATTGGTGGACATGATGCACTTATCAGTGTTATTCTATGAAAGGACTACATTTCCCATGTTTTTAGAGGCAGCAGCCATCTTGGGGTGTGGCAGGCCTATAAAGCATGCACCCAAGCATGTTATTCACTATTTTGAAGACTTCGATGCAGCCAGGCCCCGTGGGGGTTTCTATGGAGAAGAGCAGAGTTCCTAAATGGCAGCGTGTCAACCAACCGAAGAATCCTTGTTTCCATGGTGCATTAAAAAACAAGTAGATCGTACTCGTAGCGGCAAGGCCTTGCTGAATCCAAGTTTGGAGGAAGTCATTACTTCCAAAAGGTTAAGCGCCCCTTAGCATAACGAGCAAAGCATTTCCAGTTTCTAGAGTACAGCGGCCTTGTCACAACAATCAAAGGCATTTCAGTTCACAGATGTAAAGCGCTTTTGTGCACAGCAATTTAAAGTGTTTCCGTTCACAGATGTAAAGAGCTCTTTTGCACAGCAATTCAAAGCGTTTCAGTTCACAGATGTAAAGCGCTTTTGTGCACAGCAATTTAAAGCGTTTCCGTTCACAGATGTAAAGCGCTCTTGACACGACAATTCAGGTGCTTCAGTTCACAGATGTAAAGCGCTCTTGGCACAACAATTCAGGCACATCAGTTCACAGATGTAAAGCGCTCCTGGCACGACAATTCAGGCGCGTCAGTTAGATATAAAGCGCTCTTGGCACGTCAATTCAGGCCCTTCAGTTCACAGATGTAAAGCGCTCTTGGCACAACAATTCAAGCGCTACAGTTCCCAGATGTAAAGCGCTCTTGGCATAGCAATTCAAGCGCTTCAGTCCTCAGGTTTAAAGCGCTCTTGGCACGACAATCAAAACACTTCAATTCACAGGAGTAAAAGATTCTTGGCACAACAACCTAAGTGATTCAGGCTACTTGAGTAAAAGCGCTTCCTAGTATTATTATGTAAAGCGCTTCAAGTTCAATAAGTAAAACATTTTGGCATTTATTGTTGTGAATGTGAAAGTATTTCTGGAGATAAGCAAAATCATAGTTTTCATTGTTCTTTGAAAAGCTTAAGATGTGAAAAGCATATTTAATTCTTTGAGATTTTCTAAGTCATGATCAAAGGTTTATGTTGTGAAGGCATAGATGTTACAGGATTGACATTCTGAGTATAATCGTAGTCCAAAGTTCTTGCCATCTCTTGATTCTGAGGTCATAGTTTACCCTTGTTCCATGTTTCAAAGACAGGTCTTTGCCCCCATTTCAAAAGGGGTCTCCATCTGATATCTCGGAGACGCATTTAGTCAAGAGTCTATTGATGAGTTACAATTCTATGAATGAGTAAATGCATATTTGTTCTAACCTTTACTTTTCAGATCTCTCTCCCTGCTGTTCCCTACCCTAATTCCCTTCCCCCCAACTGGCTTCATCATAACTCTGTGCTATAATAGCTTTCTGAGTTGGTGACGCCGGAAGGTGGGCCTTTTGTTCAGCGACGTGCAGATCCTGAGGAAAGGACACTGTGACATAAAGTCATGATCAGCACTGGGGTGCCAAACTTGGCACCGCAGTGGCTGGCCGTGACTTCGACCGCCACCAACCCATTGGTATCCATGATCCTGGAAGAGGTATCCACCAGGAGTGCGGTGGTCCGACAGCCACCACAAGTTTGGCAGTCCATATACCGGCAAGCTCAAAATGAGACCATGAGTCTTGTTGAGGGGGGTGTTATGAACCTCCCAACTTGGAGGGAGGAGGGTTCACACATTTACGTTACCTTAGCCACCAGTGGCCAACACTTGTTGTATCCTCTTCAAAGAAAAGAATACTGACTGCTGTCGCTCATTCTTCTCTAGGATGAATTAGGCTCATCAAGATTCATACTGTTTTGAATCAGACAACCCTGTCAGACAAACTCCTCTTTGAAGATAGATAGATATTTGTGCAAGCCCTTGCCCCAAAGTAACTATAGCTTGTGCCCCTGCCATGTACAGTTATTAACTATGTCATTTCAGATGTTGCAGTCATGTCATCAATTATGTCATAGAACAAGTCATGAGTGATGTAAGGTTAGCAACGCATGGCAAGGGCGTGAGTTATAGTTACTTTAGGCACAATTTATAGTTACTTGAGATAACCATATGCTGCTGAAGAGTGTCATCAAATATTAATAGTATTAGTAAATGCTACCTTGTACCCAATCAGATCATCTTAGAAATTTTGATTGGTGCCCTGTTTACTAACAAAGCCAAGTAACCACTTTTTAATCTCCCTGTGCTTTCTGACCTTCCTGATAAGCATAATAGAGACCTTGGTAAGTTAGTCAAGGTTGTTAGGACTGGTGGAGATATCATTGTCCTCTTTGTTAGCCAGGAAATGTATAGGTCAATTCACGAATGTTTAATATTTGAAATGTGGCTGCAGTGTCTGGATTAGTTTGAATTTTTCCAATGTAAGAGTAGTGATGAGGTCTTGGGTGTAAAAAGTGGGAGATATGAAGGGAAAGTGGATAAGGTAGGCAAGGGAGGTATATACCACAGTAACATGATGGTAGATTACTTGTTTTTTAATGAGTTCATTTTCAGTCATTTGATCAACATCAATTGACGAAGTTAGAAATCTGCATTTTTAGGCGTGGAATGGGCATGGGAAAAGAAAAACAAATGTGCATGTAATTTTCTTGAGAATATAAGAAAAGCCAAAGCTAATGATGATTTGGTTCATAGATGACATAGAGAGAAACAACTAGAAAGGCCATGATCATGGGCACTGCAGAAGCCCCCTCTCTGCCCCTCCAGCACTGGCTTTTCTCCAGCCTTTTGATGGCAGGGACCCCACCATGAAAAGGCTGTCAGAAAGTAAAGGCATGATCAGCACAGGGGTGTCGAACTCGACACCGCAGTGGCTGACCATGACTTCGACTGCTGCAAACCCGTTGGTATCCATAATCCTGGAAGAGGTCTCCTGGACATTGGGCCGCCAGGAGTGCGGTGGTACGACAGCCACCGCGAGTTTGGCAGTCCATAGACTGGCAAACTGATAATGATACCATGAGTCTTGTTGAGAGGGGTGTTATGAACCTCCCAACTTGGAGGAAGGAGGGTTCACCCATTTAGTTCACCTTAGCCACCAGTGGCCAACACTTGTTGTATCCTCTTCAAAGAAAACAATTCCGACTGCTTTCGCTCATTCTTCTCTAAGATGAATTAGGCTCATCCAGATTCATACTGTTTTGAATCAGACAACCCTGTCAGACAAACTCCTCTCTGAAGATAGATAGATATTTGTGCAAGCCGTTGCCCTGAAGTAACTATAGCTTGTTCCCCTGCCATGTACAGTGTTATTAACAATGTCATTTCAGATGTTGCAGTCATGTCATCAATGATGTCATAGAACAAGCCATGAGTGATATAATATAGGAGGTAATTAGCAGCATATGGCGGGGGCGTGAGTTATAGTTACTTTAAGGCACAATTTATAGTTACTTGAGATAACTATAACTGGTGAATTTCAGTGGGTTTGTTTGTTTAACATCGTATAGTGTCCCCTGAATATAACTTTCCTTTAACTTTTGTTTTTTTCAGTGAATATCTAAGGTGCCCCCCTCTCCTTTTAAAAACTATTGGCCCTGGGGGTGGGGTCCTCAGACTTTTTTCAACTTAGGGAGAGGGGCCATGCACCTCCTCCTCTTTAATTTGCATTCATCCCCAGTAGCCTAACGACCCTTTTAAACTCAGGAAGGGTGACTGCTCACTCCCTCCCCGTTCTTTTGATGTTAGCCCCTGGAGATGGATTTATGGGGCCTTTTGAGGCTCAGGGGTGTATCACCCTCTCCTCTTTCTTTTGTATTTGTCCCCAGAAGATGGGGTCCCAGGATCCTTTTCATGTGCAGGGAAGTGAGGCAACACCTCCCCATTCCCTTTCTCATTTTGTCGCAGCCCCGAGGGATGGAGTCCCCGGAGCATCCCAGAGTCTCAGGGAGGAGGGCCAAATGCCCCCCACATCATATATAATTGCACCATTTCACTGGGATTTGCCCCACCAAGGGGGGGCATTTATTTTTGTACCGTGGCACTTTGGCTTTTTTTTAAATTTTGCATTTTATGTGATTGGTCCGATTATATAGATAGAATATTTCAACATCATCAACAAGATTCAATGAAACACTATTAAATTTCAGCTCTTACAAAACAATTGAAATTAAAATTTAAAATATAGCTTTAAACTGTTCCTGTTCATATCTATAATGCTTTAGTGTGTTTTTCAAAACATTGAAAGTTACTGAAGTAATTTGTGAAATTTACCACATTTTCTTCATTATCATTTTTAAAACATTGTCTACTACTTTAAATGTTGGCTGAAAAAATTCTGCAAATGTTTTTTATTTTTTGAAGAGTTTTTACCTCAGATTGAGGTATAGCAGCCATAGCAGTTATTGCAATGAGATAATGTTTCATTAATTTCTGTAATTTCTGACCTATAACAAAAATATAAGCATTCAAAGTTTCATACAACGTATCTATGGGTTGTTCCCCAACTTCCAATAAAATAATCATTTATCTCTCCATGAAAGAGTTGGCCTACACTGTAAGTGTGCATGTGTACTCTGTAATACTTAGGGTATGCTTTATTCATCAATGGTTCTGCTATTCTTTTAGCAAACCTGTTACAATATTTGTTTCCAAAGTCCAAACACAAGTTCTCCTGGATTCAGTAGACACACCTTTTGAAAGTACCATTGGTAATTAATGCTTGCATTTCATCATTCCAGTTTGAGAAGTGAGAATAGTTTTCTTTTGATATTAAAGGTATTAGGAATTCATCAATGGTAACAAAACCTGCAGACAGTACCACCCAGAAATACAAAGCATTCTGAAAAATATTAAGCTAAAAGTAAAGTATCTGACCATTGAAAATGCTTTCATTCTACATTGCATCATAGTCATCTAAAAAGTCAAATGAATAGATCACTTTGTATCCTAGAAATAAACCACACGAGTGAGGTTTGTTGCATTTTTATTTTGGAAATACATTTCAGCATCAATTTGTAACTTAATGGAGTCTTAAAACAAGGGAATTTTGCTTCAATTTGGGCTTATGCCCTAATACTGGCTGCTGGGAACTGTGCCCACTGTTGGTGTGGTGTTGTTCTGTTTCTCTTGATGTGTTCAATATATGAAGATATCAGTGAGCATACCAGACATAAGAGGGCAATTGCTTGTGTTTTTATGGTGAAACAAGGATCAGCATTATACACTGAAGCACAATTTTTTAACGCCCTAAGGAAAATTTTCAAGTGTCTCTGTCCTATTCAGTGGTAAAAGGGGTTTGGAGGCAAGATGTAATCTAAATCAGTGGTTTCCAATCTGCGGTCCGGGTACCCCTGGGGGTCAGCAAAGCCCCCTGAGGGGTTCCGCGGCTGCTTAGCAAATTTAATAATATTAGCAGATTTGGTCCCCAGCTTTCAGAAATGACTCACCCCAGATTCAAATAATGTTTTAGAGGGGGTCCCTGGGTTCAGTGCTGATAAAGTCCACAGAAGTACACAGAAGTCAAAAGGTTGAGAAACCACTGATCTAAATCAAGACAAAAAGTGTGTGGAACGTGGGCAATCTCCCTAGAATGTGATTCTCTAATTCCTCCTAGTAAACACCACCTTTCAGCAGGCTGGCTCCTACACTTCCATGAGATATATCTCTGGTAACTTTGTATATTTCATTTTGTTTGTTTAGCTTTTTTATTGCTGCAGCTGGATTTTTTAAATCCAGTACATATTCTTCATGGCCCATCCTCATAAAGAATACCATGAATATGAGCTAAATTACCTGTGAAATTGATGTTATTATGAGCCAGACATAACTCCAGAGTGGTTTCACATATTCTGTCATACTATCTTTAAATGTCTTCCATTTATTTTACAAAGAAGAGTCATCATTAGCCTCTTTTCTTTGACTAGGGAGACTCTTCATTATTAAGCCTTTTAATGGAACAGGTTTACATTCTGGTGCTTTTGAATCTTGAGAGATACAGATATTGGAACATTAAAAATGTATATCTGACTCACTTTTAGGGTGTTTTGGGAAGTTGGCAATATTACGTTATCCACATATATTTTAGTGCATACCACTTTTAGATTCTGTGAAGGGAGTCTGATTGGGACACAGTTAGCAAGAGAGTTGTCCCTTGCAATCAGAAGAGGTTTCAGAAGTTCCCTTGGCCTGCTGTGTAGGAGGGACCACACTACACTGACACCAAGCTTGTACTCTTATTCATAGGTGACAGTGACAGTATCACAGTTTTTGTTCCATGCATCCTCAGCTCTGGCACATGATCTCGATAGGTTGCCTGATCCCTCTACCATGAGCTCACCAACGGTTGGTACCCAGCTAGCTACAGGATATGTCACTGAGGTTATAATCTGTTTTAGACTGTCCTGGGTGTTCCACAAATCCTGCAGGAGAGTAAATTGTGGTTGATCATGTGGACTCTCCCATCCTGGAAAGCCCATCAGATGTTTTATTAATTATCTTTTGTGAAACAACGCAGGTTCTGAACCCACAGCTCATCATTATATAAGACCATTGAAATCAAGGCTTGTTTTAACATAGCAGTAGCTCTCTCAATTACCCCGTTTGAACTGGGTCTAAAGGGGTGTGGGAATTGGAGACTTCCTCCACCTTAGGTAGTGTCTCTGCTAAAGCCCTAGAGATAAAAGCTGTCACTTGATCATAATGAAATGTATGAACTCCACCCATCACTACTAAGCCTCACAAACCCTTTATGATTGTGCAAGTCTTAGCTTGCATTGGTGCCCCAACCACATAAATTGTGAGCTGAGTCTACTCCTATCAATATATATTTCACCTATCTGATGTTTGACACAGACCAACATGGTCCAAGTAAACTATTTGGAAGGGATGTTCTGCTTTTTCCATCTGATGTTTTGGGAGGCTTACAATTATAGAAACATTTATTTTTTGACGAATTCCACATTGTAGTACATATTGTTTTATTTACTTTTTGATTGTTAATGGCCACCAGTAATATTCCTGTAATATGCCCAGTATTACAGACAACCCAGCATGCACAAAGCCTATTTCTTCATGAGCAGTTTTTATTAGGTTTAATTTGAAAGACTCATTTTGATATTTTATGTGTGCTAACTGTAGAGAGCCCATCTTGCCTTCTCCAGAAAGCCAAGAGGAGGGTCTTTTTTATTGTATGATTATTGGACTACTAGTATATGTCCGGGTCAATGCTGATTTTCAACTGAGTCATCACTTCTACTTTGAAAACCTATACTTACACGGCAGATTTTGTATAGTTCTCAGTGGCAAAATTGCCTTTACAGTGCATTCCCTCACTTTTCCTCACTCCAGGGAGCCAGTGTTTGCTGGACCTCCATCATTGGAAGCTGTGGTTGAACAGCATTTATCTGAGCCTAAAGTTGCTTGACTTTTAGCATCACTCCAAGTGAAATCTTTATAAACATTCTTCTCCAAATGCTTTAATGACATTCTGTGTTCCTGCACACAAAATGATGATTTAGATCTGATTAAAGTAAGAACTGATGTACAGCTTTCTGTGAGGTTAAGATGAGTATATTTAAATCTGCAATTTGTGCATTTAAGTCGTTTAAGGGTGTCACATATTTGTGTTCAGTTTTACGTTCTGAGCCACTGAATCACTCTTGCACTGCTGCATGCGCTGAAGAATATGTCTGTTTCATGCCTGTTGCTGCCTGCAGTAATCTGTCAGTTTAGAAAACTTCACAATACTCATTATATTTTCTATGATGGGGCCTCAGGTGTTATCTGTCAATACTGTGTTTTTATTTTAGGATCATGTTCAAATTGGATATCTGTACTCACCTGACTCTTGACTCATTCCTCCCAATGGACATGCACTTAGGATGCTTGCTTTAGTTGCCACTTCTAAGGATAGTACTGGTGTTACTATGATTAGTTTCTTTCCTTTGGATATGGGTGGCCTTTTGAAAATTGCAGTTTGTAGAGGTTGTTTATAAGTGGTATTTATATGCATTAGGTGTGGTTTGTCGTTCACTGTATAGTATACATGTATATCCAGACTGACTGGGTACAAGTCTGACCGCCAAATGAAATATAATATCTCATGGCTGTTGATTCCAATCATTTTTGGAAAACGTAGGTGTGAACATTTGACATAAGGGTCTCACTCTTTCAGTGAAACGTGGCAGATTTGTTCTGCCAAAATAAAGGAATCCCATTGATTCTTATAATTCCCTGATGGATTTTGTATGGGAGGCTCCAGTGTTCCTCATTTTTCATAGAACACAGATGTGAGTAATTTTCTTTCACTGGATATCTGATACCATAAGAATATTTAATTCAAAAAGCATATTTTTGACTTCCTGAAATTCAATTCTTAGCTTGCTGCTGCTAATTCTGTAAATATGTTTGCCAAATAATTGAAACAGAGAATAAGCCAGGGCTATTTGTATTCCCCTGAGGTTTTCATATAAATCCAAACTAGATCCCCCCTATTGTGAAAGGGGTCAGATATTGTGATTGTGGTGCTAAATGTTGTGCTATATCTAAAGTGTTTTTGTATTTTGTGAGTTAGGTGCACCATCGATCCATTGCTATGTGCTTTCCGTGCTCCATATGTTTTGCAAGGTAAGTTCATTAAGTATATAGTCCAATATGATTCTTCAAGATTAGGTTTTAAAATTGGGTAAGTGGGGGTATTTATCGCTGATGGGCAAGTAACTTTAATTCACTAATACTATAATTCATCTGTAATTTGTTTGAGATCTTTAGGTGCTTCCTGCTTTATTAGATATTGTTTTTGAACTTACAGGTTATCTCTCAAATGAATCACAATTGGTGTTGCACTTTTATGGCAACCTATTTGTTTTTTTAAATGCAGGAGCCAGTTGTAATGTTCACTTTATTGCATACCTGTCATTAAGTAGCTGGCACACTATTGAAGAAAATGCTCCTATTATCACTTCCTCTGATAATGGAGCCTCACTTATAACCTGTGTGGGTCAATCATCTTCTGCTAGTATTACGTCGAGTGAGTCTATAATATCATGGAGATTATTTGCTTAATATCTTCTTCAAACTGGATACAAACTTTATAAATAAATATGGTTTGTTTAGAAACCTATGAGGTGCTGTGTCACCAAGTAGGGTTGGAGCTTCTGGTGGGCTATAGTTCTATTGTCGCACTGTTTAATCCAGCCGCTGCCCATGTTCCATTCCTCAATAGAACTCTCTTTCTGTGAGACATCTAGCTTCCTTGCTGCATATATTCTTTGGTTCTAAAAAGATTGCTTTGAGAGAAACCCTAAACTGTCCCCTCTTCATTGCTGATAGGCTTGTCAGGTAGTGTGGAAGAATGAAAACCTTTGTATGAGTACACCTTCTTCTCTCCACGTTCCTGTGAAGAATACCAGTACCACTCATCAGAGGATTGATATCTCTGTGGTGCTCTTCTTTCTCATATCTCTCAGGCTGTATTCTCTCTGCTCTTCATCTTTACAGTAGAATTGTGACCTTTTTAAATCCATCCTGGGAGTTTGTACTCTCTATTTGACCATTGCAATTCCGGCTTCCTTCCCATTGAAAGATTTTCATTCTCCAACATAGAAGGTATCGCTTCCTGCACAAAACAATCCTGCCTGTAGCACAGACATCCTTGCACCATGTTGCTTCGTGCCTGCATTGGCACAAGGCTGCACACACACACTGTGCTAGCAGAAACGTACCATATCTTAGTAGATATTGCACATTTCTTTAGTTTCCCTTTCACATAATGCAGCCCAGCAACATTCCTTCTTGCCCTGCATTGAATGAAATGTAAGTAAATATGCGCCTTAGTGTGCAACCAGTGGAGCAGAATGAGAAAACAATCCAACTAACTGATAGGCTTTCCTTGCTAACCCAAACAGTACCTCATTTTGTTTAGATGGGCAATGATCGTTATAATATTTATTGACTGTGGATGAATGGCTGCATGGATGAATGGCTGTAGTTTGCACCTGTGTAAGTCTCTGTCCAGCCCCTACTATGCAGAAGAAGTATATGTATTACATACTGACAGTGGCCTGTATGTAGTTATAGTTAGGACCAGTTTCAACAGGAAAAGAGTTTTTTGTTTTGCTAATAACTTGGTGGCAGTTTGATGAATCTTCACGAAATTTTCAAAACCAGTTTGTCACTCACTTCAGCTGCCGTTTTGAAAGTTTTGTGGTGATCCGCCAAGCATGGGCTGTGAAAAAGGGGGGTCCCAAAACATGTTTTTCCCACGCAATTCCCATGGGAATTTTGAACATGACTACAGTCTGAACCGCTGAACAGAATTACACCACTTTTGGCAGAAAGCTATATCTTGGTCCAGAGAAAGTGCTTTTTGTAATTTTGTTTAAATCTATTCAGTATTTTTGGTTGGTGTTATTAAAGAAAAAAGATCCAGGTCCAGTACAGCTCTCCAGAGGGCAGTCACCTCCTCCTGGTTGCTACAAGCCAGCGACCGTACTCCTGCCTGACTTGAGAGCCAGCCAGCAGCAGTTAGTGCTAGTATTGCTGCCACTCAAGGCCAGCACCAAGGTTTCCATTGCCCCTAAGAGCCTTACCATGCCTTTCCAAGATCGTTATTTTTTCCAACTCTCCCACTCTCCTGTGTCCCCAGCGCACCTCCCCCCTTCCAGGACCTACTTAATGGAGGCCGCAGCAAAGCCGTACATTGGCCGCATGCAGCAGGAATGCCAAAGGCACACCAAAAGCAAGCCTGTCTGCGCCTGTCCATGTCTCGACCACGCCAAGACCAAGGAACCCAGGCCGTTCGGATTCCCACAGGTACTCCGCCGCCGATCCCTGTACTGTAGACCCCGGTCAAAACAACAACTAATGCATCACAGAACCCTACACCACAGAGGGACCATTCATTTGTCTCCAATGCCACTTCACCTCCACACCAGGACGAACCACCTCCGCACAATCTCGCATTATGCTATTTCTGCCGGCTGAGACCCCACCGGATCAACTTAAAAGTCCCCTGATCAATGCCAGATCGCTATGTAAACATGCTACTGAAGTCTGGGACACCCTTTCCACCCTTGCCCCAATGTAACCTTCATCACAGAGACAAGGCTCACTCCTCATGAGCCCCAGACTTGGCCTCCGCCACACCCAGTGGCTAAAAGATGAAGCACCACCACCACACCAACAGACAGGAAGACAGGATTGCCATTGTTCACAAGGGAGATATGATCTGTACAACCACCAAATGCGAAACCACACTGTTCATGCAACACCTGAGTTTCCAGCTCCAAGCCAATGACAAAACCACCATCAGAGGCACCCTCCTACACAGACCCCAGGACCACGGACCCGCCTCAGCAACACCATCTCAGAATTAATCTCCCTACTTGCCATCGAATCCAAACACTTAATTTTCCTAGGAAACCTTAATTTTCACCTGGACAACCTAACAGACCCCAACTCCACCAACCTCCTGGAATGTATGGACAACATTGGCCTCACACATTTGGTCTCAGACAGCCACACCATGGGACTTACTTCATCCCATCGTACACTTTGCCGTCACCGGATCCCCTGCACCACCCCCAACTATCACAGCCCCCCATTCGGCAACCAAATTAAGGTCACCCAACACCAATGGACAGACACCCTCAGCCTCTCCCAACCCACGTCTCCACCAACTTCAACCAAGCTATAGAGAACGTCAGTGCCTGGATTGCCGGTGCTGCCACCAAGTCACCCCTGTCAAACCAGCTAGAACGAACAGACCCACCAAACGAGCCATTTGGTACACCCCAGAACTCAGCACAGCTAAACACTGATGCAAACAACTGGAAAGAAAATGGCACTCATGCAGAAATGACAGCAATCAAACCAACTTCACGTCTGCCCTCAACAACTACCACCACCTCCTAAAAGCCCAAAAGAAGAAGGCCCTGACACACCACATTGAGACTAGCTGCAACCAGACCAATGAACTCATTTCCATCGTCATAGAGTTCACCTGCCCATCAGCCACAGAAAACAATCTCTTCCTCACAAGAACTCTGCAAGCTCTCACAGACCACTTCCACAACAAGATAGCCAACCTTTACAGAAATTTTGAGCCCCAAGCCACCGACCTCCTCAACATTCCAATCTCTTCAGAAACAGCCGCCGACCACCCGCTCACCACATGGGAACAACTCAACACTGCAAATGCCAAAGCCCTAATGAACTCTGTCCACTCAGGAGCACCAACCGACCCCCCCATCAACTTTTCAACCTCGGATACGAAAAGATCAATCACCAGCTCACCACTATCCTCAACACATAAATCTACACAGCCATTTTCCTTGATGCCGGGAAATACACAGAGGTCCACCCCTCCTCAAGAAACCCTCTGCAGACCTCATCAACCTACAGAACTATTGCCCCATCTTGCTGCTCCTGTTTTCCACCAAAGTCCTAGAGAAGTACATTATCCGCCAACTCACTAAACACTTGGAGAGATACAACATACTAGATCCCTCCCGAATCCAAATTCAGAGCCACCCACACCACTGAAACAGCCCTTGTCACCACAACAGACAACATCCGCACCCTACTCGACAAAGAGAATCTGCTGTCCTGATCCTTTTCAACCTCGCCGCTGCATTCAACACCGCCACCCACCAAACACTCATCAACTGACTGCATCAGTGTGGAATCAAAGACGATGCCCTTAGATGGATGGCATCCTTCCTCTCGGGGTGCACACAGAGGATCTGTCTCCCTCCATTAACCTCTCAGCCAAAGCACATCATCTGCAGCGTCCTGCAAGGTTTGTTCATCAGTCCCACCCTCTTCAACATCTACATGACGCAACTAGCAGACATTGTCAGAGCCCACAACAGCAACATCATCCCCTACGCTGATGACAACCAGCTCATCCTCTTACTCTCAGTGGACTCTACCACTCAGAAAACCAACTTTCACAACTGCATGACGAACATCGCAGCCTGAATGAAGGGCAACTGCCTGAATCTCAACACAGACAAAACCCAAGTACTGATCTTTGGCAGCCCACCTCAATCTGGAATGACTCCTGGTGACCATCAGAACACAGACCCGCCCCCACTCCAAAAGATCACGCCCGCAACCTCAGCATCATCCTAGACAGTGAACTCTCAATGAAAAAACAGGTCAATGCCATCTAATCAGCCTGCTTCCACACGCTCCGCATGTTCTGCAGTGTTTTCAAATGGCTTCCCTCTGACACAATAAAACAGTGATGCAGGCACTCATCACCAGCTGTCTCGACTACAGCAATGCACTCTATGCAGGTACCACTCACAAACTCATAAAAAGACTCCAGACGATCCAAAACACTGCAGCCAGATTGATCCTATTCTTGCCCAAAAGGATCCATATCTCCCACCACCTAAGAGACCTCCACTGGCTCCCAATCCAGAAGAGACGCAATGTCAAGCTTCTGGCCCACTCATGCAAAGCCCTTCATGACCAGGGACCAGCCTACATGAACCACTGCCTTAAATTCCACCAGCCTCCCAGAAACCTCCACTCTGCTCACAACGCCCTCGCACAGATACTTGCCTCCAAACCAGAGGACAATTCTTCTCCCACATAGACGTCAAATCCTGGAGCAACCTTCCCCTCCACCTTTGTACAGTAACCTCACTGGGGACTCAAGACCTGGCTTTTCGACTGAGACTCTCAGCCCAAAGCCTGGATACCCTCACAGGTGATAAGTTACACTTTATGAGAACAGATTGATTGATTGATATATATGTCTAGAGATGCATAGGGTCCATGAATCTGACAGATTCCAAAATGAGATTTGATTGACTGCCACCATTTCATGCAGGAAGAGGTGGCAGCCATCTTAGGACTCAGACAAGCCCCAAGAATTTTTTTTAACAAAGACATGGGGACAGGGTAAAAATATCCTGACCCCCCTCAGGCTTGGTGGTGGGGTCCCACAGGGACCCCGCTGGGGGCCAATAACGTTTTAAAAAAAGATTTTCCCACAAATCCACAGGGGATCTGTGGGACAATTTTTAAAAAACAAGCGCAATTTCTAGCATTTGTTTTTATTAGCCCCCTAGGTGGACGAGGTTCTTGGGGGAATTGTTCATTGTTAACTTTTAAATGGGAGGGAGGGCTACCGAGGCCACTTTCTGTCCCTGGGAACCCATCCCCCAGGATCTGCCTGTGCACCTAATGGTTGGTGAGGGGAGCCGCTCATCCTTCTTTCTGGAGTCATTAATGGCCCAGGGGACCCCATCCCTCAGGGTTCTGCTTCTGCTTTGTCCCCGGGTGCCCAACCCGGTGAATGGTGATTTCTCTGCCCGCACTGGTGCAGGCATGGAAAGCTGTGTTTGCTCTTACTTGGCGGGAGCAATTTCAAAGCTCCCATCTAACAAGAGCAAACACTAAGGACCTAATTACGAGTGTCGCAGTCCATGGATAACTAAACCTATGGTGGCAGTTGGATCTCCACAATCCTGGGGGTCCAACTGCCGGATTAAGATCCTGGTATTCGGACCACCAGGAGACCGCCATCTCCGCTGGATCAGAGTTCCACACAGCTGTTCTGATCACAACTTTGCTTTCCGCCAGCCTTTTAATGGCAGGGTCCTCACCATGAAAAAGCTGGTGGAAAAGTAGTGCTGGGTGCCACCGGGAGGCCCCTGCACTGCCCACGAGCATGTTGTGGAAGTGCAAGGGCCCTCCTGCCAGCACCCTCGGAATGCGCACTGTCCGCTGTGGCAGACAGTGCCTGTTCCGAGGGTGCTATGTGTGGTGACATTGGCCTCGGCTCCCTCATGGAGCCGAGGGCAATGCTACCACACTGTTTTCCACCAGGCTTACCAGTGGAAACATTGTAATACAATGATTCCACCGGTCAGCCCGGCGGAAACATCGTAATATGATGAGAGTGAGGCCGCCAGCTTGACAGCGGCCTCTCCACCGCCATATTGGAGTTGTGGAGGTTCAAACGCCTAACTCGGAATGAAGCCCTATGTCTGCTCCCAGCATAAAAAATGCTCTGTTCATCTTGGAGCCAGCATTTTGCCTGTTCCCCCTCTGCACTGATGCAGGCAAGGAAACAGTTGAAAAATTGCTCCTATCCACAGGGAGCAGCATGTTTAGCTGCTCACTGTGGGTGGGAGCAATGCCGGCTGCCTGCGGTCCTCAACAAAGATGCAGTGATACCCTGGGTGGACTCTAGGTCACCTACCCTTTATTGGCTGGGCCAAAAGGGATTGGGTCTACGGGGATGAAATCAGCCAAGGAAGAGAAGCCACGAGGCATGGAATTGGCTGAATGCAGGGGGTTGACCACAGGACCTGGCCACAGGCCAGGCCCTGTGGATAACCCCAATGCCATGCACGGCTGTGGTTGGATTATTGTATAGTAATTAAATATTAGTTTTAAAACATAGAAGTTTACTAAAAAAAACTAAAAGTTACAAGACCATTTGTCGCAGGTCAAACAGTATAAAGACCACTGAAACGTATTTTAGGTGACGGTAAGTGGTTTATTTTCCTTATGATAGGGGGGGTGGTTTTGGAGTAGTATACACAAAGTCACAAGTTTTATCGTCTTTCTTAGTCACTTGTTCTTCCTTTGTATTGCTTCCCAGGTTCGTGATGGTATATCCTTGTTTCTTGTTTTACAGGTAACCCAGCTGTCGTACTCGCTCATCGGAGTCCAGGATGGTGCCGGAAATAGAAGGGAGAACGCCAAGGTAAGTATTGGGTTTCAGTAATAGGCTTTTCCTATACTCTTACTTTTGGACTGGGAGGTGGTATACACAAAAGGAGGGGGTTGGTGCCAGTGGGGAAGTGGTTCAGGGACTAGTGCGCACACTTCTATTATTAGTGTAGAAATAAGTGACCCCGGTGAGTTACTTATAGTGCCCTTCCTTTTACCTCCCTCTCCAACCCTCCTTTATGACCCCTCCCCAGTCCCTTCTCCCCTATTTCCCTTCTTTCTGTCCCAAAAGGACCGTACCTTGTTAAGCCACGACCCTCCAGGGTCGTGGCTGGATTGGTAGTGTTCCTCCTGCTGGTGTCCTGCTTCCAGGTTCAGGAGCTCTTCTCTTCCCTCTCTGTCTGTCAATTCCTCGTCTGCTTCTTTCCTGGTGTCCTTCTCCTCCTCGCGCTGCTCTCTCCTTGGTCTCTCTGCGTCTTCTTTTCTCTCCTCTCGCCTTTCTTTTACCGCGTTGTTCCTCTCCCTCCACTCTCTCGCGTCTCCTGTTTTCACCTTTTTAACCCGGGAAACACACGTCGTTTCCCGGGCAACGGTACCTTGTCGGCCGTGTTCCGGCCGCGTCTCCCCGGCAACGGGAAGACCCGTAAATGACGTATCGGCTTCGGCCGATACGTCAGTTCCCCTGTCCGTAGCCGGGCGATCCCGGCTACACTCCCCTCCCCAGGAAAGGTCCTGGTCGAGGACCGCAGCAGCGTCTGGGAAGCGGGATAAATAGTCAGCTGGGGCCTGTTGGCGACCGGGGATGTGACGGACCTGGAAGGAAAATGGTTGCAGTTCAAGGAACCATCGTAATATCCGAGAATTGGTATCCTTGTGGGCAGATAACCACGTGAGGGGAGCATGATCTGTAAAAAGTATGAAGGGGCGGCCGAGAAGGTAATATTGTAACGTATCCACGGCCCATTTTATGGCCAGACATTCTTTTTCAATAGTCGGATAGTGTTGCTCCCGGGGAAATAGTTTCCTGCTGATGTACACTACCGGGTGGTCTCTACCGTCCCCGTCAGGTTGGGCCAATACTCCCCCTAAACCCACATCTGAGGCATCAGTATAGAGATGGAAAGGTTTGGAGAAGTCTGGGCAACGGAGTACCGGATCTCTGGTTAGGAAGGATTTTAGTTGTTCAAAGCTGGACGTCTGTTGGGCCGAAAAGGGTGCTAGCCGATTAGGATGGGATTTAGATAGAAGGTCTGTGAGAGGGGCAGCTATGGTAGAATACTCAGGTATGAATCTTCTATAATACCCTACTAACCCTAAGAAGGAGCGTAACTCTTTCTTGGTTGTTGGTTTAGGGGCATTTAGTATGGCCTCTACTTTTTTTGTTTGGGGTTTCAGGTTCCCTTGACTAATTTTATACCCCAAGTATGATATGTCGGGAGTTCCTGTGACGCATTTTTTTGGATTGGCAGTTAACCCTGCGGTGACAAGGGTGTGGAAAACTTGCTGTAAATGTTTTAGATGATCACTCCAGGTTTCACTGAAAATTACCACATCGTCTAGGTAGGCCGCTGCAAAAGATTGGAAGGGATTTAGGAGTCTATCCATTAACCTCTGGAACGTGGCTGGTACTCCGTGTAAACCAAAGGGTAGTACAGTGAACTGATACAGACCGGACTGGGTGGCGAATGCTGTTTTTTCTTTATCTTCTGTGTCTAAGGGAATCTGCCAATACCCTTTTGTCAAATCTAAGGTGGTCATATATTTGGCTTTCCCTAGTTTCTCTAATACGTCGTCAACTCTGGGCATAGGATATGTGTCAAACAGGGAGTTTTCGTTTAGCTTCCTGAAATCAATACAGAATCTAATAGTACCGTCGGGTTTTGGTACTAAAACCACCGGGGAGCACCAGGGACTATTTGAAGGTTCAATCACCCCTTGGTCTAACATTTTCTGTATTTCAGTCTCCATAATCTATTTCCTTGCTTCAGGAATACGATATGGTCGTAACCTCACAATCCTCCCTGGTATGGTTCTTATTTTATGAGTTATCAAGGTGGTTCTACTTGGTAATGCTGAAAAGAAATCCCGGAAATGTTAAAGTACTCTGTATACCTGTTCTTTTTCGGCTTTTGTTAAGGTTTCATTTACTGAGGGTAGATCGTCCCTGTTACTGTGTTCGGTTGGACAGAACTCAATACTTGACTTATTATTGGTGACATAGAACTCCTGCCAACACGCCGGCAGTGTTCGAGGGGTCTGGGTCTTCCCATTTTTTTAGGAGATTTATATGATAAATCTGTGATTTCTGGGGAGTATCTGATAACTCCACCAGGTAGGTAACTGGAGATACGGCTCTTATTATCTTATATGGGCCCTGCCATTTAGCAATTAGTTTTTGTTCTGAGGTCGGACGCATAATTAAGACCTGATCCCCTGGTTGTAAAACCCGTAACTTGCTTCCGCGGTCATAATATTGTTTTTGAGTGTTTTTAGCTTGTTCCATATTTACCTTGACCGTATCCCATAGATTTTGTAGTTGCGACCTTAAATTGTGAGCATATTCTAGAAGGGGTCTTCCCCCTTCTTCGGCCTCTTTCTCCCATGTTTCGATGGCCATGTCAAGAAGAGATCTTGGCTGTCTTCCAAACACCAGTTCAAAGGGGCTGTGTCCTGTAGAGGACTGTTCATGTGTTCGAATGGCATATAACACTAAGGGTAGTTTTTGATCCCAGTCTCTCCCTGACTCTTCCATTACTTTTTTTAGTACGTTTTTTATTGTTTGGTTATATCTTTCGACTAATCCATCCGTCTGAGGATGATATACCGAGGTACGGATTTGGGAAATACCTAAGGTTTTACATATTTGCTTCATAAGAGTGGACATAAAAGGAGTCCCCTGGTCAGTGAGTATTTCATGTGGGAATCCTACTCGGGAAAAAACTTTAATCATGGCCTGGGCCACTGTCTTGGTTGTCATACTTTTTAAGGGAATGGCCTCGGGGTATCGGGTGGCATAGTCAACCAGTACTAGGATGTACGTATAACCTTTTGTGGATGGTATTACGGGTCCAATTAGATCCATTCCTGTCCTACTGAAGGGAATGTCAATAATGGGTAGTGGTATTAGAGGAGCTTTCTTAGGTCTGCCGGGTTCAGTGAGTTGGCATCTGGGACATTGGGAACAAAACTTACGTATGTGAGCAAACACCCCCGGCCAATAGAACCGTCTAAGAAGGTATTCTTCTGTTTTTTCTCTCCCATAATGGCCTCCCCCTGGTTGACAATGTGCCATCGTTAGGACCTGATTGCGATAATGATCGGGTACCACTAATTGCTGTTTATGTTCTCCGGTATTGGTAGTGGTTACTCTATATAAGAGGCTTTTCTTAATGAGGAAGTAGGGACCTACCTCTTCGGTTTCTTCTTCTCTGGCCGACTTCCAAGCGTGAGCGAGAGAAGGATCTATTCTTTGCTGATGGGGAAAACTGACAGGGACTTCATGTGTTTCTGCAATAATGCCTGTGTCTGGTCCTGTTCTCTCCTTCCCCAAGTAAGTCAATTTTTCTATTCGTTTCTCTCTGCGTGATAACTTCCTCCGGATTGTGGGGCTTTCTATACTACTATTGGAGAAAGGGGCTTCTCTCCACCAATCCTGTGTCAGTTTGGGTTGTCGAACATAATCCAGTATTTCTTGGAAATGTTCATAATCAGTTCCAATGATGCACTCCACAATCAGATTGGGCATTATACCCATCGACAAGATATCTCGGTGTTTTCCCCATTCGACTGTGACGTCACATAAAGGGTATTGTTCTTTATCTCCATGTATGCAACATATATTCACCCATTGTTCGTTTCTCTCATCTTCTACGGGGACTATATCTGTTCTCACCACCGACTGACTACATCCTGAGTCAACAAGGGCCCATATGAGTTTCCCGTTGACTGTCAAAAGCTGTTTAAATTTTGGGATACCTTTTCCGGTACACAGTACCCTTCGCCTAGTAACTCCAATTTCCATTGGCTCACTACTATCTTGTTTCCTGGGGCACATTCGGGCGATGTGGCCCCACTCCCCACAGTTGTAACATTGGGGTCCTGCTACCGGGGGAGGGTTAGGAACTCGGTGAGGTACTGGTTCCTCCGGGAAGGGTTTAAATGCAATTTTAGGAATGGGAGGTCCTGGTTTTAGGTTGGGTCGGGTGGATATATTTCTTACATCAGTGGAGCGATGATAGGCACACGCTAAATCAATTGCCATGTCAGTAGTCACCTTTGGATGTTGACGTATCCAATGTTTAGTGGAGGTAGGCAGGGACTCTAAATACTGTTCAAGGACGATTGTTTGGATCACTTCCTCCCTACTATTTCCGGAAGACCCCAACCATTTTAAGGCCAAGTCCTTTACTCGATAATAAAAGGTTCGGGGGTCTTCATTGGGTCCCCATTTAATTTTTCTGAACTTAACCCTATAATATTCTGTGTCATGTCCCACGCATTCCAAAATACTAGTCTTTATCTCTTGATATGGCGTGGTTCCACCCGGGTTTGCTACTTGATATGCCGCTTGTAGAATCCCTGTAAGTAAGGGGGCGACATACTGACCCCATCTATCCTCAGGCCATTGGGCGGAGGACGCCACTCTCTCAAAATTAGTGAAAAAAGCTTCGGGGTCTTCCCCGTCTTGATACTTCTGTAACACGGAACTTGGGACATTGGGATGTACTTTACTACTAGCAATGGTCTCAGTCAATTTTTTCATGGCGGTCTCATGTACCAGTTGATTATTCGCGAGGATGGTTGCCTGACTTTTCAAAGCCGACTGCAACGCCTCCCTGTCCTCCTTGGCCTCTCGCTGGTGGGCCTCCCACACCAGTTGGAGATGCCGCTGGCCCTCGGCCAATTGCTTTATCATATCCTCTAATGAGGGTTGGTCACTCATGGTTATACTGTTCGATTACTGCGAGGGCTATACAGGTTTAGATCCCACTTCTGACACCACTGTCGCAGGTCGAACAGTATAAAGACCACTGAAACGTATTTTAGGTGACGGTAAGTGGTTTATTTTCCTTATGATAGGGCGGGTGGTTTTGGAGTAGTATACACAAAGTCACAAGTTTTATCGTCTTTCTTAGTCACTTGTTCTTCCTTTGTATTGCTTCCCAGGTTCGTGATGGTATATCCTTGTTTCTTGTTTTACAGGTAACCCAGCTGTCGTACTCGCTCATCGGAGTCCAGGATGGTGCCGGAAATAGAAGGGAGAACGCCAAGGTAAGTATTGGGTTTCAGTAATAGGCTTTTCCTATACTCTTACTTTTGGACTGGGAGGTGGTATACACAAAAGGAGGGGGTTGGTGCCAGTGGGGAAGTGGTTCAGGGACTAGTGCGCACGCTTCTATTATTAGTGTAGAAATAAGTGACCCCGGTGAGTTACTTATAGTGCCCTTCCTTTTACCTCCCTCTCCAACCCTCCTTTATGACCCCTCCCCAGTCCCTTCTCCCCTATTTCCCTTCTTTCTGTCCCAAAAGGACCGTACCTTGTTAAGCCACGACCCTCCAGGGTCGTGGCTGGATTGGTAGTGTTCCTCCTGCTGGTGTCCTGCTTCCAGGTTCAGGAGCTCTTCTCTTCCCTCTCTGTCTGTCAATTCCTCGTCTGCTTCTTTCCTGGTGTCCTTCTCCTCCTCGCGCTGCTCTCTCCTTGGTCTCTCTGCGTCTTCTTTTCTCTCCTCTCGCCTTTCTTTTACCGTGTTGTTCCTCTCCCTCCACTCTCTCGCGTCTCCTGTTTTCACCTTTTTAACCCGGGAAACACACGTAGTTTCCCGGGCAACGGTACCCTGTCGGCCGTGTTCCGGCCGCGTCTCCCCGGCAACGGGAAGACGCGGAAATGACGTATCGGCTTCGGCCGATACGTCAGTTCCCGTGTCCGTAGCCGGGCGATCCCGGCTACACCATTATAGTTATAAAATACCATTTAAAAACCTTAGAAATTCACTTAAAAAGCAAAGGTTACAGAGACTGTATAATTAGGTTCAGGTTTTACACACACAAAACTAGAAATTCAGCAGTTAGAGTTATCTCAAGAGACTGTGGGCCTCATTATGAACCTGGCGGCCGGCGGTAAGCTGGCGGTAACACCGCCAACAGGCTGGCAGTGTTTCGCCAGCTATTATGACTGTGGCGCTATAGCCACGGCCATACTGCGGCCCGTCCACAATACCACCAGGCTTTAGCCTGGCGGTCATAATCCTCAGGGCAGCGGTGCAAGCACCGCTGCCCTGGGGGTTATGAGTCCCCGACTGCCAGCCTGGCCACGGCGGTAAACACTGCCATGGAAAGGCTGGTAGTAAGGGGACTTGGGGTGCCCCTGGGGGGCCCTGCACTGCCCATGCACTTGGCATGGTCAGTGCAGGGGCCCCCAAGCATAGCCCCATTGTGCATCTCACTGCCCGAATTTCGGGCAGTGAAACACGCAACGGGTGCTTCTGCACCCGCTGCACATCAGCATTGCCGCCGGCTCCATTAGAGCTGGCAGCATTGTTGATGTGACTTGTTCGCTGGGCCAGCGGATGGTAACAGTGTTACCGTCCGCTGGCCCAGCGGAAAAGTCGTAAGAGGGAGCCAGAAATACCGCTGGCACTGGCGGTATTCTGGCTCCAGTAGCCTCGGCGGTGAGGTTGTAATGAGGGCCTATATCTCATGCCCTAAGGTAATTAGAACTCATTCCCTTGCCATGCCCTGCTAATTACCCCAAATATTACATCAGTCCTGACATCTTCTATGACCTCACTGCTAACATCACTGCAACAGTTATAATAAAGTTATTAATCAGAAAATTGCATATGGCGGCAGTGGGCACGCCACTCTGTAGTTATAGTTAGCATGACCAGAGATAGGGAGTTTTAAATTTTTTTAAATGAAAATCCACAAAACTTTTCAGAACTACTGCCCCCATTTCATTGTCAGAGTACTGAAAGTTTTGAAGCGTTTGGTCAAGGGAGTGCAAAGAAAATAGGGGTGCCAAAACAGGTTTGAAATCCAATGCATTTTATATAGACTTTTGTATTTTACATAGCACCAAAACAGCTAGTTGGATTGTGCTGAAATTTGGCAGCATTAGAAATTAGGATGCGCAGATTATTCTTTTTGGAACTGCAGGTAAGTAGAGTAAGTATTTCTAAAGGTATAAGGGTTTTCAACTTAGTGATATTTAGTAGCACAATCCTACTAAAAGTAGCAAGGAAGCTCAAAAAAGAAACTAGACTGCATTTGTAAAGTCACATGCTAATAGAAACCTATAAACAAATATACAACAAATAGAATATATCCTAATCCACATAAGTTTCTTTGCATGCTCTGTGGCTCACGAAGTAGAAGTGGCCCAACAAGCCAAACAAAATCCATCTTTCATATGTGCCTTGTGCAACAAAATAAAACGTTGACTTAGCAGTAAGCCGCACAAACTACTATTTGGAGAACATGGTAATTGGCCACTAGGAAAAAACTAATAATCACTAATTTTAGAACAATAACAATGATTGCCTTTCATTCACTTTGGCCTTCAAATGTAGCACAATCCTACTAAACGTAGCAAGGAAGCTCAAAGAATAAACTGGACAGCATATGTAAAGTTTCAGATTTACTACATGAAAGACCCACTTATGATCACATATCTATGAACAATTTATAAACAAATACATTCTAAATGGAATACATCTTATTCTAAATACGTTTTATTTGTGTGCTACATGGCTCACAAAATAAACCTGTGCCCAACAACCCAAACAAAACCCCATCTTCTGTATGTGCTCTCATGCAACAAAATTGTGTCGGTGAGCTATACAAACTACCATGTGGAGGACATGATAATTGACCATTAGGAAAAGAAACAGTAATCTAAATTTTTATGCCAACGATTGACTTTCATTTACTTTGGGCTTCATTTGTAGCACACTGCAAATAAACGTAGCAAGGAAGTCCAATAACTAAACTAGACTGTATATTTAAAGTTTCAGAATTACTACATGAACAACTAAAAGACACATTTATGGTCAATTGGTTATGTAAACCAATAAGCAAATACCTAAGAAATAAAATAGATAAAAAGAAAGAAATCTCATTAAATCTTATTGCCACTCTCTAGTTATAGTTAGTATTTCCAAAGAAAGGAAATCATTGGATATTAACTCCCTAATAACTTTCCACCCATTTACCAAATCACCACAAACCTTTCCAGACTTATAGCATTTTCTATATTTTGAGATGATGTCAATTTTTGTGGTAAATCCTTAAGGGAGTGCACAGATAAAAGGGTGTCCTAAAATGTGTTTTTTTAACCAATGCATTTTTCATAGACTATTGTATTTGACTTAGCGCAAAAATTGTTGAATAAATTTACATGAAATTTGGCAGAATTATACATTATGATACATACATTTTGTAACCAATTTTATTGCGTTTCAGTACACTGTGAGCACATTGATAATGTCACAATCATTGCAGCAGTGCTCGTGAAAATGATACCTCAACACATCATGTACAGGTGGTTAGCAATGTAGCACAATCAGGAGTTGTGATTCTTAGCGTGTCTAACATACACATCAACAAGAAACAAAGCAAAGGAAAAACAAGGCATAGGAGGGTGGCAGTCCATTGTTATCACATGAAGGAGCAGCATGAGATTTACAATATGTTGATACATCTACATAGGAGTTCGAGTGTTGCTAACTCTTTTGCGAGGACTAGAGGTGCTTGATCTCCGGAGATAGAAGGGGCTAGGGGCAGCAAGGAAAGAGGGTGTGAATGGGTCAAGAAGATATGCAATTCATGTAATGAACAGAGGGAGCGAGGGAGAGTGAACTTCACTTAGGTGGGGGGAATGGCACTTTGGACCACCACAATGAGGGCAAGAGTGCATGTTGGGGAGATTTAGGTATTAAGGTCTGTGTTGTAATCTTGCAGTTTGTTTAGGAGAACCTCCTAGTCATTTGCTATCAGCACTCTACGCAGGCCTCGGGGTTCCTTGCGTCTCAGAGCCGTTGCTTCTGCCTTACCCCAATTAAGGGTCGCTGAACATCAATGGTGCACACTAGGTAAGGTTGGAGTCTTCCAGTACATGGCAATAAGACTCCTGACCATGAGAAGCACTAGGTCAATGAAGCGGTTTGAAGCACTATCAACTTTAGATTATCAGAAGAATCTTGGTAGCGCTCCCCTGTCACATTACCAGTCACCTCCCCTTAAGCAGTCTCAGCGCCTTCCCATAAAACACCTGTCAACTCCAGAACATATTTAATATATCCACCCCTTGGTGAAGGCAGCGTGGGCAGTTGGTGGACAAGTCAAACATGCGATGCAGCATAGCTGGGGTTAGATATGCCCTATTTAGAATGTTGTTGTATGTATTGGAACTTGGCCTTCCGTGACAATTTCCTGGGGTATAGTAGTGCACTGTCCTATTCTTTTTTGTCAGTTCCCTACCCATGTTATCCTCCTAGCTCCTGTGCATGGTGGACATTGAATCCTGCTTCGTGTAGGCCAATGCGCACACAAACCACGTGATAAGATGGAGACCCCCGCCCATCTAATGAAGTGTGTGTATTAACGGGTGTTGGTCTGGCTCTGTATCTATTATGCCCCACAGTCTAGTCAGTTCAGCCAGTAACTGGCCATAGTCCAAAAAGTGTCCGTCTGGGACCCCCTTGTCCTCTTGCAGTCCACCAAATGGTATGATTGCTTCATTCTGAAACAATGTGCCTAATGTGTCCACGCCTGCGGCTTCCCACGTTCCCATGCCTACCCTCCCAGTCATATCAGTGAATTAGATGACGGATCTGATAGGTATTTCAGGTGAGTATTGTGGGATTTTCTGAATCTGCCACAGACTCCTACGAAAGCTCACATGGGCCATCTGCATCAAGTCATTTTCAGGTCCTGTGAGCCAGGTCCCAGGCAGAAAGATCTGGCGGACCACATCCAGGGCTTCTTTAGGGTTGGCGTCCCCAGCTCTTCAATGAGCTGTCCCACCAGCCACCTCACATACCACTGGAGCTGCACTGCCAAGTAATAGTGGTCGAGGATTGGGGTTCCCAGATCTCCTCTGTCCACAGGCAGCTGTAATTTACGGAGTGCCACCTTGCACCTCCCTTTCTTTCAGAGGAAACTTCCTAGTGTTGAATGTAGCATGTGAAATGTGGATCAAGGGACATGCACCGGGAGATTATGAAAGTAATGAGCCAGCATTACCATTTTCAACAGTGAGACCGTGTCTTGTATTGTGAGAGGTAATGTACTCCAGAAATGCATTGGCCTATTTTCACCCTGGCAGTAGATCCAGAGCACAGTAATTGGATCAGTCAGTATGACCTACCTGAAATGACAAACTTGTTGAGGACTAAAAGATTGGTAGTCCCAGTTCACAATGTTGAATGCTTTCTCCAGGTCCAACACCACACACAGTGTATGGCCACTGAACCGGAGCGGATTCCATAACCCTGTGAAGGGATATTAAGAGAGGTTGATTTCCGGGTACAAAGTGAGTCTGATCTGGGTGGATCAGTTTCGGCATGTGCTCATATAGCTCTCCTGCGATTATTTTGCTCAGAATTTTGTAATCTGACCCTAGCATTGACAACGGGCGGTAGGAGGACAGCTCTAGGGGATCCAGACCCTGCTTAGGGAGGGATATCAGTAAGGACTCCCTTAATAAGGGTGGGGGTTGGCTCTCTGCCAAGGAGGTCTTCAGTAGTTTGGGGGCCAGTAAATGTTCATAAACCTTATAGAACTCAATTCATACCTGTCCAGAGGTGTATTGTCATATAGGGAGAGTGGGCTGAGAAAGCTTTGGATGTGTGACATGTGATGTGTATGTGGGGGATTACAAAAAGATCGATGATGAGTTGTGAATGCTTGATATGTCCGATTGGTTTGTGGATACTCATATCGGTGTGGCATGTATCATAGTGATTGGTGTGTGGGGCTGGGCACAGCGCAGAAGCCATGCTAGTAGCCAGCCAGATTTGTCACCTTCTGCGTGCATTCTCGCTTGAAATGCACAAAAGTCTAAGAAGCGTAGCTGCTCAATCAAGTGGACATGTTGCTGTAGCACCTCAGCATGCTCCCCCTGCCTAGTGTCCTCTTGTCGGCCCGCAGTTTCTAGGCCTCGTAGGTACCACTCAGTCATAATCAGATCCCATTACAACTCTGCCCTGACACCCACCATTGTGCGAATGCAGTCCCCTTGGATCTATACCTTCAGTACCTCCCACTCCAGGAGCTTAGACGAGGCCGTGCCCCAGCCTCCTCGAAAAATTGCATGATCGCCTCACTGGTGGCATCTCGGAAGACAGGGTCTTCCAACATGGTTGGCTGTAGTTGCCAAGTGGGAACCTGTGGTCTAGACGTACCCCATTCCAAGTGTAGAATCAGAGGATTGTGAATGGAAAAAAGTCCTACCTAAATACTCTGCAGCCAGTGCCACAAGTGCACATGCAAGTCGTGGGAGGGTGAGAAGTAAGAATTTTCCCTGGCACGAGGGAGAAGTGAGAGTCAGCAGTCCAGCAAGGACCAGCGCATGAGCCACTGCGTTAAATGAGTAGCGGCTGCCAACATCAGGAAGAATGGCAGGGGGTGATGTAAACGATCTAGATGAATATCTAATACGCTATTAAAATCCCCCCTGTGATCCATAGTATGTGCGCCAATCTGGTTAGGAGATCAGATAAACAGGATAGGAAGGCCTGTTGTGCTGTTTTAGGAGCACATATACTGCCTATCAGTACGTGTTTGCCATACAGCTGGCCTTCAAGCAACATGTAGCACCCCTCTGGGTCTATTACGGTTGCTAGGCATCGGAACTGGACCCTTGGCTGGATCCAAACCAGCACCCACTAGGCAAACCACGAATATGTTGTGCAATAATATTGCTCATGGCAGCACTCCTGCAGTCAAGAATCTTCTCCCCCTGCAATGTGTGTCTCTTACAGTAGTGTGATTTGTGAACCTCTCTGTTTGATGTACTGCTGAATTGCATGCCGCTTGCGCGCTGTTCCCATGCTGCACACATAACACATCAATACACAACATTTCACCATGTCAACGGTAATATAGCAGGTCTAGCAATGCACAAGGGCGCAAGCCACACACTTGTCCCCCCATGGTTCCACATAGAATACACATGTTGCAGAACAGAATCAGCACCATCCCACAAAGCACTTGTAAATGTAAAATCAGAACGCGCAACTCCCCTGTTAGGCTGGCTCCAAACATTGGGGGACTTCCCAAAAAACAAATAAACAATCCCATTCGGTGTTCCTAATTGCAGCCCTGTAGACCCTGGATTCACCCAGGAATAGGGAATCAGCCAGATAATGTTCGCTGTCAGCACAAAACAGTACACTTACATAGGGGGAGACGTGTCTGGATAGGAGACTTTTTGCTGCACTAGAATCACTCGAATGCAATTATCTGGAGTCATTGTCAGTACCTGAGTTCCAGTATTTTGCCTCCTCACTTACTTGTGAATGTCCTTGAACTATACCTGCACCATTAGGAACCCTCCCAACAGCCAGTTGTCCTCCATCTGTGGTGTCACAGTGGGTAACACCATGGATGATCTGCTGTCCGCAGAATGGGTGGCTCCAAAGGACCTTCTCCCTGTGTTGGGGATTGTGGAAAGCATTGGTCCACCCACAATGAAGTAGTTGCATTCAGCGCCTTCATTTGTTCTTCCTTTGCTTGTTCCGGAGTTAGGGTTCCAGGTAGGGATGCATTCCCTGTTTTGCGGGCTGTTTGCTTCTCATGCAGGCGGTGCTGGTGTGGGGAGGCATACTGGCGTTGTTCCATCCAATCCCATGCAGCAGCTTGTTCTGTGAAAAAACAGTACTTTGTGCCAATCATAATCTTGAGCTTAGCTGGGAAAAGTAAAAAATATCTCAGTCCTGTCTGGCTCAGGCGGCGTTTTACTCCTAGGAAGAAGGCTCTGCATTCTTGCACGGATAAACTATAGTCCGGAAAAATGAAAATGTGGGCATTTTAATAACGAAAAGGATCAGCAGCGTGTGCCACTTGTAACAAGGCTTCCTTGTCCCTATAGTTCATAATCCTTGGCACTATAGGCTTGGAGGGGGAACCCGCTGCAGGCCTTCTTGCTGGAAGGCCTGCAGCGGGCCTAGTGGAACATGGTGTGCTTGTTCCACTAGGAAGTGTTGGGATAGATCATCAGTGGGTACTATCTGTTTTAGGCAGATTTAAAAAAGAAATCACTGGGTCAGTACCCTCTGCCCCTCAGGGAAACCTACTATGCACAAGTTATTACAGTGGGAATGGCCCTCCGAGTCTTCTGCTCTTGCCACTAATTCCCGTTCCTTGGTGGTGAGTGTGTGCTCCTGACCCAGCAGCACAGTGACCAAGGGGCACATCTCAGAAATTTTGCTTTCAGCATGCGTGACACGGTCTACCAGTTTTTTCTGATCATCTCTGAGAAGGCCCAGCTCAGTTGCCACAGCGTCCTCTCAGGTCCCTAAGTCCTGTCTAGTAACTGTGATGGCTTCCAATATCTGGTCAAGTTTCACATTTGTGGGAGTTGAATAGTCCGAGCTCCTGGCCTAGGAGTCCCAGGGCATCTGCAGTTGGATTGCTTGGCAGCTGGGACCCAGTCCCCCGCAGTGCCCCATGTCAACTCCATGAATGACTACCAAATGGGGTGAACAGTCTAAAGAGATCTGCCAAGTGGGCCAAGGGAAAGGCAATCAGGACCCACCTAACCCCTTAGCACTAGTCCATCAAAGTGTACTATGGGACAGCATGAGCTGCCCCGGGGTTCCCCTGCATCAGAGGCTCCAAGTGTGAGTCCTGCAGTCAGTTACCTGGAAGGACCTAGGAGCAGTCATGATCTTGCTATCCGATATGCATGCAATACGCCAACTAGGTGTTCAAGAGACCCCACTGGGCCCGCCTCACCCCCAAGCCCCAAAGTCCGGGCTGCTCCAAAAAGGGGGGGCATAAGCAGCCCAACGGGAGGCTCAATGGCTCCTCATGATCTAGTTGCAGTGCTCTACAGGTTCCTGCAGTTGCCTGGTGTCCACATTCTCAGCGCAGGCCCACTGTAGAGGCTGGTTGCTCCCTGAGTAGGTGATTCCTTGCACCTAGGCCCCACAGTTCAGGTGCGTGGGGGCTGGCACTCACTAAATTGAAGGGAAAGGGAGGTACCAAGCGGACCTGGGCTCCCCATACTCCCTTCCAGCCACCCAACACACTCCCCACAACCTCAGGGCCCGGTCTGCTCCATAGCATCAGCAGCGGCGGTTCATCAGTGGCATCTTGGAGGGCCGCAGGAACATCAGAAGTCGGCAGGCGGGTTGCCACGGCAGCCTCTGGCAACCAGACCAATCCAGCCACTTCCGCCGAGCTGTTTGAGGCAAGCCCGATCAGCAGAGCCCACGCAGCTGCCTCCCATTGTCAACAGGGCGACCAGGCCCAGGTTGCTGCTCACAGTGCTGGTCTCTGTACAGAGACACTTGCCTCGAATGCAACATGCGAGGTTCCGCTCCTTCTCCCTGACCCAACGCAGTTTGTTTCTGTGTCAAGGGAGTGTGGATAGCAGCAAATGTGAACGGATTATAAGTCTCCTGTCAGAGCAGTTCTAAACTCCATCCGCCATCTTGCAGTGGCTGGCCACGCCCCCCACATTATGGCACAGAGATTATGCTTTTTGGTTCCTGCAGTTAAGTAGTGTAAGTATTTTTTAAGTTATGAGGCATTTAAACTTAGTGATATCTGTCAGCATGGTATTTTTACAGAATTTCACAAACTCTTGTGAAACTACCATGGTACATGACCATAAGCTTATTTAAAAATGTATAAAAAATATACACATTACTCTACCTTTTGCAATTTAAATTAAGTGGTAATAGGAAACTACTTACCTATATTTAAGGCCCTAATTCGGATCACAGCCAGTGTAGGAAAAACAATATGGCTGCCTTTTCATTCTCTAAAAACAGCCATTACCCAATTATATGCTGCCTTTTCATTGCCATGTATTATGGCATACTGAAAAGTTATCACAGTATATCAGGTCCCAAAATATAACTAAGGCTGAGCTGTATTATTGGATTTCATTACCCTTGCATCTCTCATAGTGTTGCATGGGCAATGCAATACTTAAGTCCGATTTACTAAGGAATGCAAGTCAACCATGCGTGGCTCTGCATTGATTGGTAACTCTGAAGAAATGCAAGGCAGCACAATTTGCTGTTTGGCTTTTCTCTGAACACCATGATCTACACTGCTGCTAAATTTCACACACATGCATATGCCATGGCACTCTAGCCTCTCAATTATATACTATTCCACTCTATGCCACTTCACTGTGCGCCTCTCTACAATCAATCAATCAGTCAGGAATTTGTAAAGCGCACTACTCACCCATGAGAGTTTGAAGGCACTGAGGAGGGGGGGAGAAGGAGGTGGGGACGTACTGCTACTGCTGAACAGCCAGGTCTTGAAAAGTTTTCCTGAAGGTAATGAGGTCTTTGGCCTGGTGCAGGTGGGTGGTAAGAGTGTTCCACATTTTGGCAGCGAGGTGCGAGAATGATCAACAGATGCTTTTAGTTCTGCGGACGCGGGGCACGGTTGCAAGGGTAAGGTCGGTGGAGCAGAGATGTCGGGTCAGGGTGTAGAAGGAGAGCTGTCTATTGAGGTATTCTGGTCAGGTGTTGTGTAGTGCTTTGTGAGCGTGGGTGAGGAGTTTGAATGTGATTCTCTTGTTGGCTGGGAGCCAGTGCAGGTTGCTCAGGTGGTCTGTGATGTGGCAGTGGTGGGGGGATGTCCAGGATGAGGCATACAGAGGCGTTCTGGATGCGTTGCAGCATCTTCTGGAATTTGATTGTGGTTCCTGAGTAGAGGGCATTGCCATAGTCCAGTTTGCTGCTTACGGGGGCTTGGGTGACTGATCTTCTGGTTTCGGTGGGTATCCATTTGTAGATCTTTTGGTGCATGTGGAGGGTGTTGAACCAGGAGGAGGAGATGGCGTTGACTTGCTGGGTCAGGTTGCGTGCGTGGTCGGTGGGAGTCGGAGTGTCTCCGAGAGTTTCAGGCCATGAGGAGTCATCCCATGCGGAGGGGATGGAGCCGAAGATGAGGACTTCCTTCTTGTCGGAATTGAGTTTGAGGCAGCTGCTCTTCATCCATTTGGCGATGGCCTTCATTCCTTCATGAATGGTGGTCTTTGCGGTGTCCTTGGTGAGGGAGAGGATCAGATGGGTGTCGTCGGCGTATGAGATGATGTTGAAGTTGTGGGATCCACACTATTCCACTCTACGTAATTACACTATGCAACGCCACTCCAGTCTTCATCACTTCACCATCTGCCACTCCACCGAACAGTACTCCACTAAATGCTATTCCACTGTACACAGCTCTACTGCATGCCACTCCAATCTACTCTATTCCGCTGTATGCCACTCTACTCTACAATCCTCCACAGTACATTATTCCATTGTCTGCCACTCCACTGTATTCTACCACACTCTACGGCCCTTCAGTGTGTGGCACTCCACTTTACGCAACTTCATTCTACACTATTCGATTAGACACCACTCCATTGAATGCCACTCCATTGCATGCTATTACATGGTACCCCACACCACTGTACGCCACTCCAGTCTACACCACTATACTGTATGCTACTCCACAATACACTATTACGCTCTATTGCACTTCACTGTACAACATCCACATACTCTACGCTATTAAACTGTTCACAATTCCATTCTATGTCGGTCTATGCTACACTATTACACTGTATGCAACTCCAATCTATGCATCTTCACTCCACTGTATGCCACTCTGCTATATGCTACTCCAGTAAATACTATTTCACTCTGCGCCATTCCTCTGTGTGCCACTTCACTCTATGCTATTCCCCTGTATGGCATTTCACTGTACGCTACTCCACTTTACACCACTCCAGTGTATAGCACTCCACTCTACGCCACTTCATTCTATGCTACTCAATTGCACCCCTCTCCAATGTTGCCACTGTACTGTACACTATTACACTCTACCCTACAAAACTATACGCCAGTCCAGTCTATGCCACTTCACTGTACTCTACTTAACCATACACTATTATACTTCATGCCACTTCACTGTACAACATTCCACACCACACTATTACACTATAAACTCAATTCAACGTCTGTCCACTCTACGCTCTTACACTGTATGCAGCTCTACTCTATGCCTCTTCAGTGTATGCAACTCTGCTATACACTACACTAATATATGATACTCCACTCTACGTCATTCTACTATATACCACTCTACTGTATGCTAATACACTCTACCCCACCCCACAATACACCACTCTAGTCTAAACCACTTCACTGTATGCCACTCCACTGTACGCTACTGCACTCTACGCTACTACACTTTATGCTACTCCATTGTACGCTACTCCACTCTACCCCACTCCTGTATACTCTCATCCACTCTCTGTAACTCCACTTTCCAAAAGTATACTACACTCTGTGCCACTCTACTAGACTCTACTCCACTCTATCCCCATATACTCCACTGGCCAATTTTGCACTCAACTCCATCTCCATACACTTTGTTGTACAACACTCGATTCTACTCAACAACAGTTTCTAAGACGGTACGACACAGCTCTCCACTGTACATTATCAGACACCACTCCAATTTTTAACAGCTTCCTTGACTCTATGCTATGCCACTTCAATGTATGCCACCTCACTCTATGCGTATCCACTATTCCCTAGTCCACTCTTTGTCACTCCACTGTTCACCACTCCACTCTACACTATTCCACTCTATGCTACACTGCAGTGTACAATATTCCAGTGTATAATATTCCACTGTATGCTACTCTACTTACAGTAATCCATTCTACGCCACTACATTGTTCGCCACTCCTCTCTTTTGCCCCTCCACTGTAAAACACTCTCCTCCACACTATATAACTCCACTCTGTAAAAGTCTACCGCTCTTCATGATACTCTACGATTTTATACTCCACTCTATCGCTGTACATTCTACTGTCCAACTCTGTACTCCATCCTATGCCCGTACACTCCAATGTACAACACTCTACTGTACCATGCAGCACTTTTCTATACGACACAGCACTCCACTCTACAGGATGAGACCCCACTCCAATATATGACAGTTTAACGACCTATGCTTCACAAGTACACTCCATTCCATGCCACTCTACTCTATGACACACCAATACACTCTATTGTACTTTACTCAACACTATGTTGCACCACTTCACTCAACTCTACTCTGCTGTATGAGACTTTACCTCACTCCATGCTACAACAACCCACTCTATGCAGCTCTACTGTTTCACACTACTGTTCTCAATGCAACTCCACTCTACAACACTCTACTACACTGTATGCCACTATCTGACATTTGACTCCTGTCTATACCTCTTCACTCCACTGTACAACACTCTACTATACTGGTTGCCGCTGTACAACACTCTATTCTACTCTACAATACCCTAGTCCACTTAACAACACTACATACAACTTTGTAAGCCACTGCATCCCACTTTACTCCACTCTACTTTGACACAGTACTGCACTCTATTCCACTCCCCCACTGTACATCACTTCACTCTATGCCACTCTGTGTTATTGTACTCTATGACACTGTATGCCAATCTACTGTACCACACTCTACAACACTGTATTGTGCTGTACACCGCTACGCACTACAAAAACCAACTTGACTGTATGCTATTCAACTCTATTGTAGGCTACATCAGAATCCAATACTATACAACATCCCACTACACAGTACTGTACAGCATGGTACTCCAATTTGTGAAACTGTACTCAACTGTATGCTCTACCACTCCACTCTACAGCACTCCACGCTACTATAGTCTACAACATGCCACTGCACTCTATGATACTTGACTCTACACTCCCCCACTCCAGTGTACTCCTCTCCACTATACTACATTCTACTACACTTTATCCCACTCTACGCCACTGTACTATACTCCGCTCTACAACGCTGCACTGTCCGACACTCTACTCAACTGTATGCAACTCCACTCTACAACACTGTACTACACTGAATAACACTTGAAGAAATGCCACACAACTTCTCTCTACGATATGCTGCTCCAGTATATAACACGACACCCACTCTAAGACACTCTCCTCTACTGTACTCTATGACAATCCACTTGATAATACTCCACTCTATGACACTTTACTTTACCACTCCTCTCTAAAACACACTACTCGACTCTGTGACAGTTTATGACACCGTACTCTACTATTCGACATGCCATTCCACTGTACAACTTGCTGCTCCAGTCTATGATACATGACCATGCCATTAGACTATATAACACTTTACTGTATGGCACGCTACTACACTCTAGTCTACTCTACTTGATTCCAATCTACAATACTCTAGTCTATGACAGTAGACTTTATGACACTCTCCTCGACTGTACTGTACGACACTCCACAGAAAAACTCTCCACTTGAAACACTGGTCTCTGATTTTAAACACACTTTTATAAAAGAGTGGAAAAATGAAATTCAATGAAAAAACAAACGGTTAAAGCTTAGTTATAGTTAGGAAAGCTTATCTGCCACATATAGACCAAGTTTAAGCTACACGAACTTTACGAATTCTAAATTTATTGTTATAGCTTTCATTTACAATTATTTCACCACCTTCAAATTATTATAAGTAGCGGATCTCATTACAGACTGTTTTTAGCTCGCTGACCAGACAACACTAACTATAACTCACCGTACACTGTGGGCCTCATTACAACCCTGGCGGTCACAGACCACCAGGGCTGTTTTGGCGATTGTACCGCCAACAGGCTGGTGGTACAATCTTGCCAATTACGACCTCAAAATGGGGTGGGCGGGCTGTGTGGCCCCATTGGCGGCTGCTCGGCGGTACAACCTTGGTGGGCGGCCTCCGCTGCCCACCAAGGTTGTAATGAGGGCCTATGTTCTCACAAATAATGATACTCAACTGTAACAACATTAGATTGTACAAGACTCCCCACCACTCTACTGTACAACACTACACTTAACAGCACTAAACTATATGGCACTCTAGTCCAGTGAACTTCACTACAATCTACAATACTCTGCTACGCTATATTTCACTCTACTTGATGACACTCCACTCCACCACACTTTATTTCATGACACTCCTGTTGAAGACACTGTATTGTATAACATGCAGGCTCTACTGTTCGACTTGTCACTACACTGTACAACACGCTGCTCCACTCTACAATACTCCGCTCCATGAAATGACACACTACGTCAGTCCACTGTATAACACTTTACTCCACTATATGCCATGTTACTCCAATCTACTCAACTCCACTCTAGGCCACTCTACAGTACTCTACTCTATGACACTAGACTCTACAACACTCTCCTTCACTATACTGTACTACACTCCACTTTACGACAGTCCAATCAATGACACTCCACACTGCAATTTGAAACACATTTGTATTAGAAAATGAAAAAAAGAAACAAAGGTTAAGGATAATTTATAGTTAGAAATACCTCATGTATATATAAACCCAGTTTAAAATCCACAAGCATTAAAAACGTAAAGTTATAATTACAATTTCAATGTGTAATTTACACACCACCTTCTAATTACTATAAGTCGTGCACATCCAAACAGTCTTGTTCCTCACTCTCCACACTACATTAACTATAACTCATGTCTTTCCCATCCACTGGTTACATTCTTGCATTCTACAACACTTATAATATGTGAAATCATAACATTCATGACAACATGTATAACTCCTCAAATTATATTATTTGTCACAACACAGTGCATGGTAGAGTGGTGAGTTATAGTTAGTGTTGTCTAGTTATTGAGCTGAAAAGAGTGTGTAATAAGATCTGCTGCTTATAATAATTTGAAGGTGAATAAATTCTTAAGTTTTCCTAAATAAAAGTGAGCTTAACTCTCTCGCTCTCTCCTTCTCTCTCTCTCTCTCTGTCTCTCTCTGTCTCTATACATATATATATATATATATATATATATATATATATATATATATATATATATATATCCTACTGGTGGTCGCAAGTATGTAGTCATAGTTAGGACCTAGTTTCTTTAGAAAGAACGTTTTTTGTTTTGCCTATATCTTCGGCACTGCTTGACGAATCTTCACGAAATTTTCAAAACTTATACTTTCCTAAGTTCAGCATCTGTCCGAAACGTTTTCGGGTGATCTGTCGAGCAGAGGCTGAGAAAAAGGGGGGGAAGGACACAAAACGTGTTTTCCCCATTTATTTTTCCATAGGACCTTTAGACACCCCTACAGCCCGAACCACTGAATGGAATCCGTGGATCCACACGCCACAGGAAGAATCTGATTGGCTGATGCAAACTGAGAGAAATGTTGTGACCGCTATTCTCTTTTTTTGGTAAGCTGTCCCCAGGGCTAAAATGTGGGTGCAATTGAGTTGATCGGGTCAGGGTACAGGTTCCCTAACCCCATGGGGGTGCTATAGTTGTGGTGATGGGACAAATAATTCAGTTGAAATGCGGAAAATTATTTTTTTGACACTACACAAGATCCGCGGATCCACCCACGGGGCTCAGCGTGGCCTGGTGTGATTCCATGGTTGGATCTGCAGAGCTCTGGAAATTTAAAAAAAACACAAAAAATGTAATTCTAATAAAGACACTCTACATTCAGTATTACACACACAGAGACACTCTCACACTCAGTGTGACATGCAGGCAGACACTGTTACACCTAGTCTCATACTTTCAGAGATGCTGTTACATCCACTGTCACCTCTACACAGACAGTCTCACTCTCACTCTTGCTCTCAGAGAGACACCCTCACACCCACCCTGGCATCCAGACAGACACTGTCACACTCCCTCTCACACCCAGACACAGACTCTAATGCTCAGTGTCACAGTAACATAGAGACTCTCACATGTAATGTCAAACCCAGAGATGCACTCTGACACTCATCCTCACACCAAGACTGGTACTCTCACTCCCAGTCTGACACTTTGACAGCCACACTCACACCTACAGAGATGATGTTACATCCCATGTCACATGTACACAGACACTCTCACACCTACTCTTACACTCAGAGAGAAACTCTCCCACCCACCCTCGCATCCAAAAAAGTGTTTTTCCCTTTTACAAGATCTTCGGAGCCATTCGTGGATCTGAGCGAGATTTGAAAAAAAAGTGTATAAATAGAAATGTATATGTATATGGGTAATAGATTGGCTCTGAAAAGGGCCTTTGTGTTTACAATGTGTAGGTGATTACTACACATGATAGAGGATACGGTCTCTCAAGTTATGCAGGAATTATTTTTTGTCTTTCTCTGTTAGGTGAAATCCGTCAGTTCTGTGTATACCCTTGAGAGAGCGTAGCTTATATAATCTATATCAACATGAAATGTTTATGAATTAATGTGTGATAATGCTGCATAGAAACTATAATAATAATTTTTGCTTAAACGTGCACTTGAAATGTGACCACGGGGAGTGGCCGCCAATGTATACGTAGACTAATAATGAGGACTAAAATGTTTATATTATGTTTAAATAAGTTTGTACTAATGACTGCATTATTGAATCAGTGCTGAAATCCTTATAGGCCTTAAGTTAGCATGAGCCGAAGCTTAGCTGCTTGGCTCTCATATTAAATGTATTTTTCTATTCTGCAGTGTGCTGACTCATAAAAGGACACAACCCTGCATGTTCTTTTTCCTTCAAGATGAATGTAACCATGTTAGATCCGTTCTCACAGCCTTTTTGTTGTTTGCAGGATAAATGTAAAAAACAAACTGAAACAGTGTAGATTAATGTAATGTACAAGGTCATTCGAACCAGGGAAGACAATGGAGCTGCTGACCAAAAAATGTGCAAAGAATTTCAGAAAGATTAAATCATACCGGATATGCCACCTCTGAAGACGTCAATTATGAAGACCAATCAAAGACTTGTAAAATAATACGGGGTGAAGAGTTAGGTTACCTAATGTATTTTCTGATAGGTTAAAGATAGTGGGGTATAGCAAATGTCCAATAGAAGTTTGAGGGAATGTACAATGGAAAAGTGATAAAAACACATGTGACAAGGAGCCATTTAGAATTAGGTAGGGAATGCTATTGATTTTATCCAGAAACTCTGTCACTCTGTTCGGTGACTTGTTGGTTTACTTAAAACCATCCTTGCCCTTAGACTTGTCCATTTTTACACTTTACCTCCTTATGAGGGAAGTGTCCCTTTTTGCCCTGGAGCTGAGTTCTGACTGATGGCGAATTGACTGAGGTCCTGAAGACGAAGACTGAACCTGTGCGCTGACCTTAACTTTGGTGGGTAATTATGACAATGCAATTGTGATTTGTCTGTTTGCTTTTCCTTTTTAGGTACCAACTGCTTACTTTTGACAGAGACCATAGTTAGATGTTTTCCAAATTGGTGTTCTAAATTGTTTTGCATGAAGCCCAACATGCTAATGCTAATCAGTGGTTAGGATAAGTGTTCACTAAACTGACGCAAATAGACAAATGACCAAGACTATGCTTTGTTGAACTGACGCGTTATTGACACTCTGTTAAATTTGATCTATGTTCACGCCGTGCTATGTTCTGATGTTCGTGATTCTCACTTTGATGAAATCTTACCAAAGTTGCCATATTGTGACTATGCTATTATGTTTCTTGGTTTTGAGATTGACGCATCTGTTTCTAGATTGTAATTAATAGGGAATAAAACTTATAAAATTCTATTAAACTGGTGTGATTATTCATGGCTGAAAGGTCATGGTAGCGTTTTGAATTGATTAGTGACTTTGACTAAAGTGAAATGCATTGTTGTGATAAATATTGATGACATTATTGATGTATTGAATGACCTATTGATTAGCTATCTCGTCCTAAGGTGTCTTTCAACTGGGTGAAAAGATTCATTGGCCTAAAACGAGTCCTGATGTGTAATAAATTATCATAAAGGGACGCGTTAACACCCTCAATGTCAAATGGTAAGTTGTTGTGGTATATAGAAATCATGTTACGGCCCCTGAAGAATGCAGAAACAGTTTTAGTTGGCGTTTCCTGGATTTCTCCTATTTATGGGCAGAACTGAGTTGACTAGTTCCACTTCTGCCTTTGGCAAATGTTTGAAAAAACTAAGACGGTGTATGGGCAGAGTGTAATTCATTTTTCAAAGGTTTCTTGCATTAGCATTTCCAAACCAACTCCTGTGACTACACCTAGGTTATTGCCACCGCAGTGCACAACCATAAGGTCTGGATGTTGGAAGTTTCAACCAAAGGAAGCAATTGATGCCATTTTAACCCCCTCTGGCCAATCCAAGTAATATCCACATTAGACAAACCCTGGTCCCTGTCAATACCACTTCTTTTTGCACTCTTTCTGGCCCAAAACACAAAGCTGTGACACACAATCCCCACTGAGCGTCTTGGAGGTTATCTGGAGAAGCACACAGGAGATGGCTGCAGCTGAATGAGGGTGGTATGAAATGAGAATCAGTTGAAATGGAGGCCAGTAGGTACAGTCTGGAAGAAGTGATTCCATTGGCTGTTGTAGATATTTGTTGGGTGAAGGTAGGTAGTGAGGTTATGTGAATTGTAAGTATATGTTGGATTGGGTTTAGAAAGATTGGAAAAGAGTAAAAGTAGCTGTGATATGTTTACTCTGAAAGATTCAACCACACCTGATAAATGTGGCTTGAAACTAAGCATGCTCTAGTCAGAAACTGTTATGAACTTGTGACATGGTGCAGCAGAATGTTGCAGACTGTGTAACCATGGTAACAGAGCTAAAGGAGCACGAGGGGAAGGGAATAGAAAAAAGACTAGAATGTGACTGTGCTTTACCATATCTATAGAAGAAGTAATGATTCATAATGATTACTTAATATTATGATTTGGTTTTGTGTTCTAAAAAAAGTGTTTATATGGATGTGTTTTTTGTATAAAATCAAAAAATAAAATCTGAACTTCCCCATGGATCAATGGATCCACCCGTAAATTTACACAGGGGGGCTGTGCTGAGCTCCGTGGTGGATCCGCGGATCTGTCGAAACTCACATTGTATTGGCTAACTTTTCAGGAGCACTGCAAAGGGATAACTATACAAACTAGTGAGAAGTTGTAGAACATTGTATTCACATGAAAGGGAGATTGTGATTGGTTTACTGACTCAGTAACCTTGAAAGGAGAGTTGAAGAGGTTGCCATTACTGGTTGCCTTCTATGAGAGTTGACTTCAATTCTTTTGGTTGGTTTTCTGAGGTTTGTTCAGTGAGAAGAAATTGTAACTGATTCTGAAAGAGAAACTTAGAGCACAAGAAAAAGAATCTTCAGGTATGTGTAGTGAAATTTACTTTATTTTAGAAAGTGTTAGTATATGAATAAATTAATATTTAGGGTACAGAAAGTGAACAGTGAAAATTGCAATCTAAGTTTTGTGTTCTATTTAAAATAAATAAAATATGTTTGTGAGTTGTAACGTGATGTCATCAATGACGTCAATGAGAATGTCTGAGGTCATAAGCAGGGCATTAAGGGTGCGTAAGTTATAGTTAGCTCAAGTAACAGTTTTCTACAAGTAAATTCAGAACCTAACTATCACGTTCATGTAACCTTTGTTTTTTTATGTGAATTTTTAAGGTTTTTCTTGTATTCTATTTCCTAACTATAATGTTCATTATATATATATAGATATCCTCTGATGTGGTTATATTCTGGTACACTTTTTCACCTGTTGCTGGTAACCAAACCTCCCAATTTCAATTCTCATAACAACAGCAGGAACGTTGCACTCTGGGAAGCGTTTTTACCATACTTTCTTTATTGTGCACAAGCAACTGTCCCACTACTGACCTGTTTCAACTATTACTAGTCTTGTTCACTGATAATTAGTCCTTCCTTTCTCTCACTATAATAGTGCAATACCGACATACCCTTAGCAATGCATTCTGGAATACGTAGTGCTATCATGGGTTAACAAAAAACAAAAGGCTTCGATTACTGAGGTACTTTTTTCTGACGTTATCATACATCAAGTGCTATTACTATTTATAAATGAGTCATCATTTCATGATCTGATTCAAAGAGATGACGTTATGTACACAACCATTGTTTGCAAAGCAATGTATTCCTATGCTGTGTTCCTTTTAATTTCTGAAAATTGAAATTGTTCAATTATTGTGATTATAAAACATCATAGCTTAGTACTATCCCTAGTTTTGCCTTGCATCATAATTTCAGCATGTATTATATATATGTATATATATATACATACATATAGATCATAATTTCATCATGTATTTTAGATACATATATATAGGGAGGCATGGTGGGCAAAAAAAACGATGGATTAAACCCAGATATGTGACTAGGAGTGAGTGTTCGAAAAGTTTCAGCACTCCATCTATCATTATTTTGTGTTGCTAAAGTCACCCTAAGTGGGAAGGATATGCCCAGATGTGGGTCCTGTGCTCACTATGCCATTGTGTTGGAAAGTGGATTATTGGTAAGGGCAGGTAAGTACCTACACTTAGCAGCAGGCCACTAACCTCCACTTAGGTCCAGTTATGTCTCAATAAATGAAACCCAGCTCAACCCTTCGTAGCTTGGCAATGAGCGACAAGGCTTAATTTAGGAGACAAACGTGTAAAGCATTTAAAAATCACAAAACAGTAAATAAGTAAAACACAAAACACAATAAAAATCTAAAACCAATTCATAAAAATAGATTACATTTTCTTTTTTTTTTTTTTAAATGACACTAACATGATTAAAATTGTATAAGGGGAACAGGAGATATGAATTTCTAAAGAATTCATGTTTTCTAGTGCATAGAGGCAACTAGCGCTCAAAGAGTTAAAAAAGATCACACTGAAAAGAGACAAAGTCCAGAGTTCAGGCCACCCTTGAGGTAACACTATCACACTTACTTTCAGAAGTGTTTCTTGATTCAGGAAAGTGGTCCACAGCACCAGCCAAGGGTTCAAAGGCTCTGGTTTGCCGCTTGGAGTCTGGGACTACAACTCCCACAATGCACCTCGTCAATTTATGGAGTTGCTCCAAACGTCTCCAAACTTCTAAATCTTCTTCCAGAGGTCCTTTTGGGGTCCTTGAAGTGTCCACAACTTGATCCAAGGTTCCAGAAACTCTGAGTTGCTCCTTTGGAGTTGGGACTACAATTCTCAGAATGCACCTGGTCAGAATTCTCAAATGGTCACTGGACACTGGTCAGCTGGGCTCTGCTTGCAGGACTTTCTGCAGGGGACCCTGGGCAGCTCCTTTGTACCTGTCGCAATCAGGGAGTCCCTTTTTGAAGTGGTAGAAGACAGGCAAAGTCCTTTTAGTGGTGAAGCCCAAGTGTGCAGCTGGTGCAGACCTTCAGAGTGCAGTGTCCAGGTGCAAGTCAGGGGTCCAACAGGGCAGTCCTTCTTCTTTGTCATGTTCCTTGTAGGGATCTGAGGTGTAGGTGCAACTCTGCCATATTTATACTTGCTCCTGGGTGGAAAGCCGGGGGGTCCTGGGTATCCAATCCCAAGTAGGCTCCTTCCCCCTTTGAAACTACTTCCTGGGTAGTGTGGCAAAATTCAATCCCAGGGGGCAACATTCCTCAAAAATAAAACATGAGTGACAGTGATTTTTGGAGGTTAGATCTGGCTGAACCCACCAACTGATCAATCCTAAACACACCCCTCTCCTGCCCTCTTCTCAGCTAATCAAGAGGGCACCTAATTGTCGAGAGTTGCAGGATGTGAGGGAGGTGCTGGGCTGCTCCAAATGTCCTTTCCTGCCTTTGAAGACCATTTTGGCAGCCCTCCCCTCTTCCTGCTTCCCCATCTGCTAAGGCAGATATTCCCAGGCACACCCTTTGTGTTCAGCCGTGGCACTTCATACCTCATCAAGGCAGTCTGACCAGGCTGCCAGAGGCTGGCCAATCAGAGAAGGACAATACAGAACTGAGGTTAGAAACTTTCAGGGAGAGTTTTAAAACTCTTTACCTAAACTAGTTATATTAAATCCAGCAATTGTAAATTGTGGGATTAATTATCACAATTAATTTGATACCAAACTCAAGGTATCTGACACTTAAGGGGGCTTGGGCCCTCATTCTGACCTTGGCGGTCGGCGGAGAGGCGGCGGTCGGACCGCGAACAGACCGGCGGTCCAAAAAATGGCATTCTGACCGCGGCGGTCACCGCCGCGATCGACCGCCACTTCCCCACTCCGACCGCCACGGCAGTCATGACCGACGGGCTGGAGTTTGCGCGCTCCGGCCCGGCGGTCGCCCCAAGACCGCCACCCGTATCATGACCCTGCTTACCGCCGCGGTTTCTGGCGGTCGGGAACCGCCATGCGAACCATGGCGGTAGGCACTATCGGGGCCCGGGAATTCCTTCCCTGGCACTGATAGGGGTCCCCCCCACCCCCCACTGCCCCCCGAGTCCTCCCCCCACCCCCTCCACCCCCCTGCCACCTCCCAGAGGTGGTACGAACCCCCTCCCCACCCTCACCCCGAAATGCACATACACGCACCCCGACATGCACGCACCCCAACATGCACATCTGCACACCCCCATGCACGCACACATCACACAACACCCCCCCACCCCCTCCCCTCACGGACGATCAACTTACCTTGTGCGATGGTCCTCCGGGAGGCGACGGGAGCCATAGGGACGTGACCGCCGACAGCACACCGCCAACAGAAGACCGCCACACAGAAATGTGGGTCGTAATTCTGGGGGCGGTGTTCTGCTGGCGTGGCGGTGGAGGTTGACCAGTCTCCACTTTCCCGCCGACCGCCAGTCTGGCTGCCAGCGGTTTCCCAGCAGAACGCTCCCAGCGGTCGGAATGCGCACAGCGGCATACCGCCGCGGTCGGCGGTCTTCACCGCGGCGGTAACTCGGCGGTCTTGCGAAAAGACCGCCGAGGTCAGAATGAGGGCCTTGGTTATTTAAAATAAAGTCTCCCCATTTTAGCCTATAGAGGCTATTCACTACAGTGAGGGAAAACAAATGTGGCTATTTTACCTCACCAGGGCTTATAACACAATTTTATAAGGCCCCAGTTTATAGTTACATGGCACCCAACCATAGGGGCACATAGGGCACACCTTAGGGGTTACTTATATGTACAAAATAAGGTAGTTTAAGACTATGGAAGTACTTTTAATTCCAAAGTCGAATTTACAAATAACTTTAGTTTAAAAGCAACCAGCAAGGCAGGCCTGCCTTTAAAATGACACTGGGCACCTCAACCTATGGGTGCACTACCTATGCTGGGGTCACTAAGCCTACATGCCCTACTATATATTAGGGACTTAAAGGTAGGTTGTCATAGCCAATTACAATTAGCCTAATTTGCATACTCATTTTCACAGAGAACAGGCATGTGGACTGGTTAGCAGTACCCAGGGCACCATCAGAGTCAGGAAAACACCAGCAAAAAGTGAAAAATGAAGGTAAAACATTAGGAGGCCTCTGTAATCAGCTCTGTTTTCTCACACGTTGGATTAGAGCTAGCCTGGATGATGAAGGGGGATACCCTGAAACCGGTCCCAGAATGCTAGTTTCTGGTCCAGGGAGCACCTGACCTGGTACATATGTTGCAAGATTAACTGCACACTGTGCATGCCGCACAACCATATGTTTCTCTGGGGGTTTGCTGCACATTGGGAGTTGGACGCAGAGCCTGGCCACAGACCTTTCGGCCATGCATGGCGTGAGGTTGGCTTACATATGGTAATAAAATATTACTTTAAGTTAAAGAAACGCTGATAATTCACTAAAACAAAAACAAAGGTTAAAGGGTTAAAGTGATGTTATAATTAGGAATTGTAATATTAGCTTAATTTACATTTTTTTTAAACTTAGAAATTCACTGACAAACCATTAAAGGGACGTATAGTTTATATACACACATATATATATATATGAGTTGACCCTGTTGATGATTCTCTGCCATAACTCCATGTTCCTGGCTATGGATGTTTCCTGTACCTGTGCTCTGAGCAGTTGTGACTCTACCCTGAAGATTTCATCAACCGCAACCCTCAACTCACCATCTGTGAAGAAGGTGTTTCTGAAGGGACATGCTGGTTGTGTTGTGAGTGGGGGTGTGTGTAGTGTGCAAAGGTGCAGTGTGGGGTGCTTGGTGGGGCGAGGGGGTTGGTTTTGTGTGCTGGTTTGTTCTGGAGTTTGTGTGCAGTGATGATGTGTGTATTGTGTCAATGTTACAGTTGTGTGGTGTGTGATGGTGTATGTGGTGTACGTGTGCAGTGTCTCTGGTTTGTGTGGTCCTTACTGCCAGTGTATTTCTTTTTTGGTTGCAAAGGGTTGTGTGGGGGTGTGGTTTATAGAGATGTGTGTCAGTGTGTCTAATGTGTGTATGTGTGTCAGGTGTGGGGTATTTGTCCAATGTGGTGCTGTGTTCTGATAGAGGTGTGTTTTGGGCTGCAGCAGTCCGCATCGCCAATGGTTTTCTACTGTGAGGTGACCGATGTGCTGATTTGTGGGTCGTAATCTGGAGGGCGGTGTTTGTTTGTCGTGGCAGTGCTGGTGGTGGAACCGCCTCTGTCCCGCTCTTGGTCATCCTGGCAATGATGGATTTGTGGTTGTTTTTGGGTGGAATACTTTGTGGACTCCTAATACTACGGGCGGGATACTGCCAACACTGGCGGTCTCATGGCACCCGCAACCACGGCGGTCTTGCTGAAAGACCGCCAAACTTGTAATGAGGACCTGAGTCAACTCTCACTTCAATCTCTCTGACCACTGGAGTAAGGCTATTGCTAATCAGCACATAATCTATGTAGAAGAATATCTGATGTATATGTAAGAGGTATGAGTATTCGCTTCTTTCCTATGTATTTTCCCTCAAACATCTTGTAGACCTAAGTCTGATATTTCTGGGTTTTCCCTTTCTGGATAAAGCTCTGGACGCAATGCCATTCCTGCTCGACCTAATATCACTTCTCTATCCCCAAACCCAGCAAGAGTTTGTCAGAAAATTAGAAGCCAACCATCTTGTTCTGAAATAGGGACATACATATTAGCTAAGCTCTGGGCCCTATATCCACATATACGTTTGACAATCACATACCTGCCCTCTTTAACGTTGGAATCCTATGCACCTATGAATAAATATCACCACCCCCTGAGTATTACATAAGAGGATGAATGGCATGCTTTGTGTTTAAATGTTTTTGTCTTGCCTCAGGGGGGTGTGTTTCCTGGAACATAACTGTGCGTGGAAACAACTTAGAAATGTAGTGCCATATCTTAGCTCTCTTGGGTCAGGTGTTGAGGAATTTTACATTGACAGAGACTATTGAAATCATTTTTTGCAGTTTTATATAGCTTGAACTTGACCCAAACGTATTTAAGCACTTTATATGAGCACCATTAAGTTACACAAGGTCACATTCAATGTTTAGGTATGGGAAGATTAAGGGCCTGATTTAGAGTATGGCGGATGGGGTTACTCCATCTTAAATGTGACCTGTACCACTTCCGTCATATTATGATCCCAATATATCCTATGGGAATTGTAATGCAATGGATGGGATATCCGTCACGTTTGAGATGTACTAACCTCTATGCCAAACTCTAATCAGGCCATAAGTGATTTCCCAGAATCACAGGATGCTGTGCAAACACCAAGATTCGATCTTGGGGCCAGATGGACATAGAGACAGGTTTGTAATTACCAAATAGCGATTAGATTTGCTATGTGATAATCACAAATACCCATGTACCGATGTGAACTTAACACATTGTGTGAGTCGCACTGGGTTGCTAATAGACCTAACTAATTAATATTCATGAGGTAGGTCTCGCCTTGCGACCCATTGGGAATAATACAAATTACATGGATAGTGGCCTGCTGGGGTCAGCAGATCACCATGTGATTGCCTTTCAATAAAGCAATTCTTTTAGTTTGAAATGCAGCCAGTTTTCCTTAAACGGAAACATGATGTGTTTAAAAAAGAAAAATGAAAAGTTTCATTTAATTTTTTATGAGTAGGCAGTGGTCTGTGGGACCACTACCCGCTCTTAAAAAATCTTTTTACAAACATTCTCAAAGGGGAAGGAGCCCCTTTGGGACCCATTTCCAATTGTGAATGGGTTATCACCTACTTGAAGTAGGTGGTAAAATTTGAATTTGGTATTAGAAAGGGGCACCCTAAACACACCCCTTCCTAATACTGAATCGCAAACCCAATTTGCGATTCATTTTTTTGGGGTTGCTAACCGCCTGAATCGCCTGTCCCAAAGTCGGCAGCTCCCTCTGTAACTCAACATTCTCTCCCCATTCCTGTGATGATGTAAATCTGCTCTGTGCTGTAACACAGATTACCTCAAAGGCCGACCAATGGCAGAAGAGCGAAACTGCCCTTACAATGCATCCGGAGCCACGCAGGCTGTAATCAGGCAAGCGGTACCACACTTGCCCTGAACCACGCATGTGACTGAACCACGCAAATGCGTGTTTAAGGCACCATGCATTTGCATGGTTCAGACACACAGGAAGAACAGCCAGAAGAGGAACACAGTAGCTGGGTAAGTGGGGCTGGAGTGGGTGGGGGAATTTTTAAGGACAAGGTGGGGGTAGGTTTTAGAGTTCAGGGTGGGGTGGGGGTTCGGGGTAGTTTTTAGGACAGGGTTGAGTAGGTTTTTAGGGTTCAGGGTGGGACAGAGGGTTTGAGTAGTTTTTAGGATAGGGTGGGGTAGGTTTTAGGGTTTAGGGTGGGGTGGGAGGTCACAGTAGTTTTTGGGACAGGGCAGGGTAGGTATCAGGGTTTAGGGTGGGGGTCGGGGTAGTTTTTAGGATAGTGCAGATTTTAGGGTTTAGGGTGGAGGCAAGGGTGGGGGTAGTTTTTAGGACAGGACAGGGTAGGTTTTAGGGTTTAGGGCGGTGGCAGGAGGTCAGAGTAATTTTTAGGACAGGGCAGGGTAGGATTTAGGGTTTAGGGTGGGGCAGTGGGTTGGGATATTTTTTAGGACAGGGTGGGGGAGTTTTTAGGACAGGGTAGGTTATAGGTTTTATGGAGGGGTGCAGTGGTTTTTTGGACAGGGCAGGGTAGCTTTTAGGGTTTAGGATGGGGGTAGTTTTTAGGACAGGGCAGGGTAGATTTTAGGGTTTGGGCAGGGGTTGGGTAGTTTTTAGGACAGGGTGGGGTAGTTTTTAGGACAGTGTAGGTCTTTACTTTTAGGGTGGGGTGGGGGTCAGGGTAGTTTTAAGGACAGGGTGGGGTAGATTATAGGGTTTAGGTGGGGTTGGGTTGTTTTTAGGACCGGTGGGGGAGTTGGGGATGGTGGTCGGGGGAGTTTTTACGACAGAGCAGAGTAGGTTTTAAGTATTGGGGCAGGAGGTTGGGGTAGTTATTCCGACATGGTGGGGGAGTTTTCAGGACAGGGTAGGTTTTAGGGCGGGGTAGGTGTGGAGGTAGTTTTTAGACAGGACGCGGAAGGTTTTAGGACAGGGCAGGGTAGCTTTTAGGGTGGGGCAGAGTAGTTTTTAGGGAAGAGTAGGATTTATAGTTTAGGGCGGGGTGGGGTGTCGGGTGGTTTTCGGACAGGGTTGGGGAGTTTTTAGGACCGGGTAGGTTTTAGGGTTTAGGGTGGACTGGTGGTGGAGGTCGTTTTTTAGGACAGGTCGGGGTAGGTTTTAGGGTTTGGGGCGGTTAGTCGGGTTGTTTTTAGGACAGGGTGGGGTAGTTTTCAGGACATGGTAGGTTTTAGGGTTTATGGTGTGGGGTCGGTAGTTTTAAGGACAGGGCGGGTAGGTTTTAGGACAAGGCCGGGTATATTTTAGGGTTGAGGGTGTGGTATTTTTAGGACATGGCAGTGTAGGATTTAAGTTTTGGGCTGGGGTGCGTGGTCAGGGAGTTTTTAAGGAAAGGATAGGATATTTATTAGGAAAGGGTAAGTTTCAGAGGTCATGGGCTGGGGTGTGGGGTTGAGGTAGTTTTTAAAACAGGGCGGGGTAGATTTTAGGACAGGGCAGAGTAGCTTTTAGGGTTTATGGCAGGACAGGGTATTTTATAGGACAGGGCAGGGTAAATTACAAGGATTAGGGCGGGGACGCAGTAGTTTTTAGGACAGTGTAGGTTTAAAGGTTTAGGGTCAGGTGGGGGTTGGGGTAGTTTTTAGAAAAGGGCAGGGTAGGATTTAGGGTTTAGGGTGGGGGCAGTGGGTTGGGATGTTTTTTAGGACAGGTGTGGGGGAGTTTTTAGTACAGGGTAGGTTATAGGTTTTATGGAGGGGTGAGGTGGTTTTTAGGACAGGGCAGGGTAGCTTTTAGGGTTTAGGATGGGGGAGTTTTTAGGGCAGGGCAGGTTTTAGGGTTTGGGGCAGGGGTTGGGTAGTTTTTAGGACAGGGTGGGGTAGTTCTTAGGACAGTGTAGGTCTTAACTTTTAGGGTGAGGTGGGGGTCAGGGTAGTTTTAAGGACAGGGTGGGTTCGATTTTAGGGTTTAGGTGGGGGTTGGGTTGTTTTTAGGACTGGTGGGGGAGTTGGGGATGGTGGTCGGGGGAGTTTTTACGACAGAGCAGAGTAGGTTTTAAGTATTTGGTCGGGTACAGGGGGTTGGGGTGGTTTTTAGGACATGGTGGGGGAGTTTTCAGGACAGGGTAGGTTTTAGGGCGGGTGGGTGTGGAGGTAGTTTTTAGGACAGGGTGGGGTAGTTTTTAGGACAGGGTAGGTTTTAGGGTTTATGGTGTGGGGTCAGTAGATTTGAGGACAGGGCGGGGTAGGTTTTAGGACAAGGCAGGGTATATTTTAGCGTTTAGGGTGGGGTATTTTTAGGACATGGCAGGGTAGGATTTAAGTTTTAGGGCTGGGGTGCGGGATCAGGGAGTTTTTAAGGAAAGGATAGGGTAATTTTTAGGAAAGGGTAAGCTTCAGAGGTCATGGGCTGGGGTGTGGGGTTGAGGTCGTTTTTAGGACATGGCAGGGTAGGTTTTAGGACAGGGCAGAGTAGCTTTTAGGGTTTATGGCAGGGCAGGGTATTTTATAGGACAGGGCAGGGTAAGTTATAAGGATTAGGGCGGGGTCGCAATAGTTTTTAGGACAGTGTAGGTTTAAAGGTTTAGGGTCAGGCGGGGGTTGGGGTAGTTTTTAGAAAAGGGCAGGGTAGGATTTAGGGTTTAGGGCAGGGGCAGAGGGTCAGGGTAGTTTTTAGGAGAGGGTGGAGGAGTTTTTAGGACAGGGTATATTTTAGGGTTTAGGTCAGGGGTTAGGGTAGTTTTTATGACAGGACAGGGCAGGTTTTAGGCTTTAGGTCAGGGGGTTGGGGTAGCTTTTAGGACAGCGTGGGGGAGTTTTTATTGCTGCGAAGGGTTTAGGGTGGGGTAGGAGGGATCAGGGTAGTTTTAAGGACAGGGTGCTGTAGGTTTTAGGGTTTAGGGTGGGGGTGGAGTAGTATTTAGGACCGGGCAGGGTAGGATTTAAGTTTTAGGGCGGGGTGAGGGGTTGGGAAGTTTTTAGGAAAGGGCAGGGTAGGATTTAAGTTTTAGGGCGGGGTGGAGGGTTGGGGAGTTTTGGGGAAAGGGGAGGGTAGGTTTTAGGGTTCAGGGTGCAGGTGGGAGTTGGGTCATATTTAGGACAGGGTGGGGTAAGTTCTAGGGTTCAGGGCAGGGGTGGGGAGTTGAGTAGTTTTTAGGACCGGGTGGGGGAGTTTTTAGGACAGGGTAGGTATTAGGCAGGATCGAGGGGGGCGGGCGTGTTGTATCACACAACCACAAATGGCTTTACCAAATATACCTTTACTAAGTATGCTTTTACAATGAAATTAGTTGCAAAGGCATTTGTGGTAAAGGCATGTGTGGTTAAGATGCTGTCATTCTGACCGCGTTGTTAAGCCATGCATGGTTCTGCTATGCGTGGTTCTGTCGTGAGTGGTTCTGTCATGCCATCGCATGAGATTGCTTCGGAAGCCAGGTATCTCATTTGAGGAGCAACAGTATAATGTGTCTTTTAAACAAAAACAAATTCCCCTTCCCTTCCCATACCTATAACAAACCCATTTTCAATGTACAGCTCTATTTCAACTGGTTAAGTAGTTTCCAATAACATGGAAGAGTAAAAAGATGTTCTGGTGCAATGAAACCCAGCCCCCCTAAGATTATCTAAGTAACTGCTTACTGGGAAACCTATCCACGGCCCTTATACGACTCCTCTTGTCCCAACCTAGTTCCTCTCTTCATCATAACTAGCTTGGCGTCACGTTTGATATAGAATTGCATTAATTCCAGCGGTTGCACCTCTTCTGAGGATGACTAGACTTTACCATGTTTGTAGCTCTTACTACAACCTTCTGTTCTTTGAGTCATGTGCAATTCTTTGATTTTTGTAGTCTCGGGTGAGTTCTTTCTTCTAGACTTTCACGTTCACCTCTTCAGCTGGCTGCAGAACAAGACCCAGTAGTTCTGCCTCCTTTTTGCCTCTGTGAGAAGTAATATTTACTGTTATATTCAAAGGTCGTGCCAAACGTTTATGTCCATTTATGTTGTACTGCTTCAGTCTGAAGTTTATTAATAATTGGCCTGGAAGATGATTTTCTGTTTCTGGAGATTCTCATGTGATATAACTTGAAACACTGCACATGCAAAGCTTTGAAATATAATTTCCCTTTTTGCTCTTACATCCGGGAAAACGTTTAATTCTATTGTCATTGTGAGTTGTGAGTTTTTCCTGGCCCACCCGATGGACTCTGTCCAAGCACATCTCATTTTGACAAAAGCGCTCAGGTCTGATCCATCAGTGCTCTCTTTCAATCCCTTAATTCATATTCTCTCTTCGGAACCTATTGTCCACTACTTTACTTGTCTTCAGCACCGCTTCTATATGGGAGTGAGTCATCTCTATGAGTGAGTGACTCTCTGGCATCCAAGTGTTCCACCTTGCTTTCTAGTTCGATATTATCAAACCACTGAATTCACATCTCATCTTAGCGCATTGAGTCCCATATTTATACTTTTTTAGCGCCGCATTTGTATAATTTTTTGATGCAAAAGCAGCGCAAACTTGCAAAATACAATTGTGGCCCATATTTATACTTTTTTTGCGCAGCATTTGCGTCATTTTTTTTATGCAAAATCGGTGCAAACTGACAAAATACAATTGAATTTTGTACGTTTGCCCTGCTTTTGCGTCAAAAAATGACACAATTGCTGTGCAAAAAAAGTATAAATATGGGCCTGTATTTTGTTAGTTTGTGCTGCTGTGGCGCTAAAAAAGTATAAATATGAGCCTGAGTTTGGATCACAGTTGAGGTCTTTGATCATGTGCATTCATGTTTATATCTCTTTTTAGTTCTTCCTGGGGTGTCCCTTTAAATTTTATCATGCTGTCAATAAGTTCTGCTTATGTGACTTCCTAATTTATGTGGCATCTTCTAAGGAAAATGTTCTTCCTGGAGGTGGAACTAGGTCCTATGTTATATCTCACCCCCTCCATGATCAAAATGCACCCTGATCTAACGTATGGCCTCTTGCCAGAAATCTCAATACAGGGACAAACACGAAACAAAATCCCTCTTTTCTACCGCTGCATTTTCACTCCACGCTCATTTCACATACCCAAGGGATATCCACGCATCCTACACTTCTCACTCACACCAATTTAACTCCCCTCCTCTTTATCGTTTGCAATTATTAGAGATATAATATTGTGCTAACTTTTTTACACAATCCCTATTCCAAGTGCACAGGACTACCATCTACTTTGCAAGGGTGACAAACAGGGCACGTGTCTAAAGAACAACCCAGCCATACACACAATGCCACAATGGTATCAATGATACTCTAATACTCTAGAGTTGTGTAGGTCTTGATTTGTCATACCGCATCACGAGTATGGATTGTTTTGATACTTTTTGGGATGCAAATCTTTTCAGCATTTTCTTGCATAGTAATTATATTGCAATTCAATATGCTTATCCATGTCAATTAATGTACAAAAGGTAGTGAGAGGAACACTTGCAAATAGTCTAAATCATTAACAATCTATCTCTCTGTGTAGCATTCTAACATGGCTAAAGCTGGTCTGGAGTTGCTTGTGTTTCCTTCTGGTGGGGCCTTGCCGGGCAGTTCCGGATGGACTGTTCAAATGTGGAGCACAGTCAATACATACTTGCACAACGTGGGCTTCTGTTTTCAGTGGCACAGTGGGTGAAAAATTAATAATTCGAATGCTACTGAGAGTGATTGTGTGTGGTTCAGACTATTACAAGCATTCCACTCATCACTTTGTGTGTTTCATATCTATATCATGTCATATTCATCACTAAAGATTCTCGATATCCTTCCATTCTATCAACTGGCCCCACCTCCTCTTCTGCTATTGACAGTGGTAGTGTGATCCAGAAAGCCACATGGGATTTAATTGCATTGATCGTATATATGAGGTTAACATCTAGGATGTCTTGACTGCTGTGATATATTTGTATTCCCAAGTAGGGCAAAGTATTTGGGGCTATATGTTTCTGCAAGTCGCCAAACCGTAGTGTGGGTTCTGCTTAAGTGTCAGCGAAAGAATAGGCCCATGAATTGTCTACATTGATGTGAACTCCTGACAATGTCCCAAATGTTGATAGCAACTGATCCATCTACACCTGTCCCCCTGATGTCTTTGAAATATAGAATCATGTCCTCTGTGTAGAGTGAGATTTTGTGTACTGTATTATTTAGAGTGATCCCCTTATGTCTGGCCTTGTGACATAGCCGTTGTGCTATGGGTTCAATTGGTAGTATGAAAAGGAGCAAGGAGAGCTGCCATGTGCCTCTCCACACGTTATAGGAGTCTGAAAGATATGGGCCCATTTTTTAGCTCTTGCTGTAGGTGCCGCATACAGCAACCTGACCCACTGAATGTAGTCAGGAAGTATCCCATAGTTAGCCAAGCTGTCAACATGAAATCCCATGCTAGGGTGTCAAAAACGTTTTGGATATCCAGTGAGAGGCATCCGGCATAGGTGTACTGCTCGTGAGTAGCATCCATGACGCTGAACATGATGGTAAACAGCCGTCTTATGTTTATGGCTGTATTCCGGTGGGGGACAAAACCACATTGGTCCATATGTACCAGTCGCGGTAGAAACCAGAGTAACCTTCGGGCCAGGATTTTGATAAGTATTTTATATATTGTATTGAGCAATGACAATGGTCTATATGAGGACAGCTCCGTAGGAGATTTGACAGGTTTTAACAGGGAGGTCCCTAGTGCTTCTCTAGTGGAGGGGGAAGCATGCCCTCCTTCAGGGAAGCATTGTAGAGTTTCTCTAATTGTGGAACCAATCTATTTCAATATGTGGAGTATAATTCCACCAGGATTCCATTAGAGCCCAGTGTTTTGTTTCGGGCTAACACCTTGATGGCCCCTCAGACTTCACTCACTGCTACTGGGGCAACAAGGGTTTCACTATCTGTAGCTGATATCTTCAGGGATTTCGCCTGGTGCAGTAGTATTGTGATTTCTGCAGGCGACTAAGCCAGTTGGGCTGCATATAACGCATAGTAAAAGTCACAGAAAGCTGTGTTGATCCCCAGCTGTGTTATTACCTGCTGCAATCAGGTGCATTGATCACCAGGACAGGTGTGGGAGATGGGTCTGGTCAGATTAAGTGTACCCGACCTATCTGCTTTTGTGTGCATTTTATGTGTGTAAGGTCTATAATCTATTACAGTGAGACATTCCAAGAATTCTGCATATGTTATTCTGGCATCTGGCAGTTGGACTGCGGCATCATCATTCTCAACGACTGCCTTCTCCAGGAGGCTTAAGTTGTTTTCTATGTAAGTAAGTTCATGCAGCACATCCTTCCTTGTGCCCACCATGGTGTTTATCTAAATGCCACTCACCACCACTTTAAAGGCTTCCCACTGGTTGTAGCAAGTGTCTCTCTAAACCCTACATCTTCTGAAAGGCTTTGCTGTAGTCGCTAGGTTGGAATTGTGGCCGGTACATTACCCCATGACAGTGAAATTTCCAACGGGCAGTGATCTGATATTGTTTTATGTAGGTACATGGCGTGTGTGATGCTAGTGTGAAGTGGGGGAGGGCAAAGGGCCTATCGAGGTGGGAATGATGTACATGTGGATAAGAGTAAAATGAATACTCCCTACTGCTTCTGAAACCATTAGGTGGATTTCCTGCAGGAAGGTGATTTGGGCCAGTTGCCTAAGCAATTGAGCTAGTATTCTATTCCTTTTGTGTGCAGTCCCAATTCCCCGTACATTCCAAGTTATTATGGTATATGCAGACACTACATTCAACATTTGTGGCTTAAGGAGATACTGGGGACTATGGCCCTCTTCATGACCCTGGCAGTCCATGGATCTCACCGCTGCGGGGCCGGCAGTGCAGACCACCATATTACGACCACAGCAGTTTGGCCACTGCCAAACTGCCGCCTCCCTGCCTGTCCCACCGCTTTACTGCGGCCCACCGGGCTGGAGGTTTCCACCTGCAGCCCGTTGGGATTCGGATAACTGCCAAGGTTATTCCAACTAGGGACAGCATTTTCTGGTGGCCTCACCGGCACAAAATGCTGGCAGAAAGGTATCTTGATGACAAGAATGTGCGTTCTTGTCACCGCGATACCCCCCAAACACCTCCGCACACAGGCACGCATGCACCCACACACACACAATATCACACAGACACACCACCACTCATAAACGCACTCACAACATTCACCCCATAGACACGCATACATACTCATACACATCACACAAGCATGCATACACTCTCCATCCCTCACTTCAACTACATACACACATACACAACCTGCACCCCCTTCACTTATCTTCACACAACCACACCCCCAATTGTACCTCACTGCACACACACATACACACACACACACACACCATATACACATAAAAACAAACACGCACCTGCACGCACGCACTCACTCACACCCCCCTTACTCCTTACACATTCACCCATGCATACACCCCCACACCCATCCACATGCATACACACGCTCACACACACCCCTCCACACCCCGCTCCCTTTGTGGACAACACTTACCTCATCCAACTAGGTGCTCCTTTGTGAGGTGATGGGACCCGGTAAAAGACCGCCACAGTCATAATGAGGGCCTAAACCTTCACACGCACCTTGCACATTTAACCCCAATTGCACCTCAGGTGTCAATGTCCTATTGTAACCAACATTCCCACAAAACTCGGGCCAGCAATACGAAGTCGATCAACAAAACCTTAGAGCTAGCAGTAACAATTGAAACATTATGAACTATGTGCCTTCGCCAACAGGGGAAGTTTTAGTAGACCCATTAAGGGTGATACATCCACACACCCTGCATGTCTCAAACAGTATGGACCATCAGTAGTAGTAAATGTAGCAAAAAAACAAGGAGGTATGTGGAGCCCACTTACAGCAATTGCAAAGGTAAATACCACAGGCAGGATCACATATATGAACAGTGATGTGTAAACCGACTCTGTTTAAGGGTGCACCCCTAATCTGGTGGTGTTATCAGGTACATCATTGTGCTATTGTACTCAGTCCCATTGTGAAACATGACTTTAGGCCCCAGGGGGAAGCTCACGCCTGTCAACCCAATAAGTCATTTGCTGTCTGTGTGGTCATCGTCAGGAGTAGGGACATGCTGCCCTTGGAGTCGGAGCATCATGCATTACCCTGCGAAGAGCTGGAACTGAGGTGGCTTAGCCGTTTTCAAAGTGATCACTGACCGGATTGCATCTAGTTGTCCCTCCAATGCCTGCTGCAGGGAGGGGCCTACATGCCACCCCTGGCAGCCGCACCACACTGCCACTGTTGAGGGCCATGGTGCGCCTTAGGTAGGGACAGGTCACCCCATTCCCCCATTCATGAGAGACAGGAAAGTGTTTCTCTAACCATTCCCACACAATTTCTGGACTTTCAAAGAAGTACACAGTTAGATCATGTATTACTTTAAGTTTGGCTGGGAATAATAAAGCATACGTAAGACCAGCTGTGCGTACATGTCTTTTAACTTCCTGAAAGGAGGCACGTTTGTGTTGTACTGCAATTGTAAGTCCAGAAAAAGGGAGACCCTTGTATTGTCCATAAGAATAGGTGCTTTCTCATGTGCCACTTGTAACAGTGCATCACGGTCCTTGAAATTGAGGATTTGGGCCACAATGGGCCTCAGAGGTGCCTCAGGGATAGGTCTGTTTTTTGCAGGGACTCGGTGAGCCATCTCTACTATGAATAACTCAGACAGGACGGTTGAGGCTACTACCCTCTGGAGCCAATCCTCCACATATTGTGTGACATGTAGGCCCTCCGTCTCTTCAGGGATACCCATAATCCTCACATTGTTACTACGGGCCCTCTCTTTGGCATCCTTGGCCTTTTCTTGGAGATGGTCCACTTGATGTCATAGCTGGGCGATTTGTGCAGGGTGATCTTAGTGGCCTGGGAACAGGTTGGAGATCGCCAGTTCATTAGTCTTGACCTTATCCACTAGTTTAGATTGGTCATCCTTCAACAAGTTGATATCTGTAGTGCTGACCTTTAGCAGTTGTTCTATTGCCACTCTAGAGTCTTGGATTTCCTGCAGGATGATGTCTAATTGTCCATGAGGGCATTGTGGATGTACACATTTGCCTCAGGTCTGAGCCAGAGAGGACTCTGAAGGCACGGAACAGGAGTGAGAGTGGGCTGCTGAGCTGTCAACCTTGGTTCTCATACTCCCCATGTGTATATTTACTGTTAGTCAGTTTTTCACAGTTATCAATTTGATAGGAATGTATCTGAGGTATTTCCAATTGGGCCTGCCACTGCTTGTGTCCAAAGGGACCCACACCACAGCCCCAGAAGCCACTGTGTTGCTCCTGTCTGTTTCCAGTAAATTGCTGCTGCCAGTGGGAAGGAGTGCTGAATGGGAGCCTTCCCTTATTAACTGCACCAGAGTAATACAAGGTATATCTTTGGGACTAATGGGTGCTGGTATGTTGATTGTGGGGCCTCCCCATTTTCCTGTAGTCCTCTTGTCATGAAGAGGGTACTGCAACAGCACTGTGCGGTAATACATTGTGGCAATACCGTCTCAACATTAAGGATGGGCAACCCCAATCACCCGTCACAGCATGGGATTCACAACAGTGGACAGGCTCCACTTTCCTGTATGGGGCCCAGCGCGCGTTTTAGTTAGTCTCAATTATGGCGGTGCTGCTGCCCAAGCGCCTGTCCCTGAGTGTCATGCTGGAGTCTGCCCAGCCGTCCCAGCATCAGAGTCTCTTGTGTGGAGGCAAAGGCATATTATCCAGCCAGCAAGGGGCACGTTCTGCTGCGGGGCACACCTTGGGCAGCAAATTAATCATTGAAGTACTCTGTGGCCATGGGAACTTTCATGCACACATGGCACCCAGAGGCTCACAATGCGCCCATCAGTGTGAGCCAATGGGCTTATTTTATCCTCAGGAGTCACTTTGGCCAAGGAGCCACCTAAGCACTGCCCCCGCAAAGCCACTACGGCACCCTGAGTCAGACCACGGGGCCCCCCTCAGCTGTCCCTCAGCCACTGCAGTTCATCCAGAGTCATGCAGCCCTGCGGCCTGCCGGCCCATCCAGGTGCCACCCGCAGCGCAACTCGGCCCATCAAGCAGACTACCCACACTGAGTCCACATCGTCAGCCAAATTTGTTTTTCTAGTCCCAGGCCTCCGCGCTTCAGGTCTGGTGATCCACCAAGTGCCCAGGCCACCTTTTCAGGTGTACTGTCACTGCCACACCACATTCAACAGCACCTGGGCTGTCCTGTCACCACTGCCATGTTGTCTTCGCAGCTTCGTAGAAGGCATTTCAGTGCTCTCAGCTGCCTGATGGGACACCAGGGCTGATCAGGGCACCTCCATGAGCCTCAGGTTCAGCTCTACCTCAGTGCTGCAGTTGGGTGTGTGAGATCTCAGGAAATCAGGGCCTGGTTCCAGAGCTCACCAGCTACACATCTGCCATTCTTGGTTGCTGGCCACACCCCATTCTTCTAACTTTTTTTTTATATTTATCATTTCCTAATTTTGTCTATCCACTGATTAACTTCTCTCACCTACTTGAAAACTTCACATATGTGTAAGCGCCATGAAAATAATATTGTAAACATTCACAATTATCCTCACTCATACTGCCAGTAGTCTGATTTTGTATTTTACCATTTTCACCAGTTACTGGATCTGTGGGTACGTATCCTTCTTCTTAGTCCTGGATCCAGGTTCAGCGGCTGATATCTAAGGGGGCGACCACAAAGCAAGAATCCTTCACAAGGGCAGGTAAAATACTATATTATATCATGTCATTTTTCATACAGTAACATTTTTTTAAAATTAGATAATATTGTAATTTAATGTTTTCACATGAAAAAGTGTCATCTTTTGTTCACAAGTAATGTAAAATATTTCTGTTATAGGATTATATGTGATAATTTATGCAAAAGTTATTAATTTATTTTTCATTTACCCTGATGATGATGATGATTATGCGTTACTATACACAAGCAGAAGATGGTGTACAATCTAAGCTTATGCCTCCAAGCTGCTGTGTCTGCAAATTCTACAGCTCAAAGGAGGAGGAGAGAAGGGGTGGGAGATTGTTGGTCTCACCTACGAAAACCTCTCCAAAAGGACCTCAAGGCCAACAATCAGTCGTCCTCCAAAGGGGCGCCTATGGCCTGCAAGGCCCCAGGCAACAGCTACAAAGTCATGGATGCTAGTGTCAACTGTACAGGACTCCCCACAACCCACTCCAATAGACTCCTTCCAATATAGGTGCAACTGCGATCTTCTCTTCTTCTTCTGAGAAGACACTTCTGGTGAAGAAGACTTATTCCTCATCAACAACCTCACTTTCACAACATCTAAGATGTCAACCCTCTATACAGTTGACAATGTGCTGGTGTTGATATATGGTCATTGTGTCCAAGTGGTGGGTTTAAAATAAGAAATTCTTGCTATCTAGGAGAATTATTTTTTTACATCACCAATCGTGGGCAGGTCTGCATTCATCAAATGTTTGAGAATTTCAACTACACCAGAGTAATTGGAGTAATCTCAGTAATTCCACATTACTCTTTGATGCAGAATTGCAAATAATTATGTGATTACTCATCTTTGCGTAATTAATAGTAATTTAGGGGGAAAAATCCCGCTGCAAGAGTACATTTAGTATGTGTGTGCAGATGTTCACTTGATATTTGTGTTCTGGTCCATGTAGCTCAGTTCCTAACCGTGAAATGCTTTCTTGTTCCATTTTGTACACAAGGGTGCATTTTGAGCTAAGGAATTAGCTCTAAATGCCAGTGGTAAATTGGGGAAAAATCCTTCTCCAAGACCACATTTAGCTGTTTGCTATTCGTGTCCTGTTGCATGTAGTGCTAGTTCTTGGCACAAAAAGCATCCGTGCATACATTACGGAAGATAAGGGGCATTTTTGCACTAAGAAAAGGTGCTAAATGCAGAATAACTCTCGGTAATGCAAGTGTAATTTTGCAGAATTCTTAGGTAATTCCATGTGATAATGCACCAAAGAATTACAGGAGTTACATCCACCCCTAGTTTCAGGCCCCAATGATGAATCTGCCTACGTATTTCTTGTTAGCCAGATTGAACACCACCTCTGTGGTCTTGCTGGCTCTGCCTGGAGTCTCTTAGATTTTAATTGAATCACTATCCAGATAAGTGCACCCTCCCAGCTGATGTATGATCCCTCTTCCTCCGTGGTGCTTTTGTGGTCTTCCTAGTGACCAAGTTGCTCCTTCTTCTTCGCCCCTAGACCCACTGTTTCCGGTTTCCTCCTTGGATGCCTGTTGAAAAAGTTAGTTAAAAATATGTTTATGAGTGAATAAATCCACATCTTCATGTAAAGGAAAAAGACACTTTTAATAAAAACATAATACATATGAAAAAGCATGATAGTGTAAAAAGCAGTAAACACACTTTGCCATAATAGCTTCCATAATAAAGCTACCGCTTTAAAATAAAATGGGTGACTACGATTAACAAAACTACTAACGAATGTCACTATTTCAATGGTCAAAAAATATTTTTTATCATATGATTTAGATACAGAAATGTCACCAAATAATTTTGGGTGACAAGATGTAGGAAGACTCTGTCAATATAAAATTGGGATATGATAGCACAAAGGAACAAAAGAGTGACTGAAAGTTCAACATTGGATTCTTTGTGTGACAGTATGCTGTCACACAGCTCTGCTAGCTTTGAAATTTTCAGACAGGAGGGATGTGTACATGCTATCGACCATCCATGATGAGAGTACTTCCCCTGTGGCTGTTTGGGGTCAGGTTGCGGAAGTGTGCAAACCTGCGTGCATTTTGGACTACAATAGGCACATGGGTGGTGTTGATAGAGTAGATCAGAGGTTAGAACCTTACACTGCTCTTCGTAAGTCATATGTGTGGTATAAAAAGTTGGCCCCCCCATTTATTTCATTTGGCAACTTTTAATGCCTTTATTGTATACAAGGATTGTTCACCCGAGTCAAGGATGACATTTGTTAAATTTCAGGAGTCGGTGATAGAAAGCCTTATTGTGGTGGAACCGGCAAGAGTTCCTAGAGTAGAAGTGGTGGAGGATGTGGCTAGATTGAAAGATCGGCACTTTCCAGATCACATTCCTCCCACTCCCAAAAAAGACATGCCCACAAAGAAATGTAGAGTATGTGCCCGGAGATTAATCCGGAGGGAGAGCCGGATGTACTGCCCCGAATGCCCTTCAAAGCCTGGGCTGTGTGTTCCCGGCTGTTACAGAAGTTACCATACCCCAAAAAAAATCTGGGAAATACCTTGAGCGTAAGCTGTCTGTTTTATATTTTCATATGTTTCACAGTTGGCATCTGTTGTGTATTTAGTTAGAGCTTTTGTGTTTGTAGTTTTGTGCTTATTTTATAATTAGTAGTTTCTTTGTTGTTTATAAATAAAGAAAAGTGATTGCGGTGTGCGTGGGGTGGCGCTTGGCTGGCGGTGTGCGTGGGGTGGCGCTTGGCTGGCGGTGTGCGTGGGGTGGCGCTTGGCTGGCGGTGCCAGTCGAACGGCAGTCCACACTCCCATCAGCTGGTGTGATTCTTGTATCAGGCATGTGGGCGTATGTAAGTGATGGGCCCTTGAGTGGCGCGGTCTGTCGATGTGAGTGTTGTAATGTGCTGGGCCCGTGGCTGGCGGTGTGAATGGTCTTGTGCGTGTCATGTATGAAAGGTGTGTGAATGGCCTGTAAAGCGGTTGGTGCCTTGTCGCGGCTTTACAGCTCACGAGCTGTGAGTCATTGGTTCACTTTTTTGCCTTTCAGTTATTAGCAGTGCATTTAATTTTTGTGAAATCTCTTGTTAATAAAATTTGATCCACTGAACCATCACTCACCCTCGTGCCAAATCCAACCAGTATGTGTTGTAAAAAAAGACAAAACCTGCTCCGCTGTAATCAGGCGTCGCAGCACACCTGTGACACGCTAGGTGCCTCGGGTGGGACCCCGATGATGAAGCATGCCACCAACTTGGTTGGTGGGTGAGGGGTCTTCTTCACATAACCTAAGTGTGTTTCTTTTCACAATTTTAGTGTTTGGCACATCACGGACGTATGTGCACACATCAAAGTGATATATTCCAAAAATGCCTGTGTTTGGGGGGGGGGGGGCCCACCTATGTTTTTGGTCCAGGATGCGGCTGTCATGTAGGGAAACCTACAAAACCCAGAAACTTTTTAAAAATAGGCACCCCAAGGAGTCCAGGGAGGTGTGGCTTGCGTGGCTCCCCCAACTATCCCTTCTATCCCTTCAGGTTTTGGGCCTTATTCTGTTGCAGGCACCTGGCCCACCCACACAAGTGAGGTATCATTTTTATTGGGAGACTTGGGGGAACGCTGGGTGGAAGGAAATTTGTGGCTCCTCTCAGATTCCAGAACTTTCTGCCACAGAAATGTGAGGAACATGTGATTTTTTAGCCACATTTTGAGGTTTGCAAAGGATTCTGGGTAACAGAACCTGGTCCGAGCCCCGCAAGTCACCCCATCTTGGATTCCCCTAGGTCTCTAGTTTTCAGAAATGCACAGGTTTGGTAGGTTTCCCTAGGTGCCGGGTGAGCTACAGGCCAAAATCCACAGGTAGGCACTGTTTTCTTTCAAAAAATGGGATGTGTCCACGTTGCGTTTTGGGGCGTTTCCTGTTGCGGGCGCTAGGGCTACCCACGCAAGTGAGGTATCATTTTTATCGGGAGACTTGGGGGAACGCTGGGTGGAAGGAAATTTGTAGCTCCTCTCAGATTCCAGAACTTTCTGACACAAAAATGTGAGGGACATGTGTTTTTTTAGCCACATTTTGAGGTTTGCAAAGGATTCTGGGTAACAGAACCTGGTCCGAGCCCCGCAAGTCACCCCATCTTGGATTCCCCTAGGTCTCTAGTTTTCAGAAATGCACAGGTTTGGTAGGTTTCCCTAGGTGCCGGGTGAGCTACAGGCCAAAATCCACAGGTAGGCACTGTTTTCTTTCAAAAAATGGGATGTGTCCACGTTGTGTTTTGGGGCGTTTCCTGTTGCGGGCGCTAGGCCTACCCACGCAAGTGAGGTATCATTTTTATCGGGAGCCTTGGGGGAACGCTGGGTGGAAGGAAATTTGTAGCTCCTCTCAGATTCCAGAACTTTCTGCCACAAAAATGTGAGGGACATGTGTTTTTTTAGCCAAATTTTGAGGTTTGCAAAGGATTCTGGGTAACAGAACCTGGTCCGAGCCCCGCAAGTCACCCCTCCTTGGATTCCCCTAGGTCTCTAGTTTTCAGCAATGCACAGGTTTGGTAGGTTTCCCTAGGTGCCGGGTGAGCTACAGGCCAAAATCCACAGGTAGGCACTGTTTTCTTTCAAAATATGGGATATGTCCACGTTGCGTTTTGGGGCGTTTCCTGTTGCGGGCGCTAGGCCTACCCATGCAAGTGAGGTATCATTTTTATCAGGAGCCTTGGGGGAACGCTGGGTGGAAGGAAATTTGTAGCTCCTCTCAGATTCCAGAACTTTCTGCCACAAAAATGTGAGGGATATGTGTTTTTTTAGCCAAATTTTGAGGTTTGCAAAGGATTCTGGGTAACAGAACCTGGTCCGAGCCCCGCAAGTCACCCCTCCTTGGATTCCCCTAGGTCTCTAGTTTTCAGCAATGCACAGGTTTGGTAGGTTTCCCTAGGTGCCGGCTGAGCTAGAGGCCAAAATCTACAGGTAGGCACTTCGCAAAAAACACCTCTGTTTTCTCCCAAAATTTAGGATGTGTCCACGTTGCGCTTTGGGGTGTTTCCTGTCGCCGGCGCTAGGCCTACCCACGCAAGTGAGGTATCATTTTTATCGGGAGACTTGGGGGAACGCTGGGTGGAAGGAAATTCGTAGCTCGTCTCAGATTCCAGAACTTTCTGCCACAGAAATGTGAGGAACATGTGTTTTTTTAGCCAAATTTTGAGGTTTGCAAAGGATTCTGGGTAACAGAACCTGGTCCGAGCCCCCCAAGTCACCCCTCCTTGGATTCCCCTAGGTCTCTAGTTTTCAGAAATGCACAGGTTTGGTAGGTTTCCCTAGGTGCCGGCTGAGCTAGAGGCCAAAATCTACAGGTAGGCACTTCGCAAAAAACACCTCTGTTTTTTTCCAAAATTTAGGATGTGTCCAAGTTGCGCTTTGGGGTGTTTCCTGTCACCGGCGCTAGGCCTACCCACGCAAGTGAGGTATCATTTGTATCGGGAGACTTGGGGGAACGCTGGGTGGAAGGAAATTTGTAGCTCCTCTCAGATTCCAGAACTTTCTGCCACAGAAATGTGAGGAACATGCGTTTTTTTAGCCAAATTTTGAGGTTTGCAAAGGATTCTGGGTAACAGAACCTGGTCCGAGCCCCGCAAGTCACCCCTCTTTGGATTCCCCTAGGTCTCTAGTTTTCAGAAATGCACAGGTTTGGTAGGTTTCCCTAGGTGCCGGCTGAGCTAGAGGCCAAAATCTACAGGTAGGCACTTCGCAAAAAACACCTCTGTTTTTTTCCAAAATTTAGGATGTGTCCACGTTGCGCTTTGGGGTGTTTCCTGTCGCCGGCGCTAGGCCTGCCCACGCAAGTGAGGTATCATTTTTATTGGGAGACTTGGGGGAACGCTGGGTGGAAGGAAATTTGTAGCTCCTCTCAGATTCCAGAACTTTCTGCCACAGAAATGTGAGGAACATGTGTTTTTTTAGCCAAATTTTGAGGTTTGCAAAGGATTCTGGGTAACAGAACCTGGTCCGAGCCCCGCAAGTCACCCCTCCTTGGATTCCCCTAGGTCTCTAGTTTTCAGAAATGCACAGGTTTGGTAGGTTTCCCTAGGTGCCGGCTGAGCTAGAGGCCAAAATCTACAGGTAGGCACTTCGCAAAAAACACCTCTGTTTTTTTCCAAAATTTAGGATGTGTCCACGTTGCGCTTTGGGGTGTTTCCTGTCGCCGGCGCTAGGCCTACCCACGCAAGTGAGGTATCATTTTTATCGGGAGACTTGGGGGAACGCTGGGTGGAAGGAAATTTGTAGCTCCTCTCAGATTCCAGAACTTTCTGCCACAGAAATGTGAGGAACATTTGTTTTTTTAGCCAAATTTTGAGGTTTGCAAAGGATTCTGGGTAACAGAACCTGGTCCGAGCCCCGCAAGTCACCCCTCCTTGGATTCCCCTAGGTCTCTAGTTTTCAGAAATGCACAGGTTTGGTAGGTTTCCCTAGGTGCCGGCTGAGCTAGAGGCCAAAATCTACAGGTAGGCACTTCACAAAAAACACCTCTGGTTTTTTCCAAAATTTAGGATGTGTCCACGTTGCGCTTTGGGGTGTTTCCTGTCGCCGGCGCTAGGCCTACCCATGCAAGTGAGGTATCATTTTTATCGGGAGACTTGGGGGAACGCTGGGTGGAAGGAAATTTGTAGCTCCTCTCAGATTCCAGAACTTTCTGCCACAGAAATGTGAGGAACATGTGTTTTTTTAGCCAAATTTTGAGGTTTGCAAAGGATTCTGGGTAACAGAACCTGGTCCGAGCCCCGCAAGTCACCCCTCCTTGGATTCCCCTAGGTCTCTAGTTTTCAGAAATGCACAGGTTTGATAGGTTTCCCTAGGTGCCGGCTGAGCTAGAGGCCAAAATCTACAGGTAGGCACTTCGCAAAAAACACCTCTGTTTTTTTCCCAAATTTAGGATGTGTCCACGTTGCGCTTTGGGGTGTTTCCTGTCGCCAGCGCTAGGCCTACCCACGCAAGTGAGGTATCATTTTTATCGGGAGACTTGGGGGAACGCTGGGTGGAAGGAAATTTGTAGCTCCTCTCAGATTCCAGAACTTTCTGCCACAAAAATGTGAGGGACATGTGTTTTGTTAGCCAAATTTTGAGGTTTCCAAAGGATTCTGGGTAACAGAACCTGGTCCGAGCCCCGCAAGTCACCCCTCCTTGGATTCCCCTAGGTCTCTAGTTTTCAGAAATGCACAGGTTTGGTAGGTTTCCCTAGGTGCCGGCTGAGCTAGAGGCCAAAATCTACAGGTAGGCACTTCGCAAAAAACACCTCTGTTTTTTTCCAAAATTTAGGATGTGTCCACGTTGCGCTTTGGGGTGTTTCCTGTCGCCGGCGCTAGGCCTACCCACGCAAGTGAGGTATCATTTTTATCGGGAGACTTGGGGGGAACGCTGGGTGGAAGGAAATTTGTAGCTCCTCTCAGATTTCAGAACTTTCTGCCACAGAAATGTGAGGAACATGTGTTTTTTTAGCCAAATTTTGAGGTTTGCAAAGGATTCTGGGTAACAGAACCTGATCCGAGCCCCGCAAGTCACCCCTCCTTGGATTCCCCTAGGTCTCTAGTTTTCAGAAATGCACAGGTTTGGTAGGTTTCCCTAGGTGCCGGCTGAGCTAGAGGCCAAAATCTACAGGCAGGCACTTTGCAAAAAACACCTCTGTTTTTTTCCAAAATTTAGGATGTGTCCACGTTGCGCTTTGGGGTGTTTCCTGTCGCCGGCGCTAGGCCTACCCACGCAAGTGAGGTATCATTTTTATCGGGAGACTTGGGGGAACGCTGGGTGGAAGGAAATTTGTAGCTCCTCTCAGATTCCAGAACTTTCTGCCACAGAAATGTGAGGAACATGTGTTTTTTTAGCCAAATTTTGAGGTTTGCAAAGGATTCTGGGTAACAGAACCTGGTCCGAGCCCTGCAAGTCACCCCTCCTTGGATTCCCCTAGGTCTCTAGTTTTCAGAAATGCACAGGTTTGGTAGGTTTCCCTAGGTGCCGGCTGAGCTAGAGGCCAAAATCTACAGGTAGGCACTTCGCAAAAAACACCTCTGTTTTCTCCCAAAATTTAGGATGTGTCCACGTTGCGCTTTGGGGTGTTTCCTGTCGCCGGCGCTAGGCCTACCCACGCAAATGAGGTATCATTTTTATTGGGAGACTTGGGGGAACGCTGCGTGGAAGGAAATTTGTAGCTCCTCTCAGATTCCAGAACTTTCTGCCACAGAAATGTGAGGAACATGTGTTTTTTTAGCCAAATTTTGAGGTTTGCAAAGGATTCTGGGTAACAGAACCTGGTCCGAGCCCCGCAAGTCACCCCTCCTTGGATTCCCCTAGGTCTCTAGTTTTCAGAAATGCACAGGTTTGGTAGGTTTCCCTAGGTGCCGGCTGAGCTAGAGGCCAAAATCTACAGGTAGGCACTTCGCAAAAAACACCTCTGTTTTTTTCCAAAATTTAGGATGTGTCCACGTTGCGCTTTGGGGTGTTTCCTGTCGCCGGCGCTAGGCCTGCCCACGCAAGTGAGGTATCATTTTTATTGGGAGACTTGGGGGAAAGCTGGGTGGAAGGAAATTTGTAGCTCCTCTCAGATTCCAGAACTTTCTGCCACAGAAATGTGAGGAACATGTGTTTTTTTAGCCAAATTTTGAGGTTTGCAAAGGATTCTGGGTAACAGAACCTGATCCGAGCCCCGCAAGTCACCCCTCCTTGGATTCCCCTAGGTCTCTAGTTTTCAGAAATGCACAGGTTTGGTAGGTTTCCCTAGGTGCCGGCTGAGCTAGAGGCCAAAATCTACAGGCAGGCACTTTGCAAAAAACACCTCTGTTTTTTTCCAAAATTTAGGATGTGTCCACGTTGCGCTTTGGGGTGTTTCCTGTCGCCGGCGCTAGGCCTACCCACGCAAGTGAGGTATCATTTTTATCGGGAGACTTGGGGGAACGCTGGGTGGAAGGAAATTTGTAGCTCCTCTCAGATTCCAGAACTTTCTGCCACAGAAATGTGAGGAACATGTGTTTTTTTAGCCAAATTTTGAGGTTTGCAAAGGATTCTGGGTAACAGAACCTGGTCCGAGCCCTGCAAGTCACCCCTCCTTGGATTCCCCTAGGTCTCTAGTTTTCAGAAATGCACAGGTTTGGTAGGTTTCCCTAGGTGCCGGCTGAGCTAGAGGCCAAAATCTACAGGTAGGCACTTCGCAAAAAACACCTCTGTTTTCTCCCAAAATTTAGGATGTGTCCACGTTGCGCTTTGGGGTGTTTCCTGTCGCCGGCGCTAGGCCTACCCACGCAAATGAGGTATCATTTTTATCGGGAGACTTGGGGGAACGCTGCGTGGAAGGAAATTTGTAGCTCCTCTCAGATTCCAGAACTTTCTGCCACAGAAATGTGAGGAACATGTGTTTTTTTAGCCAAATTTTGAGGTTTGCAAAGGATTCTGGGTAACAGAACCTGGTCCGAGCCCCGCAAGTCACCCCTCCTTGGATTCCCCTAGGTCTTTAGTTTTCAGAAATGCACAGGTTTGGTAGGTTTCCCTTGGTGCCGGCTGAGCTAGAGGCCAAAATCTACAGGTAGGCACTTCGCAAAAAACACCTCTGTTTTCTCCCAAAATTTTGGATGTGTCCACGTTGCGCTTTGTGGTGTTTCCTGTCGCCGGCGCTACGCCTACCCACGCAAATGAGGTATCATTTTTATCGGGAGAATTGGGGGAACATAGATTAGCAAAACAAGTGCTATTTCCCCTTGTCTTTCTCTAAATTTTTTCCTTCCAAATATAGGAGAGTGTGTAAAAAAGACATCTATTTGAGAAATTCCCTATAATTCACATGCTTGTATGGTCACCCCGGAATTCAGAGATGTGCAAATAACCACTGCTCCTCAGCACCTTATCTTGTGCCCTTTTTGGAAATGCAAAGGTTTTCTTGATAGCAATTTTTTACGCTTTATATTTCAGCAAATGAATTGCTGTATACCCGGTATAGAATGAAAACGCACTGCAGGGTGCAGCTCATTTATTGGCTCTGGGTTCCTCTGGTTCTTGATGAACCTATAAGCCCTATATATCCCCGCAACCAGAGGAGTCCAGCAGACGTAACGGTATATTGCTTTCCATAATCTGACATTGCAGGGAAAAGTTACAGAGCAAAACGTAGAGAAAAATTGATGTTTTTTTACCTCAATTTCAATATTTTTCTTTTTCAGCTGTTATTTTCTGTAGGAAACCCTTGTAGGATCTACACAAATGACCCCTTGCTGAATTCAGAATTTTGTCTACTTTTCAGAAATGGTTAGGTTTCTGGGATCCAGCATTGGTTTCATGCCCATTCCTGTCACTGACTGGAAGGAGGCTGAAAGCACAAAAAATTGCAAAAATGGGGTATGCCCCAGTAAAATGCCAAAATTGTGTTGAAAAATTGGGTTTTCTGATTCAAGTCTGCCTGTTCCTGAAAGCTAGGAAGCTGCTGAGTTTAGCACTACAAACCCTTTGTTGATGCCATTTTCAGGGGGAAATCCACAAGCCTTCTTCTGCAGCCACTTTTTCAATTTGTTTTAAAAAAAACTAAATTTTCACTGTATTTTGGCCAATTTCTTGGCCTCCTTCAAGGGAACCCACAAAGTCTGGGTACCTCTAGAATCCCTGGGATGTTGGAAAAAAAGGACGTAAATTTGGCTTGGTTAGCTTATGTGGACAAAAAGTTATGAGGGCCTAAGCGCGAACTGCCCCAAATAGGCAAAAAAAGGCCTGGCAGAGGAGGGGGAAAAGGCCTGGCAGCGAAGGGTAATAATTTCTGAATCCTCTCGTGAGAAAGTGTGGCCCCTCTCTTTGAGTTCACCAGCCACTTCGGAGAGAATATGGAGTAATAGAAGGATTAGTTTGGAGGTAGATTATTTGGTGGCCCTCTGTGTGCGATTCCAACAGGAAGTAGCAATAGCTTTTTTCTTATTTTTGCATGTCATATCCTGTTTGTGGATGTAGGTTGAGTAGCCCTTCCCTGAATACGGAGTCCTCTGCCTGCATAGCAGCAGTGTAGGAATTCAGTACATATGCGGGACACATTGATATAATGCTAACTGAAAAGGAAATCACGTCTGCATGATTACAAGTATTCATCTTATTATACAGAAACTAATTTAAATACAATGTAAATAAAATGGGACTTGCATGTGCATTTTCATGACAAGTGTATGGAATTGAGCTTTTCACATAGTTTTGTATACATTTAATACGTTGTATTTTATTGTATTGTGAATTTGCATAGAGCTTAAGAACCCATCACAAGGTGTTCACGTGCTTTGCGTATAGGAAGCCTATTATGTGGAGTTCAAATAAATATACTAATGTTAGTTGAGAGATTTTTGGTCAGTTGTTAATTAAACCATACTGGTAGCGATAGTAGATCAAAGATTGTGCAAGTGGAGCTGGGAGGACACCCTCTTCTCTTCCCCCTTCAAACTTCCTCAAGGCCATAAGTCTTAATAGTGCCTGTGGTACTTCTTGGCTCTTCTGGTATGGGCATCGAATTTACTGCAAAGCATGTCATATTTTTAGCCACACTGCATTGCTTAGCTGGCTTTCAAGGCTCCCATAAACCTGTGGATACTTGTCAGGGACCCAAAAACCAATACGTTCTAATTCTTCTTGTGAAAACAAGGGTCCTCTCCTCACAATTCTCAGCCATTTTGGGAAATATATGGAGCTAAATGAAAGGCAGAATGGAGGTGTATTGCTTGATGGTATGTGATGGCTCAGGAATAGATTCGGCTTACTCCCTGTTCCTGAATGTCATATCCTTTTGGTCACCATAGGTAGATAATTCTTCCTGAATGTAGAGTTCTCTACCTGTGCTATGGAGCTTGGAGTGGAAATGGAGAAAAGTGGTATATGGGTGAATAAAATAGTATAAACTGGGTTGGTGGCTCAGTAGACTAATGCATACACTTCAGGAATCTTTGTTTGACCTCTTGGTTGCAGGCTAAAATCTGATGGGTCCACTCAGCCTTTCATTCTGCAGAGGCTGGTAAAATGAGTACCAGTGACATGGGTAAAAATAAATATCTGTTATTTCGGTACCAAGCACCCCAAAGCATGGGTGACTATGGCCTTTAACCTGTTTAGTCTGGGTTAGGCCAATATTCGATATCTGCACACCCTACCCAGTGCTGCTGTCAGCCATTGGCTGACACTGGAGAGGGCTACAAAGAATTCTCTGGTGCACGCACCATAGTATTTCTTTTTTTTTTTAAGAACTGGGGCAACACAGAATCACTTATGCATCAGCTCCTACCCCCCTGGTCCACGTAAGTCACAGATTCCCCACTGGAGCGGTTAACAAGAGCAGGTAAGCGATCTCTCCCACTCCAGTGGGGAAAAAACACCTGAAAAAGGCCTTCTTAAAACTATTTCCTGGCTGTGGATCGTGATTGTGCTGCGAACCCCTCTGGGGGGGGGGGTTATTTTGTTTAAAAAAAAAAAAAAACCCTGTGGGACATGATCATGTCCCCAGGGGAGGTAAACAAATTAATGTAAATAAAAGAAAGTGAAATTGTCAGGGGTTCAGCCCTCCCGACATACAGGCGGACCCCCTGTAGGGCCCTGAATTTTTTTTCTGAATGTGTGTTTTCCCTTGGTGGGGGCGCAGTCATGCCCCCCAAGGGAAAACACAAATTACCTACAAAAAAACATAAGAGAAAGGTAGGTGGGGGTTGGCCCTGAAGGCAAGGTCGACTGCCTGAAGGCTCATTTATTTTTTTATAATTTTATTTTTTCTGGTGGGGCAATTTCAGACCCCCCTGGAAAAACACACTTATACAAAAAAGCCACGTCATATGTGGCAATATTTATTAGAAAGATAAAAACATGGCAAAATGTTTGCATGCAGTGGAAGGCCCCGCACTGGTAATCTTTCTGTTGCTTATTTCTGTATTTGGTTGCTATGCTGATGATAATGAGGTGAAATCTTTGCACACGCAGTATTATAATTTTCCTGGTGATAGCACTGTGTGTTTTCACAAGGAGTATGCTTGAGCGCAAAGTTGCAAGGGCTACTATGTGAATGTGTTTTTCTTGAGATCAAAGGTTGATGTGTGGCTTCTGGAAATTATTTTTATACTAGCAAATGCCCAGCAGCTCCACCAACAATAAAGTTTTGCAAAAGTTATGACAAAAGTATGCTGTGATATTGAGTAAGTAGCAAGATGAAGTAATACTCTGTCTTTTTTGTCTATTTTTATTGTATTTGGAGAACCTGTAGGTTCCAGAAACAAGATAAGATAAGTAACTGTGTTTATTTACTGTTGCACACATCTCACATGCACACACCCACCGACTGATTTAGAACAATACTTCTGCCTTCTATGTAGGACAGTGTTTTACAATGACGGTTTTAGCCAATCAGCAGAGATGGCATCTCAGAAGATGACTGCTGTCCAGGCACTAACTTGGGTTATGGAGGACAGCAGACACTGACACAGCATCTGAGGGAGAGGAAAATGGAAAATAATCTTGGAGTGATTTTTCAGCCACTCAAGTTCTATCCAACTTTTAATCTGCCAACTTCTGAGGGACATGATGATGGCAGTCGTGCTGTCCCTTTGCAAGTGGGGAGACCATAACAGGTTAGACCAACCCAGAGAGCAGGCACGTGCATCCGCAGCCACAGACAAAGTGTTCTCTTGATCCCCAATTTTGTTCAGCCCCAAATTCGGCCTTTCGTTGGTGACACTGGATTGAGAGTCAATCTGGCCAATTGTTTGCCAATTGACTGCATCCATCTAATTTTGGCTGTTGATTTCCTTGAGCATATTGTGCAGCAAACACATTTGTGTGCCAAATAAATTCTGAGGGAACTTAGAGGCACTACAGGGCCTCTTTCTATGGCACACCAGTAGACTCCCACTTCACTTGATGTCTTTTTTTGGGCCTTATGCTAAAAATGGCACAAATCAAGATTGCAGTCCTACTGGTCTGCTTGCACCATTTGGGTAACTCCCATCTTCACACTATACACGAGGAGAAATAGTTTTTTGCCAGTGAAGCATATGCCACATTTCAGTCACAATTCTGCTGCATTGTCCTGGGACCATCCAGACCATAATAGTTGGTCAAAATTCACCCTTTTGTGGAAAATGTGTCTGCCAGATTTCCAGAGATTTATACTCCTGTAAAGAATATAGACATTGATGAGTTCTTGATCATATACAATGGGTGGTTACTGTTCAGGCCGTACATTGCGAGCAAAAGAGCTTGCTATGGCATCAAAATTTGTATGCTCTCTGAGAGCTCTCCTGGTTATGTGTACAGCTTGAGAGAGTATAAATGGAAGGACTCCACTCTGAACTCTTTAGGTTGCCCTTCCAAGCTATGAGTCACAGGAAACATTGCACAGGAGCTTGTCCAGCCAATCCTTCACAAAGGTTATAACCTTTTTGTGGATAATGTCTATACAGGAGTAGAGCTGTTCAGTGAGATATACAAATCTGGAACTGTAGCATGAGGTACAGTTTGTTGTCACCACAAAGGATTCCTGCAGGAGCTTGTTTGTAAGAAGCTCCAGAAATCGCAAAGCACCACTTTGCGTTCCAACGAACTGCTTGCAGTCAAGTTCTCTAATAGGCATGATGTGTATGTTCAATACATGATGAGAGCACTTCCCCATCAAGGTTTGTAGTAAGATGGCCAAACTTCACAAGCCCACCTGTATACTTGATTACACCAAGTAAATGGGCAGAGTGGATAAGAATGACCAGGTTATTCAGCCATAGAGTGCCAGTCATAAAATTCACACTTAGTATAAGAAACTGTTTACCAATAAGATCCAGATGGCAACAAACAACGTGTATGTTGTTTATCATTACACCACCACAGGAAGACTCATGTCTTTCCTTGATTTTCAGTTGACTATCTTCGAAAGTCTTACTGCTACAGGAGCAGTAGTATTCACTTCATATGCTCTGGAAGATGTGGCTAGGCTGCAGGATTGACACTTTGCCGATCGCATTCCTGAAACTGCTAAAAGGACTAGACCATGTTGTCATTGTAGAGTCTGCTCTAAGCAAGGATAAGGGCAGTAGAGTTGTGTTTACTGTCCCCAGTGCCCATTTCATCCAGTCCTGTTTTTACCTATTTCCCTACTTGCTCTATGTTGTACCATACAAAAGTGGAGTACTGGGAAATTGACTGAGGTGAAGATGCCATAAGGTACACCTTTCGATTGCTGTGCATAGATACCTGCCTTTTATGGGCCACCACTTCACTAGGCAAGCAGCCATAGAATTGGTGTTCTTCTACTTGAGGAAATCATGGATTTGCTTAAGGCCTGCTTGACACCTTTATCTGTTGTCAGAATGTAGTTGTTGTTCTGTTCACTGACTGACAAGTGCATTATAGTCCCCACACTGCACATAAAGTTGGATGGAGCATAAGCTATGTTGGTGTTGAATACCCTGTGTGGCAACATGGTAAAGTCTTGACTAGATTTTGAAGTGCCTTTCAGGGAACCTATGTACACAACACAAGGACCCCTGTGATTGCAAACGATACAAGAGTAAGTGTAATAAGTCAAATAAATGTCCTCTGAGACTTATTCACCAACACTTCTACTTTCTTTGAAAGTGTGCAAACTCAATTAGTAACTTGTATCATAATCAATGTTATTGAAAAAGGATACAGGACACAATTTCTTGCATGATGATGATTTTCACATTGTTAGTATCAGGACAATATACATTGCAGTATGTATCAAAATTAGTGCAGATGCCACAGTGCTCGGACAGTATACAACTAACTAATATGTATACAACAACATAGAACAAGACAGTGAACAGGTTCCAAGGTTATATATGATTTTGTATCAAACAAACCTAAGCTGATGTCTGTTCATACATGGTATCTCCTGGTGAACCATAACATGTAATGAAAGCAACTTAGGAAGGAGATGAAGATGATTTGACCTGTAGTTAGTCTTTGAGTCTCATCAGAATGAAAGACATCTGACTAAAGTTCCTTCAAAACCATGGAGTCTTGGGACCTTCAATAAGGCATCCTGCATGTAAGCGATATGTGCAAGAATACTTCAATATAGAATCTACAATGTATACCTGGTTGCTCGTTTAGTCGGACAGTTCCAGTTAGGTAAACAAATAATTCCTAGACAAAGGCAACAATGCAAAATGGGCCTCCCTATTCCTTAGACGGTCACATAGAGGTAAATGGATTACTCAGGAAAAACACAACTTTGATTTGTCTCACACTACCAACATGAGTGCAGGGGACTCCTATTGACCTTAGTTTCGTCCATTTCTGTTGCAGGCATAAGGCCTAGCCACACAAATGGGACAGTGTTTTCATCGGCACAAGAGTGGTACTGCTGATTGATAAGAATTTTGTAGATTCCTGTGGATTACAGAAGTTTATATCACAAAAATGTAAGGAAAAAGAGTTTTTTCAGGCACATTTTGAGGTTTACAGAGCATTGTGGGTTAGAAACCCTTGTGGGATTCATGCAAAGCACACTACCCTCGACTCCATGGTTGTCTAGTTTTAAAACATGTCCGTGGTTCGTAGGTTTGCATGGGTGATTCCACAGCATGGCCCCAAATACCACAGCTACCCCTATTTTTTATATCTCAGCATAAAGCTTTAAGGCCTTTGTATTGTGGCTTCTTGGCCTACCCACACAAGTGGGGTACGTTCTTATAAGGAGAACGTGTGTGGTAGGAAATTTGCAGCTCCTTTAAGATTCCAGAACTTTCTGTCACAGAAAGGTGAGGAAAATGTATGTTTCTTACTAAAGTTTGACATTTGCAAGGGCTTCTAGATAACATTACCTGGTGAAAGGCACACATGTTACATGACTCTGGACTCCCCTGCCTGGATAAGTTTTAAAAATGTTCCCGTTTGCCTAGGTGGCAGCTGAGCTATGGTCCAAAATCTACAGCTACCCACAATGGAAAAAAGGGTACATTTTCGGCAGAAAAATGTGATACATCTATGTCGTGTTTGGGCACTAGGCCTACCCATGCAAATGAGGTACCATATTTATTGGGAGACTTGGAGAAATTCTGGTGGAAGAAAGTTTTTGGCTCGCTGCCGATTCCAGTACTTTCCATCGCAGAAATCTGAGGAAAATGTTTTTTTAGTGAAAGTTTGAGGTTTGCAAGGGATTCTGAGTAAAACAAAACCTGATGAAAGGCACACAAGTCATCCCCTTGGCTTCCCCTAAGTGTCCAGTTTTCAAAAACGTGTAGGTTTGCTAGGTTTCCCTAGGTGCTGGTTTAGCTGGGGTCAAAAATCTACAGCCACCTACATTGGAAAAAAAGGTTCAGTTTTCAGTGGAAAACTGTGATGTGCCCATGTTGTCCTTTGGGGCATTTCCTGTTGTGCCAACTAGGCCTACATACACAAGAGAGGCACTATTTTTATTTCTAGATGTGGGGGAATGCTGGGTGTAAGGGAGTTTGTGGCTCCCTACAGATTCCAGAACTTTTCATCACAGAAATATGAGGAAAGTGTGTCTTTTAATCACATTTTGAGGTTTTCAAGGGATTCTGGGTACAAAACCTGGTGAGAGTTACAAAGGCCATCCCACCCTGGATACTCCAAGGTGCCCAGTTTCCAAAAATTTGCAAGTTTGCTAGGTTTCGCTGGGTGCAGGCTGAGCTAGAGTTCAAAATCAACAGCTACCCACTTGGCAAAAAAGGGAAAGTTTTGGGTGGAAAAATATGATATATCCATGTTGCATTTTGGGCCGTTTCCTGTCACGGGCACTAGGCCTACCCACAAAGTGAGGTCCCATTTTTCTCGGAAGACATGTGAGAGCATAGCATAACAGAACATTTGTTATTACCAATTGGATTTCACTGCATTCATGCCTTTCAAATGTAAGCCAGTGTATAACAAATAAGACATTTTGAAAAATGCCCTGTAAATCATACCCTTGTACAGGTACCAACAAATTCAGGGATGTACAAATAACCACTACTCCTAAACTCCATATCTTGTGTCTATTTCAGAAATACATAAGTTTCCTTGATATTCATTTTTCACTAAACATAATTCATTATATGAATTAGTCTATACTAGGAATACATTAAAAAGCCATTGTACGGTCCAGCTCAGTTGTTGGCTCTGGGTACCTTTGGTTCTTGGAGAACCTACGAACCCTATATATCCAACAATTAAAAGTTTCTAGCAGATGTAGTGGTGTGTTGCTTTTGTAAATTGGACAATGTGACAAAAAGTTACTGATGAAAATGTTGTCACAAATGACAGTTTTGCCTACTCATTTTCAATATTTCTTTATTTCAACAGTCCTTTTATTTGAGAAAACCTTGAGGGATCTACACATATGACCCCCTGCTAAATTGTTAGACCTATGTCTACTTTTCAGAAATCTATCACTTTCCTGGATTACCCATAGGTTTCACACTGGTTTTCACCACAAACTGGAAGTAGATTGAGAGCAAAACAGATAGAATAATCGGGCTACCTCTTTGAAAAATGCTGAGCTGTGTTACAAAATTAGGTCTTTTGATTCAGCTCTGCATGTTCCTGATATCTAGGAAGATGGTGACTTTAGCACAGCAATCATTCACTGATGCCATTTTCAGTGAAAAAACAGACATTTTTATTTGGAGCAGTTTTGTTCCTATTTTTCGCACAAAACACAAAATTGACAATATTTTTCCTACTTTTTTGGTTCCCTGAAGAGGAATCGACAGACCCTGTATATCTTTAGAATGGATGTTGGGGGAAATAGGCTGCAAATTTTGTGTGATACCTTATGTGGAAAACATGTTTGGGCCCTAAGCGCCAACTACCCCAAAAAGCAAAAAAAGGGCTCAGCATTGGTGGGGGAGGGGTTAGGAGGGTGGGAGTGTCAATTCAGGGCAAGGGTAAAGAGGGGAGAAGGTCCAGGAGTTAAGGGACTAAAAATGCACGTTATGTTATGTTTATTTTGTACTACTAAATGAAAAGGAAGCCATGTGTCTGTAGGATTACAAGTACCCTTATATCTGTATGAAAACTACCTTAAATAACACATTGCAGATACATTTAGAAGTGCATGTACTTGCTAAAGAACATGTAATCACCCTTTACTTATAATTTTGTATAGACACACTACATTGTTACTCTATATAGCGCTTGCTGTCCATGAAGAGGCATTGAAGAGCTTTACAGACAGGTAGCAGGTTATTCGAAGGAGCCTAGAGTTAGTGTCTACTGCTAGGATAGGTGTTGATGTTAGGTGTATGTTAAGCCATAATATCATAGTTTATATAGTTACTTGCATGTTGTTTATAGTCTAGAGGAAGATATTTGCAGCTGTTGTTATTGATGCAGATGTTTCAGGTTATGAATAGGTACACATTCTTGATGAAATCTTTGTGATTGGGGAGCATGCAGTTAGGCATATGTACCATGCTACAATTAGCTAGCCTTGTGCACTGTGTTATCAAAGGGATATAGGGCCAGTTGTAGAAAGCTTTTTGCATGGTGCAAACTGCGAAAATCGCAGTTTGCACCATGCAAAAAGCCTTTTGCGATGCACATTCACAATTTGCGAGTCGCATCGACTCGCAATTTCCGATTTGCAAAATCGGAAATTGCTACATCTGGCCCTTAGTGTTGTTGGTGTTGCAGTACAGATATACATGTTTTGGGGTATGGTTTTTCATAGTGGGGTCATTACATATAAGAGAGAGAATTCAGTGAGATTTAGCCAGGACATTAAAAATTATAGAGCAGAGAAGATATGAGCAGACCGGGGGTTAGGATTATTAGGAGTACCAACAAGCTTGTTACATAATCCATGAGCATTCATGAGCATGTTGGGGATAGTTCATATGTGGTGTCATGTCAACTATAGAACGGAGGAGCTATGGACAGAATCTGGTTCAGTTACTCTGTGTATGTTCAAGATTGTTTTGTAATTCATGTGCATTTGGGCAGTGGTTCACAAGTGGTGTCTTCAATGAGTACAAGTAGAAGAAGCCATTTTATTGGAAATACGTTTAATTAAGAAAATTGTACGATTCAAATTTGTGAGTTTACTGGGAGTTAATGGAGCTGTTCATTGTATACATAACTTGGGTGTGAATTAACACTGTTTTTTACCATCCTATTTTTTCCGGATGCAACCTAAAGTTCTATCTTTGTTGATCTTGTGTAAAATATGGTGGTTTGAGAACAATAACTTTGGTCAAGGTACAGGCCTAGGCCATTCTTCTAGTTTCTCGGGCTTAGACTATGTCCTCTTTCCTGTTGATTGTGAGATCCTTACTTTACTCAGACTCTCAGAATCAGGTGGGGAAGAGCCTGGATTTCAGCATCATATTAATCTCCAGGTTACTCTTGGTGGCCTGTATTTTGGTTTGGAGGGAGGTCCACAGATTAGATGGAGAAAGATGTACCACCAACAGTTTTTTTCTTATATGGCGGGGGGACAATTCATTATGGCACCAAAATGGAGCAGAGCATCCAATCCTGTGAGTATTTCTTGATTTTCAACTGTAAAAAGAATGGCCTAGATCTATCCATTCCCTTAATTGTCCTGCACAATAATTCGGAGGTAGATCCTCAGGAAGGAGGTAACAAATGCAGAGCATTCACAGCTCCTAAGATGTGGTTGCAATTATTAAGGTGTTTATGCACCTTTATCATGTTCATTGATATGTAGCTGAATGAATATTTGCAATTTTCTATGTACAACACTTGGTCCTAAGCACTTTGTAAATACAATAAAGTGACATGAAATTAATTGATTAATTAGCCATGACAGCACAGAGGACATGGACTAGCCTTCAAAAGTGACTTGTGAAAGGGCAATGTCTTCACCATTACCGAAAGGCAACTTCCATCTTAAGAAACCATTCACAGCCTATGCCCGTTCTCACATATCCCAAACAGGAAACCCCCAAAGTGCACCAAGATGTGCAAGAAAGAATATCAGTACTTTGAGGCGCCACATGAGTGTTTCAATGGCACATACTGCAAAGGTGTTATGTCCCAGGCAGCTGATAGTAAATGCAGGTAAGCAGGCAGCATGGCTTCTATGTGTGATCTTTGGATGCCCATTATAAGTGCATAGATGTAATGAGTGCAAAGACCACAGTTGTTGGTGCCTAGTGAAAAGGAGCAGTGCTCTGAATTGAATTTAGTGAGTGTTTACGAAATGATGCTGTACAGGAAATCACCATCAGAATTGCAAACCTAAAAATATCAAATAACCATCCAACAACCAGGGAATGTTCTTGCTATGTATCTGTTAAGGCCCGATGTGCATGCACATCATCGGTTCACGTGCAAAGGGATCCTGTTGTTTCACCTGAATGCAGTACACAGTGATTGAGTCTCTCTCATGCACAGAGTGCCTTGCACTTGCACAAAGCAGAAATGCAATTATCACATGCCCCCGAAGTAACTATAATGCATGCTCTAAGGTAACTATAACACGCCCATGCCATGCACAGTTTTTTGTGAAATTTTTTACTGCATATATTACAATGATATTATCAACTATGTTATCAAAGATGTTTGTTAACGTAAAGTAATTTTAATTACTATATGTTAATTAAACTACTGCGGTGTATGACCTGCATGGTGGGGTTGGCCACCGGACAAGGCCCTGAGGTCAACCCCCTATAACCACCCTGCCCTGTGTCATGCACGGGATTGTGTCTCAGCAGCAGTTAAAAAGAAAGAACCCACTTGTCACAGCCAGTTCATGAGATATAGTGCTCGAAAAAGGCAAGAATGCCTCCTTCAAGCATTACAGATAAATTTAAATGTGGAAATGCAAAGAAAACACACTTTGTTTGCCTTGGCCACGCGCACAAATTTAGGCTGATTAGTGCTTTACAGAAGTGGAGCTGCAACTTAGGCACCAGTTTTGTTTGTATCTGTATGTGCTTGCTGCTGAGGTTTAATATCTGTAAAACGAGCATTGTGCCAGAATGAATCTTTCCCTCTGTATTTATCCAAGAAGAGGCCACCTTTTTATGCAAAATGTCTACCCAACTGCAATATTTTCTACTGGCTAATTAGTGAGTGCTACCTACTTGGATAAATCTATAGTGCATCTCCTACACTGCAGCTACGTAAAGGACACGAAGGAAATGCCTATGGGGACTGCGGGGGGCCTCAAGGACCCCACGGTCCCAGCCGACTCCCGACTTCTGCAGGAGCCCGCATTGCTCCCGCAAGCAGGAAGCTGCTTTAAATAGCAGCTCCCTGCTTGCGGGAGCAATATTTAAATTTGCTTCCATTCGCACATATTTGCATGCAGGGAAACAGATGAAAACTTTGCTTTCTGCAAGTGGAAGCTGTTTGACAGCTCCTTCTTGCAGAAAGCAGAGTTATATTTTGTTTTGCTTGGTGGGAGCTGTCAGCCCCCACCAAGTGAAAGCAAACAGCTACCTCTCACGGGTCGGCACCTTGGGAAGTAGCAGGAGCTGGCCCTGGATGGGTGGTCCCCAGGACAATGCAAGGTTCAATGAGAGGGGCCATACAGCACCCCTCAATCATTTGTATTAGCCCCTGGGAGGTGGAGGTCCCCAGGGGTCCATGATGGACTCTATTTCAACCGCGGGAAGGTGGGGCTGGGGGGGCATGCAGCCCCCCAATTTTTTTTTATGAATTATCCCAGGAAGTTGGTGGTCACCGGGGTGCAGAGGGCTGCAACAGATCCCCTACATTATGTTATTTAAACGCTGAGGAGCTGGTGGTCACCGGGGTGCAGAGGGCTGCAACAGATCCCCTACATTATGTTATTTAAACGCCGAGGAGCTGGTGGTCCCTGGGGCTGTGGGGGCAGTGCAGGCCCCATAAATTTAACTGATTGCCCCAGGGAAGTGGTGGTCCCTGGGGCAAGGGGTCTGCGAGGGACCCTCTACATTATTTTATATAAGTCCCAGGGAGGTACTGGTCTCCGTGGCCGCAGGGGGACCGTGCTGACCCCCCCACATTCATTAAACATCTTTAGCCCTGGGGAGGTGGTGGTCACTGGGGTGCAGGGGGCCCATCGGGCCCATCTGTATGCATAATTTTCAGTGCCCAAGGAAGGTGGTGGTCCCTGGAGCTGTGGGGGGCTGAGGGGCGCTGTGCGGGCCCCGCATTAATTTATCAACTTTTGCCCTGGGGAGGTGGTGGTTCCCTGGGAAGAGGAGTGCTGCACAGGCATCCCCTTATGCATAAAAGTCAGTGCCCGGGGGAGGTGGCAGTCCCCAGGGCTTTCAATAGCCCTAGGAGGGGGACCCGTGCTCCCATCTCCTAGTTTTTTGCTATGCCACTGGGACCTGGCCCACCGGGGGCAAAATAAACAGCAAGTGCGGGAGACTGTTCTTGCTTTTTTTTTAAATCACAGGGAAATTCGCGGATTTGACGTGATTTTTGCAGTGATTTTAAAAAGAACACACCTTTCAGCCTTGGTCCGGACCCCTGCACCAAGGCTAGGGGTGTAGGGAAACAGCACCCTGCCCCCTTTTCTTTTTTTTTTTTTTAGATTTGGCTGAAGCCGAGTCACATAATGGCTGCCAACATTGCCTGGTTGAAATGTTGGCAGCCAAACAGATCTCTGCAAACGAACAGGAGTATTTGCGATGCCTTCGCACCTCCAGATATACAAATTTGGTTTTCTTTTAACATTTCAAAAACTACTGAACGGATTTACACCAAATAACAAAAAACACTCTTTCTGGACCAAGAGCTACCTTTGTGGCAAATGTGGTGTAATTCTGTCAAGCAGTTCAGGCTTTAGACATGTCTGAAGTCCCTATGGGAATTAAACAAAGAAAATGCACTTTTTTGACCCCTGCCTTTTTCTTGGTGCCTCCTTGACAAATCCCCCTGAAACTTCCCCTGCACAAGAATATTCTCTAGTATACTTTTTAGGAAACATTTTGTTAAGATTCATCAAATGGCGCCAAAGATATAGGCAAGTCCAAAAACACTTTTTCTATGAAAACTAGGTCCTAACTATAACTAACTACTGGCGACCGCCAGTAAGAGATATATATATATATATATATATATATATATATATATATATATATATATATATATATATATATATATATATATATATATATATATATGTATATATATGTGTATGTATATGTGTATATATATATATATATATATATATATATATGTATATGTATATATATGTGTATATATATATATATATAAATATATGTATATATATATATATTTTTTTTTAAACTAAGTTGTCCTCATGTGAAAGCGCACTCCCAACAGGTTAATATAAACGGGAAGAAAAAGCAAAGCCAGCAACTCACAGTGAATTCTTTAAGCAGTTTCATTATTCCAGGCCTTAAGTTATAAAATCATCTCTGGACACATGTTTCAAGGTCAATCCTTTCTTCAGCAGAGAAAAATATGAAAGTGTTTCACCCTCGTAGATGCAGCCAGTGCTGGAGGTGTTCCAGGCATCTCTTTCTTATTGAAAAGACCGGCATGGCTTCAGCTTGTCTAATTACAGGCACCTGATTAGTCTCTTTAAATACTAGTCCGCCCCAGTGGGACTCTCAAGTGAGCAGTGCATGCTGGTTGTGGTGGTCCTGCAATTTTTTTCGTTTTGCCCCAAGTGGGTTGCTGGAGCCAAACGAAATAATGACCCAAAGTGCAAAACCTTTATAGGCGAATCCAAAGTAAAATTGTCAGATTTGCTGTGAATAACCCAACCTGATTGCTCTTATGTGACAATCCATTTTTAGTCACACAGACCTGCTTCGATGTGCAGTGGTGCTGCCTTCCCGGCTGGACAGGCCGGTTAATTATCAAAAACGAAGTTGTCCTCATGTGAAAGCGCACTCCCAACAGGTTAATATAAACGGGAAGAAAAAGCAAAGCCAGCAACTCACAGTGAATTCTTTAAGCAGTTTCATTATTCCAGGCCTTAAGTTATAAAATCATCTCTTGACATGTGTTTCAAGGTCAATCCTTTCTTCAGCAGAGAAAAATATTAAAGTGTTTCACCCTCGTAGGTGCAGCCAGTGCTGGAGGTGTTCCAGGCATCTCTTTCTTATTGAAAAGACCGGCATGGCTTCAGCTTGTCTAATTACAGGCACCTGATTAGTCTCTTTAAATACTAGTCCGCCCCAGTGGGCCTCTCAAGTGAGCATGCAATGAAACTGCTTAAAGAATTAATCTCTACATCATTTTCTATTGTTATTTCCAATGTTTCACTTATTCTACTTCACATTCAAAGGCATTACTTATTGGCCAGGTACTAATAAAACACGGGCTACTTTATATGTAGTTCTACATCTATATTTGAACAAAATCATACATTATCTGTTAAATGCTTATCTTCTAGTCTAATCCTTAATTTTCAAAACATTTTTTCATTTTTTAAATTATGTTTCACATGTGTTCTCAAGTACAAAAAGGGAAAGTCAAAAGGGACTCACTTACCGTGATTAAGACTCCTTGGTGAGTCGAAACGCGTTGGTGGTTGTTGACTGCAATAAAATATACGTTTATTTGTACCTCGTGGAGTGCGGTGAAATTCTTCGGCATTATATATATAGATATATATATATATATATATACATACCTATATACATAATATATATAGGTATGTATACATATTTATATGTATACATACCTATATACATAATAATAATATATATAAGTGTGTGTGTGTGTGTGTATATATATATATATATATATATATATATATATATATATATATATATATGACTTTTCCCATGGATGAAGCATTTTTTTGATTTGCTAATAACTTTGGCACCACTTCACAAATCATGAAATTTTAAATACTAGTTTGCCACTCACAATAACTGCTGTATGGAACGTTTTGGGGTGATTTCTTGAGCCGAGAAAAAGAGGGGAGAATATGATGTGTCCCAAAAGCTTCCTCCCCAAGCAAAGCCAATGGAGAATATGCAGATTTTGAACACAACTGCACCCCAAACTGATAAACGGATTTACACCAAATTTGACAGAAATCTATATCTTTGTCCAGAAAGATCTCTTTTTGTCCTTTTGTGTAAATCTGTTCAGTAGTTTCATAGTTAATAAAGGAAAACAATATACAGATATCGAGGGACGCGGATCCACCCTTGGGGGATCCGTGGATCAGGTTGAAAAGCTAGGTCCTAATTGGCTGGCCGCAACCTGACAGCAAAGTTGTGGCCACCTTTTTCTTTGTCACTTGGCCCGTGAAGGGGAAAATAATGAGAAAAAACACATAGGGATCAGTATACAAGTATTCTGACCACGTAGCAGGGGTCCCTGAGGGTCCCTTCTTAGGAATTCATTGGACCAAAAAATGTTTTGGACTGATCTGCAGGTCCACCGAGGCACTCAGCGTGACCCCCACGGTACAATTCTGATGTATCTGCAGTTTCTGTAAACAATGAAAAAAATCTACTCGCATCTCAATCCCACATCTCACATGGCCAAAGGCTGTGCACCACATGGGGTTGAGTGCATATCGAGGGCCACAAGCCAGGCCCTGCAGACAAGGCAGTTGTTGTAATAATGTATAGTAATTATATATTACTTTATTTTAAAAAACATAGAAATTCACTGAAAAAACAAAGGTTACACTACTGTTATAGTTACGTTCACATGTTACCCACACAAACCATAGAAATTCAGCAGTTATTGTAAAACTTATAGTTATACTTATCTGAAGAAACTATAACTTGTGCCTTTAAGTAACTTTAGGCATTGAGTTATAGTTTCTTAACATAAGTATACCTATAAGTTATAACTATAGGTAAGTATAGCTACTAAATTTCAATATTTTTGTGTGTTAAACGTGAACCTTCCTATAATGTCCCTTTAACCTTTGTTTTTTTTCAGTCTATATATATATATATGTGTGTGTGTGTATATATATATATATATATGTATACACAATGTTTTCCTTTTTAAACACAACGTCTTTTGGACATAAACAGAAATGTACAAACCTTCACACTTGAATCACAAGATTCTCTAGACAATAAAACATATTACAAGTAACCATTATGTGTAAGGTTATACAATGTCCATCCATTCCTTGCCCTCCACTAATTTAATGCACCTCATAGGTGGTAATACAATCATTTCAGTCCATAATCCACCTGGAGGTAGTCACAGTGGCAAAGTGTAACCTGGAGAACGATCAGCTTGTAATTGTGTTCCTTGCCACACAAGAGGATTAATCCAAATGCTTCTGTTGACAGGGATGTTGCAATTGTTCGAGGTGAACAACTGATGCCCAATAAAAGAAACCGGGAGGCTATGTTAAAATGGTGTATTAGACATGGGGAACTTCTAAAAATACGAGGAAACAAACAAAGAAGTTGTGAGCTATTTAGAGATGAGTGACTTGGCTCAATGACTGTTCGTCAGAGTTAATGCAATGAAATAAGAGAAGGGGGGATTATATGGAAATAGAAAGCAGTGGGTGTGAGTGGGAACATATAAGCATGTGCGTACATATCTGTGCAAACAGGTGAAAGTGTGTGTTAAGACAGTATGTGCAAAAGTAATTTAGGCTAAGACATGTATCTTAAAAATCATTGGCAAAGCTTTTCCATTCATGAAAAAAGTCATAGTACACTTAAAAATTACGCACAGAGGACAAATACAGACATGTTCAAGGAGTGATCAAGGGCTTGTAATACAACTTTTATGTAGTAGTGGTAGTCAGAGCATGCAAGTGTTTGCAATATAATTACTGCACTTGAAACACTTACTTGTGTAATATGGGTGAAAAGCGGCGGACACCAATCAATTACAAAATCAAATAAGTGTCCAGGAAGGGGTTTCGTTTTTTGGAAAAGTATACCTAAAGGATACATTAATACACGTTATTTTATTGCGAAAGCGTTCATAACTCTTAAATGTTGCTAATTTGGGGAGTAGTTACTGGAATGTTTAGTTAAGAGTTACCCTTGTCTTCAGGAGGCCTCTTTTCGGCTCAATGCTTCATCCTTCTGATTTAAGCTCTAAAGTATAAACATACTGATTTGCTTATCACCACAGCCATACGGTGGACACAGCATTTGTATGTTACATTAATGATACAAATGAAAAGGTTTTGTTTTGGCTTCCTCTAAATAAATGTTCTCTCTAAACAACATATAAAACTGTTACAATTATTGCAGAGCTGAGTTCCCAAACCTCCCCAAATATATTCAAAGTTGGTGTACTGCTATTCATTTATTATATAATATTCATATGATTTCACTTTCTAATGTATAATACGAGTAAAGTAGTGGCAATGCATCACTTGTTATTCGTTCTCCTGGTACTCCCTGAAAGAGAGAGAGGGAGAGAGAGAGTTGCTTCATATTGTACTTATGTTTCCCCTAAATCTTTTTATATAGTTAACTTAAGAAAGCATATAGCAATTATTGTTTTTCTCCCTTTGAGCCAATGATTGTAAAATACTTTAATGACACCTGTACAACATTGCAAGTGTCACTTATTTTTGTCTTTATGTGTCAACTGGACTTTTTTGTAAATCTCGTTTTCTTTTCCATAACAATTTCGGAAAGTGTTTTTTCAAGAGGAAGGAATGAGATAAATGAAATATTTTACGCTTCTATGGCATATTGTAAGGTACATTTGAGTAGGGTTGCAATATTAGGGATGAGTCTTCTGTGAATGCATTTCTGCAGGCTTTTTTGAAGGTGCAGGAATTGCACACAGGTAGCGAGGAAATATGTATTCCATATCGCACACCTTTATCGATAGACCACCTTGGAGGGAAAACTTGATGCCACTTATAAAGAGGTATGTGCAGACCCGCTAACCCCGAGGAATCAAATTTTACATAAACTTTTCACATGTTTTACACTTTTCGGTTGGATGAATGCCGGACTTTTATTTTCTATTGACTGGCAGCAATCAATAGGGATTGTTAGCTGGCTTCTTCTCTGTTCACACTTGTGATTGTGCGGTGCGAGCACAACCACTGCTGTCACAGTGCACGCTTTCCCCCCACGCTCCTGGCTGCCGCGCACTCCCACCGCTTCGCAGCCAAGGGCGGCTATCTTTCATCACCCGCTCTCCCCTGCACTCCCATCTCCAGAATAACTAAGGCGCTGGCATAACTGAAACATTTGTCAGCCAGGAGTCCGGGCGCACATTTGCTCGTCAATCTAATTTTAACCGAGTCCCCCACGAGCGAGGTGGTTCATGTAAATCAGGCAGACGCTCTGTCACTGCCCAGCGCTCCATGTACCTGCTAGCCTTGCAAGCCACGTGCTCCGTCAAGAGCACTGCTCCTCGCCGGGGCGAGGAAGTTACAGCGGCTCTCTGTCCTGCGGACTGGCGATGCCAGTGGCTGTAATTCTTTTTATTACGACAACAACGATAGATGCTACGGCTGGCAGCGGCTCCGATGATGGGTGCCGAGAGCATCTCAGCACGTTATGAAGTTGAAGACAGTCTTTGAAAGGTGAGTCACGTGACGCCTGCCTGGGATTGCCGGGTACCTGGGCTGCTGCCTGGGTTTTGGGCCGGAGCCCTGAGAGGCGGGTGATCAGCCCGAGCCAACCGAGCTCTCCCGGGCATTCTCAGTGGGTGGCTATGGGTATATTTATATTCGGGTCCTTGCGTTATTCATAGTGGGCTGACTTTACTGTTAGAGGTATTAAAAAATGCACCGTAGTCTACGATATTTATACCGTGCTTTCCAAAAAGGCCTTTGGAGTATTAATTCTCATTCACTACGGGCCTGTTGTTTTCAAGGGTTTTACACATTATGGTGCAGATTAACTAAAATCTCACGCAGCAGCCAAAAAAGGCTGTGCTGCCTTGCATTACAGGGAGGGAGCAGGACAGTGCCATGTCTACAGAGATATGTCACTCTCTTCCACTCTCCTCCCCTCTCCCTAGCGCCGGCACAGAAATCCGCTGCCGTGCGCCATGCACACACCTTTGCAACATAGCACATTCCTATCCTTTTCCCCTGCGATGGCGCACAAATTGCAAATGTAGCACACATGGAAGGGGGAAAAATGGGGAGAAATTAAGATATTTCTCCCTGTGGTGCCACCCATAAACCTTGTAAACCTGGGATTGCATCAAAATCCATGGGTGTTGCATAGGAACACCCACACAACACCCATGGAAACACCTCCCTGACACAAAGCAAGGCAAAGCAGCGACTTGCACTGCGTTGCCTTATTCCATATCTACAAGGTCATGAAAAACCACGCAAAGTGGCCTTGCAAGGCCTTGTAGATATGGGTCCGCAGCCTGCGACACCGGTGCATCACAAAACGTGACACGCTGGAGGAGCAGGCCGCTTGTGAACAAGCCCCTCAGGGGCGTATTTACAAGCCCCTTGCGCTGCCAGTGCATAACTTTTTCCCATAGAAAAAGTGACGCACCGGCAGTGCAAGGGGCTTGTAAATAAGCCCCTTAGACTTGTTTTGCGTCACTTTTGAGATGCAAGCAAGGCGCTAAAACTTAGTAAATAGACACCTCTTTGTCTATGGATGATATATGAGGGCATGTTCGTTATCCTTTGGTAAATGATTGATAGACGTTTCGCATAATATGCAAAGAATGGTAAACTAAGGGGCAGCTTATAGCTACACCAGCAGTTATATTTCTTCCATAAAGTAATCCTATAGTATGGTCCTATAATGCGGGCTTCTGGTGATATGATAATACACCACAAGATCGAAGTACCGCAGTGCACGTTATAAGTTGTGTCCGGAATATCTCATGAAGTAGCTGCCATGAAAATGATTGTTCTTTTGTCCAAACAGGAAAATATTTATTGAAAAAATCAAGGTGAACACTTTACTATACTATGTAACAAAAAGAATAGCAGAACACATTAATTAACAGTACTAAGCAGGTGTGGTTTTAGTAAAAACATGATTTTAAAAAAAATAATCATAATTTGTATGCACGAGTGAGAGCTGCAGTTTGTTACGCTCAGCTAACAATGGGTTACCGAGTGCACAGAATAGAAGTTGCTAGATTGTCAATAAAAGTGGGTCCTATTATTGTAAATCAATCCCAGTGTTTGGGGGTCTCCACCAGTCTGGTCGTTTTGAAGGGGTTTATGATCTTTCTATGGTTATTTGTAGGCCGATGCAGGCAAATTCCCAAAAGGCAATGTCATAGCGGTACATTAGGTGTCTTCATATGAAGCAGTGGGACAGGTTAAACAGAAGTGGCCTTTAAAATCGTTAATAACGCAACAGAATACTCATACAAGAATGTAAGTCAAGGTTCAGGGCTGACTGACTATCCACATATACAGTATTCCTAAATGATATTCGGTGGATTGTTGCTACTGATTTATTCATTTTTTTTTAGAGATCTACATTTATTTTGCGGTGCCCACACTGGAAGGGGCTTTAAAACACTACACATTGATGCAGCATATTAAATAAATGTGGATACTTATATTAGTAGAAAGTGTGGATTGCTAGCATACATATGTCTTGTAGTGCTGTTTGTGTTCGTGCTGCAGACTCTGCACTCTGCACTCTGCACTATGCTGTTACAGCAGAGGGGCTTTGATCCTCTTCTCTAATACCAGCTTTTGAATATTTTAAAGACACCCACATGTTCAGATAGAGACATTCCTATGTTTGCATGTGGGAATCCACCTCACAAGTCAGAGAGTTCCTGTTGGCCAGAGTATGTTCCCATTAGGGAACATGCACCAAACCGATTCCACGTCAGTCAGAGACAATTCCCTTTCCCATGCAATCTCCAAAACTTCTCTTTTTTAATCCCATCTCTTCAACTGTTATGTGCATCCATTTGCCCAGTTCGTCGGTCCATTTAGTCGCAAGTTTATGTTACGGAGATGACATGCAAATTCTCATTTCTATTGATGACAATCTGCAGGACCCCACCTTTAATTTTCCAAATTGTACGATTGCAGTGTTGGAGTGGATGAGCTTAATCTCCCTTAAATTAAACACCGACCAGACAGAGGTCCTTATAGTCTCTTGTGACACTTGCTCTGTGTCCCACCTAGAGGCCTCTGGCCTACTCAGTTCGACTGAGCACCAGTTCGGATTCCCTCAGTGCGGACCCTAGGAGGCTAGCTTGACCAGGATCTTCCCTCTCTGCTCATAAGACTAACTGTTTACTATCTGTTTTCTTCTACTGAAAACTCTTCATAAGATTCTTCCTTTTCTCCCTTCCCACATTCGCTAACTTGTGGTCGAGGTTACCATTCCCAACTGTCTTGACTCCTGTAATTCCCCCTTCCTTCCCTCTCTCTGTATTCTGTAGTGTCTTCAGCACATCCACAACTCAGCAGTTTGGGTTCCGCTTCGGCTCCCCAAGCGATCCTGTCTCAACCTCCCAGAAGACTCTACACTGGCTTTTAGGTGCTAACACAGGTCGTTTTCAAATCCATGTGCATGATATAAGGGCGTACCATTGTTGCAGTCCCATATACCTGCAGAAAAAGATTCATCATCATTCCCAAGGCAGCAATGGTATGTTCTTGTAAGAACATCTTCTAGTGGTCCCCGAGTTCCACGTTCATGGGAAGATGGCCATGCATTTTTTATCATTGTAGCGAAGATTCAGTTCATCATTCAACTCATAATTGGGTATTACCCTTCTACAATACTTCAAAACTTGGCTTATTTTGCTAACTTAGATGTGTGGCTACCATAGGATCCTCTTGTTCATCGCATCGTGTAGCATCTGACACCTTTTAGGATCAGCATGCTTTGCAAGTTCAATTACATTACATTTAGGCAGTGCAAGTACCTGTTTCAGATATTTGCTGTCTTGTAGAAGTGCAGTTACTGTCACTTTACAGTCAAGGTGTGTAAAGTTGAGAAGACCAACATTTTGCAACATCTTATAATTCTTGTGTACACTTTACTAATTTTACACAGAGCGAATATTGACAAACACTAGAAAAGCATGTCTGAAAGAGAGCCTCACAACAAGTGTAACATGAGAAATGCAGCAGCTCAGGGGTGCAAGAGCGCTGATGCCACCAGACAGTCTCCCCAGCTATTATACTCCATTCCTCACTGCTAGAATCACCACTCTAAGAATTCTTGATGCAAATGACTACTGAGCAGTAACTGTTGTGTTCCTTCCCACCACTCAGCACAGCTCTGAGTAGCATTAAGAAAACTCCTTCTCAGCAGCCAGTTCTCGGCACAATGATTTGGCATTTCTCTTGGGATAGAACATCTACCTGCAAGGAAGTGGGGGTCGTGTGATGCTAAATTATACGTCAAGCAAAGTTAGGTAAAGTCAGTGAAATCAGGCCACTTTGCCTGCCTTTGTGAATTATTAAACTTTCTGACTTCGCCCAGGTTTGTGAGAAACGTTTTTACCTTTGCCTTCACTGATGAAAGTATGACAACTCTACTGAGCAGTAAATGTAGTGTTTTTTTCTGGAATGTGCACCGCTGTGCCTTTCAACTAAAAAACAAGCACTGTTTACAGCTAAAATCATCACATCCAGTGATAGGGCATATAACTATATGACTACATCCCTGCCGATTGGATAGAATAGCGACCAGGAAAGTGAAGACTTTAACTGCCATATTGGAGAGTAGTTTTGCTGCATATGCTTTATGCAGACTGTTTCTATTACTCTCAATGAGCATTGTGCACCAGCGCACTTTAGATCAGCAAGTCGTACACAGTGCTGAATTTGTAAATAGAAAGGTGCCGGTGCTCGAAGCTCTCCTCTTAAACACGTGGCTGCTGCAATTAAAAGTGCGAGCACATAATACTGAGGCAGCGTAATCCTGAAGCCACCTCGGGCCTCTTCCTTCCATTTATAGCCACTCCCTACCCCTTCAGCTCACTCTGTCAGTTTCCTGCTTTTCCCCTTTCTGAAGCTTTTTCGTTTTTCTCTTCCTCTGTCTTTCCCACATGTCTTTTGCTCGCAGTAAATGCTTGAGACAGAAAACTAAGCGCCGGCCCTCAAAAATAAGTGCCGGTGCTCCACACCGGAAACAGCAAGCACAAATTAAGCACTGGTCGTACACCTCCAGAGACTGTTCCCTTACGAATACTAAAAGTATGAAACATTTGTGTGTAAATACATATTCAACAATGGCTGAACTTGGACTAATCAGTGAATACTATAAAAATAAAAGTGAACAGGATGTTCTGCACTGTAGCTAACATGATGCTGTTGGTGATGGCTGTTGCAGGTTGGCCAATCAGTGTGCTTATATTGAAGTTGGACAGAGGCCCCTCCGTGCTGGAGGAGTTGGAGATGGTTGTATGAAGCAGAGGTCTGTGTTTGAGCACTTTTTGGAATATTTGACCTTAGGAAATAAAGCTGCAAGTCTTCCCCTTTCGACAGCTACCAAATGTATGAAGCATACTTGAAGAAAGGGATATTCAGCACTGCATGAGCTTCAACTCATTCACAAAGTCTATGAAAAATGTGAGTGAATTGACTTCTATGCATTATTGCTACCATGATGCGCTCGGGGATGACTGTTTCAGAGTTGACATTTGATGGCCAACCTATCTATTGACATTTTCTATCATGTTAAAAAACTGTTGTATTTAAACTGGTAGCCGCATGGATGAGCTCTTCTCCAGAATCAGTTGAGCACATCTTCAGATTCATCATCTTAAAACAAGCTACAAACACAATTATTATCAGCAAGGTTGTGAAATTGGTAGCTTCTGAGAATGCAGGCAACAGCGAAACATGCATCAGCTAACATAGAAAATAGCCAGTAAAAAGACCACTGAATAATACCACCTCTTTTGTTTGAAAAAAAAACACTTAAAAATATTTTAAGAGCTTTTGTTGGATGTTTTCACGTGTTTTTTTTTTTTTTAACAACATTTCACTTGATTATGGAAGCACTGGGTATGTTTGATGGTGCCAGTGACATTTCATGACTTCTCCCCACCCCTTTCATTGATGTTTAACTCTGCGGTTTCAGATGGTGATGAAAGAGGTGCCCACAGGGTGTAGCGGGTGTAGGTGCCTTTTTTTTTACCCCTCTGTACTTCCGTATGACAGAATGTGTTACAGAAACTTGAATAGTGCTGTATGTAATACTTGCTGTAAAATCACACATTTCATCCTTCCTGACTCAATGTAAAGAGAGAATTCCCTCACTTGCATGGGGGTTTGGTCCCCTGCAAATAAGGTAACACCTTTCCTGTGTGCCTACTCAATATTACAACACGGGTGCACTGGCAGAGATTCTCTTGGGAGGCGCACAATTAAGCACTACCTGATAAATAGTTCTATGCTTGCCCTTTTGGAGGGTTACAACATGGTAGAGCAACTGATTAACCTCCTCGAAAGGCAGACCACAGCCTCTTGCAAGAAAGATGGATTCGTGGTGAGCGAATGACCACTCATTATTAATTGTTCACTCTTTTCAGTGCTATTTTTTAAAGATTGGGTGCACAGTCCCAATCTACACTTCACCCCCTCAATGAGGCTGCACGCCGGGCATTAGAAGTTGAAACCTACAAAAAAAGTCCATAGGTGTATTCTGAATTTAAAAGCCCCTTTTTCATTTTCATTTATTTCCTTGACTACTGAGTATAACACCTCTCCTTTGACTATTTTTTATTAATAGAGAAATATCATCAGTTAATTTCCAAATTCCAATCTCTTCCAGGGCGAGGAAGATATTTGTTTGTATATAACCATTTTCTTTGAGTGTCCACACTGTAGAAATATTTATCAATTGAATGAGGGTTACAATGTACCAATACCTAACACATGTGTGTGTCTGCAGTTTGGGTGTATCTGCTTTCGAGTAGCAGTCATACATTAACAATTGCAGAACATTATTGAGAAAGAAACCCGCTCACATTTCTGGCCTCTTCTACTCTTGCTAACCTCACCTCTTATCGGTGGTGTCAGCTAACCATAAAAAGTGAAATGGCCAGAAGATAAATAGGGCTTGTAGATTAAGGGCCTGATTTAGAGTGACAGATATCCTGTCCACCGTATTACGGTCTCTATAGGCTATTATGGGATATTAATACAGTGGAAGGGACATCAGTCACGTTTGTGATGGAATAACCCCCTCGGCTAAACTCTAAATCAGGCGCTAAGACATATTTGAAAAGAAAATATAGACGTGTGTATGTTTTGTTCTATTGAGTGAACAGGTTCCTATCCTGGACCGACTATGCCAGAAGTAATACTCACAACGATGCCAAGGTCTATGGTTGCATAAGGCCAAGTGAAATCTCAGCTTTTGTGGTTGCCAACTATTTCTGTTTTAGCATCATGGAGCCTTAGCAGCCGGAAGGGTTTGGGGCCTGGGAAAGACACCTAGGCCCCAACGTAGCATTCCATCTTTGTCAAGTGTCACTGAAACCCAGAGACTCATGTGAGGGCATCTTCATGCCATGTGTGAAAAATGCCCCAATGCCCTGACATCCTCACTAGTAGAAGACCGAGGTAACCTTCTACCTTCAAGACTGTGTTCAAAAGCCACACAGTCAACCAGCATAAAACCTGGTGGCTGGTAAGGGAAGCACGATTGTCTCACTAGGTGTAGGCTGAGTAGGTTTCGGAAATGCGGCCGAAGTGTCCGGAAATAGTGTTCTGACACATGCTTGGCTGTGCTGAAGTCACTGTGCAAACATTGCCAACCAGCAAGTTGCATACCAGCAAATCTTAGCACATGGAAGCATATTTTCAATAAGTCTGAATCCAAGACCACGTGTTAGCTGGGGCATTAAGGGGGCTTACTAGAGAGCAGCTGATGCACCTAACTGGAAGCATGTGACCTGTGCTTGGTACTTAATTTAAAAGTGCAGCAAGAAGCCTGATGTCAAGGGCAACATAATCACAACCCCCTCCACAGAGACAGTGTCGGCGGCCATTTATTTAACTGCAGCTTCGTTTGACATTTCATTTGCCCGCAATTTCTACTCATACCACACAAATATAAATAAATGTATTGAATTTTGACAGCAGGGCTATACAATTACATCCATACACAGGACATATGTAGCAGGCTTCAGAATAAATGGTCCAGATATATGTCAGATGCTTTTGTTTCAAATTAATTAGAATGAACTCGGCCATTGCCAAAGATGACCCCAGACCTTCAGAGGATTAATTCAACTATGCACGTGAAAAATGTCTGCCTTGAATGGCAATTATGAGCTGTATTTCAGGGAAGATTTTTACAGGCTCTCTGCAGAGACTTTTAATTAATTCTCTTTTTTGCATGGATAGGAATAACATTTTAATGTACTCCACAGCGTGAAGGGGCCGAGATGTAAATCCACAGTAGAGGGGGCTAGGAATATATATATATTCTTTGAAAAGCATGAGCAGAGTTACTCTTTGGAAATTGTGGTTTCAGGGTTTCATGCAGACTTTTCACAGCAACCGACACGGAGTTCAACTAGAACATTTTCTGCGATTTGTTCCGCAGATTTGGGCTGTCTGTAAGATTAGTCCTTGGAACAGCTGAGGCGCGTGGATTTGCAAGCCCTCTTTTGTGAATGCAGCACCGTTCCGGCACACGCCGCCGTGCGTGATGCGCACTACCTGAATCACCGCTATCGAATGATAGAGCTGAATTACTCACAGGCCTTGTACCAGAGTAGGGCGGCGCGACTAATGCTTCCCTGGCCAACTCTTCAACCCCCGGACCGATGATGAAGAGTGCTGGTGCTGCGATAACAGCCAGCTGGCCTGGACCAGACATCAGTCGGCACCCCTAAAATGAAAAACTTAATAAATTCATCCTGTTAAATGCGCGCTTACCCTAAATTTGACTAACACCCCTGCGATGTTGGCAAACAGCTGTAAAACTGCAAAGGGATATTAAACTTGAAAGGTGGGGCCAGAGTAAATAAAATAAAAAATCACACTCTCTCTCTCTCTCTCTCTTTTATCAGATGAATTTAACTTAACCAGTGCAGTCTTTTGATATAGCAGTAAAATACAGTAATCCAAGAAACCCCTTATAAAAAGGTATAATTTTCGAGCGTTGAAAGTAACTTCAAGTAGAATCTGCATTATATGTCTAGCTGTTACTCCTGGCGTTGTACAGACAACATGCTCTCACCTCTGTGCCATGTGTAATTGAAGCACTATGGGCCTCATTACAACATTGGCGGGCGGCTACCACCGCCCGCCAAGCTGTAACCGCCGTGCGGCCGCCAATGCAGCCGCACTCCCGCGGTGCCCATTTGGACATCCCCGCTGGGCCGGCGGGGATGTGGGCTGCAACATGGGAGCCGGCTCCAAATGGAGCCGGCGGTGTTGCGGCCATGCGACGGGTGCAGTTGCACCCGTTGCGCTTTTCACTGTCTGTACAGCAGACATTGAAAAGCAGCATGGGGCCCTGTCAGGGGGCCCCGGCACTGCCCATGCCAGTGGCATGGGCAGTGCAGGGGCCCCCAGGGGCCCCACGACTCCGCGTACCGCCAGCCTTTTCCTGGCGGTTCAGACCGCCAGAAAAAGGCTGGCGGTCGGGGAGTCGTAATCCGCCGGGGCCATTGTGGCGGTAAACCGCCGGCCCCGGCGGGTAGCGCCGCGGTCATAATACGCCGGAAGGCACCGCCAGCCTGTTGGCGGTGCTCCCGTCATTTTGGCCCTGCGGTTGTAATACCGCCAGGGTCATAATGACCACCTTTGTCTTTTATCACACAGAGAATAGGTGTGGACACTCAGGAGCACTTTTAAGGAAAGTGGCGCTGCACCTAATGCAGCGCCACTTTCTTTGCGTCCCTTAGCGCCCCTCTACTGCCACCATGTGTGCCCTGTATCTAAGATATAGCGCACCATGGTGTAGGGTAAGGGGCAATAGCATCATTTTCTTGATGCTATTGATGTACTCTGCATGAGTAGTGCCAAAATATTGGCGCTACTCCTGGAGAGTACATTGGGGCCCATTATACATAATGGAAGCCCCCTTTTAACACCTGCTGTGAGCAGAAGCTAAAAGTGCCATAAAAATGACGCAAGGAAATCGGTTCGATTTCCTTGCACCATTTTTTCAGTTCCCCTGACGGGGGAACGCCCCCTTTGCATACAATATGCCTGACGAAGGCATAATGTAGCGCAAAGGGTTACAAAGTGGCTCAATGCATGCATTGAGCCACTTTGTAAATATGGTTTGAGGTCTTCGGCCTCTATGAGCCACATTAGCTTAAAAAAATGACTCTAATGTGGCGCAAGGTGGCGCTAGGGGCTTATAAGTATCTCCCTCAGGGCCTGCAAATTTTGCAGTGCTGCATCATTTCAGAAATGCTGGGATGCACTGTATTTACTAAAATAGGTGCACCTCTGTGTTTTCCCTAGCGCTGGTGCTAAAATTACCTGCTGAGTGCCAACACAGGCACCCTTGTACCATAGCGCTAACACAGGCCCATAGTGCAAGGGTGTCTGCGTTGCAGGGAAAGATTGTTTATGTGCAGGAAGGTGTCCCTTCCTGCAAGGTGGCGCTAGGGGCTTATAAGTATGCCCCTCAGGGACCCTCTTACAATGAAGTGGCACAGCTGCAAATTTTGCAGTGCTGCGTCATTTCAGAAATGCTGGGATGCACCATATTTACTATAATAGGTGCACCTCTGTGTTTTCCCTAGCGCTGGTGCTAAAATTAGCTGCCTAGTGCCAACACAGGCACCCTTGCACCATAGCGTCAATAGGCCCATAGTGCAAGGGTGCCTGCATTGCAGGGAATGATTGTTTATGTGCAGGAAAGTGTCTCTTCCGGCACATAAACAATCAATAATGGCGATTTGTTACTTCTATGTGTGCTGTAGAATGCAGCACACATAGAAGTAGCAAATCGTCCTTATTAAATTATTGATTATGTGCAGGAAGGGACTCCTTCCTGCACATAAACAATCATTAATGGTGTTTTGCTCTTTCTATGTGTGCTGCTATTGCCGCACACATACAAAAAGCAAAAACGAGGAGAAATAAAAGGATTTCTCCTCGAGGCGCGACTCTAATGCCACCTCTGGGGTGGCATTAGTTTATGGCGCTGCATCAGGATTACAGTTTCTCGTAAACCTGGGGCAGTGGCAAAATGCAATGTGTGTTGTGGCGGAACACCCACAGCAACACCCATTGCATGCCCCTGCAAAGTGATGGGTGTAGAGAGGCCATATTTACAAAGTGGTGTTAAGCCCCAAAAGTGGCTTATCTCCGCTTAGTAAATATGGAGCAGGTCTTAAGAGTGCAGCCTGCCGTCTTCCTTCATACCTGCTGACAAAATGACAAGCGTCTTTCATAACTTTCAGGACCTTTTTCTCCCTTTTCTTGTATATTTGTGAAAATTGCTGCATTACAATATCCATCATCCTCCCTCTGAACAAGCATTAAGTAAAATAATACGATTTTACTAACAATGCATTATGATGACATCAATGTTTTCCTTGCTGTATTAATTATATGACATTGAAGTGAAAAAAGGAACATTGTTTAGTGCAGAGATGTTAGACTATAAACACACACAACCACAAGCATGCATGCACACACATGTGCACACATACACACATACTCACTGTTATGTTACTAATCAGTTGAATTTGAGAGCCGACCTTTGGTGCAGAAGCAATACGCCATTTGAGAAAGCAAAGCTGGAAGTTCTCATGGATTTACATCAAATAAATCCAAGCAAATCAAGAACACTTTACCGAAAGTTAGATGGGTCACGTATATTGGCATTGTAGTGGGTACAATTGTTAAGTAGGCGGGGTGGGTATGTTGTGTGTGCAGGCCATTGGCAGAATGTTGGTGGAGGGCGAAAGCCTGGCTCATCCCAAAACTTTGCAGAGTAGTTGATTGTTGTATGTCATTAGTAAAACCAAAAGAAGGTTAGACTCATTCCGAAGAGGTGGGTCAGGAATGGGATGGGCTCTCTGTATGTCAGTAGTGATATGGAAAGCAGGTTAGTCTCACCCCAATGTCTGCAAGGGAGGATTCTGAATGCCTATGTTAATTACAAGTAATTACATTACACTGAATCCAAACCTCCTCATTTCATTCATTTCATGTGAGCCACGCCCACCTCCCTCAAACAGAATATACAATGCAAACAACTCCAGTCCCCCAAAATAGTCCACTTTAATTAGCAATAAAACAGGCCACATACCATCAGCTCATCCTGTTCATATTAAAACCTTGACCTAAACTTCACTCCATTTCCTTATAATGACCAGCCGCCCACTCAAAGGCGGGCATAATGAATGAAATGTGGATGTTTGGACTCAGGTTAATGGAATTACTGACATGTTCTCTAAGTTTCAACTCTTCATCCCATTCATTACCTAAGTTAAAAAGGAGATGACTTATGAAATGATCTAAACACAACTAGCGCTCAGACGTTTATTTATAAAACCCCAAATAACTCTGCATATTACAACATGTAGAGAGGACCTTGGAACCATGAAATCATGTAAATCAACATTATGCACAAATATGTAGGCCCATATTTACCAAAAATGGTGCACAACGGCGCTAACGCAGTTGTGCGTCATATTTTTTTAGCGCAAACTAACACCATTCCATAGTACCATCATTGCTCCATATTTAAGTAATAAAGCACAATGGCACTAAGGAATGGCTAGCATAAAAAAACAAGCATTTACAATGCAACGGGTCTCGCGTTTGCTTGAGCTAGAGCAATTAGCATTGTAAACTCCTAACCAGACTTTTCTTGCCTCATAAATTGAAAATGAAAATAAAGCAGTTTCATATAACTAACTGGACTTTTCTTGCCACATAAACTGAAAAGTAAAAGTTTCAGATAAGTGAGCTGACTGCCGCCATCAGTGCAAAGCAGACACACAAAGGGAAATAAAAGTTCACTCGTAGTGAAACCTATCGGCAAAAGTGCAATTATCCATGTAACCGGCAAAAATGCAATTATCTACGTAACCGGCAAAAGTGCAATTAACTATGTAAAAGGGTCGATGTCACGCAAAGCGCTCGACTTCTGCCCAGCAAGGTCACACTACAAAAAAAAGAGAAAAAGTAGTCCAGAAACCAGCCGTACAATGTGGAGCCTCGTCTGTTTTCAGTACTTAGTCGCTGCGCTCGAGGAGGGCTAAACACCGGAAAAGGCATGACTTATGCATTCCTTTCACTAATGGAAGCAAGCAGATTTTAAAAGGCAAGCTCGCGAACCAATGAAAGAAACTTACGTGACATGGGCGTGTTTTGAAGCCCAAAGAGAGATTACAACACAGGACGGAGCGCTTTGCGCTCGCCCCTAAAAAGATGCTAGCCAGTGGGGGGAAGGCTGGTGTTAGGGGGAATGGATCAGAAATGACGTTAGGCTGGTTGGCGGCAAAATCTCTGCCTCTAATCAGCCTAGCATCATTTTCTGATGCACAAACAGCAAAAAAATGACTCCTGTCTAAGTTGAGACAGGAGTCATGACCACGACCCAAATGCCCACCACAGGGGACCAGTGTCTCCTGGGCATGCCCAAAATACCCAGTGCCAGGGAGGAGGTCCCATGTAAGGGGCCCCCAATGACACATCACACACAAACACTTACCTGCAACTTACCTGGGATGGGCTCCCTCCTCCTGTAGTGTCCCTGTGGTGTGGGTGGTGGTGTTGCTGGGGGTTGGGGTGGGCATCTTTGTGCCCATTCCATGGTGTTCCACCGTGGAAATGGGCCTACCTGCACTCTAACGCCTGGTCTGACCCAGGCGTTAAATAATGGTGCTAAGCGGACTTAGTGCTATTATTTAGGACCGCCTCTTCCTGGCTCATCGTTTCTGCACCAGGAGGTAAATATAGCACTAGGGGGTTAGCACTGCGTTTAGGACGGAACACCTACTTTGCATCTCATTGACCCAAGTGGGTTTGCGCATAATAAACATGGCGCTAACTCCAATAGTTTGACGCTAGACCAGTCTAACATCAAAATCTAAATATGGAGTTAGGTTAGCTCCATTTTAGCCACAAAATAAATGGCGCTAAAACAGTGCTAACCATCCATAAATATGGGCCGTAGCGCTTTACAAAAATTGAGGGAGATGGGATATAGCAACTCTACAATTCTCTGTTAGAGAAGCACCCTGGAATTTGGCCAGTGATGTTGACATAGCATAGGTTGTTTTCCATTGGAGTCCCAAACGACAAGGAACTTTAGAAATCTGATATGCCAAAGATATCAAAGACATGATACCTTGATGTAAGGTGTCTGTAGAAGATTGACAATCTAGACTGCTAAAGAGAAATTTACAAAGAGGGAATCAGACTGCCTAACTGAAACCACCCTTTGCATATAAATCAACAGGGCTCTTCTAAAGTCTAAGTCAAGTTCCAAATGAAAGGGGGAACCAACTTTAGACAGAGAAAAGACACCTAACCTAAGGACCACTCAATCAGGAAACACGTTGAAAAACAGATGTCTACAAGAAAGAAATCCTAATTCTTCTAGATGTTTAGCATGAAGGAACTCAACCAAAGAAAAAGGTCTTAAGATTCATGATTCACAAATTCACTGACTGCGCAGCTTCGAAATAAGGGAACATCAGGACTTCCAGAACCAGAATCATCCCCAGATACCACTACAGTCCTGACAAAGGACGCATATTGGAAAATCCTTTAAGTAAGCAAAAGACTGGCAAACTACTGTCCTGAAACACGCCCCATAATTCCTCCAAAGCCTATTGCATCCTGAGAGTAGAAACCTGTAGTCCCAGCTAGAAACACCTGTGAAAGGGAAGAATATTAACAAGCTTCCCCTGCAAAGGATCTAAGCCTTTCTTCGCATCTCATTCCATTTGGGAATTCCAAAGATGTGATTATGATTTTAAGATTGAACCTGTTTTAGAAGATTGCACTGCAACTACCAAAAGCTCAGAAAGATCTTTCTTTTTAGGCTGACCAGCTCAAACTTCATGCTACTAAGCCGAGTCATATTCGAACCTCCCGAAGAAGAATTTGGTCACTCAAAGGACACAGAATAGATGAAAGAATTAGGTCTGGGCAAGTTATCATTATTGTCAGGAGAGCATACCAAGATGAGCAGGGCCAAGCCAGACCAAAACCACTGTTGCCTCTTCCCTCCCTACTTGACTCAGGAATTTCAAAATCAGTGGGAATTGGAGAACTGCAAAGAGAATATCTCTGGGCCAGGGGCAAGAAAGAACATCTATTCCCTAGGAAAGTTCCTCCCTCCTTTTTTAAACGTATCTTGGAAGCTCCTGTGAGATGCAAATACTCACCATGCTCCAACCACATCACATCCCTTTTCACACTGAAAGTAACCTTTGCAATGCGAAGAGAAAACCACTAGGTACCATCTAGTTCACCATTCTGCGGAAAAACTGTCAACATAGGATGCCATGGAAAACAATTTCCAGGTTACCTTCAACCTCCAACAGCACTCCATAACGTTGGAACAGAAAAAAATTATATTTTTTGCAGCTCCCTACCCTGTACTCAACTGTATGAGAATTTCAGGAAAGGATGCCTTAAAGACAAACATGAAGCAGGATGTTCTGGTGGTAAGCTGTTCATTATATAGCCAATGTGATTAGTGTCGGCTATTTTTTCTTGTGCATAGTATTGGGTATTGAACATACTGTCTGAAGGATACAGGTATTTCTCAAATGTAATGAATAACATGAAGAAGTGGATGAAGACTGATTGTCGAAAGAGGGATGGGAAATAGGTAGGCTGTACAACTAGCAATATGGAATTCAAAGAGATGTTTTCCCAGTTGAAGAGTATCTAATATCCCCCTGTGTTCCTTCCTTAGCAGATGGGTGACCTGATCCCGGGGACAGCATTGAAGGAAGTAGAGTTCTTAGGGGGCTGTCCTTATGGACTGGACTGAGGGTCATAATAGCTTCCTTCTTTCCTGGCAAGTGTGGGGGTGTGATGAGTGCTATGAGACAGTCCTTAATGCTGACTTTGATCTCTGCAAGCAAAAGTACTTTCAGTGCCATTAAGTACATTTATTGCAAACTTTTACTTTTACTGTGTGCCAACATTTCTCTTAAATATTTACGTAAATCAATATAGATGTGCTACCACCCACATTGTTTAATCTCTTTTTTACTGACATGAATGAAGTGCTGATAAAAATTGATGCAGACATCCCAAGAGTAAGTACTCCCCCTACTGAATGGCTGCTGGTTAAGAGTAGTGGAGTCTTAAAGGCCAAGATGCAGGGAGTGAACAGAAAGATATGTATTGTGTTGGCTGCTTAGTGCGGCCAGAAACATTGGTGAGTCCAGATAATTTAAAAACAATTTTGTTTGGTAAGATCATCCCTACGAAATGTATACATTTTAAGATACTGACATTTGCGAAAGTAGAATATTTAAACTATTTTGACATTCGATTTTGGCAAATGATATTTGTAAATATTGTGTTTGGAGAACCATTCCCAATATAATCCAAGTAGCAAATGCCTTAGGCAAATGACCCATTTCAAGAACATTTCCAGATCATTCTTGTAGTAGTAACATCAGCCCACGTGTTCCCACTAGTTCACATGTTCGGAAATCGTCTGAAGCTAAAAGTCTACACAATTCATATGTTCGTGATTGAGGAGATCAATTTTATCTAGATCTAACTACTACTGCTCATTTAGATTTGAATAATATAGCAACTCTTTGCATCAGCTGTTCAAAATAATACATTTAAACCCAGCATTTGTGCTGCAATCTTTTTTTCTGCACAAATTTGTACCGTTCTTACTTTATTTCAGAAAAGATTGAGAAAGAGTGCATCACTTTTGAACTTTTTAGTCTTTTCATCACTGCTTCTGAGTTTCTGTCCACTCAGGACAGCATGCCTTCTATAAATAATTGTGCTACCTTATTGTTGCCATTATTTGATGTTTTATACTATTCATTTAATTAGACTTCCCATGAGGTCCTCATTCAACTCACATCTTGAATTCTATGAATGAAGCATTGGTCTCATGTTGACCAAACTTTGTAATATTTCTCTGGCAACTACAATAGTTCTAAATCACTGAACATGCTTTGATTTTACTACTTTAAAGAAAATCAGCACATATGGCAGTGCTAAGCTATTTCCCTTCTAGCCTTCCCTTCTGAACGTGTAGAACAGTAGCTAAGTCAGCAAATATTTGCCTTCATGGAAGATAATACAATTATTGATTCAACGCAACCCGGCCTCTGCCTCTACATTCTGTGCAGGGTAATATGACCTCAGATGGATCATGACTCAAAGTGACAGGATAGATCCTAATGTACCTTTCAGTGGCCTAGAAAACAAAAATCATTATATCCCTTTTGAACGGTTGGCTGCCTTTGCAATACATGTCAAAACTCGCTACTGAATCTCTCCTTTCCTAGTATATAACAGTTGTGCCATCTTCCCCTCTTTCAGTTGTTCATTTACACCTCTCCTATGTGGTGTGCCTCAGGACTTACCACTTAGCACTACCTTGTTTAATGAATGCTCTATTACTTGGTTTGCCCACTTTATCCACTACTTTTACATGTCTTTACCATGTTACACCAAACACTCAAATCCTAATATCCATCAAAGATGACATTAGTGCAGCTCGGTCATCTCTTTATTCTCTTCATTTAAAATGTAATATTCCCTCTGCATAGTTACCTCAGTGGTGGTGTACAGCAGCAGGGAGAACTGACTACTGACTAGATCAATGAAGAACCCTGATTTTGGATTTGGTCACCCATAGCATATATTAACTACAGGAACTCACTCTATCCTGATCTGTCTGCCTCTTTTATTCACCACAAACAGCTCATTCAAAATGTGTCAGCCAGGTTTATTATCACTCTTCCAACACATGCCTCCATTTCAATTTATCTTAAGTTGTTTGCTCCCAGTGGCTAAATGATCCATCTTCAAGTCACTTTGAATTTTCCATGGGATATACTACTCTAACGATCATACTTATTTTCCACAAATATTTAATAAATTCACCTTGAAGCTTGTGGTTCTGTGCATCACATCTCAAAAATCTTAGCCTGCTCATTCTCTTACTTTTAAACATTGGAATGCGTCCTTCTCTTTATTTAAGACATTTCGCTAAACACCTTTTTATAACTAAAAACTTTTCTTTTAACATCCTTCTAATTGTGAGCATTTTTTCACTTTTGTATAGCACAAGTACACCCCCAGGAGTAAAGGGGCGATTTTCAAATCTGGTTCATTAACTTATTAATTTATCATACATGGAAAATTGTCTGACTAGATCTGATGTGAGAATCTCTGTGATCCTATCTATATTATACAAAATAACCCAATGTCCTGTATAAGGAGAAGATAGCATCTTTTTTTCTATTGACAATATGTTGGAGCAGATGAAGACAGCCCGATTGGACCAATTAGAACACTCTTTGTTAGCTGGAAACTTTAAGACAGATGGCTAAAGTCTTTGCTTGATTGATCCTATGTCTATTAAAGAAAAGAGTATGATTGCACAATCCAACTACCATAAAACATACAGATTATGTCCACCTCTGCAGAATCATGGCTATTTGCTAGAAGTGTAAGAAAAAAATGTAACAGATGCATGGGGTGACTGACAGAAGATGCAAAATTAAATCCCTGTATTGAAGTTGGCTCATCCTCTGGGTTTACATGCAGAACACATGATGCTCATACTTTCTTACACATTTTAAAATGTGATCAAGAAAGTGAGCCTTTGACAGTCGATGTATGCTAATGTCACTGCCTATATGTTAGGAGAGAAATTAGTCCTTTTTTTCTTATGCTTCTTTTGGCTTTACTCCTATGTAATCTTAATCTAACTTAGATTTGTACTGTAATTGTATTGGGTGTGAATTGTGTCAATTTTGCACCAATTCTTTCATATTGGAGCACATTTGGAAGTGCATAGAACTCCACCATTCTCAGAAGGGGAGTAGCTTTAGTGCTCGGACTTTTAATATCCTCTGGGAACCTTTGCACTATGCTTTCTACAAGCTTTAAACATCTAGGCCCATAGTTATACATTTTTAGCGCCACATTTGCGTCGTTTTTTGATGCAAAATCAGCGCAAACCTACAAAACACAATTGTATTTTTTTAAGTTTGCGCCGCTTTTGAGTCAAAAAATGACGCAAATGCGGTGCTAAAAAAGTATAAATATGGGCCTTAGTATTCTACACATCCAAAGATGTAGTATTCACATTTCTGACACTCTTGTGTGGATGTATCACCATATACCACTTATTGATCAGTGCTATGAATAGTTCTGGTGAGCGTATTCATGCAAACGTCCAGCACCTAAGTCACATAAGCTCTTGATCTCAGACAAAAACATCCACGCAAGCATATATGTTTTCCAGTGATGACTTAGTTGTTGCTCACCTCCAAGCGTGGCTATACTTTTCACTGTATTTTTTAAACCAACCGTGCGTTCTTGCAGGGCCTGCCATCAGAAAAAGATTTTGACACAAGGTCAAGAGCAATGAGGTGTTCAAGCAGTGCTCCCCTAGACTTCTGTGTATTCCTCCCAAAGCCCATGGGCCACGTTCACGGAGTAGAAGCTGTCACTCACAGCGTCCAGTTTGCAAATTTCCTTTTATGTGTCGTATCCAATTAATGGTTTGCTACCGTAGTTCCAAAAATAAACCATTGATAAGTTCCATTATACATCATTAAGGAAGGACTGATGCACAATTCATGCCTCTTTTCCTAATTGTTTGCAATGGACAGCAAAATGTATATTGTGACTTGCAGAGACCTATGCAAATCGCAAAGTGTCTTTGATTCTGAACATTTTCATTTTTGTAGTTCCAAGGCGTGTGATTTTACAGATCTCCGGCTTCGCGACCAAAAGATCCATTAGACCATTAGATGAAGTGTTTCTTTGGATAGTCAGATATTTCTGGAGCCTGCTAACATCTCAATGCAATATACATGAGTAAGAGGCAAGACCCCACCACTCTCTGCAGTCACGTGAGCTGACGTGGATGCAGCTTTAATTGTTTCATTCATACACTGTGTCATTGTGCATGATTTATCCTGAAGACTGAACATGGCGGACACGTGTCTCAAAGCGTCAGGATACACAAGAATGTTGTGTGAATAAGTTGCACTTTAGCATTGCTAAATCCTGTGCAGGTGCAATTTTATCGGAGCGCAGCAAGTGCAGGGACAGGAATAGCTGTGGTATGAGGCAGGCACACACAGAAACGAGAGTAGATTGGAGCAGGCGCGAGGGTTCATTCATTAGTGAGAGCAAGCCTCGCTAGATCCCCAGTCACGTGCAAAGAATCGACAGGACTCTAACAAGGTCGATGAGGGGGTCGTTCTTATCAAAATTACTCTTCTTTGGTCCCAAAAAATGTATCTAGAACTGCGAGTGTGACGTTGAATTCTTGTATTTTTCTAAGAATGGAATAAATAGAGCAGTCATACATTATAAACTTCTCTAATAGATTTATGTAGGGCACCTTATAACCGTATCTTCCGGGGCGTAGGAGACACTAAATTTCTGGGGGGGACAGGGACAACCTTGAGGTGGGCCCCCTGCACAAAGTTTTCACCCAGAAGGGTTGCCATGGTGGGGGGAGATGGGGAAGGCGGTCGCTTCCAGTCGAGTCCTGTGTGGCCTGCAATTCCCTGTCTGCTGGGCCCTTTGCTGCCTGTTAGGCAGCGACAGGCTCTGTGATGCTGTTCGCCTGTGTGAAGTCCTAAGAGGCCTGTACTGCCTGCTGGGCGCAGTGCTTCCTGTCGATTCCTGTGCTGCCTGCCAGGCACTGTGCTGCCTGTTGGGAGCTTTCTTACTAGTCAGGCTGTATAAGTCTCTGGGCCTCCGCCTGCCCATGATGGCCAGTAAGGCTTATGATTGCTGCTAGGTCCTTGTCTGACTGTCAAGTGGCAGTCTCTGTGCTGCCGCGTTCCTGTGAACTGCTGTGCTGTCTGATAGGGCCGTCCTTAGTGCTGGTGGCGCCCTGTGCGACATTGTTTGTTGGTGCCCCCCAGTGACCACCTCTGCCACGGATTCCCTCACTACTATCCATCACCACTCTCTCTCAGATGCATTTCATTCGTTTTATAGCACCACTCATACCGGGAAATATCCCTTACAACGCAATCAATGCAATGCAATGCATTGACCATGCTGCCAATACCACAAATATGGGTCTAGCACACATACCTTTGCCACACATATCTTTACCACACATATGCGTGGTTACAGCATAGATAGCGGTCTAGCTGTCCGGGTGGAACAGGAAGAAGCAGAGGAGAGAGAGGTAAGTAGGGCTGTGGCCGGGTTTAGAGTGGGAGGTTGGGGTCATTTTTAGGGCAGGGTAGGGTCGGGGTAGCTTTTAGGACAGGGTGGGGTAGGTTTTAGGGGTCAGGAGGAGTGCATGGAGTTCAAGTAGTTTTAGGACAGTGTGGGATAGGTTTTAGGGTACAGGGTGGGGGTCATGTAGTATTTAGAACAGAGCGGGGTAGGTTTTAGGGTTCAGGGTGGGGGCAGGGGCATCAAGGTAGTTTTTAGAGCAGTTCAGGGTAGGTTTTAGGCTTCAGAGTGGGGGTCGGGGTAGTTTTTAGGACAGGGCAGGGTTACTTTTAGGGCTCAGGGCAGGGGGGTTTAGGGCTCAGGGCAGGGGCAGTTTTAAGTGCTTGGATGGGTGGAGTATGGTATCAGGTGTAAGGGGGCAGGGTAGGGAGAATTTACCACGCATGTTCCTTTACCAAACATGCTTTTACAATGAAATTCGTTGTAAAGGCATGCGTAGTAAAGACACGGTCATTGTTGAGACCGCGATGTTAAGGCATATACGATATACGCATGTGTTGTTCTATCATTCATCCCTCATACCAGTCTAGGGTGTCTAGGGTGTCAAAGCACTTTACATCACACAGACATTACGCAGAGACAATCATCATATATGTGTAAATCAGTGTATATGAAATGTTACATAAGACAGAGGACTACAAGGTGTAGGTGTCACAGGTCATCCATACTGGTAGCAGGTATAGTTTCAGAGTGCTTTATCTGGAGAAGCGCAAACTCAGAATTTAAAACATAACACCATGGTTGGGGGCTCTCTTTAATAATAAGAACTGCACTCAAATCAACTTGTTTTGCAACATTAAGTTAATCAAAAAGTGGGGGGAAATCATGACGCTCTAATCTATACCTTGATGTTTGCATGCAGCTCTTTGATGAGTTAATTGCTCACTGTTCTATATTCAGTTTTCATTTATAAATTGCAGGGGATAAAAAAGGAGCTCTCTGATGTAGGAAGCTGGCCTTGTGTGTGGTGAGTACCTATGGTATTATCACCTTATACCAGGTCCAGGTATCACCTTATTAGTGAAGTGTAGGCAGTGTCTAGAAGCCAGGCTCTCTAGAGTTAGCTGTGGATGAGCAGCCAAGACTTACCTAGGACACATGCAAAGATCATGCAATACCACTGTAGTCACACAGCACTTACACACATGAAAGAAACACGTGTTACGAAAATAAAGGTTCCTTATTACAGTAACACAAACACTAAAACACTAGATAGGCAATACTCCAATAGGATGTAAGTAACACACTATTATATGTACAGCAGCAATCACAAATTGGCATAAAAAGCAATAGAAAACAGTGAAAAGCAATAGGCAATACTGAAGGCATAGAGGGGACCAGACCATATACTAAGAAAGTGAAATGCGAAAGCCGGGTCCCCACCCAAGGAAGTGGAATTGGTAGAGGGGAGCTGGAGGAACTAGGAAACCCCAAAGGTAAGTACCAGAGTGCCCCCCAGCGACCAGGAGAAAAGAGGTAAGTTACAGTTTTTTTCCCTGACCCACCAAAAGGACTTCAGAGAAGGATATTGCAAAACGCAGACAAGACTGCAAGAAACTAGAGGTGGATCCTGGAAGAGTAAGAACTGGAAAAGAAGGGCACCAAGTCCAGTTTACGTAGGATGGTCCGGTCGTGGCAGGAGCCACTACCCACCCATCTGTGGATGCAGGAGTTGGTCGACGGGGAGACGAAGATGGTCAGCAATGCAGCACTGGAGCAGATGAAGAGTTCCTAGGTGATGCAGTCGACGTCCCACGCCAGATGAAGAATTGCAGTCAGTCTGTGGTGTGGAAAACCCACCAACAAGCCTTGGCAAAAGCAAATGTCGCAGTAGGAGAAAAGTGGAGCTACCGGGGACCAGCAAGGTCCAGGGGGACTCAACCCATGGAGGGGAGTCCCAGGTGACCATCAGCAAGGCAGAGAGTCTGGAGGAGGAGAGGCAGCCCCCACAGAAGACCTACAGGCAAGGAGCCCAGGAGCTGTAGAGAGGCCCACAGCACACCTGAAGAGAGGTCCCACTTCACAGGCGAAGCACATTGAGGGCTGTGCTTCACAGAGAAGAGTGCCGGGGGTAGCTGCAAGAGATGCGGTGCATGGGGGTACTGTCCTGCATGGGAAGGCAAGGACCTACCTACTCCAAAGTTGGGCAGCTGGTAGAGAGGACCAAGGAGACCACTCCAGACTACCACCCCTGATGCAGGATCCACGCAGCTCAGGAGGAGAGGAGATCCACGCAGCCGGTTGTTGTTGCAGTTGGTGCCTGCGGATGCAGATAAGTGACTCCTTCACTTCAAGGAATTTTCCTTCTTTCTTCTCATGCAGACTGAAGACTTGCTGCCCTCAGAGGAAGCACAGCTGGGCAAATGTTGCAGTTGCTGGAAGGAGCCGGAGAAACAATGTTGCGTGGCAAAGTCGTCGCTGGAGCTGCAGATTGTAGGTTCCTGTGAAGTCCAGTTGCGGTTCCAGTGGCCAGAAGTCAAAGTAAATGTTGCAGAGGAGTCCTGCTGGAATCTTGCACGTCAAATCTGAGGACCCACCCAAGAGGGAAACCCAAAATAGCACAGAAAGGGGGATTGGTCACCTAGCCGGGTGACCACCTAGGAGGGGGCTGTGATGTCACCTCCCTGACCTGGCCACTCAGATTCTCACAGAGGCCTCTGCCAATCTTAGATTCAAGATGGAAGAATCAAGTGGCCACCTGGAGGAGCTCTGGGCACCACCCCTGGGGTGGTGATGGACAGGGGAGTGGTTACGCCATTTCCATTGTCCAGTTTCACGCCAGAGTAGGGGCTGAGGTCCCTGAACTGGTACAGACTGGTTTATGCAAGGAGGGCACCAAATGTGCCCTTCAGAGCATACTAGTAGCTTGGCGAGGCTACCCCTCCCAAGCCTTGTAACGGAGAGGGTGTTGCCTCCCTCTTCCAAAGGAAATCCTTTGTTCTGCCTTCCTGGGCATGAGCTGCTCAAGCAGCAGAAGGAGGGCAGAAATCTGTCTGAGGGGTGGCAGCATCCTAAGACAGCACCCAGTGCGGCAGCACCGGTTGCATCGCCCTAGCTGCCTTACCTTGCCCTGTCCATCTCTTAGGCCATCTGGTTCTTCCTGGGAACCATGCTGTGTGCTGGTCTCTCCGCTGTCTATCCAGCAGTGTCAAGCTCTGTTCCACCATAGCCTGTGAAGTCCTGTAAAGCCTGTGAGCTGCCACAGTGCTGGCTTCGCATCCACAGGCAGGAAATGAGATTTACAGACAGCCCTTGCCCTTCAGAGCGGGCTTTCACAAATACCAGGAAGGCTGAGGGAGAGACAGGGGACAGAAATGTTGGGGGGGGGCAGGATGTCAACTTAGGGGACAATAATTAGCACTGGGCAGGCAAGCTGGAGACAGAGGAGAGAAGAGAGTGAGAGAGAGGCGACAGAAAGGGGGGCCCTAACAAACACTGGCGCACAGGGTGCCACTAGCGCGCTAAAGCCTGCCCTGCTCATATCTAACAGTAACTCAACAATACTGTTTTTAGAAAGGGAGATACTCTGCAACACAGCACTGTATTTAAAAAGAAAGGGAGTTACTTAGCAATAGTTTATTTAATTACCCAAACCTCCTTACCTTCTCAAATCTTGCTGCTGTCTTCAGGGTTCGATCTTCAAGGGACAGGAAGGGTCGGGCTCAGGAGGGACTGGATGCACACAGCAATCAACAAAGGGCCTCTCCTCTCCCTTTGTTCTCAGAAGTGCAGACTGCAGGCAGCTGTGGCGGCAAGGTGAGAAAGAATCCCTTGTGTGCTGCAGCACAACAAAAGGGCAGAGGGCGAGTGTCCTGGAGCCAGGTCACAGGTCAAGTGCAGGGCCATATAGGTAGCGCTTTCATGCGCTAATGGCCCTGCGAATTACAGGAGAAGGGAAAATTCTTCTGTCCCCTCGTCCCCCCCACCCTTGTCCCCCGTGTCCCCCCCACTCCAAAATCTGGGGGGGACATATCCCCCGCGTCCCCCACACTTCCTACGCCCATGCGTATCTTCGATTAAATTTCACTCTAAAGGTTTTGAAATCTATATCTGGGTTTTATACATGTACTTCCAGGCACAGAAAGGCCCAATGTTTCTCAGCCAGTTCATTTAACGCTTTTCCATCACGAGAGACATTATAATCTTTCCTCTGCCTTTGTTTTTTTGCCTCACCCACATGGTGGATTGTTCCAATGTTACTTCCCTCACTGCCTGGTGCTTTGATATGGGAATTTGTGCTTTGAATGCTTTACAAAATGTCTGAATAAATAAAAAAAACATAAAGGAATGATTGTTAGACCTGGCAGCTCTTGGCCTGTCCTTTTGCTTCTGACCTCCTGTTTTGTGATCCTGTGCTGAATTTCATCTTTGCTGGCTTTAGGACTCTTGGCACTTTACCACTGCTTAAGAATGCTAAAGTGCAAGTGCTCCCTGTCTGAATTGTATTGGTGATTGGTTTATCCGTGATAGGCATATTTGATTTACTAGTAAGGCCCTAGTAAAATGCACTATGTGTGCCCAGGGTCTGTAGGTCAAATTCTGCTAGTTGGCCTGCAGCACTGATTGTGCCACCCACATGAGTAGCCCTGTAAACATGTCTCAAACCTGCCACTGCAGTGTATGTGTGTGCAGTTTTAAATGGCCATTTGACCTGGCAAGTGCACCCACTTGTCAGGCCCAAACCTTCCCTTTTTCTACATGTAAATCACCCCTAAAGTAGGCCCAAAGCAGCCCAATGGGAAGGACGCAGTGTATTTAAAAAGTAGGATTACTGCTAAATGTGTTTTTCACTATTGCAAGGCCTATCTCTCCCATGGGGTAACAAGGGAAATTCCTTGAAATATTTTTTAAGTGTAATTTCCCTTTGGCGGCTGACAAATCGTATCTTTGTGTATGTTTGAATTTTGTTGTTTTGGTCCTGTTTTACTCAGATAAATATTAGCTATTTTTCTAAGCATGTGTTGAGTACTTTTGTGATGTTTTCACTGTGTTATTGTGTGTGTGTGTATGTGCACATACTTTACACATTGCCTCTGAGATAAGCCTAACTGCTTTGTCAAGCTACCAAGAGGGTGGGCAGGGATTATCTTAGCTGTGTAACTCCTTCATCCTGACTAGAGGGAGGGTTCCTACTTGGACAGGGTGCAAACCACTGCCAACTAGAGACCCAATTTCTAACAATGATATTGTGGCATGTCTTCATTTTGTTGAGAGAAATACATGCTGTGTGCCATGTTTATCCAACACCAAGGTATCTGCTTAGTTCATTTTCAATTTCAAAGTATCACCTCCTCCTGCAAGAGCGAATCGCATGTCTATAAAGCTTGCAAGAGCACCCCAATCTGTTAAATGCTTGAAAGGTAAGTACTTTTGGGGGTTACTGTTTCAAATGTCTCCCTCGCTTGCACTTAACATTTGCCATTTCCTTTTCACAAGTTAACGAGTTAGCTGCCATCATCTAAGCAAGTGCAACAAGTTTGTTGCTTTGTTTTGTTGCAAATGAGATTTTGGATCAGTAATAATTTTGTATTGAGACTTACAATGGCTTGAAAAAGGGTCATTCAGATAATGCAACTTAATTTCCTGCACTTTTATGAAAACTCTGTACCTGGCCTCAACTTTATTCAAATCACTAACATGGGGTCACTCACAGTCCTTAATGAGCTACTCTCAGTTCTGAAATCCTGGCAAAATAATTGTACCTAGACCTGTCAACCGTATTGGACATTATTGAGCACGCCATCTGCCTTCGAGTTACACAGGAACATGTCCCACAAAGCAACTGGCTATGCTCAGTTCCTACAATTATATATGCTCCAAATAAACATGTAATATTTACCAAAATGTGATCCTTTGTCCCCTAGAAGTTAATGTGTACATTTCACCCTGAATGTCACAGTCAGAGGCCAGAATGTAGTATATCCTTAAATGAAGGCTTCTTCCACAAACGCATACACTTCTTTAAACACCTATAATTAAGCCACTATTCTAAAATTGGTGTGTCATATTTGATACCCATTATGCGTTTTTCGTGAATTGCGCATTAGCCATTTAGATGACCCTTTGTACAGTTTCTGTCCCATTATTCAGTTGCTGTGTAGTGGTTGTGAGATTTCAGAATGGTTGGAACTATTTAGGGGGCTTGGCTCATATGAGTCTGGTCAGTAGGTTTTGTGCTTCGGCCACGCCAGTATCTTTTCATAGGACCAGTGCTCATGCATCTCTGGCACAGTGCCAATGTCTCCATGCCATGGGGGCATCAGTTTCTGTATCCCTTTTGGGGGAGAAAACTCAGTTAATAATGAGGTTACATTGCTTTGTATAGAGTTTTTGTGTTCCAATCTGCATATTTATACTTGTACCTTTCTGCCATAGCGTCGTTTACGTATATCTGTCCCGGGGTTTTAATGCCATCTCTGTGCCAGGTTTAGTGATTTCAGTCTCACTTTATAGGTCGACCTATTGACAAAGTACTCTCTGCATCGGTGAATTCTTTGTGCTTTTGTCAGCATGTTGCCTGTCAAAATACTACTCTGTTTCTATCTCAGCATATTCAATGGGTACATATATTTATTATCTGTAGGTTTCCACAGTGCTCATCGCAGGGTTACATGCCCATGTTAGAGCTTCTCAGATCTCATAAGCACATGCACAATATTCACCCCCAGAAACTATTAGGCACTTAATAGTCAGGTCCCAGTGTGTAGCAATTCATTCAAAACCCAGCTGCTAGGCTTCTTACAAACATCAGACCATGGAACATCTCACCTGCTATCCTGCCACACTCACTGCTACAGAATAAATTACTTATACACGCTCATGTTATTCACCCTCCAGATTCAAGACTGTGCTTCTGACCAACCCAAACCAAAATGTTTGCTTCCCTGCAATAGAGGCCAATTACCTTGCATCGCCTTCCCCACTGCTTGAGGATTGCAACCCAATGCATATAATTCCCAAAGCTATGTGCAAAACTAACTTTATTTCACACATGTAAGTAGCCTTTTTAACTAGAGTAAAGTCATGTTTGTGATTCACAAGTTCTCCTTTCACACTTGGAAAGGGTGATTCCCCACACTGAAAAATATTCTCCACAGGAATAAAAGAAACATTTGAAAATCGCACTCATGTGAGATATGAGGGCGAATAGGAATGCACAAAAGTTTTTTTCCAGAAGTATTCTTAGGAACATTGACAGTCGAAGCTTCCCAGATATATTTCTGGAAACGTTGTGCGTTCCAAAATAATCAGACATTTACTCAACCTGTAGGAGGACCCTCATAGGAGTAAGTTTCATATTGTGGGAATTGTTGTGCCTCCTGCACTTCAAAATATTGCTGACGACTTAGAATGTAATCTGAAACCAAAAAACCAACCCACCTCCACCGACACCAACTGCTCCATCTCCACATTTCTGACGAGTACACAAAGCAGCCAGCCCTCCCCAACTCTTGATCACTGACCCCTCCACTTTGAAAACCCCTTGGCAGTAGTCCTCACCATTTGACAGCAACAGCACACTCCTTACTCAGACAAACCTTTGAGTCACTCTCCGAATGGGAGACTCCAGCCACAATACATGCTTGAACCAACAGTCAACAGTGCCTCTTAGTGTGCAAATACATTGTGTGAAATGCAGATTGGAGCACTAATAAATAGGCTAAATAAAGGATGCCTGTTTCAGGAATGAATGTGTTGGGAATGCCTTTATTTCTATGTAGTGGAAATAATGCTTTCATTTTTAATATGACCCATGTCCTTGTCGATTTGCATTTTTTCAAAAATAACTTCAAATTGAATTTAATTATTTGAAAAGAGGTAAGCATTTCGAATGCAATGCTGTACCTAGCAACAGGACTATACCATAAAGATCTCATAAAGTTTGGTTGGTTAGAGATGTTTTTATGTCCTTTGCATTAACGCCGTGGATTGACGGACGAAAATACAGGCAAGGCAGAAATAAAATAACAATAGACAGTCTAGAGGGCACAGGAGTGCAAGAGTTGGTAAGAACTAGCTGTAGCTACGTTCAAGTGCCCACATGAGGGTCTTTGAGGCGCTTTAGAAACTGGAAAGACAGCTGAGCTCCGACCAGCTGGGGATCGAATCCACAGGAATGATCCTAGTAGTGCAAAACACCGCAATAGGAAGCAGCATAGAGGCTTTATGGGTATTGCCATTGTGCATACATTTCAAGCATACAGCACATAGAGTTGTAAAAGGTAATAGTCCTCGGGGCCGGACTGGGAACGCAAAGCAGCCCTGGCAACGCTGTCAGGCCAGCCCCCGGGGGTGCGGGAGGTGGAAGAGGGTATTTGGGGTTTGGGGTGCAAGTGTGAACAACTGCTGCTTTTGTTACTGGTGTACGATATTACAGCAATGCTGCAAAACCGGCCCCCGAGTAACAAAATCGCCCCCTACCCTTCCAGCCTCCGGGGAAGCACCCAATGCCTGCAACGGCCACTCCGGGCGTGATAGTCCTTTCTTTCTGCATACTAATAAGTTAGCTTGTGCAGCGCACCGCATTAAGGGCCATGACTCACGTGAGTGCCTGTTAATCAGGCATGAGACCAAATACTAAGAGGTTAAAATCATTGGCAGCAATTACCAGTTCGAATATCCTGGTTCCGGTAACGTCATGCTGTCATACGCGGAGTCAGTACATTTGTAATGCTTACTCACTAGAGAACAGATCATGCTCCCCTGCTCGGAAATGATGCCCTGCGAATAGAAATATCCCATTGAATTTAGATGTATTTCCGAGTAGATGCAACGTCAAAAACAAGTGCTTTTAAAGTGAGTGTGAAGCACCAAGAAACCTGCATAGGAGTGTCACAGAAAGCTGTCATATATCTTGAGAGTTATCCAAAAGAACCGCCCAACATGATTCATGCTAGACAGAACATGAGCACACATGTGCATGTCTCCAGTGAGAGACAGGAAGGATGGCGGTTGTCTGTGACAAGTGTTTTGTTCAAAACTGTGCAATAAAACACTGAACTGGAAAATCAGGTAAGTGCCGGGCTTTCAATTATCCCCATGTAATGGGATTGCCTCAGGTGCATCTCCAATAAGAACAAAGATTTGGCATGAGTCAGTTGACAGGCAGCGTCAAAGGTGCAAAACATAAGAAAAACCAGTGGCAAGCACATTGTTTCAATTGTATGCGAATAATGTTTTAAATTGGAGGGTGTTGATTTGATCTAAATCCAAGCTGAGTCAATTGATGTGCAAAGACAGCTGCTATTTGGTTTCTTATTTGCACTGCTCTATTAATCAATCAGGATTTATAAAGCATTGCTAATCACCCAATAGGGTATCCAGGTGCTTGCAGGTCCCAGAGGCTTATTCGAAGAGACAGGTCTTGAGGGCCGTTCGGAATTCTGGAAGTGAGGTGATGGTTGGGAGGTGCGTGGGGAAGCAGTTCCAGGTTTTTGCTATGAAGTAAGAGAAGGAGCGTCCTCCACTTCTGCTTTGGTAGATGCAGGGAGTATGGGCACATGAAAGAGAGGCAGAGCATATTCCTCTCGACGGTTGGTGGAAGTTCAGGCGGGTCCTTTGTTGTGTAGAGCCTTTTGTGAGTGCGTCATCAGCTTGAATTGGTATCTCTTCTGTACGGGTAGCCAGTAGAGTTGTCTGAGGGGGGGGGGGGGGTGTGATGTGAGTTTGTCAAGGAAGGCGAAGAATGAGACTCGCTGTGGCATTGTGTATGGTCTGAAGTCTCTGTAGGAGGTGTGTGGCGATTCCTATGTAGTGGGTGTTGCCGTAGTCGAGTCAGCTGGTGATGAGGGCCTGTGTAGCAGTGCGTCTCATGCATAGGAGTAACCACTTGAAGATCTTATGTAGCATGCGAAAAGCGAGGAAGCAGGCGGATGAGATGGTGTTGATCTGTGATTTCATGTTGAGCTTGTTGTCAATGATGATTCCGAGGGAATAGGTGTGGGTCGTAGGTCTGGCGTCATTCCATGGGTTGCGACTGTTGCCAAAGATCAGCACTTTCGTCTTGTCTGTGTTCAGCTGCAGGCAGTTGTCCTTCATCCAGTCAGTGACGCTTGTCATGCATCTCTGGAAGTTGGTTCTGGTGGTGGAGGCGTCATCAGTGAATGAGAGGATGAGTTGGGTGTCGTCTGCGTAGGAAATTCTTTTGAGATGTTGGGATCTAACCATGTTGACCAGCGGGGTCATATATGTGTTTAAAGAGCATAGGGCTGAGGGATGAACCCTGGGGGATACTGCAGGTGATCTCCTTGGGTTCGGAGGTGAAAGGTGGGGGGTGGATCATCTACGTTCTTCCGGTGAGGAAGGAGGTAATCCATCTGAGCGTGTCTCCTTGGATGGCAATGTGGTGGAGTATTTTGATCAGCACGTGGTGGGATATGATGTCCGAGGCTGCAGAGAGGCTGAGGAGGATCAAAGTTGCTGTTTCCCCTCAGTCGATGAGGGTTTGGATGTCGTCGGTGGCTGGGATCAGGGCAGTTTTGGTGCTGATTGCTGTGGAAGTTGGATTGGGAGGTGTCCAGGTATTCACACACTAAGTAGGATAATGAGGGAAGGCAAATGCTCCTAAGGATACAAGAACTCTGCCTAAAAGAAAAGCAACACTACGTTTGCTCTCACCCACTAGTTATGGCATCCTTCATCATCGGGCTTGCTGCAACACCTTCGTGATAACCAACATCAGGAATGGAGCAAAAGGGAGGGCTAGAGACAATGCAAAACATAAACCTAGGGATCTACTCTGCAGAACAGATATACCAGTTAAAACTATTTTGTGGGTGTCTTATGCTAATTTTATTTATGGACCCCTGGGCAAGATTAAAAACCTATGTCATGGTGGTGATGCTGGGAAATTATTGCCCATTCACCCCTATCATCTGCCCCTCTATTGACATGTTTCGCCCATTCAACATCGCCCATAGGGGTCGGACGGCCTTCACCGGGACTTTGGATCCCTTCAACAATACCTTGTACCTGTATTCATAGATTTCTGGAAACAGGATACTGGATTCAATGCTCCTTTACCAGGACATACATACAGAATTACCTAAGAAATAAACACAAAAAAGAAGAAAAACAAATAAATGTAAACAAACAACAAGAACCAGCGTTTTACACTCATGTACACTTCGTACACCCACTAGTAATCATTCATAACCAATGGTCATGCAATTTAGGAGCTCCCCAATGTGGAATCTTTTATCTCCATCTTCATATCACCTCTGTTGTGGTCTAACCACTGTCACCAATGCATAACACCCAAAAGCAATGTGAGGAATATGAGCTATAAGAGGTCACTTACTGAGTTTCATTCCCCTAATTTCTTAAAATGGAATTCTGGTTGGAGCACCTCACTGTAGTCACACACTAGCACAGAAATCATAAAACATGTAGTCATACGCTACGTTAGAACAATGCGTTGCCAACAATTGGTCCCTCATCAGTAATCGGATTCAGTGCGGTCTGCTGTACCCAATTTGTGTTATCACCAAGCCAGCTTGAATAAGGTGTATGCACCATTCGAATGGGTGTCTGGTCGAATCTCTAGATGTATCAGGAGTATGTCCTCAGTCACCTGATGCCTTTCCCTCATTTGAAATAATATCCCCACTGCCAAAGGTGCTTGCTATAAGCCACCACCAGGGGCTCACCCTGTAGCTGACTTCATCAAGGGACAGGCGCTTCCTCCCTCTGCTACTTGCGGCTCCCTGAAGATGCCGGTACAGACCCTGAGTCCATTCTTTATGCTCATGTCTCTGCACTAGCGTAATGTCACTGCATCATGTGTTCCTTGGACGACTACGTCCATTGTATCCTGTGATTCATTAGGGAACCAGTGCCACCATCATTAAGCTGTTTCCCTCTCACTGTTTCTATACCTAAGACAGATTTAAATGTATCCAGCAATGTGAATTCACTACATACAATGTTGTTCCGAGGCTGCTCCGTTACGGAGCTTATAACTTGTCCTCTGAGTAGTACATGTTCAGAAAAAGCCATTTATGAGCAGGTGTCCAGGTATCTCATGAGTTGCTTGTTGGTGATCTTTTCCAGGACCTTTGCTAGGAATGGGAGCAGAAAGATTGGCGGGTAGTTTTGGGGTTTACTGGAGTCAGTGGAGGGTTTTTCGAGTAGTGGTCTGACTTCAGAGTATTTCTAGGTGTCTGGAAATGTTACGGTGGTGATAGAGGTGTTAAGCAAGTTAGTGAGTTCCTGAACGATCCTTTGGTTTCCAAGGTTGCAGATGTGGTGCTGACATGGGTCTGTGGGAGTTCCAGAGAGGATGGATTTCATGGTGGAGGTGATGTCCTGGGTTGAGAGGATGTTCCAGGTGGTCAGTGTGTGGTTTGTGTCGGTTACAGTGGTGGCGTATCTGTAGAGGAAGTCTGTAGATGTGGGTTGAAATTTCGGTATATGGTTGCCATCTTGTAGCGGAAGAAGTCGGTGATGTTGTCTCAACAGCTCCTGTGGGAGTGTGATGTTGTTTTTGCTAGCAGCCAGGTTGGAAAATTCCTTAAAGATGTTGAAAAGTTCTTTGATGTTGTTGGTGTTGGTTTCAACGCGTGCAGCAAGCACTGTCTTTTGTTGCCCTCAGCAGGCGGTGGGAGATGTTGAGAGAGGTCATGAAGCTACTGTGTTGGAGTTGTCCTTGCCTGTGCCCTATTCCTCTTCAACTGTTTGCTGTCTCAGTTTGTGGTTCGGAGTTCTTGAGTATACCAGCTGGTCTTTTTGGAGGACTTTCTCTGAAGGTTGCTCTTGAAGGGGACACTGCTGTTGGTGTAATTGGTGATTCAGGCATTTAAGTTTTTCATTCCCTGTTCAAGGTTGGTGGTGGTAGCGGGGTTGGAGTTGTTGAGCGTGTCCACCCAGCTGGTCTCTAAGATTTTGTTCCATCTCCCGTGGGGCGAAATGGTAATCTTGGGCGTGGCAGTGCGGGGTTAGAGATGCTGAAGTGGACAATCGAGTAATCGGTCCTTGTGAGTTCTGTGATATGGCTGTATTTGACAAGGTTGCTGGAGGTGAAAATGGGGCCCAGAATGTGTCTTGCAGGGTGTGTAGGCAAAGCTCTGCAGAATGTTTAGGGTCATGGACGATCTGGTCAGCACGTTAGGCAAGGCAGAATGTAGGAATTCTGAGGACTCAGGTAGCCCAATCATTCTTGAAGTCAATACAATGACTAAAACTGCATAGGAGTACATGGGATCCATACTGAGGGTCTTATTTAGAGTTTTCTAGATGGAATAATTGATCACAAACATGTTGGATATCCTATCCACCGTATTTCAAGTTCACCATAGCATATGGAATTTGTAATAGGGCGAACAGGCTACCCATCACGTTTGAAAGAGTATACCATTCGCCAAACTGTATACAAGAGTTTGCTCAAAAGGGCTAATTTGTAATTTGTAAGATGGGACGCGCTATCAAAAATGTGATGAATATCCTGTCTGCCATATAGCCAGTCAATTATTGCACTAATACCGTGAACAGAATACCCATCAAGTTTTGACAGAGTATTCCATCAGCCAAAGTTTTGCCAAACTCTAAATAAAGACATAAATTCCATACTCTTGAAACATCCAGCTTTCTATAGGACAAGACACAATGCCTAAGGAAGATTAGAGAATAATATGAGATATACCTTAAGTCATCTTGATCAATCCTACCTACTGTTTTATATGTTTAATTGAGTTAATGTCCTTGGGAAGCTACTTAGTCATTTGGTTGAAAGGTGGATTATGTGAGGGGAACAGAAAAAACGGTTCTGTCAGATTCCTCTAGCACTACTGTCTCTATCCTTGGAAAATGGTGTTTAAGTCCCCTCACTCCTTTCATTCTATAGGATGCCGATTCAGCCAAACAGGCAGACAGAGATGTTTATCAACCGGCAAAAATGCCGGCAAGAGCTGCAATAACACAGACAGCGGAACTACAAAAACAGCCATTTCGGGGTAACAGATCACCAGCACTGGCACAACTGAACATTACTGATAAGGACCAGCAGCTGAGACGCACAGTGGATAATAGTCGTAAATTCATTGCCATGTTGAAATCTTCACTTGCCTAAATTACATACATTTGGCGCAAGCCCTCACCAGGGTCCCGTTTTCATGGCACACAAATAAAAGTATATTAAAAATTAAACTTACCTGTGCAATAGTATAGGATGCAACTGCACAACATCTTCAGTCCCCTAGAACCAAAAGGTTTAAATTCATTCATTATCCAGATGCACGTGCATCGTTCAAGAAATGTCCACTAGGCTGACTGTACGGTGGCGAGGCATCGTCGATACTGCCCAATAGAATAAACTTCCACATCTGTAGCATTACAAAATCCTGGAAGAAGGCAGTGAATTACCGCTCCTCGCAGGGCACAGACAGATAAAAGACCTGCCAGTCACTGTATTGAATTGACGTATTATGAACAAAGGTCTGACTAGTGAGGGGCACTACTTCCTAGGACGATGAAGGGCAAAGGTGTCAAGACACCCACAATGCCAAGTGACAATTGGGAAATTGGGAAATGTGTGTGATTCTTTAGGACCACTTTGTCGACATCAGCATGCTGGACCTTTATTACTTATACTAAAGTATACTAACAATTTTGGTGCTATTATTAGTCATGGTGACAGAGCTAATGCATATGTCACCCCTCCTTAGAGGGTTGAGATGAAAGAGGACAGGTTGGCTACATGGTCTTAGAAGAGTAGCTCATGCTCCAGAAACCTTGGAATGATCTTTGATGATATGCCATTGTCACTGGGACCATACATGTCCATGGGCCTAGGGTGTAGCAGGTCATTTTCAGTCAATATATCCATTAGAAAGTGTATCCATACAGCATTTAGCCTATCGACTGTGGAACTTTTCAGCTTTGTGTACAAGTCTACTTTAGTCAATGTCGCCAATAAAGATGTATGAGCCCAATGAAACTTGCTATTTGGACCAAATGTACTGAAAAATGTACATTGGCACATTTGCAAAATGTATGTAAATAGTGCAGTATTGTATAAATAATTTCGGAAATTTCTATCCGCTGCCCTACAGATTCCAGGGCAACTGACCAGGGTAATTTCGTTACATTTATTTCTCACTACATAGACTTAAAAACGTATGTTCTAGTTCCAGATAAATCGCTTATGTGTAACTTCTGCACTTGAAAACCCCACATGACATAAGTTATATCCGAAGATCATTAGGAAGTAAAATGTATATTTTATTTATCATATTATTATATTTTAAGCAAGGGAAAGTGGTGGACTACTCAAAGCTTCATCTCTCATGAGTCGTGTCTCCTTTGCCCCTCCCCACACTCAATAAGGGTTATAAATAGTATATTAACCAGATATATCTGCAAATATATTGTACAAGGGATATGCAATGATGACATTGTACTATGGTATAATAATTGTACTGAAGGTTCTTTGACTAACTAAATCATGATACTGTTGACAGGTATGTTTTACATTTCACCAGAACCCTAAAATGACTTCAACAGGCCATAGTTCAGATGTTACAAGTAACATTTCTTATAGTACATGTTTTATTGATGCAGTTTCCATGACAAAGACGATTTACACAAGCATGAAGATGGATTTTTAACAATTAGTTACATATTTGGCAATAAGTTGTCATTGTCTGAAGTAAAAAGATATGTAAGTATCTTAATATGTAGTTTAGAAGAGCTGTTTTAAGTGAATGTATTTCTTATGATGAAAAGCACATTCAAGGACATCTTAAGAGTTTAGAGGATGGGATACTCATTCAAAACGTGATGGATACCCTGTTCACCGTATTACAAGTGTCATAGGCTATAATACAATTATAATACACCTGACTGGACAACCACCCCATTTGTGGCAGGGTATCCCATCAGCCAAATTCTAATTAAGGACCTTTGTCTTTAGAGGTGATTGGACCTTGAGGCTGCTATAAGCAAGGTGAAGCAGACAATCTGTCTTAATTGCAGTTATAATGTTCAAGTTATGTTGCCATTTCTGGAAGAGCATGCTGATGGAAGATCAGAATTGTGGTTTATTTCTGCTATTATCTAAATGGATTGTTATGGTCAAGGATTATTTAGCTTGAAAAAAAGAAAACAGAGTAAGACTAAACTTCTTCTTGGAGGAGAGTCCGCAATAGGGACTCTGGAAGTTATAATTACATTGTTCCCCCAATACAAATTGCATTTTTGAATCTTTTAGCATTTTTTCACCATTTGTCAAAATACAAAATTCATCCACATTGAGTGGATTCTGGGGAGCTGAGAGTAGATCCATCAGGCAGTGTAAAGTTACAGGGGAGGATCCCACAAGCACCGAACACCTTGTTAATTCTCATAGGGAAAATTCTTTCTCACCCATGGCAAAAACCATTGAAAAGATTTTTTACCAAACGTCAATGAGAAAAATTTGCCTGGTCCAAAATTTGGTTTTATCACAAACAGGACAGATGGCAGACCTTGGATCTCAATTCAGTGCTAGTTTGCGGAGATATATATCTAACATACTACTCTCTTGAAGTGGTGTCCAGAGATGCCCCTTAATTAGTTGAAGATGTGGAGAACAATCTAAGAACCAAGTAGGGCTGGTTCTTACTGCATAAGGATTGGTTAATACAAGCAGAGAGTATCAACTAAAAAGACGCTTTGAAGAATAAATATACCATTGTCACTAATGAAGGCTTGGGTAGCCAATTGCAGGTGTGAATATAGTGTTGACGCAATTGAAAGTTTGAGAAATCAAATGCAAGAGTGAAAGATAAAAGAAACACTCAACAGAGAAATAGCCAGATACCAGAACTGACTTCAATTGTCAGTAGTGTGGAGAAAGGAGGAAGAGACAGCACAAGCAGAATACCAGCAGCAGCCAGGAGCAGCTTAGGAGGTGACACTTGAAGTGACTAGGACTGGAGCTTAAGACTGAAAAGAACCAGTTGAGAAGCATTCTTTTGTGGCAGAGGAGCTCTTCATGTGGTAGCAGTAACTAGCACATGCATCTTGCAGTCGAAATCAAAGATGCATTCCTCACTGTAATATGGTGCTTTCACACACGTGGGCAGTGTAAAATCAAGATGCTGAACCAAAAGCACGAGCACCGTTTTGTCCTTAATTATCCTTATCACTGCTTACCAGTGTCCGCTTTCATGAAGGATTGATGTGGATATGTTTTTACTGATTATAACGTTCGACAGGTTTGTTGGGTTTGTGTGCTGCAATTTTAGCTAAAAAGCCAAACAACTGACATCAAATGAGGTAAAAATAAATGTACAGAATTCTTGAAAGGTCGGCCACTATTTTGAATTTGAAATATCTGTCAACCAAAAATTAAAAAACACATGAACTTGATTCAGTGAACGAAATTCTTTTACCTTGGTCCATTGCACGTACAGGGTAGGGTTTATGGATCTCAACAATCTGATTTACTGGCTGTAACTGAAGCCTCGGTCCTTAAAGTAAAATGTGGCAGGATCTACAGGGTTTGCAAGTGTATCTTTTGACGAGTCTTCATGTGGATTCCCAGATCTTATGAGCTGATATATTACATTTAATATGCGGTTGCAGATCAATGAATCTCCATCCACATTTACAGAACTGCAAGTCTTTAAAAACGTTTGCTGTGAATCCTGAAGAGAAACCAACAGATTGACAAGCACTTTGAGCATTTCATAATTGAAGGCTGGACACAGGGCACAGACAGGGGTTGGTGGGGAAGATGCATCACCTAGCCATAGGCCAAGAACAGCTGATTTGGATGTTAGATTATGTTGATTTGTATAGTGCACAATTCACTCGAGAGTGTTTGCAGGAGCTTGGGCAAGGAATGTAGGTGTGTGGTCCCAAGGTGCTTATATGAAGACACAGGTCTTCAGCTTCCTGCAGAACAGAAGGAGTGAGGAGGAGGCTTTGATGTGTTGAGGGAGCCCATTTCATGTGTTAGGTGCAATATATGAGAATGAGCCATGTCCAGTTTTGCTTTTGTGGATGGGGAGTGTGTGTGTGAGTGAGAGTGAGGCAGAGTGTAGGTGTCTGGTGGGGTCATGAAAGTGTATATGGCTATTCAGGTATTCTGGTCCTGTGCTGTGTAGGGCTTTGTTTGTGTTTGTGAAAAGATTGAATTGGCTGCGCTTATCAGTGGGGAGCCAGTGAAGCTTCCTGAAGTGCAGTGTGATGTGGTTGCAGTGTTGGAGGTTGAGTATGAGTCTTGCAGCTGCTTTCTGGATGGTCTGGTGTCTGTGTAGGACTTGTCTGGAGATTCCGGATCAGAGCGCATTGCCGTAGTTCAGCCGGCTGGTAATGAGTGTTTGCGTGATGGTCTGTCTGATATTCTGAGGCAACCTTTTGAAGACCTTTTGCAGCATGCAAAGACTGTAGACGCAGGAGGTACATACTGAGGTGGCTTGATCTGTCATGTTGAGTTTGTCATCTAGGATGATCCCTAGATATTTTGCATGGTCTCTGGGTGTTGGTCTTAGCTCTGATGGCCACCAGGTGGACTCCCATTCAGAGGTCTTGTTGCCAAAGACCAGTGCTTCCGTCTTGTCGGAGTTGAGCTTCGCATCCAGTCTGCTACCAAGGTCATGCAGTTGCTGAAGTTGGTTCTGGTGGTGGTATCTTATTTGTCAGGGAGGGGATGAGTTGAGTGTCATCAGTGTAGGAGATGATGGTGTTGTCTTCTGATCACATGATGTTGGTAAGTAGTGTCATGTATATGTTGAAGGAGTGGGGCTGAGGGACCATGCCTGGGGGCATTGCATATCAATGTCTTGGTCTCTGATGTGAAGGGTGACAGTCTGACCCTATGGGTTCTTCTCATGAGGAAGGAACAGATCCATTTGAAAGTGGATCCTTGAATGCAAGTTGTGTGGAGTCTTCTGATGAGGGTGTTGTGGGAGACAGTGATGGAGGCAGTGAAGAGGTCAAGTAGGATGAGAACTGCTGTTTCTTCTCAGTCCAGGGTGTTTCGAATGTTGTCAGTTTCTGAATCCTGACTGTATGTTGTCTAGAAGATGGTGAAGTTCGAGGTGGGTTGTGCGTTGCTTGTTAATGGCTTTTTCAATCACTGTGGCTGGATAGGGGAGCAGGGAGATGAGTCAAAAGTTGCTTAGTTGATTCGGATAGGCTGTGGGCTTCTTGAGGATGGCATTGATTTCGGAAAGCTTCCATTCATCCCGGAAAGTGGCAGTGTGAGAAAGTGCCTCTTCTGACATGGTTAGCCCCCACTTTGTGCCAGGTATTTGATGTGATTTCAAAGTTGTTAGTGCCCAGGGCCCCCTGCTATTCAGGTTCCCTGGGCCAGATCTCTTTCCCAAAACTATTGTGATACATTGGCACACTTAGCAACACACTTAGCTGTCAGGATAAGTTCCTAATAATGGTATTTAAACCCAGGGAATAGGGTACTAAGGGAAGGCCCCTGAGGGCAGCAGCACAGGTTATACCACCCTCAGTGACCAGGCATTCAAGTGCACCCAGCACTGCTATTGAAGGCCAAATTTCCTGGTGCAACCTGTGTGACCTGCCCACTACACACTGCATGCAATATAGACAAGTCACTCCTCTGGCAGGCCTTCCAGCCCTAAGGCAGGGTGCACTAAAATGCATGTGTGGGCATAGATGCATGAGCAATATGCCCCTACTGTGTCCTTGCCAAACCTGAGGCATAGTAAGTGAACAGAGAAGCCATTTTAAATGCATGTCCTTGACACTGGTCCGTAGGAGTTTCACAGCTACATGAACGCCACTCTGAACCCTGAGTTGTTTGGTATCAAACAACTCATAACAATAAATCCAAACTGGTACCAGTATTGGATTTATTGCGAAAGGTACCCAGGAGCCACCTTAGAGGTGACCCCTGCAAAAGTGAACTAACCCTGGCATGGATGCTGGCTGGTCAGAACCTGCCTGCCACCAGCAGACAAGATTCTGGAATGCTGGGGTAAGAGACTTTGCTCTCTGGGTCCAGAAAACAAAGCCCTTTATTGAGGTGAAACATCTCCTCCCCTAGAAATTTGCACAGCCCTGCCTCTGAGCTTCAAAGGGCTTGCCGCCCTTGAAACTCAACCCCCAGCACTGCTGCTAGCAGCAGATGGCCGTCCCCATTGCAAATCCCCCACTTTTGGAAGGAGTAACAGCAGGAAAATGCACAAAGGATAGGAGGAGTGGCCACCCCCAGCCTGCACCACCCCTAAGGTGTTGCATGCAAGGTGGCCCCTCCTTCTCATTTTCCTACATCTTACATGGTAGAATAATATCCAGTCAGGGATGGGGAAGTGACCTGTGCCCACAGGAAGTGGTCCCATAGTGGGAGTAGCCACCCTAAGGTAGATGACCCATTGATCACTACTAGGAACTTCCCTAAACGCCCACTAAATGCACTATTTAGTGGGCACCCCTAGACCTGTATTTTTTTCAAAACTTATGTTTATTAGCATTTTTCAACTTTTTGGCGATACAATCAGTTTCAGTTTCTGCATATATTAATATCAATGCACTCAGGTATGTCCAATTGTTTTTCGTCCTATTGTCGGACTCAGGTGGGTTATTAGTGATTTCACATGCAATCCCTGCATTTATGTTTTGCATGACCTCGTCCTTGTGTGCTACATATGCAGTGTCTACGTAGGGTTGTGCGATATGCATTATAACATACTATATCGATGTCACACCAACCTAATACTTCTTAACTCTGACAACTGTCAACATATGTTGCATCTCGGGGGGGGCAGCCATTGACCACTACTTCGCTGGAGGAGAGTGCCATGGGCCCAGCGCCGGGGAGAACCACCACCCTCAGGTATCTCTTCCGCAGCTTTGCATCAGTATGGGGGTGTCCTGGGTCTGGGGTGGGGCAATCCTGTACCCCTATCCACCCAAGGGGTCTGCGTCCTCTGTTATTCTCCAATTCTGCCCACCCCCTTTCCTTACCCTTATTCTTGACTGTTCCAAAGGGGGGGTACAGTCAATTGTATCCCCTAGTACTATGGCTCAGTGCTTTCCACCTGTTGCGGTTCCTCTCCTTCCTCTCAGCCTGTGTTGGGCCCGACCCTCTTGTCTGCGACCCCACTTCCCATTCCCTACCTTCCCATTTGATCAGAGCTTCCTCCCATGAGGGGGCCAGAGGCGCCAACCGCACCCTTCGGGCCTCCTCACTTCTCAGCACCTGCAGTTCAGCCTTCGCCCCTTTTGTCAAGTCCCGTCTCCAGTCCTCCACAAGTGGAGGCCTCGACAACTTCCATCCCAACGTGATTTGCCTTCTGAACAAAACTAAAGCCAGACTGAGGAATCCGTTGCCCACCTTTCCGAGTGAGGTACCCGTGTACAGGCCCAGAAGGCACATAGAGGGGGTCAGCTCCAAAGCGGCACCCAGAAGACCCTCCAGGTCAGTCAGGGCTGCCCGCCAGCGCCGCTGGAGCCCGTGGCAGTGCCACATCATGTGGTCAAGGTCCGCATCTACTTCTCGACATCTAGGGCATCCCCGGGGCTCACCTTCGTATAATAAGTTCAGCCTGTGCGGGGTGAGGTATGTTCTATGTATGTAGTTGTATTGTATGTATCATAGTCTGGTGTTCTGTGAAACCACCCGTGGGTGTGCCAGGACCCTCCTCCACTCTGCCTCCGTTAGATCTTTCCCTAATGTCTTTTCCCATCTCTCCCTCAATGTCTTTCAATGGGTCTGGTGTGTCCTCACATTGTGCCTTATACAACCCGGATACCTGGTGACAATCGGTTCCTGATTTCAACAGGAGGTGTAAGACCCGTTGTGTGGGACGTTCTACGTTAATTGTGTCCCAGTGTGTCTTTATGTGGTGTAACAGGTGATGATGTAGTAGGAATTGGCCGGATGGTATTCCTTTCTGGTCGGTCATTTCTGTGAAAGTTCTTAATATCCCATTATTGAAGAGATCCCCAATAATTTCTACTCCAGCATTGGCCCAGGCTCCCAGTCCAGGACCCAGAAGGACTCCTTCCTTGGTGCCCTGGGTCATCACACCCAGAGGCAGTGCAGCAGAGTAAGGGTGCCCGCCCCCCATGCGTCTCAGGAATAGTTTCCAGCACGACAGGGCTACCTTCGTCATGATGCTCTCTTCCTGTGCCTCCACTCGTTTGCCAATCATTTGTGCTATAATCCGCTCTGTCTCTGTCACACCTCTGCGAGTGCTCCTGTCCACCCGGCTCTATCCCGAACACCATCTGGGAACCCACTGTAACTGGCACACCAGATAGTAGAACTCAAAGTTTGGAACTCCTAGAACCCCTACACTAGTCGGTCTACACATAATCGCGAGTGCCGTACGTCTGCGTCCGCCGTCCCAGATGAGGTCTCTGTGGAGACTGTTCAGTTCCCTGAACCACGACAGCGGGAGTAATACCGGTAGGTTAGTAAAGTAGTAAAGGAGACATGGTAGCATGGCCATCTTGAACAATGCCACTCTGGCCATTATGGACAATTTAAGAGTTCTCCGTAATCCCACAGAGGCGCGGAGTGATCGGAGTCCCCTTCCCACATTGCCTTCCCTTAGGTCCGTGAGGTCATGGAATACCTGTATGCCCAGGTATTTGAAGGTATGTGGTGCCCATACCATGTCTTCCGGGCAGGACTGGGGACATGGACCTTCCGCCACCAATGAAAATACAAAGGTCTTACTCCTGTTAAGGCGCAGGCCGGATAATCTACCAAAGCGGTCCAGGCTGTCGAGTGCCCACGGCAGTCCCGATTCACCGTCTCTTAAGTAGATCAGGATATCGTCAGCGTAAAGGGAAACAATGTGTTCGTCCTGTCCCCACTCGATCCCTCTTCCCTTGCCTTCCATTCTTAGCCGCGCTGCCAGTGGCTCAATCACCAGCGCGAACAACAATGGGGAGAGTGGACACCCCTGCCTGGTGCCCCTATGTATAGGGTAGGTTCCCGATATCATCCTGCCCATCCTAACTCTAGCCAGTGTGGCTTCATATAATAGGTCTCCCATCTCACCCAGTCCTCCCCCAGTCCAATCCAGCGCATGACAGTCCTCAGATGGTCCCATCCGACCGAGTCGAAGGCTTTCTTGAAATCAATGGCCAGGAGCATCCCCTCAGGAAGTCTCTTTCCACGTGGCATATGCAGGATGGCAAATAAGCATCTGAGGTTTAGTGAGGTATTGCGTACGGGTACAAACCCATTCTGGTCCTCATGGATCAGACTAGATATGTGTGGTAACAGTCGGTTGGCCATAAGTTTGCTGAGGATTTTATTCAGCATTGATAGTGGGCGAAAGTCAGTCACTGACGCACCGTCCGAGTCCGTCTTGGGGAGAGGGATCACCAATGCCTCCCTCATCGCGTTCAGTAATCGACCTCTCTGAAATGCCTCTGTGCACATTTCCACCAGCTTGGGTGCCAGCAGGGTCGAGTACTTCTTATAGAAGTCCATTGGGAGTCCGTCTGTGCCCAGGGTCTTCCCTGTTGCTAATTGTGCAATAGCTTTTTGTACCTCCCCCAGGGTCACCGGTCCACCCAGATCCTCTCTCCCTCTCTGATCCAACCTGCTTAGGGGCAATGGGTGCAGGTAGGTGTCTAGTGCGTCTTTCTTGAGCGCCTCTGGGCTCTTGTAGAGAAAGGTGTAGTATTCTCTGAAGGCATCATTTATGGTCCCTGGCTGACTTCTATGTTCCCCCTTCATATCTCTAACCCCCACAATGGGTTTCTCCCCTCCTCTTGGTCTCACCAGCCAGGCTAACATCCTGCCCGATCTGCCCTCCTCGCATGCACTGAGGCCCAATGTCTCTGTATGCTGTGGCATCACAGCTGCTCCTCAACCTGTGAGTAGTTTTTCTTTGCCTCCATGTATCTTTCTCGCTCAGTTGCCTCTTTGCCCTCCCCTATATCACCCTCGTGTATAACCTTCTCTAACTCATTCAATTCCCGTTCAAGTGTGCATCTGATTCCGATTGTTTGTCCCAAACGGAAACCCCTGGTCGCTACCTTAAGAGCCTCCACTCCACGTGCTGCACAGGTACTGAGCCCTTACTAATGGTGATCTGATTCGCCAGGTGAGATCATAGCATCCCTCTATACGCTTGGCCTTCTAGCGCTGTCGGGACAATCTCCATATTGGGATTGGGGGTCTGTCACTGATCGCTTTCCATGTAAGCATGAGGGGGCTGTGATCAGAGAGGATGGGCCCCAGGTATTCAGAGTGCGTCACCGCCTGTGCAATTGTGGTGGAGCATACTATCCTATCTATCCTGGTGTGGACTCGGTGGAGGCAGGACTAATAGGAGTAGACCCTTTCTCTGGGGTGCTGACTACACCATACATCTATCAGCTCCCAGGCCTTCACCCACTCTCTCAGATTCTTAGCTATTTTATGCCCCTGGGCACCCACCAGTGGCGGAGTAAAACGATCCAGGTCAGTGTCCATTATGCTGTTGAAATCTCCCCTAATCAATAGTTCCTCCCCTTGTCTGTGTATGATATGGCTCGATAGAAGTTGCATAAAGGGGATTTGATCCTGGTTGGTAGGGGCACATACACTGGTTAATGGTATCAGGACCCCATGTAGCTTCCCCCTCACTGTCAAAAACCTGCACTCCTGGTCAATGTCTGTCGAGGTGGCCTCAAATGGAACCCCTGCTCTAATCCACACCAGGGCCCCCCTGGCGAATGGCGAGTATTTGGTGGCGAAAATCTGCCCCCTCCACCTTCGCCTTAGTTTGTCCATCTCGGTCGCCACAAGGTGAGTTTCTTGTAGTGAGGCCACGTGTATACCCCGTCTTTTTAAGTAGGCTAGTACCCTATGTCTTTTGGTGGGCGACCCCATTCCTCTTATATTCCATGTTAATATGTTGTAGTCTGTCATGGTGACATGTCTGTCGCAGGTCCTGCACCCCGCCCTGCCAGACCCCACGGCCAGCCCACCATCCGTATGACCCATATATCTGTGGCCCCCGCGCAACACCACCATTAAAAACATAAACTTGTAACTCCCAACTCCCGTTCCCCAGGGTGCCTCTCCAACTGTAGGTGGCCCATGAAAGAGCACAACAGTGCGACTTAGTCAACAAGTTAGATATAGGTCTCACCATCTGTATCTGAGTGGACGAGACACCTGTGGGGTGTGGGAGCTTAATGCCCGCTAGGGCCTGCTGTTCATACTGTACTCCTCATCGCAGGACCTGTCTATGGGCTCATTTATCCTAGTTCATCTGCCGTTTGGGGGATCACTATCGGAGCGGACGGGGAACATCCCGAGTCCCCCACCGAGGACACAGAGGCCCGGTCCGATTCTCCTCCACTGCTTTCCCGCGATGATATTTCCTTGCTGATGGAGGCCGCAGCCTCCAAGGCCACCCTCTTAGCGAGCTCCTTCTGCACCCTGGTCGGTTCACCCCATGTGTGGTGCCTGTTCCGTGGTCTCTTCTGTCCTCTGCGGGGGCTTCGCCCGGCCTGGGCACCGCCCCCTCGACGCCCCTCTCCCAATCCTCGTGACTCCAGCCATTCCCATGCTTCATCGGGTTTCAGGAAAAACATGGTTTTGTCACTGACAATTACCCTCAATTTGTCCGGGAAGAGTACTGCATCCCCTCCTCCCTTAGCACTCTCTTCACCGCCAAGAAGGAGACCCTTTTGGCTTGCACATCCAATGTGAAGTCCGGGAACAATGTCACCTCCCGTTCGCTACATTGAAGGGTCCAGCCTCTCTAGCACGCTGGAGAAGAGCATCTCTGTCTCGGTAGTGCAGTAGCTTGGCCACCACCACCCGTGGTGGTCTTCCCAGCTCTAGGGGTCTCGAGGGCACTCAGTGTGCTCGCTCCAGGGTGAAGAAAGGGGACAGGACCCCAGAGGCTACCACCGTCCACATCTATTCCTCTAGGAACCCCACCATGTCCTTTCCTTCTGTGCCTTCCGGGAGACCCACCACCCTTACATTGTTCCTGCAGTTTCTCCCCTCTGCGTCTTCTACCTGCCTCTCTAGGTGCAGGACCCGGTCGGTCAGGTCAGTTATCGTGGCTTCCAGAGTCTCCTGTTTCGGAGCAATTTCCAAAAGTGTGTTTTTGGTCTCATGGACTCTGTCAGTTAACTTTTGGTGGTCCGCTCTCAGGAAGCCCACCTCCACCGCCACCTGGTTGATGTCATGTTGCAGTGTTGTTTTGGTGTCTTCAATGGCACCTAGTATTTTATCGAGGGTGGCTTGCACTGTTGGGTAGTGTGGATCTCCACTGTGTTCACCACCGCGCTCAGCTGGGGCTCTGCGGCTGGCCATATTACCTCTGTTCCGGGCTCTGGATGGCATCTGCACCTGGCAACTCAGGGGTGAGGGTCAGGTCCAGGGACATCCACCGTTGTGGTCCAGCTCACCGCTGTGGCCTCGGGGACCCAGCCTGTCTTCTTCGTCGGGTGCTCTGCTCTACCCTAGGCTAAAGCTCAAGGGGGCCAGCCGGCCACTCCGGCAACCCCGAAGCGAGGGTCAGGCCCGGGGATGTCCCCCAGCACGGCACAGCCCACCACGGCAGCCTCGGGGACCCGCCACTGCCTCCGCCCGTCTTCCTCGTCGGACGCTTGGCTCTGCCCTAAGCCACGGCTCCGGCCTCGTGCATGGCGCGCTCCAGGGCCGCTTCTCAATCACTGCGCCAACCGGGCCACGGGGGACAGCAACAGGATCCGCTGCTCCCCGCCGGGACAGGCACCCCGCAGTAGGTCCCCGTAAGGGATGTTTCAGCAGGATAAGTTTGCAGGCCCTGTCGGAGATACGCGTGTATGCGTCCGACATCTTGCCTGGCTCGGCCACCCCTAGAGCTATAGATCAGACTCCAAGGACACAAGATGGCCAGCAACAAGGAAGACCCAAGGCTCGAGAACAGAAGTCCTCCTGCATAAAGAAAAATGTGTCATACCCTGCCTGCTGCACCCAGGACTGGACAATTGCAGAAAAGGGGTTTACTGACATCAGAAAGATTCTACAATCCCAGAGGACCTCCAGCCTTCTGAAACATTGTCAAGGACCTCCCTCCAAAGAGAAGGCATCACTCCCTGCAACCAAGTAGCAGCAACCAGTGAAGTCCAGTGCACTGACTGGCCACTGACCAAGGGACCGGATAAAGCAGCCAGGCCAAACTCCACCTGATGGACCTGGAGGACAATCCCTGCAAGTGTAACAAGTGTGGTGGCACTGCAACCTCCAGTGGCTGAACCGTGCAACTGCGACTGGGGGTGAATGTTTGATTTGCTTTGCATTCCGTCCATCATCTATTGTTTTTGCATTTGTTGACCCAAATGGGAAGGGTATGCCCAGACGTGGGTCCCGTGCTTGCTATGCTACCAGATTAAAGCTAGCCTTGCTGATGAAGGGTGATACCCTGAAACCGGTCCCAGGATGCTTGTTTCTGGTCCAGGGAGGACCTGGCCTGGCAGTTCAGACTGGACTGTTCCCATGGGGAACAGGGTCATGACTGATTTGCATATGGCTGGGTCCAAACTGGAATGGCATGGCAAGCAAAAAAACTGATGGATTAAACTCAGATCTGTGACTGGGGTGAATGTTTGATTTGCTCTGCATTCCGTCCATCATCTATTGTTTTTGCATTTGTTGCCCCAAGTGGAAAGGGTATGCCCAGACGTGGATCCCATGCTTGCTATGCCACCAGATTCAAGCTAGCCTGGCTGATGAAGGGTGATACCCTGGAACCGGTCCCAGGATGCTGGTTTCTGGTTCAGGGAGGACCTGGCCTGGCAGTTCGGGCTGGACTGTTCCCATGGGGAACAGGGTCAAGGCTGATTTGCGTATGGCTGGGTCCAAACTGGAATGGCATGTCAAGCAACAAAAACTGATGGATTAAACCCAGATCTGTGACTGGGGGTGAATGTTTGATTTGCTCTGCATTCTGTCCATCATCTATTGTTTTTGCATTTGTTGCCCCAAGTGGGAAGGGTATGCCCAGACATGGGTCCTGTGCTTGCTATGCCACCAGATTCAAGCTAGCCTGGCTGATGAAGGGTGATACCCTGAAACCGGTCCCAGGATGCTTGTTTCTGGTCCAGGGAGGACCTGGCCTGGCAGTTCGGGCTGGACTGTTCCCAGGGGGAACAGGGTCATGACTGGTTTGCATATGGCTGAGTCCAAACTGGAATGGCACGGCAAGCAAAAAAACTGATGGGCTAAACCCAGATCTGTGACTGGGGGTGAATGCTTGATTTGCCCTGTATTCCGTCCATTATCTATTGTTTTTGTATTTGTTGCCCCAAGTGGGAAGGGTATGCCCAGACGTGGGTCCCGTGCTTGCTATGCCACCAGAATCAAGCTAGCCTGGCTGATGAAGGGTGATACCCTGAAACTGGTCCCAGGATGCTTGTTTCTGGTCCACGGAGGACCTGGCCTGGCAGTTCGGGCTGGACTGTTCCCATGGGGAACAGGGTCATGACGGATTTGCATATGGCTCGGTCCAAACTGGAATGGCATGGAAAGCAAAAAAAATGATGGATTAAACCCAGATCTGTGACTGGGGGTGAATGTTTGATTTGCTCTGCATTCCGTCCATCATCTATTGTTTTTGCATTTGAACCATGCAATAGCCGAGGGTACGGGTCCTCCAACAATGACACCCAGAAGAAAAGTCCACTCCAGATTCTTTAAGGATCAGAAGCAAGCTCCAGTTAAGGGACTTCAGGACAAGTAAGAACCACCCCCAGAGTGGCCCTGCTGACCTACAATCCACCCTCAAAGTTACCAGCCTCCTTCTTCCAAGGGCATCATTGCACACAGTTCTTGGCTCACATATATGCCCTGCACCTGGCCTCCCTGGCCCCTGCATGGGGAGCCAGCTGTGATCTATGGGTCCCCCATCCCTTGCAACCTCTACATTCCTAGGGGACACTCCAGACTTACCTCGAAGTCCCCTGTGTAGTGCATTTCCAAGTGGTCCCCTGCAGTGGTCCTGCACCAGCTCTAATGACTTTTCAGCAGCTGCTTTCACCGGAACCGGGAGCCACTGGAACTTCCCTGGTTGGTATACAGGACATCTCGACGACCTCGACCTAAAAACAAAAGGCAGCATTGATAAACACATTGCCTGATTTTCTATGCATTTAAAAAATTTCTCCCAATGATTCACATGGTGTATAATTACGTGCAAAAAGTCTATTTTAGCTAAACTTTAAAAAATCATAACCTAGAAAGTACTTACCCAATTGTGATGATCTTGGTCTTAATTTTTTTTTAAAAACCTGACGTATTTTTGAAAATTGGTCTCGAGTTATTCTTTTGAGTGTGCGTCCACATTTGTTGATACTGTGAGTACAACAAGTGCTTAGCACTTCTCCAAGACTGGCCTCACTGCTCGACCAAGCTACCATAGAAGTTAGAACATTAGGTGGTCTAGTTTTTACCTATGTAAACCAAGGTGGGGTTGCTTGGACTCTTCACAGTGCACAGCATTTTTGTACACTATATAGAGTCACCCTTCTACAGGTGGACATGATGGAGGTGTCGATAATGCGTGTCAGGGTTGTGCTGATTGGTGATGTTGTCAAGTTGTAGATATGGGGGCATGGGTCAGTTGGGGTACCTGAGTGGATGGTCCACATGATTGCCACTGTGTTGTTTCTGGTGAGGGTTGTCCATTCGGTCAAATGGCTGTCTTGGTTGGTAGTGGGTAGGTTAATGATGAGTTCTTTGGGATCGAGTTGGTGTGCAAAGTTGCAGTAGATGTTTGTGATATTGCTGCAGAAGGTTGTTGCAAAGTTGCTCGGAGGCAGCAATGTTGTTGACAGTGGCTGAGGGCAAGTGGAAATCCTTGATGATCGAGAAGATCTCCTGGAAGCTTTTGGAGATTCCTTCGATGTGGTCACCAGTGCTTTTTTCTTGGTTTCTCTAATTTGCTGGTGATAGTGTCTGAGTGAAGCCTTGTAGGTAGCTCTGTCAGTGGTGTTGTGGCTGCCTCTCCATTTCCTTTGTAGCTGTTTACAGTGCCTTGGAGGTCTTCTGTGTGCCAGCTGTCCTGCTTGTTCAATTTAGTATGCTTGTTGGGGTTGATGGGTGTGAGGGAGTATGCACAGCACTTGATTCAGTTGCTGAAGTTGTTGATGTCCTTGTCGAGGTTGTTTGTGGGATAAGGCAGATCAGATCTGAGGGTACTGAGCCAGTCTGTTTCTGTGATTTTGCCCCATCTGCCGCTTGAAATGCTGAACCTGGTAGGGGTGTTGACTTGAAGTGTGTTGATTGTGAAGTGGATAATGGAATGTTCAGTCCATGTGAGCTGTCTGATGGAGTTTAAGTTGATGCGGTTGCTTGTGGTGAAGATGTGGCCCAGTGTGTGTCCCAGTGTGTGTGTTTGTTCTGTGACGTGCTGGGTGAGTCGAATGTTGCTCAAGCTTTCAGGGAGTGCTGTGGAGCAGGGGTCATTTCGGTCTTCCAGATGAAAGTTGAGGTCATTGAGGAGAATGTAAGCATTGGAATCAATGGTGAGTGGAGCGACAAAGTCAGTGATGAGGTTGGTAAAGGTGGCTTGTGGTCCAGGTGATCGGTAGAAGAGTATTCCGTTCAGGGTTAATTTTTGGGATACGTGCAGCTTGAAGTGCAGGTGTTCAATGAATGGATTTGCATTCTCAGTGGATGTTGTACATTTGATGGATTTCCTGTAGATGATAGCAAGTCCTCCTCCTGGCTTGTGAAGGTGATCTTGTTGACTGGGCTAGTAGCCCGCTTTAGCAATGTCGGGAGCCGATGAGGGGCTGAGCCAGGTCTCTGTGATGAAGAGAATGTTGGGTGCATCGCTGATCAGAAGGTCCCATATTTAATTTGTGTGTTTACTGAGTGAGTGTGTGTTGAGAAGCTTGATTGTGAGTGGTTGTTAATGTGCAGATTTGCTGTGGCCCGCGGTGTAGTGTGGGAGTGTAGGCATCATTGGTGCTTGTGTGGGGTGTGTGTTGGTAGGGTGTATTGATGATGTTGTTAGTATTTACGTTGGTGGTGTGGGTGAGTGGCTGCTGGAGAACTGGCAGTGGTTATAGGTGAAAGCTCCTACATGGTGTGAGGCACGGCAGCAGATGGGGGAATGATATTAGGGGTCAAGCAACCTAAGGAGTGCTGAATAGTATCGCTGGGCGGAGATAGGACCCGGGTTCCTGGAGCTTGACACAGTCTAGGCCTGGACAGGCACAGAAGGGCTTTCCTTTGTCATGCCTTTGGCACAGCAGTGGCACACCCGCTGCATGTCCGTGTTGCAACTGTCATTAATTAGGTGCTGGGATGGAGAAGGAGTCCAGGATGCCATGATGCAATTTCCTGTGCTGATGGCTGATGGGAAATTCAGTCCTCTTGCTTGACTTCTTCTTTTGCAGACAGTTTTGGCAGGAAAACCAATAATATCACTTCCTGTCCAGATGGATGATGGGAGATTTGGTGATGTCATTTACCATGCAGGTGAAGGATGAGAGATCCAATGATGTCACTTCCTGTGCTCATTGGTGGTTGGAAATGAAGTGCTCTTGCTTGTCTTCTTCTTTTAACGACAATTTTGGTGGGAAAACCGGTAATGCGACTTGCTGTCCAGATGGATAATGGGAAATTCAGTGGTGTCACTTCCTTTACAGGTGGATGATGGGATGTCATTTCATGTGCTGATGGACGGTGGGATGTAAATTGGCCATATTGCTTAGTCGTTTTCCAGGCCTTGTGCCAGGAACCTATTATATATTGCAGAAAGAGGGATACAGGTCGGTTGGGAAGGACAGGGAATTGTTCAGGGCAGATTCTGCACCTGGATTCCTGCTGCACATGGCCAAAAGGTGTTCACAGCTGGGTCAGTGAGATGATTGGGTGGGATGGCGCAGACCATAGCCTGTGCCCAGAGATCACTGCTGCTGGTCCAAGTATGTATACAACTAGTCTACAGAGATGGTGCTGGACAGATGACCTGATCGTTTAATGGGCTCTGAGGAATCTTGTTTGGTGGGAGGAAGTCTGGACGTACAGTGTCTCCTGCACAAGACCAAAAGTCATGTTCAGATGATTCCGTGAAACAAGGTCACATTTCAAGACCTGACCCAAAGTCAGGCCCTGTGCTGAGAATACGCTCTGCATAGTTGAAGGATATGTTATATTTGGTTGGGTAGGGCTGTCTGCAGGGCTGGGCCATAGCTCTGGCCGTGTTTAGAGCTTCCTGTGAATGGCTGAAAACTGGTTTGATCGGAAGGGGAACGGAATGCAGGACGTGAGAGTAGGCAAGGCCTGAACCCAGAGTCCACTGTGCTTAGCTGAAAGGCATGCACAACTGGGTTGGGTGGAGCAAGTTCTGGGTTAAGGGTCTGGCTATTGCTTAAGCCTTGCACCTAGAGTAAAAAAATCAGTCAAAATAGTAACTTTATTTCGGCTAAAAGCCTTAAAAGTAAACAATAAAACGCCATATCATGATTGAGTAACATGTCGTTTGTAAAGGAAAGAAAATAAACAAGAAATACCACATTATACTTTAAGCACCCTGAATAAGTTATAAGATCACATAGTTGTAAAAAAAAACAGTGCAAAACAACCATTGTTCTTAAAATCTTAAAATCCCAAAATATAAAATATAAAATATTAGGCCATTATATCTTAACTCCAAACAGTTAAAAACTTGTTATGTTAAATATGATCTAAGACCAATATGTTAAAACACACAATTATGGCAATTCTCTGGTTCCTATAGCGCATGCACTTTGCAAATATCTCGCAACTGGGAAAACTATTTTGTCATCTGTGTCCGTTGTCAAAAGGCGAAATGCTGTATTCCATTCACTTATCCCCATTGACCTACATAATGGAGCAATCCACTTCTTCCTAGGTACCAAATATCTAGGACAAAAAAACATAAAGTGCGCGAGTGACTCTGTTGTCTTTTGACAATGATGACAAAATATTGAGTTACAATCCTCCACTCTCAATCTCGCTGTAAATGTCTTGAGCAGGAGGATCCCTAATCTGAACTTGATAAATAGTGTTATGGTATAGGGAGGGTTTACATTGTCCATATAGGCCTCAAATTTAGCGCTACATTTATGGTCTAGGAACGGTAGGGTCCGACTGCCTTGATTTTTTGACCAGATTTGAACTAAGATGTTCTCCCAGTAGCACCTTTTTATACGCTCTTTTACTTCCTTGGTCAGGTTATGAGGAGCACTCCACACCTCCTCCATCTTGAGGAGTTTACACATATCCCTGATGTGTCTAAACCAAGAGATCTTTAGTGCACAGTCACCTACGAGAAACTCATCTAATACTACGTGGAGGGTGGACAAATACTCCAAAGTCCAAAGACGAACCCAGTACATGAGAGGTCTTAGTGCAATTTCGTTGTGGATCTCATTTAAGGCTAGGTCAAATCTAAGAGGGGTGAGAGGGGTACTCATCGGCAGCCGCAGAAAATTTCGTATGAAACGGTTTTCTACCGTAGTCAAACACCTAGAGTTAGTGTATCCCCAAAGCTCAGCACCATAGATTGAAGCTGCAACTGCCTCTGCTTTATAAACAGTGATGGCGGGTGATATCTCCCCTTCCAAAGTATTAGCAATTTTCCTCCCTATCACTGTTGACCTCTGCCTAAGAGCTGTCAGACTCTTCCCAATCTGCGCCGACCAATGTTGGTCATCACTTAGCCTGATCCCCAGATAGTCGAATTGGCTGACCCTCTCCACTGGTTGGCCTGCTATTGTCATTTTCCCCCTAAACATTTTATGCAGGTTAAAAGCCATGAACTTTGATTTTGTTGGATTTATTTCAAGTCCTCTATTAAAACAAAAGTTATAAAAAGCATCCAGTTCATTTTGTAAGCCCATGGGTGTTCTCGAGATTAATAAGGTGTCGTCAGCGAACATTAAAATGGGGACAGGGGATCCAGCTAGCTTTGGGGCATCATGGTTGCAGTGTAACAGTTGGTCCGCCGCACCATTGATATAAAGATTAAACAATGTTGGTGCCAAAATACACCCCTGCCTAACCCCCCTATTGACAGGTATAGCTTCCGTTAGATCGCCACTTTGTGACCAACGTACTTGAGCATAGGTCCCCTCATGTAGATACCTAATCAGTCTTAGTAGTTCTCCATCGAGTTGATAACTCTCCATAACATTCCATAATAGATCCCGTGGTACCATGTCAAAGGCTGCTTTTAAGTCAATAAAAGCTACATACAGATGGCTCTTATTAAGTGACAGATATTTCCAACAGAGAAGGTTAAACCTAATACCTGATCTATTGTGCTCATTCCTTTTCTAAATCCTGCCTGGAAATCGGAGAGAATATGGAATCCTCTATCCATGCCTGTAGTCTATTCAGTACCTGCTTGCTTAATATCTTTTGACTAACATCAATTAGGCTAATTGGCTTATAGTTGGTAGGTTTTTCCCTTGGCCCTTTCTTATAAATAGGGACTATGATTGCTCCTTGCCACGTGGGGGGAAGTCCTCTCCCCCTCAATATCTCATTACTGAGCGCATTTAGATACAAAGACCAAGTTGCCGGTCAGGACAGATATAAATCACCTGGGATGCCATCCAGACCAGGGGCCTTCCCTTTACGTATTGATTGAAGAGCCAAAGTTGTTTCTTTTAGGGAGAAGAGATCCAGGTCGAATTTGGGTAGTATAACTCTCCCATCCGTTGAAGTATTGGCGAGAAGTCCATTAGGTTTTAATGGAGGGATAGTGGTACTACTAGTTTGAGGTTTTCTGTATACATTTTTAAAATGCGTCACCCAAGTTTCTGGCTGAATTACGGGTTAGTTCTCCACACCTTGAGAACTACTTTTGTCTGCCACTAATTTCCAGAATAGTTTAAAATCCTTCTCATAAAGTGCATCAACCAACCTATTCCAATATTTAGTTTCCCACTCTTTTTTTGCGTTTTTAAGTACAATTTTGTATGCAGCCCTGGATATTCTTATCTCTCGGCAGTTCCCTGCCTTAAGTGCTCCCAATAGCTGTATTTTAGCCTGACGGCAAGGATTAAAGAACCACCTCAATGTTCTAGTCCCAATCTCTGTCTGCCTCCTTGCTACCTGAAAATGTGGTTTTAGCCGGGTGAACAAGATGCTATGCAAATTGATCAAATCCACCAATATCATATTTATATGCTTCAGTGGGGAAAGCGTTGTTACAACTATTCTATAAAATAATAGCTGGAAGTTTACATCATCTTCCACCCATTCCCATTTCACATTTTTATAATCGTTGGTCATAGCTAGAACATTGCTTTTGGCCCATGTTGTCAATGTTTTACAACTAAATAGAATAGTAGAAAAGGAGGTACTCAGAGCTTGATGGTCACTATCATTACGAGGGAGAACAACCATGTCAATAAGAGATTTCCAGAGAACGTCATCTACTAAAATATAATCCAGATGGCTAGAGTATGGACCTCTCCTATATGTAGGCGACGCCGGGGTATCTGATCTGGTATTCCTGTTTACTATTCTTAACACCTTTGTTTTTATTAGATCTTCTAATAGATCTAATGCTCCCCCTTCTTTCTTAGTTGTAACTCGAACCGGCCCAGCTCTATCCCATGGATCTGCAAACTGGATTCCTCTTTGCTGGTTGTCATCTCTGCAATTCAATTGCATATTAAAATCTCCTGCGGCAATTAAACCCTGCCCTCCCGGTAGACAGTTAAGGAAGTCTGTTAGCATACTCATCAGGACAGTCTGAGTCCTTTGGGTGCCAGGTCTGACATATATATTTACAATTACTATACTAACAGGCCCCCTGACAGTGCTAATTTCAATCTCGACAGCTAATAGATCCCTTATAGGGGTTGCTAACTCCTTCACCTTTGGGAACAGATCATGTTTTAACCAGATTATCAGACCCCCTGAAGCCCTGCCAGATGGTGATGGAAGCGCGGTCTTCTGGAAGGTCCAATAACCTTCTCTATTAATTGCAGATGAAGCCCATGTCTCCTGTAATAAAATAATATGGTGTTGATCTATAAAACTGCACCAGTCAGGGTTAGCTGTTTTCTGAAGCAGCCCTGCCACGTTCCAAGATAGAAACCTGATCGGTAGATCAAAGCCATCCCCCATATCTGACGGCTTCTCTCTGGTCTCATTTAGACAAGGCGCTGCTCCATGGTCCTTCTCCTCTACTAAATCACTGCAATGTACTTTTGACTCCGCTCCCAGGGTGTATAGTATCTGGTTGCTTGACGTAGAAGGATCTAGACTGGGTATACCATCTCTCCCAGCCTTCACCGTAGGGGCTTCACGTCAGTCTACAGCTGAGGTTGGGCTGTTCTTTTGATCCCTTCTGTGAGTACATATGTGCTGGGTCGTTGGGGTATTATTTCTCTCTTGGAAAAACAGATTTATCAGTGATTGGGGTAGTTTTTGGGCAAGTGACACTTGGGATGAGGTACTGGGTCTCACTCTTACATCAAGTGCCAGAAGGCCCTTAACTAGGCTCTGGCTGGTCAGTTTGAACCCTATAAGATCTGTTGTTAATCCTGCTCTTGTGTATCTCTGTGCGGTAACTATATTGTCCCTTATAATGGACCTGCACGTCTTTGTCCCCCTTATCTAATGGATTACTTTGTTTTTAAGAGAATCCACTTGCTCTTTTTGACCATTGCTTAGCTTGGGGACATTTGTCATGTATATATCGTAATCACTATGTCTGATCTGACTTAGAGAGGCATTTCTCAAAGGGCATGTAGGCCTTTTATCTAAGAATTCATTTCTATGCTCCTCATAGTTAGCTCTCTTGATCAACATTTTATCGCATTTGTTAGAGGCGCCCACTACAGGAGGTACACTATCCCCCCCATAAATGTTCCGGGTTACCACTTCAGCCCTTTTCATAGATGTTTTAGCTAATAGGGTTGACTTAGCCAGTGAGTTAGGGTCAGGTTTTGATGTTGATTTCCTTATGTCCCCAATTACCGCAGATATGCCGTCCAACTTCTCATATATCATATAGCTAAACGATGTGAGGTACTCTCTAAGACTCAGAATTTCAGCTCTTATCTGTACTAGTTGTGATTCAGCAGGCTGTTCCTTCTGAGTAGCTGAAAATGGTACTGACTCCTCTATCTCCCTTGGCATAGTCCTCTCTGATTCAAATGGCGCCAATAGGGCAAGAGGTGAAAAACGGTTATTACAATTTATAAGGGGGGACACACCACCTTGCTGACTAGGCAGGCTCGGTTTAGGGCTCTCTATTAGGTTGTTTGTATTTTCTGACCTATTAGATTCTAAATTAAATCCCTGTGATATAGGTAACTGTGATTCTCTACTCACAGGGGCAAAAAAGGATTTTATGTCATTAGTAGCAGCAGTAACACCTTTCCTATGGGGTTTTGAGGGTTTGGTGGCTAGCAAACTCTCCACTTCCTCTATAAGATCGTCAATTTGGGTCAGTGTACAATTTTCGGGAGCGTGTAGGGGTACTTTCTTTGCCCCTCCCTGCTCGGTGGGATTGCTACTGGCTTTCCTCTTTCCCATCCTGGTAGTTATTAAAAATCCTCAGGTTGGTTGTCACAAAAGGAAGAAGGGGAGAAGTAGAAAATATAAATACCGCAGTAATATATAAAAATCCAACCTGACCTAGTTGTAATAGGTAAATACTGCTGGTTTAGCTTTGCTTTACTTAATACTAAAAGTCAGGTACAATCACAGGGCGGCAAAAGAAGTTAGAAGGAAAACACCAACACAGTACCTCCAGGCAGCCCGCGCCTATGTGCTGCCTAATCCTGAAGTCTTTGGAGGGATATCGGGGGGCCCTGCCCTGCCTCTTCCTGGCAATGACGGTCAAGGATGGGCCCTCCCTTGGCCCGGGCTTTGCCCGGGCGCGTCCTGCGAGCAGGAGCGCAAAAGCACAATTTAAAGGGCTCCCAGCCTCAGGGACTGCCCCTCCTCCTCCTCACAGCACCAGCGTCAGCGTGTAGTCGTGCGTACCGCGAGCGGGAGCGCAAAAGCACAATGTAAAGGGCTCCCGGCCTCAGGGACTGCCCCTCCTCCTCCTCACAGCACCAGCGTCAGCGTGTAGTCGCGAGCACAATTTAAAGGGCTACCGGCCTGAGGGACTACCCCTCCTCCTCCTCACAGCACCAGCGTCAGCGTGTATTCGCGCGTCCCGCGAGCGGGAGCGCAAAAGCACAATTTAAAGGGCTCCCGGCCTCAGGGACTGCCCCTCCTCCTCCTCGCAGCACCAGCGTCAGCGTGTGGTCGCGCGTCCCCTAGAGTCCATTGCCCCCAAAGTCGATGTACAGCAGGGTTGAGTAGGCTGCTGACTGATGTAGGGCTTTGAAGATTGAAGCCTGTGGAAATGGTATAGTTACCTTTGCTCAAATTAAATCAACATTCACTTAAAAAAATCAACGTTTCCATGAACACATAGTGCAGTAAATTTGATGTTATGGTCGTTATTCAAACACTTAAAAGCACTGAAATTCCACAGTTACAACAAGTTGCAGAAATTATAACTTGTACCCACAATACAACACTTATAAATTCACACTTGGCATCATTACATCTCAAATAGCACTGTGGATGACATCACTGATAACTCCTCAAGTTACATCACTGATGGGATAATGTAAGATATTAACAATGACATTATTAATGATTTGGATATTCACTGTATATGTCTCCAAAATTAAAAACAACAACAGCCTATAAAGTTAATATCTTGGAGGAGAATTGAGATAGTACAGTGTGCTTATGTTCTGAGGCCTTCCACTGAAACATTTGTGTTTTTTGTTAAAAGTGGAACAATGTTCTGTACACTGAAGAATTTAATATTTTTTTCAAGGAATGGCTCAACAAAAGATTTGTGCTAGGATCAACCTCATCCCAGTTCCAGGAACAAAAAGAGTTATTTGTACAACTCTCATTTTATATTACCTATAATATGTGATCCAAAGAGCATTTTGTTAAATGTATTCGTTCTTACACACTGGCTAACATTTAGCTCTTATAAACTGAGGTAAGTTAAATTAATAATAAATGAATGTTCTACTTGTCTGTCTTTCCACACTTCCTCTGATAAAAACAGTACTCTAGTTGTGGCAGTGGGCCTATTGCCTGTTCCAGGAAAGGCTCCAAAATGCAATAAGGAAATATAAAGGTTTTTCCTTTCAAATTCACTGATTTTGACGATGTGGGTAGCTGTGATATTTGAGTTGTACTCAGCTTGGACCCAAAACAATCTACCAACCCCAGACATTTTTTTTAAACTAGACAACCAGTGATGTCCAATGTTGTATGACCTTCTTAGATCTCATTAGGTTTTCTTACCAAAAGTGCATTTCAGCCATCTAATATTGGTTGAAATCACATATTTCCTCGGAGGTAAAGTTCTTAAATTTGAACAGATCCACAATATTCCTACTACCCAGTCTTCCCACACTCCTTCCTATAACAACGATACCTGAATTGTGTGGGTGGGCCTATCTCTTGCATCAGGAAGCAGTCAAAACATGGACTGTGTGAACTCCAGGTGGTGTCAATGACATCTTCTCATGGTTACAGTTCTGGTTTGTTTCTATGTAGTAAATTAGACCCACCCACACACAGATTGGCTTGAGGTTTCTGACACATATTATTCCTGGGCACCAGACAGTCTTTCAACCACACAGGGATTCAGAATGGGAGATTAACCCCCTCTAGGCTGACCCATATGTCAAAACTGTGCCCAAAATGAATCCAAATTTCCTCTGGCTTGTCTTGCAGAAGACTGCTGTATTTGCACTGTAGGCTCCTGGAAATAGAAAGGCTGCTGGGGCTTTCTCCATGGGACATATGGCTTGATGTCATAATGAGACAGCTTCCAGCCCATCTTTTTTAAAGTATACTCCTGACACCCAGTGTGCTTTCTGCCCCTGGAGTGCAGATTAGGGGTAGATCTGCCCCCTCACCCCTGTGACAGAATGCATATTGGTGCTTCAAGGAAGGGGCGTGTGGTCTAATGCAAGGGAAAGCCAGCCACCATTCCATTTTCTTTTTTAAATATACACATCTTTCAGTGGGGGCAAATTTGACCTACATTCCCCAATCCATCCTCATGGAAGCAAAAAAGGCTGTTGTGATTTTAGAGGTGTGGTAATACCCAATGCTTGGGTTGTTTATAAAAATAAAAACAGGCTGATGCCTAGTAGACTTTCTGTACCCTGGGAGGATAGTTTGGGGAAAAACACCCACTCTGCCTCCCAAGTGGGCAGGAAGACTGTTGGGGCCTTTAGGGGTTGAAGTACAACTCAATGCAGGATAGGTAAGTCCCCACCTCATTCTTTTTTCTTTTAAAACACTCTGTTGTCTTGTCGGCTTTCTGCCAACTAGTAGGGCAGATTGGGTTGAGCCACCAAAAGCTTTATGAGTGGGGGTAATGACTGATGCTGGAATAGACAGTCCACATCACATTTTTTATAATTATTTTAAAAAAGCCCTGATATCTAGTGGGCTTTCAGCACCCAAGGGAATATTGGGTGTGGACCCCCCAAACTGCCTCCAAGGGACAGAAAGGCTGCCTTTATCCCGTTTATTTTTCACAAATATAAAAAGTTACAGACAACTCAAAGGAGGTGGGAATCCAGTCTCAAAGGAGAAGATGTGCCTGTTAGACCTCTTACTGTTTGTGAATGAAATAAAAGTTTGTCTGTGAGTGCGCAGTGGTCCATGTGACTAGTGTAAACTCTTAAAAACAATGCTTTAAAAGTAGCACATTTTCTTTCTGAAATGTAGGCCTGTTTCATTTAAGGACAATGTGCTACATAAAAACAATTTACTTTATTAAAATGTGATCACAGACATGATGGTCTGTTGCCCCAGCATGCACCATCCCTTTAATAGCATAATTTGGAGTGATTCGCAATTTGCGACTTACTTCATGAATTGTGGAGCCAGATGTAGGTAAGAAAAAAATTGCGACTCGGAAATAGCGACTCCATGCGAATCGCTATTTCTGACTAGCAAAACCAAATGCCAGAAAGACTCGCCATTCCAAATAGCGTGTCGCAGAGGTGTCGCACCGCATTTTGCGACCTCGAGACATCCAGGACAAAATAAATGCCATTGGGGTAAGCCACCGCACCCTGGATGAAATAAGGAAAAGGTGGTATGACCTTCGCTCCAGGACCAAGGAGAGGGTTGCGGAGCGCATGAGGGAGATGCAGGGCACTGGAGGAGGTCCATCCACTGTTCCACCACCGACAGCAATTGAAACCATGGTGGAGACAACACGGGAGCCGGAGGCTGTACTGGGCATAGGAGATGTGGACAGTTCGGCACCTGGAACATCAAAAAGTAAGTATCAAAATATATGCTTTCACACCTACAAATGCACTATACACACAATCCCAGTACACAGCAGCAGGCACCTCCAGACTGGCTCCATGCCAGTCTAGCAACCGCTAGAATAGTGCATTATGGGCAATGTAGTACAATAGTCCTATTTATAGGCAAATGTTTATTGTGAGGCAAAAAACATATCTGCAACACTGACAGTGTATCCCCTATGTCCCACAGGTCTCCCACAAAGCCCCCCCATCAGCGCCATCTTGCAGGGAGAGGAACACGGCACAGACCCACAGGAGGAGGCTGCCACTGACACATCAGGGGAGTGCAGGACAACACCACCCATGGAATTGGCACCAGAGTCCATGGACGATCCTGAGCTGGATGTGGAGGTAGTAGTGGTAACACCAGTGCCAATGCCTACGGAAAGGCACACACAGCCATCATTAGGCGCAGTGCGTAGACGCCACCGCAGATTGCAGTCTGTGCACAGTGAGGATGTTGCAGATGTCGAGTTTGCGGGACTTGAGGCATCCTTAGTACAGGGTCAGCGCCTGCAAAATAGACAGTTGAGGTCAATTAACCGGAACCTCACAAGACTGCAGACCCCTGTGACTCATGGGCTGGCTAATGTGGACAATCAGTTCCAATCAATGAACACACATCTGGGGAACCGGGCACAATCCATTGACTTATTGGTCAGGGAACTGGTGGCTGACAGAGCACAGGCACGGTGCAGGGAGCACAACACTGCAGCCCGTTTAGACAGGCTTGCTGCATCGATAGGGGGCCTGGCAACGAACACAACCTGCCTGTCAAGGCGCACTGCCAGCCTGCAGATAGAACTGGGTCATTTTGCTGGAGATGTGGCACGGGGACTTGGCTGCATCAGCCATGTGGTTGATATCATGGAGACCAGACAGGCTGCAAGGGGCACAGGGGATACCCTGCAGGACAGTCAGGGGGGGCTCAACAATCAGCAGTGTGTCTGCCACTGATGCGCGTGTGCTGCAGAGTAGCACTGCATGGCAGGGTTCAGGGGACCAACCTGGAGTGAGCCGTGGGTGCCGCAGTCAGAGGAGGCTGTGAGCCACTGACATGTACTGGTACTGAGGAACATGAGAATAATGTGTCTGATTTGACTGTTTCCATACCAGACTGTTGCATACTGCACATTTATATCAACATTATAGTTTAGCAATAAAAAGGTTTTGTTTGTTTGACTACACAACTGGACTATGTGTGTCTGACATTAGTGAGTGTGGTCACGGTTGCCACGTACCTGCCAAAGTATTGGGTTGCAATGTGGTTCCGTCTCTGTCTGCCCTCATTTGCGATGCTTCTATCCCCAGGCTATCGGTGTGGTAGCTCTTGCTCCTCATCCTCTGTGTCTGTGTCTTCAGGGGTGAGATGTAGCCCACGTCTGGTGGCAATGTTGTGTAGGATGGCACAGGTGGCAACTATCTTGCATGCTGTTTCTGGGGCATACTGGAGTGCTCCTCCACTTTTGTGTAGGCATCAGAATCTTGCCTTTAACAAGCTAAAGGTCCTCTCGACTACAGGTCTGGTCCGCCGATGTGCAATGTTGTATCGCCTCTCGTTCTGATTGCCAGGTGTTAGGCATGGGGTGAGTATCCATGGTCTCAGGGCATATGCACTGTATGTAAAGCTTCAGAGTGTAGTCACCAATACCTAATAAATATCCTTCTCCAAACTTCCCACATGCTAGGAGTTGGTGTATCTCACTGTGCCTGAATATGCATGAGTCATGTGTACTCCCTGGATATTTAGCTACAATGTCAGTGATGACATTATGGGCGTCACATAACACCTGGATGTTTAGTGAGTGGGTACATTTCCTATTGCGGAACACATATTCCAGATTTGCAGGTGGGCAAATTTGTATATGTGTCCCGTCCACACACCCTATTACATGGGGGAAGTTGGCAATTCTGTAGAAGTCCAACTTGGTGCTGTTAATTTCTGCCTCATTCCTGGGAAGGTATATATATCTGGACATGTGTGCCAGTATGGCATCTAGGAAACGTCTGAAGAATCGTGAGAGGGCACTTTGGGATATCCCACCTGCCACTGCAATCACCCCCTGATAGCTACCCGAGGCCAAGAGGTGCAGTGAGCATAGCACTTGCACATGTGTGGGGATGGCGCTGCCAAGCATTGTCTGTCGTTCAAGCTGAGGTTTCAGCAGTTCAATAATCTCCAAGATAACAGCACTGCTCAGTCTATATTTGTCATAAATCTCCTCCTCAGTTTGTTGAAATAGTGTCTGCCTGGTTCAGTATATCCTCTCCTGTCTCTGCCTCCTCCTCCTCCTCCTCTGCTGGGCTGCCTGGACTCTCCTCCTCCATGCAATCACATACAGTTCAGCCATTTTGAGTAGCCCTGATGCCTTCTGGGTCTCCTTTTATACTTTGGTTCTGGTTACCACCTGCTCTGAATCAGTGGTAACTTGGTGATCGGAAATGGGATTTTTGCATCCCATTTCGGATTTTGCGGGGTTGCAAATAGCGAAGCAAGCCATTTGCGACTCGCAAAAATTTGCTACATCTGGCCCTAGATCAGGTAATCTGAATCCTGACATACTCTGAAGAGTGATTTTGTGAACCAACCTATTACTATATAGGTCAGTTCACAAAATCATAATTGGTTTGTAAAAAAACAGTGCGTAATTTGTGAGCACTTTTTGAAAATCTGCTCTTTGTAGATCTGGCTCATAGAGCCTGTATAACATTTACCAGATACAAATAGAATGTATGTTGCTGGAAATGGTAATTGTAACCTAATGCTGTGGACACAATGCAAGAGTAAAGGGTGAAACCTCAGAGTGTGATTGAAGGATGCACTATATTCTTAATGTGCTACATACACAAACGTACTCAGCATGAACAGGGTACAGGGAGATGGTCAAAATAATTAGGACATGTTTAAAATTTGCATGTATTATGTATCTGGTAGAGATACTGTTTAAGTGCTTTTCCCAGAGACAATAGTCTTAGAGGAACTGCATAGGGTCTGGTTAGATAAATCTATCTTCTATATTTCACTTGTTAAGCCCTGGGTAGCATTTTACAGAAGAGGTAAACTGGGCATAATGTTTCACAGAACTCCACATTTTCAATTCTGAATACGCTGGGAGGTAAGAAAGTTTGGACCTATGTTCCTTGAGGGAGACCCAGAAAGCTTTCAAGGATCAGTTTATCTGTGGTTCGATGTGCCAATTATATTTTAATGTCACAATTTCTTCATCATATCTATCATCACGATGTCTCCCTGAACAGAGCAGATGCCCTGCTGTATAAAATGAACTGAAACAGATCCCCACTCCAGATCAGAGTATCAGCTGGGATACTCCAGCTAGCATAAAGCAAACTAAAGTTCCTTGGCCGCAGAAGTACACCTTACAGTGATAGTTTATAAATGACTTTTATTAAAACCTTTGCCCAGCTACCTCATCTGCGAAGGTTGCGAATATTTCTCATTAGTGGCAAACAATCTGGAAAGTTGTGAAATAATTCAATCAAATGCTTTGTTATGAAATTAGAACACAAGAGGATTTGGCAAGCAAAAAACATTTTTTTAAAGTGATGTATCGTGTGAACATTTTGCTGACTGGAAAGATATCAAAGGTCTCTTTACCATCATTCGAACATTCCCATGGAATAATGTAGTCCTCAAGAAGACGTATACACCAAGCTGGAAAAAGGATGTATGCCCACTATAGCCTGGAACTACATGCAGGGGTCTAGCCATAGAGCGTTTGTTATTCTATGTAAAAATGCCCGAGCATACCTGATCACACACACACATGAAAAATGAATGATTTGTGTAACATGAATTTCGCTCTTAACCAGGGCCATGAGATACATGCAGATGTCATAGCTCTTTTGTCCACAAAAAATAAATCTAGGCAGACAGGATAGTCACCACCCCCATCTCGCTAGGTCATTCACCCAAGAAAACCAGTAAACTAACAAACAACATCCACATCACCACCGTTTCATCTCCTTAAACACATGTATATCTGCTGCACAGCCCTCAAGCTTTCAATATGTTACCGGGTCCACAACTTTAACATTAAAATGCCTATCCTACGTAAACGTTTCGAACTGCATTCGGATGGGAGAGATAATATAGAGGGTCAAATGAGGAAATTATGATTCTTTTTTAACTAAAAGAACATGAGATGCTGATTTTATAAGGCATTGTTCAGTGGATGTTTATCAGAAAAAGTGATTGTTTTCCATCTGTACCACTTCCCCCAGGAAAAATAACAAGCATTTACAATGCAATGGATCTCGCATTTCCTCTAATTGGACTTTTCCTGGTACAAAAACTGATAATGAAAACTAAAACAGTTTCACATATGCGAGTTCATGCTCACCATATGTGTGAAGGAGACACAGAAAAGAAAACAGAAGTTCGCTCGCAGTGAAACAAATCAGCAAAAGTGCAATTATCCATGTAACCAGCAAAAGTAGAAATATCCATGTAACAGGGTCGATGTCATGCAAAGCGCCAGACTACTGCCCAGTGAGATAATAAAAAATAGAAAGAAATAGTGCAGAAGCCATTCGGAAAACACAGAGCTTCATATGTTTTCAGTAGTTTACCGATGCTGTAGAGGAAGGCTAAACACTGGAAAAGGCATGACATATGCATGCCTTTCACTAATGAAATCAAGCAAATTTAAAAAGATAAGCCCATGAACCAACCAAACAGATGGGTGTGGTTAAAAGCCCACAGAGAGATTACAACAGGGGCAGAGCGCTTGTGCATGCTTGACCCTAAAAAACACTAGTATACGTGCCATACAAAGATTGTAGAGCTAGTAAAGAATAATGAGACATAATTAGGAAGCTATGCTCTCCAGTTAATATTATAAATGTGCCAAACTCATCAAGTTGCTGTTAGGATTGCACTAAAACATGCATTACACAATATATGAGGTCCTTGATCAGGCTGCAGTTTTATTAGTGCTTTGAAGCAGCATTCTGACTGCTTGAGAAGTATACAGAAACAGTGCTTACAACATATCTTCTCACTTACTGAAATTTAAATAAAATAATAATATGTCACATTTGTCTATTTTATATCCCATGTATCTATTTTTCAAGTAAAAACATAATTGAGCTTGGAAATTACTCAAATCACATGGGACGTGTCAGGAAATGCTGCACGAAATGAGTAAGAAGACTGATTTGAACTACTTTTACTATGATGCATTTGAAAGAAGTAGTGCAGGCAGGCCAAGTGTACCACGCTTTTGTTTAAATTTGTTGCAAGCCCTTCCACAGTGGAGTAGCTGATGATGGTTGCCTGAGCCAGCTCTAAGTTGTGTTAAGGACTTCACCAGAGGAACTTAAAGCACACTTTCATGCACCCGAAAACTCCAGACAGCTCACTTCTGATGTATCAAAAGTATGAATCATGTATATTTAAAGAAGTATTCAGCACAAGCGTGTTTGAATTTGTCAGTGAAAACGGAAAGAAACAAGTGTAAAAATTTGCTTGAAATAAATAACTGAGGGCTAGATGTATCAAGGTTCGCATTAACGAATACCCAATAGAGATTTTTCAGCGAATCACTAACTGGGATTCGCAAAATGCGATGTAACAACACCATAGCAAAATGTATTGCGATTTCTTAAAATTCGCAATTGCAAATAGTGAGTACCAAATAGCGATTCAGTATAATAGCGAATCGGTATTTTGAAATCGCTATTTGCGAGTTTTGTGTTCTGGAGCAGTTTGATGACATCACAACCAGGAAGTGAGTCAGTGCATGCTGTTTCCAGAAGCCTGAGCCACAGGAGCAGGCAGAGAGACCCAGCACAGCACCAGGGAGGCACTTGGGAGAGTCAGCTAGGACCAGAAAATATTATGGCCACTGATGGGAATGGGAAGGACAAAGGAGAGAGGAAGCACAAACTGAAATTCAGTGAGCAGGAATTGGAGATGCTCAGAGAAAAGGTGGTCAAGAACTATGACCGGTTATATGGAAAACACTCACTAGAGGTCCCAGAAAGTGAGAAGAGAAAATTGTGGACTGACATTCAGACCAAAATATGCATGGTGGGTATTGCGCAGCGTTCCATCGAGGAGACGCGCAAGCGCTGGTACGACTTGCGTTCACGTGCCAAAGAGAGGGTAGCATGCAGGCCGAAGGTGGCAAGGAGCACTGGAGGAGGACCACCCACCCAGAAACTGTCCACCCCCATGAAAGATGAGGTGGAGTCAACACTGCTGCCTGAAGCTGTTAGTGGTGTCACTGACATTGACACCTCAGGCACACCCAGCACCAGCAAAGGTAAGTGCAGTAATGATTTGAATCACCATATGTGAATGTACAACTGCCCCTTAGAAAATAGCAATGGCACTATGCACAGTGATAAGTAGTCCTTGCCACATATTTCATTCAATACAACAATGCCTTATAGGAGTGGTTGTCCACACTCGAAAAGTGCATCTACTACATAAATAGCAAGATAGTGTAAACCAAACAGATGAATAACACAACAAACAATTTGAGATACTATGTCAGGGTAAATGTTTATCATTTTTGTAACTGTGAGAGTACAAATCCAAGAATGGCATGCTGGGCATTGTTGTTGCAGATGTTCCGGGCCCCAACGCAGCAGAAAGTGGACATGTCTGATTCAAACATCAGTGAGTCCATCATACAAGCACCAACTAGATGCAGGGCAAGAGTGCTACCCCTCCCTGAGTTTTCCCTGGACTCCGATGAATTGCCAGAAGAAGTACCCACACCACCTTCAGAGGTTGAAGCACAGATAGACAACAGTCCCTGTCCCAGCGTCAGTCCACTCCACTCAGGAGGCGTTGTGAAGAAGGCCGACAGTGCACAGAGGAAGGTGAGGGCCCACCACTGTTTGGTGGCCTTGAGGAATTCCATGCTGAAAGTGCAGCACCTGCAATGTACACATGAGATCAATATACAGGCAGTTGGTGTCAATCAATCACAACAAAGGATCAATGCAAAGGCATTTGGGGTCTATCGATGACAACATGAGATCAATGCACAAGCAGTTGGAGTTTCTCAATAACAACATGTGTAAGCTGCATGAGGGACAGCAGGCTGCAGCAGGACACATAAGGGAGATGACAAATGCCATTAGGGAACTCTTTACTATAATGCAGCATGAGCATTTCACCCACCGTAAGGGCCATCACAAATTGATGGGCAGGTTGAATGGGTTCAGCAGATCTGTCAACCGGCTCACTACCACAACTGTTTTGGTGCCACGACGTGCTGTGGGCATGCAAGTGGAGATGGCATATTGCAGTCGGGACGTTGCACAAGGATTGGTGTAAATCACCAATGTATTGGAGACAATGCAGAAGGCCGGAGTACTACAAACAGCAAACTGGGTGGTGTGGATAGTGAGGAACTCTCTAGTCTCAACAGTGTCACAGCCCCTGTGATGGATCCCAGGCATTGCAGTTCCAGACACAGTACTGTCTCTGAACCCGCAACAAGGGGTGCCACTGAGACCACTGAGCATTCAAGTGGAGTGTGTGGATGTAAAAAGTAATGTGGAGAAGTACAGGGGACTTGCGTATCATGTAGCAATGCAGTGATACTATGATGTCAACAGTGTCACACTGTAACTGAGACCTGATTGTGTATACTGTATACCTATGTCCTATTCACACATATATTACCTGAAGTCAAGGCAATAAATGTGCTACCTACCGCAGTAAATGAAAGTAGACATGGTGTCATTACTTACATCATAAATAGTTGCACGTAACCTAAGCACGTCTTTGTCTGCCCTCTGCTGCACTGATTTTGTCTGCTGGGTGAAGGGGTGGCAAGGGATCGTCATCCTCAATGTAGTCAGGCTCTGTGGGTTCCACTGGTATGCCTCTCATGGCTACGATGTTGTGCAACATAGCATATGTGGCCACAATTTTGCAGGTGTTTTCCGGACTGTTTTGCAGTGCTCCCCCACTCTTGTGCAGGCATCTGAAACAACTCTTTAGCAGGCCGAAGATCCTCTCTATCGCGCTATGTGTCCTCATGTGTGCTGCATTGTATCTCCTTTCACTTGCCGTGGCAGGATTGAGATAGAGTGTTAAGATGAAGGACCGCACTGCACTGTCTCCTATAATGACATGAGAGTAAAATGAGTTATTGTTATCTGTGACATCACATAGACATTAGGCGACATTCTTAACTGTTACCTTACCAAGTAGGTATCCTTCGCCAAACTCCCCAGCAAGAAGTCCTGTGTGTATTCAACTGTGCCTAAAAATGTAGGAATCATGTGTGCTACCTGGGTTCCTGGCCACAAGATCCGTTATTACGTTGGACGCATTGCATTTGACCTGTACATTCATGGAATGTGTACTCTTTCTGTTCCACTGAACATACTCTGTGGCAGAGGGTGGACAGATAGCTACATGTGTCCAATAAATACAGCCAATGACGTGGAAATTGGGCTTCCTGGTAGAAATCACATTTTGTTTTCTGCAAATCCTGTGGGATGCTGGGGAATGTTAACATGGCATTTAGGAATGCATTAAAGAAGCGTGAAAGCGCACTTTGAGAGACACCTCCAGCTGCTGCTATGACCCCTTGATAGCTTCCTGAGGCTAAGAGTTGCAAGGAGCATCATACCGGCACACGAGTGGGTATGGCATTGGTTCATTTTGTGTTTCGCTGTAGTACGGGTTGTAAATCAGCTATCAAGTCAAGTATTATGGCTGAGTTTAACCTGTACTTATCAAAAATCTCCTCCTCTGTCTGTTCAAATAGGGTAATGCGCAGTCTAAAAATGTGCCACTGTCTCCTCCTTCCTCTCCTCAAACCTGCCAGGTTCCTCATCCTCCTCGCCATGACGTAGAGAGCAGCCATTGTGGAACAGGCTGATGCATTCTGGGCCTCTTTATATAGGTTGCACCTGTTTACCATCTGATTTCATTTCGTGGTAAATTGCACATGCAAAAACCCATTTTGCGACTAATCGCAATTTGCGAATGCCTGATACATTGAATTGCGATTCGGTATTTGCGAATTGCAGTGTGCGATTCGCATTCTCTACTCACAAATTTAAGGAATCCCTATTTTACCGATTCCTTAAATTTGCACTGTGAATGTCTTTCATATATTGTGAAAGGCTATTTTGTATTCGCAAACGGTGGATTTTACCAATTCGCACCGTTTACGAATGCAAAATCCTTTGATATATCTAGCCCTCTTTTGCGCGAGCAAGCTTCCATTGTGTAGAAAATTGAAGGCGTGCACTTTTTGTACACAACGAATAAATACTTCATGGTGCCTTTATTATTTAAGGTCTGGCCACAGGCTGCTCTAATTGTTTCAAGGACCTCGTGGCATCCATTCATCAAGAATGTACAATAAGAAGTATACAGAGAGTGGGCTTTGGGTCAGCCACTCCAGGCACTGGGTTTCATGTACTTTTCATGGTTTGCATTGGTTGGGCAGGCTATCCATCAAGGCTAGAGCATTCCATGGACGTTCACATTGTCCCAGCTGGGTTCTCAGCACGTTTACAACAATGGGATTAAGTAGTCCTTTTGGTAGACAACAGTCAGTACGTGCCATGTGATGTAACAAAACCATTTTAGTTGTTGGCTTATGACTCTATTGTTTAGAAAGTGCTTGCTGAATGGTGCTATGCCACTTATAAATACACTGGATCTGATTCACAAAAGCATTTAAGAGCACGAGAAGTAGTACTATAGGAATACTCTTTTAGGTACTCTTACCTGTCTTTGTAAATTGGCGCAGAAATGTCTAACTAACTATTAATAAATGTGCAAAGAAGGCATATTCTTTTTTAATTATATTAATTGTATATGACTATTTTTTTGAAAATCCATATCTATTCTCATTTTAGATGTTTCGCGGCCAATTCACAAAGGGCATGTAGAAGTACATAAAAGAGTACTACAGAAGTGCGGCTTAATATACTTCCAAAAGGCTTTTGTGAAGAGCCCTAGTGTGTTATACACTAATCATCCTGTGCACTCATTTGTTTTTCTTTGCTGTCATGATACATTTTTGTTGGAAGAAGAGCTGCTTTGATCATAAAGACTGCCACACACAAGTCCAATAAAAATAATGCCCTTTGTCAATGGTATCTTCTAAGTAATAGTTTGCTATGTATGACTTTTAAATTACTCTCCTACAATGCAAATATCATCTTTTGGACTTCTCTTCATAGCACTCTGCTAGTTCAGTTGGCTAAGGAAAGAGGCCCTCTCCCTAACTTACACATTTGTTGCAGTACACCATTTTCTTTCATTAATGGTTTTATTTCTAGAGTACCTGGGGGCAATAGGCAAAGTCATCCAACAAATACCAAACACTTCCCAAAATGTCACACCTATTGACTTTTCCTATGCTTATTTAAAGAGGTAATAGTTTGGTGTTAACTATCAGATGCAAATCACCCACTTTTACAACTGTATTTGTTGAAACAGGCACATTGGCAGACAACAGTGTGCCCTTACTGTAATGATATAGTTTCTGATAAAGAAAGGGGTTTCCCTCCCCTTAACTCCTGTGTACTCGGTCAAAAGTCTGGATATGCCACGTTATAGGTCTGACCACACATGCATACTTCTCTGGCTATTTGTGATACCTATGACAATGTCTCCCTAAAAGGCAGCATCTCACCTTCCTGAAAGGGACATTCCTAAGAGGTCAAAGGTGAATCTGTAAGACTAAGCATGATTTGTGATGGCAAGAGCTGGATGGAAAACGAACAAACTGGGAAGCTGAAGTGATCGATATTCACCACTATGATAGGATAGAATGTAAACAAACGCTTAGAATATTGCATTTCACAGTAAACAAATGCTTGAAATATAAACCTTGAAACAACTAATGTGTAGATCAAGTTCTGAATATAAATTTTGTTTAATTTTATTGGGATGTGTAATGAGAACTGTGAAGGTTTCAAAGCATATTTATTCCACCGTGTAAAAGAACACGAAATTGATCATGCTTATGTTGTTTTATTGTCACTTTTTACTTCATTAGCATCACAAATAAGCTCAGGGCCTCAAACAAATAATTTCTTGGTAGCCCACTGTCATGATTCCACCACTGGATACATTCTAGGTCATAGTTCCATCTTCAATGCCACACAAGTCTCCACAAACTAAAAAAAAACATCCAAGACCCTCTCAGGCCTCTTCAACTATATCCCCATTTCCATATTTCCCTTCTGCTCTAACCCTTTAAGGCTGTATTTATAATTGTAAATCAGGCAGCAGAACACTACAAAAATGCTGCATTTTGATTGGCCCCTAGCCAGCTTATATCTACCCAGGAAAGTCATAGGTATTACCTGAGACAAGCCTAATTACAGCATCAACCCCTTATCACTACATATTCTTCCCCTGACAATTCCCTTAGAAAAATCATGCTTTCAAATGAAGAACTAGTTCACAGAATGAGTCCACTGTCGGAGACATGCCCTTGGTGAAGTTAGAATTAAAATACTTCACTTTCTTGTGCAGAAGGTTGAATATGTAAATGAAAATGGTCTCTGCTGCTACACGTTTATGAAATAAATGAGGCCCTGCAGGCATTCTTTTCAATTTGTTGAAATTACATATTTAAAGTGTTTCAAATCTGTGAAACCTGAGTATTCCACAACAGTTTTTATTTTTTTAAATAATAGCCTCATTATTCGATGTAAATTAAAATGTTACTTATTTTAATTAAATATCCTTGGATGCAGTTGTTTATATGGAATGCTGAGCAAAGTATTCTACAGGCAAAAATAAATGTATATATGTTTAATGTGTTTTGTCATTCCCTTTCATGGAACTAAAATAAAAATGATTTCGAAGCTAGTGTACCTTAATGCAGGGACAAAGGAAGTGGCATAAGTAAAAATACCTGTTTAAATCTAACATAGCACTTTAATCTTGAATAACTGGGATGTCGGTCAGTATGGAAGCCCAGAGTACCCCTAAACCATTTCAATTTTCGTCCCTGTATTCAAAAAGGGTATTCAAAGTGATCTAAAATGCTAATCCCTTTAATTGATTCTATTGGTAAAGTAGCTGGGAGGGTAATTTTGAAAAAACGTATTTGCCTTGTCTTCTGAAAACAACACATTATAAGACATTCAAAATGACTTTAGGGAAGGCCTGGGGCCTATGAAGCGGAGCCCAATCTGCATTTACTCGTCAGCAAGAATACTGTGTTGAAATGGGCCTGTAACCATTCAGCTTTTTATGCATTTGAGCAATGCTTTCAATTGTGATAACAGACCAGAGTTATGACAGATTTATTTCCTATGAGTCCCAGTGTATCACTTATTAACTTTCTCCTCTGTTTACCAAACAACATAGCTGCTACTGCTAGATTTGGAGAATGTGTTTAATGCACAGAATCTTATCTGGGGGTTACGTTTGATTCTGTGAGTACCTGGTAGTTGGGGTTACTCTTTCAGTGCCACATTTTAAGAAGAAAATCATTTCTGCCCCAGGTTATTGGATCTACCTCCTAACACTTCTCACGTTTTGCCATAAGAAGCTTGGTCTGCCCCATTGTGAGTTTTTGTTTTTGCCTGCTCATTTATTAGTATTAATATGGCTATCAACATGGTCTAACCCTAAAACCTGTCTCAAAAGGGCCATTTGTATTGATTGTCTTAACTCCCCTGATGCACTTAAAGTTCCTTAGCTGAAATGAATGAATTCTTCTTTCAGCAACCTTCGGAGATTGTCTCTATTTTCTAACCTTCAGAACATCAATAAATTGGATAATAACAGTGTTAGGTAGCACTTTCCTAAAAATTGTATCAGCTCACAGGTGGCTTCTAAACTTCATAAAAATTCAGTTTCAGAACTCATATGGCATGGAGTTACACTTATCAGCTGTCATTTACCCCTGGAAGAGAGGTCTCCTTTTTCCTTTCAAGTTGTACTCATTTGGCTGCATCTTTTCTTTCCCTAATTCCATCCGTTATTTTCCACGTGACTAGGTTTCATCCCAATCACTTTTGCATTTTAACTGTTTTTGTAAAGTGTATAAATATTTCGCCAGTATTGTATTCGATGCATTTCATTTCAGTATTCTTATGTTTGTTTGTTATATTGTCATATTTGTTAATATCACTGTTATTTGCACTTTTATGGCATTTTTATGTAGTTTCATTAAGCTTTCTTTGCCTAATGACTGACGAAAAATACATATTCTCCGTAATATGTTTTAATATGCCAGTTTCATATCTGTGTTTATTAACACACCAATGCTCATTTATTTAGCCCTTATTCAACATCCTCAATTCAGCAAAATGTCACTCAGGAGTGTATCACTTTTATCTTCAATACAAAATGTTATTGCTTTGTGGAGAATTTCAAGTAGAACGCTGGGATATCAGCTGACAGACTGCTGCTGCTGTTGGAAGTATGTTTTCCAAGCATGTCATACTTTTTTCTCACATGGCAGAGAAAGATATTTGTGGATTTATAGAACATAAATAACTTTTAGAGAACGTACTATATTTTCAATGAGACAATCATGAGAGAAAACTGTTTTCATAAACTCCAAGTTAAAGGAACGTTATTTTTACAAAGTGACATCACCTTTGAACTAGCCACAGGCCCTAAAATTAACACAGCATCATCAACAAATGACTTATTTTGTGACCACAATCTGTTATCACACTTTCTGTACGCTCCTTTTTGTCACTGTTGAAAGCATGTATTGACTACAATGCATTTAAGTGAGACAGAAACAGCAGAGCCTCATCACAAAAAATCCAACAGGTATGCTTCTTGCTAGATTCCATATAAAGAGTCCCATGAAAAACATACCATACATCAAAGAATGTTGTCAATTTCACTCTAAAATTTTAAAATCTTATTTACAATAGCAATATTATCCAAGAGGGAGGGCACTCCCGGATAGTTATCGTCCGAGTTATACCTCTACCCTCGTCAATAACTACCTGGAAGTGCCCTCCCCCTTAGATACTATCTCTGTGTTTTCCTACAAAAGAAATGTAATTATGTGCACTATACCAAGTTAGGGTGATCTTATGAATGTACCTCTAATTGCTCAATTGTCTACATTCTTATCCTTTTTGAACTGCCAGTTGACTTTGATTCTGACACAATTTTGCCAGCTCTATGTCAAATTAACACTGGCATCGCTCTATGATGATTCTTCTTCTTGCATATTTTCCTACTCAGTATTTCACACAACCTCTTTGCTAGTGACAGCCAAATTAATTATAAACTGCCTTTTTTCTTCTACAGATTTACTCCATACTTGATTACCTCACAGTCCAGCATCAGACCTGACAGAAGGGGGGCAGCGTGGGTAGAGGTGTAATTATTTCCAAGGCTCCACATTTTTAGAGGGTCTTATGCTAGCGCTGCCACATATATCTATAGATTTTAAAGCATGCATGCTTTGTTTGTTGATGTAGAGGCAGCTAACATGTTTAATACCATTAGAAGGAAACATATACTAGATCTGCCATATCTTTTCTTCCCCAGTGGAACATTACATTATGTTTTAATCCTTGAGGCAGATCCACCTTTATAGAGGCTCCACCTCAATTTCTTCCTCCATGGAACTGTGATACCTTTTGAGATGCCCTTCCAAAACTGTTTGGACAGCCAAGACTTGAATTAAGTCCTAAGAGCTCTCCACAGGTGACATGTCACTTCTGTGTATTCATCACCCACTGTCATAGCTGCATCCTGATTGTGTAATCCAACACTGAATACATGCCTAATGTGCCACTTGTTGTATAAATTCACTATGGCGTTTCCTAAACAAATAAATATATGCATAGTGGAACATGTAAGAAAGACCTCAATTAAGCGAAACAGAGAGACACGAACTGTAATGAACTACACAAACACATAAACAACCCTCAGATCATAAGCATTTGGTATAAATGTACATCATATACTGAAATCCCACATTCCTTAATGCTGTCGTTAGGAAGAGAACCTTGATGACCGAAAAGGTCAAATTGAAGGATAATTAAGTAGAGGCAGCTTTCCCTTTAAAACAGTATTGCATGGTATACTAATCAAAAACAGCCAGAGGTTAACATGAGAAACCAAAGAGATCGAAAAATAGCTCAGTTGGCACGAACAGCCTAATCTCCAGGCATTTGTAACTACAAATACAGTGTGCATAGTAGACAGTGACTTAGCTGTCTAAACTTTGGGTTTGTTTTTTAAACAATAGACACACTGTGATTGTGTCATTTATATTTTATGGTCTGTTAACTACGTTAAGTGTGAATGACGTGTCAGCTAAGGGTCTGATTCTCATAGATTATTTTTTTTAAATTGAAATTGATTCAATGAGGAACTTCCATCAGAAGTGATGCAGTCTTAATTGAAGTGCCTCACACTCATAAGCAAACTAACATCACTTAAATCAAGGGCTTAATATGTACTTGTTGGTTCCGGTGTTGAGCACCAGCACTTATTTTTTCAGGGCTGTAGGAGGCTGGACTGGCTTGTAGTGAGTACCAAGGGGTACTTGCACCTTGCACCAGGCCCAGTTATCCCTTATTAGTGTATAGGGTGTCTAGCAGCTTAGGCTGATAGATAATGGTAGCTTAGCAGAGCAGCTTAGGCTGAACTAGGAGACGTGTGAAGCTACTACAGTACCACTTAGTGTCATATGCACAATATCATAAGAAAACACAATACACAGTTATACTAAAAATAAAGGTACTTTATTTTTATGACAATATGCCAAAGTATCTTAGAGTGTACCCTCAGTGAGAGGATAGGAAATATACACAAGATATATATACACAATAGCAAAAATATGCAGTATAGTCTTAGAAAACAGTGCAAACAATGTATAGTTACAATAGGATGCAATGGGGAAACATAGGGATAGGGGCAACACAAACCATATACTCCAAAAGTGGAATGCGAACCACAAATGGACCCCAAACCTATGTGACCTTGTAGAGGGTCGCTGGGACTATTAGAAAATAGTGAGAGTTAGAAAAATAACCCTCCCCAAGACCCTGAAAAGTGAGTGCAAAGTGCACTAAAGTTCCCCTAAGGACAAAGTAGTCGTGTTAGGGGAATAATGCAGGAAAGACACAAACCAGCAATGCAACAACTGTGGATTTCCAATCTAGGGTACCTGTGGAACAAGGGGACCAAGTCCAAAAGTCACAAGCAAGTCGGAGATGGGCAGATGCCCAGGAAATGCCAGCTGCGGGTGCAAAGAAGCTTCGACTGGACAGAAGAAGCTGAGGTTTCTGCAGGAACGAAAAGGGCTAGAGACTTCCCCTTTGGTGGACGGATCCCTCTTGCCGTGGAGAGTCGTGCAGAAGTGTTTTCCCGCCGAAAGAACGCCAACAAGCCTTGCTAGCTGCAAATTGTGCGTTTAGCGTTTTTGGACACTGCTGGGGCCCAGGAGGGACCAGGAGGTCGCAAATTGGACCTGACGTGAGAGGGGACGTCGAGCAAGACAAAGAGCCCTCACTGAAGCAGGTAGTACCCGGAGAAGTGCCAGAAACAGGCACTACGAGGATGCGTGAAACGGTGCTTGCCGAAGTTGCACAAAGGAGTCCCACGTCGCCGGAGACCAACTTAGAAAGTCGTGCAATGCAGGTTAGAGTGCCGTGGACCCAGGCTTGGCTGTGCACAAAGGATTTCTGCCGGAAGTGCACAGGGGCCGGAGTAGCTGCAAAGTTGCGGTTCCCAGCAATGCAGCCCAGCGAGGTGAGGCAAGGACTTACCTCCACCAAACTTGGGCTGAAGAGTCACTGGACTGTGGGGGTCACTTGGACAGAGTCGCTGGATTCGAGGGACCTCGCTCGTCGTGCTGAGAGGAGACCCAAGGGACCGGTAATGCAGCTTTTTGGTGCCTGCGGTTGCAGGGGGAAGATTCCGTCGACCCACGGGAGATTTCTTCGGAGCTTCTGGTGCAGAGAGGAGGCAGACTACCCCCACAGCATGCACAAGCAGGAAAACAGTCGAGAAGGCGGCAGGATCAGCGTTACAGAGTTGCAGTAGTCGTCTTTGCTACTATGTTGCAGGTTTGCAGGCTTCCAGCGCGGTCAGCAGTCGGTTCCTTATCAGAAGGTGAAGAGAGAGATGCAGAGGAACTCGGATGAGCTCTTGCATTCATTATCTAAAGTTTCCCCAGAGACAGAGACCCTAAATAGCCAGAAAAGAGGGTTTGGCTACCTAGGAGAGAGGATAGGCTACTAACACCTGAAGGATCCTATCAGCAGGAGTCTCTGACGTAACCTGGTGGCACTGGCCACTCAGAGCAGTCCAGTGTGCCAGCAGCACCTCTGTTTCCAAGATGGCAGAGGTCTGGAGCACACTGGAGGAGCTCTGGACACCTCCCAGGGGAGGTGCAGGTCAGGGGAGTGGTCACTCCCCTTTCCTTTGTCCAGTTTCGCGCCAGAGCAGGGGCTAAGGGGTCCCTGAACCGGTGTAGACTGGCTTATGCAGAATTGGGCACATCTGTGCCCAAGAAAGCATTTCCAGAGGCTGGGGGAGGCTACTCCTCCCCTGCCTTCACACCATTTTCCAAAGGGAGAGGGTGTCACACCCTCTCTCAGAGGAAGTTCTTTGTTCTGCCATCCTGGGCCAGGCCTGGCTGGACCCCAGGAGGGCAGCTGCCTGTCTGAGGGGTTGGCAGCAGCAGCAGCTGCAGTGAAACCCCAGGAAGGGCAGTTTGGCAGTACCAGGGTCTGTGCTACAGACCACTGGGATCATGGGATTGTGCCAACTATGCCAGGATGGCATAGAGGGGGCAATTCCATGATCATAGACATGTTACATGGCCATATTCGGAGTTACCAGTGTGAAGCTACATATAGGTAGTGACCTATATGTAGTGCACGCGTGTAATGGTGTCCCCGCACTCACAAAGTTCAGGGAATTGGTTCTGAACAATGTGGGGGCACCTTGGCTAGTGCCAGGGTGCCCTCACACTAAGTAACTTTGCACCTAACCTTTACCAGGTAAAGGTTAGACATATAGGTGACTTATAAGTTACTTAAGTGCAGTGTAAAATGGCTGTGAAATAACGTGGACGTTATTTCACTCAGGCTGCAGTGGCAGGCCTGTGTAAGAATTGTCAGAGCTCCCTATGGGTGGCAAAAGAAATGCTGCAGCCCATAGGGATCTCCTGGAACCCCAATACCCTGGGTACCTCAGTACCATATACTAGGGAATTATAAGGGTGTTCCAGTAAGCCAATGTAAATTGGTAAAAATGGTCACTAGCCTGTCAGTGACAATTTGGAAAGAAATGAGAGAGCATAACTACTGAGGTTCTGGTTAGCAGAGCCTCAGTGAGACAGTTAGTCACTACACAGGTAACACATTCAGGCACACTTATGAGCACTGGGGCCCTGGGTTACCAGGGTCCCAGTGACACATACAACTAAAACAACATATATACAGTGAAAAATGGGGGTAACATGCCAGGCAAGATGGTACTTTCCTACACAACCCCCCCCCAAACGAAGGACAATAAGACTAGCCATGACCTGATGAGTCTTCATTGTCTAAGTGGAAATATCTGGAGAGTCCATCTGCATTGGAGTGGCTACTCCCAGGTCTATGTTCCACTGTATAGTCCATTCCCTGTAGGGATATGGACCACCTCAATAATTTAGGATTTTCACCTTTCATTTGTTTTAGCCAAAGTAGAGGTTTGTGGTCTGTCTGAACAATGAAGTGAGTGCCAAACAGGTATGGCCTCAACTTCTTCAGAGCCCAGACCACAGCAAAGGCCTCCCTCTCAATGGCAGACCAACGCTTTTCTCTAGGGGTCAACCTTCTACTAATAAAAGCAACAGGTTGATCCTGGCCCTCAGAATTAAGTTGTGATAGGACTGCCCCTACTCCTAATTCAGATGCATCAGTCTGGACATAGAATTTTTTAGAGTAACAAGGGCTTTTCAGGACAGGTGCAGAGCACATGGCCTGCTTCAGCTCCTCAAAAGCTTTCTGACAGTTTGCTGTCCATAATACCTTTTTAGGCATTTTCTTGGATGTGAGGTCATTAAGAGGGGCTGCAATGGAGCCATAGTTCTTAATGAACCTCCTGTAATACCCAGTGAGGCCTAGGAAGGCTCTCACCTGAGTCTGAGTGGTAGGGGGAACCCAATCAATAATAGTTTGGATTTTCCCCTGAAGTGGTGCAATCTGTTCCCCACCAACAAGGTGTCCCAGATAAACCACCTTACCCTGCCCTATCTGGCACTTTGAAGCCTTGATAGTGAGGCCTGCCTTTTGCAGGGCCTCCAAAACTTTCCATAGGTGGACCAGGTGATCATCCCAGCTGGAGCTAAAGACAGCTATATCGTCCAAATATGCTGCACTGAAAGCTTCCAGCCCTTGCAGGACTGTGTTCACCAACCTCTGAAAAGTGGCAGGTGCATTTTTCAAACCAAAAGGCATTACAGTAAACTGGTAATGTCCTCCAATGGTAGAAAATGCAGTCTTAGGTTTAGCATCTTCTGAGAATTTGATCTGCCAATACCCTGCAGTCAAATCAAAAGTGCTTAGATACTTGGCAGATGCCAGTGTATCTATAAGCTCATCTGCCCTGGGTATAGGGTGAGCATCAGTTTTGGTTACCAAGTTGAGACCTCTATAGTCTACACAAAACCGCATTTCCTTCTTTCCATCTTTAGAATTGGGTTTTGGTACCAGTACCACAGGAGAAGCCCATGGACTGTCAGAGTGCTCAACCACTCCTAGTTCCAACATTTTCTGAACTTCATGCTTTATGCAGTCCCTGACATGGTCAGGCTGCCTATAGATCTTACTTTTGACAGGTAAACTGTCTCCAGTATCTATAGTGTGCTCACACCAAGAAGTGGTGCCTGGCACAGTAGAGAAGAGTTCTGAAAATTGTCCTAGGAGATTTATGCAATGGTCTTTCTGCTCAGCAGTAAGACAATCTGCCAAAACTACACCCTCCACAAGAGCATCTTGTTCTGTGGAAGAGAAGAGATCAGGTAGAGGATCACTGTCTTCTTCCTGTCCCTCATCAGTTGCCATGAGCAGGGTGAGATCAGCCCTGTCATAGTAGGGTTTCAGGCGGTTGACATGGAGCACCCTAAGGGGACTCCTGGCAGTGCCTAAGTCAACCAAGTAGGTGACTTCACCCTTCTTTTCAACAATTGTGTGGGGTCCACTCCATTTATCTTGGAGTGCTCTTGGGGCCACAGGCTCCAAGACCCACACTTTCTGCCCTGGTTGGTACTGAACCAAAACAGCCTTCTGATCATGCCATTGCTTCTGGAGCTCTTGGCTGGCCTGAAGGTTTTTACTGGCCTTTTTCATGTACTCAGCCATCCTTGATCTGAGGCCAAGTGCATAATCCACAATATCCTGCTTAGGAGCTTTTGAAGGTTGTTCCCAACCCTCCTTTACCAGTGTGAGTGGACCCCTAACAGGGTGTCCAAAAAGAAGTTCAAAGGGGCTGAAGCCCACTCCTTTCTGGGGTACCTCCCTGTAGGCAAAAAGGAGGCATGGTAGAAGGATATCCCATCTCCTGCGGAGTTTTTCAGGGAGACCCATAATCATGCCTTTGAGAGTTTTATTAAATCTCTCCACCAGTCCATTTGTTTGTGGATGATAGGGTGTTGTGAACTTGTATGTTACACCACACTCCTTCCACATGGCCTTTAAGTATGCAGACATGAAATTGCTTCCCCTGTCTGATACTACTTCCTTTGGGAAGCCCACCCTGGAAAATATTCCCAGGAGGGCCTTTGCCACTGCAGGTGCTGTAGTGGTCCTTAAAGGAATAGCTTCAGGATATCTTGTGGCATGGTCCACTACCACTAAGATAAACCTATTGCCTGAAGCAGTAGGAGGGTCAAGGGGGCCAACTATGTCAACCCCTACCCTTTCAAAGGGAACCCCAACCACAGGCAGTGGGATAAGGGGTGCCTTTGGGGTGCCACCTGTCTTGCCACTGGCTTGACAGGTTTCACAGGACTTACACAATTCCTTTGTGTCCTCAGACATCCTAGGCCAATGAAACAATGGAACCAATCTGTCCCAAGTTTTCATTTGACCCAGGTGCCCAGCTAGGGGAATGTCATGTGCCAGTGTTAGGAGGAACTTTCTGTACTCCTGAGGAATCACTAATCTCCTGGCAGCTCCAGGTTTAGGATCCCTATGCTCAGTGTACAAGAGGTTGTCCTCCCAGTAAACTCTGTGAGAGTCACTGACATCCCCATTAGCCTGTTTGACAGCTTGCTGTCTGAGACCCTCTAATGTGGGACAGGTTTGCTGTGCCACACTCAGCTCCTCTCTGGCAGGCCCCCCTTCACCCAAAAGCTCAGCAGTGTCTGCTTCCAGCTCCTCTGGTGTAGGTTCTGCACAGGGAGGGAATTCTTCTTCCTCAGAAGTAGAATCCACTGTAGAGGGAGGGATAGTAGGAAGTGGTTTGCTTCTACTAGCCCTAGCTTTAGGGAGCACTTGGTCCATTGTTCCAGGATCCAAGCTTCCCTGTCCTTTTTGCTTTTTGGCCTGAGCCCTTGTCAAAGCAAAAATATGCCCTGGGATGCCCAGCATTGCTGCATGGGCCTCCAACTCCACATCTGACCAAGCTGATGTCTCCAAATCATTCCCTAATAGACAGTCTACAGGTAAATCTGAAGCTACCACAACTTTCTTTGGACCAGTTACCCCCCCCAGTTGAGATTTACAACAGCCATGGGGTGGCTTTGTGTTATGTTGTGAGCATCGGTTACTTGGTACTGGTGTCCAAGTATGTGTTGTTCAGGGTGCACCAGTTTCTCAATCACCATTGTGACACTGGCACCTGTGTCCCTGTAGGCCTGGACCTCAACACCATTTATTAGGGTTAGTTGCTTGTACTTCTCCAAGTTATGGGGGCAAGCAACCAAAGTGGCTAAATCAATAGCCCCTTCAGAGACTAAAGTAGCCTCTGTGGTCTCCCTAATCAGACCAACCCCAACTAAGTTACCAAAAGTGAGCCCAGCTACTCCCTTGGATTGGCTATTAATAGGTTTGCTCCCACCACCACTGCTATTAGTAGGGACACTAGGTGTAGCAGTAGGGGTTGTAGTGGTAGGAGCAGTGGTGCCTTTCTTTGGACAACTGGGATCTGTTGTCCAATGGCCTTTTATTTTACATAAATAGCACCATGGTTTCTTTTCCTTGTTCTGATTAAAGGAGGATTTGGACCCACCACCCCCACCAGAGTGTTTTTGTGGGCCTGATGAAGACTCATTTTTAGATTTGTCCCCACCCTTGTCTGAAGACTTACCATCCTTCTTTTTGTTGCCATCTTTGTCACCCCCTGTATGAACTTTTCTGTTCACTCTTGTTCTGACCCATTTGTCTGCCTTCTTTCCCAATTCTTGGGGAGAGGTCAGATCAGAGTCCACCAAGTACTGGTGCAACAAATCAGACACACAATTATTAAGAATATGCTCTCTCAGGATTAAGTTATACAGGCTGTCATAATCAGTAACTTTACTGCCATGTAACCACCCCTCCAAGGCCTTCACTGAATGGTCAATGAAATCAACCCAGTCTTGTGAAGACTCCTTTTTGGTCTCTCTGAACTTTATCCTGTACTGTTCAGTGGTTAAGCCATAACCATCCAGGAGTGCATTCTTAAGAACTTGGAAATTATTAGCAGCATTTTCTTTCACAGTAAGGAGCCTATCCCTACCTTTTCCACTAAATGATAGCCATAGGATAGCAGCCCACTGCCTTTGAGGGACATCCTGTACAACACAGGCCCTCTCAAGTGCAGCAAACCACTTGTTAATGTCATCCCCCTCCTTATAAGGGGGAACTATCTTGTGCAGATTCCTGGAATCATGCTCTTTTGCAGGATGACTATGGGGAATACTGCTGCTCCCACCATGGGTATCTAAACCCAACTTCTGTCTTTCCTTCTCTAATTCAAAAGACTGTCTATCCAAATCCAGCTGTTGCTTTTTAAGCTTCAGTCTGGTTTGTTCCACCCTCAACTTATTGAGTTCCCTCTCTAACATTCTGTCATCAGGGTTGGTGGGAGGGACATTTCTAGAAACAGAGCTATGATGGGAATGAACAGAAGGAGACCTGTCCCTTACAGAAGCCACCCTAACAGCTTGGTTTACAGAAACATTACTACCAGTATGGTGAGAATAAATGCTTTTGCTATGATGTGAGACAACACTATTTATTTGGTGTGGCTCATCATCATTACTATCTATGCTAGATTGTCTAGTAATGGGCAGGCTAGGAAGTTTCTTTCCCGAATCTTTTCCTGGGGGAGTCCCTGAATCAGATTGGGAACTATTAGGTACTTTTTCAACAGATGGGGCACCTATGGCCTTGTCCTGTTCTCTAAGCATGTTAAGTAACAGTTCCAAGGAAGGATTTTTCCCTACACTCAAACCTCTCTCTATACAGAGACTCCTTGCTCTTTTCCAGCTAAGGTTGTCATATGCAAGTTTGGACAGATCAACACTTTGGCCTGTGCCAGACATTTTTTTTAGAGAGAGTTAAAGTGATAGAAAAAGAAAAAAAAAATTCAGAACTTTTTGGAAAGACAGAAAAAACTTTTTAAACTTTTAAGAACTTTTTGAAAGTTTAGAAGTACTTTTCAGCACTTAGAAAAGAGAGAAAAGAGGAAATGCAAAACTTTTTGGCTATGTGTATATACACTGACCTTGTTTTGTATATTTTTCTCTTATGAAAAGTACAATGACAAGAGTGGTAAGCAGTCTCAAGCACTTATCCCACCACTGCACAACCAATGTAGGAGGCTGGACTGGCTTGTAGTGAGTACCAAGGGGTACTTGCACCTTGCACCAGGCCCAGTTATCCCTTATTAGTGTATAGGGTGTCTAGCAGCTTAGGCTGATAGATAATGGTAGCTTAGCAGAGCAGCTTAGGCTGAACTAGGAGACGTGTGAAGCTACTACAGTACCACTTAGTGTCATATGCACAATATCATAAGAAAACACAATACACAGTTATACTAAAAATAAAGGTACTTTATTTTTATGACAATATGCCAAAGTATCTTAGAGTGTACCCTCAGTGAGAGGATAGGAAATATACACAAGATATATATACACAATAGCAAAAATATGCAGTATAGTCTTAGAAAACAGTGCAAACAATGTATAGTTACAATAGGATGCAATGGGGAAACATAGGGATAGGGGCAACACAAACCATATACTCCAAAAGTGGAATGCGAACCACGAATGGACCCCAAACCTATGTGACCTTGTAGAGGGTCGCTGGGACTATTAGAAAATAGTGAGAGTTAGAAAAATAACCCTCCCCAAGACCCTGAAAAGTGAGTGCAAAGTGCACTAAAGTTCCCCTAAGGACAAAGTAGTCGTGTTAGGGGAATAATGCAGGAAAGACACAAACCAGCAATGCAACAACTGTGGATTTCCAATCTAGGGTACCTGTGGAACAAGGGGACCAAGTCCAAAAGTCACAAGCAAGTCGGAGATGGGCAGATGCCCAGGAAATGCCAGCTGCGGGTGCAAAGAAGCTTCGACTGGACAGAAGAAGCTGAGGTTTCTGCAGGAACGAAAAGGGCTAGAGACTTCCCCTTTGGTGGACGGATCCCTCTTGCCGTAGAGAGTCGTGCAGAAGTGTTTTCCCGCCGAAAGAACGCCAACAAGCCTTGCTAGCTGCAAATCGTGCATTTGGCGTTTTCGGATGCTGCTGGGGCCCAGGAGGGACCAGGAGGTCGCAAATTGGACCTGAAGAGAGAGGGGACGTCGAGCAAGACAAAGAGCCCTCACTGAAGCAGGTAGCACCCGGAAAAGTGCCAGAGACAGGCACTACAAAGATGCGTGAAACGGTGCTCGCCGAAGTTGCACAAAGGAGTCCCACGTCGCCGGAGACCAACTTAGAAAGTCATGCAATGCAGGTTAGAGTGCCGTGGACCCAGGCTTGGCTGTGCACAAAGGATTTCCGCCGGAAGAGCACAGGGGCCGGAGTAGCTGCAAAGTCGCGGTTCCCAGCAATGCAGCCCAGCGAGGTGAGGCAAGGACTTACCTCCACCAAACTTCGGCTGAAGAGTCACTGGACTGTGGGGGTCACTTGGACAGAGTCGCTGGATTCGAGGGACCTCGCTCGTCGTGCTGAGAGGAGACCCAAGGGACCGGTAATGCAGCTTTTTGGTGCCTGTGGTTGCAGGGGGAAGATTCCGTCGACCCACGGGAGATTTCTTCGGAGCTTCTGGTGCAGAGAGGAGGCAGACTACCCCCACAGCATGCACAAGCAGGAAAACAGTCGAGAAGGTGGCAGGATCAGCGTTACAGAGTTGCAGTAGTCGTCTTTGCTACTATGTTGCAGGTTTGCAGGCTTCCAGCGCGGTCAGCAGTCGGTTCCTTATCAGAAGGTGAAGAGAGAGATGCAGAGGAACTCGGATGAGCTCTTGCATTCGTTATCTAAAGTTTCCCCAGAGACAGAGACCCTAAATAGCCAGAAAAGAGGGTTTGGCTACCTGGGAGAGAGGATAGGCTACTAACACCTGAAGGAGCCTATCAGCAGGAGTCTCTGACGTCACCTGGTGGCACTGGCCACTCAGAGCAGTCCAGTGTGCCAGCAGCACCTCTGTTTCCAAGATGGCAGAGGTCTGGAGCACACTGGAGGAGCTCTGGACACCTCCCAGGGGAGGTGCAGGTCAGGGGAGTGGTCACTCCCCTTTCCTTTGTCCAGTTTCGCGCCAGAGCAGGGGCTAAGGGGTCCCTGAACCGGTGTAGACTGGCTTATGCAGAATTGGGCACATCTGTGCCCAAGAAAGCATTTCCAGAGGCTGGGGGAGGCTACTCCTCCCCTGCCTTCACACCATTTTCCAAAGGGAGAGGGTGTCACACCCTCTCTCAGAGGAAGTTCTTTGTTCTGCCATCCTGGGCCAGGCCTGGCTGGACCCCAGGAGGGCAGCTGCCTGTCTGAGGGGTTGGCAGCAGCAGCAGCTGCAGTGAAACCCCAGGAAGGGCAGTTTGGCAGTACCAGGGTCTGTGCTACAGACCACTGGGATCATGGGATTGTGCCAACTATGCCAGGATGGCATAGAGGGGGCAATTCCATGATCATAGACATGTTACATGGCCATATTCGGAGTTACCAGTGTGAAGCTACATATAGGTAGTGACCTATATGTAGTGCACGCGTGTAATGGTGTCCCCGCACTCACAAAGTTCAGGGAATTGGTTCTGAACAATGTGGGGGCACCTTGGCTAGTGCCAGGGTGCCCTCACACTAAGTAACTTTGCACCTAACCTTTACCAGGTAAAGGTTAGACATATAGGTGACTTATAAGTTACTTAAGTGCAGTGTAAAATGGCTGTGAAATAACGTGGACGTTATTTCACTCAGGCTGCAGTGGCAGGCCTGTGTAAGAATTGTCAGAGCTCCCTATGGGTGGCAAAAGAAATGCTGCAGCCCATAGGGATCTCCTGGAACCCCAATACCCTGGGTACCTCAGTACCATATACTAGGGAATTATAAGGGGGTTCCAGTAAGCCAATGTAAATTGGTAAAAATGGTCACTAGCCTGTCAGTGACAATTTGGAAAGAAATGAGAGAGCATAACCACTGAGGTTCTGGTTAGCAGAGCCTCAGTGAGACAGTTAGTCACTACACAGGTAACACATTCAGGCACACTTATGAGCACTGGGGCCCTGGGTTACCAGGGTCCCAGTGACACATACAACTAAAACAACATATATACAGTGAAAAATGGGGGTAACATGCCAGGCAAGATGGTACTTTCCTACAAGGGCCTCAAGCATTTACTGCAGCAAAAGACACATATGGGAAAGACGGAGGAAAACAAAAACGAAAAAATAGCGTCACAATGGGAGAAAGCAGAAAGCTGCAAGAGTGAGCTGAAAGGGCAGGGAGAGGCTTGAAATGAATTAAAGGTGCCCGAGATGGCTTCAGGATTACGCATCCGTGCTCGCACATTTAAATGCAGCAGCCGCGTGTTTTAGAGGACAGCTCTGGACACCGGCAAGCTTTTATTTACAAATTAAGCACTGCTTAACCACTTCACTGCCAGGCCTTTTCCCCCTCCTGTGCCAGGCCTCTTTTTGCCTATTTTGAATAGTTCTCGCTTAGGCCCTCATAACTTTTTGTCCACATAAGCTACCCACTCCACATTTGCGTCCTTTTTTTCCAACATCCTAGGAATTCTAGTGGTACCCAGACTTTGTGGGTTCCCCTGAAGGAGGCCAAGAAATTAGCCAAATACAGTGAAAATTTCGGTTTTTTCAAACAAAATGGGAAAAAGGGGCTGCAGAAGAAGGCTTGTGTTTTTTTCCCTGAAAATGGCATCAACAAAGTGTTTGCGGTGCTAAAATCACCAGCTTCCCAGCTTTCAGGAACAGGCAGACTTGAATCAGAAAACCCAATTTTTCAACACAATTTTGGCATTTTACTGGGACATACCCAATTTTTACGATGTTTTGTGCTTTCAGCCTCCTTCCAGTCAGTGACAGAAATGGGCATGAAACCAATGCTGGATCCCAGAAACCTAAACATTTCTGAAACGTAGACAAAATTCAGAATTGAGCAAGGGGTAATTTGTGTAGATCCTACAAGGGTTTCCTACAGAAAATAACAACTGAAAAAAAAATATTGAAATTGAGGTGAAAAAACCAGCAATATTTCTCTCCGTTTTACTCTGTAACTTTTTCCTGCAATGTCAGATTTTTTAAAGCAATATACCGTTATGTCTACTGGACTCTTCTGGTTGCGGGGATATATAGGGCTTGTAGGTTCATCAAGAACCCTAGGTACCCAGAGCCAATAAACGAGCTGCACCCTGCAGTGGGTTTTCATTCTATACCGGGTATACAGCAATTCATTTGCTGAAATATAAAGAGTGAAAAATAGCTATCAAGAAAACCTTTGTATTTCAAAAATGGGCACAAGATAACGTGTTGAGGAGCAGTGGTTATTTGCACATCTCTGAATTCTGGGGGGCCCATACTAGCATGTGAATTACAGGGCATTTCTCAAATAGACGTCTTTTTTACACACTCTCTTATATTTGGAAGAAAAAAATGTAGAGAAAGACAAGGGGCAATAACACTTGTTTTGCTATTCTATGTTCCCCCAAGTCTCCCGATAAAAATGGTAGCTCACTTGTGTGAGTAGGCCTAGCGTCCGCGACAGGAAATGCCCCAAAACACAATGTGGACACATCCCATTTTTCTACAGAAAACAGAGGTGTTTTTTGCAAAGTGCCTGCCTGTAGATTTTGGCCTCTAGCTCAGCCCGCACCTAGGGAAACCTACCAAACCTGTGCATTTCTGAAAACTAGAGACCTAGGGGAATCCAAGATAGGGGGACTTGTGGGGCTCTGACCAGGTTCTGTTACCCAGAATCCTTTGCAAACCTCAACATTTGGCTAAACAAACACGTTTGCCTCACATTTTGGTGACAGAAAGTTCTGGAATCTAAGAGGACCCACAAATGTCCTTCCACCCAGCGTTCCCCCAAGTCTCCCGATAGAAATGATACCTCACTTGTGTGGGTAGGCCTAGTGCCTGCGACAGGAAATGCCCAAAAACACAAAGTGGACACATCCCATTTTTTCTACAGAAAACAGAGGTATTTTTTGCAAAATGCCTACCTGTAGATTTTGGCCTCTAGCACAGCCCGCACCTAGGGAAACCTACCAAACCTCTGCATTTTTGAAAACTAGAGACCTAGGGGAATCCAATATGGGGTGACTTGTGGAGCTCTCTCCAGGCTTTTTTACCCAGAATCCTTTGCAAACCTCAACATTTGGCTAAAAAAAACACGTTTTCCTCACATTTCAGTGAGAGAAAGTTCTGGAATCTGAGAGGAGCCACAAAATTCCACTTGTGTGGGTAGGCCTATCGCCCGCGACAGGAAATGCCCCAAAACACAACGTGGACACATCCCATTTTTCTACAGAAAACAGGTGTTTTTTGCAAAGTGCCTACCTGAAGATTTTGGCCTCTAGCTCAGCCCACACCTAGGGAAACCTACCAAACCTGTGCCTTTTTAAAAACTAGAGACCAAGGGGAATCCAAGATGGGGTGACTTGTGGGACTCTCACCAGGTTCTGTTACCCAGAATCCTTTGCAAACCTCAAAACTTGGCTAGAAAAAAAAACATTTTCCTCATATTTTGGTGACAGAAAGTTCTGGAATCGGAGAGGAGCCACAAATTTCCTTTCACCCAGCGTTCCCCCAAGGATCCCGATAAAAATGATAGCTCACTTGTGTGGGTAGGCCCAGCGCCCACGACAGGAAATGCCCCAAAACACAACGTGGACACATCCCATTTTTCTACAGAAAACAGAGGTGTTTTTTGCAAAGTGCCTACCTGTAGATTTTGGCCTCTAGCTCAGCCGGCACCTAGGGAAACCTACCAAACCTGTGCATTTCTGAAAACTAGAGACGTAGGGAAATCCAAGATGGGGTGACTTGTGGGTCTCTCACCAGGTTCTGTTACCCAGAATCCTTTGCAAACCTAAAAATTTGGCTAACAAAACAAGTTTTCCTCACATTTCGGTGACATAAAGTTCTGGAATCTGAGAGGAGCCACACATTTCCTTCCACCCAGCGTTCCCCCAAGTCTCCCGATAATAATGATCACTTGGGTGGGTAGGCCTAGCGCCTGCGACAGGAAATGCCCCAAAACACAACATGGACACATCCCGTTTTTCTACAGAAAACAGAGGTGTTTTTTGCAAAGTGCCTACCTGTAGATTTTGGCCTCTAGCTCAGCCGGCACCTAGGGAAACCTACCAAACCTGTGCATTTCTGAAAACTAGAGACCTAGGGGAATCCAAGATAGGGTGACTTGTGGGGCTCTGACCAGGTTCTGTTACCCAGAATCCTTTGCAAACATCAAAATTAGGCTAAAAAAACACGTTTTCCTCACATTTCGGTGACAGAAAGTTCTGGAATCTGAGATGAACCACAAATTTCCTTCCACCCAGCATTCCCCCAAGTCTCACAATAAAAATGATGCCTCACTTCTGTGGGTGGGCCTGGTGCCTGCAACAGAAAAAGGCCACAAACTTGTAGAGATTATGGGGAAAGCACAGCGAGTTGATAAGCACATATTCTTCTTTTATACATTTTTAGGCTGACTCTGCTTTGGGGACCCACACAATTGAGGTGTCATTTTACTTGGGAGACTGAGGGGAACGCTGGGGAGTAGGAATTTTTTGCTGGAGCGGTGATCGTACAAACGAAAGTCAGGAAAATATGCTTTGTTTTGAGGTTTGCAGAGGAGTCTGGGTAAGAAAATGTTGGGGGATCCATGCAAGCCACACCTCCCTGGACTCCTTGGGGTGTCTAGTTTTAAAACATGTCTGGGTTTGGTAGGTTTCCCTAGATGAAGGCCGTACCCAGGACAAAAAACATAGGTGCCACCTCCCCCCCAAACACAGGCAGTTTTGTAATATATCATTTTGATGTGTCCACATACGTCTGTGATGTGCCAAAGACTAAAACTGTGAAAAGAAACGCACTTAGGTTATGTGAAAAAGACCCCTCACCCACCAACCAAGTTGGTGGCATGCTTCATCATCGGGGTCCCACCTGAGACACCTAGCGTGTCAACAGTGTGCTGCGACGCCTGATTACAGCGGAGCAGTTTTTTAAATTTTTACCACACATACTGGTTGGATTTGGAACAAGGGTGTGTGATGGTGCAGTAGATCAAATTTTATTAACAAGAGATTTCACAAAAGTGAAATGCACTGGTAATAACTGAAAAGCCAAAAAACTGAACCAATGACTCACAGCTCGTGAGCTGTAAAGCCACGGCAAGGCACCAACCGCTTTACAGTCCATTCACACACCTTTCATACATGACATGCACAAGACCATTCACGCCGCCAGCCACGGGCCCAGCACATCACAACACTCGCATCGACAGACAGCGCCAGTCAAGGGCCCATCACTTTCATGCGCCCACATGCCTGATACAGCAATCACACCAGCTGATGAGTGTGTGGACTGGCGTTTGGCTGGCACCGCTAGCCAAGCGCCACCCCACCCATACCACCAGCCAAGCGCCACCCCACACACACCGCCAGCCAAGCGCCACCCCAATCACACCGCCAGCCAAGCACCACACCACCCATACTGCCAGCCAAGCGCCACCCCAAGCACACTGCCAGCCAAACGCCACCCCACCCATACCGCCAGCCAAGCGCCACCCCTCCCATACCACCAGCCAAGCGCCACCCCACCCATACCGCCAGCAAAGCGCCACCCCGAGCACACCGCCAGCCAAGTGCCACACCACCCATACCGCCAGCCAAGCGCCACCCCAAGCACACCGCCAGCCAAGCGCCACCCCACCCATACCACCAGCCAAGCGCAACCCCACGCACACCGCCAGCCAAGAGCCACCCCAAGCACACCGCCAGCCAAGCGCCACCCCACGCACACCGTCAGCCAAGCGCCACCCCACGCACACTGCCATCACTTTTTTTGTTTATAAACAACAAAGAAACCACTAACTAATTATAAAATAAGTACAACACTACAAACACAAAAGCTCTAACTAAATACATGGCAGTAATGCCAACCATGAAACTGAACATATGAAAATATAAAATAGCCAGTTTATGCTCACAGTATTTCCCAAAACATTTTCCTGGTGTTGTAACTTCTAAAACAGACGGGCACACACAGCCTAGGCTTTGAAGGGCAATCGGGGCAGTATATCCTGCTCTCCCTCCGGATTGCTCTCCGGGCACATACCCTACATTTCTTTGTGGGCAAGTCTTTTTTGGGAGTGGGAGGAATGTGATCTGGAAAGTGGCGATCTTTCAATCTAGCCACTTCCTCCACCACTTCTAATCTAGGAACTCTTGCCCGTTCTACCACGATAAGGCTCTCTATCACTGACTCCTGAAATTTCACAAATGTCATCCTTGACTCAGGTGAACAATCCTTTAGCACAATAAAAGCATTAAAAGTTGCCAAATGAAATAAATGTAGGGCCAACTTTTTATACCACACGTAAGACTTACGTAGAGCAGTGTAAGGTTCCAACCTCTGATCTACTCTATCTCCACCCATGTGCCTATTGTAGTCCAAAATGCACGCAGGGTTGCGCACTTCCGCAACCTGACCCCAAACAGTCACAGGGGAAGTACTCTCATCATGGATGGTAGATAGCATGTACACATCCCTCCTGTCTGAAAATGCCAGAGCTAGCAGCTCATTATTCCGCAAGGCACTGCACAGTCCCCTCTCAAGTTTTTTACAGACAAGCTCCCTAGGATAGCCTTTCAGGTTAGAACGGATTGAGCCACAAGCAACAGTGTCCACTCTAAACAACTCCTTGAACAACTGCACTCCAGAGTAGAAATTATCTACATACAAATGGTGAACTTTGTTAAACAGTCGTCTACCAAGTTCCCACACATTTTTTCGCTAACTCCAAAAGTGGCCGGACAACCAGGAGGGTCAATACTGGAATCCCTACCAGTGTAGACCCGGAAATTATACACATATCCTGTACTGCTTTCTGACAACATATACAATTTAATCCCATACCGTGCCCTCTTACTAGTAATGTACTGCTTGAAAACTAAACGCCCCTTGAAAAGAACCAAAGACTCGTCCACACTTATCTCTTTGCCTGGAACACAGACCTCTGAAAACCGATCTACAAAATGATCAAGGACAGGCCTAATCTTAAAAAGACGGTCAAAATCAGAGTGTTCTCGTGGCAAGGCTAAAGCATTGTCTACAAAATGCAGCATACGAAGAAGAAGCAAATAGCGATTACGTGTCTTAGTTGCAGGAAATATAGCCGTTGCCATCAAGGGACTAGTAGACCAATAAGAAGCCAGTGACTGCTTCCTGATCAACCCCATCAAAAAAGTCAAACCTAAAAACCTTTTCATCTCTTCCAGATATGTGGGAACCCACTGAGTAGCTCTAGACTGAGGCCTAAGTCTGGCAGCGTTGTCCCTCAAATATTGCTCTGCATACAAATTAGTCTGCTCCACAATCTCTTCCAAAAATACATCGTCTATAAACAAGTGAAAGAAATGGACAAGCAAAAGGTTTTCCGTATTGACTCTACACCCTGGGAGACCAGTAAATGCAGGTAACTGTGGCTGCTCCATGTTTGGGGCAATCCAGGTGTCAGGTCTTCTAATGGGAAACACTTCAGCCCCAGGCTGCTGCACTCTTGGCACATCAATGTCTTCCTCTAAAATAGGCCCTTCATCTGCACTGAGAGTAGCTTCCTCATCAGAAGAATACTCTTGGATAGAAAACGCACTGCCAGAATCTCTCACTTCCTCCTCTGCCTCAGATGCAGAGTCAGTCTCCTAATCATGGTCTGAAGACGACTCAAAGAGCATGCCAACAACCTGCTGAGCAGTCACTCTGCGGCTAGCCATGATCCTCACTAACAACAAATGGATTGCCAACAATAACTAGCACTAAAATAAATAATAAACAAAGTGTAGCTTTATCACAAAGAGTTATGTACTAAAAAACTATGCCACTCACTTGCCTGAAAAAGCTACTCACCAGCAACTACTCTGCACAGACGCAGCAATCACCAATGATATCCCACTAAAAAGAAAAAAGAAAAAAGCAAATTAGACATATGACAACACAAATATCATTGTGCTCAAATCTAAGGACAATTTCACACACAATACTGCATTTAGTACACCACCTACAAACATGTCATTCATGCATGTCAACAATACTCCTTTGGAGTAAATCGCTTTCACTTACCTAAAACATGCAACTATGCAAACCACAGGACAACTACCGCCAAAACCGCAAGAATCCACAGCAAAGGAAGCAAAAGCTTTGAACTAGAACCAAAAGAAGAAATAAACTGTTATAATCACAAATACAAGTACTTCGCCAGTTGACAAACACCCCGCCACCAAGAACTTAGAAATTGTCCCTGGTGCCTAAGTGGCTTCTGCCCCACTAGGAGGCAGATGGGCCTAAAAAACAAATAGGCTGATCTGCCCCCAAGTGGTGCAGAGATGGCCAACAGCTCTGTACCCTGTTTGGGGGGGAGGCCCCTGCCAAAGGGGGCAAATGGGGGTGCCCCCAGCACAAAAAAAACAAAGGGAACCAAAAATAAATCTCTGACATCTTGGTGCCTTCTGCCCCACTTGGGGGCAGATGGGCCTAAAAAAAAATAGGCTGATCTGCCTCCAGGTGGGCAGAAATGGCCATCACTAACGTGCCCCCTTTGGGGGGTGACCCTTGCCAAAGTGCCACCCCCCCCACACAAAACATACACACAGGATCCCTGGTGCCTAAGTGGATTCTGCCCGCGTAAAGAAAATTGGCCGATCTGCCCGGCCAACAGCTCTGTGCCCCCTTTAGTGGGCGACCCTTGCCAAAGTGGGCAAAAGGGGGCACCCCCAGCACTAAACAAAAAAAGGGAACAAAAAAAAAAATCCCTGCCGTATTGGTGGTTTCTGCCCTCCTTGGGGACAGATGGGCCTACAAAAATAGGCCCAACTGCCCCCAAGGGGGGCAGAGATGGCCAATATGAAATTTTCCCCCTTTGGGGGGGGCGACCCTTGCCCAATGGGTGCCCCCAAACACACAAAACACACACACCACACAATCCCTGGTGCCTAGTGGCTTTCGACCCCACTGGGGGCCAGATTGGCCAAAAACATGGCCGATCTAGCCCCGGGGGGGGGCGAAACATATAAAAAAATAATTGTCCCTGGGGCAGCGACCCTTGCCTAAGGGGTTGCTGCTCAAAAACAAAGAAAATAAATTCCCTGGTGTCTAGTGGTTTTCAGACCCCTCCTGGGGGGGCCGAAATAGGAAGAAAATAGCCCCCAATGGGAGCGACCCTTGCCCAAGGGGTCGCTCCCAAAACTAACCATAAAAAGAAATCCCCGGTGCCTAGTGGTTATTCTTGCTCGCGATCGTGGAGCAGGAATCCACTGAAAACAGGCACAGGGGGAAAGGAAAAACCCTTTCCTTTCCCCCCATGTCTGTTTCCCCCCCAAAAAGGGAAGGACTCACCAGTTGAGTCCTCACTTGCCGACGCGCTGGACGCAAATGCCTTCCAGCGCGTCCCTTGGCAATACTTGATGACGTCGGCGCGCTGTGAGCGCGCTGATGTCATCAGATTGCCGAGGGCGGGGTTGGGGGTGGAAGGGATTCCCGTACGGGTTAAATCACTGGCATCTTTCACTAATGCATACCATTTGCTAATGGTGCTTTCAGCATCACTGATAATTCTTGAAGACCATCCCACCCGTTTCCACCAATCAAAGGTGATTGATAGTGGACTCATATTTCTGTCTGTGGAAACAGCAAATGAGAGTAAGATGAAGAATCGGCTCGTCAGATGTCACAAGCCACCTGTAGGGGGTGAATAGTTAAGGGAAATGAAAAAGTCTAGTTACAGTTTCACCAAAATTAGACATGATTAACCAGTACGTCCACATTCAGATTATTGACACTCCAACTTTCTAGGCATGGACTTTAAGAATAATGGGGCAGGCTCCGTTCATTTTGAGCTGCGAGGGGGAGGGCAGGGGTCGGTACAGGGCTGCCTCTGCACAGTGGGGTTTTGGAATGGCTGTCATTCCATCCCTTGCAATGCAAGCTTGTTTGCACCAGGGGGAACAATTTGTTTTCAGGTGCACCACCTGTTTTTCATCGCAGCTGCCTTCTTCTCCTCTGCCATACAAACAGTAAGGGAGTCTGTGCTAGGTGCAGTTTTTTCGCTCTGTGCCTTGAATAAAAATTGTTTTTTTTCAGTTACAGGCACATGTGCAACTATGGAAGTCATTAAGGGCTTGCATCGTATTGCATTGTAATAGCATTTATATAGCTCGTATTACCCCTGTAAAGGCTTTGAAGCCCTTTACGCTAGGCAGAACGGTGCTCCTTGTATTTATAAAGTAGCCTAGCACAGCATTTCCCCTTGCAATTTGGCTCTAAAATAATGCGCGGTTATTAAGTGATTACTGCCACTGGTCTTCAGGCATCATTGCCCCAATAAACGTCATAAAACGCTATGTTTTAGAGTGACCAAAAATACCGTTGAGCCATTAGGCTCATGCTGCAATCTACTGCATTCTTTAGGTCTGGCCTAGAGTCAGTTTTAGCTGCCTCGCTAGCCTCAAGTAATACAAAACACTCATAGATGACTGTTAGAAATTGGGTCTCTGGTTGGCAGTCAGTTTGCACTCTGTCCAAGCAGGGACCCTCACTCTAGTCAGGGTAAGGGAAATACTCACTTAAGATAACCCCTGCTCAACCCCTTGGTAGCTTGGCACAAGCAGTCAGGCTTATCTCAAAGTCAATGTGTAAAGTATTTGTACCAAAACACACAGTAATACAATTAAAGCACTACAAAATGGACACCACACCCGTTTAGAAAAATAGGTAGTATTTATCTAAATCTAACAAGACCAAAAAGACAAAAATCCAACATACACAAACAAAGTTCTGAATTTTTAAAGATTGAACTTCAATATGGCGCTTAGAAACACAAATGCTTTGAATTGGTGATATCGTGTCGTCGTTATGGAGTCGTTCCCAACAATCCAATGCTAAAGGCGGCGGTCACAAAGTCACACTGACGCCCAGGTACAGTACCTTGTAAAAATGAGAAAACAAGCCGGAGCACTGAGTTGGGGATCGTGGCATTGCTGGATCGGTGCGGGATCGGTTCTGGTGCTGCGGAGCGAGGCGTTGGGTCCTTGCTGTGGAGGTGAGGCGGCGTGGGTGTGAAGCATTGGATCTGCGCAATTCCGGTGGGGTTGATATCCAGCAGTCACGGCATGGTGCAGCGAAGTCGGATGTCACGGACGTCGGTGACACAGCACTTCTGGACTCACGGAGTCGTGGACTTCAGCAAGGCTGCAGTGGCATCGGGCCTGTGGGGTAGTCGCAGTCCAGCGAGGACCAGGGCTTCAGCTGCAGGTGGCGTCACGGGATCCAGCAGCGGCATCAGTCCAGAGCCATCCAAAGTCGATGCACTTGGTTCTTCTTGGTTTTTCACCAGCTTCTTAGGAGAATCCAGGGATAGGATTAGGTGCTACTTGGCAGAGTAGGAGTCTCAGCAGAGAGTCTAGGTGCTGGTAGAGGAAGTCTTTGATGGCCCTGAGGCTTCAGAACAGGTGGCAAGTTCAATCCAAGCCCTTAAAGACACTTCACAAGCAGGAATATACCACAAACTCCAGACATTGTCCTCTTTCAGGCAGAAGCAGCAACTACAGGCTATCCCAGCAACACACAGTCATAGACAAAGGGGCAGTACTCCTCCTCCAGCTCTTCAGCCCTTCGCCTTGTCTGTGGTTTCTCGAGTCCAGAAGTAATCTGAAAATCTGGGGTTTTGGGTCCACTACTTAGACCCCATTCTGGCTTTGAAGTAGGAAGACTTCAAAGGGAAGTCTCTGTTGTTAACAAGATCCTTCCTTGCCCAGGCCTGACTCCAGACTTACACCAGGGGGTTGGAGACTGCATTGTGTGAGGGCAGGCACAGCCCTTTCAGATGTAAGTGATCACTCCTCCCTCCACCCTAGCCCAGATGGCCCATAAGGATATGCAGGCTACACCCCAGCCCCCTTTGTGTCACTATCTAGTGGAGGTTCACAAACAGCCCAGCTGTCAGTCTGACCCAGATAGGGAATACACAAGCAGGCAGAGTCACAGAATTGTTTAAGGAAGAAAATGCCCTCTTTCTAAAAGTGTCATTTTCAAACTGACAATTAAAAAACAACTTTACCAAAAGTTGTATTTTTAAATTGCGAGTTCAGGGACACCCAACTCCACATCTCTACCTGCTCCCAAAGGGAAACTGCACTTAAAAGATATTTAAAGGCAGCCCCCATGTTAACCATTAGGAGAGATAGGCCTTGCAACGGTGAAAAACGATTTGGCAGAATTTCAATGTTAGGACATGAAAAAAACATATCAGTACATGTCCCACCTTTAACATCCACTGCAACCCTGCCCATTGGGCTACCTATGGCCCACCTTAGTGGTGCCTTACATGTATGAAAAGGTAAGGATTGGGCTTGGCAAGTGGGTACACTTACCAGTTCGAATTGGCAGTTTAAAACTGCGCACACAGACACTGCAGTGGCAGGTCTGAGCCATGTTTACAGGGCTAATCATGTGGGTGACACAATCAGTGCTGCAGGCCATCTAATAGCATTCGATTTACAGGCCCTGGGCACCTCTAGTGCACTTTACTAGGGGCTTACTAGTAAATAAAATATGCCAATCATGAAAAAGTCAATTACACATACAGTTTACTTAGGGAGCACTTGCACGTTAGCACTGGTCAGCACTGGTGAAGTGCCCAGAGTACCAAAAACAGTAAAAATAGAGTCCAGCACACAGCAAGAACCTGGGAAGAGGAGGCAAAAAGTTAGGGGAGACCACGCCAAGGATGTCAGGTCTAAAAATGACAAATACATACATATACAAACATAAAGGAACCTTGGCCTTTTCCTCCACTGGTATATTCAACTGTGATTCACATTTTGCTTCAGCCCACCATGAGCATGTGGCACTGGATTCCCCCATCTTATGCCACTGGCTTTCTTGCAGCATGAGTAGCGGTGTGAAAAGAAGTACACTTCTGAACCATTTCTTTCCTTCTCCAAAGCTTTCCATTATTTGTATTTTTATACCCAAACTATGTTTTCAGGCCACAGTGTTTCAAAGTCAACACAACCTTTTCTCTGCACCAATAAAAAATAATATTTTCCTGTGATGTGTATTAAATTTAAAGGGGTTTCCATCCCTGCTCTAAGTGCACATGCCTGCTAGGAAAGCCTTCTAGGAAACAAGTGTACTGTTTAATCAAAAGTATAGGTGATGTTTATTTTTGTAATTTAAATTTGTATAGCAAGCATTTAGCCTCCATATTTAGAAAGCAGCCTAATTGCTTACTTTTTCATTTTTTTATTATTTGTGATATGCATACCTCTATTTCTCCTCGTTTTTCCTTTTTCAATGTGTGATGCATTCTGCAGCGCACATAGAAAGAGGAAAAGCCTCTCATGATTGTTTTTGTGCTGGCAGGTATCCCTTCCTGTACAAAACAATCATCCCTGCAATGCAGACACCCTTGCACCATGGTGCAAGAGGGTCTGCATTGGTGCATAGCAGCACATTGTGCACTAGTGCAGGAGAAAAGGACAGAAATTTGCAGTATCTCAAAGATACAGCGTATTCCTGACCTTTTTTTTTTTTAAACAGGGCAGCGCCGCAAGAAGGCTTGTGGCGCTACCCTGCGTCAAAAGATTGCATATATGCCCTTTAGTATGTAAAATCAGTTGAGGTCTATTCTAGTAAAATAACCTAATTAATTAATTTAGCCATTGTTGGAAAGTGAATCATTAGTGAGGGCAGGTAGGTACTTACACTTAGCAATAGGCCACTAACCCCCACTTAGATCCAGTTAGGTCTCAATAAATTAAACCCACCTCAATCCTTGGTAGCATGGCAACGAGCATTGTGGCTTAACTTAGGAGACAGGTGTGAAAAGCATTTAAAAATCACAAAACAGTAAATAAGTAAAACACAATAAAAATTTCAACACCAATTTATAAAAATAGATGATATTTTTATCTTTAAAATGACACCAAAACAATTAAAATCAGATGAGGGAACCGGAGGTTTGAATTTTTTAAGAATTAATGTTTCCTAGCGCATAGAAACTAAGACCACCAATCTGGTCATATGATCGCACTAAACTGGAGCAAAGTCAAAGTTTGAGGCCGACCACAATGGAGCCCTGCTCGGCTACAGCAAGCAGAAGGCCTCTGTCAAAAGTTTACCTTTGGACTTAGGGCCTCATTACGAGTTTGGCGGTCTCACAAACAGCCAAAATTCCGAAATCGACAGGACACTGGAGGGCGGGAAAGAGGCAGTTCCACCACCAGCACCGCCAGCCTGACACAAGTCCGCCCACCAGATTAAGACAATCACCACAGCGTTTTTTCCATGACAGAAAAACATTGACGGTGCAAGCTTCTGCGGTCATAAACCACCACTGACACAACACAACACCACATCGGACAGTTTGAACACCCCACACCTGACACACATCCACACACCCAACACATCTACATACACCACTGTATAACACACAACCCACAATCCTTCGCAACAAAACAACAATACTGAGAAACAGAGAGCAGGCACATACACAGAGAGAGCACCCTAACACTATAGGCACACACACATCACACACCAGCTAAATGATTACAATACACACATAACAAGCACATGCACTCCACAACAACCATCCATCCCTCACAATGCATCCCCACACCCCACCAATCATCCCAACACTGCACCCTGTCATACACAACACCCCCCACACCCTCAACACAATCACAACCATGTCCCCACAAAAGCACCCACGATTCACCGACGATGAATTGAGGGTCATGGTGGATGAAATTGTCAGGGTAGAGCCACAGATGTTTGGAGCACAGGTCCAGAAAGCATCAATTGCCAGCAAAATGGAGTTATGGCAAAGAAAAGTCAACAGGGTCAACTGAGTGGGCAGCCATCCACGCACAAGGGACAACATCAGGAAGAGGTGGAATGACCTATCGGGGAAGGTGCGTTCCATGGCATTGAGACACCATATAGCTGTGCAGCAGACTAGCAGTGGGCCCCCACCTCCTCCCCCACAGTTCACATCTTGGGAAGAGAAGGCCCTGGATATATTGCATCCTGAGGGCCTGGCTGGAATACCCGGGGGACTGGAGTCTGGTAAGTACCCACAACATCAATGTCATACAATTGTTGTGACCTGCATTCTTCTTCACCACCCAAATACACCCTAATTCACTGAATGTCCCACTACACCTACCTGCCATTCACCCAATGCCCCTCTCCTGCATGCCACCACCCCAGACTGCCCTACTGCCCACACAGCCCTTGGCAAGGGCACGTATACCACAGGCTAATCCTATCACTACGGCTCCCACAATGCACCACTCATTAATGCGAAAACCTGCAATGTGCAGATGACGTAACATGTCATGCACAGATGACTATTGTACTACCTACACCAACTAGAATGCACGACTGAGGACCAGTACACAGCAATGACAGCAATACAATGGCACGCCAGAATGGCAAACAAGGCAAAACACCGCTACAGCTCAGTGACAATTCCAAATGGACACTGATCTATATCCCAAGCCTGTAATGGACTGACCATGGTTTGGAAAGTAAGATGCCGCACTCCATGCACATGCACAACATCCAGAGAAGGGAATATTACCCCAACACACCCACATAATGTGTTCCCAAATGGGACATCATGGTGCAATGTGCAGCCATATTGTGTGACAACTACCAAGCCTGACTACTCACTAGGTGGAGGAGTCGAATAGTTATGTCAAGTATCAGATAGTAACAGAACCCATCAGCAGTGCCATATGTACAAATCATTGATGACAGTACCCAACATGGAGTGTGGTACTCCTTTCACAGACTTGTATGTACTACCAAGCTATGCTGTGCAGCATATGTCATTGCCATTGCAGGAAATCATGGTAAGCCACTGTCTGCATCACACAAAGAGGGAACCAAACACACTTTTAACTGAACACTGTGTCTCACTCCATTCACAGGTAACCCTGTCATTGCCACCATGGAGAGGATACCAAACACTGCTAACCCTCCTCAGGATGAAAGCCCCAGTGAGTGCAACACGCCTGGATGTCTGAACAGTGACGACCTACCTGGCCCATCCGGGACACCTGGTCAGTCGACGACTCCCAGCCTCACTTCAATCCCCTCCACCCCTGTTGCTCTGACATCACAGCCACACAAGCGCCCCCAAACTTGTGTCCCAAGGACTGCTCAATCTAATGTGTGCCCCACAGTACAGGAACCTGAGTCAGACCTTCACACCACAGACAGTGATGGTTCTGCTAACACTGGGAGTGGGCACACATTGCCAGGGGCACAGGCACCTGGGGAAAAGGAGAGGGTAGGAGGGATGCTGTGGGCCAGAGGATAAGGCCCCCAAATGACTCCACACACCAGGATACCATCTCCCAAGTCCTGGGAGCATACCAAAATTCCCAGGACAGGATGGGCCAGATAATCGCCAGGTTGGGGAAAAACCAAAGGCTGTAGAGGGAATACCACCAGAGGGTCATGCAGCAGTGGCAAGCACTGAAAGCCACCATGTCTTCAATAGCAGGGGTGCTGAGGGACATGACCAGCATGGTTTAGCAATGCACCATCAGGCCCCTTCCACTAGCAACATGACATCTGTCGAGATGGGGCCACTCACCTGAAAGGCAGGATGTCTGCATGGGCGATGGTATGCCCCCGACCTCCTAGAACACCTCTCAGCACTTCCTGGTGGACTCAGAAACCCAGGCAGGTGTCCCAAAAGGAAAGGGGGAGTGGAAGAGAAAGAGACAAAACACTGCCACGTCTTGCCGGTCCAGCCAGGCACCAGGTATCTTCGGGGGCACAGGTCGTTGTTGACTGAGTGATAGTAGAGTTAGTGCACTCAACATCCTTGAAACTGAATCTCTCTTTCTGGTATGGGCACGGGAGCGGTAGAAGAACACCGGGATGCTCCACCACTTTTCTTGAATAATAATAACTGTTGGCACAATTACTAACACTGCATTACCAAAAACCCAAACTGAGTACCATAATAAGTACTGCGACACTCGGGCTGGCTTCACAGAGATTCACTGTTGCACATTACAATTAGAACTGTGGTTGCACTTATCATGCAGAAGAAAGACAAACAAGGACATTAATTTTAACACGTACAACTTTCCTGCATGCATAGGGTTAAACTAAAAGGAACAAAAACAATCCAAGAAATAGTAATGTCCACTCTGGGTTTAAACAGTTAGGGTGGCACAGTTTGGTTTGGTTTCACTGTGTGTGTGAAAAACCCTTCAAAAGCAAATTCTTCAAACCTGAAACACAGGCATGAAGGACACATTTTAAATCTAAGAGTTATGCTATTAGAGAAAGAAAAGTCAGGTAAATGCTCTTTTAACCCCTTCGCTGCCAGGCCTTTTCCCCCTCCTGTGCCGAGCCTTTTTTTGGCTATTTGGGGCAGTTCGCGCTTAGGCCCTCATAACTTTTTGTCCACATAAGCTAGCCAAGCCAAATTTGTGTCCCTTTTTTCTAACATCCTAGGGATTCTAGAGGTACCCAGACTTTGTGGGTTCCCCAGAAGGAGGCCAGGAAATTAGCCAAAATACAGTGAAAATTTCGTTTTTTTCAAGAAAAATGGGAAAAAGGGGCTGCAGAAGAAGGCTTGTGGTTTTTTCCCTGAAAATGACATCAACAAAGGGTTTGTGGTGCTAAAATCACCAGCTTCCCAGCTTTCAGGAACAGGCAGACTTGAATCAGAAAACCCAATTTTTCAACACAATTGTGGCATTTTACTGGGACATACCCCATTTTTACGATTTTGTGTGCTTTCAGCCTCCTTCCAGTCAGTGACAGAAATGGGCATGAAACCAATGCTGGATCCCAGAACCCGCAACATTTCTGAAAAGTAGACAAAATTGTGAATTCAGCAAGGGGTAATTTGTGTAGATCCGACAAGGGTTTCCTACAGAAAATAACAACTGAAAAAGAAAAATATTGAAATTGAGGTGAAAAAAACATACATTTTTCTCTACGTTTTACTATGTAACTTTTTCCTGCAATGTCAGATTTTTGAAAGCAATATACCGTTACGTCAGCTGGACTCCTCTCGTTGTGGGGATATATAGGGCTTGTAGGTTCATCAAGAACCCTAGGTACCCAGAGCCAATAAATGAGCTGCACCCTGCAGTGCGTTTTCATTCTATACCGGGTATACAGCAATTCATTTGCTGAAATATAAAGAGTGAAAAATAGCTATATAGAAAACCTTTGTATTTCCAAAAAGGGCACAAGATAAGGTGTTGAGGAGCAGTGGTTATTTGCACATCTCTGAATTCCGGGGTGACCATACTAGCATGTGAATTACAGGGCATTTCTCAAATAGATGTCTTTTTTACACACTCTCTTATATTTGGAAGGAAAAAATGTAGAGAAAGACAAGGGGCAATAACACTTGTTTTGCTAATCTATGTTCCCCCAAGTCTCCCGATAAAAATGATACCTCACTTGTGTGGGTAGGCCTAGCGCCCGTGACAGGAAACGCCCCAAAACACAACGTGGACACATCACATTTTTTTTAAAGAAAACAGAGTTGTTTTTTGCAAGGTGCCTACCTGTAGATTTTGGCCTCTAGCTCAGCCGGCACATAGGGAAACCTACCAAACCTGTGCATTTTTGAAAACTAGAGACCTAGGGGAATCCAAGATGGGGTGACTTGTGGGGCTCTGACCAGGTTCTGTCACCCAGACCCCTTTGCAAACCTCAAACTTTGGCTAAAAAAACACATTTTCCTCAAATTTTGGTGACAGAAAGTTCTGGAATCAGAGAGGAGCCACAAATTTCCATCCACCCAGCGTTCCCCCAAGTCTCCCGATAAAAATTATACCTCACTTGTTTGGGTAGGCCTATCGCCCGCTACAGGAAATGCCCTAAAACGCAACATGGACACATCACATTTTTTGAAAGAAAACAGAGGTGTTTTTTGCAAAGTGCCTACCTGTAGATTTTGGCCTCTAGCTCAGCCGGCACCTAGGGAAACCTACCAAACCTGTGCATTTTTGAAAACTAGAGACCTAGGGGAATCCAAGATGGGGTGACTTGTGGGGCTCTGACCAGGTTCTGTTACCCAGAATCCTTTGCAAACCTCAAATTCTGGCTAAAAAAACAAGTTTTCCTCACATTTCGGTGACAGAAAGTTCTGGAATCTGAGAGGAGCCACAAATTTCCTTCCACCCAGCGTTCCCCCAAGTCTCCCGATAAAAATGATACCTCACTTGTGTGGGTAGGCCTAGCGCCCGTGACAGGAAATGCCCCAAAACACAACGTGGACACATCAAATTTTTTGAAAGAAAACAGAGGTGTTTTTTACAAAGTGCCTACCTGTAGATTTTGCCCTCTAGCTCAGCCGGCACCTAGGGAAACCTACCAACCCTGTGCATTTTTGAAAACTAGAGACCTAGGGGAGTCCAAGATGGGGTGACTTGTGGGGCTCTGACCAGGTTCTGTTACCCAGAATCCTTTGCAAACCTCATAATTTGGCTAAAAAACCACGTTTTCCTCACATTTCGGTGGCAGAAAGTTCTGGAATCTGAGAGGAGCCACAAATTTCCTTCCACCCAGCTTTCCCCCAAGTCTCCCGATAAAAATGATACCTCACTTGTGTGGGTAGGCCTAGCGCCCGTGACAGGAAATGCCTCAAAACACAACGTGGACACATCACATTTTTTGAAAGAAAACAGAGGTGTTTTTTGCAAAGTGCCTACCTGTAGATTTTGGCCTCTAGCTCAGCCGGCACCTAGGGAAACCTACCAAACCTGTGCATTTCTGAAAACTAGAAACCTAGGGGAATCCAAGATGGGGTGACTTGTGGGGCTCTGACCAGGTTCTGTTACCCAGAATCCTTTGCAAACCTCAAAATGTGGCTAAAAAACAAATTTTCCTCACATTTCGGTGACAGCAAGTTCTGGAATCTGAGAGGAGCCACAGATTTTCTTCCACCCAGCGTTCCCCCAAGTCTCCCGATAAAAATGATACCTCACTTGTGTGGGTAGGCCTAGTGCCCGCGACAGGAAATGGCCCAAAACACAACGTGGACACATCACATTTTTTTTAAAGAAAACAGAGTTGTTTTTTGCAAGGTGCCTACCTGTAGATTTTGGCCTCTAGCTCAGCCGGCACATAGGGAAACCTAGCAAACCTGTGCATTTTTGAAAACTAGAGACCTAGGGGAATCCAAGATGGGGTGACTTGTGGGGCTCTGACCAGGTTCTGTCACCCAGACCCCTTTGCAAACCTCAAACTTTGGCTAAAAAAACAAATTTTCCTCAAATTTTGGTGACAGAAAGTTCTGGAATCAGAGAGGAGCCACAAATTTCCGTCCACCCAGCGTTCCCCCAAGTCTCCCGATAAAAATTATACCTCACTTGTGTGGGTAGGCCTATCGCCCGCTACAGGAAATGCCCTAAAACGCAACGTGGACACATCACATTTTTTGAAAGAAAACAGAGGTGTTTTTTGCAAAGTGCCTACCTGTAGATTTTGGCCTCTAGCTCAGCCGGCACCTAGGGAAACCTACCAAACCTGTGCATTTTTGAAAACTAGAGACCTAGGGGAATCCAAGATGGGGTGACTTGTGGGGCTCTGACCAGGTTCTGTTACCCAGAATCCTTTGCAAACCTCAAATTCTGGCTAAAAAAACAAGTTTTCCTCACATTTCGGTGACAGAAAGTTCTGGAATCTGAGAGGAGCCACAAATTTCCTTCCACCCAGCGTTCCCCCAAGTCTCCCGATAAAAATGATACCTCACTTGTGTGGGTAGGCCTAGCGCCCGTCACAGGAAATGCCCCAAAACACAACGTGGACACATCAAATTTTTTGAAAGAAAACAGAGGTGTTTTTTACAAAGTGCCTACCTGTAGATTTTGCCCTCTAGCTCAGCCGGCACCTAGGGAAACCTACCAACCCTGTGCATTTTTGAAAACTAGAGACCTAGGGGAGTCCAAGATGGGGTGACTTGTGGGGCTCTGACCAGGTTCTGTTACCCAGAATCCTTTGCAAACCTCATAATTTGGCTAAAAAACCACGTTTTCCTCACATTTCGGTGGCAGAAAGTTCTGGAATCTGAGAGGAGCCACAAATTTCCTTCCACCCAGCTTTCCCCCAAGTCTCCCGATAAAAATGATACCTCACTTGTGTGGGTAGGCCTAGCGCCCGTGACAGGAAATGCCTCAAAACACAACGTGGACACATCACATTTTTTGAAAGAAAACAGAGGTGTTTTTTGCAAAGTGCCTACCTGTAGATTTTGGCCTCTAGCTCAGCCGGCACCTAGGGAAACCTACCAAACCTGTGCATTTCTGAAAACTAGAAACCTAGGGGAATCCAAGATGGGGTGACTTGTGGGGCTCTGACCAGGTTCTGTTACCCAGAATCCTTTGCAAACCTCAAAATGTGGCTAAAAAACAAATTTTCCTCACATTTCGGTGACAGCAAGTTCTGGAATCTGAGAGGAGCCACAGATTTTCTTCCACCCAGCGTTCCCCCAAGTCTCCCGATAAAAATGATACCTCACTTGTGTGGGTAGGCCTAGTGCCCGCGACAGGAAATGGCCCAAAACACAACGTGGACACATCACATTTTTTCATAGAAAACAGTGCCTACCTGTGGATTTTGGCCTCTAGCTCAGCCGGCACCTGGGGAAACCTAGCAAACCAGCGCATTTTTGAAAACTAGAAAGCCAGGGGAATCCAAGATGGGGTGACTTGTGGGGCTCTGACCAGGTTCTGTTACCCAGAATCCTTTGCAAACCTCAAAATTTGGCTAAAAAAAACACGTTTTCCTCACATTTCGGTGACAGAAAGTTCTGGAATCTGAGAGGAGCCACAAATGTCCTTCCACCCAGCGTTCCCCCAAGTCTCCCGATAAAAATGATACCTCACTTGTGTGGGTAGACCTAGCGCCCGCGACAGAAAATGGCCCAAAACACAACGTGGACACATCAAATCTTTTCATAGAAAACAGTGCCTACCTGTGGATTTTAGCCTCTAGCTCAGCCGGCCCCAGGGGGGGGCAGAAATGGCCTAAAATACATTTCCCCCCCCACCCCCCACTGGGAGCGACCCTTGCCTACGGGGTCGCTCCCCCTGCATGACTTTGGCGCCAAAAAAGAAATCCCCGGTGCCTAGTGGTTTCTGCTCCCTTGGGGGCAGATTGACCTAAAATCGGCCAATCTGCCCCCAAGGGGGGCAGAAATGGTCTAAATTCAATTTGCCCCCCAGGGGAGCGACCCTTGCCTACGGGGTCACTCCCCCTGCGTGACATTGGCGCCAAAAAAAAAATCCCTGGTGCCTAGTGGTTTCTGCCTCCTTGGGGGCAGATTGACCTACAATCGGCCAATCTGCCTCCAAGGGGGGCAGAAATGGTCTAAATACAATTTGCCCCCCCCCAGGGGAGCGACCCTTGCCTAATGGGTCGCTCCCCATCTCTAAAACAAAAAAAACAAAACAAAAAAACACAAAAAACCAATTTATCCTGGCGCCTAGAGGTTTCGGCCCCCTTTGGGGCAGATCGGCCTAATAACAATAGGCTGATCTGCCCCCGGGGGGCAGAAATTACCTAAAATAAATTTGAACCCCCACCCCACCTCTGGGAGCGACCCTTGCCTACGGGGTCGCTCCCCCTACGTGACATTAGCGCCAAAACAAAAATCCCCGGTGCCTAGTGGTTTCTGCCCCCTTGGGGGCAGATTGACCTAAAATTGGCCAATCTGGGGGGCAGAAATGGTCTAAATACAATTTGCCCCCCAGGGGAGCGACCCTTGCCTAATGGGTCGCACCCCATCTCTAAAAAAACAAGCAAACAAAAAAAAAACACAAAATTCTTTTTTGCCCTGGCGCCTACAGGTTTCTGCCCCCCCTGGGGGCAGATCGGTCTAATAACAATAGGCCGATCTGCCCCCAGGGGAGGCAGAAATGGCCTGAAACAAATTTGCCCCCCACCCCCCCGGGGAGCGACCCTTGCCTACAAGGTTGCTCCCCTTGCGTGACGACGCAAAAAAAAAAGATCCCTGGCGCCTAGTGGTTTCTGCCCCCCTTGGTGGCAGATTGACCTAAAATCAGCTGATCTGCACCCAAAGTGGGCAGAAATGGCCTAAATACAATTTGCCCCTCCAGGGGAGTGACCCTTGCCTAAGGGGTCGCTCCCCTTGCGTGAAATTCAGGTAAAAAAAAAAAACTCCCTGGTGTCTAGTGGTTTCTGCCCCCCTTGGGGCCAGATTGGCCTCATCAAAATAGGCCAATCTTCAGAAATGGCCTAAATATAATTTGCCCCCTAGGGGAGCGACCCTTGCCTAAGGGGTCGCTCCCCACCTAAAACAGAACCAAAACAAAACAAAAAGAAAAAAAAAATGATCCCTGGTGCCTAGAGGTTTTTGCCCCCCCTGGTTGCAGATTGGCCTAATAATAGGCCGATCTGCCCCCAGGGGGGGCAGAAAAGGTCTTCCCAAAAAAATGCCCCCCCCCCCCTGGGAGCGACCGTTGCCCAAGGGGTCGCTCCCTTATGTCAATTTCCAAAACAAAAACAAAAAATCCTTGGTGTCTAGTGGGCTTTCAAAAGCCGGATTGCAAGCAATACGGCTTTTGAAACCCTGGGAGAGACTTCAAAGGGAAGGAAATACTTTTCCTTTCCTTTGAAGCCTCTCCGGGCCTCCCCCACGTGATTGAAAGAGAAATGCTGAGCATTTCTCTTTCAATCGTGCTGGAAGCAGAGCTTCCAGCGCGATGGGGGTGACCCTGTGACTAATCACAGGGGGGGTGGGGGAGGTCGGGGTGGAAGGGGAAGGGCTTCCCCTTCCATCCCTGACTTTGGGGGGGTGGGGGGGAGCACACAGAGGGAGCGAGAGCGCTCCCTCTGGGCTGTAAGCCGAGGACGTAGTGGTTACGTCCTCGGCATAGCAGCTCTGGGCCGAAGGACATAACCACTACGTCCTCGGCACAGAAGGGTTTAAAATTGCACTGTCACTTTTTGTACTACTTGAGCTCAAGCAGATTTCCTGAAGCACATTTAGGCAAGTAACTACAAGAATACTGTAGAATGTTCAAAAATGCATTTGTCTCTTCAAGAAAAGCAATCTGCCAAAATACGAGGTCTGAAATACACCAGCTGTTCTAGGAAAGCGCGGCGCTCAAAGAACAAACTCCCTGGAGAATACTAGTCACTTAGCTGCAGTCTTTTCTGGAGTGCTGGAGGAACGCCTGGTGTCAGCTGGTACAGGAACGAAGAAAAGAAATGCCTCAAAAGTCCTGAATACGAGGATGACAGTAGGGGCTGGCCTGCCAAATCAGATGCTGAGATCAGGAAGCAAAACAAAGCCAAGCAGGGAGGCATGCTTCACTCTGCAGTTCATAGACAATCAGGAAAGCAGTTGAGTTTCTACATGTGGATGAGTCACCACAGCCAATTAGAAGCACATGTCTGCACCACACCCAATTAGAAGCACATGTCTACACCTGCTCACATTAGCAAGCAAGCATTGGTAAAACAAGCATTGATAAAAAACAACTATGTAACACAGCACAATATGTTTACTTAGAAACATGAAGGTTTAACCAAGAACAGAGATATGATTTAACCCTAATCCCTGGGGATGCTGACAGATAACGCAGGAGGCACCTTGGGGATTCCTGACAACATCTGCCCCCTCTACATCTGCAGCAACTAGTAGAATGGAAGCCCTGCCAGGGGAAACCCAAGCTTCAGACACCCCTCCTTCTGTAGCTGAAAATCTTCCTCCCAAATGTGGATGTCCATCCAGATATCCAGCTGAAGCAGATGCCAAGACCAAACCCACTGCCAGGTAGTGAACCTCTCCTGCTCTGTCACCTTTGTGTGCCACTGATATACCCTTTTGACTGTTCTCAGATAGAACTCCATTTTCCCATGGTACAAGGACATTGGAAAAGGTGTGACCAAATGTTGTAGCAGCTACTCTGAACAATCCATCTACCATGACTCCACTCATCACCTGTTTGTTATGTTGTTCACCTTGATTTCACTTGTCACAAGACTTAAATGCACAATAAATCACTTATGGACATAGCTGCTGTATATGTGTGTTTCATAATACAGCACCAAATTACATTATACCCAACTCTGGTCTGGTAGTGCCCCCCTGATTCGAACTGGCAGTGTAATGGCCAAGAAACAGAGACTCCCTCAGCAGGACACACATGTCAACAGTAATGTCACTGGACAAATGTCAGAGATTGAGGTTGAAATCCATAGTAATACCAGGGTATAGTCCATTGAGCCATCTGCAATTGGAGCAAGAAAGACAGTACCATCAAGATGAAAGGCATGATTACACAGTAAGCTGGTATACAAGTAGTCAACTGCATGTCTATTGTGGTATAACTCCAATTCATGGACACCCAGATTGGACCTACACAGCACCAGGCTCAGGCCTTTCACAAGATCCATTTAACAGGTACATGTACACCTCCCAGAACTGTACTCAGTCACCATTGACTACTGACAATGTACACCTCAAGCCTTAGGTAGCACACCCAGAAATGAAATCCACATCCTGTGGGTGGGAGGAGATGGGAATAGGATAATGCAAAAACTCCAGCTCAAAACTGGTCAGTCCATGAGAGAAGTGAATGTTGGAATCAGTTACTACAACACATGTTAGAGGTGAACCACTAATACTGCACACCTTCCATTCTTTCTGTCTGTTTCCGCAACTCACACATAGGCATTGGACATCATTACACCATCACATATGCTAAAGGTCAGGAGATGTAATGTCATCTATCCACTTCTGATTGTGCACAGACATGACTTGAAAAGGCCCAACTCACATACTTGTATGTAACTGGAAGTACTGATTAATGTCAGCTGTTCCTTCTTCCTCTGGCTTTTCATATGCAGCCTCAGGTACAGCTGCTTCACCATCATCAGCCAGTAATGGTATCCGATGCCTCAGGGCTAGATTGTGGAGCATGCAGCAGGCAATGATGATTTGGCAAACCTTGTGGGGTGAGTAGAGGAGGGTATCACCAGATTGGTCCAGGCACCTGGATCTTGCCTTCAGGAGGCCAAAATTGTGTTTGATTATATGCCTTGTCCTTCCTTCAGCCTAGGAAGGTTTGGATAGCCAGAGTGACCTGTGAAAACAATGGTAGAACAATTTAAATTGAAGGTTCAGCGAGTGGGCAGATTGTGATGACAGGTCACATTACATACAAACACATAACAAAGCATACTTACCAACCAGCCAGGCCCTCTCTGTGTGTAGCCGTGCCATTGTGTGTGGGACATTTCTGTTCTGCATAATGTAGGAGTCATGCACTGATCCAGGACTTGGCTGTCACTTGGGAGATGTACTGGTCTGCCAGACACACCAACTGCACGTTGTTAGAGTGGTAGTTCTTCCTGTACCTATACTAATGTTCATTGACATTGGGAGGGACCAGGGATACCTGGGTGTAATCAATGGCCCCTACCACATGATGAACCTGTCCCTTCTGATAAAAGTCAGCCTTCACGTAGACCATATCCGCTCTTTGGTGAAACCTGATTTAGCTGTCCAGGTGTTGCAAGAAAGTACACAGTACATCTGTCAACACTAGACTGAACATGGGCTGAGACATCACTGCTGTTAAGGTGAAAGTATTCTGGAATTACCCTGTGGCCAGGAAGTGCAGCACTGACAATACTTGAACAATGGAAGGTATGCAATAGGGATTGCGATTACCTGGCATCAGTTCTGGCTCCAACTGTCTATATAGATCCATGATGGTCTGGCGATTCAGACGATAGGTCTGGATGGCATGCCTGTCCTCCATGGTTGCCAGGTCTACCAGTGGACGGTACGCTGGTGGTTATCTCATTTTCCTCCTGGCAGGATATCTATATTGAGAGGGGATAATGTACAATACGTCATGCAGCAGGCACACATCATCAGCACATGCTACAGTAGCAGACACCCAACATGTGGAAGGGGCATAGCAGTGCTGACATAAACATTACACACCGTAGAAATGCACATCATACACCATCATAGCCGCCCATTGGCTGAAATGTAAGTCGAATAGGACATATGACACATATGTATAAGATAATGTGTGGGTGACTGTACGGTCCTGCACTGATCACACATGTGTAATTAAATCAACCTATAGTTATGTGACGCCTATATACCTCAGAGTAGCTTCACAGAACTATCCACATATAAACAGGTTCAACACGTCATATTCTCATGATTCCCCCATTATGTGGCACAACCATGAAGTTGGAACGTTGGGCGACACAGATATCCAGACAATTAGGTGTCTGATGCACTTATTTAAGCACCAAAATGGCAGGTGTCTGACCTTATGTTGTGGACAGTTGGAAGTGACCTATGTCCACCGCGGGAAATTGTCTTGGCGGCATTCGGCCGCAACTGCTGTGCAACTTGTCATAGGTTAACATTGCTGCCTATGGCAGACTGGGGTCAATGGCGATGACTGCCAGCTGTGACGTTCCTGTACGTGGTGGCCGTGACCGCCATTTTCTGCAGTCTTGCTCACTTGACATCTGACACTGTTGCTAGCAAGACCTCCACTACGTGAGCTGCTGTGTACTGCCTCTGGGAGCCATGATGTCACGTCCTGCAGGTAATAGGGCCCCTATACCGTACAGGTGTGTGCGCTGAGAAGAACGGTATGTATGCTCACTTACTGTTACAGTTGTGTTGTGTCAACTCCTGTTGGTATGGGGCATGTGTACATGGCTTTTGCCTTTTTTCTGTGTCATCCATGCAGGTGGACTCCCATCAGAAGAAGGGGATCTGGTGTGCCATTGCTAAGCAAATGCCGACCCTGGAGGTCCACAGCTGGCAGAGCACCCATTGTCAGAAGCAGTCGGAGGACATGGGACACTGGGCCCAGAAGACCACGGGTGCTCAGCTGGGGATGTCCTCCCAATGAGGGAGGGGTGCCCATTGGGAGGACATGCCCTCTAATGGCCCACATTTTGGCAGTGGCCTATCCTGAGGTAGATGGGCCTTTGAGGGCAGCACAGCAGCCACAAGGGGGTAGGTACTGACTGTTGCCTTGTACTTGGCTCTGGTTGTATGGCGTTTGCTGCCTCACTGTAGCTTCTGTGACAATGTAGTAGGTGACAAATGTTTGTAGACTAGTGGGAACCAGTTGGTACCTCCTTGCTAGTATATGAGATGTAGATCTGGCATCATGGTTAGCTATGTGTAAGTTTTGGACTCCTGTATCAAGACATCATTCTGACTGCATGTGGAGTTGTTGAAATGGCAGTGCCACATGTGTTGCCACACCCTGCCATTCCTATGGATGTGTTTCACCATACACATTGACTCAAACTTTGTCCATCCATCTGCATATGAGCATTAGGGGCTCTAAGGTGTCTGACAACTCCCATCTGTGCTGATCACCTGTTGTAGCAACTGGGTGACTCACTTATTTGGTACAGATTCCAAACATGACTAGTACTGGTACAGGTGTGGACTCCGTGTGAGGCTGCCATCTCATTTACATCACAGATACGGCCAGTGTAGGACAGTACGTATCAATGTTTGTTGTTATACCCCCGTTATCCACTCATCTCCATTCTATGGGGTGTGTGAAGGGTGCAATGAAACAACATTCAACTTTGGGTGTCTAATTTGTGTATTTAGACTCATCATACTTTTTCATGTGATTGCCATGGGCATTTCATCTCTGCCCCAATGGGTTGGGTCTAGAGGAGGTAAGTGCTTTGATAGAGCTAGCCTTTTACAATATGCTGTGTCGATGCTATGTGTGCCAATGCCCTACCAATTCCTTAGCAAAGTTGGTAATATGCTGCCTACATCATGTCTCAATGGTTACTGGGAGGCACAACAAATGAAGTGGGACAATCTTTGCTACCCTTGGCCTAACTGATGTGTCCAGTTTGGTGAGGATTAGGTATTGTATCACTTATGTGATCATGAAGTAATTGTTTTGTTATACCACTGTTTCTAAAGTAGGTATTTGTTGTAATGGGAAATGTTGTATATGCACTGGCAGGTGTGTAGGTCCATGTGTACATGATGTGTGCATGTCATTTCTGTGTGCAATTTGTGTAGTCTGGAGTTAGATACAGGTAATCACTTCAGGTATGGTGTGAGTGATGTTGGTTTACTCTTGTAGTCAAGTCCTAGAACTGTAACTGCATGTCAGGTGAAATGGTAGATGGCCAATGATGTTAATTGTGGCTTCCTGAAGTGTTATTGTTGTGACACTGCACTGAGTGATTGCAATGGATGTATCATGTGTGCTAGGTACACCATTGTAGCTGCACATGCATTTATGCAGTGATGTGATATATCTGTGTTTTGTGTCTGAAGATATTCCTCTGTGAATGTGTGAATGTCATGCCATGCCTGTACTCCAGATATATATTCCTACACATTAGTTGTCACGTGTATGGGAGTCCCACTTGTTCTGGCTTCATCAGCTCAGGTACCCATGTTGCCATGTATGTGAAGGGGGTCAGCCAGCCATGTGATATGTATGGCTGTTGTTGTGTGGTATGTGGATAGGGTAGTCTACACTATCAAGGGACATTACTAATTGAGTTGGACTGGTCAGGTGTTGTGTCAGGACATGCAAAATGTGTTGTGATCAGTTACCTGCTCTTCCAGTATGTGATAGGAGTATGGATATAAATTATCTGCAATAGGCTATTCTGCCAGGGCATGAGTAGCATGCTGACATGGCTTTACAAGTGTTCAATTGGATTACACCAGTTGTGTTAAATTACTTGGAATCTGATGTTGGTGTGAGGGATGACATAAAAGGGTGGATAGTTGTAACATGCTGTGACATGATGTAGGATATTTGAAATGCCAAAAAAGATAGCCTCGCCTGATGATGTTTATCTATAGTTGTGCATGTTTACATGTGTTTATGTAAGGAATATGATAACCCTTTCTCTCCCTCTCTGTCTTTCCCTCCCTCTCTCTATTTGTGTGCATCAGCATCGGCAGGCAAAGGAGACAGGGTACAAGCGAGTGGGGATGCTGCTGGCCACTGGAACAGGAGTGCTGCGACCAACGACAGCAAGGGATCCAGTGGCCCAGAGGGCGAGGGGAGTGTCATGGGGAGACCGGATCTTCCGCTTCATCATCCTCTAGAGGACACTCCCTGGTGTACACATTTGGGACCACCCCAGCACAATCCTTGTCCGCCACCCCCCTTACTACCACTGCCATCCCTGTAGCTCCCCACCCAGTTGTCTGTGCCTCCTCATGCAGGAGGGTGGGCATCTCCTTCACCACATGCACCTCTGCCCCTGCACCAGTCAGCTTTGCTGCCCTCAGTGAGGAGGGTGTTGACCTCCTAAGATCAATCTCTGTGTGGTCAGATGACCATCGTGAATGCCATCCACAGACTTGAAACTCAAGTCCAACAGAGCAATGCATTCCTGGAGGGCATTCATGGTGCACTAGCTGGCCTACAGAGATCCTTTCAGGCTCTGATGGCAGTCAGTCACTCTTTGTCTTCCGTCCCCCCTCCACCTTCCTCTTCCCAATCCCACATCCCTCTTCCCTGTCCCAGCCAGAGCATACAGACAAACACAAGGCCCACCACCGGCATTGTTTTGCTTCACTAATGACCAAGCTGAAACACTTGTGCACTGACAAAAATCTCTGGAATGCACTTCGAAACCCAAAGAAAACTATTATTTCACATTGCAAGGTTTGTAAAAGGAGATTAGCATGCTGAATGCACACGTTTAAACATGGTCACAGCAATGAAACGAAAACATGTACAAATGATTCTCCACTGCAATATACACAGCAAATATATGTATCTATATTATAATGCAAAGCAAATAATGAATTAAAAAATATGCATCACCATGAGGCAAGGGCACAACTGCTTCATTTCCCTCCTATTCAGCATCAGATCGCCAGATCCCAGAATCGATCGAGGAGAGAGAGATCAATTATCCTCACGGGAAGGATGACACACTCCAGCGTCCTAGATATGCCTGAGATCTGCAAAACACTCTCAGTCCCTGGTCCATCTGGTCTCGGCCTCTTATACTTTGAACAAACAAGAGAGGAACATTCTAAAACCTCCCTCTCACTGCTGAAGTTTATTTATTCAAAAAATGCTGATTGCTTTAGGCCAGCTTTGAAAATAACGGGACTTGGCCAAGGTGCCACTTCAAAACAAGACCGTTCCCTGCCGTCTTAGTACATTCTTATCAGCCTAAGCCCTTGGTAGGAAAGTACATGAAAAATAAAAACATGTGCACATTGTACAATGTGGAAAACTACTTGCAGCTTTTAACGTGGCAGCGGCTAATGCTAAAATAAAGTCAATAGGCAAAATTAAGTTGGTGGTCACTAATGTGACGGTGTGCTGCTAGGCTAAGTGCATCGTGGAGTCAATGATCAAAACATAAATATCACTACAAGAATACACATAAACAACACCCAACTGCAGACACACCAACACCCACTATCTGCACAGACTCCCCCACCACCCCAACATTCCCAAACACTACATCGGACACACCTATAAACATCACACCGACATTCACTGATACAGCCACAACTCATATCCTACCCACAGTCAGCATAATAGCAGACCCGCAGACATCCACCCCAACAGTCACCCAACCAGCACGGCAACTCCCAGCTCCTCCAACCCACCTCCTCCCAAGACACATAAGCGCCCACACTCACCTGCCCAACCGACATCCAGCACACACATGCACCCAATACATCCACCAAGACACCTCCTATGAGCACTCCCTCTCCCTTCACTCCCAAACCCTTTTGCCTTGACCATCCCTGTGTGTTTAAGAAGTTTTCCTCTCGGAGTTGTCCATTTCCCTATTCCTCTCCCACCACATGTGACCCCCTAGAGATCAGTTTCCCTCCCCAAGTCCAGTCCTACCACTTCCAAGTCCTCCCCTGTCCCCTCTGCTACTATCCATGCCCCTACGCAACCAAGAAGTCAACCCCTCCAAAGTGTTCCCAGCCCTCCCCTAAACCACGTCCAAAGCCCCCTCCCAAGCCAAAGCACAAAGAACCCCCTCCCTAACCTAAGCTCAAACCCCCACTCTGCCCCCCAATCCCTGAGGTGCCGGCCTACTCCCTTGACGCCCCTACCAGTGGAGGTAATTTAGCAGTCAGGAGTCAAGTAGGGGCACTCACATATGCCACCTGTGCATTGTACACTATCGTTTTTGGACTGACCTAAAGGCTATTTTGTATTGTACATAGTTCATTATGTAAATATATTTACTTATTTGTATATATAAATATGGGGCCTACCAGTTTTTGGTCCCAGCATTACATATGTGTCCTTCCTTTCATTCTTCATGACTGTTATGGTCTGACCTGCATTCTTTTGTGTGTGAGTGTGTTTTGTGTGTGTGGTGGTTGTGCCACCAGTTGTGTCTGGGCTGCTTGTGTTGGTGTGTACTTTGCCTTTGTCCTGCAGTGATGGCTGGGTATGGTGTGCTGGGCATGCAGATTGTTGGGACATTCATTTACGTTGATATTGTGTGTATTGATAGTGTTGGCATTTGTTATTTGGGGTGTGGTATGACCTTGTGTAGATGTACTGTGTGCAAGTATGTCCGAAGCTCTGTGTGGTGTATTTGCGTGGTGTGATGTTTGCCTCATTGTATGGCTGTGTGATTGTGTGTATTGGTACAATGGTGTTATTATGTTGTGTTGTTTGGATGTCTTGTCAGGATGGGGTGTGTGTTGTGGAGTGTTGACGGTACATATGAGGTGTTGGTGTTGTTGTGTTGTTGTGTACTTTGTTGGTGTAGAGTGTTATTGTGTTAGACAGTGCCGGTGCTGTGTGTCTGCGGCTGGGTGTGTGTTTTGGTAGTGTGTGTTGGCCATGGTGTGTACTGAGTCTGTGCGTGCGTGTATGTGGCTGTGTGTGAATGTGTGTGTCAGTATAAGAGTACGTGTTTGTGTTGTCATCGCCACCAGTACCAGATGTGTATGTGCGTTGCGACCTTGGCATTATGCGGCAACGACAGTTGAGTGTGTGTACTCATGGTTGCTGCTGTTGTTGTCGTCGCTAGTTCCGGAGTCGTTGGGCGGGCAGGAGCAGTGGAAAGGCATCTAGTTCAGGTTCCATGGCAGCTCCAGATGGGTATGGCTTCCTGAAGGTGAGTGTCTCCATTTATACTGTTGGTTTCCACCAGGGTTTCCCTGGTGGTGCGACCACAGTGGAAATCCTGTTGTTGTGCAACTTCATAATCTGTCCAGCTGAAACATGGTCTTTGCGGGTCTGAAGGTGCCTCCCCCCGTCTGTGGTGGCCTGACTGCACTGGCGGTGCCGGAGGTGAATTGGCTGTATTCTGTTGTGAAGACCGCCATAGCCATAGGTTGGTGGTCTTCTCCGCCAGCCTGTTGGCGGTACAACTGCCACCGCCAACATGGTGGTCATGGTACTGCCAAGTCATAATGACCCCCTCAGTCTTTTTTTTGAAGATTTTCTTTAGCAGGACGACCTCCCTTGAGCTCTTTTCAGAAACACGTCACAGGAGACCTCAGTGAAGAATTCTACATTCGGACTTTAACGTTTTTCAGGACGGAAATCTTTGTCTGGGCCAAGCTGAATTTTGATCCAATGTCCCTGGAGCCCTCTTCGGATACACTGCAAGGGAAGTCCTAGTCCACTTTTTCTGTTTGGACTTTGTCACTTTTTTGGAGATTTTTCTCTCTGACATCGAACTACCCTCCACAGCGAGCTAGTTTCGAGTCAACGTCATTAGATTTCCTTTCCATGAGCCCCTGGTAAAATCCTGGAAGTCCTGGGCTTCGGAGCTTTTCAGGAGGATGAACCTGCAAGTCAGGCAGGGTTGCGGTCGATGTATGCTGGCTTGACTCATGACAGCGGGTCGGTCCCTTCATGGAGCTTTTTTTCCAAAAGTTCTCCAAACTGCTGGATCTTCTTCCTGAACGTCTTTGAAAGTCCTCTAGGAATCCACCATTCACCACAAGGTTCCAGAAGCTCTCAGTGGCTCCTTGAGGGCTAGGACTCCAACTCCCAGAATGCATATGGCTCAAACTCCAAAATAACCACTGGACAGTGGTCAGCTGGTCAGTTCCTTCAGGATTTGATGCAGAGGACTCTGGTTAGCTATTTTTCACCTGTAGAAAGTAGGGGGTCCCTTCTTGAACCAGTTAAAGCCAGACAAAGTCCTTTTTGTGCTGAAGCCCAAGTGTGCAGCTGATGCAGTCATTCAGAGTGCAGTGCCCAGGTGCAGGTCAGGGGTTCAGCGGGGCAGTCCTTCTTCTTCTGATGTTGTAGGGACCCGAGGTGTGCGTGAAGCTCTTCCAAATTTATCCTTACTCCCAGGGTGAAAAGCAGGGTGAGGCAACTGTTCAATCCCAGGCAGGACACCATCCTCTTGGATGACCTGTTCCTGGGAAGTGTGGCCAAAATCAATGGCTGAAATTGAATTTTGGAAGTTAAGTCTGTCTGAGCCCACACACTGGTGAGGCTAACATATCCTTAACACACCCCTCTCCTGCCCTCTCCTAATCTAATCAAGAGGGCACCTGGTTGTCTGGGTTTGCAGGAAATGAGCTGATCCAAAACTTCCTTCCTTTGATGTCCAGTTTGGCTGCTCTCCCCCTCATCCTGTTTACTCCATATGCTGAGGCAGATCTCCTCCCCCAGGCACATTCTTCGTCTTTAGCCCAAGCCACTTCACACCTCACTCTGGCAGCCTGGCCAGGCTGCCAGAGGCTGGCCAATCAGAGAAGGGCACCACAGAGCTGAAGTAAGCAACTTTCAGGTAGAGTTCTAAAACTCTGTCCCTGAACTAGTTATATAAAATACAATAATTACAAGTTGTAGGGTTTATTCTAATAATCAGTTTGATACCACACTTGAAATATCTGGCTCCTATTGGGACTCTAATAATTAAAATAAAGTCTTCCCATTTTAGCCTATGGAGCCCATTCACTACAGTGAGGGAAAAACGAATTTGGCTATTTTACCTCACTAGGGTTTATAAAACAATTTTTATAAACTCCCTGCTTATGGTTACATAGCAGCCAGCCCTAGGGGCACTTAGGGCACACCTTATATGTAAGAATAAGGTAGTTTAAGACTTGGGAAGTACTTTTAATTCCAGTGTCAAATTTGTGTATAACCCTAGTTTAAAAGCAGCCATCAAAGCAGGCCTGCCTTTAAAATGACACTGGGCACTTCAGCAGTGAACATTTGGGTGCACCACCTATGCTGGGGTCCCTAAACCTACATGCCCTACCATATACTAGGGACTTATAGGTAGGTTGATACTGCCAATTATGATTAGCCTAATTTGCATATCCATAAGCAGTACCCAGGGCACAGCCAAGAGCCAGGAACCACCAGTATATGTCTAAAACGTTTTGGGGGTGACCAGTGCAAAAAGGATGACATTCCTACACTGCCCCCCCATATAAAAGGTGATGGGTACTAACCTATATCCTAGTAGTCCTCATCAGCTGAGTGGAAAAACCTGTAAAGGCCATCTACGTTGGCATGGGCACTCCCAGGTCTATGTTCCACTGTGAAGTCCATCCACTGTAGGGAAATGGACCACCTTAACAATTGTGGGTTCTCTCCCTCATTTGCATCATCCATCTGAGAGGTCTGTGGTCAGTTTGAACATGGAAGTGAGTGCCAAACAGGTATGGCTTCAACTTCTTTGGGGACCAGACCACAGGGAAGGGATCCCTCTCAATGGCACTCCATCTTTTCTCTCTGGGGAGTAACCAACTGCTGATGAAGGCACCTGGTTGATCGTGGCCCTCAACATTGACTTGTGCTAACACTGCCCCAATCCCTTCCTCTGAAGCTTCTGTTTGCCCTTTACGCTCTTTGCTGTAGTCAGGGGCAAGTAACACTGGTGCGGAACACATAGCCTTTTTCAGAGTGTCAAAGGCCTTTTGACACTCTGGGGTCCAAATGACCTTCTTGGGCTGTTTCTTTGAGGTGAGTTCTGTCAGAGGGGCCGCTATGGTCCCATAGTTCTAAACAAACCTCCTGTAATACCCAGTCAGGCCAAGAAAGGTCCTGACCTGAGTCTGGGTTTTAGGAGCCTTCCAATCCACGATAGTCTGGATCTTGGGTTGGAGATGTTGTACATGGCCTCCACCAACAAAGTGGCCCAGGTACACTATTGAACTTTGCTATATCTTCCACTTGCTTGACTTGATAGTCAGGCCTGTTTGGAGCACGGTCTGAAGTGTTTCCTTCAGGTGGACCAGGTGATTAGCGCAGGTGGAAATGAATACAGCTATATCATCCAGATAACTGCACTGAAAGATTCCAGCCCAGACAAGACTCAGTTCACAAACCGTTGGAAGGTGGCAGGTGAATTTGTAAGGCCAAAGATCATCACCTTGAGCTGAAAGTGTCCCCCTGGAGTGGAAAATGCTGACCTCTCCTTAGCTCCTGGACTTAAGGCAATCTGCCAGTAACCTGAGGTCAGGTCAAATGTACTCAGGAACTTAGCAGCCCCCAACCTGTCAATGAGCTCATCAGCTCTAGGTATGGGGTGAGCATCAGTTTTAGTGATTGCATTTAGACCTCTGTAGTCTACAAAAAATATTCGCTCTTTTTTCCATCTTTGGGAATTAGGTTTGGGTACCGGTACCACTGGACTAGCCCTAAGACTATCAAAGTTCTCAATTACCTTTAGGTCCAACATCTTGACCTGTACAACATGTTCTTGACAGGTATGCTGTCACCAGTGTCAATGTTATGGACACACCAATTGGTGAGTCCAGGAATCGGTGAACAGACCAGCAAACTGCTCCAAAACTTGTCTGCAGTTTTTCTTCTGCTGGGCTGTCAATTTGGGAGAGAGTACCACTCCCTCCACTGACTTAACGTGTGCATTGGTGGATAGGAGGTCTGGCAGAGGTTCACTCTCCTCCTACTTTCCCTCATCAGCGACCATAAGCATGGTTATGTCTGCCCTGTTTTGGTGGGGTTTAAATCTGTTCACATGCAGGAACCTATGAGGATTCCCAGGGGTGCCAAGGTCCACCAGTTAGGTGACCTCACCCTTCTTTTCTAAAATTGGAGAGGGCCCAGTCCATTTTGCCTAAAGTGCCAGGGGAGCCAAAGGTTCCAAAACACACAGCAGCTGACCTTGGTGATACTCACGCATGGTAGACTTCTGGTCATGCTAGAGCTTTATGCGCCCTTGGCTGGCCTCAAGGTTGCTGCTTGCCTTCTTCATGTACTCAGCTATGGGTGGCCTCAGGCCCAGCACACACTCTAGAACGTTCTGCTTGGACTCTTTGAGAGTCTTCTCGCAAGACTCTCTCACCAAACACAATGGGCCTTTTACAGGGTGCCCAAACAGTAACTCAAAAGAGCTGAATCCAACTCCCTTTTGTGGCACCTCTCTGTAGGCAAACAGCAGGCATGGGAGGAGAATATCCCACCTCCTCCTGAAATTGTCAGACAAACCCATTATTAAACCCTTCAGGGTCTGTTAAATCTCCACACTATACCATTGGTCTGGGGATAATAGGGGGTGGTGAACACTCATCCCATATTGCTTTCAGATAGGCTTACATGAGACCACCTCCTTTGGGAATTCCACTCTGGTGACAGACACATCAAGTAGGGCCCTAACCACTGTGGGAGCAGTGATTGTCCTAAGGGGTATTGCCTCTGGGCACTTGGTGACATGGTCTACAACCACCAAAGTGTACCTGTTACCTGAGGCAGTTGGTGGGTCTAGAGGACCAACAATGTCAATCCCCACCCTCTCAAAGGGAGTCCCACCCACTGGTAGTGGTATCAAGGGAGCCTTTGGCTTGCCCCATACCTTGCACTGTCCTGGCAGGTGGCACAGGAGCTGCAAAGCCCCTTGACTTTTTCTGACATATGGGGCCAATAGAAATGGTTGACCAGCCTGTTCTAGGTCTTGGTCTGCCCCAAATGCCCACCTCCAGCTAAGTAAACGTCATGGGTTAAAGTTAGGAGGAATTCTCAATACTTCTAGGGGGCTACCACTCTCCTGGTTGCCCCTGGTTTGGGGTCCCTTGCCTCAGTATAGAGAACTCCAGCCTCCCAATAAAACTTGTGGGACCCACTAACATCCCTTTGTTCTTGCCTGGAGGCAGTCTTGCTCAGGCCTTCAATATTGGCACACTCTCTTTGTCCCTATCAGAATTCTTCTCTGGTGGGCCCACCTGCCCCTTGCAGTTCTGCCAAGTCATGCAGAGATTGCAGGGGAATGGTCCCTCTCTTAGTATTGGATTCCTCCTGAACCTCTGTACTTGGTGGGGCTGGCAAGCCAGACCCAGTGCCCTTCTTGTTCTTGGAGGCTTGGCGCATTGTTCCAGGGTCTAAGTGTCCAGCACTTCCCTTTCTAGCTGCCTGTGACCTGGTCACCTGTCTTTATAGTGACACTGGGCATCTTAGCAGTGCACATATGGGCGGACAACCTATGCTCGGTGCCCTAAACTTACATGCCCTACCATATACTACGGACTGATAGGTGGGTTGATACTGCCAATTATAATTAACCTAATTTGTATATCCATTCAACACAGAGCACTGGCCCTGGAACTGGTAGGCATTACCTAGGGCACAGCCAAGAGTCAGTAACCACCAGTATCTGTCCAAAAAGTTTGGGGATGACCCAGGCAAAAAAGAGGACTTTCCTACAGCCATTGTAGAATTCAGTGTGTAACCTGGTGGGCATGGTGAATTTAACCCTTGTTCCTCTTCCTGGAGTCACGCAGAGCTTGCTGGGGAATGGTCCCTCTCTTAGTATTGGATTCCTCCTGAACCTCTGTACTTGGTGGGGCTGGCAAGCCAGACCCAGTGCCCTTCTTGTTCTTGGAGGCTTGGCACATTGTTCCAGGGTCTAAGTGTCCAGCACTTCCCTTTCTAGCTGCCTGTGACCTGGTCACCTGTCTTTAAAGTGACACTGGGCACCTTAGCAGTGTACATATGGGAGGACAACCTATGCTCGGTGCCCTAAACTTACATGCCCTACCATATACTACGGACTTATAGGTGGGTTGATACTGCCAATTATAATTAACCTAATTTGTATATCCATTCAGCACAGAGCACTGGCCCTGGAACTGGTAAGCATTACCTAGGGCACAGCCAAGAGTCAGTAACCACCAGTATCTGTCCAAAAAATTTGGGGGTGACCCGGGCAAAAAAGAGGACTTTCCTACAGCCATTGTAGAATTCAGTGTATAACCTGGTGGGCATGGTCAATTTAACCCTTGTTCCTCTTCCTGGAGTCACGCAGAGCTTGCAGGGGAATGGTCCCTCTCTTAGTATTGGATTCCTCCTGAACCTCTGTACTTGGTGGGGCTGGCAAGCCAGACCCAGTGCCCTTCTTGTTCTTGGAGGCTTGGCGCATTGTTCCAGGGTCTAAGTGTCCAGCACTTCCCTTTCTAGCTGCCTGTGACCTGGTCACCTGTCTTTAAAGTGACACTGGGCACCTTAGCAGTGTACATATGGGAGGACAACCTATGCTTGGTGCCCTAAACTTACATGCCCTACCATATACTACGGACTTATAGGTGGGTTGATACTGCCAATTATAATTAACCTAATTTGTATTTCCATTCAGCACAGAGCACTGGCCCTGGAACTGATAAGCATTACCTAGGGCACAGCCAAGAGTCAGTAACCACCAGTATCTGTCCAAAAAATTTGGGGGGGACCCAGGCAAAAAAGAGGACTTTCCTACAGCCATTGTAGAATTCAGTGTGTAACCTGGCGGGCATGGTCAATTTAACCCTTGTTCCTCTTCCTGGAGATAGAATACCATTCCATCGATAAGAGTTATAAATAACACTTGATACTGAATGTATGACATTATATCTAGGTCAATAATATTGACCTAAAATAATGTCTCATGCAAGACATCACCTACCATTACATTGTCATGGTAAGTATATTATTATGATTCTTGCCTCTGTATCTACCTATCCCTACCTTGCAATGTGGTGGCTAGCTCAGTGTATTTTTTGCAATATTCTCCTCATGTGATATAACCCATGAAATTTAATTGGTCTGTACTTCCCTACTACAACACTGTGACTTAGGCATCGAATACCCTATTAGTTCAACGTTTTTATTATTAAATATCAATCCAGTCTCACGAAGAAGAGCACATCCCTTTGGGAACTACCTAAGTCAACCACGAACTTCCTTTCTTTAGTGGAGCTCACCAAACACCAATCTCCCCAGAAACATTGTTGTCCATAGAGAAAACCCTATCTAACTTGTTACAAGGATGGACTCCTACAGGAGAGCCAGCTTTACCTATTTGCAGGACTGGATTTAAACTTGTTGTGGTCATAAACTAAAACAAATAATAATATATTTAAAATACTGAAATTAAAAATACATTATATTTTTGTACAATTAAACAGGCTTTGATTGTCAAGTAATATGTATTAAAACATGCAAGTTATATTTGTGCATATTCTTTATGAATTTATAGTAAATAAATAACACTACTACATAATGATTTACCCCAATAATTATTTTCTGCATCTATTCTTCAATTATTCTAGAAAGAAGAATCAATCAAAATATTAAGCAGCACAAAAACAAAAAATACTTATGAAACTTAAGTTCAAAAGAAAACATCTAGAATATTTGATTGTGCTCTCCAGTCATAGTAAAATCCAAAACTGTTTCATCAAACGATAAGCTTTGAAGCCAGTTACTCTTGATGAACAAAATGGTGAGAGAATTTGCCTTGGAGCATTGCTGTATGATAATCTGTATCTCTTTAGCCTGCAAAATTATCTCATCCCTGAGTAACGTTTTTTCATCAAGACAGCTTCGGTGTTACGCAATGCAGATTGTACTTTGTCCTCTATTGATTTTTGGTACATATTTTGGAGAGTAAAACATTTTTTTCATATTGAGTTGAAAGTGATTTCCTCTTAAACATTATCATCTATAACTTCAGTGTTACATTTTATTAGAAGGGTTTCATTTTTGTCAAAATCTTTTTCCAATTTATATAAATTTAAAAGAATTGAAAACTTTTATGAAATATTCTGATAGACTTCTGCTTTGTAAATTAGTTTATAAGGAATCCATGATAGGAATAAAGCATTTTATTCTAACCTTGTCTCTAGAGGAAAAGTAATCACTGATGTCAGATAAATTTGCATTTTTCTAATCCTTCTTTGCTTAATTACACATTTATAGTCGACATTTAACAATATTTCTTTGGTAAAATTATGTTTATTTTCTCTTAAGAAATGCAATAATGGAGAGTATAATTTTTCAGAAGTACCCAATGACGTTTGAGTATTTTTTAATGTTTTGCTAGCTTTATGCAGCTTTTTCAATATAATTCCATATTAAAAGCATAAACAGATATTTAAATTCCCCCACTGTATTGTGCATATATTCCCCATATATCTCTGTATCACCACTTTGATTTTCATCACCCTAAATTCTATTAAAGCATCATTACTTTTACAGTGCAGCAGATTCAGAACCCAAACATTATTTTAGAATAGCTAATCAATTTGTAAAAGCAGAGAAAAATGTATATATTTGGTTTATAGCAGCAAATAATTCACTGCATCTACATAGCAGTCAAATGCAGATGCCTACACATTGCTAGCATACATGTTGCTAGCATACATGTTGCTAGAATACTTTAAGATTTCCCAGATGTATTGTATTGTAATAGTATTTATATAGCGCTTACTACCCATAATGAGGCGTCTAATCGCTTTTCGGCAAGTAGCATGCTACTCCGGAACCCAAGAGGAATTAGTGGTGGATTAGTATAGGGAAATATGAGTACAGTTTTAGTATTATTATGAGTTAATTTGAGCAGAGGATATGTGAGTTTGTTAGTTGAATTGACTGCAGGGTTCTGCAAAGTCAGTCCTGGAGAGCAGGGTCCATGACAGATTTTTAGCATATCCACATTTATAAAAAAAATGTTTCAGAAATCTATATGTTTCTAAATGTGGATACGCTAAAAATCTGGCATGGACCCGGCTCTCCAGGACCGACTTTGCAGAACCCTGGACTAGAGTAATGGAGGGATAAAGGAGGGAAGAATCCAGAAGTGTTAATTGGGAGTTTATAGTAATAGGATGAGTCTTGGGATGAATAAAGGAGAGATGGAGGAGGGAAGAGTCTGTGGAACGGGTTAGGCAGATCATAGTAGCAGGAGGGGTTTTGGATGAGTCAAAGGTGAGATAAATGAGGGAGAATTTAGTATGATTGTTTGGGTTGTTGGTTGTACTATCTTCAGATTTCTACATTTCTAATTTTGCATTCTTTTATAAGATATTCAATTACCATGTTGGCTGAACTGACTCCAAAATTGTTCCCTAATGGAATGCAAGTTAAGTTAAAAACATTCAGTGGGATTGCCAACATGAGGAGAAAAATATCTTACAATGGTTGTTAATTGGCCAACATGTGCGAGTTCTTGAGTGGAATCAAATGACAAACTAACGTAACCAGTGTGCCTCAAATTGTCTAAAAGAGATTGTCTTGCTTTTATGCTAAAAGGCCATTGACTTGCCACATATTATTTTGGATAAATATAAATTCCAGATTCAGAATTTCCATAAGGTCCATTATTATGAGTCAGAAGTAGATCACATTTGGCTATGTAGTTCGAATAAACTGGGATTATTTCCATTTTGAGGCCAATTCAATTTTGCTTCATCTCCCCGGAATGGCAATCCATATTCTGTTAATGTGCATCCAACTCCAAAATCACTGTGAAATACATGATTGAATAATCTGGCTACTTTTAGATTTGTTCTTATAATCTGTGAATCCAAAGTGAATGACATATTCTTGTTAAATGTAAGAAAGCTGTTCTATTATTATCAAAGTGTTCATGATTTAGAGTTATTTTAGGATTTCACTAGTCATTAAATCCAATCTTAGTTGGAGCTGATGATGAAGTTCAGAAATGCTTGTTAACAAAACAATAAAAACTACCAGTTGTTTGGGAATATACTACTCACTCTGACTGTGTTTTTAACTATTAATTTTGGTGGAGTGAAAAAGACCACAAGAGCAATATTGTACTCTATTTTTAAATGTCTGTTTGGATTTTTCAATTATTCCTTCAAGTATTGGCTATCAGAGATTTCTTTTAGAATCCAATGTGATATGTCTTAATTAGTTAAGGTCAGTCAACAACCAAATTCATCAGATTTTGTATTATTATTTATTTATTACTTTGTTGATGTTCTATAATGTCCTTTGCATCATGGGTCATCACAGGTATATTTGTGTCAACTATTGAAGTAGATAATCTTGATGTGTGAGGCTGTTTCTGATCAAGTGATTGATTATTACCACTCTTGCCCTCAATGGGTGACACCTTTTTTTATCACAGTGAAATAACTGACACGTTTAGGCAAACTGGATACCTGAGCAGCTATTAACTGCTTCTTCTTTCTCTTCTAGTGCCCACTTTCGATTTTCACTTCATTTTCTCTACTTAATAAAGTATATTTTAAATATACATAATCTAATGTGGCCAACACGTGACTTTTTTACATGCACAAAGAAATAATAAACAAAAGTGGGATTAATTTGTATAATTTGAACAATAATAATACAAATACTGATTAAAAAATACTGATTTAAAAAGGTAAAGATCTACCTTTTATTGCAAGATTGAAACCATTTGTAAGCTCATCAATATTTCATGACTATGCACAGTGGTCTCTTTTTATGTGGTCCCACTTGGGAGGCAAATACCGGATACTCTCCTGACTGCTAGTTTCTGCCATTCACACGGTCAATGCTGCATAAACAAAATGTCTGTAATAACCTGTTTATTTATTTGAAATGCAGCAGTTACATGTGCTCTCCAAACCAATTGTAAATGATAGTTTCTAACATGTCACAGAGAGGACTTCCAGTGAAAACTATCTGCCTTGCAAAAGGATGGCAGGTATGTTCTTTCAACTGGCACAGCACGGGATATAGGCCTCCTAGGGCCCTGATTCATGGCCCGTAGCTTGCTTGGTGAGGGCCCAGCCCTGGCAAGCTTTAGAATACTTAGAGCACTGCTTAAAGATAAATTAGGACATCAGAAGAAAAGTTCTGGCTGAATATGACGGTTACTGGTCGATCTAAGAGATAATGACATGAATTAGAAGAATATATGTATCTACGATCTGTCAGATCTGAAATAACCTATCTGACAGTATGTACTTAAAATGGATCATTTGTCACATTGTTAATATTTAATAGAGCAGAATCTTCTAAATATTGGTAAATAGAGTGTTACATCTCAGATTATCTTACTGATTGAGCCAGATTTCCAGACAGCAGTGTGCTGATGTATAATTTTGTCCCACAATGCGTAGTCCAATTAGGCAAACCTAAAATATATTAACACTGAATCACTTCTCTCCATTGCACTGCCTTTCAGATATATGGCAAAATACAAGGCACAGCTAAAGTGAAATTCAGTGTCTTATCAAATAATTGATGAAAAGAACACCATCTCAATACTTTATAGCAGTAATGGCATGCAAAGGGCCCTGTGTTACACCTCTGCATTATAGGACAATATTACAAAAGAAGAATTTAAAATGGAGTCCACGGTGGTGTATATGGTTGAGGTATCCTATTGTGTCCCCACATATATTAGGATTGGAAGACTGCATTATACAGTGACGTCTGTCATGTCGTGTCCAATGTAGATACGCACATTTGGGTGCTCATTCCGACTTTGGCGGTACCTGCACCGCCACACCGGCGGGGCAGACCGCCAAATACCGAGTGTGGCAGAGGCCAAACCGCCATTTCCCCATTGCTACCACCAGGGCGGTTGGAGCCTCCAGGCCGGAGACGAGCATCTCTGACCCGGCGGGCCACCCAATACCGCCTGCGGTATTCTGAGTCCTGGTTCCTCAAGGGATTCCGTGGCCAGAGCACTGCCATGAAATCCCTGGCAGAAAGGCTACCGTCAACAGGAATTTCCAGTCCTGTTGCCGGTAGATGACTTTCCCCCCACTCCCAGTATTGAACCCCTACCCCTCTAAATATCCCCCATCCCCTACCCCTCAATAGAGACCCCCACCCCGATCCCCCAGTAGAGACCCCCCACCACCAGTCCCCATACTGAACCCTGCCCCCACATACACACATGCACACCCTGAAACACACACACTCACAACACCCTTACACTCATGCGCACACACACGCATCACCACAATTACACACACACGCACACACAAACACTCCCCTCCCACCCCCATGCATTACATGCATACACACACCCAGAAAACACCCGTTCACACACCCCTCCTCTTGCGGAGGGCACTTACCTCGCCTGACGAGGTGGTCCTACCTGCGGGGACTGACCCGGCTCTCCCACTGCCGGCCCCGCACCACCATCAGGACAACGGCAGGTCGTTATACAGCAGACGGAGTCCTTTTGGCGGGGCCGGCTGTGGGACCGCCTCTGCACCGCCGACCGCAAGCACGAATACTGGAGGATTTCCACCTAAATTGAGGAGGAAGTCCTTCAGTATTTGGAATATGACAGTGCTGGCAGTCCTCTGGCGTCCGCGACTTCACCGGTCTCACCAGAAGACCGCCGAAGTCGGAATGAGCACCTTGATCTTAGGAAAAACCAGGAAGCAGGGCCAACTTTACATATAAACTAAACAAGCTGCAGATTAGGATCTCACATTAAGAGGGGCCTTGTGCAACTTAAAAAAATGCTTTTCTACATTGTCACAGGTAAATCAAAAACATCATACAAAATGTTTATATTATGATAATTAATATATCACCTTTCACTGTTGTTGGTAATCACCAATCAGTTGACACTTTAAGTGACTCACTTGCTGACAACAGCAGAAAGTAAAACATAGTGCATATGTGGACTTTTGGGTTCTAATGCACGCATCAGTGGTGCTGGGTTTGTGACATTTAGAATTTGTTCCTATCTATCTATCTATCTATCTATCTATCTATCTATCTATCTATCTATCTATCTATCTATCTATCTATCTATCTATCTATCTGTCTGTCTGTCTGTATGTCTGTCTGTCTATCTATCTATCTATCTATCTATCTATCTATCTATCTATCTATCTATCTATCTATCTATCTACATATATATATATATATATTTATTTATTTAATATCTAGTGGCAGTCGCCACAAGGTAGTTATAGTTACAACCTAGTTGCTATAGAAAAAGTGTTTATTTACTTGTCTATGCCTTTGGCACCGGTTGGTGAATCTTCACAAAATTTTCCCAAAAACTTCAATGCCTAAGTCAGCTGCTGTCTGGAAAGTTTTGGGGTGATCTGTCAAGTGGGGGCGAGAAAACGTGGGGGGTCCCAAAACAGAACCACTGGACGGAATTACACCAAATTTGGCAGAAAGGTAGCTCTTGGTCCAGAAAGCGATCTTTTTGGTATTTGGTGTAAATCCATTAAGTAGTTTTTTAGTAATTAAAGAAAAAACTAATTTGTACATATAGGGACAGGAAGGCATTGCAAACCCTCCTGATCTTGTGGTGAAATCTGATTGGCTGCCAACACTTCAATAAGGAAGTGGTGGCAGCCATGTTGAGACTTGGCTTCAGCTGAGTCCTTGAAAAAAAAAGCAAAAACATAGGAGAAGGGGCCAGGGTACAGGCACCCTGACTCTTTAGCTCTGGTGCTGGGGTCCCAGAGGGACGCCCCCCAGGGCTTAAGAAGCATTTTTTTAAATATTCAGCTTGGATTTGCCAAAATATTTTAAAGTCAAGTGCGGGCTCCTGCGCTTCTTTTGTAAACTGCCCTGGGTGGGCTGGGTCCCATATATACACTACTGACGGTACCCAGTAGGTAGTTATAGTTAGGACCATTTTTCATTGAAAAAGCTTTTTTTTGACTTGCCTATATCTTTGGCATCGTTTCACAAATCTTCATGAAATTTTCCAAAAAAGTGATCCAAGGAATCTTGTTGTGCATGGTAATTTTGTGGGGGGGATCCATCAAGCAGCGGCCGAGAAATAGAGCGGGTCAATAAACATGCATTTCCCATGTTAGTTCCCATAGGAGCTTTGAACATGACTACAGACCAAACCACGGGATGGAATTACACCAATTCCTCCCGCTCTCATGCTGAAATCTGATTGGCTGCCAACACTTTAACAAGGAAATGTTGGCAGCCATCTTGGGACACGGCTTCACTATTATATTATATGTGGGGGAATGCGCCCCCGTGAAGCCCCGGGGACCGCCACCTCCCTGGGCCTAAAATAAAATAAGATAGAGGGTCCATTGTGGACCCCTAGCCCCGGGGACCAGCACCTCCCCGGTGCTATTTAAAATGTTTAAATGTTGTAAGGAGGTTCATGGAGCCAATAATGGCCCTGGGAACCGCCACCCCGAGGGCCAGCTCATGCTATGTCCCAGAGTGTCCACCCCCAGGACAGAGCTGTTTGCTCTGCCTTTGCAGGAGCTTTTACAGCTCTCGCCACGTCAGAGCAAACACAGGTCTGCTCCCAACAAACAAAAGCTGTCAAATAACTCTCGCTTCCTGGGAGCAGAGGTGTCCTCTGTTTTCCTGCCCGCAGATATTCGGGCCAGGAAACAGAGGAAAAGATTGCTGTCACAGACTGGGAGCTGCATGTTTAGACCCTGGTTTGGTGGAGATTTACATCTTTGTAGTCTCGTTGGCATCACTGTAGGAGGATTCATCTTATCACAGAATTTTGGAAAAACAGGCAACAAGAACAATCATGTTGCCAAAAAGCACACAAGGTCACTAGTGACATTTCCTTGTGCTCCATTACACAGCTGTAGTGTAGAATACACACTGGACATTTACCCAAAGAGGCAGAAAGAACTCCTCTTGGGTAGATATTTCATACACTTGTTAGATAAAACGGCAGGTGATGTTCCTTTGGTGCAGAGTCACTCACACAGCTACTAACACACCCACACAGACATTCACACACCCACTCACAAACGCACTTGGACACTTTCTCAGACACTCATGCATCCACTCACAGACCCCCTCAGAGACTCATACACCCACTCACAGATCCACTTACACACTTATGCACCCACTCACACACTCATGCACCCACTCAGAGACTCACACATCCACTCACAGACCCATTCAAAGACTCAAGCACCCACTCGGAGATGCATGCACCCACACACAGACTCACTCAGAGACTCACACACCCACTCCTAGATCCACTAATAGACACATGCACTCACTCACAGACCCATTCAGATACTCAAGCACCCACTCAGAGACCCACTCAGACATCCACGCACTCACTCACGGACCCACTTGGACTCTTACACATACATTCACAGACCCACACAGATACTCACACATGCACACACAGAGACAGTCTCACAGCCAGTGTCACACCCAGAGACACCCTCTTACACCTACTCTCACACCCAGATAGACACTCTCACACCCACTCTCACACCTAGAGACATCCTTTCACACCTAGTCTCACTCCCAGAGACACAGGCTCTGCGGCCAATTCCAGAAGTGCAGGGTTGGGTGGTTAGGGGGGCTGGCCACAGGGATTGGCCTTAGGCCAGGCCCTGCCGCCAACACCAGCTGTGCACCGCCAAAGACCATGCACAGTGGTGCGTGTATTAACATAGTCATGTAAATTACTTTACATTTAAAAAAAACATAGAAATGCACTGAAAAAAATTAAGGTTACAAGGACATTATAGTTAGGACATAGAAGTAAAAAAACATAGAAATTCACTCAAAAAAACAAAGTTGCAGGGACGTTATAGTTAAGTTCTGAATTTATTTGCACAAAACCAGAGAACTTCAGCAGTTATAGTTGGAGTTATTTCAAGTAACTATAACTTGTGTCCTCACCATGCATTACATCCACGGACCAAAACGTGTCAGAGGAGAAAATTATTACTGGAATTGCATGCTGCTATTCAACTTTTAATTTTTAAATAAAGAACCTGACTTGGGAGTGCAACTTAGTCCTTCTTTTTGGTGAATAGGGAGTGATGACAGGGCGTGCGCCGAGCCCGATGGTGGATCCGCGGATCAGACAAAAAAAACTAAATTAGGCAAACTTTTGTCCATGAGGGGACCCCTCTATCTGTCCAATGGGGTCTGCATACCTGTATCCTAACCCTTATATGTTTTTACACTATATTTTTACTTCCCCCGGGCTGGTGCAAGAAACAAAACGGCGGCCACAACTTTCTTTTCAGGTTGAAGCCAGCCAGTCAGGGCTTTGTTTTTTAACCGGATTTGTGAATCCTCCGCAGGTGGATCTGCATCCCTAGATATCTATATTTTTTAACCTTAAATAACTAACAAACTACGGAATGGATTTACACCAAATTATATAAAGCAGGCTTTCCAGACCAAGATGTAGCCTTCTGCCAAATTTGGTGTAAATCTGTTCAGCGATTCAGGCTGTAATTTTTAAAATTCTATAGGCATAGAATGGGGAAAAAGTGTTCTCCTCTTTTCTCTGCCCCAGCTTGACGAATCATCCCGAAATCCTTAACATAGCATCTGAACTGAGTAATGTAATCATTTTGGCAAATTTTGTGAAGATTCTTCATTCGGCGTCAAAGTTATTGGCCAAACAAAAAACGTGTATGGAAAAAGTTGGTACTAACTATTACTACGTACTGACTATGGGCAGTAGCTAATACACACACACACTCACACAAATGTATTGCCATCCGCTGTAAAGGTCAGCACATGATATTAATTGCATGCTTGGTAAAGGTATGCATTTAATTGCATGTTTGGTAACGTGGTACAACCATTACGATTGCCACCACTATTAACACCATCACTGTTATGTCCACAGCTACTACCACCACCTTTACAAGGAAATAGAGGTCAGTCAGTTTGCCTGAAAGCAGCTGTTGGTAGCGCCTTCCTTTTCTGTAGCTCAATCAAGCACACCAAATAAATGGCAGTAGTTAAAGAAAATTTGAACTGGAAGAAGGGAGTGTTTTGAGGTGTGGGTGTTGGCCTAAGTGGGAAGGAGCACTTTATGTGTGAATGTGTATCTGCAGTGACTCGGAGTAGGGAGGAAATACTGAATCTAAAAAACATGAGAGTGTGCCAAATAACTGGCTGACTCATTTCTGGAGTTACAGATTATTGACAACAATGACTCACTTGTCTACACTTATTGCTGAAAAGCATCACATCCAAGATTGTTTGTTTTAAATCATTTCAGTTTAATAATTAACTGTTTCTGGTTAACTTCTTCTGGAACCAAGGAGGAACAAAGCCATTAAATTGAGTTGTGTATTTTCTATCAAACATGTGTCAACTTTTGAACTTTTGCATTGTGAAGTCATTCATGTAAATCTTGTAAAAAGTTAATAATCAATTTTTGTGCATGCCAGGCAGAAAAAAATCCTTATATTTAAGTAAAACGCTTGTAGAAGTTCATGTATTGTGTGCCTTATGCAGATATTCCAATAACATACATGTCCCACGAATAACATACGCATTAAAAGATAGGTATACACATATTTAATAGCTGAGCACTGACGTAGATGAGCCAGGTGACATTTTCTTTGCTGAGATCAATGATGTTCTAGATCTTCTCGATTCTTAAATTCTCTCCATCTGAAGTTCTCACAAAAGCCTAAAGCCTATTTAGGTAGATACTGTTTCAGTCCTCACACGACATTAAAACTATCTTCCAATCATGTCATTGAATGCAAATCTCTACTTAGACCTAGCAACATCAAGGCAAATATTTGTGCCCTTTGTATTGTGAAAGGGTTTCTTGCTTGTCAGAGTTACACTTAAAAAGATGCAACATGAACTTCAGCAGTGCAAGTTTCCGTCACAAGTGAAATAGAGCATGGGACGGAACAGCGCCAGTGTCTCTGAAACTCAGAGCGGTAAAACATGAGCAGCAGTGGTGCAAGCTTTCTACATGCACAAAACAGGTGAAATACGAGCAGCAGTAGTGCATGTTCCAAAGGTACTCAGACCAGAGGAAGCAAACAGCTGCCGAAGATCCTTCTTCCCGCTTAAAAACGCAGACGTTCACTCAAAACTTGCACAGCACGGACACAGTGCAGGCCTCATTTCTACAAAGGGCAGGTACAGCGTAGCAGAGTATTCGTCCTAGCAACAAAAACAGGCACAGGATGCACTTCATCAGTTCGAGCTTGCCTCACACTCTGGACTAATTCCCGGTGGAGAGCAGCAGGGCAGACTTTCCTCACAGGCAGCTTAAATTCCGTGCAACAACGACATTGTGTTTGCCTTTCAGTCTGTACAGTAGGATACAGGTTCCTCTCACACATACGAAAAAGGTGCAGCATGAACAGTATCTGTGCAACTTTCCCTCATAAACACACAGGGGCATATTTATACTCTCTTTGCGCCGAATGTGCGTCAAAATTTTTGACGCACAATCAGCACAAACACTGCCCCATATTTATACTTTGACGTCCGACCACGCGGGCGCCAAAGTTCGACCATGTGCGTCATTTTTTAGAAGGGGGAACCAGCCTTGCGTTAATTATATGCAAGTTAGGCGTTCCCTTCCAAAAAAATTACTTTAAGGCCTGTGCGCCTTATTTATACTGTGACGTCATTTTGACGCACAGGAGGGGGCAGGCCTTAAAAAATGGCGCCCAGCCTGATGGGCGCCGTTTTTTAACACCTGGGTCAGGGCAGGAATTAAGGGACCTGTGGGCTCAGAAGGAGCCCAGAGGTGCCCTCCCATGCCCCTAAGGACACCCCCTGCCACCCTTGCCCACCCCAGGAGGACACCCAAGGATGGAGGGACCCATCCCAGGGAAGTAGAGGTAAGTTCAGGTAAGTATATTTTTCGTATTTTTTTTGTGGCATAGGGGGGTCTGATTTGTGCCCCCCTACATGCCACTATGCCCAATGACCATGCCCAGGGGACATAAGTCCCCTGGGCATGGCCATTGGGCAAGGGAGCATGACTCCTGTCTTTGCTAAGACAGGAGTCATTTCAATGGGGGTTGGGCGCAAAAAAAAATGGCGCAAATCGGGTTGAGGCCAAAATTTGGCCTCAGACCTGACTTGCCCCATTTTTTGACGCCCAAGCTCCATTTTCCCCTACGCCGGCGCTGCCCGGTGTGAGTCATTTTTTTTTACGCACACCAGTCAGCTGCGCCGGCTAACGTCATTCAATAAATAAGGCGCCCGCATGGCGCTTTGGAATGGCGTTAGCCGGCGTTAAAATTTTTGACGCACAACTGCGTTGGCGCAGTTGTGCGTCAAAAAGTATAAATATGGGCCACAGATTCCAAAGCACAAAGTCATAGGCATTGTCCTGTGCCTAGACTGTGCCCCTTCAATTGACTCTTTGTGGCTTTCGAACCAGAGACTGGCAACAAAGGGCCAGTTGTACAAAGCTATTTTGTGGTTGCAAACGACGAAATTTGCCTTTTGGGCCGCAAAATGGCCTTGTGGCATGTACCATCCCTATTTTGCGAGTCCGTAACCTATTATCGACTTGCAAATTAGGGATTGTGACTCACTATGTTGTGTAGGCCCCTACCTTCGGTCTATACAGTGAAAATGAAAAGTAAATAACAGACACAGACACCACTTGCACTAATCAACCAAGTCTGGCAGGCTGGTAGCTCACGACTCTCTCCTGACCACAGCTGCCAGCCTTATAGCTTTATTACACATAATCACGTGACCAAAGGGTCCACACTAAGTATATCAAGGGCAAAGGGTGAAACGCAAACCCCCTCACACTTCAGTCAGAAATGGTAGTGCTTGCGACCCAGTTATGTCACTGTTGCGACACTACATTTCTCCCAAAATTTAATAGGAAAATAAGTAGTCAAATCTCAGGGCATCCTTCACCAAATGAAAGTAGTAAGGCAAACAACCAGCATACACTTCTGTAAGTGCATCACACTGTAGGTAATAGTCAAAATGGAACGCCCTGTCTCCACATCAAACAGACACATTTATCTTTAAATTTTGTGTTTACCTAGATATGTGACATGAGTTGATCTCTCAATCGTAACAGGTTACTTCGCAGCTCGTGCTTAGGCCCATATTTATACTTTTTTAGTGCCGCATTTGCATAATTTTTTGGCGCAAAAGCGTCCCAAACGTACAAAACACAATTGTATTTTGTAAGTTTGCGCAGTTTTTGCGTCAAAAAGCAGTGCAAATGCGGCGCTAAAAAAGTATAAATGTGGGTATTAGTGATAGTGACACGACTTCCTGGTGGTTCAGATCTGTGGCTAGCGGTACTCATCACAATGTTCTCTTCATGAGTTGCCTGGTCACCTTCCAGAGGAAGAGAAGAGGGTGATAGCAAATCAGACTGCCTCGTCTCTGACCTTGAATCAGCCACCTCTTGTGATGAACCCCCTCTCCTGGCTATACTGTGTGTTGGGGATTTGCTGCTGAAATCTCTTGAAGGGTGAAATGTTTGGAGGCACTTCTTCTAGCCCCCGGAGTGCAACAACCAAGGTCTCTCATCGCCTGACAATTGCCCATGGGTGGCATTCAAATGGCAGCCTAAATGTGCTACCTGGGAACTCATCCTTGATGAGAACCAGATCCCCGACCTTTAGGTCTAATACTTTGGTTTGCCTGTGGCGACTTGCCTTTTCATTGGAACTCCTCCTCTTGTTGTACACCAGACAATCATTCATGGGGCTGGGTAAGCAAGAGCAATAATGAGGAATGGAATCTGCAACAACACGCTCCATGGATAGGTGGCTTGGAATCTCACCCAGTGGTGGAGCGTGGAGTTTGACGATAATCTCGCAGAAATGAATATATGGCTAGTTTGGGAGCCACTTGGTTTGCGGAGGCAATCCTTTTTACCTTATTCAGTGTTCTAATTAACCTCTCCATTCACTTGGGGCCACCTGTGTATGATTTTCCAGTGAGATATACCTATCAGTCACAGGTATTCAGCCAGTTCATGCCCTTGGAATGGAGGACCATTGCTGGTTTTGAGTTCCTTGATCAAACCATAAGTGGCAAGGACTTTTTTCAATCTTGGGGATGATCTCGCTGGCTGTTATCGAAACAACTATTTCCACCTATGGGTATTCTGAATAGTCGTCAGTCACAACCATCGTGTGTCTCCCATACAGGAGACTCCTGAAGTCTAAGCTGCCTGAGATTCAGGGTTGAATTGGTCCTTTCTCGGTCTCTATTGGGGCAGGCGTAAAAGGCTCTACAGCAACTTGACACCAGGGGGCATGATCTCAATAGGGCCTCCACCTTTTGATCCATCAAGGGAAACCATACTTTGGTTCATAACCAGCTCCTGGTTTTCACCATGCCCTGGTGTCCGGCATGGGCTAGTTGAATTGCTCGATTGGTGAGACTGGTGGGGACTATCAGACAGTGTCCTCACAGTAGACACTCATCAGAATCAACCGTGAGTTCTTGATGAATATGGTAGACTTTCCATGATCCTTCAAGCTTCCGAGGTGAGGTATTGCCATTGTTTTTGTACAGAGTGCCACTGATTGGCTTTCATAGCGCTAATATGTTTTTGAAGGCACTTGTCTTCTTCGGTTGCTCGTGAATGCTTTCCAGCGAGATGGGTGGAGACCTTTCCACCACGTACTTCACATACTCCTCAGTTTCCCAAGCATCATCTTCTTCTGCTGACGTGGCAGCCCGAAGGTGTGGAGATAGATAATCAGCAGGGTTGTTTGCTCTAGGGCGATATTCCACCCTACAGTACTCCTGGAGCTGGAGCTGGAGCGTCCACTTTTCTATTTGTGGGGGTGGTTTGGATGCTGTACTATTAAAAAGTGGGATGAGAGGCTTGTGGTCTATGGTGACTGTGATAGGATGTCTATAGACATTGAGGTGGAAATATCTACATCCCCTGTGAATGGCAATGGCTCCTTTTTCTATCTGGGAGTATCTCTGCTCCGTCGGTGAGAGACCTGCTGGCATATGCCACGGGACCCACTCTCCACCTTCCACCTTTTGCATCAGCACGGCTCCCAGCTCTTTTGGGCCAGCATCCACAGCAATAGTGGTGTCTCTTTGCAGGTCAAAGTATCACAGCATCGTGTCAGCTGAGAAGGCATCTTTGATTGCTTGAAATGCATCTACCTGTGTTGGTACCCAGGATCATGTAGTTCTGTCTTGGTCAGGTCTCTTAGGGGTTGTGTCAGGGTGGTGAGATCTGTGAGGAAATGCCTGTAGTAGTTGATCATCCCTAAGAAGCTGCTGACTTCTGTCACGTTAGTAGATGGGGACTCTTCTTTGATGTCTATGACTTTTCAGGGGTCGGGAGCAACCCCTTCTGACGCGAACACATGCTGAAGAAATGTAGTTTCTGCTTCAGAAATTCACACTTTTCCTTGTGAAGCATGAGGCCAGATTCTTGGATTTTCTGGAGAACTTTCCGCAACCGCATGTTGTGTTACAGGATGGTCTGCACATGTATACAGAATGTCGTCGCTGAAGTTGACAACACCTGGGAGGTCAGCCAAGAGCTCATGGATGGTATTCTGGAACACATCTGCATCACTGGAAATGCCAAAACTCAGTCTCTTGCAGTGTCTCAGACCCATATGGGTCAAAAGGTGGTGATATACCGGGATCCTTTGGCCAGGACGAGCTGGTGGTATCCTGACTGCAGGTCTAATTTGGAAAACCAACTGGCTCCAATGAACTCAGAACATTGATTGTGGGATTGAGGTGCCCCTCCTTCTGGATTGCCGCATTGGGCAGTTGCATGTCCACACATATTCTCAGCTCTCCTGGTTGTTTTGGCTTCCTAGCCACAACAATTAGGGACACCCATGGTGTGGGCCCTTCCACCTTCTCAATGATTCCAGCTGACTCTAGCTTGTCTAGTTCACATTCTATAAGAAGCCGCAGGTGGAAGGCTATGAGCCTATGTCGGAGGGCAACTGGTTGCACTGAGTGGTCTATGTGCAGTTTGACCTCTTTATTTTTCAAACAGCAGATGCCTTCAATTACTTGTGGGAATGCATCCAGGAAGTCTCTTATGGATTCTATCTAGATGCCAAAGGCGAACGTCACAATTCCAAGAGATTTAGCAGTGCGACACACGAGAAGGGTACCTTGGCCCACGTCTGCAATGTATACTTGAGCCTTGATTGCCTGGGAGCCATGGCGTATGATTGTCTTGATTCGTCCGTTCATTGCGATCGGTCGATCTTGTCTTTTGTTGAACACTTTAGCTTCATCTGGCTTCAGGCAGTGAGGTGTTGTTAGTCACTGGTAGTTGGCACTACCTGTGCCCACTATTGCAAGGACTGAGTGCTCTCCCATTTGTATCTGGTATTTGGGGAGTCCTCTGCCAGTTTGGGCGGTGGTGTTAATGGTGAAAATGGAGTAAATTAAATGTTCTTCTTCTTCATCATCATCCATGTCACTGCCTCTTTCCTGAACCTCTAGAGCAGCATTGACCGTGGTCTGCGAGGGTCTTCCTCTGTTTGAGCGGCACACCTTCATGAAGTGATTTACTTTGCCGCAACCCGCTCACTTCTTCACTCTTGCTGGACATTCTGTGTGGCAGTCCTCTACAACAACCATATGTTCTCGGCATTGGTGTTGTCTTCCTGGGTTTCTGCCTGGTGGGCTCCAACATGACTGTATTGTCTCATGGTCAGGATGTCAGCTAGGGATCTCCCTGACTCTTAAAGGTTGCATTCATGTAGTTTTGTTGAGGTGCATCCTTGAATAATATGTCCTCTGATTTCTTCGTTCTCTGGTGAAAGCACACGAACTGTCGAGTTCTTTGAGTAGCATGTAGAGCATGTCAATAGACTCATCAAGTTGCTGCCTAGCTTGTCTAAACACAAACCTCCCATAGTCGATATTAGCCATGGGATTGAAATGGGCATTTAGGACTGCAATCAGGGTGAGGTGTGTCTTGGGTTCGGCTTCCACAATCATTTTAGATATCCGGTGTATGTCCTTTCCCCATAGATGTAATATCATGGTTCTCTTCTGGACATTTTCTACTTTAGTCGCCTCAAAAAACAGCAGCACAAACAGCGGCACTCTCTCCACCCAGTCTATCCATCTAGAAGCCTGAGCTGATGGAGCACCCTCTATGACGAAAGGCTTAATGGATGGTATGGTAGCCATTGTGACATGGTGCTGGTAAGTGCTTTACTGAGTTTTGGCTTCTTTGTAAGTGTGTTCGCAGGGTCAGTGGGCAGCTACCTGGTGTCACTTTCTCTGTTGTGGTAATTGTCTTCACTGCTGTGTCTGTTGATGTAGTTTCATTGGTGCCTAGTGTTCAGTGTCATAATAACATATTATGTTTTTTTGTTTTACTTTGCTTTTCTTTTCTTTCCTTTTGTTTGGATAAGGGCTCTCACCTTGCTAATCAATGGTGTGCTGAAGTGGTGAGTGCACAAACGGCTTCTTTTGATACGCTGCCTCAGCGCCTGGCTTCACGAGCTGACTAAGGGCGGGCCACACTGCTCTCAGAGGTCCCTTTCCTGGAAGGGCATGTCTGCCTGGGCTGATTGTTGCCTCCTCATATCAGTCTTCTCCCGGGGGGGAGGGAGCACACATGATTACTACTGCACTGGTCCAACAATCAGGATGGGGGCTTTGGTGATCGGTTGGGCTCCGATCACGACACAACATAATTTGCAGGCCCAGATGGGTCAGATCACGCACACGGCATGATCAACCGCTTGCCTCAAAGCTAGGCGGGTGGCCGCCACAGCAGATCCTACATGGAAGGTAAGACACCCTCATCTCCAGTGTTGTGTAAGCCACTGGCATTTGGCCTACACAGTGATGATGAAAGTAAATAATGGACACTGACACCGCTTGCACTGATCAGTCAAGTCCGGCAGGCTGGTAGCTCACAATTCTTTCCTAACCACACCTGCCGGCCTTATGGCTTTATTACACATAACCACATGACCAAGGAGTCCACACTAAACATATCAAATGCAAAGGGCGAAATGCAAACCTCCCTTACACTTCAGTCAGACATGGTAGTGCTTGAGACCCAGTTACATCACTGGTACTACACTACACGCTAATTGTAAGGGGCATTCCAAGGGTGTCCCTTCCTAATAGCGACTTGCAGGCCCATGTAGGATTGTTTTGTGGCAAATCGTGACCAGCCTCATAAATATTAATGAGTCAGGTCCCTTGCGACCCATTTGGGAATCGCTAACAGTGTTTCAGACACTGTTGTACATTTTGTTTTGCGACTCATAATTTGTGATTCGCAAACAATCGAAAATTGAGAGTCGCAAAACAAATTGTTGTACATCTGGCCCAAAACCACTTTCCATCTTCCTGGCAACACCCCTCCATGACTCTTATGATACTGAAAGGCAGAAAATTAGGTGTGGACATAACTGGCACAATTCGAGCTAGCATAATTACTTGTAAACCAAACAATTACTCCTAATTACGCTTAGTTGTATGAAAAGTGTAATCCAGCACGTAGCTCTATTTTCTTAGTGCAAAATGCATCCTTGCGTCCCAAATAGCCCAGAGGATGCATTTTGTGCTATGAAAATACCACTGCATACTACAGGACAGGAACCACAGTAGCCAGCAGATGTTAACTCTCAGTTACTTTTTTGTTCCTGTTCCTAAGATTTTTGCCCCACATTACTCTTAATTTCTCAAACTGGAGTAATAGCGTAATTTCTTATCATAAGAGTAATGACTAACTACTGAAATTACTCCAATTACTCTGGCATTTTAAAGAAACTTCTATCAGTGCTACTGAAAAGCCTAAACCCTGCAGGCCCCACCTTTTCTCTCACATGGTTAAATTGTTTTTTGAAGTTATCTTATCTTGAGGATACACCCAGGAGGAGAAGAGCAGATTTGAGAAAGAGGGTTCAGCCTGTGGGAAGACTTTTAAAACATTATATGGATCTAGTGTAATGGAATGTAAGAGAGAGACAAGTGACACAAAGGAGTGGACTCAAAGGGAGACACAGTGTAGGAGACAGGAAGGACTGAAGGGCAACAGAGGAACTAGGTCAGGAAGGAGACACACTTCTGACCTCAGCGAGTCAGAGTGGGTGCTGCTGAAGCAAAAGCATGCAACACAGGCCAACATGAGATACAAGGTGGAACCAATGCACATGACATCTTGAAAGGGATCGATGATACCAGCAAAAGCTAATGTCGGAGACCTAACACACAACATCTCACACTTCAAGACACACCACCAAGTTCCTGGCTGAGACTCAATCGAATCTGAAAGTGAAGATTTTTGAGGTATATGGAAGTGGGACTAAGAGCAACTGCACAGGTGAGAAATCCAGTCAACCACGACAGGCAAGAAGGACACTGTCAGACCTGACAGCCTTACAGTGGTCTTCCCCCAAACTTGTTGCCTGCCTGCCTCACATGTTTGCGGATTTCATTTTGTTGGCCATATGACGTTAAGCACTTTACCACTGCTGTTCAGTGCTAAAGTGCACATTCTCTCTCCCTAAAACATGGTTTAATTGGTATATGTGTAATTGGCATAATTAATTTCATATAAGTCCTTAGTAAAGTGCCCTACATGTGCCCAGGGCTTGTAAATTAAATACTACTAGTGGGCCTCCAGCACTGCTTGGGCCACCCACTTAAGTAGCACTTTAAAACATGCCCCAGTCCTGCCGTTGCAGCCTGAATGCAGTATTTCACTGCCATGTTGACATGACATTTAAAAGCCCGTGCCAAGCCTCAAACTCCCTTTTTATTATATATACATATAAGTCACCCCTAAGGTTGGCCCTGGGTAGCCCATAGGGCAGAGTGCTATGTAAATAAAAGGAAGGACATACACTTTTAAGTTTTACATGTCCTCGTAGTGAAAAACTCACAAATTTGTTTTTCACTACTGTGAGGCCTACCCCTCTCATGGGATGACATTAGGGATTCCTTATTACACTTAATAAGTTGTAATTCCTGATTGAGAAGCAGTAGACCTGCCATGTTTAGTACCTATGGAACTGTAATGACAAATCCTCTTTAATGGCAAAGTCAGATTTATTATTACAATTTTGAAAATGCCACTTTTAGAAAGTTGGCATTTTCATACTCCTAGCCCTCTGTGCCTGCAACCTGTCTCCAATAGACGTCTGGGACAGCCACACACAAAAGGAGTTTAGGTATGTGTAATGGACCATCATATTCTGATAGGACATCCTGGGCAGGATGGGAGAGAGGGACGGGCTGACAATTACACCTAAATAGGCAGTGTCTTGTCCCCACATAAAGGGTTCCATACCCCCTTGTAGTGCGCCTGGAGCCAGAGCAGGAAGGGAGGACCTCTGTGCACTTCAACACCCTTCTTTGAAGTCTCCCCCACTTCAAAGGCACCACTGGACATAAGGAATGAACTGCTGACAATACCAACTCAGTATACTTCTGGACCTGCGGATACTCTGCCAGGTAGAAGGGCTGCTGTGCTGATACAGGGACAACTATACTGCTGGACTGCTGCTCTAGAAGAACTGCTTTCTTTCTGTGCTGTCCTCCTACCTTCCTTGCCTGTGTTGGAAGAACTGGGCCCACAGCTTCTGAACCCAGAACCAGAGTGAATCCAAGGGCTTGCTGACTTGCCGCTTGCTCTCCTGAAGTCTCAGGGACACAAAAGACTTTCAACTCATCACCTACAGCAGCTGGCCTTTGCTTGCTGTAAGTCTTGTCTTACCAAGTGGAGCCAATCCAGTCCTGGGCCCTTGGAAGTTGGTATAAAGTGCTGCTCTAGTAAAAAATGTACGCATCGAAGCTGTTGCACAGCTCTGAACAGGTGCATCTCTATTGACACTGAAGCATTGCCACTTTTGCAAGGATCATGTACACTGCATGGCCGTTGACACTGGCGCATTGCTGCTGCTGTGATGAATGGGAACATCGCATTGCTGACTGCGTGATGCATCACCTCCATTCTAATGCATCATTGGCTTTGTGTGCCTAGGAGCCAAAGCATCGCCTACACGTGCAGGAACAACACAAACGTCGACACAACTCTGAATCAAGGTACAGTTTTCAGCAGGCCAAGGCTGGTCCATGTATTTGACCTGTGTCCCATAGTGGTTGACCTGACTTTTCAAATTTGACCGGGTCTAACGAGACCAGGTAGCCCCAGTTGGAGCTTTATGCTTCTAAACACTACAACTAAGTTTTTTCTTTAAAAATTATTATCTCGAGTTCAACTAGTTTGATTTTTATCATTTTGGTCTTGTTTTGTTTATTAAATTAAGCTCCATTTTTCTAGCTAGGTGTGCTATCTTTTTAGTGTGGTGTTTTCACTGTTTTACTCTTTGAAGTGTTGCACAAATACTTAACATATTGCTTCTTAAGTTAAGCCTGACTGCTCTGTGCCAAACTACCAGGTGGTGAGCACATGTTAATTTAGGTTGTGTTGATGACTTACCTTGACTAGGATTGTAGCTCCTGCCTGGACAGGGTGTATCCCTCTGCAAACCAGAAACCCAATTTCTAACAGACCCTCAAAAGACCAACAAGACTCATTGTAGACATATAACCTAAGGAGGCCTTACCAACCATCCAATGTTCCTTCCAACAAAGGGAGGTGACATAAGTGAGCCAAAAGAGGGAGATACCATTATACTGCAAGCAGGAAAGTCAGCAATTCATCTGACCACCAGATGCATCACCCAGGGCAGAAAGTGTTCACAGGACAAGTTGCAAAAAGCAGTGGGCCCAAAGGGGGACATAGGGAAAGGAACAGAAAGGACTGTAAAACAGAAGAGGGGCTAGGCCAGGAAGGAGATGCACACACATGTTGTACTCCAATCTAACAGACCAGTAAAGAACTTTACATCCCTACCTGGCAGCTGTGAGTCCTTTCCTTCTAGGTCCAGCCCCCTAGCCTGCAAAGACCGACCATGGGGAAAGCTGGAACATATTGCATTAGTGGTGGTGCTCAGGCCGGTCAGACGTTTTTGGAGGTCCTGGATCAAAAACTAAATGTGAGCCCTACTTCTTGTTATTATGCCAGGTGGCATAAGCACCTGATTTACAAGTATAAAGATGCCCTCAAGAGAAAACATTGCATGTAGAGCATCTTTATAAAATTCCTTATAAATGTGTAAGGAGTAGCAGTAACACCGGGCCCTGCAAAATGTGAGGGTTGGGGCAGAATGCCCTGTCTCCACCCCTTGAGATGGCTCTGGTGGTGCTTAAAGGCTTTCTTTCTCTAGCATCAGAGTGCAAGTTAAAAGGTTATCTCCTGTATCTGTTTACGACCAAGGAGAAGCAAAAGAAGGCCACAAAAGGCTTCATTTACTGATTTACATCTAGGGCTTTTTTTTATTATTAGCCATTTTGACTAAAGGCCTTTCAGTAATGTTAGGTATATGTAAGCAAGAACTCTTATGGTTACTTGCTAAATATAATATATTTTCAGAACAGATACTATGTAAGTGAAATAAATAAATAAATAACATAAAGTTACTACAACAAGTGCCAATAGGAAGATTCTGCCAATTTTGATTCCTACTGCAGAGACGAGATAATAACATTCTTGTACATCAATTGACAATAGAATGCATATTGGCCTAATGCTCACAAAAGAACCTTTGGCATTTCACCTGACAAATCCTGAAACTTTGTCCACATGGAATTTCTAATATTTAGTTTATTCCCTACAACATCTTGAAAAAGCCACAGAACTGCGTGTCAGCTAGGGGGAAAAAACATGTGCTGCCCTAAGTGGCATGGGTATGCCCAGACCTGGGCCCCATGAACACTTTGTCACTGGAACCAGGATGTACCTGGCTGAAGAGCCCATAACTAGGGCAAAACCGGTCCGGTGTTGCTTGTGTTCCAACTCATGGAGGACCTAGCCTGGCAGTTTGGGCTAGACTGTTTTCATGTGGAACAGGGTCAAGGTTGATTTTCATATGGCTGGGTCCAAATTGAGGTGGCATGGTGAGAAAAAGAACAATGGGTTAGGATACTACCCTGAGTGATCACCAGTGGTTAGACAAATTGAAGCATTCCCCCTTCACCTTTTGTGTGTTTTATGTACTGCCCTAAGTGGGATGGTTATACCCAGAAGTGGGTCACATGCTTACTGTGTCACAGGAACCAAGTTGTACCTAGCTGATAAGCCCATAACTACTGTGAGACCGATCCTGGGTTGCTTGTGTTCCGGTTCAGGGAGGACCTGTTCTGGCTGTTTGGGCTAGACTGTTCCAATACAGAAGAGGGTCAAGACTGATTTGCATATGGCTGGGTCCAAACTGAGGTGGCATAGTGACTAAAAGAACTATGGGTTGGGATGGTACCCTGAGGAATGGCCAGTGGTTAAACAAATTGCAAGCATTCCTACCATTATCTTTTGTGTGTTTCGTGTACCCGCCTAAGTGGCATAGATATGCCCAGACATGTGTTCCATGCTCACTGAGTCACTGAAACCAAGCTGTACCCGGGTGACGAGCCCATATTAAGGGTGAAACCAGTCCTGCACTGCTTGTGTACTAGTTTAGTGTGGACCTGGCCTGGCAGGTCGGGCTGGATTGGCCCCATGAGGAACAGGGGCAAGGCTGAGGTGGCATGGTAAGCAAAAGAACAATATGTTGGAATGCTACCATGAGTGATTGCCAATAGTTAGACAAATTGCAAGCATTCCTTCCATCACCTTTTGTGTGTTACATGTACTAACCTAAGACACATAGTTATGGCCAGAAATGGGTCCCATGCTCACTGTGTCACTGGAGCAAAGCTGTACCCATCTGATGAGCCCATAACTAGGGCAAAACCGGTCCTGTGTTGCTTGTGTTCCGGTTCAGGGAGAACCTGGCCTGGCAGTTTGGGCTGGACTGTTTCCATAAGGAAGAGGGTTAAAGCTGATTTGCAGATGGGTGGGTCCAAACTGAAGTGGCATGGTGAGCAAAAGAACTATGGGTTGGGATGCTAACCCGAGCAATTGGTAGTGGTTAGACAAATTGCAAGCATTCCTCTCATCATCTTTTATGTGTTTCATGCGCCCTCTTAAATGGCATGGGTTATGCCCTGACATGGGTCCGATTCTCACTGTGTCACTGGAACCAAGCTGTAGCTGGCTGATGAGCCCATAACTAGGGCGAAACTGGTCCTGGTTGCTTGTGTTCCAGTGCAGGAATGACATGACCTGGCCTGGCAGTTTGAGGACTGTTCCCATGAGGAACAGGGACAAGGCTGGGGTTGGCATGGTGAGCAAAGAATGATGGGTTGGGATGCTACCCTGAGCGATTGCCAGTGGTTAGACAAATTGCAAGCATTATTTTCCTCACTGTTTGTGTGCTTCAGGACGAAACATGTTTTGCCTGGTTCACCTACCCTATAGGAGTGTAAAAAAAAACTTTTCTTGTTTCAAAAAAGCTTCCCAGATTAACGAACTTCAATCCAACAGCAAATGTATCACTGGAGACTAACTAGAATAATTTTAATACTGTCATGACTGTCTACCTAAACAAATTACACTAAGTTAATTCTTGTGGGAGGAAGGGATGTTGCCCACCCATTAGTTTGGACAGTTTATAATTTAACTGAAGCTATTAAGGGAAGCATAGCCTCTGAATGTTATTCCTTTGTCTTTGGGAATAAAGTTATTAAAAGTACAGCTCATTTATGATACAATGAGTGTTGCTTACTATGTTCTTGTGTTGTAGAGATGTGTAAATAAGTAGTAATAGCTTATTTTATGTAGTGCTCACTACTGCAATTGTACATTTTCTCAGTGCTGCAATAGCCAATTTGTTCAATAAATCTCTTAATGTCAAGTCAGTGAGGTGTTAGGAAAACTAGGGTGGGGAAAAAAGACAAAGTAACATTGATTTGGTTAGATGGGCAGCCCAGAATATTTTTCTATGTATTTATCTATCTCTTCCAGTTCTTTTGATGATACAGGACTGTGGAACCATTACGTTCTCCACAACCAACTATGATGCAGTCATTATTTACTCCTGTTTCACAATGCTCACTCCTCTTAATCTTTTCAAATCTCTCCATCAGATCACTTATAGACCAGCTTCTTTATTTAGCAAAGCTACAGTATTCTTGCAGGAGACTTTCTGGGACTCATGTCCAAGGATTTATGCCTTGTTTGTTATTACAATATTTCAGCTTCACTTTATTAAGGTTAGACCTGTACAGCTTGCACTTTGCTATTCTATTTGGGCTATACACAAGAGTGCTGGAATCCAATAGGATGTTTTTGGATTAATGGGATATGATTATGGGTGCATCCTCTGCTTGCCGCCTTGTTGTCTGTGACTTTCCAACAGAAGAGTCTTGGCCTCATGACTTCTAGTTGTTTTTGCATGTATGAACAATTTCCTGGGGAGGGCCACTTTGGAAAATTTCTCTAGCAATCACCCTGTTTCTTTCCATTAGGTTTTCATGTGATTCTTCATTATGGTGTGAGATTACCCCTTCCTGATGGCCAAATGTTCTTCCTTCTTTCCTACATTTTTGGGATTCTGGGATTCTAAAGGTACCAAGAGTTTGTGGATTTCCCTGGAAAGCCAAGAAAATGGCCAAAGCATAGTAAAATGTTGTTTTTGTTGGAAAATGGGAAAAGGTGCTGTACAAAAAGCACATGTTTTTTTCCTAACAAGGAGATGTACGACAGTGGATTATTAGCGTTGGTGGACAAATGTCTGCCTCAAAATATAAAGCTACCATCTGCTAAAATAAACAAGTAAAGGGAAATATTGAGTAAAATAAAACCAAAACAACACAAATCAAGTACTGGGAACAGAAACTATGATATTTTAAAGTTTTGAGTAAAAATAATACCAAAAAGCATTAAGCAACAATGACAGTCTATGGGAATGGTAGGCTGGGAATAAGGTACAATTATAGGCCAACCATGATGGAGCCCAGATAGAATACACCAAGTGGATTGGCCCCAGTGAAAGTTGAAAAGTTTGAAAAAATTCCCACTTCAGAAAGGGACTTTGATGACAATTCAAGGGTTTTCTCCAAAAAAATCACAAAGTCCAAATGCAGAAAGAGACTTTGGGCGTGATTTAGATCTTGGCAGATGGAATACTCGGTCACAAACGTGTCGGATATCCCATCTGCTGTGTTATGATCCCCATAGGATATAATAGGATTGTAATACAGCAGACAGGATATTCGTCACATTTGTGATGGAGTATTCCCCTCCACCAAGATCTAAATCAAGACCATTGTCACTTTTTGGGGAAAAAAATCCTCTGTGAGTGGGATGCTGCTGAAATTTTATCCACTGCTGTGGAACCAAAGGGCAGATACGTGAAGCAGGTTTGTCCCAATGGAGCTTTAGAGTTTTTTCCCTGATAATTTTCTAGGTCCTAACACAGAATGAGACTAAGGGCCCCATTCTGACTTGGCAGTCGGACAAGCCAACTGCCAAAGCCATGGGGAGGAGGCTGCCATCATGCTGGCCTCCCCCCTAGTCGTATTCTGATGTTTCCACCTGGGTGACATATTACGCCCAGTGGAAACAGTGCCATGGCATTGGCCTTGGCTCCCTTAAGGGATCCAAAAGCCAATGTCGTCGCACAACAGCACCCTTGGGATGCGCACTGTCTGCAGTGCAGACAGTGCGCATCCCGAAGGTGCTGTCAGGGGGGGGCCTGCCATGAGCATGGGCAGTGCAGGGGCCCCCTGTGGCCTCCAGCACTGGCGTTCCACCAGCCATTTCATGGCAGGGACCCTGCCATGAAAAGGCTGGCAGAAGGAGGACTCATGATCAGCATGGCAGTGCTGAACTCAGTGCCTCTGTGGCTAACCATGACTCTGACCCCAACCACCCTGTCACAATCTATGATCCTGGCGGTGGCGGCAGTACCCTGGTGTTTCGACTGCTAGGGTAGTAATCTGGCAACCGTATCGCTAGGAGTGCAGTGCTCCAACCACCACCACAGGTTTGGCAGTCCTCGGACTACCAAACTCGTAATAGGGCCCTTAGTTGGTTCATGGGTAAAAGTTTCCGGGTGCATCCCCACACACTTTTTCATTAGCTCCCGTCTGCCTTGCTGCAAACAGGAACAAAATACAATGCACCAGGGTAATGGCAAGATTACCGAAGTCTTCAGTCACACTAAGCAGGGGCTTTGAGGGCTGGGGTGTGAAAGTGTCAGAGGGAAATCACAAGTGTCCTCTCTCTCTAACATACAGTTTAAAGCAAGCCCTGGACCCATAACAAAACAAGAGACAGAAGTCCAGTACTTTACAAAAATTACCTGAGTTGTGGATGAGAGTATCTGCAGTTAAACCTGGACATTTACTAGAACTATATACACCCATGGAGGTTCAGGGAAGTCTGCCTTGCATTAATCCCACAGCAATTTGTTGCCCAAAATTCCCTGCAAACGGCAAACATTTCTGTGACAGAAACTTTGTGAATCTGTGGGGATGCACAAAATTTCTGTCATCCAGCATTCCCACTCTTCTCCCGATAAAAATGTTACCTACTTGTGTGGCTCTGCCTTTTTAACTACAAACATGGAGACATCAGCATTTCCTGTCATACAATGACCTGTTTTGGCCATGGAGTAGATGTGATATTCGGGTCAGGCCTCAACAACTACTTAGGGAAACCAACTAAGTCCAGACATTTTTTAAAACTAGATATCAAGGGGAGAGCAGGGCGATGAGACTTGTGTGGATATCACACCTTTTCCCCTGCCTCCAGTGCCCTGCAAACCTCAAACGTTTCCTAAAATCACACTCTTCTGTGACAGAAACTACAGGAATCTTCAGGGATCCACACAATTGTTATCACCAAGCAACCTGCACTTTTCCTTATAAAAACACTGCTGCAATTCTGAGGTATGGTATTTGAGCCAAGGCCCAGCCATCACTGAGAGAAACCTACCAAATGCAGAAATCCTTAAAACTAGACATCGAAAGAAGTCTAGGGTGGTGTGTCTTGCATGGATCCAATACCCACAATGCCCTCAAACCTAAAAATTCACTTAACATCACTTATTTTACTCACATTTCTGTGATAGAAACTTCCAAAATCTGTGGAAATTCCCTAAACTTCTGCCACCCAGCATTCCCACATTTCTCCCAAGAAAAGCATGGGCCTCATGATGGTTCTTTACCCACAATAGTCTGTAAACCTCAAACTGTGCCTTAAATCATGCATTTTTCTCACATTTCTGCCATGGAAATGTCCAGAATCCATATATTGTCATCACACAGTGTCCCTACACATGTTGTGATAAAAATAGTATCCCATTTATGTGGGTGGGCCTAGTGCTTGCAATAGGAACACATCAAAACAAGGTGCCAAGTTTTCATGGTCCCTGGGTTGATCTGTCTGTTGAAGATGCTAGCCCCACCCAGATAAGTGGGGTACTGTTTTTATCAGGATAAGTGTAGGAATGCTGAGAGGTCAAAGGCAAGATAATGCACTTTGCATTGAGGAACTGAATGACAATACACATCATGAGGAATGTAGGTTGACATTTGCATCAGATGCAATGTCAGCTTTTTATACCAGATGCTTGTCTTATGTGCAGCATGTGTAGCTGAAACTCTGGTCTTGCTTGTCAACCCAGCCCATGCATTTATTATAGTCCAGAATGCAAACAGGCTTCTGGACTTCTGATTATGGTGATGTTGTCTTATTGTGTATGGGGGGCAAAATAAACACTTGCCTGCAATCTTAAAATTTGAGGGCTAGCATTACCTCACAGCGTAAAGCACTGCCCTTCCCTTTTATAAGCTTTTTAGTAACCAGCTCCAAGGAAAACCCCATTCCTTTGCAAGTTATGGCTATGGAAAACAATTCCCTGAAAAGCTGAATTGCAGAGTAGAAATTTTCTAGGTGATGCCCCTTCTTCCATAGGAGATGCACAAAATCCCAAACAATTGTACCACTGGCAGACAAACACCCAGTGACTCAGGTGATGAAATCCTGCAGTCCCTCCCTTTGTAGACTCATAGGCTCTAGGTATGGCCAGTAATAGCTTTCACATCGAAGGCACACAGCGACACCATACCAAGCTCATTTTCTCTTAATGTACCTCTTACACAGCAACCATGCTTGAATAACACCAAGGACTCATCCACAACCATGTTCTGCCCAGGTGTATACATTTCTTTAAAACATATTTCAAAGTGATCCAACTCAGGATGAACTTTGAAAAGATAGTTAGAGTCTGGATGGTCTTTGGGAAAGGCCTTCTCGTTATCAGTGAAATGTAGCATGAGCTGCAGAAGCAAAAAAGGATCTCTTTGGAGAGCAGCAGACAACAATGGTTTGCTCCACAGTGGGTCACGAGACCAGAAAGAGAGCGCAGGTGGCTTGTAAATAAGCCCCATCAGAAGTGTATAACCCCAATACTTCACCAAATCCTGGATACTGGTTGGAGTCCACTGACGTACTCTTGAATGGAAATTAGCCCGCCGATGTTCTGCATAAAAATCTGGTTGACATAGGGATTTCATTGAATAACCATGTTGCTGAGAAAATCATTATCTACAAACAAATTGAAAAAATAAACTGGAGTGGAATTATATGTGTCACAGGACAACCAGCAATAACAGGAAAAAGGTGATTGTACATGTTGAATCTCATCCTGAGCAATCCATATCAGCTGATCCTCCACCTTTGCTCCAGCAGGCACAAGTCAGGCTGTTGTTAAGCTTGAGGTGCCCTTATCCTTGGAGGTTCCACTTCCTACTAAACAGACAAAGACACTGACTCTGCAACAACGGGTGTTTTGCCATCATCGGAGAAATCAAATTCACCTGAGATTTCCTCTCTGGTAAGAAAATCCCTATGAGAACCATTTCCATCTTGAACACCCTATGTGTGTCACCATCCGAATCCTCATCAGATCCAGTTCTGAACTGGATTCCAGAATCAGCACCAGTGCTGCAGCAGCAAACATGCTATGTGATTTCATATTTGTGAGAGCAAGAATCCAAAAGGAAAATAGCCCAGAAACAAACACACTGAAACCATATCTAGTGAAGCGTAGTACTGATTTTGTTTGAACAAAGCAACAATCAGGTTTCTCTGAAGTAGCAGTGGAAAAACAAGAGTCCCACCATAGTAGAAAAAGCACACAATGCAATAATAATAAAAAATCACCAAAAAGATTTATATGGACTAAACAATGACACAAAGTAAAATTGAACAAAATCGAACAATGCTTTCTAATACAAAACCTATGCTAACTCTAAATTAAAAACAACCAATACTGTAATAAAGGGAATTCTCTAATTGAACACGCACAATATCTGTAGAAACAAAAGACAAACTTACATCAAAAAACCAGCTTATCACTGCAGTCCAACATATCTCAATAATATGCAATATGAAACGCTGAAAAAATTTAATAACAACATATACGAAATAAGCACACTAGGAATGTCAGTAACATGAACAACATTCTAGACATTCAAGGTACACTGCTATCACTATTTCAAAAGCTGTGCATACCATTTTCACACACTTTCACATAAGATGACAATACTGTTTGTACATGTGACATTTGCCCAGTGTGCTCTGGGCAGTGGCAACCGGATAAGCATGCAATCTTAAACATATTTATGACACACTAACAAAGCAACGTGAGAAACTCACACTGCCTTCAGTCTCATCTCCAGAGTTATTATTTTGTGCCCCATCACGAACACATGGAGGCAACTACTTCACTGTCTCCACTATACAATGACAATGGTCAAATGTGGAAAGAAACAGGACTGAAACACACCAACGGGGAAAAGCAAATGATTTTAGGGAATTAGTAAAGTGTGATTTTTTTGCACCCATTCATGAACACTCACCCACAACTTGACTACCTGGAGCAACTCAGTTCAGCGTGTACACAATGCAAGGCTCATATATGGCATGAAAGAGTGGTGAAACACACCATCCAGAAGAAGCAATACACATTTAGGGTTTGCAGGATGACGTAAAGGGTAAAATGAAAGTAGGGGCTGTATCACTTTTTATTTGGGTAGTATGAAGTGCAACTGGCCTAGTGAGCAATCTGGAAGTGGTAGAAGGCTGATTTGATGGACCACTTTTTAGGTTGTTTGTAGGGTTGTTTTATTGGCAGGTGGGACATTTTTTCTTACTTTAGATTTAACTGATATTACCACAAACGTTGCCTGCAGCAAGCACAAATGCATGTTGTCTTCCGTACCCTGCAACACTTATACCTCTTTTCCCTTGCAGGTTTATATTGCACAATCTTGGCCCAAAGCAATTAGGACCAGATTAAATTAGAACCACATTACATTACACAAGGTTAGATTATTTTGTTTTTGCGTGGTATACAGTGTGCCTTTACAAGTTTAAAACTTTCCCAAATTCTAAATGGTGGGGGGCACAGTTACCCCTCGAAAGTGTATCTTTTTCAGCCCTGCCAAGTGCCAGGCATCAGGGGTTAGACCAGACTTCTCCAATGACTGGCTCATGAGCTACTGGTAGCTCTCAAGCTACCTGCAAGTAGCTCTCCTGTGTGTAGCCCAGCCTACTAAATTTGAAACTTTTGTTTGGTTAAATTAGTATATGTATACAAAAACTGAGAGTGTAAATTCAAGAAGGAAGATATTTGTCTTTCCAGCACTAATAACCTGATTATAAAAGAATTACGTTTTTTTCAAAATAGTTTTTAAATTGATATTGGAGTGATACGTTATGTATCATTTGGGAGACTTCTTACTAACACTATTACCCTGGTGCCACGGGCATTGCAGATAACACTGTTAGGTAATACCTATGTAGAGGCACTCCAAATTCATGTTTTTTTATATTACTGCTGGCAGCCCTGCCTGATCCACTGAGTTGACCACTGCTAGTAACCTTGCTTATGGTCGCCGCTAATATAAGCTTATCTGTTGTGGTAATTATTTTAATAGTAATAATATTAGTAGCTCAGGATGATTTTCATTCAACATGTGTAGCTCTTATTATAGAAAAGGTTGGAGACCCCTGCGTTAGACTAATGCATTTTTGTGCTTTTGTCGACATGACCATACTAAAATAGTCTCACATGTGCTAATTGTATTTGCCTTTGTATTTGAAACTATGGGACGGGGCTATATACAGCTGATGAAATAATTATCTGCTCCAAAGAAAAAGAAAATTCTGTGTTTACTGATGAGGACAGATAGAAGGTGGGTTGATGCAAAATACAGAGCATGCGTAGGGGACAAAATGACAAACTGTATTCATAAAGATAGAGTGATAAGAAAGTAATAAAAAGAAAGGTAATGATGTGTGAAATATGTAAACGGAGAATTTCAGAAAGATGTTAGGAGTGAAAGGAAATAACTGGTGAATAGAGGGAGGGAGTACAGAGCTAAGTGGAGTGAAGCCCTTGGTAATGTTCAATTCACACTCTATGTTTTTTCAGAAACATTTTCAATTCCAATTATCCACAACAACATCTTTTATATTACTCATTCATCTGATACTGCTACCAAGCACTGACAAAATCAATAGGTCTCCTTGTTTATTGATATGTTCACTGTTGTGTTTTATTTATATGCGTGCAATCACAGATATTTAAGAGAGGCACCCAAATACTAGTCATTGCTTTGATTGTGAGAAAGTGTCAAATATTTGGCAGTAGAATGTCCCTCATATGCATACTAACGATATTGGTGCTCTCCCGCATTATATGAACATAAGTACCTACAACACCAACACATGGACTAAAGTCACCCTTCAAAGTGTTGACAAAGTGTTTCAGTATAACAGGTGTCATGTGTCCTATGTAAGTATTTAAACTGCATCATTTTGTAATTTACATTACATTTGATCCTTTTGTTGAGATCACAACATCGATCCCATTAATAGTTAATCAAAATGAAATATTTATCCCGTTGCAGCACATACGTCACCACATTTTTAAAAACTTCTGCCTTAGAGATCAGTGCTGAAAGATAGTTTCATTTTTGATCTGTGGATGCATTATATTTATAATAAACTGAAGAGATGTTATTGCAAATGTGATGGTGCTGTGAGCAAAGTAAAAAATACACAAGTGACACAATGCATACTATGTCTGAAATCTTCATTAAAATTGCTTATATTCCATTTTTGTCTTTACAAACCTATTAGAAGACATGTAAGCGCGTAAAATCAGTTCCAAACGAATGTATGATGGAACAACGCATGCGCCAACCATGCATGCCTGAACAACGCAGTCGGAACAATGACCACGTTGTTTCCATGAATGTCTTTACCACGCATGCCTTTACAATGATTTTTCATTGATGTAAAACCCTCAGTTTTTCAACCTCACATTCAGATATGATCAATTATTGACCATTATTGGGCATATACCTGATTTTAGGAACAAAGCATATGTTCAAATGTTTGAATCTCTTGAAATTTCTACAAGTTGTCCCAACATATATCTCAGATAATGAAATACTAGGTATAAGCTCAGAAGTGTGGCACAAGAATATCATAAGCAAAGTATCAGCTGACAGAAATAGTGTGCCCCAAATATAACTACAAAAACATCACTCCATTGAAGGTAATAGAAATGAATGATACGTCTGTAAACTATATTTAGGGCCAATAGTTATATTAATTATATATTTGCTAATAATACATTCTGTTAGGAATGTCTTTCTACTAAAACATAATTCTTATAATATTAGATATGTACATTTGAAAATACATACAATTTGTGTTCACATCCTGACATAATCCTATTTATCTCACTTAGGAGATGATTCAGATTTCTGATTGTAAAAATTCCTCATCTTTATTAATATGTACACCAGTTCCCACCACCTTTTTGGTACCTGATTTAACATTTGATTCTAAAAATGGGGCATAAAGAGCACACATGGTTTTTATAGCCTTTTCGTGCCTGTTAGAGTATTTTCAGTGTTTGGTGCACTGATTAAAGACCAGCATTAAGGTGATGGTAATATCGAGGTCACACCTTATGAGCAACATTTGTTCTAAAATTATTTTCATCTACTTTTAGGTCTGGCTTTAGCCAAGACCTGCTGATTTTACTGTCATTATGTGTATAATATACTTACGTTCAGACATTTGAAATGATTTGATTTGATTTGACATACGTGATATCAGATTCAATATATAGTTTGATTAAAAACAGAGAAATATAAAAGTAGTAATGTATTGATTTATTTCACGATGACAGAGTTCCATACCATTCTGTATTTATTTTTTCAGGAATCTAAACAATATTTCTTACAATTCTTGAGCCATTCTATTTTATCTGATCACTGAGCATGCTGACATTCCAACTTTAAGTTGAACTAGAGTAAATCACATACGCTTTCTATGGTGAAAATGGGCAATGGAAACGTTTTAATATACCTGCGAACAAATACATTTGTAGGCTATCCCACCTTGGAACATCCTCTCCCCACCATGGGAGAAAATTTAGTCACATGAAAGCTGGGTGAATCATTTTATGGGTGTAAATTTTGTAAATTTCACACATGGCTTCACACTTGTAACAGAGGCTATTTGTGTTTATATGTTTAATTCTCTCTCTCTCACACACACACACACACACTCATACAGCTTTGTGAACCTGGTCCTCATTATGGAACTTTAAAACCACAAATTATTTGCATTTTTTCCAGTAACCAATTACAAAATGTTCTCTTTCTGTATGGACTGGTTTGTGCGCTTGTAGACGAGAAGAGGCTATGAATAGTCAATGTAACTGGTGTTAGACCACTAGATCGTGGCTGAAAAATTGACCTGCAATATCAAATATCAAAGCCACAATATGAACGACCTCTACATCATCAAGGTAAGTAGATGAGAGAAGACAGGACAGTTATATTTACCTATATATATGTTGATCCTCATGATATACTGGTAGTCGATATTATGGATGCAATCAATAAAATTTGCAGGTTGCTATTTCATCTACGATATTGTGGTATGCAGTACACTAGCAGATAAGGAAAGTTAGCATTTTCAACAGTGGCATCCAACTTGTTGATAGTAGTCTCTGGCAGTGCTATTTTTCCCCAGGGTACCACAAAGTTCTATTATGAAACAGAGGACATGGTATCCAACACCACAATCATCTACACAGTCTAATTTGTACTCACTTGCCATGTTTCCATCTGGCTGTCCGCAGGATTCATTAGATAATGATTAATTGATTCTTGAAACTTCCTCCTCAATGTACACGAAAACAACTCAATATAGCTCTGCACACATTATCGCTTCAAGAAATATGAATTCTCTTGAAAAATACAAACAGTGAGACATTTATACATATCAAACAATTCCTAAAAGAAGAAAATTATTTTTTGTCTTCTCCTCAGTCATCCACTTCACATTCAAACACAGCCATCCTTGATATATATATATATATATATATATACATATATATATATATATATATATAATATAATAATTACATTCATGGCCCACCATCTTGAAACCAGTCTACAAACGTATTTGATATTAATAATACAAAGTACGAGAGTTTTAAAAACATCAGCACTGTATACCGGTGGTATTGGCCACTTCTATAATCCGTTTCTTCAATATGCTCACAGTTGCCAATTGAAGTAAAAAATTGCTGTTACTGATTGGATGCTTTATTCATGCAGAAGGGACCTATTACTGCCCAGTTTTCATATCGAGCCCATGCTTCAAATCTTAAAGCGGTCAGGCTAACAATCCTCCAGTTGCCTGATTTTTTATTCTGGCAGTGCACTAAATGGTAAGAATATGGCATCCATTGCTGCCCAAAAGGTCATTTCTTTCTTTTATTGTAATGTCTCCCTTCACTTGAGCAGATTGTTTACTCCACTCTGTAGTTATAATAAAATACCAAGCAGTAGAGAAATGTCATCAGCCAGCACTGACTGGGGATATTCCTCTCTAAATTGGTCCACTCCCTTCACAGTTGTGCTCATAAATTTTTTATTTTGTTATACATGTCCTGATCCCCCTACCCCCCCAGCCATATAGATGATGGGCTAGCTTTGATTCCCTGTCCCACTGTGCTTGCAGGTTATGTAGCGGAAAGCAGAATAGCTTCATCACTAGTGAACAGTATAGAATGAAACTCATGAAAACACCTATGTGAGTTAGGCATGTCACCCTGGGAGGGAAGGTGATTATAATATGGAAGCAGGATTATAGGCCAAGATTATTAATGTTTTGATGTGTGTGTATGTATGCATGAATACATGTGTGTACAAGTAAAGCTTGCGCTACTGCTGCCTAGAATGAAAACACTCTACATATGGGAAACTTGCGTGATTCTGTACAAGAATGAACAAGAGGTGTTCCATCAGATTTGCTGGAGGAGCCTGATTTGAAGTACAATATAGACGCAGAGAAATTTCTGTGCCTGCTGTAGCCATAGCCTCATCCCCGGCTTCTCACTGATCAGTTGGGGCTTTTACTGTCTGTCTCACATACATTCTGTGCGCTCCTTCATAATTCACTGAGCAGCCATTTCCCTGGGGTCTCGTCAGTGTTCTAAGAGCACCTCTGAACCCATTTGCCAGGGCCTCCAGGCCCTTTTTTTAGTATGTCTGTAGCAGCTGTCTCTGAGGTTCACTCAATGTCCTCCAGATTTTCTATTTGCGTTGAAGAATGCTTACCTTTTTTCTCCTGGGGCCTGCAGACTCCAACTCCATCTCGCACCACCCGGAGAGGAGCCATGGATGCAAGGACCACACCACTGCTATCCACAATCCAAGAAAATAAAGATGAGGAGCGATTGAGGTGTGGGTAGTCAGCAATGGCTGATGGTGGGTAAATCTTCAAAGGTATTACCTTGTCCCATTCTCCACCTTCCCAGCCCCTAAGATTGAGTGGCACAGGACCTTCACTAGTAGTGTTGAGGATAAATACCAGATATGGTCTTTGTCTTCCGTATGCTGTGCTTTCCCACCATAGCCAAGAAAGCAATGCTCTGTTCTACCATGTCCTTCTGTCTTTAAAACACATATATGAAGATTTAGTGCTCCTCTATGTCTACAGAGCTTTTGCCATTGAAACACTTCATCGTCAAGTCACTGAAAAAACCCTCTATTTTGTGTTTCAATATTGGAATAAGAAGTATTCAAATTGCAAAAATGATTGTGTTTTTTTATTTTGGCCTCTCACTGAAAACCTCAAGGCGAACTTTGTTGCCACAACCGATTTCTTGTTTTCCGGCTTGTAGTCACAATTGGCATTAGGCTATAATTTCCCTAAGGGCCCCAGAGAGTTACTAACTCTAACTGTAATGGTTCTTGAAGAACCATAAACATTTTGCTTGGCTTGCGAGGTAGATGTGAGGATGTGTAGTGGCATTTTTTTAGTATAAAATCACCCTTTCTTCTTGGTTTGTGTTCTTTTAATCACTCCAATTTAACGTCTGTTTGTAACATTTAAAGCTTTCGCTCTAGAGTATATTGTATCCAAAATAATTTCTACCCCATTTTCTTTTTCATTTTACTCCACAATCACATGCCATATATCCCTTTTATACCTTGGTATTAACAATCGCTTCGCAAAACTGTTCTCTTTGATAGACTTTGGTATGTTGTTTATTGTGCTTCACTGATTTTCTTTTTATTAACCGCTTTGTATTGTGTAATTTTGCAATTCAACCATGGAAGAAATTAAATTTAAGGAAGTGAGCTTGGTGTTTCAAAAATATAAAAACTACTCTACTTATGAGTCATTTTACTAACTGCCACCAAGGTGTGTTTTAAAGACCATTTTTTCATCAACAACTCTTCAGATCACTAAGAAAACACGCATTTGCAATGCAATGGGTCTTGCGTTTGCTCGAGTTATAGCTATTAGCAGTGCAAACTCCTAACCAGACTTTTCTTGCCACAAAATGAAAAGCGATACAATTTCACATAAGGGAGACGATTTAAAGTGCCACATCATGAACTTGAAGGTGACTAATCAGAACAAAAAGACCGATCAGGTTTCACCACTGCATAGTAATAATAAAAAAAACAAGAGCGATTGCGCTGTGTAAAACCTTGGATTCGCAAAGGAGCACTGGGATAAACAATAGAATTAAACTGGTAGTCATGAAAAGCGCTCAGTCAGTGCCCAGCGAGATCATGCTGCCAGTGAAATAAAGAGAAAAAGTAGTTCAGAAACCATACCGAAAACATGGAGCCTCATATGTTTTCAATAGTTGGCTGGTGCTCTCGGTTGAGGACTAAACACTGGAAAAGCATGACTTATGCATGCCTTATACTAATGAAATCAAGCAAATCTAAAAGGCTTGCCCACAAACCAACAAAAGTGATGGGTGTGACATGAGCGTGGTTAAAAGCCCACAGGGAGATTACAACAGGGACAGAGTGTCTGCGCTCTCGACCCTAAAAAGAAAACAACCCAAAGAGGCAGGGTGAAGCAAGAGGCTAACAATTGCATAATTTAATATTATAACAAATGCAGGCATGGGCGGCTGCAGACATTTTTTCAGGTGGGACATACTTTTAACATCATCCATCCTGAGGCAGCGTAACCATACGGGGCCGTAGAGTTACGCTGCACTGTGAGCCTGCACACCAGCCTGTAGCCCCCCCCTTAGAACACCCATGAACACGTTCCACTTCCAGTAGTCTATAAACGTACATCCCTTTAATAATGGTTTAGTTGGTTTAGATGAGTGTTATTCAAAACATGAATACAATTGCAGAATTGAAAGACATAATATGTGAGACCACTACAGAGGTAGAAGGGGCACAAATGGGCTTCAATAAAAAAAAAGTGTGATTCTTTGCTGTGTTTTTTGTCAAATGAAAAGTCAAAACAAAGCAATTGTGTGTGTGTGTGATTTACTAGTCATTTTAAGTAAAGACATTTTTAGTAATGTCAAGGCAAACAACACTGGAAAGAATATGGACTCAGATAATGTTCCAGATGTTTTACGGCTGCTTGAACAGCACAACAATGGCTCGAAGTGTAAGTTTCCAACTTAAAAATATACTCATTTCACTAATTAAGTCATACTGCTTGACAGCTAGTAAAGACAGCAAGGTGTCTCCTGGCTGTCCATGTCACTGTCTGCTGTCAGAATGTATTTGGTTTCCATTTGACTTTACTGTACTTTATAAATTTCAGTGAAAGTAAGCAAACCTAACAAAAATAGGCTCATAGGAACTTCCATCCCTAATCTTAGACAGTGATGATAAATGACATTGTTTAACCCAGCAATGCTCTGCAGACTGTACTCACACCAAAACCTCTTGCAGGACTTTCTGGATAGATACTGCATTTATCTTCAGACACCACACAAGCAACCAATACATGCTCATGTGACGTTTTTGTTCCATGCATATAGAATTCCCCTAATAACTGTTGTGAGTGTTTTTCTATTTTGTAATGGACACATTTGTGACTATATTCACCCACAGAAATATGTTGTACATCGAAAGATGGTGTGTATTAAACTTTAACTAGAAATACATTTCCTTGCGATTTTTATAACATTTTAATGAACAATCCTAACTTTCTAAACCCTAAAATTACTTCAAAACAAATTTAGGGCCTGATTTAGAACCTGACGGAGGGGAATACTCCAACACAAACATGGCAGATATCCCATTCACCTTATTACGATCCCATGATATAGTATGGAGATTGTAATAAGGCGGAGGGGATATCTGTCACTTTTGTGGAATACTTCCCCCACCAAGATCTCAATAAAGCCCGTATTTTGATCTCAACTATTACAGGAGCTGCAGGTATACAATAAGAGACATATGTTTGTGGATGTGTATTATTGTTTTCTCTTTTTTACACCAATTTCCATATAAAAATCCAGGTCAAACCATATTCTATGTGCTGGAATTCCAACTTGAACAATATATAATGTATTCTATTTTTAAAATGTGGACATTTTCGTTCAGCAAATTTTCTGCATGAATTGTGAAAAGAAAGAGAGTCTTGTCAGTTTGTCATCCACAATAGTCTGATAATATGAATTATCACAAATACATTTTAATGTATGATTTGAAATGTAGAAACTCTGCGAAGTCTCAGACTGAGCACCAATAACAGATCACCGGCTATGTTACAGCTACCTACATTTGTTCCTCCTCTGACCGTGATACCAATCCTTTTTATGAAGTCAGTGATCTAGGTTTAATGAATGCTTTAACCATGGAAGTCCTGTCACTAAAGGTGGGCAAACATAAAGATGCCACCCCGCAAGGTAGCATGTTCATAATCTTTTATTCCATTTACCTTTGTAGTTTTCTGTAGCCCCACCTGATCTAGGTATTTAAAGTCCATTGCAACTCTGTCAAGTGTCATCATATCAAAGAAAAACTGTAAGGATTTCAATATGTTCTTATGAACTCCCATTTGTTGGGATGGCAAGCACCTTTTAGAGGGTACTGGCCGAATGTGCTACAGTAGTAGTCAAGTAAGCCACTAACCACTTTGCGTGCAGATTTGTGGGCATGTTAGCTTCTAGTTAAAAGACTCAAAGCTTTGAGTTCTGACTGGTTTGAACTGGGTGGGTGAATATATAATGCTATATGAGGGAATAAAAATGTGCATGAGTGTCCCCAACAAAATATGTAAATGTGTACCTTTTCTATATAAAAGGAGCAGCCATTGTTATGGCATTCAAATACAGTGATTGATTTTATCTGCAACATATAAGGATGATGAGCAAATTATGAACATTCAACACATTTTCAAATTATTGAGCCAGCATTCAAAACAACCTGAAGTAATCAACATGAGATAATGGGAATGGGTAAAATGTGAGTGGGGTAGTTGCAATGGTCTATACACTATACCTGCTCTTGGAAGTTTTTCATGAGTGACATCCAGCAGTTAGGTATGTTTTACATGCTTGCAAAGGGCTTTGACATTGCATGGATTGGAATATGTTCCGAACATTTACCTATGGTTCAAACCTCTCATCCACTGCTTAAAGGGTGTACCCTGTTAAGGGGTTTCAAGGGACACTTATCTTTTCTATCAACAGTCCTTCCTCTCTTGCAAACATCACACTAAAACAATTTATGTTGTGTTGGATGACAAAATCAAGCCGTAAATTTGTGCTTGAACTTTCCTTTCCCCATTGGCTTATGGTTGATGCCAAGGTTACGTTCAAACAACTCTACATCATTCATAAGTCCTAGTGGAGTAAAGTTCCTCTTTGCTTACAAAATTAGCACCAAATTACATCTCTTCTAGCGACATAATTACAGCTGGTCCCACCTTACACCTTTTATCATCATAAACATGGTGGAATATCTCCCTGGGAGTGGTGGGTCTTCAACTGAGGAATGCACAGGACTCCCATGTCACAGCCAAATCCTACTCAATTCAGGAAACTGTTAAAAAACACAGACATTTTAAGAAAGCCTTTGTTTAAGGCTGTTCCAAGTGTCTGCAACAAATTTAAAAATGGAAAGCCTTACCCACCAAGTAGGCTCTGGCATCTTGTCTATAATCTGTTACTCCATACACCATTCACATTATCCTTTATTGCTGTATATGCACCTCAAAGTTTTAAAAATCTGGCAGCTTCAAACTTTATAAAATAAATAAAAAAATAAACAAATAATAAAGGTATGGTTCTGGGATGTAGGTGTACTACGCATTTCAGATAGTGGAGTTTCAACTGTCCATTTTTCACCATGTTGATAAAATGTGAATGGAAGTAAACTTTCAGAAGTTTTTCACTTGTGACTATTGGAGGAGAGGTCTATTCCTTCATGAAAATTGTTAAAGCAGGTAAAGATTTCGAAATGGGATAAGAATACCTTGAAGAACTAATTGTTACATGGGTTCAGTTTTAAAAGGTGTTGTGCCTACAAGTATGCATTGTTTCCATTCAACAAGTGTCTAACATCCCTCTTTAACATTATTTCGGGATATAATTGGGTAGTATCCACATATTTGTGCCTTGTGGTGCACGTGCCCCCAATTAAAGCTCCAATGGATTCATTATAAATGTTGAAGCATGGGGTAATAATGCATCCCTCTATTACCCAGTGATCCACTGATATATTTGAATTTAGAAATTCTATGTCATGGGTTTCAAACATCAAGTCACCACTTTAGGATTAGGCAATAGTGAGATATTAATTGTTGATATCAGAGGGATTTTGGATGACAATTATTTTTGTTGAAAACTGCTGGGCAATGCCTTTATTTCATTGTGTTGATGATTTGAAACACAAAATGCTATGGGCTTTAATATTTTGATTTTTCCACATCTACTCATTTTGAGTCTTTACGGTAACTGAAATAGTTTTGCAAATGAATTGATTGAAGGTATTTTTAACTTTATGGGCATGTCAATGTGCTCATTTACATGGTAATGTCAAGATATGAATTATCTATTGCTCCAGTTATTACCTAGTGAAAAAGTAAAAAGGACAGTAATGCAAAAATACAATGAAACCAAATATGAAGAGATGAGAAATAGATAAACTCCTTAGGCAGGACCAGTTTGGTTACTGATTCGAAGTTCGTAGTCTTCAGGTAGAAGTGTGGGGTTAGTAGTGGTGGAAAGGCTCATGTACACCTAATTTAGTGAAGTATCACAAATACTCTGTTGTTAATGACTCCAGTCATTCATTGCATCACAGGTTCAATTTCAACTGAATGTTTGCTCAAAGTGTTCAGTTTGCACAACTACATAAAGATGAGTTAATTAATAGTTTTTTTAGTTTTTTTTCCTAAACATAGATCTCTTTTGAAGCAATGCTTACATGCATCTGAAATTGTAACTGATAAGAGCTCATCACTTTGCTCATTTACATTTCTCTTGGGTCAAGTTTTATATTTGGAATTGAGTATATCAGTGATATGGAAAGTAGAAGTAAGGGTAATGATGACTTAAGAGCTAGTGTTACATGTTTTGGATTGTGGACACAATTTTAATCTTCTGCAGGAATTAAATGCACAAAGAGGTTGACAGACCTTTGGACCCAGAAAAATGTGTGGTGAACCATCAACAATTAGTTCAACACCATCCCAATAATTTAGACACCATGACCAATGTGGCCACAGAAGGAAAACTCCAATCAGGAATATAGTTCAGAGCCTTATTACAAGCACCAGCTCAAAGTCATGTGGACAACGCACAAAGCCGAGTTGTAGAGGTACATAATCATCAAGGGTTACATAAGGTGACAAAATAAGTTCAGGTGTACTAACATCAGTAAAACTAAGCATTCAAGAAGAATGATACAGAAAGTCCATAAAAATATCTGAGACACAGAAATCATGCGGTACTCAAATTGCACAGTCATTTAGTCAATTCAAATTCAGTTAAGTCAATAATCTTTGGCTGGACACAGATCAGCCCTACGACTAAACAAATTAAAGAAATACATGTGTGGGGAGAAACAGGTGGGCAAAATTCTAAAATAAAATAGGACAAAAATAATTTGGGAAAAGAATAACTTGGCCTACAGGGCACTAACTAAAAGAAAAATAAAATAAGGGTCAACGCGGTGGCGAAATACCCTAAAAGGGCATTTCAAGGGGGAAGAGCAAATGGCGGAGAGGATGATTCTTCTCCAAGGGTTTGAGCATTCAGGAAATCTGTGTCAGCAATGCATCTGGTCAGCAAGGCATCTGCAAGCATCAGGAAGGTGTCTGTCTCAGATCTAGACAAAAGTGCCTCTGCCCAAAGTTCGATCATCTAACAATCTATTAATCCACATGAAACGTTCCAATTGGTCAGTAGAGTCACTTTATATTATGCTAAAGGGGCATCATCCAACTGGGATTGATCATCTGACTTCAGGTTGCAATAGTTAAACATTTTTTCAAGTCTGTCATAGGAACATCTCCTTTTTCATATGACTTCAATGGGTTGTAACATTTGTACACAATTTCAGTCCATGTTCCTGTACTTTAACATTCTGAAGGCCAAATAGTATAGTTCTTCTACAATTAAACAATAGACTTTTTACAAATGGGACTTTGCTTCTCATGGGAACAAAATCTGAAAGAAAACTTCACGTTATGAAAAATAATTCAGCACTTTTATATGACTGCAAAATGCAAGCTCAGTCGGCCTCAGTTATGTAAACGCAAGAAAATATAAAATGCAATTGATTTAATACTTGTTAATACAACAAATAATATGCAAACTTATAAATTCAGCATTAATATTTCATCAGCATGAGTAAAACCTTTTCATTTAAAACAAGAACGTTTTGTTATTGCACTGTCTTTAAACACAAGAAATAAAAATTCATTTCAAAATAAGCTATTAGTTTAGAGGCTAAATTACATCTTAACTTCAACTTTATCCTTCTAGCATGTGATTAAATTAGAAAGGCACATATGTTGAACTGTGAAATACAAGCAAATTGCACCTTTAAAATGCTGTTAGTGCAGGTTTCTGCCTTAGTTTTTCTCTCATTTACGTTTCTAAACTTAACTTTGTCACTTGTCACAGACTTCAGTGCCATGAGGGACAGAGCTAAAATGTATGCTATATCAAGTTACATCACCAGAGAAGGATCATCATGGGATGTACTGTGTATTGTGTAATGCCAACACTTTTTAGTGGTGGTGTGACAGGATTCCCTGTTTTGTCAACTGGTTTTGAGTGATGAACTTTTGCGGGGACAATGGTTTTCGTTAGTTATACATGCTTTGACCCATGTGTGTTGCAATATTCTGTGAATTTATTCCTTTTGATTGATTTGAAGCACTCCCCGTGTCTCTGGACTTTTTGAGATCACAAAAAATTGTACTACAATGTGCCATTGACTTTGATGAGGATCAGTGAATCTTGATTACATCAAATGAAACATGTCACTCTAATCGTATAATAATGTATTAAAACCTGGTGTCCATAAATAATACAACAAGAATTTGCTACAAATGTTTTTCCAAGTGTAACATTAGTGAAACCAAAACCTGGATGTATCCATGAGTCACTGCACATTTGTTTGATATTTTTTATGGCCTATTTTTGACCTTATCCTTTTCTTCATTATGCACACAACCACAAGCTTTCTATTATGCTTCCCTAGGGATGTCTATGGGAATCAATTGCCAGCCACAAAGGCACAACATTCTCTTTCTTCCTCCTAATTTTTATACTCTTGTGTTGTCATCAATGGGGCTATGGGAGAAACCTGTATGCATTACCTCCCAGTACCATCTTCTTCATCACAGTCCTACCTACTGGACGGTGCCTCACTTGGTAAAGAGGCAATTATGTTACTCCTGTAGCAACTAAAATAAATTAGCAGAATTCCTAGCTAAATCGTCTGTAAATTTTGCCTCTTTACTATTTTAAAAATCATTGGCCACATCCCCTCATTGCCATTAATCCATCTCCCGCCATTAGGCGAACCTCTGTTTATCAAGCCCCTACTGTCCGCAGGTAAGGACGGAAGAGGAGGGCTGTTAAGATTATTTAGTTCTGATACAATATTGAGACAAATGTCTATCAAGTAGTTCACTCCAGCTCCACGGGCTAGCGCACAAGCGCAGGTGCAATCCCTCATCTATGCACCTATTTGACCCCTGACTAGGGGCATCAGGATGCACAGCCACTGCACATGAATATAATATTAAAAACGTGTAAGTGCTGAAAAAAGTGTCACTAGAACAAGGCAGTTATTTAATTCAGCGGGGCAAAAAAAGACAGCCATGCATTCAACCGCCTTCGAGCAGCCTCCGTGACATTTTAGGCCGATCGAAACAGATTACAACTGGTTGCTCGTCACAGAAGTAAATATGGTGTCACAGTGTTGCAACCCAAGGTAGCCAGGCACGGCAACCTAGACGACAGGAAATGTTTTAGACATGACCTATTGCATATTACATTGGACTTGTATCACTTCTGATTAATAACAAAGGAATTTCATTGTACAGCAAGTATCAATCTGCCTCAAACACAATACATGCCCTGTCAGCACAAACCACCTGACTTCTTTCACTAAGTCATATCAACTCTTGCACCATTCACATGAAATGGTATATTATGTAATGGCATAAAACACACGGAAAGCATGACTGGTCTAGTATCCAGCTAAAACTGTGCAGCCATTATGTTTCCTCAGTAAGACTTCTCACTACTAATATTTGTCATAACAAACAATAAGTGTAATTTTACCCTCTTTCCCATTCTTTCCCTAAATTAAGAAAAAACACACAGCAAATTAAGACGAAAGAGGAACAATTGTTAGGGTCAACCCTACTTCCCAGTTTTTATGTCATGAATGAAACACTCACCCACACTTCATCTGAGGGAGGGCATGAATGTTTTTTTCAGAGATGTTAATTTCTGGTACAGAGTTCCCTTTCCTTCCTGAACTACGCCTAGAAATTCATTGCTTCATCAGATGCCTTTCTATGATATGAGACGACCATGTACATGTACATCTTTTAATGGTGGTGCTATTTAATAAATCTGCACAAAACTGTCCAATAAAAAGGTTTCTCCAATTTGGGTTCAAAATAACAAGTTGCATGCACATTTGTCAAGTTGGGACCAAAAACCAATGAAAAGTGACATTACCCATTTTAACTCCCTTAAGATTCAACGCTCGCTGACACGGAAAAACGGCTGAAGAGAATGGCATGAGAAACTTGGCATGACAGTAGAACTTTAAACAAGGAAGTGCATTTGCTTGGTATGATGTAAATCTTTTCAGTAGTTTAGTGTTTAGTTGTTTTTTTTTGGGACGTTATGGACGGTAAAGACATCTGGACCACCAATTTATTTTGTGAATTCAGGATTCAATAGAGAATTCACAAATCTAAAGGCACGCCATTGGTAAAGGAAGCATTTCCACCCGTCATCCACTGCGAATTCATAAATCTGCTGCAGGTTTCAAAATCTGCTGCACTCTGATTTGTCACAAAAAATCTGTTGTGGATCCCATTACTCATTGTGTTGGGGAAAATAATAATGGTGCATGGGGCGTCTACTCTAACCCCCAGACCCGAGATGAGGGCCCCAAAGCCATCTGGATCAAAATAAATACAAAAAATATTACTTTAATCTCAGAATTCATGAACCACCAATCCATTATAGGTCCCATGAACCATGCTGGGGTTTCAATATCTGGGAATCCAGCACAGGACTCACTAAACCTGAAAAACAATGTGAAAAAAGAATGTAGTGCATTGCAGCTGTGCTTGACCAATGCCCACACATGGTGGTTGGTGGTCAGCGGTGAGTTGGGCGCAGGGCCTCGCTGTCAGCAAGCTATGGGCTTAACCTCTGCTCTGCACTGCCTTTGGCTGTGTGCATTGGTGGCTGGCTATCTGTGGTGGGTTTTACCCTAGACCAAGCCCTGCAGCTGCTCAAAGAGAGAATGGGCTCACTTGATAGGTTGGGACCCAGTTGCAAACACTTGCTGCACACTGCTGAAGGCCATGTGCAGTGGGAGTTGACTGTTTGTGACAGGTTGGCTGCTTTGCCGCGTCATAGACAAGGTCCTTTAATGAACTCTTGTTTTGCATGGCCAAAGAACTGTGCAGCTGGAGTTGGATTCCCAAAGTAGATTGTGTGCAGGGGACCGTTGCATATGGGATGAGATCAATAGAACCCACAAACGTAGAGAAAAGCCACAAATGTGAAAGGGAAGGTATAGTTAGCTTTGGTTACAACACCTTAGTGTATGTTTAAAACACATAGTAGGTAGGGCACTTAAGTGTTTTCTGGAAAATAATGTAATTATAGGTTGTACAATTCCATTTAGTTATAATAATACTTAATTTAGGAGGAAGTTAATCAAATGTCAAACTGTTCCAGTTAAAGGCATTGGTTCCTACCCTGTAGTCTGTGGACCATAAGAGGTCTGCAATGCATACTTATGGGATCCTGGTTTATAAGAAAATGAAACAATTTTAGAATAAGAATTATGTGTGCATTAAAAAGTAAAATGTAAATATGAAAATTTAAAATCTGTATATGAAAAATAATTTAAAATTCAAATTTGAAGATATGTAGGTATCTTTAGCTTGACTTGTGGGAGCATAGCAAGTACAGCAAACAAAATGTTATGCAGATGTTTGGTAGCCTCAACCGAAGCACTGACATTCACTGAGAGAAAGAAAGCATGCATTAGGAACATAAAAGGCAAAATATGATGAACTAGGATACCATTTTGACTTTTATAAACAAAATAAAATATTGAAAAGCTCCAACCTTCCCAATAAAATGAAACTACAAATCTTTGTACATTTTACTTTGTTATTTAAATTAAATATTTCTAATGTGTGTAATTGTTTGATGTATACAATAATATATATTTCTGTAGTGTTTTGAGGTACAAATTATAGAGATTGCTTAGGCTTGGGTTGCTGGCTTCCAGTATTGATTCAGTGCGGGTCCACAGTCTAAGGATGAAAAACCACTGTGTTAATGGGATTTGCGAGCCTCAGTTGGTGGACCCCAAATCACTCTATGCTGCCAACCCACTCTGTGCACAGTCAAAGGCCATATCAGAAAATAAAATGAATATTAAAAAAAGCAATTAAATGCACTGAAAAGAACGCAGTTAAAAAATGAGTGATGGCGCCAGCTCAAATATGTAAAACCACTGAGATTCGCAGGTTATCCTAATCACACAAAGCACACAATATAACTCATGGCATCCATCGTACCGCATGGGATTGGAGGTTATGTAGAAAAGGTTAAAGTGACATTATAGTTACGCATGGGAATGATATCTTAGGAATTGTAATAATATGTGACTTTACATAAAAAAAAAACCTTAGAAACTCACTGAAAGAAAAGGTTAAAGGGATGTTATAGCCAGGTAAAAATGACAGTTAAAATGTACTGTTTTAAACAAATAAAACCATTGAAATTCACCAGTTACAGTAACTATAACTCATGCCCTAAAGTAACTATAACTTATACCCTTGCCATGCACTACTAATTACCTCCCATATTGCATCGATCATTGATAACTTCGTTACAACATCTGAAATGACATGACTGATGACAACATTGTGCATGGTGGGGGTGCGAGTTATGGTTATAGACGCTTTAGGGCACGAGTTATAGTTACTTGCAATAACGTTAACTGGCCATGCCTTGCATCCACCCCCACTTTTGGTGAGCACATGCATGGGGTTGGCCATAGGGCCCAATGTACATCTCCCTGCGGGCAGCCAAAAGGGGCCAGGGTAGAGACACCCTGACCTCTTAGCACCGGGGGGGGGGGGGGTTGACGGTCCTAGAGGGACATCCCCATATCAAAAAAAAAAAAGTAATCATTTTTTTGCTGCAAGTTCGCGATATTCGTGGATTTGTGGCAAAAAAATGAAAAAAGCGGACCTCCCGCTTGTTATTTTATAGGCCCCCAGTTGGGCCAGGTCCCAGGGGCATTTGAAATTGTGTGTGGGGGGTCTTCTGGCCCCCCCACAGCTCTGGGGACTGCCACCTCCCTGGAGCTATATTTCTTTTTGTACATGGGGAGCTTCAGCAAGCACGGAGTTGCTGTCATAGCAGCAATGCAGGGGAAGCCTTAAAGCGTGCCTTGCAGTTCCAGGTAGCCCGTAAGGGCATTTTATTATAAAACAAATAAATAAAAAACAAATAAATAAAAAAAATGTAGGTTCTGCAGGGGAGCTCTTGAGGGCACCCTCGCGGTCCCAGAAAGCCCATAAAGGGCTAAAGAAAATGTTTTTAAAACAAACCTCGAAGCTCAGTGAGAAGGTCTGACTTTCACACTTAGCTTTAGGACTTCGAGTCAAGTTGGCTCATTACCATTTAAAAAATATGTCTTTCATATTTTTTTTTTAAATACACTTTTTTTATTTTATATTGGATAGAAATATCTCATTCTAAGTATATCAGACATCGAAGGCTAACTAACTCTATCTCTCTCCCTCTCACTTTCTTTCTCTCTTTCAATTAATTCTCCGACTCACACACCCACTCAGACACTTACGCACCAACTCACAGACCCACTTAGACACTTAACCACCCACTCATAGACACACTCAGACCTCATGCACTCACTAACAGCCCCAGTCAGACCCGAAGGCACCCACTCAGACTCACTCACACAGTTACGCACCCACTCACACACCCACTCAGATGGTCACAGACCCACTGACACCCTGATGCACCCACTCATAGACCTGCGCTCATATTGATGCACCCTCTAAATCACTGATGTATGCCCTCTCGCACCCAAATGGACACTCTGACAGCCACTCTTACCTTAGATACAGTCTTTCACACCTATTCTCACACCCAGAGAGGCCACAGACAACTTCCACAAGGCATGCCCAAAGGGCCGTGCACAGCATCGGGTTGGGTGGTTAGGGAGGTTGGCCATAAGGACTGGCTCCAGGCCAGCCCTTGCAGGCCATCCCTACTGCACACAGAAGAAAGCATGCACGGTGCAAGTTTGGTCGCTTATATGGGGGTAGCCTCAGGGCCTGGCACTGGTAGGCTTTACATATAGCAATTAAAATTGCTATACATTAAAAAAACTATTACACACAGAAGAAAGCGTGCACGGTGCAAGTTTGGGTGCTTATATGGGTTGGCATCAGGGCCTGGCGCTTGTTGGATTCACATATAGCAATGAAAATTACTTTACATTAAAAACACTATAGAAATTCATTGAAAAGAAAACAAGGGCTACAAGGATGTTGTAGTTAGGTTCTGAATTTATTCGTATAAAACCATAAACATTCAGCAGTTAAAGTGAGAGTTCTTTCAAGTAACTAAAACTTGTGCCCTAAGGTAGCTATAACTTTCGCCCTTGCTATACAGTTTTCTTATCAATAATGTTATTACAAATATTACAGTTATATCAAAGATGCCATACAAGATCTCATCAATGACATAATATGTGGAGAATTTCTATGGTTTTGTACGAGTAAACCTAACTATAATGTCCCTGTAACCTTTAGTTTTTTTCTGTGAATTTCTATTGGAAGTGCGTGGCAGGGGTGGGTTGCAAAGCCTCGCCTTGCAACCAGGCCTTGCAGCCAAGCCCTTATAACCACACAATGCCACGCCACACATAGCCAGTTGGTCATGTGGCAGGGACTAGTGCTTCCGGGTACTTTTCCGTGTGAAGGTGATCTGTTCCACATCTTCTTCTTCTGATGTGTGTGTTGCCTCCTCTGTCCTTGGTGGTGGTGATTGTGAAGGGGCAACACACACCTCAGTGTTAGAAGACGTGGAGTCAGACATCCCGGTCGCTGCTACCTGTGAAGATCTTAAGGGCAGTACTGCTTCAAGGAGGATCTGCTGGTTCTTGAGAATAGCAGCCACCTCACGAAGGTAGGCAGCTAGGTCGGCCCTGAGGGGTTCCATGTTGCATTCGTGCACGCGTTGACAGGATTGCTGTTGTAGGTGTTGGGTCAACTGTATTACAGCTGTGCTGATTTACTTCAACCTTCTTTCAAGTTCCTGCAAGATAGTTGTTCGCCCTTGCATAGCTGCTGCCTGTTCTTCAGTTGATATCAAGCACGAACGCACCCCCTCTAGGCTGGCTGCCATATTTTGCATCTCCACCCGCACCTCCTTGGCCAGCTCCCGCTGTACTCCGACTACAGTTCTCTCAAATCTGGTGCCTGTATCATCTGAGTCCTCAGCTGTATTGAGCTGGCAGGTCTTACAATTGGTGTTGTGGGTGGGTCCTCTGTGATGGCTGCTTGTTCTGAGCTCCTCCTTGTGACAGAGGGTGGGGTCTGGAGGGTTCCAAGGACATCTTGGAGGGTCTGGTGGCTGATGTTTGTCAGCTCGTCATCCATGTCATCAGGGTAGTCCTGGACAGGCAAATTCGCAGGAGATCCATCGTCCTCTGCAATGAAATAGGGTACAATTAGTGTGTCTGTATTGTGGCATTGGTGATGTGATATGCCTGCCTTGTGATGATTTCACATTGTGATCTTGTTTCCCGTTCATTGCTCCAGTCTTTCAGATGGGCATTCTCCCAGGCCTATGCCCCACCTGCATGTCACATGTATTGTGGTAAGTTTATACCATATTTATACTTTTTGACGCAAAACTGCGCTAACGCAGTTTTGCGTCAAAAAAATTTGCGCCGGCTAACGGCATTCTGAAGCGCCATGCGGGCGCCGTATTTATTGAATGACGTTAGCCGGCGTTAGCCGCCGGCGCCGTCTGGTGTGCGTTAAAAAAAACCACGTACACCAGGCATCGCCGGCGTAGGGGGATATGGGGCTTGGGCGTCAAGAAATGGGGCAAGTCAGGTTGAGGCAATTTTTTCGCCTCAACCCGATTTGCGCCATTTTTTTTCACTCCCAACCCCCATAGAAATGACTCCTGTCTTAGCAAAGACAGGAGTCATGCCCCCTTGCCCAATGGCCATGCCCAGGGGACTTCTGTCCCCTGGGCATGGTCATTGGGCATAGTGGCATGTAGGGGGGCACAAATCAGGCCCCCCTATGCCAAAAAAAAACAAAAAAAAACACTTACCTGAACTTACCTTAATGTCCCTGGGATGGGTCCCTCCAGCCTTGGGTGTCCTCCTGGGGTGGGCAAGGGTGATAGGGGGTGTCCCTGGGGGCATGGGAGGGCACCTCTGGGCTCCTTCAGAGCCCACAGGTCCCTTAATGCCTGCCTTTTGCAGGTGCTAAAAAACGGCGCAAAAGCGGCCGTACGTCATTTTTTTTGACCCGCCCACTCCCGGGTGTGAATTTTGCCCGGGAGTATAAATCCGACGCACATGCCTCGGAGTCGATTTTTTAGACGGGAACGCCTACCTTGCATGTAATTAACGCAAAGTAGGTGTCCACGCTAAAAAATGACGCAAACTCCATGGACTTTGGCGCTAGACGCGTCTAACGCCAAAGTATAAATATGGAGTTAGTTTTGCGTCGGAATTGCGTTAAAAAAAACTACGCAATTCCGGCGCAAACGGAGTATAAATATGCCCCTCGACTTGTCAGCATCATCATCAGCAGCAGCATGACATTTAGGCAACCCACTCCAAACGTTGTGATCATTGAAGTCTTAACATTAGGCTTTACAGTAATTTCTGATGTGTGACAGGTTCAATGGTGACCTAAGAAACATGGCTAGTGGTGTCACAACCTCAGTGTGTTCCTGTCGACATGTTGCTGTTGTGGTGTATGTGTTGTGTGTCCTAGAGGGTTGCTGTGCAGTGTGTACATAAGTAGGTTTTTGTACTTACCAACAAGTAGTCCATTTCCATACCTTCCATCCTGGAAGTGTTGATTGATGGTGCTGTGACGGAAGATGAATGAGACATAGACACTCCCAGGATATTTGGCCACGATGTTGGTGATCAATCCTTGGTGATCAACAATGGACTGCACATTGATGGAATGTGTGTGCTTCCTGTTGCGGTAGAGGTGTTCAGTTGCAGCAGGTGGCACAAGGCTTACATGGGTGCAGTCGATTGCACCAAGGACGTGTGAGAAGCCACTAATGAGGTAGAACCCCTGTTTTGTTTCCTGCTGCTTCTGCAGTGTGTTAGGGAAGCAGATATGCCAGGGTGTGAGTCCAATGATGGCATCCAGTACTTTGGGCAAAAAGGCAGAGAATGATGGCTGTGATATTCCGGCAACCAGGGCACCAGTTGTTTGAAAAGAGCCACTTGCCAGCATGTGTAGTACGGCAAGCAGCTTGGTTTCTGTAGGGATGGTGCGGGGTGTCAGCAAGGTTGGTGCCAACTATGGCTCAATGTGGCGCAGCAGCTGCTGAATGGCCTGCCAGTTCAACCTGTACCTCTGGATGATGTCATGTTCCCTGAGGCCATGAAGGGTTGTTCTGGTGCGGAATATCCTCTCCTGCCTTCTGCGCTGCCTTTGGGGTCCCTGCTGGTGTTGTGGTAGCTGCTGTTGTTGCTGCTGGGCTCTGCGTCTGCGTGCACGCTGGATGAGAAGCACCTCCATGTCTCCCTTTTGCTGCTCTGCTGCTCTGCTGTTGTTTCTGTGTGTTCTGATTAAATACAGGTGTGTTTGCCCCATTTTAACGCCTGCCCTGACCCAGGTATTAAATTTTGCGTGATTTTCCGGCTCCGCCTCCCGGACGTGCGTCATTTTTGCCTGAAAGCATAAATACGATGCACGGCCGTTTAAGTCATTTTTTGGACGGGAACGCCTACCTTGCATATAATTAACGCAAGGCGGGTTGCCGCATCCAAAAAATGATGCACATGGCGGAATTTTGTCATCCGCGGGCTCGGGCGTCAATGTTTAAATACGGGGCAAGGTTTGCGCTGAATGTGCATAAAAAATTTTGACGCACATTCGGCGCAGACGGAGTATAAATATGCCCCTAAATTTGGAGAAATTGGCTGAGATGTTGAAATTACACGGAATTTCCCTTCAATGTTTGAGATGAAGAATTAAAGCTGGAACTGTTTCATATGAACACTATATGGTCCAATTAAAGTGTGCTCGAATTTATCAAAAGTATTATAATTAATTGAAGAAATTAGGGTGGTTTTCCTCCCTTCTTGAACACCAGCTGCTAATGTTGCTGTCCTCACACTTCATATCACATTTGGAACTTAGGGGCATATTTATACTTTTTCACGCGCAACTGTGCCAAAGCAGTTGTGCTTCAAAATTTCACCGCCGGCTAACGCCATTCCAATGTGTCATGCGGGCGCCTTATTTATGGAATGACGTTAGCCGGCGCTGCGGACTGGACTGAGTAAAAAAAAAATGATTCCCACCAGGCAGCCCCGACGGATGGGAAAATGGAGGTTGTGCATCAAAAAATGGTGCAAGTCAGGTCTGAGCCAAAAATCAGGCCTCAAACTGGATTTGCGCCATTTTTTTGGACGCACAATCCCCATTGACATGACTCCTGTCTTAGCAAAGACAGGAGTCATGCCCCCTTGCCCAATGGCCATGCCCAGGGGACTTATGTCCCCTGGGCATGGTCATTGAGCATAGTGACATGTAGGGGGGCCCAAATCAGGCCCCCCATGCCACTTAAAAAAAAAACGTTAAAACATACGTACCTGAACTTACCTTTAGTTCCCTGGGATGGGTCCCCCATCCATGGGTGTCCTCCAGGGGTGGGCGAGGGAGGCAGGGGGTGTCCCTGAGGGCGGGGGAGGGCACCTCTGGACTCCTTCCGATCCCACAGATCCCTTAACGCCTGCCTTGACCCAGGTGTTAAAAAACAGCGCACATCAGGCTGTGCACCGTTTTTTAAGGCCCACCCCCTCCTGTGCGACAAAATGACGCTGGGGTATAAATAAGGCGTACAAGCCTTAAAGTCATTTTTTGACGCACATTTGGCGCAAACAGAGTATAACTATGCCCCATAGTTTCTTAACATCAATATAACTACAAGTATAAAAGTATAACTACAACTTCAGAATTTTTATGGTTTTGTGTGGTTAAAACATGAACCTAACTACAATGTCCCTGTGACCTTTGTTTTTTTTCAGTGGAAAAAATAATATATTAATATATATATATTTATATATCAAAACAAATCCCTTTCGGGGTTAGAGTGACGCATAAATTATGCAAACAAGAATAGAGAACTCTGGGTAGTTCCCAAGTTTAGGTGGTGAGCAGCTCTAGTAAGGAGCACCCTGCAACACCAGCAACACTCTAGATTTGCTCATCTCAAATGTCTGTTTATCTAGCAAAGTCTTTAAGCATTGGATCAGCACAGTGCTATCAACGCCGAGTTAGATAGTGACAAAGTCTTCTGCCATTTGTACAGCAAAGTCTTTAAGCATAGGGTTGACTCAATGTCAACCTTGCCGAGCTGTAAAATGACAAAAGCCATTTACCACTCCAGGACCAGTATTACAGCTTTGGATTGGTAAAGTACTGTCCAAGCCAACCTGGAATGAGTAAAAGCAAACCCTGACATGTGTTTCGCTCTTCTTAGAGCTCATCACGGAAATTTAGCTTTGTCCAGACACAAGGGGGCACCCAGTATAAGTCAAAACAAATTCCTTTCAGGGTTAGAGTGACGCATAAATTATGCAAAAAAGAAAAGAGAACTCTGGTAGTTCCCAAGTTTAGGTACAGAGCAGCTCTAGTAAGGAGCACCATGCAACACCACCAACGCTCTAGATTTGCTCACCTCAAATGTCTGTTTATCTAGCAAAGTCTTTGAGCATTGGATCAGCACAGTGCTTTCCACGCCGAGCTAGATAGTGACAAAGTCTTCTGCCATTTATACAGCAAAGTCTTTAAGCATAGGTTTGACACAGCGTCAACCTTGCCGAGCTGTAAAATGACAAAAGCCATTTATCACTCCAGGCACAGTATTACAGCTTTGGAATGGTAAAGGACCGTCCAAGCCAACCTAGAATGAGTAAAAGCAACCCCTAACACGGGTTTCGCTCTCATTAGAGCTCATCAGAGAGATTTAGCTTTGTACAGACACAAGGGAGCACCAGTATAAGTCAAAGCAAATCCCTTTCAGTGTTAGAGTGACACATAAATTATGCAAAAAAGAATAGAGAACTCTAGGTAGTTCCCAGGTTTAGGTGGAGAGCAGCTCTAGTAAGGAGAACCCTGCAACACCAGCGACACTCTAGATTTGTTCACCTCAAATGTCTGTTTATCTAGCAGTCTTTAAGCATTGGATCAGCACAGTGCTATCCACGCTGAGCTAGATAGTGACAAAGTATTCTGCCATTTGTACAGCAAAGTCATTAAGCATAGGGTTGACACAGTGTCAACTTTACTGAGCTGTAAAATGACAAAAACCATTTACTACTCCAGGCGCAGTATTGCAGCTTTGGACTAATAAAGAACCATCCAAGCCAAGCTGGAATGAGTAAAAGCAACCCCTGACACGTGTTTCACTCTCATTACAGCTCATCAGAGAGATTTAGCTTTGTACAGACACAAGGGAGCACCCAGTATAAGTCAAAACAAATCCCTTTCAGGGTTAGAGTGACACATAAATTATGCAAAAAAGAATAGAGAACACTGGGTAGTTCCCAAGTTTAGGTGGAGAGCAGCTCTACTAAAGAGCACCCTCCAACACCAGCAACACTCTAGATTTGCTCACCTCAAATGTCCATTTATCTAGCAAAGTCTTTAAGCATTGGATCAGCACAGTGCTATCCACGCCAAGCTAGATAGGAACAAAGTCTTCTGCCATTTGTACAGCAAAGTCTTTACAGTCAAAACAAATCCCCTTCAGGGTTAGAGTGACACATAAATTATGCAAAAAAGAATAGAGAACTCTGGGTAGTTCCCATGTTAAGGTGGAGAACAGCTCTAGTAAGGAGCACCTTGCAACACCAGCGACACTCTAGATTTGCTCACCTCAAATGTCTGTTTATTTAGCAAAGTCTTTGAGCATTGGATCAGCACGGTGCTATCCATGCCGAGCTAGATAGTGACAAAGTCTTCTGCCATTTGTACAGCAAAGTCTTTAAGCATAGTGTTGACACAGTGTCAACCTTACCAAGCTGTAAAATGATAAAATCCATTTACCACTCCAGGCACACTATTACAGCTTTGGACTGGTAAAGTACCGTCCAAGCCAACCTGGAATGAGTAAAAGCAACCCCTAACACGTGTTTTGCTCTGATTAGAGCTCATCAGAGAGATTTAGCTTTGTCCAGACACAAGGGAGCATCCATTATAAGTCAAAGCAAATCGCTTTCAGGTTTAGAGTGACACATAAATCATGCAAAAAAGAATAGAGAACTCCGGGTAGTCCCCAAGTTTAGGTGGAGAGCAGCTCTAGTAAGGAGCACCCTGCAACACCAGTGACACTCTAGATTTGCTCACCTCAAATGTCTGCTTATCTAGCAAAGTCTTTAAGCATTGGATCAGCACAGTGCTATCCACGCTGAGGTAGATAGTGACAAAGTCTTCTGCCATTTGTACAGCAAAGTCTTTAAGCATAGGTTTGACACAGTGCCAACCTTGCCAAACTATGAAATGACCAAAGCTATTTACCACTCTACGCACAGTATTACAGGTTTGTACTGGTAAAGTACCATCCAAGCGAACCTGGAAAGAGTAAAAGCAACCCCTTACACGTGTTTTGCTCTCATTAGAGCTCATCAGAGAGGTTTAGCTTTGTCCAGACACAAGGGAGCACCCAGTATTACCCATAACAAATACCTTTCAGGGTTAGAGTGATGCATAAATTATGCAAAAAAGAATAGAGAACTCTGGGCAGTTCCCAAGTTTCAATGGAGAGCAGCTCTTGTAAGGAACACCCTGCAACACCAGCGATACTCTAGATTTGCTCACCTTAAATGTCTGTTTATCTAGCAAAGTCTTTAAGCATCGGATCAGCACAGTGCTATCCACACTGAGCTAGATAGTGACAAAGTCTTCTGCCACTTATACAGCAAAGCTTTTAAGCATAGGATTCACACAGTGTCAACCTTGCTGAGCTGCAAAATGGCAAAGGCCATTTACCACTCCAGGCATAGTATTACAGCTTTGAACTGGTAAATACTGTCCAAGCTGACCTGGAATGAGTAAAAACAACCCCTGACACGTCTTTTGCTCTCATTAGAGCTCATCAGAGAGGTTTAGCTTTGTCCAGACACACGGGAGCACCCAGTATAAGCCAAAACAAATACCTTTCAGGGTTGGAGTGATGAATAAATAATGCAAAAAAGAATAGAGAACTCTGGGTAGTTCCCAAGTTTCAATGGAGAGCAGCTCTTGTAAGGAACACCCTGCAACACCAGCGACACTCTTCATTTGCTCACCTTAAATGTCTGTTTATCTAGCAAAGTCTTTAAGCATTGGATCAGCACAGTGCTAACCACGCCGAGCTAGACAGTGACAAAGTCTTCTGCTATTTGTACAGCAAAGTCTTTAAGCATAGGTCTGACACAGTGTCAACGCTGCCGAGCTATAAAATGACAAAGGCCATTTACCACTCTAGGCACAGTATTACAGCTTTGAACTGGTAAATACTGTCCATGCCGACCTGGAATGAGTAAAAACAACCCCTGACACATGTTTTGCTCCCATTAGAGCTCATCAGAGAGGTTTAGCTTTGTCCAGACACAAGGGAGCACCCAGTATAAGCCAAAACAAATACCTTTCAGGGGTAGAGTGATGAATAAATTATGCAAAAAAGAATAGAGAACTCTGGGTAGGTCCCAAGTTTCGATGGAGAGCAGCTCTTGTAAGGAACACCCAGCAACACCAGCAACACTCTAGATTTGCTCACCTCAAATGTCTGTTTATCTAGCAAAGTCTTTAAGCATTGGATCAGCACAGTGCTATCCACGCCGAGCTAGATAGTGACAAAGTCTTCTGCCATTTGTACAGCAAAGTCTTTAAGCATAGGTCTGACACAGTGTCAACCTTGCTGAGCTGTAAAATGACAAAAGTCCTTTACTCTTCCAGCCACAGTATTTACATCTTTGGACTGGTAAAGTACTGTTCAAGCCAACCTGGAATGAGTAAAAGCAACCCCTGACATGTGTTTCGCTCATCAGAGAGGTTTAGCTTTGTCCCGACACATGGGAGTACCCGGTATAAGTCACAACAAATCTCTTTCAGGGTTAGAGTATATATACTGAAATAAACAAAGGATAAAGTAACGTTATGGTTAGGTGAATTTATTAATGACAACATGAATAATTTGAACTAAAGCAACTACACAAATTCACTGGTTACAGTTAACGGTGCTAAGAATAACTTGTGCCCCCTCCCTGCACTTCTTGTGACCTCAAATATTACATCACTCATGACATGTTGTATGCTATCATTTATGATATCACTGATGACATCTCAAATGACATAATTGATGGCATCACTGATGACATCACGGATTACATCATCCGAGCTTCGATTTTTCACATATTGCTCTATAAATTCGAATGACATTGGAGGCCAATAGTAAGTACAAAATAGTTCTGGAGATTATGAGGCATCATTAGTGCCATCACAGAAACAACTCCCTTAGGTAGAAAGCATGCATAATGTGCAGCATTGAACTCACAGCATACACTGTACAGGTAGCATAGTTCACATTAACAATCAACCAAAGCCAGATGGGGAACCATCATTGAGTACATTGTTCAATCTGTATACAACTGTTCAGAGAAAGTCAAGTTCCTAGAAATACTGAACGTCTCTTGCAAAACAAATATCCTACTATGGAAAGCTTTTATAGGGGTCAAACACCTGACACTCACCAAACCTTAATTGAGAAATACATTTTATATGAATAGAGAAGTGGATACTATAAACAGTGTTTACTCTATTGAGAGAGTTTAGTCTATACCACACTCTTCAAACAGTGAAAGTCTTATGAGAAATACACCACAGAGCATTTAAAAGTGTATACTAAGCAGAATGCACACTCTAGGCAACAGTTATCAAAACTACATTAGTTTCTTAAAATAACCAAGGTCTAAAGGTACTAAAGATCATACTACCTACACCCTTCATACTGTGGTTAACACTTTACAGATAGTCCATCTTCTGAAGCAAAACAATCACATGTACATAGATGAATACCTGGTCCACACAGTCTTGTATGTCATGTAGAAATTGTCATGTTGAAAAGTTTCTGTTTAATAACTCAAGGCTGCTTACAAAACACAGGGGCATATTTATGGGGATTTGGTGCAGGGCAGCACGGCAAGTGTCCTTCCTGCGCTGCCCTGTGTCAAAGTGAAAGGGCAGGAATGCACTCCACCTATGGCATACGCCACATTATTGTCCTTTTCCCCTGCGCTGGCACCCTTTTGGGTGCGTATCGCCAAGCCAGGCACCGTTGCACTATGGTGCAAGGTTCTTTGTGTTGCATGCAGGATTGTTTTTGTGAAGGAAGGGACACCTTCCTGCACAACAACAATCCTGTGAGGCATTTTCCTCTCTGTGTGTGTCTTGCAGAATGCAGAACACAGAGAAAGAGGAAAATAGAGGCGAAAAAGTGATATTTCTCCTCGTTGCGCCTCCCCTGGGACATACCCAGGTTTACGAGCCATTGGTGTTGGGTGGGAACACTCACAGCATCTTCCATGGAACACCTCCCTTGCGCAGAGTAAGGCAACACAGAGATTTGCGCTGCCTTGCCCTACTCCATACCTATGATGCTATCTTGTGTGGCCTCATAGATATGATTTGGTGGTTTTCACCGGTGTTGGATCATGAAAAGTGATGCCATGGCAGTACAATGGGCTCATAAATATCCCATTTAGTATGTTGTATGTAGGATCTTTTCTCCGTTACAACCTTTTTCTACAGAGCCTAAAAACGTGCGTGACGAGTTGTCAACTGTCACATGCACTCAGGGTTACTCATTATTGCAAACTTTCATAACATGTTCAGTAACTGTAGACAGCTATTATGTACTAGGAGCACATACATTTTGTAATCACTTGCAACTATTAGCTGGACACAGGTGGTACAAAATTGGATCAAAAAGCACTATGGTAGTTATGCACCACTATATATACTATTAAACAAACACACTCATTGGATAATGTCATCATTGATGTCATCAGTGAAGCCATCAATGGTGTAATTTGAGATGTCATCAGTAATGTAATAAATTGTGTCATAGAACATGTCATGAGCAATGTAATATGTGAGGTCCTTAGCAGTGCATGGCAGGGGTGCAAGTTATTGTCAGCACTTCTAACTATAACTGGTGAATGTCAGTGTTGTTTTTAGTTCAAAAAGTGAATGTTGTCATTGACAAAGTCACCTAACGACAATGTTACTATAACCTTTGTTTTTTCAGTGAATTTCTAGTTTTTGTTAACTTAAAGTAAGATTTTATTGTGATACATACATCCAACCACCTGCTGCACATGGTCTGTGGCTAACCCCACATAAAAGGGAGTGGTGCCACAATGACCTCCCCCACAAGCGCATTCCCCCGGGGCCACAGCTTAAAATAAGGGGTGGGGGCTTCGCAGCCCCTCTCTTCGAGCCTGGGGATCCTATCCCTCAGGGAAGTTATCTTTTATTGTAGGGGAGGCGGGCCACTTAGCCCCTCCTCTCTGAGCCTTGTGAGACACTGGGGACCTCACCCGTCAATCCATTCTTATAAATAAAGGGGAAGAACGTGTGGGTGCCCCCCCTCCCTGGGTCAATATCGGCCCAGGAACCCCATCCCCTGTGGGCCAGTGTCATTTTTAGGGGGAGCAGGACACATAGTCCCCCTCCCTCTGCCAATTTTGGCCCTGGGGACCCCATTCCCTGGGCCCTGGAATAACTTTCAGGGGAGGGGGCATGCGTGGCTCCCCTCCCCTGGCCAATTGTAACCCTGAGTAGCCCATCCCCCAGGGCACAGTCTTATTTTCAGAGAAAGGGGGTCATGCAACCCGCCTCCTGGGCCAATTTCAGCCCCTGTGACCCAATCCACCTAGGGTTTTGTGTCATTTTCAGGGAAGGGGAGCGCACATCCCCCATCCCTGGGCTGATTTTGCACCCAGGGACCCCATCTTCTGAGTCCCTCCACAGTTAAAGATGAGTGCCCTGCTGCCTACCCAGGCCATCCACCATATTCTAGTTGGAAGCTGTGAAGAGAAGCCCCTAGGCCCTTGCAGACCCAGCAGGCTCCCTGCATACAGCGGGAGCCAGCAATGCTCCCACCAACAGGAGCAGCTCATAATGCTGCTCTCTCTGGGTGGGAGCAATGTCTTGATCAGTTTTCCTTCCTGCTTCAGTGTGGGAAGAGAAACAGATTAAAAGTCTGCTTTAGCGGACAGGTGCTTTTTTAAAAGCTCCAGCCTGCTCGGAGCGAACTTTGTGTTTGCTCCTGCTGGGTTGGTGTTTTGAAAATGCTATAGCTAAGGGAAAGCATACACAGGTTTTCCTGCCTGTGCCACTGCGTGCAGGGAAACCGCTATATGCTGGGGGTGGGTTCCCCGGGACATAGCTTCTGAGCCCGCCCTGGAGGATTAGGTCCCCAGGGCCATTAACAGCTTAAGGAGGGGGACTACATTTAAGACAGTTTCAACCCTGGGTGCGGGCTCCCCGGGACCTTTAGATGCTTGGGAAGGGGGACCTCACGGCACAATTATGATCAAAGTATCCATGTGGTGAAGACTTCCTGTTGGGTTCTTGTCAACTTGATATAGCCCAAACTTCAATTAATGTGCTTATTATATCTGAAACAGTTGTCTCCCCATCTAAACAGATCTTAAAACAAACTTTCATGAGAGCAAGCAGGTTTCCTGTAAACCCTGCTGTGCTAACCCTATTCCGTTTTAATGACATCCTGTTTGATCTAGCCACGTCTATTTCCTTCATATAATCTCTGACTCTAGCTTCATAGTTCTCAAAAATGACATCTACATTAAGGGAATTATAATCACTAATTCACTAATCACTAATCACTAATAAGTGTTCTAAAATTATCAAGGAGGGTGCTTAATCCTTGCACAGTTAAAATAAAGTCAATAACGGACCCTACAACTATCCCTATAAAGGGTATGTAAAAAGTTAGCAGGTTTAACACAAATTTCGTTAGCAAACCTGAAATCATTCTTCAGAAGAACAAAGTTTACAGCCTCCCCATAGACTTCATATGTGCATGTGTTTGGCCTTGCCCTTCCGTATTCAAAAGCCTACAAACTTGCCAAGGAGGTAATTAACATAAATTACCTTTTAATCCCTATCACATAAAATATGCCTTACCGGTTCTCTTTCCATACATAAGCTGTCAATCTCTTTACTGGGGATGATATTACCTTGACCCCCTCCATAAGACATGCATTATTATAAACATTGAGAGAAAAAACACCAAAATCCTTAGCCATCCTGAGAAAAATAACCAGGTAGCGAGGTGAGGTAAATAGGCAAGACACCTTTAGCTATTCTGGCGGTAGAAGAGACCACTGTGATATGGAAAGCAATAAACACACTAATGTGGAGGCTTTCTACTGCCCAAGTTTCCTGTAGACAGGCAAAAGGAAACCCAGCTTTGAAACTCATCTGGTCAGGGTTTTGCGGTTTACTTTTCAGTCCCACATATTTCCAAAATAAAATAATCGTTTTAGAGACAGGCAACGATGATGTGACATTATCGGCATTATTAACAGGGTCAGTAGATAAAGCCCTCCTGAGATTGGAATGTTGATGTACCAAGCTGTCAATTCCACCAAAATCCTGTGGGCAGATATTCCCACATGTGACACCGCTCAAACTAATGTTCATTTGTGTTTCAGTAGAGTGTTGGCTAATACCCACTGGATTCTGCAGCACGAGGGCCCTTCTAATTCATTGAGGATCGCAAAACGGTTTCTTGTGTCTAAAAGGAATTTATTACCAGAGGCATTAAGTAGTGAGTTGTTTTCTTTATCCCACCACATCTCCGGAGTAGCCATTGGTTTCTACAATAAATACCCGAGAGGGACGAGTGAAATCTGCGAGTGCATGAATCCATCGCCACTCAGTCTAATGAGCAGCCACTTCACTGAACTGGAGGACCTGACATTAATGTAACACAGTCTCACAGGCTGGATCTTGGCCCTCTGCCCACCCATGGGACTCTGCCAACCATGATTACTTCTTTGAATCGAAAGTTACTAATGGCTATTCTCCTCCTCATCCAGTGTATTCTCTCAGTTTTAAGACTAAATCGGTTTTCTCTATCATTCGATTTTAGGGGAGGGACATTCTTTAAAAACCAGTAAACAAAGACTGGCCATTTCCAATCAAACTGCACTGAAATGATCGACTGCCCTGGGTTCTAAGACCACTGACTCATTATTAATCCTATGTAGGTGAGGGTTTTCTTCCCGGAGTGATACAATTGTAGGATTATGGCCTCCAGGCTTGTGTGCCAAAATTCGTGTCTGAATTAAAATTCTTATAGGGGCTAGAAGCTTGAGTCCTCAGACAGCCTGTAAACAATTTGCTGCAACAGCTTCCATTTCCTTAAGCTTTCACAAGTCCGTCCAGAGCTGTTAAAGTTGCCTGTATTTTGCGCGCAATCTCTTTTTGAACGCTCAGGAAGTCTGCACTGTGATTATCCGAGCAGACAGGCCCCTATTTTGATTTAGATTCCCCCCTCACGGGGTGCTTGTCAGCGTGGCCCAGGCAGCGGGCGAGAGTTCACCTTGTGGAAGGTGAGTAAAAAACTTTCTAGCATTCGCGTTAAGAATTTTTCAGTTCTATAAAGGACACGGATGCGAGGATTATGCTTCTCTTTCTATGCTCTTTATTAAACAGCAACTAATCAAAAATGATGAAAACAAAAAACTACATATCCCAATGTCTGAATATGTCACGTGATAACCAAAGTCCTGGGACACTCCATCTTTCCTTGAAAGATGCCACGCCACCAGGGATAACTGGTCCGACAGAACCAATGGATGCGGAAGACCCAAAGGGTCCTGGAGTAGGTTCTCCCGGAAGGGAAGCAGGATCGGATGATCGTAACTCAACTCCATCGCCAGCGGAAACCATGCCTGTGACCTCCAAAGAGGAGTCACCAGAACCACATCCGCTTGCTGACGTCTGATCTGTGCCAACACCCTGGGGATCATCAAGAAGAGAGGAAAAGCATACCCCTGTTCCTGAGACCAATTCTGAAGGAAGGCATCCGTGTCTGTTGCTTCCGGGTCCGGCCTCCAACTGATAAAACGTTTGATCTGCCGATTGAGGCGAGAGGCAAACAAGTCTATCGAGAAAGGACCCCACCGGGCAAAGAGTGCCCGGAAAACTCTGGGGTGCAGTCTCCAATCGCTGTAATCTCTCAGATGCCGCGAGTTCCAGTCCGCAACAAGGTTGCTGGTCCCTGGGAGATACTCCGCGATGACTAAGATCCTGTGCTGAAGGCAAAGTGCCAAAATTCCTTGGCAATCTCCGCTAAAATGCGGGAACGGGTTCCCCCAATTTGTTGACATATCTCACCGCCGAGATATTGTCCATGCTTAGAAGGATACAACAGTTTGCCTTGATGGGGGAGAGACTCTTGATCGCAAATGAGCCAGCCAGGAGCTCCAAACAATTGATGTGAAGATTCAGCTCCCTGTTGGACCATCGGCCTCCTGTGGAGACCGATCCGCAACGGGCTCCCCAGCCCCAACGACTGGCATCGGACTCTATCACTACATTCGGGGACGAGCTGAAGATAGCTCTGCTATTCCATGCCTCCATGTGCTCCAGCCACCAAGTCATCTCTGAATGAGCTTCCTCGGAGAGGAGAACTTGGTACTCATAACTGAGACCCCTTTGAAGATGGGAGATCTTTAATCGTTGAAGGGCTTGGTAGTGTAGAGGGCCCGGGAATATCGCTTGGATCGAAGAAGAGAGCAGGCCCACCATGCGGGCAATCGCCCTCAATTATACAGTCTGTTTGGATAAGAGAGACCTCAACTCCCTCCTGATCGACTGAATGTTCCCTGGGGGATGTACCAAATGAGATTGAACGGAGTCTATCTGGAAACCCAGAAAATCCATCTATTGTGAGGGGGTCAGAACGGATTTCTGGGCATTGATTATAAAACCCAAGTTCTGAAGCAGAGACACCGTCCACACCAGGTGGGAATGCAGAAGGTCTTGATTCTGGGCCATAATTAAAATGTCGTCCAGGTAAATTATTAGACGGACCCCCTGAGAACGTAGGGACTCTGCATCTGGTTGCATCACCTTCGTGAAGCACCAGGGGGCAGATGACAGGCCAAAAGGAAGAACTTTGTACTCGCAATACTCGTCTTCCCAAAGGAATTGAAGAAAGAGGCTAAAGTGACATTAGAGTTAGGTATGTTAATAAGCTCTTACTTTACATTATAGAAAATACCTTAGAAATTCACTGAAAAAACAAAGGTTAAAGTGATATTATAGTTAGGTGAAGAGTTGATATTATAATGTCATTTCAGAAATAATTAGAGATGTTATCAACAATGTGAAAGAGTATGTCATGAGTGGTGTAATATGTGATGTCTTTAGCAGTGCATGGCAGGGATGTGAGTTATAGTCACTTCAGTTAACTCTAACTGGTAAATATCAGTGTTTTTTTTGTTTAAAATGCAATGTTTAAATTGATAGTTTTATCTAATTAAACGGGACGCGCTAAAGACTCGAGAGGGACTACATATCCCAAGCTGCTTTGAGGCCCCAGGAGGCAGCCATTTTCACCTGCACCTGCACCCACTTGACACCAACGAGCGCTATAAAGCGCGTGGGGGCACTTCGCTGCGCGGGACGCGCTAAAGACTCGAGAGGGACCACATATACCAAGCTGCTTTGAGGCCCCAGGAGGCGGCCATTTTCACCTGCACCCACTTGATACCAACGAGCGCTATAAAGCGCGTGGAGGCACTTCGCTGTGCGGGACGCGCTAAAGACTCGAGAGGGACTACATATCCCATCCTGCTTTGAGGCCCCAGGAGGCGGCCATTTTCACCTGCACCCACTTGACACCAACGAGCGCTATAAAGCGCGTGGGGGCACTTCGCTTTGCGGGACGTGCCCGGGCCAAGCCCGGGCCAAGTGCAGGCCCGTCGGAGCACGTCGGAGCCCGGAAGAGGCTGGGCTGGGTCACCCCCCTAACATTTGACCATTCAAGTAGGCATCATTGATCTTAGCTCTATGCGCTATTTCCAACACTGTGCCATCCCGTAGGTAGCTTCATTATACTGATACTCTGTAGAACATTTTATCACCAATAACCATCCCAGATGGGTAAAAGGATAGCAATAGAGGCTAGGGCAGGGGCTGTGCTAAAAGCTAAGCGAAAAAGACACAAGCATGCAGCTAGTAACTGATTTATGGACAGAATTGACTCTCTTTTGTGTGAATGCAAGGGAATTTTTAGCTACTCCTCAGGCAAATAATTCTAACGGCACTGTGGGGGAGCACTCCCCAACCAATAGGAGGGCTGGCACAAAGAAAATTGCTGAGATTTTTGTGAAATGTGGGCAAAAAGACACAGCCACTACAGGGCAGCGAGAGGGCAGGAATGTTATCACCCACACTGCTCCATCTCTAGTGCAGGAGCTACCACTTGGCTCAAACGATTTCATCCAGTGCAGCAACCGCTTCAATCCGTTAATTAACGCCCTAGAATCATATGATGACATCGACCCAGGTATCAGGGTGGATGGGCTTGCAGCCGCATGCACACACTCAACCCACATAAACCCACAGCACACTCAATGCATACAAGATTTAAAAAAGGAAGTACTAGAACTTAAGCTCATGGTTAACTCCTTAATTGCAATAGTAAAACAGTCAACTCTTTCAGATGGCACGGCCACCATCAACCTTACCCAAAGCCCAACCCTATCAGGCACCATGACGAATCTTCCCATTCTTTCAGCACCCAGCTGTGATGGCCTCCTCCCAGTCGGTGCTAAGACCAAGAACTTTCTCCACCCTCCTTCGCACAACAGTTTAGGCGCAGGGAAAACACTAGACGACCATCACAAAATCCCCAAACTCATGAGCAATACTGCCCCAAGATACTCTGCACAGCCTGCCATTGATTGGTCTCAATCAGGTAATGTAGTTCTAATGGTCAACGTTCCCAAGTTAAACACATCGACACATAAGGAAGGGGCAGACTCTATTAAAAACAAGGCAATCCATTGGATTCGCCATGTAAGAGGCTTTCGCTCTGTAATACGCGAGGACATAATCAATGTAGCAAGATGGGCAGACCCGGGAACACACTTTGACATTTTAAAACTGACACTCAAGGACGGGACCATTGTGGACAATTTGGTGTCCCTAGATGCTAGAACAAGCCCACCAACACATTCGCGCATCCAGTTCAAATACCCTAGGCCACCTACGCACTACGGGGATTGCCCGAGCTACTGCCCAGCAAAAAATGTATCTACCCTTGGCTAGAACGATTGACTTAAAGCTTCATCTAAAATCTACGCTGATAAACCACGCAACCAACTAATATCAATCACTCCCAGGCCTGCTGCAACCCCTAACACTGCCGGTGCAAGTATTCTCTCTCCCATTCATGACATATTCCCCAAGACCTTTGACAGTTTACCGTGCAAATATGACAATACTGCACCTTTCATCTTGCAGGAATATTGCCCAACAAATCAAGAACCGATAGCCAAGCCTGCAAGCACTTCCCTCACCAGGGCCAGGTCAGCTCCACTAGAGGAACATTACCACTCACCCCAGGTCTCACTGACCAACATTGGCATTGATCTACTTCTTCCCACTCAACCATACCTGCCAAATCAATCTCTGGCAGCTAATCATGTAAATACTAGACAGGATAGTTCAACCACTCACTGGGGTACGACTTGTCTCATGGAACGTGGCAGGTCTGAAATCTATTCTCCCTATTCCATCCTTCACCTCTTTTATTGATGAACATGACATATGTCTTCTTCAAGAGACATGGTCACTAATCCACTTTTTTTAACAGGCTATTCAAACTTCTACATCCCTGCTGTGCCCAGTACTAGAGGCAGGCCTTCAGGGGGCTAGACTATTTGGATCAGAACATCACTTAACTGTCATATATTACAGCTACCCACCGATTTTCCCGACCTGTTAGGTCTTCGTCTATCATTCGGGCCTGACACTGTTGTGAACATTTTCAATATCTACACCTGAGGGGTCAGGGGGGGTCAAGACTCCAAAACCCTTTGTGTTCTGGTAGCCCTTTTGCAAAACTGTCCCTGCCATCATAAAACCATCGTGGCAGGTGACCTCAATGTGACCTCTAGACTGGGATGATCTCAGGTCCACAGACGAGGAGGATTGAGCTTGGTCTATCCCCGCCCTGTCCATTCCACCCATTAAAAGATGGACGCAGGACGCAGTCCAAGTTAAGTCACTGACCATGGAATTCGGGCTCAGGGTGTTAAATGGCAGAACCAAATCAGACGCCAAAGGCCATCACACATTCAACAAAACCAACCACACCAGCAGAATCGACTACTGTCTATTTGTCATAAGATTATGGCCCCTAGTCATCGATATGACGATCGTTGAAAGAACTGAAAGTGATCATAATCCTCTCTCTGTTCACACGTTAGCCATGGGCAACCTCTCGCCCACGATTAACTCCTCAGTAGCAGCACCAAAGGGTATTAGCCTGGTTAACGACAAACGACACTTAAAGTGGGACAAGGTTGCGGCTCGGCCCGCACTCATCAACGCAGCCAATAACACCCTAAAGACTACATTAATGGACCTAGAGGTGGGTCCCGCAATCCCCTATAAGGAAATAAGCTTAATCCACACCTCATGCTTCAGGGACATCGCAGCCCACTTCTCAGTATCCACAGCCCATGATGGCAAGTGACCCATAGGTAAGCACCGCTGGTTCAATAAAATGTGTTGGTCCCTAAATAAGCGCTTAATCCAAGCTATTAAATCTAAGGATGCCGCTGCCATCCGCCTAGCTAGAAAGTTCTACAAGTCAGCCATACGCAAAGCCAAGCGTGACCAAGACGATAAGTGGTGGACAGCACTTAGTGACGCTGTGCGCGAGAGGAACTGTAGTGTGCTCTGGTCCCTGGCAGCGCGAGGCCCAGAAAGCAGTGGATTGGACATTACAACCAACATCGCCCCGAAAGACTGAGTAGATCATTTTAGCAGGCTGTACTCCCATGATGATGATAGCCCCACTCCTGTCTGCATGGACCCCTGCCTAAACACTTCTTTAGCACCCACAACTGAAGTACCCCAGCTGTTCTCTCAAATTGACATAACTTATTCCCTAGGCACCATAAAAAGCGGCAGGGCCCCTGGCTCGGATGGTGTCCCAGCAGACCTGTTCTCAACCGACATAGCATCCTGGTCAAGATACCTCACCATCATAGCGAACGCAATAGCATCTGGGGCACCTATCCCAGAGTCCTGGAAAGGGGCTATTGTTATCCCAATCTTTAAAAAGGGCGACAGATCCCTCCCCTGCAACCACAGACCAATTAGTCTAATTGACTGTGTGCAAAAAGTCTTCTGCCACTGCCTCTTGGGAAAGATCGAAGACTGGATGACTGAACATGATATCCTTAGTCCCCTCCAAGCCGGTTTCCAGAAGAAAATATCTACCACTGATCAAGCCCTCAGGTTCCTATTTTTATACTGGAAAACAGTGCTCATTGGTAAAGGGAGCCTTTATGGTGCTTTTGTGGATCTAAAGTCTGCTTTTGACCTAGTACCTCACAACAAACTATGGGACCCTCTCTCCCGAATGGGAATCCCAGAGCATATCCTAGCAATATTGATACGGCTCCACGAGGACAACTACGCACGAGTTAGGTGGGACAACCAGGGGCAACTAACTGATAGAATCCATGTATCAAGGGGTGTGCGGCAAGGTTGTGTCCTTGCCCCGACCCTCTTCTCTCTGTATATCAAAGAAATCGTCCCTTCCCTGCTTAAAGTGGAGGCTGACGCACCATCACTTGGCACACAAAAAATCCCTGTCTTTCTCTTTGCAGATGATACTCTCCTGATATCCAAGACCCCTAGTGGACTAAGGAAACTCCTCACGTGCTTTGAGAAATTCTGCTCAACGGGGGGACTTGAAATCAATGCCTCTAAAACAAAACTAATGACCCTTAATCCCCATAGATCCTTTAGAACGAAGTTTACAAAAGAGGGCACCACACTTGAGAAGGTGGGCATTTTCAGCTACCTGGGTATAACATTGACTGACAAAATGTCTTGAAAATCACACACAGGAAAGCAAGCCTTAAAACTAAAGCAAACAACAGGGGCACTATCAAAAAACTTCCACCTCTCATACACAAAAACAATTCGCCCAGCAATACAGATATACGAAGCCCAGGCTGTGACCTCAGCACTTTACGGGGCTGAACTATGGGATTATGCCAAAATCCAAGACATAACCATCGCTGAGAACAACTTCCTGAGAAACCTTGTGTCCCTTCCGCCAAGCACTCCACTGTTTTTAAGGATTTTAGCATAAAACGCATCGGTCATAAAGTCTGCCTACGCCCTCTGCTGTATTGGCGGCGTCTCTGGACTACCCCAGAGCTTGAAACCTTTACTGAAGCCCTGCAGGTTATTTTAAAAGCTGATCATCTTCACAGAATCCCCTGGCTACGATACATCAAGGGGTCACTTTACCCACTCGAGCTCAGTGAACTCTGGAATTCACCAACCACCTCCGTCTTTCCCTCGAAAAGCGAACTAAAGAAACTATATTGGCAAATGGCAGATCACGAAGATATAGGGGCCGCACTTCACACTACATTATCTTGTGATTTTGTTAACTTAAAAGAGACATGCAAGTATGAGACTTTTTGGGACATAATCACGGTCCCAATGGAAAGGAAACTGTACTTTCAGCTCTGCATTGGAATGCTACCATTAAGACTTTTCACCAGGCCGCTGGTCACACAAAGAATCAACCACCTGTCCAGCCTGCAAAGCCCCTGTCGAGAATCTCCCTCATGTCCTTTTTGCCTGCCTTGCGTACACCGCCTCACGTAGGAAATGGCTGGCCCCAGCATGCAGACTACTGGGAGTCCGCAGCTCTGAAATTGCCCTGCGAATCCTCATACCAGACACTAGGCCAACGCTAGTGATCGCCGTTGCCAAGTTCCTCGGAGCTAGCTGGTTTGTCAGAAGGAAATTCTTATCTGTCTAATGATTCCAACAAGACTGTCCCATCGCACTGTGTGAGTGTATTTTATCTTTATTCCATTTTTGTATCATTATATGTATCGTTATATTTATTACCTTGTGTATTTATTTGTATTTATTGCTGCTATGCGCTTTTATGGCTCTTGTAGCTGAAATAAAGTTTCATTGACTTTGACTAATAAAAATGTCACTTTAACGTCCGTTTTTTTCAGGGAATTTCTACGTTTTTTATGTAAAGTAAGATATTACCACCCTAACTATGCCCATTGCCCATCCACACATATAAAGCCAAGCCACTATAGACACCCACACCCTTTTTTTAAGTTTTCTGATACTGTGGGAATCTCAAGGGAGCCTGCTTGGGCCCCTTTGCTTGTGCATGACTCTCTCTGGAGCACAGAGGGGTCGTGCTGGCAAACATGTTAGTCCTGCTGGATCACAGCACAGCATAAAAAATCCTTTTTAAATTTGACCCCTGACCCCACACACGGTCCAGAGGATCAGGATACACCTACTCTACCCCCTTATACTTTGTGTTTTGTATTTTCAGAACACAGGGACTGAATGACCATGTCCTGCAAAGTTTGCCACAACATTTCTCTTCATGTTGCGGTCAGTCATCCAGAGTTCAAGTGTCTTTGGGACCTGTGGGAGCTTCTCGCTCAAACATGAGCGAGGTGACTGATGGGAAAAAAAAACTTCAATCAGATACCTCTATTATTTGAAGTTGTGTGCCTGCGAACTCACACAAGAGCCCAGCAACCCCAACTGTCCAGATAGCTATACAATTTGATATTTAATTTCTCAAAAACTAATGAAAGAATTTACACCAAATCACAAAAAGCAAGCTTTCTCTGTAAAGATCTAGCATTCTGCCAAATTTGATGTGATTCCTTTGAACCATTTTGACTGTAGTGGTGTCTAAAATTTCCTATGGAAACTAGAAGGAGAAATTGTATATTGGAACCTCTCTTTTTCTTGAGGCTCCTTGACAGATCGGCTGAAACTTTAAAAGAAGTTGAGGTGGATGCAGGGTTATTTTTGGGAAACATTGAGAAAATTCATCATCAAACTGAGCCAAATTTATTAGGAAATTTAGGGCCAGATGTAGCAAGCATTTTGCATGGTGCAAACTACGAATTTTGCAGTTTGCACCATTCTAAATGCCCATCGCGATGCACATTCACAATTTGCGAGTCCATACAGACTCGCAAATTGTGAATGCAACCGGCAAATAGGAAGGGGTGTGCCCTTCCTATTTGCGACTCGCATCGCTATGCTAAATTGCTTTGTGACCGCGAATGTCACACTGGTGGTAACCCATTCGCAAAAGGGAAGGGGTCCCCATGGTACCCCTTCCCCTTTGTGAATGTTGCCCAAAATGTTTTTCATAGCAGGCAGTGGTCCACTGCCTACTCTGAAAAAACTAAACGAAAACCAAATGGTTTCGGTATTTTTTTTTATTTTGCAACTCATTTTCCTTTACGGAAAACGGGCTGCAAAATAAATTTTAAAAATCTGCTTTATTTAAAAAGCAGTCACAGACATGGAGGTCTGCTGTCTTCAGCAAGCCACCATCCCTGTGAGTGCAGGGACTCGTTATGGGGTCGCAAAATGCTACCCATCTCATTAATATTAATGAGGTGGGTCTTTGCGACCCCATAGCGAATCGCAGACGGTGTCTGAGACACCATTCTGCATCCGATTTTGCGAATCAGAAATTGCGAGTTGCACAAACTCGCAATTTGCGATTCGCAAAATCGGACCTACCTACATCTGGCCCATGGTAACTCCATCCTAACTATCTAACTATACATGCACAGTGGCAAACATCACTGTCATATATTATATACATTACCTGCTGGTGGTTGCCTGTAGGTACTTATAGTTAGGACCTAGTTTCTAAAGGAAAAGCGTTCTTTTATTTGCCTATAATTTTGGTGCCTTTTGACGAATCTTCACAAAATTTTCAAAACTAGTTTACCACTCATTTCCGCTGCAGACCTGAAAGTTTTGCGATGATTTGACAAGTAGGGGGGAGGGGGCTGAGAAAAAGGGAGGTCCCAAAACACATTTTCCCCCTGCCATTTTCTTGTAGGGATTTTGAACAGGACTACAGCCCGAACCGATTAACAGTATTGCACCAAATTTCGCAGAAAGCTAGATCTTGGTCCGGAAAGAGTGCCTTTGCAATTTGGTGTAAATCTGTTGAGTATTTTTGAGTTATTAAAGAAAAAAGACTTGTATATCAAGTGACACGGAGGGTCCAGAAATCTCAGAGATCTCAAAATGAGATCTGTTTGCTGCAATCATTTCAACCAAGAAGTGGTGGCACCCACTTCTTGTGTCCAAATTCGACTAGTTCAAAGGAAAAAGGCAAAAAAGAAGGGTGGCCAATAGGAATACCCTGACCCCCTAGGAATAGTGGTAAGGTCCCATAGGGATTCCATCAGGGGCCAAAATATATTTTTTTTATTTTGTTTGCGGATGATTATAGCAAAACTGAAAAAACAGCAAGTGCAGTTGCTTTTTTTTGCCCCTAGGATGGCCATGTCTCGGGGGAAATATGATTTATATTAAGGAAGAACGCAAGCACACCCTTCACAGGCCTTTTTCAGGCCTAGAAACCCATCCCCAGGGCCCGGTCATTTATAAAATGGGGAGTGGAGCGATTTTGGCCTGGGGGACCTATCCATTGTGACCTGACCAAATTAGAATACAGGGAGGGTGGAAACACGCCTCCCACTTCAGGCCAATTTCAACCCTAGCCACTGAGGACACCCCATCCCTCAGGGTCCCTCAGGGTCAGCTGATTTCTGAAACTGGGAGAGGGACTGATTTTGATCTGGGGACCCCATCTCCCTGGGTCTGGCCAAATTAGAATGCAGGGAGGGTGGCTGCATGCCCTCCCCGGGCCAATTTCAGCCCTGGGCACCCAATCCACCGGGGCCTGGCTGATTTCTGAAACTGGGAGAGAGGCCGATTTCGGCCTAGGGACCCCATCTCCTTTGCCTGGCTGTGCATACCAAAGGAAGGGTGGCCTCCTGAAGCCATTAATGGCTGTGGGACCCCATCCCCAGGGCTGGGCTCCTGCTATGTCCTGGGGTGCCTACTCTTGGGACATAGTGAAACATAGTGGTTTCCCTCATAACTTGTGCCCTGAGGTAACTATAACTTGCCCCCTTGCCATGCACTGCTAATTAACCCCACATATCACATCACTCATGACATCTTCTAAGGCATATTTGATAATATCAGTGCAACATTAGCTGTAAAATTATTGATGAGAAAACTTTGCATGGCAGGGGCGTGAGTTATAGTTACCTTAGAGCAAGAGTTATAGTTTCTTGAGATAACTATAACTGCTTAATTTCTTTGGTTTTGTGTGTGTAAATTGTGAGCCTAACTATAACATCACTGTAACCTAGGGGTTTTTTAAATTCTATTTCATAACCATATTGTCACTGTAAGCTTTGGGTTTTTTCTGTGACGATATATATATATATATTTTTTTTGTTTCTCTAAATGGCCCCTAATAGGGTGCACTCCATTAAGTCGGTGCTCGTGTCAGGGATGGGCCTGCCCTGTAAACACTCCTCCACCAAATGGCACAAGGTCAAACACGGCACACACAGGAATCCTTGTGCTTTAAATTTATTCTTCCAACAGAGATGAGTAACCCAAATACCACCAACGCGTTTCAACCACCAAGGTCTTGATCACAGTGGGTGAGTGATCCATTTACAACTTCATTTATAGATACTCCTATTATCTGCCATCATGGGGCATTCTGGTTTATGTAGTTATACCAAGTATTACCATTATGTACCTCCACACAGTGACAAACAAAATAAAAATGACTTCAACCCCCACACATCACAATTGATAAAACAAGAATAAATGTAAATATTGCAGATATTAAAACCCAATATTTTTAGACCTTTACACACATCAAATTTAAATTAAACATTTTTAACTGTTAACTTTTTTAAATGGGAGACAACATCACACATGAAAAGCAAGTTCTATACCAAAAAATAGCAAGCAGAAAGAACTGTCGACCTTATTGTAATTTCTGAGCTTTTTCCAACCATTTAGGTTTTTAAATTTATTTACATTTCTTAAGTTATATCTGAAAACGGCAAGGCCCGTAACTTACTAACCGACAAACACTAAAGAAGTTGCCACTTCTTTACCTGTCCCTGCCTTACTTTTTTGTCTAAACAGTTCTTTACATATACCGTGATATTAAGCCTATTTCTCTATGTTTATATCAATATTTATATCTTCCTGTCTGTCAAACTCCTAGTTTTACACAAACTCATATACATATTATATTATATTATTATACATCCCTTGACATAGAAAGGCAACAACATGTTTATTCAGAAGTGTAGATTTCTAGGGTTAATTAAAGACGGCAATATAATTCTTCATCCCCATTGATACCATGTGGGGTCTTGGTTTTTATTCTGACTAAAAGCCTTGATTCCAGACGTCTCAACTTTAGTACTCTATCTCCTCCTCTCTCATGTTTTTTCACCACCGCTATGCCAAAGAATCTCATATGTAGCCAATCTGCTCCCACATGATTTTTCAAGTGTTTAGTCATTGCATAATTGCTATCGCCATTTTGGACTGCCCTTACATGTTCTAACATTCATTTTTTTAAGGGGCAGATTGTACTGCCCACATACCTCATGCCACAGAGACATTCTATCACATATACTACATATATGTAGTATCACATGTGATTCTTTCATCAATTACGAAGTCTCTACCATGGTGATCTTCTATTTTCTTTCTGTTGCTACCAGTTCTACATGCTTTGCATTTATTGCAACAGAAGAAACCCTTTAGAGAAGTTGACAGCCAGTTAGATGTCAAAGGTGATTCAAAATGACTTTTCACTAACTTGTCTTTCAACAATGGTAATTTCCTATACGTTACATAGGGACGTTCACCTACTTTCTGACCAATATACATATCTTTTTTGATCACATGCCAATGTCTGTTTAGAACATCCAGAATTTGAGTATTTTCCTTACTACAATGCATGATCAAACGTATCTTATCATTTTGCTCCATTTTCTCCTGATCACACACTTGCACCAAGGTTTCTTTTCTAGATTTTTGTCTTGTTTTTTGCTTTCCTTGCTTTACATCTCTGATCTTATATCCTCTTGCTAAGAACCTTAGTTCCACCTCCTCACATTTCAGCTCTATATCATCTATTTTGGAACAGTTTCTCTTTATTCCGATAAACTCACCATATGGAATACTTTTAAGAAGTGACCCGGGATGGAAACTTGATTCATGTAGGTTGTTGTTTGTAGCTGTAAGTTTATGATACAATGTTGTGTGCGGTGAATTTTCATTATATACCTTAACATCCAGAAACTCTATAGAGACCTTGCTCATTTTGTATGTGAATTGGAGTCCTATATTGTTATTATTTAATTTGTTAAAGAACTCCACAAACAAATCTTCAGTAGCACTCCAAATTATGAATAGGTCATCTATATACCTTAACCAGACTGGGACATTCTCCATATAATGTTCGTTTTCTTCCCCCAAGCTATGGACTTCTCCCACCATCCCATGGTTAGATTCACATAACTTGGAGAAAATGAACCTCCCATAGCTGTCCCACAAATTTGCTGGGAAATGTCATGATTAATGATAAAAACATTGCTATACAAACATATGTCTATCATTTCTGCTAACATTTCTGAATGTTTAAGAAAGTGAATATTTCTCTGTTGTAAAAAATATTTCACCACTTTCATACCTACGTCATGAGATCTTGAAGTATACAGAGACATGACATCAATGGTAACTAATATATAATCCTCTTGCCACGTTATACCTTCCAAACATCTCAAAAAATCATCCGAATCTTTAATATATGAATTAAGGTCCCTTACCATCTGGGCCAAAAAACAGTCTACATATTCAGATACTTTCTCATATAATGAGCCACAGCTAGAGATAATCAGTCTCCCTGGGGGTTTATTCACGGTCTTATGGATTTTTGGTAGGAAATACAAAGTAGGCATAATTGGATTATCATTCCTCATAAAATTGAGTTCGTCTCTGCTAATCAGGCCCTCAGAACACCACGTATCCATTTTTTTTATTTAGGTCCAAAACTGAGGTATTCATAGGATTTTTGTTCAATTTACGATAATTCGTTTTTACCCCAAGTTGTTTATAGGCCTCCTGTAGATAGTCATTTTTGTCCCAAATCACAATGTTTCCTCCTTTGTCCGCTGGTTTTATCAGTATGTCCTGATTTGCCATTGAATCCTTCAACGTATCTCGTTGTTCTTTCGTTAGATTTTCTCGTAATTTTTTATTTCCATCATACTGTATTTTCTCCAAATCCATTACAACTAGGTCATGAAACATATCAATCTTATTTCCTGGTGTTAGAACTGGGCAAAATTTGGATCTAGGTTTGAAGTTTGTACTCTCCCGTTGTTCACAGTCAAACCCCAGTATGGATAGTACTTGTGTTTCCGTCATCATTTCATCCTCCAAATTGTGCAATAGATCATAAGCCGTTTTTAAATCAGATTTTTGCTCAATCGTCATATTTGATTTCCAGCTCTCTTCCATTGATTCCATTGTCAAATTCAATTCCCGATTCTCTTCCATTTGTCCTGTTATATTAGTATTATTTGTTTTTGTAAAATGTTTAGCCAATTTCAATTTGCGCACAAATTTGTATAGGTAAATTCTAGTTTGTACAAAAACATGGTGTTTTTCTGGGCAGAAACTTCAACCTTTCTGTAACACGCTTTTCTCAGTATTAGTTAATTGATGACTCGACAAATTCACAATCAAATTTTCCTCCTTCCCTCCTTCATTTCCACTTGCTGCGTAGCATATAATATTTTTCTCTTTCTTGTACTCCTTCTCGTTTGTCGGTATTTTTTGTTTCTTTTGTTCTTGCCCACCCTCGGCCTCTGCCTCTTCCTCTGTTCCTTGGCGTTTTTTTGGTCCAGATACACCAACTTAATTTCGTCTAAAAAAGTGGTCTTTTTTTCCACTAGTGCTCGATCCTTCCCCTTCACTCTGATCCGTCTCAGATCCACTGTTGTCCGTACCTTTCACCTCCTCTAAATTAATTGCACCTGTATGTACTTGTTGCTTTAAGATATCAAACCTTTTGGCAGAGAACAGAATACGACCTGTTTCATAGTCTTTCTCATCTCTTAGGAACTTACTCCTCTTTCGCTCTTCAATTTGGTTTTCATACTTGTCCAGAGTCATGTTCAGCGTTTTTTTGAGCTTTTCTTGTTCTTCACCCTGATTCAATGCTTGTAATCTCAGCTCTAATTCTTTTATCTTGTCCCTTAAATTATGAATATCCTTTTTAGCATACTTAATAATAATTTCCATCATATGTTTCGAACATTGCATACTATTGACTCCCCATTCCACAAGCATCTCAGGACTAGTATCTGGGTGATTTGGAAGCGTAAACATTCGTAGCCCCCTTGGTACTCTTTCCATTTGTATGTATTTTTCTAAAGTGATGATTTCCCAACTTTTTGAAATCTCGTTTTTCATCAAACGTTCCAATTGTATATAAAGTTGTTTAATGTTCTCCTTTGGTGGTGATGTTCCCTCCCCTTGAAGCATATTAGCTGTTTGTGATCCGTTTGACTGACTAAAAGTAAGTTCGGCACATTGTATTCTTTTCGCTGCCCTTTCTTCCATGATTTGTTAAAGTTGCCTTTCCCAAACAAAAATATCTCAAAAACAAAATAAGTAAAAGGTCCCAAAATCACTCTAATTGGGTATTCTCTCTCTGATGTTTTTTGTAGATTCATATACTTAATTGCCAAACACAAGGAGACCTGGGTTCTATTAGAACAACCTTATTCCGTCGGATCTATGAACCACTGTGAAAAATGCTTTTATGTATCTGCCAAATGGTGTCAAGTGCTTGCCTACAAATCAAGCCAGACATATATTAAGGTGTCTACAGATCACCACTCCATAGAATTATCAATAGGCAGCTTTGACCACATTCTTTAATATTTGTATACTTTTCTCCCTGGGACACCCTCATCGATATATTTATATCTCTATCCTCATGAGGCTTTTACTACACAAATTCTATGCCTTCATTCTATTTATCAATTTTATTGCCGTCTATACACATTCAAATGAATTAGTGTAGTCCTTTATTTGTTTTTTCCTTTTTACAACCTTGGTGGTTGAAACGTGTTGGTGGTATTTGGGTTACTCATCTCTGTTGGAAGAATACATTTAAAGCACAAGGATTCCTGTGTGTGCCGTGTTTGACCTTGTGTCATTTGGTGGATATAAATATATATATATGTATATATACATGATATGTGACAGTGTCCCAAATCCCTGCCAAACATGACCAAAGGCGGTGTGCTGCATGGTTAGGGATGTTTAGGTGTGAGATAAAATAGAGATAACTCTAACTGTAATTGCTGAATTTCAATGGTTGTGTGTGTGTGAATTGTGATCCTAATTATAATGTCCTTACAATCTTTGTTTTTTGAGTGAATGTCTAAGGTTTTTTAAATTTCCTGTTTCCTAACTATAATGTCCCTGTAGCATTTGTTATTTTCAGTATATATATATATATATATATATATATATATATATATATATATATATATATTACTCATAGTGTTCGAATCCCCTACCACACATGACCAAAGCTGGTGTGCTGGTGGGTTTAGGATAGTTAGGTATGGTATCAAAATATTACTTCAAGTTACATTTTAAAAAAAATAGAAATTATCTGAAAAAAACTCAATGGATAAAGTGACACTATAGTTCACCATGGTAATATCTTACTGTATATTTTAAAATAACATTGAAATTTATTAAAAAGCAAAGGCTACAGTAACCATTTTAAACTCAGAAACACTGAAATTTACCAGTTATAGTTAAATGAAGTAACTATAACTTGTTCACTCACTGGGCAATACTTATGACCTCACATATTACATCACTCATGACATGCTTTACAATATCATTGATACATCACAAATGACATTTGAAATTACCTAATTCATGACATCACTGTGCATGGCAAGTGAGCAAGTTACAGTTACTCCAGCGAACTATGGCGAATTTGCAGTGTTTTTCTTTTAGTTTACAATGATATTTTTAAAGTGACATTTTCACCAAACGATATCACTTTTTTTCAGGAATTAGTGTGTTTGCGCTCGTGCGCATATGCCTGTGTGTGTGAAGTGCAATATTTTATTTATTGCACTCGTGAGAGTGGGGAGGGCCATGACTTGGGTGAGACAATGCAGCACATTGGTCGTAATCCCCTCCTTTAGCAACTTTAATTAACAGCATATTACACTCTGCTCAGCTGCATATACAGTTTACGCCATTGTGTTTTTTTTCTCTGTGAAACATTCTTGCTGTTACTGCCTCAACCGTGACAAAGGGCCAACTCTTGTTAAAAAAAACGTAAACTGACTCCAAAGGCCAGGCCAACTAGATTATTGAGAGAGATGGAGCCAAGCAAGTACAACAGAGCATGGAGCCCTACACATCTCTCTAAGGAATTGAGTAAGAATTGATGCTGATTTGCCAATGCATCCTTCTCAGGAAGGATGAACCGCATTGGGTAAACCAGATTCCTTTTCACTGATGTGACACTTTCCCGCAACAGTGAAGGGGGATGGGGGCTGTGGCTTTCAGCTTTATCAAATATTGTGTTTTAAACTGTAGCCTTGTAATTTGATTTGCATCTGCCATCTCATCAATTAACAGCACTTTCGTGTTAGATGTATGCAGATTGTATTCAGATGTGTCTCTTGCTGAGGGGGAAGATTAGGAAGCCTTGGCAAAATCTCAGACTGCCTGAGCTCCCATTCTAAAGCTATTAATATCTGGAATATGACACGTCTATGCTTTTGAAAGCATTGCTTACCGCTTCCTAATAAAGTCCGAGATGCACTGCTTATTTTTCAAAATACATGCTGCTCACAGATAGTCCAGTGTTTTACTTAGCATTAACTATAAATTGGAAATGAAAAGCGTTTACTTTTTTCCTGGTGGTATTTTTCCCTCCCCTTACTGCACTAATGCGTGCCCTTGTTGTACAATAATTCGCACCAAGTGCTTACCTGCAAACACTTTTCAGGCAGGCGTGGAATTTGCATATTTCTTGTCCGGTCTTTGACTTCTATTTTTTCAGCTAAAGTTGTCTTAAGCTGAAGTGATATAAATCTGTTCCTAATGCTACTCCCTCCCAAGCCCTAGGGCCCAAGTTAACCTGCACAACGCCTCAGTTCTCATTATTTCACAATTATTCACATGGAATCCTCGTCTTTTTTCTTCAATCGCTGGCTACTTGTTTCTACTTGTATTTATTTTGAGCATTCATTCCTATGAGTCGTTTAATTTCACTTATGGTTCATGTCTATTTCAAATCACTTTCATTAAAATATAACAGCAATTTTTATTTTTCCCATGTGAGGTATGGGTTATGTTTGCTGTTTTAGCAATGGCGCATTACACCTAGCCTCCATCTTGGCGCCCTTTTTTTTTCCAAATATATGTAGTAGGCTTTGCTACGGAACGCCAATCCATATATCCATACGCAACCTAGTTTTCATATATCAAAAACAGGAGCGAACTCAGAGGACATTATCAGATTATTCAAAATATTAGCCAATTCAACATTGCAAACCACAACACAGTGGCCCACGAGGTCCCCTGAGTAAAGAGGAGGGAAGCCAAGAGACTACACAGAAGAATCTAAACATCTCAGTTTAAATGTAAGCCAAGAGCATTCAACGCAGAGATGACTTAAGCCTGGTAGTCAGTCACAGGCCCCCAACAACACACCCGCTGGCAATGGATGTACAAGCTCACACCATCCCAGTATTCAGCCCACCTTTGAAGGATTTAATGGCATCATACTGCACGTTAACATACTTCTTTTCCTTCTTTTCAATCTTAACAGGCAAGGCAATAGAAGGAACAATCGCCAAGAGGTAATTTCTGTCTTTACCTCCAAAAGTGCTGTTTTCCGTGCCAGATTGTCAGGGTTTGGGTCTTCAAAAAGGAGGTGACAGACAATATTCTACTGTACATTTTTCTTCTGAATCACAGCCTTAGGCACACTGTCCCTCAGTGCCACAGAACACACAGTAATACTATAAATGTACCACCAACCTTGATACCTTTCCACAGATTCCTCGGGGAAAGCCTGTAGGCCTTCCTCAGCAAGTGGTATTCAGGTTTCTAATGATAGTCCATCAAATCTGTCAATACCACCCCTGTTTTGCAGACCAGCAAATTTCAGGAAGCACAGCACTCTGAAGTGGGCCCCCTTCTCAAACTTCCAGGCATCTTTAGTCTAGCATTTAAATTCAACATACCCTTGGTTGCAGAGTTTTTGAAGGGCACACTCCTCTGGCATCCAGGTTCTAGACATCCTAAGCCTGAATCCTGCCACCAGATCTAGCCACGTCTTGCTCCACCCCAACACATGACTAGTTCAGCTCTCCATTTTCCTTTGACTGTTTTTCCCATCGCCACATCTTTGGCACTCTGTTCCCAGCTACCTCCAAGCAGGGTGTTGCTAGACTGAAGCAGAGTTCTCCCACCTATCATCATTTCGGCATTCTCATGTGTCTTCAGATTCCTCCCCTTGTTCCTTCTCACATGTGGAAATACGAGATTTGAAGAAATCGTCATTCCTCCAAAACTTGCTGGCCATTATTTCAACGACCACCGAGGTATTCTCGCTGAAGAGAATGCAGTTGATCTTTGCAAGTTCAGCTCCATATTGAACACTGTATATAGATGGTTGAGTTTCCAAATACAAAATCAACTGTCACAGCTGACAATTTGATTCTGGGTAAAATCTGGATAGATCACAGAGGATTCATTTACTTTCCTGTTTTACTGTGTTTCCTACTGGAATAGTTGAAGACCTAGCTACGTAAAGAGGGTGTATTTCTGCAGAAGGCCAAATATGAATAGCAAGAACTTCGGACATCAGTTCAATGGGAGCAATGAGGCTCGCTTCAGGGAACACAGAAATGAAGCTTCATCAAGGGCTTCATCATTGTTTGGATTTAGAGCAACATTCAGGTAAGGAAATTATTCATGGACGGGAAACATGATGCGTGTATGGGTGCTGATATTATGCATGTATGTGAGCATGTATCTGAGAACTGTATTCATGCATGAATGTGTGCATTGTGTGTGTATGCACTGTAGTTGAATGTGTGAAGGGTAATGTGTTACAATTAATGTTTTAGCAGTTATCAACACCATTTAAGGTATATTTGTGAATTCGGTGGACAGCCTGACTGAATGGCTTGTGCAAAACAGGGTACCTCGCTTTCATTCATCGACAGAAGCACTCCTGCCCAACCTGGGCATAGGCTACCTTGACTCTCCCAAGGCAAACGACTGGAAAGGTGGTGAACTATAATTCTCGCACTGGCTGTCATCCTGGGCACAGCTTTGCCACCATCTCCCATCCTCCTCAGCCATGGCTGGAACGGGGCTACATACATTACATGTGACACAGAGATTTAAAGTGGCAACAGAAAGCTGTTAGGCTGACTTAAGTCACTGTCTTCCTTGACTACAGTCGTCATTTTCATGCACAATGTTGAGTTTTTATCAGTTGTCTAGTCTAAGGTGATAAAGATATGTGCCTGTCCTTTCAACATTGTACCTGCTGACTTTAAAATGGAGTTCGATGAAGAAGTGTGTCTTAAAAAAACTACACTTAGTTCTCTCGGAATTTGAATGGCAGATATCTGATCATGAAATGGCACCTGATCTGGAGTTTGGTCTCTAACACAGACCAGTGTTTTAGTGAACCAATAGCAGGATTAGGGGTTCGGCGGTCTGAACTGGGTGATCATCTTGGTGCAGTATCATACTGTGCAGCCTTCATCAAGTTCTATGGAGGGTCTCTAGCGCTACCAGTGGCAGCACAGGGAAAGAGGCAGTGCGTCCGGAGGGCAGAAGGAAGACCTAGCCAAAAGGCTGCAAGTAGTGACCATGAGTGCCATGGCTGGCACTCCCCCTACACCCTGGTTATGAAGAACCTGGATCAGTCCTGAGTATATCTGAATCCTGTTCCAGGAGTAACCCTTGACAGTGAGTTTTCACATGACTTTCAGGTTAACTGTACAGTTGAAACTTGTTTCTGGATCATTAACACTTTACAGAAAGTCTTTCTGTTCATTCCTCTATCAGCGCGCAAACAAGTGACCCTGGCCCTAATTTCATTCAGACTTGATGATTCTAATGTGCTTTATCTCAATATTAACAAGACAGCTCAAACTGAGCTGCAAATTTTACAAAATACAGCAGCGAGACTGACCCTAGACATCCCTAAACACGAGTCAGTCTCTAGAGGATTACTGAAACTTCGTTGGCTCCTGGTGAAAAAGTGCATTATGTTTAAAGCCCTCTGTATTGTTCATAAAGCCCTGTATAACGCTAGCCCCAGAGGAATCAGAACTATGTTTCAATGGTACACCCCAATCCAAAAATCTTTTCTCCACAGAGCATCACTTGTTTGTGGTCAACAGATTTTGTAAAATGAGATGAGGAGGGAGAGCCTTCTCAGTGGCGTCAGCCGAGCTTTGGAGCTCGCTTCCTCGTCAACTAACCTGCCTGAAGATGCATGCTCCCTTCAGGAAGGCCTTACAAACCTGGCTCTTTACCCTTTAAGGAGATTAGAATTAATGGTGGTGTTTACAGCCAGGTAACTGTTGAGTTTCATATCAGGAGTCATTATTAGTGCCTTGACACCTTGAGGTATTTGCACACTCTTATAAATCCTTTTAATTTCATTTCAGTTCTGAATCAAGAAGATGGTACATCATCTTGGCAGCTGGCGGCATGGCCCATAGTGGTGCATAGAGAAAGGTTATATGGCTTTGACTGCCTCCAGGTTGAACATAGACAACTGAAGGTAGCTGTGCCAGAGCTTCTCTCTATATAGTTTATTTGTTTTCATTACATACACTCTGACAGATGCTAAAAATGCCTTTCAGCTTCATCTATCATTGATGGTGTTTACAAGTAAGCCTCTGAGGATAGGAGCTTATAAACTAAAGCCTTGAAACCAAGTCAAATGTCATCTTTTTCCACGTTGGCACCTCTATCAAATGGCAGGTAGGCACAGACAATAAATGGCACAGAAGTGGGTTTGTGTTGTGGAGTTGACAATTCAAGCATAACAATGATGTAAGCGCCTAAGATCATTAAACATGAACATCAAATAACAGTGTCTTGAGATTACAGAGGAATGGTACAGTTTCACATAACTGTGTTAGGTCTAATATAGCCACAGAGTCCGCCATGGCGGGCTATACCGGCCATTAAAGGCCCGCTCCAGGGTTAAAGGCCCGAGCTGAAGGCGAGGGCCTTTAACAAGGGAGCGGGACTTTAATTACTGGGATAGCCCAGCTACGGAGGGCTATTAGATCATTCTGCCACTAGATGGCAGAATGTCCTAATAAATAAGATAAAGTCCTCACGGAGCCCGAGGGGATTAAAATCCTCTGGGGCTCTGTGAGGGCCTTTGTTCACAGCTCCTGCTGTGAACAAAGAACATTGGAATGGGAATGATCCGGGCCCAGAGCACCCCATTGTCTCCAATGGAGCTCTCAACATTCTAATATTCTGATATAAGTAATTGAAGGCTCAACTTGAAAACATGCTAAAGGATTTAAGACCCACTCACAAGGTCACTGATCACTGGCTTCAACAACCAGGCTCCATCATGAATGGATGCACCATGTTGAAACTGGCAGCGATGAAAATGCCATGGAAGCCTAAAAGGTGAAAATCAACATGCAAAGTGTCCTAAAATAACAATCAATCTCAAATTCATTAGATATTGTTTCTATCTTCAAAGAGTCATATGACCCAAGAAATAAAACAAATAGTGGTAATTCCCCCCTACACTGCCACATCAGACCACAATCCTTAATAACTTATTATTGGTACAATGTTCTTCAGTACCTAAGATCATGAACGTCAATTCACCAAAATGCCAGGGGTAGCAGAAGTGACATCATATACCATTGAACCTTTTCTTTCATTCACACAAGCATGCATGCTTACACACACATTAACATAAACACACTCTTGCTCACTTAAACACCCTCTAACTCGCGAGCACGCAGGTAACATATATATAAAGGCATGTTTTACTTACCTTAACTGCTAGGGGGATTCATATTCCAGCTAATTGTAGTCCATTTTTATTACAGTAATAGTGCATAATGAAATATTATTCACTATAACTGCAAAATAAAGTTGACAGACAAGGAAAGTGGATTTGCAACCGGCCAGGCCAGAGCTGCCACTTGTGGAGCCAATAATGGCTTTCTGGATCGCCACCCCCCAGGGCTGGCTCCTACTACGTCCCAGGGTGCCCAACCCCAGGAAATAGCTGTTTGCTCAGACTTGGTGGGAGCTTTATTAGCTCCCACCAAGTCAGAGCAAACAGTTCACTTTCTGCAAGCAGGAGCTGTCAAACAGCTCCTGCTTGCAGAAAGCGGAGTTTTCAGCTGTTTCCTTGCAGGCAAATATACATGCATGGAAATAGATGAAAACTTTGCTCCCACAAGCAGGGAGCTGCTACCTAAAGCAGCTCTCTGTTTGTGAGAGCAATGCCGGCTCCTGCAGGACATGGGGAGCTGGCTAGGAATGCAGTAGTCCTGTCACTCTCTCTCTCTTCCAATCCATAATGGGAAGGAAATAAGAAAGAGAAATTGTTGTTGCAATGGTCTCTCCATACAGTGACTTCAAAGAGTCAGACTAGCAAGATGTTTGGTAAGAATGTTATAGTTACGTTTTGATGGACCGCAGACCATTGTCACTTCTGGCCCAATGGTAAAGCTCCTGGACTGTCCCTCAGAAGGCTGAAAGGTTCAAATCACTGTATCTCATGGCAGTGTGTCTGTTTATTTTCCAGCATTATGACTGTTAAACATTCCTAGTGATGTAATGTTGAAGTCTTTTTCCACTCAAAATCTTCGGGTTCAATGTCATAGCTAAGTCTGGACACGCCATGCTAAGGAGTCACTTTTGGCCTAGTGGTGAAGGTCTCAGACCCTTACACTGAAGGTTGAGGTTTCAAATGTATGTGTGTCTGTGGTAATTTCCCTGGGTCCCCGGGGCCAAAATCGTCCAGAGTAGGGTGATCGAATACCTTCTTCCCCAAAGCAAATGGCCGGGGGAGGGGTGCCACGCGGACCTGCAGCCCACTCCAGCTGTGCATGGCAAAGGCCGTGCACAGCGTGGGATTGGGTGGTTATATTGACTTGGTTGTGGGGCCTGGTCGCAGGCCTGCTAATTACCCCACACGTTATTGCACTCATGGTATCTTTGGTATCAATGTAATATTTCAATTCAAATTTTTGACAAAAAAACTGTGCATGGTGGGGTGCGATTTATAGTTATCTTAGGGCATGAATTATAGTTACTTGAGATAACTCTAAATATAACAGGTGAATTTCTATGATTCTGTACATTTAAAATGTGAGCCTAACTATAACGTCTCTGTAACCTTTGTTTTTAAGTGAATTTCTAAGGTCTTTTTAATTCGATTTCCTAACTATTACGTCCCTGTAACCTTTGTTTTTTCTGTGAAAAAATATATACTGTGTGTGGTGTTGAATTGTCCAGTAGAAGGCATCAGCTGAAACGCATAGACAATTCTGCTCTTTGTTTGGAGGGGGTGTCTTGGTGGCACTCGACAGTTCGAATAAATCGAGAGCTCGAGCAATGCGAGAGTTGGATCTTTTTATGGGTCAACAACTGTTTATGCCCTGTTTCTATGCAGCCTATACTTTGAGTGATTTCTCAATTCCATGTGAAGATATATATATATGTATATGTATATATATATATATATATATATATAGATAGATAGATATATATATATATATATAGATAGATAGATATATAAGCAAAACAAAGTTGTCCTCCGGACAGAAAGCGCACTCTCAACAGGTTGCAGTTTATTTTGGAAAGCAGCAAAGCCAGTAAACATTCAAAGAACTCTTTACACATTATCCAGGCTTTACACGTTTCAGACATCTCGTCCTTGGTCACAGGCCAAAAGCTTGGGTTGAGCAAATGATTGCAGGCACCTGATTATTTAATGAAATACTCTGGTGAGTTACACAATGCATCTTGGTAGTGGTGGTCCTGCACATTTATATTACATCTTTAGTAGATGAACATTTCTGCCTTAGTAGGTTGCTGCAGCCAAACACACATAAAAGCACATTTAAAAATCTTAGTAGGTGAATTCAAAGCACAGTTACTGAGTTTTGCTGATTTTGTGCCTGCAATCATTTGGTTGGATTAGTGTAAAGTAATTAAAGTAATTAAAATTACGTAATGTTAAAAAAAACATGGAAATTCACTGAAAAAAACAAAGGTTACAGGGCCTTTATAGTTAGGAAATCTAATTTAAAAAACATAGAAAAGCACTGAAAAAAACAAAGGTTACGGGGATGTTATGGTTAGGTTCTGCATTTACTCGCACAAAACCATAGACATTCAGCAGTTATGGTTAAAGTTATTTCAAGTAACTGTAACTTGTGCCCCAAGGTAGCTACAACTTGTGTCTTTGCCATGCACTGCTAACTACTCCATATATTACATCACTCATAGCATCATCTATGATATAATTGATTATATCAATGCAATATTTGCAGTACAATTATTGATGAGAGAACTGCAAATGGCGGGGGCATGAATTATAGTTACCTTAGGGCATGAGTTATAGTTAATTGAAATAACTCTAACTATAACTGCTGAATTTCTATGGTTTTCTGCGAGTAAATTGTGAACCTATCTGTAACGTCCCAGTAACCTATGTTGCTTTAAGTGCATTTCTATGTTTTTTGAAAATTATATTTCCTAACTATGACGTTCCTGTAACCTTTTTTTCAGTGAATATATATATATATATATATATATAAATAATTCTGAATACTCAGGCATCATCTCCTATCTATAAATCCAGAGGAGAGGAGGGGGGTTAAAGCCATTAGCCTAGTAAAATTGATGCTCCCATCCTGAGAGTAGAATCATGTCCATAGGTGTACAGTAAGCAACACTCAACATCACAAAAAAGATAAATGCATCTCTCTTTAAGGAAATTGACTTTGGATGCCTGAAACAGTAGGATCATTACTCTTCTCTGGGAAAAATCAATGCGAGATCATCAGGGACTAATCATTTATATTAGATGCTCACCAATTATGACCTGATTGTGAGCATTTACCCCCACAGGCTGCTGTTACAGAGCAGGGACAAGATAATTACATGACTTAGTGACACAAACCACCCAGGGTCTAGGAGTATGAGCGGAACTGATTTCGGCTTGGGGGATATTAGAAATGTCCTCACCACCCCAATAACGATCAACAAATCGCCTTAATCATTTTAAATCTCTCAGCAGGTTGTGAGACCTTGTGCCATTTCATATTACTGAAAAGATGAAAGTATGACCAATGATGGCTGGAGCTGCTTTGTTTTGGGTCGACCGTTTTCTACTAAAGCTAGAAGGTTTGTAAAATTATCACTATGACGATTGTCTTGCCGATTGCAACCGAAGTCTTTCATCTGTTACTGGTAAATAACTATACATTTTTACACATTGGTATGTCTCTTAGAGCATAAATACGCTCAGCTTCTCGTGGACCACAAGGTACTATTAAATGAAGCACAGATTAGGAAAACTCTATCAATGTCACGATGTCACGACAGGTAAATTGCACTGTAATCTATAAAGGGCGCTCCAAAAGGCTCAATAATGAGATGGAAAAACTACAGAACAAGTTTTTCACAATGTTTCTGAATCTTTGAAAGCGTGACCAAGCGAAAATAGGTCTGGGCGCAATGTGCAGGATATCATTGAGGTTGAAGTTCAAAATCCAATAACTCTGCATTGTTCATGAGGCTTATTAGGAGGAAGACCCATGGTATCAGCAGCCATTTGCACCACAACATATTGTGGTTTGCCAGTTTCTGGATTCCACGTACAGCTCTCTCACTGCTGCTATATCAATCACTGTGAAACTGACCTGCCTAAGGTTCAGTAGGCTCTTGAATTTTTAACTCTTTAAGGTGGCTTTCAGTTAATGGTTAACAGTGTTAAAACAGCAACTGAGTCATACATGATAGGGAATCACAAAAAACATGTGGAGTCTAATATCCCACAAACACCAGGTGTCACAAACCCGGCTGCTAAGTGAGCCCTTTGACGTCACAGAGAGGTTATTCGCAGCACATTAGAAAATCATTACATAAGGGAGTACTTCAACATATATCCCCTTTACTGCTGTCTCTGATACAATATGCTTGGTTGACTGCTGGCCAACTATCAATTTTCACTGTCCACCCAGTGCTTAATTTGAGCTGATGGTTGCAGGTGGGGCTCACTGACACTTCACTTATTTGTGGGCATCAGCACTTATTTTTCCTCATCACTCTTGACCCAGAGCAAAACAGAGAAAACACTAAAGTGGAAAAGGAGTAAGAAAAGAAAGACAGAAAAACAGTGACCGGAAGAAAGCAGAAGCGGCAAAGAACATACAGGAGTGAGATAGAAGAGAGGTGTATATCTTGTGATTCGCTAAAGATGGATGAAGGGGACTCAGGACTACGCAGCCTTGGAGTTTGGCATCCCAAACTTGACAGCACCAGCTTCTGAGCAAAAGCTTGGGCATCAGCACTAATTATTTTAAAATTACGCACAGTGTCAAACTTACCTTATGCACTCGACAGCACTGTCCTACTAAAAATGATAAAAATCTCATATATAAAGCTCAGCGACACAAAGTTTATGCATGCAGTCCACAACTTTCAAATTTAAAGGCATTTCGAGGCGGAAGAGAGAAGATGCGTAGTAGGCTCTCAAATTCATCAATGCTTCATCAGTATAGGCATGCATACATTTAACAGGCCTATACAAAATGCTCTTTTCATCTGTTGTATTGGCATTCTCAGCAACCATGATATGCCTAATCCAGGGCGCTACTGGTGTATCTGAGAAATACAAAAGTAGCCACCACTTTCTAGTGGAAAGTCTTGTTCTTGCAGGACAGAAGATGGGCAAAATTTGCTTTGCATGTGCCACCTCTTAAGCCAGCCCCCTCCAGCACCACTAGGACTTGTGTCATACATATCCTTACGTTTAATACTGTGTTTTATTTAGGCAGCTGAAAAGGTGCCAAGGAATACATGTTTAGCCCACCACACAGTTGATACACATTAAAAACAAGGAATATGGGAGAAAGAAGGGGCTGTAATACGGAAATCCCCCAGGAACACAATGGAGTATGCACCCATTTGTCCACTCTTGCGAAATTTGTCATTACAGCTGGCGCTACAAAGGTTTGTCCAGTCCCTGCTGTGATAACATTGTACAGGTAAAAAGTTAGGGCCTCTAAATGTAAAGATCATTTAATATCATTTGCACAGTGCCATGACCCCGTGCAGTGACGTAATGCCGTTGCTATGCATCAGCCCCATATAACATTGCTGTTTCCCCAACCAGTTCTTTTATGCGCTGTACAGTTACATGTTGGAGAAAGGCTCCCTTGCTGTACAATTGCATATTGGTTTTTAATGATTTACTGTGGAGAAACTCATTCACCTACAAACCTGGCAAATTTATGAGTGCTGCATTCTCCTTCCCACCCCTGAAAGGGATTTACTCCATCTCTTTGCAGAAGCAAATCTCTGATCTTTTGGGGGGAAGGAGTCAGAGAGGAATGTGTCAATATTTAACAACTCACAAGTTTATGGCTTTCACAAACTCACAAGGCAAACCACACCTTGAAGGTTCCAATTTGTATACGTCCCATAATGTATTCAAGGCTTAATTCCTAGCAGTTGTAAATCCAAACATTTGTGCTAAAAAAGCTGCCTTATGGAAGCATTTTTGGGTGAATCAGTCAGTCCCCATATTCTGTTCTTGTCTGCTCAGGTGTAAGGTAAATCATCTTGGTGAAATATTAATCAGAGGCCTTTTTTAACATGACATCTAGCCCTGTTTAGTCCTGGATGCAGGCAAGTAGATACATGGCTGAGCAAATCAGGGCTGTGGTCCTCGACAGTAATGTGAAATACCTTTATATCTCGAGATAATCCCGTGTTCTTTAATGCGACTATTCACTTTTCTACACAATAAAGTTGTTTTGATTCTATTTAAACAACGCATAACAATTCTGCGTTTTGGTCAAACCATTTACTGCACAAGATACACTTTCCGTGAAAGAAGTGAATTCAGGAAAACTACATTCGGCATTAACACGGTATTTTAAGAGGACTGGATAATGGAAGTAAAAAGACTCCAAACCATTCAGCCTACATCATTGTCAAGTGTCAACAGAATATCAATGTAGTCTCCTTTTCAGTTGACTGTTTCTTTCATTCTCAAACCTTGACACGTTGAACTGTATTCCGGCCACCACCCTTCCTTTAGGAGGCACTTGAATGAAACAAGAGCTTTTCTTACCTGGGAAGCGCCTACAAACATTCTGCAATTAGCACCTTTGTGAAAAGATCCCTCACTCGGGGATATATTTCCACTTTGATTCACATCCTTTGTGTGACTTGTTCAATTCTCAATTTTCTCCAAGTATACTTGAAACCAAGTATAGTATGTAATGTTCTCGGTTGCAGTAATTTAAGTGACAAGACTTTCACAGTAAAATCTTTTAAATACTTTATAATGTTTTACATTTAGTGTTTTTCCGTTTTACGTCAATGTTTCGATTATCTGTGGTGTATTAATCTGCCAGTGTTTGTTTATTATGAAGCAACAAATGCATAACATTGGATACATCCCCTCCCAAATAAAGAGATGTCACAATCTTTGTAACACTTGAGTACATTACTTATGTAATGTGTCCTACCTCTTTTTTATATTGCGCAGAGATAACACCAAAGAGGAGCTGTAAATCTTGGGACTTGTTCACAAAGGCATTTTGCTGTATGAAAAGTATAACAGCTATAGTACTCATGTGCTTACTTTAACGCTTCTTTCTGAAGTGGTCCTAAAACATCCAAAATGGGTACAGAGAGGTAATATTGAGGGGCCATTTATATACAATTGGTCCATGTCATGTCATAATGAAGATATAAGCCAGCTGTGTGGAGCAGACTTTATTAACATCCAAACATCACCTCCAAGGCACCTCACCAACCTCACCAAGACCAACTAACATTCCAACTTTTAGTGATTCTTGGAACATTCCATCCAGAGAGGCATGCAGTATACAGAGGGGGGGGGGAGTAGGAGATTCCATTTATATAATTCGGGAATCACCATTATCCTAAACGTACACTACATACCATTGCATTTATAATAAAGATAATTATAACACATCTCCTTCCTCTAAAAATAATTTTCATAATAATATTCATAATAGTGTTACCAGGTAGTTCAATTCCTATATACAAGGTCAATATAACTACGAGTTCCTAATTCATAAAAATATTATTAAATTCAAAATGTAAGAGACAAAACTGCATACACTCTTCTTATCTTTTTTACAATGTAATCCTTGTGCTATGGTGGTGCATTCTTTGCCTTTTCTGAAGACCTCTTTCTGTCCAGGTTCCTAGAATCCCAATGATACATTAGAATTAGATTGCTTCCCTGGTATATTATGGGTTCCTTATAATCTGTCCATGCTCCACGTTCTACCATCATTCAATACCAGTCAATTCTTGTGCACTTGTGTTATTTCCTTTGGGCAAGAATAACCACATATCTTTCTATTATGGAAATTAGAAAGTGTGACAGTTACAATACACCCAACTTCCCACTACTTATCTGCTACACCATGTTATCTGTTGTAGCGATTATTATAGCCCTCTTAATTATGCCTTATGCATTTATTACCTTCCTGCCTCTGCACCCATACTGGTTGACCACCTCCTAGCCAATTGTGAGACAATTTGGTACACAGTTCTCCACCTTTAAGCGACATAAATGGGGAAATTCCTGTTACTGCATTATGTGCTGTGTGATAGGACCATAACATGTTTTGCAGGGATTTACTTAGGGGTTCTCTAGACACATTTGCCAATTGTATACACTCTTTGATCATTGTGTTTACACGATCCACAAGGTATCACTCTGGGACAGTATAAGGCTGTTCTGAAATGGTTTATGGATAGATTAGATAAAAGCCTTTACATCCCTTCAGAGACAAATTGTACATCATTGTCTGTTATCAACGTACTTGGAATACCTTCGGTACAAAAATGTGTAGGGAAATCTGTTAATACTTTGGTGGTGATAGAGCTTACAGTTTTGGCTACAATCCAGTGAGAATGATAGTCTACTAAAACTAGCATATATCATCCTTCCCATGTATTTTGTTTAAATGGTCAAATTATGTCCACTGCTAGTTTGTCCCATGGTTTGAAGCAATTTCTATTGGAGAAATGGAGACTTTTATGGTGGCTTTAGTTTTGTTGCTTAAAGCACAACTGATACAATCATTTCCCTTGTTTTCTAACAAAGTATTTATGTCTGGAAAGCAATAGTGAGCTCTAACTTTGCTTTTTGTGAAGTTGCTTCCCAGATGACCTTCATGGGCTAATTCTACAACTCTCTCCCATAAGTCTCTAGGTGGAATTCATTTGTCTCCTCTTTCTACTAGGTTACTTTTGCTATTTAGTTCATGTTTCATACCTCAAAAGCTTTGCAGTTCACTGGGGAGGTCAGATTGTTAATTGGGCCATTCCTTCACTATTCTTTCTCTGGCCATGCGTAAGGTGTAATTGACAATGGTTCCAGCCTCCTATTTCTCCGCTGTAATACCCGCTATATCAACAGATAGGATGGGTTCTTTTTGGTTTTTCTAAGAACTTTCAATCTTCACTAATGGCAGTCAGCTGCTAGGTGTTTGTCACCTGTGATGTACTCCATTTTATAATTGTAACCTTCAAGGCCCATCACCCATTTGGAAATTCTTGGGGTCATAGGTTCCATTCCTCAGATGTGAAAAAAAATTACAGGGATTTGTGGTCTGTTTGTAAGATGAACGGTATGCCCCAAATAAAGTACATACAATGCAGCATCTGCCAGTAGTAAGCTCTCTCTACAGTGGAACAGTTGGATTCTGAACTTTATAAGGTCCTGGATGTGAAAGGTAGTATACTTTCTTTATAGTCCACTATATGGCTCAAGGTGGCTCCTATGCCTTTAGTGCTATCATCTGTGGTCAAAATGGTATTGCGTTTTATATCTAATCTACCTGAGGTGGGTGCTGTTATAATGGCTTGTTTGATGTCATTGAATGTGGATTGTACCCTTTCATTCCACTCAAAGTGAAACCCTTTCTTCATCAGTGCTCTTAATGGTGATACCTTATCAGCAAAATGTTTCACAAATGTAGACATCTATTCCACTAACGCTAAAAATGATCTGAGTTCCTCCTTCATAGATGGAGGTGGTGCATCATGAACTGCTTCTACCAGATCAATTTTAGGTTTTATGCCATCTTTATAAATACTATGTCCTAAGTACTCTACAGATGCTACTCCAATCTGGCACTTGCCTAGTTTTGGGTTTAGTTCAGCTTCCTTTAGTGCTGAAAAGACTGCTCCTTAGATTTCATTGCGTTCTGTCTCATTGCTGCCATAAACTAAAACATCATCTTGAAAACACAAGACCCTACATTATCCTTTTAAAACCTGCTGCATGATCCTTTGGAATACAGCAGCAGGGGATGCTAATATAAAGAGAATCCTGCAGTACCTGAAAGATCCAAATGGGTTAATAATGGAGGCACACGATCTTGACTCAGGGTGGAGTTCTACTCAACGGTATGCTGATGACAAGTCAATCATACTGAAGCATCTCACATTTCCAATTATGCTCAACATTTCGCTTATTTAGGGAAGGGAAAACAATCCACTCAAATGTTAGAAGTGAGGTCCCTGAGGTCAACACATAGATGTATGCCTTTAGCTCCTGTTATTTTAGTCACCACAAAGGGGGCGAGCCATTCAGAACTCTCTATGGATTTCTGCTTTTCCGACTTTTTAAGTTCTTCCTTCATTGGCTCCTTCATGAGATGGGGAATGTTTCTTACTTCATGTACCACATGATGAGTATTTCTCCTAAACGTTATTCTGTATTGGAAATCCTGTATAAGGTCTAATTTGCTACGAAAAAGCTCAAGAAATTCATTACACACTTCTTGACCAGCATACAATCTTTCACATAACAGATGTTGCTCAGGATTATTGGGATCTAATTTAATTTCCAATTCCATCTGGTGTCTTCACCGAAGTAGACTAGAACCTTGTTCTGTGACAGAAAAGTTACCTATTGTTGAACGAATTTTAAACTCAATAACAATTGTCACCACACCTATAAGAGGAATAGGATCTTTGTTGTATAGAGTAGGTTTGATGTCTTCTTCCTACAATTTATAACCCTTTCCAGCAAACTTGTTATCAAATATTTTTTTCTTTATCAATGTAGAGGGAGAGGTAGAGCCTACATAAACTTTTACATCCTCTCCTTCTAGAGTAACATTAGAAGTGGGGTAAGAGTTATGTACATTAGCATCATGCAGATCAATTTGAAAAATGTATTTTTCTCTTTTTCCATCTTTATTCGTTATCACAAGCACTTGTTTGTTAACTCTGTTCTTGTACACTCTTGCATACTGACCCCCTTTTGTTACATTTCCTGCACAAACATTGCCGTGCTGAACATGTGGCGCTATTGGCCATGTGATTACTATTCCCACACCTACAGCACTTTGGTTTACAACTTTCTAGGTTCACATTTAATTTGTATTTAGTTTTAGTATTGGTACGTTTTTATTTACTTCCATTATATTTGTTTCTCTATCCTTTGCTTCCTGTATTTCATGAAATTCCTCACTGTGTGCCAGTTGTTTCATTACTTTTATGCATTTTGCAGTGTGTACAATATTCTTGACTATTTCCTTGAGATCCGGATTGTGAGCAAGTAGTTTTTTCTTGTATTTTGATACACTGGTCTCTGATCAAGGAATCACCTAGTACCCCAACAATCACACGTATCAGACAGTCCTCTGAGTACTGCAATGTAACTGGTTACTTTTTCATTTTTTTTTGTACCCAGCTGAAGAACTTATGCCTTACCAATACAATGTTAACCTTTTGACCGAAGGCACACACATATATGGTAGCCACCCATCCTTCTATTACTGCAACAAGCGCAGCGTTTGCTGAAACAATGATATATTCACATCCACGGAGAAAGCAAGCACAGCAACCGCTATAGCCCCCTTCGCGAGTCTTGCTCAGAAAGGGCAAAACTGAAGCTTACTTGCACACTGGAATTTGAAGCCAGATCCCAAGATTGTACACAACTTCGTCATCAGACCACATTCCAATAAGAAAGGCATAAGATGGCAATAACATATGTGCAACAAGCTTTGAGTATCTTTGTTCAAATGTATGTCTTCACAAAATCTGAGTCTCGGCATTGGCCACATGCACTCACAGTAAGAAGAAAACACCCACCAAGAAGATTTATGTTTAGAATCCAGAGGTTTTTTATTATCTTTCTAGACCGAGGCATTTTTTCATTAGAAATGCACTTTATTTTTGTACACATAACAACACTCTTTATGAAAGACTGTAATGGCCGTTTTTTAATTTTCACCATTACAAACACAAATTATTCCTTTTGTTGTATAACATCCTTTAGACCAAGAACGTCAAAACATTTTAAAATTACTTATACAAACTGCAGCTAAGACACATCTCACAAAAGATTATTACAGTCCAGTTTGAATGTATACAATAATCATTGTTAATATGTTATTGTTGGTAGGTCGTTATGGTGCTACATTCTATTCATGTAATTCAGTATACATCAGTACAATATTTTCAAATATTTTCTGGTTGCCATAAAGCTTGTTGTATACTGATGTTTACCTGAATGTTAACGTTTAAGAATTTGTGCCTTTAGAATAGTAAATCTTGGAAAAGAGAGGGAAGATGTCTGCTCTGTAGGAGCACAATGCCGTGATCTCCTGAGGGATCAGTTCAGTTTTTCCAAAAGCATAAGTTTGCCCTACTTTAAAGAACAATAATGGAGTACCCTCTTCCTTAATACAAACTCCAGCAAATATTTACTTAAGGTACTATGTGGAAAAGGAGTTGTTGCAGGGAGTGGAGACTCAAGGAGATGGCTAAGAGAATTTGGAAAATGTTTCCTTATTTAGGGCCTGATCTAGAGTTTGGCAGATTCAGTACAGTCCATCAGGGTGGCGGAGAACATCATGTCAGCCATCCTGATGAACTAGAGTGTCCCAAACTTTACGATCACCTTTGGCCCTTTAGTGACCTCTGTACCTTGATAGGAACTGCCATCATGGGGGTTCCGATCAAGGTTCGAACGTTTGGTGGATGGCTGCCATCAGCATAGACAGTCATTCACCTAACTGTACCATAGTTTTTGTTTTTCAAAAAGAAACTACCAAAATGAGAATTTGTTATTGAAAAACAAATGACTAATTTGCACTACACCTGGGCAGTTATAAATATACTTCCATCAAAGCGTCTCGTCAATCAATCAATCAGGAATTTGTAAAGCACACTACTCCCCCGTGAAGGTCTAAAGGCACTGAGGAGGTGAGGGGGGAGAAGTAGGCGGGATGGTGCTGCTACTGCTCGAACAGCCAGGTCTTGAGAAGTTTCCTGAAGGTAAGGAGGTCATTGGTCTAGCGCTGGTGGGTGGGAAGAGTGTTTCACGTTTTGGCAGTGAGTGGGGGGAGAATGATCTACCGCCTCTTGTAGTTCTGTAGACGCATGGGACGGTTGCGAGGGCGAGGTCGACGGAGCAGAGATGACGGGTCGGGTGTAGAAGGCTAGTCGTCTGTTGAGGTATTCTGGTCCAGTGCTGTGCAGTGCTTTGTGAGCGTGGGCGAGGAGTTTGAAGGTGGTTCTCTTGTTGACTGGGAGCCAGTGCAGGTTTTTCAGGTGGTCTGTGATGTGGCAGTGGCGGGGGATGTCCAGGATGAGGCGTGCAGAGGCGTTTTAGATGCATTGCAGCCTCTTCTAGAGTTTGGCCGTGGTTCCTACATAGAGGGCATTGCTGTAGTCCAGTTTGCTGCTTACGAGGGCTTGGGTGACTGTTCTTCTAGTTTCGCTGAGTATCCATTTGTAGATCTTTTGGAGCATGCAGAGGGTACTGAAGCAGGAGGAGGAGATGGCGCTGACTTGCTGGGTCATGGATAGTGAGGGGTCCACGATGAATTCTAGGTTGTGTGCGTGGTCGGTGGGAGTTGGAGCGGTTCCGAAAGTGGCAGGCCACCAGGAGTCTTCATTTCTTCGTGGAGGTTGGTCTTGGCGGAGACCTTGGTGAGGGAGAGGATCAGCTGGGTGTTGTTGGCGTATGAGATGATGTTGAGGCTGTAGGATCGGACGATGTTAGCGAGTGGGGCCACGTAGATGTTGAAGAGCGTCGGGCTGAGGGAAGGGCCCTGGGGCATGCTGCAGATGATTTTGGTGGCCTCTGAGCGGAATGGGGGGAAACAGACTCTCTGGGTTCTGCCGGTGAGAAAGAAGGCGACCCAGTCCAGGGCTCTGTCGCAAATTCCAGCATTGCTGAGGCGTGAGCATAGGGTGTGGTAGGAGACAGTGTTGAATGCGGCCGAGAGGTCCACGAGGAGGAGGGCCGCGGTTTCACCACTGTCCAGTATTGTTCTGATGTCGTCAGTGGCGGCGATGGGGCGGTTTCGGTGCTGTGATTGCTGTGGAATCTAGATTGGGAAGGGTCCAGGGTGGGTTTCTCCTTGAGGAAGAGGATTAGTTGTCTGTTGACAGCCTTCTCGATTACTTTTGCTGGGAAGGGGAGCAGGGAGATAGACTGGAAGTTCTTGAGGTCCTTTGGGTCGGCCTTGGGTTTTTTGAGGAGGGTGTTGATCTCGGTGTGTTTCCAGCTCTCCGGGAAGGTGGCGGACTTGAAGGAGCTGTTGATGATCTTCCGTAGTTGGGGTGTGATGACGGAGCTTGCTTTGTTGAGGATGTGGTGAGGGCAGGGGTCAGATGGAGAGCCGGAGTGGATTTTGTTCATGATTTTGACGGTGTCGTTGACGGGGTCCAAGAGAGCAGGGGGTTGGTCGGAGGTGAATCTGTGGTGTTGGTGGGGGTCTGGGTGCTGAAGCTGTAGTGGATGTCTGCAATGTTGCGGTGGAAATAGGTGGCTAGGGAGTCGCAGAGGTTTTGGGGTGGTGGGATGGCGTTGGCGTTGGAGCTGGATTTGGAGAGTTCCTGCTCGACGTTGAAGAGCTCCTTGTGGCTGTGTGTGTTGTTGTTGATTCGGTCTTTGAAGGCGGTTCTCTTGGTGACTCGAATGAGTTGGTGGTGTCTGCGGAAGGCATTTTTGAAGGCTGTGAGGTTGTCCAGAGTCTGATCTTGGCGCAACTTTCTTTTAAGTCTTCGCCAGCTTTGCTTAGATTCGTGGAGGTCAGCGGTAAACCAGAAGGCTTTTCTGTCGCTGCGTCTGTTGGAGGGATTCTTGATTGGGGCGAAAGTATTAGCACAGGTGTTGACCCATTGCCTAAAGTTGCGGGCAGCTGCATCAGTGTCAGTGGTATCGGTGGGTAGGTTCTGGGAGAGGGTTGCGATAAGTCGGTCTTCGGTGACCTTGTTCCAACTACGGTGAGGGATCTGTTGTGGGTGGTGGTGTCTTGTCGGTTTCTTGAAGGAGAAGTGGATGCAGCAGTAGTCTGTCCAGTGGATTTCTGTGGTGTGGCTGAAAGAGACGTGATTGCAGGCAGAGAAAGTAGGGTCAAGTGTGTGTCCTGCGGAGTGGGTTGGTGTCGTGAAGAGCTGTTTTAGGCCGAGGTTGGAGAGGTTGTTGAGCAGGGTGGCGGTGTTATTGTCATTGGTGTTCTCGAGGTGGAAGTTTAAGGCCCTGAGGAGTATGTAGTAAGTGGATGCGGGAGCGTGCGTGCTGATGATGTCGGTAATGGAGTCGCTGAACTGCTGTCGTGTGCCGGGGGCCAGTAGACGAGGGTCCCTCGGAGGGTGGTGTTTGGGTTAGTGTGGATTTGGAAGTGCAGGTGTTCGGCAGTGCTGAGGGTGTCTTCGGTGTTGGTCGTGATCCTGAGGGTGTTCTTGTGGATGATGGCGAGGCCTCATCCTGGTTTGTTGGAGTGGTCCCTGCGGGGGATCTTGTAGCAATCCGGGATGGCTATGGCAATGTCAGGTGCTGAGTAGGGGTTCATCCAGGTCTCGGTCAGGAAGGCGACATCTAGGGAGGCTGAGTCGAGTAGATTCAATAGCTCTACTGCATGCTTGTGGATGGAGCGGTTGGTGAGGAGGATACATCTGAGATGGTTGCATCCTGCCTTAGTGGGTGGGTCATTGGTGTGGAAGCTGGTGAAAGTGCAGTCCCGGCAGGAGAAGGGTCTGCGGGTGGTCTGGGGGGAGGCTTGAAGGCAGGCGGGAGAGCGGCCGGTGTTGAGGGCGCGGAGGGTGGTGGCGTCGTAGTGAAGTAGGGAGGTGGAGGAGAGGACAGCTGGGAGGCGGGAGGGGGACAAAAAAACGGCGTAAAAAAAAGGGTATAGCGCAGTGTGGGAGAGAGAGGAGGGGGCCTGGCTGCAGGGGCAGCAGCGGTGGGGGAAAGAGAGAGAGACGGGGAGAGCAAAAGTGAGAGAAAGAGAGAGAGAGCGGAGTGAGAGAGAAATGAGGAAAAGAAGCACTAAGGGACAGTAGTGAAACAGAGCAGAGAGCAAAGCAAAGCAAAAGGAGCACTAAGGGACAGAAGTGAAGCAGAGCAGAGAGCAAAGCAAAGCAAAAGGAGGAAAGAGGCAGAAGGTAGCCTAGTAGGAAAGCAGAGCTCTCCCAGTAGACACCAGGGAAGAGGCGCAGGCAGTAGCCTGCGGGTGGAACGGGGCCTTGAACTCTTGACAGGGGTCAGGAGTTCAGAGGAGCCTGGGAAAGGGCTCTACTTAAAGGGTGGAGCCACGGGAGACAGAGCAGTGCACTGACCAGGTCTCTTAAAATGTTTGTAACTAATTCATCATTGTAGTGCTCTTCTCTGGAATCAGTTTTAACTAGATACTGCCCATGTCTCGGGCTCTGCTTGCCCCTAATATCACCTAACATGAATCACCACCATTAAATCACTTATTGTACTTGTACCTGAACTAACCTGCACTACTGTCTTCTTTGTCATTAACAACTGCCTTTTCACTATCGCCCAAAGATTCAGACCCACCCCTGGGGCAGTTTCCACTTGACATTGATGGCACCCTGTTTTAGTTCTCCTCTTGTCTACAACACAATTTACACTTGTTTCTTCCAGCCTGTTTTTACCTTACTATAACTGACATATTTTATTTGTCCGCTTTACAGTGCTCCAGCCCATGAGTTGGGCTGATTACTGCTCAATTATACTGTCAATAAATATATTAGTAAATAAACATGATCCCAGGCTTTTTTAATAGTAAAATGTTTTAGTTTCAAACGCCTTTGCTCCTGTCTGTGTGCCTCAGATCTTCATAGATAAATGAGAGAAGTTGGAGGTTTAAAACACAACATATAGAATTGTTATTTGAATAGCAGGGTTTTTTTCACTGAGGGGATCTGAGTGACATCAGATAGAATACAATACCGAAGCTTAAGCTGTCTATGATGTCACTCAGAATTTAGAGGTGAAAAGTATGCCCATTATTCACATTTTAGCCATCTATCATTTTATGCGATATATGACTCCACAAATCAGTGGTAGGGGACTAATATAAGATCCATTCTTTAAATGGCCTACACTCCAAAAGTTTGTTTTTTTAAAACACCCACTACAATTTGATAATACTCTTTTCCTGCTGAAATCCAAATGTAAAATAATACCTGACCTCCTGTCACTCACACATACTAGCCTCTGTCCTTTCCTGCCTCCTCCATTCCCAAAGTTGTGTTTGTTGCTCTCGTGGTCATAGTAGAAAGCCAGCACTGCGATGACAGATTCTCTCTGGGAGTCAGTTCTATGACAGAGGAGAGGGAGGTTGGCACAGGATAAGCTCTGCCCACACTCTCCCACCTCCTTCACATCTGTGGAGACCCAAGAGGGGGAAAAGAAAACAGGTGATACCACCAACCACCATTCTGTCATCATTTTCAGCTCTTTGGAGATCTGGATGAGGTGGGGAAACAATGGGGAAGAAGGCCCTCCCCCAGGTGATGCCACAGATGTGACCACTAGTTACCAACTTTTGTTAAGTCAGTGCTGTGAATAACCAGATTTTGATCAGTTGTTCGCAATGGAGGCTTCTTGTGAAAGTCATATAAAACAGAACTTCCGTATATATTTGTATGACAATGTCCAGGAATGCAGGTGAGGAAAACTGACCTAAGACCCTATATACAACGTTTTCAGTCAAAGATTGAAACAAAAACTGCCTACGCTCAAGAACCTTGCTATGAGGAAGTGTTACACAGGGAAGCAAGAATTAAAGACACCTGAATGTCTATAGTAATTTGAATGCATATTCTAAAACAGCTGCATTTCCTTGTATACATTCAATAATCTTTGAATATGATATGACTTTTAGCTTTGGTCATCGGATACGCATGTAAGATGAAGACTGCAAGATGTGCAAATGAATACATAGCATGTATGGGAATTGTAGGAAGCTGGCTCTGTATATACTATATCAAAATTAGATATAGTGTGCACAGAGCCGAGGGGTTCCCCAAGAGGCTACAGAGTCGAGGGGTTCCCCAAGAGGCTTGTCAGAGGCAATAATAGATAATACTAATGCTCTAATTGTCGTAGTGTGGTCGAGCAGTTAGGCTTGTCAGAGGGTAGTGTTAAGCATTTGTTGTACACATACAAGCAATAAGTGGAAACACACACTCAATGACTTAACTCCAAACAAATAGGTTTTTATATATAAAAATAGTATTTTGTTAATTTACTTTTAGAACCACAAGATTCATTTAGCAGGTAAGAACATTAAATGAAAGGTACTTTGCACAGTAATACTTAAAACTTTGAATGGAATCAACAATGTAAATAGGGCCATATTTATACTTTTTGACGCAAAACTGCGCTAATGCAGTTTTGCGTCAAAAAAATTAGCGCCGGCTAACGCCATTCTGAAGCACCATGCGGGCGCCGTATTTAATCAATGACGTTAGCCGGCGTTAGCCGCCGGCGCAGCCTGGTGTGCGTGAAAAAAAACGACGTACACCAGGCAGCGCCGGCGTAGGGGGATATGGAACTTGGGCGCCAAAAAATGGGGCAAGTCAGGCTGAGGCAAATTTTTCGCCTCAACCCGATTTGCGCCATTGTTTTCGACTCCCAACCCCCATAGAAATTACTCCTGTCTTAGCAAAGACAGGAGTCATGCCCCCTTGCCCAATGGCCATGCCCAGGGGACTTCTGTCCCCTGGGCATGGTCATTGGGGATAGTGGCATGTAGGGGGGCACAAATCAGGCCCCCCTATGCCACAAAATTTTTTTTTAAAAATACTTACTGGAACTTACCTTAATGTCCCTGGGATGGGTCCCTCCAGCCTTGGGTGTCCTCCTGGGGTGGGCAAGGGTGGCAGGGGGTGTCCCTGGGGGCATGGGAGGGCACCTCTGGGCTCCTTCCGAGCCCACAGGTCCCTTAACGCCTGCCTTGTCCAGGTGCTAAAAAACGGCGCAAAAGCGGCCGTACGTCATTTTTTTTGACCCGCCCACTCCCGGGCGTGAATTTTGCCCGGGAGTGTAAATCCGGCGCAAACAGAGTATAAATATGCCCCATAGTTTTCTTTAAAATGGCAAAAAGCTATTTTAAAAGTGGGCACTGCAATTTTCAACAGTTCCTGGGGGAGGTAAGTAAAGTACAGTTTTTGAGGTAAATAACAAACTTACGGGTTCAATCTCCGGGGCATAGGTAGCCCACCATTGGGGGTTCAAGATAACCCTAAACACCCAGCACCAGCAACACAGGGCTGGTTAGATGCAGAGGTCAAACAGGAGCCAAAATAACATGGGCCCTATGGAGGCAGGGGGTACTCTGGTTCCGGTCTGCTTGCAGGTAAGTACCCGCGTTATTGGAGGGCAGACCAGGGGGGGTTGGAGGAGTACTGGAGGGGCCCCAAGTAAGCACAAAAACCACACCCTCAGCGGCACAGGGAGGCCGGGTGCAATGTGCAAACAGGGCGTTGTGTTCTCAACAGAACTCTATGCAGGGTCCCGGGGTCACTTAGGTGCTGCAGGCAGGGCACAGGGGGGCCTCTTGGGAAAGCCACTGACTGGGCAAGGGTGAGGGCTGCCTGCTGGTCATTGCTGCACCAGTGGTCGGTTTCTCTTTGGTCTGGGGGCTGCTGGTGCAGTGCTTCTCCAGGTGACAGATATCTTCAGTCCTTGCAGTCGCGGTCAGGGGAAGGGGTCCTCGGGATTCCCTCTGCAAGCGTCATCATGGGGGTGTAGAGAGGTCAGCCCAGAGTGGACACGTGGTTGGAGTCCTCTTGGGAACCTCTCTGGCTAGTTGGTTTCTCTGGACACGGGCCAGGGCGTCGGGTGCAGGGTAGTTAAACTCGCTCTTCTGGAGTGAGGTGAGAGTCCCTTTAAAGATGGTCCCTTTGTCTTCTTTTTAGACAGGTCCACTGTCCACAGGAGTTTACAAAACAGGAAGGCAACAGTGATTCTAAATAGCCACACATCTTAAAAAGTCATCAGAATAACACTATATAGTGCTCAAACACTATAACACATCTGTTGCCACCATGTGTAACCTGGAATCAGAGAAGCAGAAACCAAGAAATAGCCAAAAAGGAAAGAATAGTGGAGCACTCAAACTCTATGTAAGACCTTCATATAGTAATCCATATGGTCATTAAGAAAGGGGAATTAGATCAAAGTATACCAAATTAAGAGAGCATAAACAAATTGAAAATATAATCATTTAGGTGTTGAAGTTATATATGTCGACCACAATTTTAATAGTAAATTATCTATACATAATAATATGCAATGCATTGGAAGGTCCTATCCCTAATATCTAAAACACATAAAAAATTATACAAAAAGTTATAACAAAAAAGATGCTGCAAGTTGAAAGGCTGTCCGTTGATATTGGGATCCACTAGATGTTTTGAACTTTTGGGTATAATTTGTTATGTGTTTTAGATATTAGGGATAGGACATTCTAATACATTGCATATTATTATGTATAGTAATTTACTATTAAAATTGTGGTTCACATATATAACTTTGAGGCCTAAATGATTATATTTTCAAGTTGTTTATGTCCACAGGAGTTTCTTGGCCCTCGGTGATGCAGGCAGTCCCCTGGAGGCTTTTCAGTGGTAGCTGGTCCTGTAGAATGTGTTGCTTCTTTTCTTGCAACTTTTTGAAGCAGGAGATGGGCTGGTAGGGCTGTGGCCGAGTCAGTTGATGTCTCCTTCTTTTCTCTGTAGGGTTTTCAGCTCAGCAGTCCTTCTTCTTTCTTAAGGTCATCAGGAATCGGACTAGCTTGGTTCAGGGAGCCCTTAAATACAAGATTTAGGGGTGTTTTTAGGGGTCAGAGGCAGTAGCCAATGGCTACTGTCCCTGAGGGTGGCGTACACCCTCCTTGTGTCCACTCCCTTTGGAATGGGGCCACCTTCCTATCCCTATTGGTCCCTGTCCTCCAAACCAAAATGGAGGATTCTGCAAGGAGGGGGGCACTTTAGCTCTGGACACATTAGGGGTGATCCTGGCTAAGGTGGTGACTCCTCCTTGTTTTTCCTAATTATCCCTCTGGACTTGCCGCCAAAAGTGGGCTTTGTCTGGGGGCTGGACATCTCCACTAGCTGGAGTGCCCTGGGGCACTGTAACACAAAGCCAGAGCCTTTGAGGCTCACCGCTAGGTGTTACAGTTCCTGCAGGGGGAGGGTGTGAATGACCTCCACTGAATGCAGGCTTTATTTCTGGCCCCAGAGAGCACAGGGGCTCTCACCCCAGGAAGTCAGAAACTTGTCTCTCAGTGGCAGGCAGGCACAGACCAATCAGTCCTGCACTGAAGGATTGGGTAAAATACAGGGGACATCTCTAAGATGCTCTCTGTCTGCATTTTTTAATAAATCCAACACTGACATCAGTGTGGGTTTATTACTCTGAGAAGTTTGATACCAGACTTCCCAGTATTTAGTGTAGCCATTATAGAAGTCTGGAGTTCATTTTGACAAAATCCCAGACCATATACTTAATATGGCCACACTGTATTTACAATATATAAGAATGGACTTAGACACTGTAGGGGCATATCGCTCATGCAGCTATGCCCTCACCTGTGGTATCGTGCACCCTGCCTTAGGGCTTTAAGGCCTACTAGAGGGGTGACTTACCTATGCCACAGGCAGTGTTTTGTGTGCATGGCACCCTGAGGGGGATGCCTTGTCGACTTTGCCTTTTTCTCCACACCAACACACACAATCTGTAATGCAATGTGTTAGGTGAAGGTCCCCTTAGGGTGGCACAACACATGCTGCAGTCCTTAGGGACCATCCCTGGTCACAGGGCCCTTGGTACCACTGGTACCTTTTACAAGAGACTTTTCTGTGTGCCGTGGTGTACCAATTGTGGAAACAATGGTACATTTTTAGTGAAAGAACACTGGTGCAGGGGCCTGGTTAGCAGGGTTCCAGGACACTCTCAGTCAAGTCAGCATCAATAGCAGGCAAAAAGTGTGTGTGGGGGGGTGATAACTGCAACAAGGGCCATTTTTCTACAGGAATGTTTTCAAATTTGGAGAAGCTGTCAAAAGAATTATGTAGAATGGGCAAAATCTAAACATGCATAATGTAATACTTAGCTACTGCAGCATCCCGCAGGTAAAATCTTTCTTCACATCTTTGATGCATGCAGAAACAGAGGCTTATTCACAAACTGCATTTTGGAGTACATTTAGTAGTACTACAATAGCACTACTGATGTACTGCAAAGTGCTATTGACAAACCTACATGAGTAGGTTGCACCTCCTCTCTCTGATCTTTTTTCATGGGGAGATCTCCACCTCAAATGAGGATTCTCACACATAAATGTACATTTTAGTCGTAAATGTGGGAGGGATAAAGGGCAGTGGCTGGAAAATGGGGAATACTTACTACAAAATGGGATGGGTCATTGAAGGTGTAAGTAGGGGTTAAGTAAGGAGGGCTTAGGGATGGTCGTTAACCCACCCACAAAAGAGTAAACCCATTTCTATTCACAAACTAAAGTTACTACAGCAAAAAAGGACACAAACATGTCAGAAATGAAGCCTGAAAGTAATCCAGCACCACCCAGGACCGCTGTCTAGAACTGCAATGCCTTCCAATAGAAAATAATTAAATCAGTGACTTAAAATAAAACACTATAGGAAAAAATGTTAAAGTAAATAAATGAGTTAAACTAGTAACTACTATAAATAAATTGAATGTAATGCCAAAAAATGTCTAAAAATAAAACATTTTTATTATAAATTTAAATATTTTAATAATCTTTTTTAAATGTAAACGTTAATGTCAGATTATTTTTTATTAAAATATAATTAAAACACTTGTAACTAGTTGTATAGATCACTTTTAATAATTTTAATACATAATGTAGTTCTTTTATTGTAGGTTGGATTGTATTTTATAATTGCAACTTCAGAAAAATAATGTTAATTCAATGCAATATATTCAAAATAATTCGATTTGAAAATTATATAACTGTATTAATGATGTAACCACTTTCATGTTGTTCTATATTTACAGTAAATATATAAAATTATTTAGCATTAACATTTTACATTAAATTAATTATTATTTTTTTAAGTTTAAAAAACTTTTCTCGTTTCCCTACACTTTACCATACAGATGTCTCTGCCCTGGTGATGGAGACCTCTGTTTGCATGTGAATGGTATATTATGTTTAAATTATTCATTTTGTAAATAATTATAAAGCACTTTAAAAACATTAGATTAAATAAACATACATTTTTAAAGATGTATGCTTTAAAAATCCCACCTAAATTAAAAATGTTTGTATATACTTAAAATGTATTAAAGATTACAAAATTCATTAAAACTTTCCACAAACATTAGTTACATATATTTTTAAAATGTAAAAACTATTAAAATATTCTATCATTAAATATTATTTATTTTCAAAATATGTATCATTTTTAACAGTCATTTTTATTTATATAATTGTTTAAAATGTCAAAATATGGGGTTCTATTTTAAGTCCCTGTCCCCATTAACTTCTAAGAGAGGGTACTGTCGTATCAGTGATTGGCCCTGTGTAATGTTGTATTTATTACTTCTATGTTTTGGCTATAGTAACTTTACACTGGTAAATGTGTGTCCTCACCCTGTTTGAGGGGGGCGGAGACATGCAATTCTACACTTTTGAGCAACTACACACTCCTAAATGGTGATTAGTGCAAGAGAAAACTTACTGACGTAAATTCTCCTTTGTGAATAGGCCCCATTGGGAGTATACACTCTGTACCGCTCATTCGAATAAAAAATGCACATATTTCATTGCAAAAATTGACATATATATATAAAAGACATCTGAAAAAGAGGAAAGTTGAGGCATGTTCGGAATGGACGTAAGTAGTAAAGAGAAAACTATTTAGTCAAGACTTATGTGCAATTGATGTGACATGCCCTGTCCTACAGTGTGTGCATGGCGAATGCCGTTTATTGAGGTATTTTTTTTAAACTATATAAATAAATACTATTACAATATTACAATATATATATTGGTCTTTCTACACACTATATGGTCCTTTTATACCACTCCGAAATGTAACTTTGCTTTTGTCATGCTTATTACCTAGTGGCACGCCGGGCAACATGTGCACTGCTAGGTTCCGAGCACAATGTGCAGGACATGCATTCTCGTCCTCACAAACAGACGGCCTTATCTCACTTTAGGGGTGTTCAAGTGAATAGAATAGTCGATTGTGCAATAATAATCGTATCTAAAAATGTCATAGTGAAAGTGCTACAAAATAGAATTATTGTCGACATCGGCAGCACATCACAAAGTTAATACAAGAATGAGAACAACCTCGTGTGCTGTTACAACTGATAATGTAAATTCAGTAGCTGTTTTAATGCTCCGTTTTTATTCCAGAAAGTTTCTTGAGTACTGTTGTAGTTTTCGGTGACTTGTCAAAACCTGCTCACATCGTCTAATATAGGTGCGTTTGCTTTTCAGGGATGATTTTGTTTGACTGGCCTTCGACAAGAAAAGAAAAACCTGAAATGCTTGGGATTTGTACCTTTCCACAGGTATGTGGACTAAATGAATATCGTACTGTGCCTGGAAATGAATTCTATGAGAAATATGCCTCTGCTGATATGTGCAGACACCGGATCATGACAGGTTGCCCGGGGAAGAAGAGTTTCTGTCTCGAGTTACAGTGATTGAGAGCTTCGCCACATACTGGTTTCTCTAGGACCCAGAGGCATTTTTAGAGCCGAAAGTGTCTACCTGAATGAATTTCCGTACCTTCGCAAGACTGTTTTACCTGCACTGTTCCTTATAAGGAAAACAAGGAAGTGGGTAAGGCGGAGTGGAGTCCCTTACCCGTGTAGACGCTGTTTCCATGCAGTCGTCCCTGCTTTACCTAGGCAGGTAGCTTTTGTTTGCTTTTTGTTTATGGTTCCTACAACACCTGGAGTTTCTTTTCACGCCGGTGTAAGTACTTTTGTGCCTTGAAGTACGGACTGCCAATGAAGCGACAAACACGACGTAGCGTGTGGTGTTTGTGGAAATGTCTGCCTTATTCGTGGTGCGCTGAAAATAATGCGAGTTTTTCCTTTTCAAACAGCCAAAACTGAAAGCGAATGGGGATTGCATTGATGTGCCTGTTTTTCCTGTTTCTGCAAAGGAGTTGCCATGTACAAGGTAAGAAAGGAGTCAACAAGGCATGCATGCCTTCCGAAAACGACTTGAACTTTGTATTCTTCTGCAGCGACTTGAATTCTTTTCCCGGGCTTAGATAGAAAAATGCCACAGATTTTTTCGGGCCTTTTTAGCCTAGCAACACTTAACTTGTTAGCATTCGCATTGTTTTAACCACAAGCTGTTTGTGGGCAGGTGGAGTGACCTTAAATCACTTGCAAAATTCGGAGATAATGTATTGCTAATTGGGTCGCATATTTAAAGCCAATTAAATCTAGTAAAATCTAAAGCGGCCGCAACCATTTCTTTACAAGGGGAGGGGGTGGGGGCGATAGGATTTTGACGGAATCTACAAGTATCTAAGACATTTAGATTACCATAAACCACTTTATTTAGAATTTAATATAACATTTTCCAACCCATGGGGGATTCGTTCTATGGCTTTATGTCTCTCCTGTGCCCGTCCGCCACTATAAAGAATAAAGCAGGCTGTTTTGTCGCTTATATGTGAAATGGTTTGCCCTGCTGTAAACAAAAAATGCAAACAAACCGTGCACAGCAATGACTGTGTGGATTCGTACTGCACAGGGTGGCAAAAAGCGGTGCCTCCAGGAGGTGTCTTTCTATAGACGTGCCTGAGCCGGGGTCTACCTCCAGGCCAGGTCAGCGCGCAGGCAGCGCCGCCCCTCTGGAGAGCAGCTTCTGACAGTGACAAATCTACACAGCCACTCTCTGACAGTAAGAAAGGTGTAATTAGAGAGATGCTGGCACATGAAAGATCTTCACAGTTTACTCTTTGGTAAAACAATAATCTTTTTTTCTGGGCTTTTAATGCAGATGAGTGGAGTTAAAATCAGAATAATTTTACACCCCTGACTTTTTCTCTGCGCGTTTCACTGTTTCACGATGCCGTTTAATCAAATATTAAAAGAAAATGATGATTGCCGCTGCTCACCTTCGTGTAGAAATACTAACGTTTTATGTATCGTTTTGCCCAAATTCCTTAACACATTTTACATACAATTATTATTGCTCTATGCGATCTCTTGCACTTTTGTAATTATTGTTAACAAGAGGCATTTAGCACTGCATGGAATCGGTGGGTACTCCTGTGTGATCATAGTAGTGGCACATAGTCATAGTCATTGCAGTGGTACATACGGCAATTCTATTAATAAACACAACACGTTGGTCAGGTGGCATCAGCGGTAGAGGATGAGTCTATGCGCCCAGTTCACAAATATTTCGCAGTGACTTTCACTCAGCGTACTCCCATCCTAGTAATAAATTCCAGCAGTGATCCACAGTATGGACTTACCCCTAAGATTTATTAGCAGACCAGCTGTACTCCAAGAGTAAGTCACGCCTACTCTCAGCAAACTCTTTGCGGATGGGACCTCAGGTACAGAGTTGTATGGTTGTGCACACGCCTTGGACAGGTAGAGTGTTGGAAGCCGGCGGTGCTTGAAATGGAAATCTGAATGTGTAGGTACTAAAGCCCTGATTTATACTTTTTTTGCGCCGCATTACCGTCATTTTTTACTACAAAGCAGCGCAGACTTACAGTATGGTTTGGCCACTTTTGCGTAAAAAAATGATGGTAATGTGGCGCAAAAAAAGTATAAATCAGGGCCTAGATTGTACTGCTCCCAAGAGGCACAGGTACTCTCCAGCTGAAAGTATTGCATCTGTGCTAAGAAGTGGGTACTCTCTCTCTTTCAACTTAAAGAAGTGCAGGCGCTCAGTACCCGTGAGTACCTGCTTATTTTAAGCACTGAGAGCCGGCGAATGTTGGGCACTTACACAGGCTTTTTTTTCACTACAGGAAGTTGTTCCCTGGGGAGTGCAGTGACATGTGAAGAGTGCTTGCTTTTTGGACCACACTGTGCTTGGTGTTCTCAAGAGGTAATTGCAGTGCTCTTAATTTTCTTATTGTAAAAAGGAATGTCAACGCTTGCCATACAAAAGGGTGACTCAGTCTGTTTCATTAACAAGGTGCATTGACATTGACCGGGCTACACAAATAAAAAATACTATGACGTGCTGTCTGGCTAAATTGTAAGAAATACATGTCTGATTCAGAGGCGCGTGACTCGCGCCTATGAGTACATAGTCGAGCGGATATTAAGAAGGTGTTGAAAATGATATTGTAATTAGTGTGCAATCTAGCTAGTGGTGTGGTTGGGTCAGCCTCGTGCCCAACAGTTCCTTCTAATGCTAAGTACAAGTCCAGTGTTAAACCTTCAGTGGAACAGGTGATACAGATACCACTTGTCCCCAGCACCCTCCAACCTGCAATGGAAACACCTACAAGATAATGCCACCCATCGCCTTTTCTGATCTTTTATTTACCAGACAGCAGGTATATTCAGCATCATCTCCATTTTATGGTGTTGCATTAGCACAAAGTTTTATCGAACAAAAAAAAATGCTTAAAAAATATATATATACCTTCCGTAGCCAAATATTGATCAATCCACAGGGATTTGCCATAAGCACACTTCCATCACCTTCACTCTCCTCCCAGCATAGCCATCAGACAAGCTACTGGGAACCAGAAGACCATCTGTGTGTGCCTCCAGCATGGTTGACCCACCTGACTAACATGCATAAAAATAAGGGGCCTCTCTTTGGAATGTAACCACAGTGTCCACCTAGGAATATCTTTTAGTAATATTAATGAGTTTTAGGTCTTGCCTCAGACAGTGCATGTGCTGTTGCTTGCAAGATATTTTATTTTCTAACAGTGGGTTTAGAGGTTGTCCACTGCTTACCATTGTTTGGCTTAATTGTCACTCTCAATTGCTTTATTCTTATTGGTCAGCTGCCATATACTTTTTTCCTCTTCATTTGTTTGTCGCTCCTCTGGAACATGGACATATTACTTCAAGCTAATTTTTGTGTGCTACCTTTTTCTTTGTGTTTAATCACTGTACAAGAGTACATGTTATTCAGCTGTCTCTGTCGTGCATTTCTTCCTCCGCTGTGTTGATCTGCTGCCCTCTCTGCCTCCCTGACCTGCCCCTCCCCAGTGTCCTCCCACCCCGCAATATAAAATAAAACAATATAATGTGGTTAGCAGTGGCCGCATCTTAGCACTTCTTTTTTACACACCTATCACTGTCCGTGTTATCCCCCCCACCCCCCACACGCCCTCCCTAAGAGTTGCCTCCTATGCTATCTCCCCACCAGCAATAAGACAAAAAAAAACCATGAGCTGGCCAGTGCAGGCCATGTTTTAGCACTTTAAAAAAAAAACTTTCATTCTTGTTGCATAGCAGCCACTATAAAGTACGTCATGGCTAAAAAACATTAAAAAAGCCAATAGCTCCCGTAGGCTTTGCTGATGCGTGTCTATATAGGCTGACAAAACAAGCTGCGTTATTATCATCCACTGTACCGGTATTCAATTAACTGACTTCGCAAGGTCTGAAAGCTGAGTTAGCCTTACCGGGATTTGAACTCATTACCTTCAGATCACCACATTTGTCAGCAGCAATCATCTAACTCACTGGGACATACTGGGAGCATTTCATATTTTGCCAAACCACTAGGGCTGTTGCAACAGCAAATTAGCCAAGCACTTTAACGTGGGACATGATAGTCAAGAATTTGCGAATAATTCATTATGGAATATAAATATTTAACCCATGTCAAGATCTTTACAGGGTACATTATCCATCTCATCAGTTCCCACCTATCCAATCACAACCTTCCAACCATCAAGAGAAAAGGAAAGGCAAGAAGAGCGAGCTCTTATTAGATAATATAATTCTATTTCTAATGTTATCACTTAGAATGAGTAATTTATAATACTTAATTCACCCTACCCTGCATGAGCAGTGTGTTCGTTCTGGTGTTGTCACTGTAGCAGTAATTTTCGGCAACTCAGATTTGAATTTGTGCCGTTTACTTCTCAAATAACGTTTACAACCATTGACTGCCATTCCAAGTGGTACAAGACAAATGATAATGGAGTGAGTGGTTAAAGCACGAGAAATGCCCATGAATCCCAAGCACGTAGAGTTCTCTACCACAGTGGACATAAATTACAAATCAAACCCACCTGGATCTTTTGGTTCAGATGGCCTATGCAATTCATTAATGAGAGTGAATCCATGTTGATGGGCTTTTTAGGTCTGGTCAGAGACAGCTTTGCCTGCTCTTCTGCCTCCTCGTGTTTCACAAAAATCATGAATGTAGCCACATTTTATTATGTGGATCATGTGCTTGTCTGCAATCAGTATCATTCCTGGGCCTTCAGCGAGCCATTGTTGTTCTTTTGGGCTTTCAAGAAGAGAGTTGTCTAAACACTATTTTAAGGAAGACTAGAGTTATGATCATTGGTGCTTCTGCGTACAAAGACGTTGCTGTTTGAAAGAGATGGTTGATACCCACCAAAACTATAAATATCTAGGAAAGATGTTTGGTAATAAACGGTCCCTGGAGGCTGACGGATCGTCTAAGTTAGAGTAATGAAAATAGTGGACAGTGCCTTCTTGGAAATGTGTTAGTGCAGACCCCATTTGACTTCATCTATAACTAAAACATGCAGACCTCCATTATGAGTTGCCCCGAGTAGTATCCAATGAAGGATGTTGCTCCAGGCAATTCGGAATGGTCCAGATTTTCAAGTCCTGAAATTTCTGCGTTCAGAAATACCTGAATAGTTTTTTCAGCTGCCGATTGGCACTTGGAAAAACGGAAGCCGTGGCTGCAAAGCCAGGTACACTCCGACCCTTGCCTGGCTCCTCAGGCACCACAGGGTAGCAGACGGTGCTCCCATTCAGAGAACCTACAACCTCCCCATCCCCAGATGACCTAACGGACACCCACACTGTGCTTCTAACCCCGAACCACACCTCTAAGTTATTTACCACCTGCTTAGAGCAAGTGATAAATATCTGTGTCAGACTCACTGGAATTGGGCAAGATCTGCACAATAGGACCCAGTATTTCGGGGTTCAGCAGGTTATTCACCATGGGGGCTTTAAGTTGTGAACCCTGGTGTATCACTGGAAGATACCATCCAGAATTGTTAATTTTAACGCTTATATCAACTCGCAGAGATATCGATGAACTCGCCATGAAGGCCTAAATTGTAAGTTTCCAGCAATATTATCTAGTGGTACTCCTAGAACAATGTCATTTATGTCTGAATTCAATGATCATCGCAACATATTTTTTGGACTAACCCGCTCAGAGCAGGTGATAAATATCTTTGGCAAACTCATTGGAATTGGGGTAAGCCTGCACAAAAGGACCCAGTATTTCTGGGTACAGCAGGTTAGTCCCCATGGGGACTTTAAGTTGTGATCTCTATTATATAACTGAGAGAAACCATCCAAATTTTTATATATATATATATATATATATATATATATATATATATATATATATATATATATATATATTCTCTCAACAATGCGGCCACACACCGCGATGTGCTCTTCAGTTGGTGCGTTGTGTGAGAGCTGACGTGCTCTCGATCAATCTGATAACCAAAATTTCATGGCAGCTCACTCTGTTAAGGTGGATCAACTTGACTTCATTTATTAAGTGCAACAAACAAGAGAAACAACGCGTTTCAACTAACCAGTCTTCTTCATAGAAACTATGCCACCTCCCAGGGCTAAAATCTCATTAAACATGGGGAAGGTGTCTGGCACCCCTGCAGCCCTGGGGACCGCCACCTCCCCAGAGCTTCAAACAAATAAAATGTAGGGGGGCACCTGGCCCTCAGCCCCGGGGACTTCCACCCTGTGGGGCCTCAAATAAATTAAACACAGGGGGCCACCCGGCCCCTCCCACAGCCACAGGGACTGCCACCCCCAGGGTTTTAAATACATTAAATGCAGGGAGGCCACCCAGCCCCCCACAGCCCTGGGGCCCACCAGCCCCTTGAGCTTCAATAAAATAATGAAGGGGGTCTTTTGTGGACCCCAGAGGATCACCACCTCCCTGGGGCTATTTTAGTTGGAGGGGGGCTGTGTAGCTCCCCCTCAAGGAGTCACTGATGGCCCTGGGGACCGCCATGCCCCAAAACTGGCTCCTGCTATGTGCCAGGGTGCTCACCCCCGGGACATAGATATTTGCTACGAATTGGTGGGAGCTTTGACAGCTCCCACCAAGTCAGAGCAAACACTCTGCTTGAAGTGAGGGAGAGCTGTTAAACAGCTCTCCCTCACTGCAGGAAGAGGTTTAGCTTGTTTCCCTGCCCATGAGATGCAGGCAGGGAAACAGAGGAAACATTGATCTCACAGAGTGGGAGCCTGCTTTAGCAGCTCACGTTCTGTGACAGCAGTGCCAGTTACCACAGAAGGTGGTGAGCTGGCTGGGTCCACGGTGTCCTTCAGGCTTCCCCCGTGGTCCCCCCCACATTGTGGCTAGGTGCCATTAGGGGCACCCAGGTCACATGGCTAGGCCCTGGGATCCCTAGGGCTGAGATCGGCCCTAGGGAGGGGACACAAGCAGCACCCCCTTCCCCCCCAAAAAAAATAATTAGGCCAGGCCCCAGGTAATGGAGTCCCCAGGGCCGAGCTCTCCTTGGGGAGGGGGCCCACCTGCCCCCCCCAAAATAAATTTAACAATTCGGCCAGGCCCCAAGGGATGTGGTCCCAGATGCCAATATCGGCCTGGGGAGGGGGCCTTGTGGTCCTCCTCCCCCCCAAAAAAAAAATTTGCCCTGGACCCATGGTGTCCCCATGACAGAGGTCAGCTTAGGGAGGGGGCCATGCGGCCCAGTGTACAAAATAAATTAACTATTTAGGCTGAGCCATAGGGGATGGGTTCCCCAGGGCCAAGATCGGCCTGTGGAGGGGGGGAGGCTGAGGGTCTGGTGTGGCAGCCAACCCCTGCTGCACATGGTCATAGAGCATAAGCAGCATGGGTTTGGGTTGCCAGACCAGGTATTGTTGGCAACCCCCGCTTTGCACGGCCGAAGGTGCACAGCGTGGGATTGATGGTTATAGAGGTTGGGCCCAGGCTCTGCTGCCAACCCCAGCTGCGTATGGCCGAAGGCAGTATGCAACGCAGGGTTGGATGGTTATAGAGGTTGGCTGAAAACCAGGCCCTGTGGCTAATTGCCGCCACGCACAGTCGAAGGCCATGCATGGTGATGGTTGGATTAACATATAGTAATGAAAATTATTTGACGTTTAAAAAAACGTAGAAATTCACTGAAAAAAACAAAGGTTACAGGTATGTTATAGTTAGGAAATAGAATTTTAAAAACATAGAAATTCACTGAAAAAAACAAAGGTTACAGGGACGTTATAGTTAGGCTCACATTTCACTTGTACAAAACCAGTGAAATTCAGCAGTTAAAGTTACCTCAGCTAACTATAACTTTGCCCCCATAATGCACTGCTTATGACTTCACATGTTACATGACTCTTGACATTGTCAGTGACGTCACTGATGACATCTCAAATGACATAACTGATGACATCATCCAAGGAGTGCAAGTGGTTGTATGTTTAGTCACTTAAATTACCAAAGGTCACAGGAACGTTATAGTTAGGCTCACCTTTTAAATGTACAAAACCATAGAAATTCACCTGTTGCAGTTAGAGTTATTTCAGGTAACTGTAACTCGTGCTCTATGGTAACTATAACTTGCATCCTCGCCATGCACAGTTTTCTCATCAATAATTGTACTGCAAATGTTGCAGTGATATTATCACTGACGTTATAAAACATATCATGAGTGTTGTAATATCTGAGGTAATTAGCAGTGCATGGTGACGGTATAACTTCCCTTAAACATTTGTTTTTTAAGTGAATTTCTATGTTTTTTAAATTCAGTTTCCTAACTATACAGTAATGTCCCTGTAGCCGCAGGGCCTGGCCTGCTTCCAGGGCGTGCCGCCAACTCCCTAGAACCATCCAACCCAGTGCCACAGATGGCCTACGGTGGCCAGGCCCGCCATGCAGTCAACCCCCTATAACCACCCAACCCCACGCCATGCACGGCCTTTGACCATACGCCGGCAGGGTTGGGCGCAGGGCCTGGCTACAGACTAGAAACTGCAGCCAACCCCCTATAACCACCCATCCCCTCCACTAAGGTTTCCGGATAACTTTTCAAGGTAAAAATACAGAAAAAACACTTGCATTGCCTTCGGCATGCACAAAACATTTAGATGTGGAGCTTCAACATGGGCACCTGCTTTGTTTACATCTGTAAATGCTTCCCATTGAGGTTTAATTTCTGTGATATGAGCATTGTGCCAGAATGTAACCTGCCCTTAGTGTTTTTTGAAGAAGAGGCCATCTTTTTGTGCAGAATGTCTACCCAACTAGGGGACTTTCTACTGGCTAATCAGTAAGTGCTGCTTTGTTGGATAAATGTATAGTGCATATGCTGCAGTACAGCTGCCTAAATGTTCCCAGTGACCTTGTGTGTCTGTAACTTTGCTAATGTGATTGTTCTTCGAGCATCTCCATCACATGACCTTACAAGTTGAAATTCCAGAGAAAACACAGATGATTTGTACTTTATAGAATTAAGTGTTTTTTTTTTAATGGATGGAACCATGGAGGGAGGCTCAAGTCCCCATGGTTCTGGCAGTCTCCCATCTTCTGTGGGAGCCAACATTGCTCCTACACATAGGGAGCTGCTCAAAATGCAGCTCCCTGCGTGCAGGAGCAATTTTTTCACTTCTTGGCAGGAAAGAGATGAAAATTCTCCACACAGCAAGTGGGAGCAGTTTTAATGCTCCCACTTGCTGGGAGCACAGGTATCTTTGTGTTTGCTTTGTGGCAGCTGTCAGAGCTCAAACAAGTACATAAATAGAGAAATGATTAAATACAGTAAAATATACTAGCACACTCTGGCATCTGATCTGACATGTAGGTCATATAGACAGGAATTAGAGAAAATGAAACATGGTTTATTTGTTTTTTAAGTGCTTTACATATACAGGCAATGAACTATTGCTCCATTTCTGAGTTGTTTGAATAGTTTTGTGATGCAGATGCCATTTGCTTTTTCTTAATTTGCTGCTCAGTTTATCAATAAAAACAAGATCAGAGTACCCTTCAAGGTGACAAAAGTGAAAGGTACATCCTGACATCAAAGATGTGATTGAATTTCCTTGGAGAAGCAAAAGATGATGGGAGGAATGTTTGCACTAAGTCTCACCAGCGGCAGTGCTCTCGGAGTAGCATTTCAACCTACTGCTCTTTTGCCCACCACCCCACGTCTGATTAGACTCACCCACATACAAATCAATTGCGGCCCTGCTCCACTAGGAACAGTGCAGCCCAAAGTTCCAAGCCAGGTCCTCTCTAGGGGAAACCCAGGACCTATTTGGCCTGATTTGGCCTCTTCAGTCAGGTGTAGCTTGGCTTCAGCAAGGGACCAAATTCTCTCAAATTATTTTTTCACTAGTTAGCATTGGGATTGCCTTGCTACATTTTATAAGGGCAATTTCCAATAGGGAAGAGATGGCACTCTCAAGTTTGGTGTCTCTGGAATCACAATGTAAAACCACAACTTATAGGAAAGTCGGATTTCAAATTGTAATTCTGAAAATGCCACTTTTAGAAAGTTGGCATTTTCTCACTTTAAATCATCTTTTACCTCTGAAAACACTTCTGGGGGGCTGACAGTTGTGCTTTTGTGCATTCCCTCGAGGCAGCCACACACTGAGGGAGCTTAGGTGAGACGGAGTGGTCATCTGCATGTTGATGGGCCATCTTGAGCAGGATGGGAGGGAGGAGCTGACACACTTGAATGGGCTGTGTCCTGAGCCCACACAAAGGGCTGCATAACCACTTTAGTGTGCCTGGAGCAAGGGCAGAAAGGGCAGGGAATTTGTGCACTTCAAAGGCCTCTCTTTGAAGTCTCCCCCACTTCAAAGGTGCAACTGGGTATAAGTACTGGACCCCAGACACCAGCACTTCAGTAAATTTCTGGACCTGAGGACATTCTGCCAGGAAAGAAACACTGATATTCTGCTGAAGGGACTGTCACTCTGCTGGACCCTGATGGACTGTGCTGGACTCCTGCTCTGCTGTGCCTACCCTGCTGCCCTCCTGTCCTGGAAGTCAGAAGGACTGGATATGCGTTTCTACATCCCCAGAGCCAAAGTGACTCCAAGGGCTTGCTGTCTTGCTGCCTGTTCTGAAGTCTCAGAGACATCAAATACTTGCCTTCCATCTACAAACAGAACCTGGACTATGCTTGCTGCAAGTCTTGCTTTGCCAAGTGGTGCCAACCCAGTCCAGGGCCCTTGGAAGTGAGTATAAAGTCCTGAATCTGCCAGAACCAATGCATCGACATTGTTGCACAGATTGGAACGGACACATCACCTGCTGCAAGATCAGATTCAATGCATCACTGCAGCTGCAGGGACCGGACTCACGCATTGCACTTGGAACTGCTGCATTGCCTTCGGAACCACTGCTTCGGAACCAACCCGCCACCCCCATTGAGTAGAGAAGTTCAAAGCATTGCCCCTCCAGCGAGGACTGAACCGGCACATTGCATTCAGACCCACTTCACTCTGAACCAGTGCATTGCACTTGGAACAGACACATCACTGCAGTTGCAAGTATATATCTGGCACAACACCCCAACTGCGTGGGGATCGACGCGTCTCGTGCTGTGACAAGGATTAAGGTACTTTTGCTTAGCAAGCCCAGCTTAAGTTCTGTAGCTGGTCTGCGCTCCCTCACGGGCGACCTGAACTCTTTACTTTGTCCCAGTCCAGCATAACTAGATATCCCAATCTGAACTTCTTGCATCTAAGCCCTACTTACACATTTATTCTTTAAAAATGTATATCTTGACTTTTATTATTGGATTTGTGTTATTTTGGTCTTGTTTTGCTCGTGAAATTAAGCTCTATTTTTCAACCCAGGTGTGGTATGTCTTTGTGTGGTGTTTTGACTGTTTTAGTGTTTCAAGTGTTGCATAATTACCTTTCACATTACCTCCTAAGTTAAGCCTGCCTACTCTGTGCCAAGCTACAAGAGGGTGAGCACAGGTTAATGCATGGTGTGTATCTGACTTACCCTGACTAGTATTGTGATAACTGCTTGGGCCCAGAGCATGCCTCTGCAAACCAGGAACCCAATTTGTAACAGTGAGCATTCGTCCCATTACCTTTTATGTAATTTAGTTTCTTTAACGGCCCAACAATCATTTTGGTAGTAGTGTTTATATTCCTTGCAATGATAGAGTATGGTGTGTGAGAGATGAGTTTAATTGCATGGCATCAGTCAAGTCTTGAATTGACTGAAGCACCAACCACATTAGCAGTAGTGGTAACATAATCTACAGCTTCCATATTTAAAAACAGCAGAACTTTTGCATCTATAAAGGCTCTGAAGATATTGACTTTGCTCAAAGTTACCAGCTATTTGCCAAAAAGAGCCAGAGAGTGTATACCAGCAGGTGTGGTTCTAGTTTTATGCCACAAAATAATTTTGATTTTGTCTTCACACTCAGCTGATATTATCTAGATTGCATCCTCTGTGCAAGATTTAAGGATGGATCCAAAGTCTTGTAGATGGCCATAGCTAAGAGCATAATAGTAAAAAATACACAGTACTGTTCATGTTTTCATTTTATAATGCTTGAGAAGCACAGAGAGCCACAATTCCATCTGCCGCACAGATTTCGATGTTGAATTGCCACGATTTACAGCTGTTAGCCAGTGCTAAAGTGCTTGTGCTCTCTACCCTGAGCATGGAAACATTGATGAACCCCCAAATGGCATATTTAATTTACTTATAAGTCCCTATTAAAGTGGTACTAAAGGTACCCAGGGCCTGTAAATTAAATGGTACTAGTGAGCTGATTGTGCCACCCATGTAAGTAGCAGTTAACAATGTCTCAGACCTGCCATTGCAGAGTCTGAATGTGCAGTTTTACACTGCCATGTCAACCTGGCAAAATAACCCTTATTCCAGACCCATGCCTTCCCTTTTTTAAACATGTAAGTCACTCCTAAGGTAGACAGTAGGCACCTCAAAAGGCACAGTGCAATTTAAAGGCAGGAAATGTACTTTTAAGATTTACATGTCCTGGTACTGAAAAACTCCATAAGTCAGTTTCACTACTGCAAGGCTTATCTATACCATAGGATAACATTAGGAGACCTTATTACATCTTATAAGCGAAATTTGCAATTTGGAAGATATAAACTTTTCAAGTTTGGTGCCTCTGGAATCACAATTTAAAATCACAACTTATGGGGAATTCGGATTTTAAATTGTAGTTCTGAAAATGACACTTTTAGAAAGTTGCAATTTTCTTACTTTAGCCATTTGGTGCCTGCTGCCTGTCTCTGAACACTTGTCAGGGGTGGGCAACAGCTGGGTTTTATGTATTCCCCCTATACAGCCAAACACAATGTGAGCTTAGGTGTGACTTAATAGGCCATCCTGGCAAGATAGGAGGAAGGAGCTGGCCACAGCCTTACTTACACATGAATAAGCTATGTCCTTTCCTCACACAATGGGCTGCATATCCCCCTGTAATGAGTCTGGAGCCAGCGCAGAAGGGCAGGACCTCTGTGCACTTCAAAGACCTGTATTTTAAGTGTCCCCCACTTCAAAGGCCTAACATGATTAAAATACTGGACCACTTCAGTACACTTCTGTACCTGTGAATCCTTTGCCACAAAGAAGGACTGTTGTGCTGCTGAATGACTGCCACGCTGCTGGACTGCTTCTTTGCTGAACTTCTGCCTTGTTGTGCTGCCCTGCTGCCTGGTGTTCTCCTGCCTGGATGAGAAGGACTCGACCTGCATCAGTTGAACCCAGAATGACTCCAAAGGATAGCTGGTCGGCTTCCTGATCTGAGGTGTCAGGGGCTTAAAAGACTTCCAACCACCCTGCTCTTGAGTCTGCTATGCCAAGTGGTGCAACCCCAGTTCTGCACTTTTGGAAGTGGGCCTAAGGTGTTTGTTTCAGCAGAATAGACACATTCTCCGCTGCTGGAGAATACCTAATGCATCACTACTGTTGTGAAGAACAGGACTGATGCCTCACCACTACAACATGGATCGGAACCAATGCAACCAGACTCGCCTCACTGCTGCACCCTGCATCTTGGAACCAATGCATCGCGTACCAAAATGCTACTGTGCAATGCTTTCCCCAGTGAAAGCTCCTCGCATCCCTTGACGACCGCAGCCTTGCCGCTACTGTGTGGATTGGAACAAACGCATTGTCTCTACTGCTAGCTGCATCCTCGACACTGGTCTACACATCACAAACCCCATCTACAGGATCCTTGACCATTAGGACCTCGCACCTCAGCCTTGCTGCAGCTCGGAACCAACGCATTGCCACGGCTACGTGACGCATCTCTTCTTCTGACCCACACAACGCTCCACAACCAGGATTTCAGGTACTTTGGTTCAGTGGGCCTAACTGGGTCCCTGTAGCTGGCCCATGCTCCATCATGGCCAGCCTGAACTTTTGACTTTGACCTTGTCTGGCACAACCAGACTAATAACGCACCACCTAGTGGTGCGTTATGAATCAATGGATCAGGCCTGGTTTTAGTTTTGTAAACACATGTTATAAGCAGGGGCATGACTTCCATTGGTGCAGCAAGTGCAGTGGCACTGCAACTTGTGGTGGAAGGGGCCCAGCGAACCTGATTAATGCTGTATTTTATAATTCAAACTGCTGCTGGGGGGAGGGGAGGTGGCATTCCCTTCTGTGCTCTAGGACACAGGACGCACTGGCTATGCTACTACTTGTAACCTGAGTGTAGTGTCCCAGTAAGTATCGGGCATAGGCCAGGGAGCTCTCCCCTATTTCATGCGTTCTTCTTGTCACGGTCCTAATGTACCCACCACATTAGTTGTCTCTGTGTGGTAGACATCACCTGTCCTGTCTGTCCACTTTACCTGTAGCAACATAAAATGCGCCATCACTACGTTATACACTGCATTGCTTAATACCACACTTAGGGCCAGATGTAGGTAGAAATGGGATTGCGACTCACCATCTGTGAATCGCAAGGGGGTCGCAAAGACCCACCTCATTAATATTAATGAGGTGGGTCGCAATTTGAGACCCCCTTGCGATTCCCTGCACTCGCAGGAATGGTGGCCTCCTGGAGACAGCAGACCACCATGTCTGTGACTGCTTTTTCAATAAAGCAGTTTTTGTTTTGGTATTGCAGCCCGTTTTCCTGAAAGGAAAACGAGTTGCAATACACTCATGAAAATGAAACCATTTGGTTTCATTTTTTCAGAGTAGGCAGTGGTCCATAGGACCACTGCCTGCTCTGAAAAAATATTTTTAGGGACATTCACAAAGGGGAAGGGGTCCAATGGGGACCCCTTCCCTTTTGCGAATGGGTTAGCACCCACTTCACATGGGTGCTAACTTCGATTTGCTTTGCTACCGCGTTCGCGGTCACAAAGCAGTTCTGCATAGCGATGCGAATCGCAAATAGGAAGGGGATCACCCCTTCCTATTTGCGAGTCGCATTCCCATTTTGCAAGTCGTTACCGACTCGCAAAATGGGAATGTGAATCGCGATGCGCGTTTTGCATGGCGCAAATTGCGAATTTCGCAGTTTGCGCCATGCAAAACGTTTCCTACATCTGGCTCTTAATTTCTTAATGCAAGGATTAACCCGCTCATCAAGTGGCATCCCCTCTAATAACCCAGTTTTGCTTACTGGCCATTTACAGACAGGAATGGTACTCTTTGAGTTAGGCCAATAAACATTTTATTTTATAAAACTTTGTGAGTAGAAATCTGATCTGGAACAGTATGAATCTGTCGATACAGGAAGTTATGAGTCTCTTCTGTGACAACGCATGCACTGGCACATGCCCTGCCTCTTGAGAGATTTTTTGTGAACTGCAAGGGGCCTGAAGCCCTCCCGTTAGTTACCATCCATGGCTTCATTGTCATGCTCATTTGTTGCCTAGTAATTGGACAGCGCTAGCTGGCTTCACTTCCTCTTTTTTTCATCTGAAGCATAAACCAAGGGCTGATGGCTTCATCTTGATTAGAGTCCTTCTGCTGATGGCACGGTGATTGAGGTACTAATATTTGTTTCTAAGTAGCGTATCCATCCTGGTTGCTTCTTCCCTCCTATCCCCCATCTTCCTCTTGTCTGTGTTGTTTCTTCCCTCCCACTCCCAACCCTCTTTGTCATCGTTGCTTCTTCCCTCCCACTTCTACCCTCCCATTGTCCATGCTTCTTCTTCTCTCCCATCCTGCACCCTCCTGTTGTCCATGCTTTAGTTCCCTCCCACCCCCACACTTCTGTTATCCGTGTTGTCTCTTTCCTACCATGTCCCACCCTCCCGTTGTCCATCTTGCTTCTTCCCACCTGCCCCCCCACCCCTTGTCTGTGTTGCTCCCCCCACTAAATCACTCCAATGTTCGATGAAAAGGAGCTGCAAAGTGTGTAAGACCTTCCATTCCTTGTACAGAAGCTAAATTCTTTGGGCATGTTGACCTCCGCCAGCAGCAATAGGAAACAGAAGCGAAAGATGCAGTTCTTGGCTTTGAGGTTCAGTGATCCACTGACCATGCCACCTCCTCCACAGCTGAGTTTCAGTGTCACTGCAAAAGACATTAATACTGAGAAAAAAGCATCACTACAATACATTAATAAGTCTTGGAGGACAAACCAAGTGCCCCTTCTTGAAGCACCATCACAGAAACGAAGGACAAGTAGACCATTTCTCGCCTCTACTGTTGCAACCAGTGTGACTTCTGCACTAGCAATTGGAACCAGTGAAGCCCTAGAGATTGTAAAAGAAGTGCAGAAACCAACCACTACTACTACACCCCCACCCACCATAAGAAAAAAAAAGTGCTATGACGCAGTCAGCGATGGCCGCGTCATAGCATTTTTTTAAAGCTTCCCGTTCCCAAGTCCTAGCACTTTTCTTGGAACTTTTATCCATGCTGCACAGCAGCCACACTCCTCTACAATATGGCTGAAAGACATAGGCAAAACCAATAGCTCTCACCTAGGCGAGACCTTTTGTCTTTTCCAATGCTCATTGCTGTTTGTCATTTCGAGGTTTCCAGTGGGCGATTAGAGTCTGAAGGGTAAAGATTATTTTTTAAATCTGTCACTGCCTATATGGGCGCACTATTGAATTCAACATCGATTGCGTGCTGAAACACAACTTGCAAGAAGGAAAAGAGGTAGAGGCATTGAAAACAAAAGAGAAAGAAAGAGAGAGGGGGACAGATAAATATTACTATAGAGAGGCAATAGGACCTTATTATCTGAAGAAACATATTTTTCTAGAGGTGATCCTTCAAAAATTGTGTTAACTAGTGATGTTACTCTGCACTGCTTATTGAATTCAGCATACTGGGTTACTTTTTTTCTGAAACTCATTCGGGTCAGTGAAAGCAGTGTAATAGGATATTTATGATGGATAATAAAACAAGTAAATATGAGAAGGGTTATAACTGCAATTTAAAAGAAACGTGGAATACATACGTTATTTGCTGTATATTATATACCATACTGATTCTTGTATTTTATCATTTGATCAATTTTAGAATTTCACTTCTGACTCAAATGGATTAGGAGGAAGATGTGATACTCCAGAAAGTCTTCTGTCAAAGGGATGTGATTCTAAATTAATTGAATTCCCCACTTCCAAAATTGAAATTTTGGAAAACAGGCCTCTTGGAAAGGGGTTCAGTGAGAACAGTTCAGATGTCACCCACATTGCGCCACAAAAGATGACTCTTAAACTTCGAGCAGGTAAGTCATCTCATTTTGAAAATGATCCTCGTTGTCACTGGTCAGTGACTACAAAACACATGTGAAAGCCAAAAAACGAAAATATTTTGCATCCATGCAGCACTTGATGAGCAAACGTACTATTGGTGTTGATTTACAAATCTTAAATTTGCATCAATGTAAAAATATGCAGATGTTTCAGTCAATTTATTGGCATTTATCCACCCGAGTACAGGTTAGGGCTTTCTCATACACCTTCATTTACCCTTTCGCGGTTACATTATTACACTGAAATTGAAAGAGGGAGATGTAGTAATTTCTGTAATGAAGTATATTTCTTTGAATTGGCTAGACTTAATTCTAACCTAACAGTATTTATTAATTTATAAAACGTTGAATATAAAATCAATTGCTACTTAATTATCTACCTCAAATCTACGGATCTTCTCAACCTTGGTAGCATGAGTACCTTTGGAATACGAATCTGTCATTTATAGGCGACACTCAGACTTAAACAGAAGCCCTCCAACTGTGCAAGGTGTCTTCCCAGCAAGAGTAGCTTCATACTTTTACAATATCTCAGAGTAATAATGGCTGCTTTAATTAAACAAACTGTAGCTGGTCTCCCATCTCAGGTTTCTCTCATAGTGGAAAATCCCGGACTTTGTACTGCCAATCAGAATTATCACTGGGACCATTTGCTTTTTGGATAGAGAGCATCTCTGAATCTACTTCGGAAACAGCGAACATGCAATTAGGTTAGCATTACATTATGTGGTACCCACATTTTCTAGCTGGAGGGAGTAATTGATAAATATGCCATAGAATGGGCATTTGCTAACTTGGACTGTGTGCATAGGTATGTAATGCGTTACATTCTGATCTTTCACTCTTTCACATATCTATCAATCATTCATCCACACAACCACTAACACATCTATAAATCCGACTTACCCATTCATAATAACACATAGACAGCTATTCTCACCTTACACTGTTTATTCATTAAGCAATTCAACACTCCTATTAAACCTTACAGCTATTCAACTAGCGAACCACCTATCCATTCATGGATCCGCCAACACATAATCCAGTCACACAATTTCGAACTATACTATTTTCTCATACACCTCCTGCCTAAATAAATCATTCAGCTACTCACCCTTTAACGAGTCAATCAACCTATGCTATTCATCATATAATCGATTACCAACCCATTTATCAAACAATCGAAGTAATTCATAGAACCAACCCATGCAGACAACTTACCAACCTAGATCAACGTCACCTTTCTACCATCTTATCTACTAAAGTGCCCATCCAGGTACCCATCCACCCTGCCCAACTAATTCACTCAAAGTCCATTGAAATATTTTGATGAATAATATTTCGTTTTAAAATGTGTAGTCTTTAGATACCAAAAAATTAAGAATACATGTAATTCTCACTGTGAAGCCTGCAATGCTGATTTGCAGAATATCTTTGCTTTGCCGTCCCTAGGTAATGAAGTAACAGTACAAGTTGATGTTCAACAGAGTGAAGACTACCCTGTTGACATATATTACCTCATGGACCTCTCTGCATCAATGGACGATGACTTGGGCATGATAAAGGAGCTGGGGTCCACCCTTTCGAAGGAAATGTCAAAATTAACAAGCAATTTTCACTTGGGCTTCGGTTCCTTTGTAGAGAAGCCAGTTTCACCATTCATCAAAACGGTTCCAGAGGATGTTCAGAACCCTTGCAGGTAAACCATCCAAACACAGGCTTCTTTCTATGGGGTAGTTTTGAAAAAAACGGGAATCTTTTCCATTTTCAGAAAATTACTCATGGGTTTTAGAATGAGTTGAGCAAAATATGCGCTATGTGTAAAGTGGAATGTGTCCTCATGATCAGGAGTATATGTCATCAATTTATGTTTGTATGTATTGCTAATTATATAGTGCAAATCTAACTAGAGATCTGTCCATTACTACAGTGGTGGGAAATAATACAAGATAATTATTTTTTTAGGCAGAGGGTTATTCATGATTTGCCCAGAATTACACAACCAAGCGGTGAAGCCAAAATTAGAATTCATGTCACCAGGTGCTAAAGTTAGCAGATGAGCTACTAGACATCATCTCTTGAATCATGACCCCTATCTGAAAAAGAGGCATAATTCAATGCATTTACCAATTCAAACACAGGGCAAGCTGAATAGAGCACCTTAAAACCACAGGTACAAGTAATCACAGAGTGGAGTGCTCAACAGAAACACTATTTAAAACTGGTATGTAACAAGCTACATTGCTGAAAGGAAACATTCAACATTGCTGGAAGCTACGCAGGTTTCTGACTCGGTATGTCAGCAGTAAGGGTTGAGGTGGAGGTGTATCCTTACCAGAGACATGCCATGGTGGACGTAACTGTGGATGTGGCAGTTTAGGAACATAAGAGTCCCCATATGTAGACTCAGTGGTCTATGGGTCACAACATTTGTAAGGTAGGAAGTACAAAACAGTTCGGGGCTGCAAAGGACATCAGTATGGCTCAAGGGCCAGTAACAAAAATAAAGCACCAGAGAAAGCATGATCCACATACTTCACCTGTCTGTATGTGAACAAATCATCACCCTTGGAAGAAAAATGCCATTTAGAACCATTGTGTTTTTTTAATAGAGATCACGTTACACAGTCTGCAAGAACTTCCCAAAAAGTGGGTTTCTAGAGCCAAATGGCCTCCGTATTGATCCCTTTACAATAGATCGATGGTGTGGGACCAGATCATTGTTCTCTTTGTTTTTAAAGGTCCTTCAAGTGCAAGTGCTAACTGATTCCTGGAGAAGACTCCCAAGGTGTTGATGGTCATTAGTGTTTTTTTCCAAAAACGAACTCAAACTTTGGGAGTTTGTATTTAAAAGGAAACGAAAATGATAAATGTTTAGTGGATGGCTGTCAAAACTGATGATAGCTCCCGAGCGAATATTTTTTACCTTGTAGGGAAGCACCATGATGGTGGTTTCCTTCAAGGTATATAGATGACTGTTCAATTGTTGGTCATCTCTAAATTTGACAGAAGGCAGTCCATCAGGATGGCAGAGGTCATGTTCTTTGCTACCTTAACGTACAGAGTACTGTCCATCAAATTTAAAAACAGTCCCTTACTGATTTACAGGTCAGAGGCAATCCTTCCTTTGACCTTGTTTGCACTCTAGGAAGGAACAAAAAAGTTTGCAGAATTATTTTCCATTCATTCTTCTGATTTTCCAGTTAACCTCATAACAATATGTCATTTCTTAGCATTTATTTTCAGCATGGTGTTCTTAAAGAGACCAAACATTGCTCACAACCTATCACCATTAAATGTTGTAAATGTAATGCACACTACCGAACATGGAAGGAACTTACACAGTAAATTGAAAGAATCAACAAAGTTTATCCAATTACATCATATCAATATCACTCTCGCATAAAAAAACCTTTCACCGTTACACGAGATCGGAGCATTTCCATGAACTTATATTGATCAAAGAATTAGGTACAAATGTATGATGTTTTCATTAAATAATTGAAGAATTTGTTTTCTCTGGAATGTTTCTGGTCAAGTTACATTGGTTGGCAACTATGGGTCTGATTATGACCTGGGCGGAGGGAATTACTCCTTCACAAACATGACGGATATCCTGCCCGCCATATTACAAGCTTCATTATGTCCTATGGAACCTGTAAGATAGCGGACAATATTCGTCATGCTTGTGACTGAGTAATCCCCTCCACCAAGGTCGTAGTCAGTCCCAAAGTCATTGTTTCTCTGTTTGTTCTCAAGTACTCGTTTCAATGACAGCAGATGACAGGAATACCCATTGTTGAGCCAAATATATTTCCCATGCTTTCATGGGGCAAGATAAATGGCATGAAATGATTGCATGTTACTTTAAAAATACAAAACAGGTGAAAAAAGCTCTACATCACCCTTAACCTTTAAGTCTGAGAGCACAGCAGACAGGTGTCCCTCTCACACTCTCATTCTCTCTCACTCTCTCTCTTTTTCTTGTATTCCTCTCCCTATGTCTTTCTTTCATCATCATTTTTCTAATGCAAACGCGTGTCATCTCTGTTAGCTGATCTCACTCCTAAATCACATCTTTCATATCTAGTTCTGTTTTCTTCAATGATCATGGATTATTATTATCTTAAAGTTTATTTTACTTAATTTATGAATGTGCGCCAAGCATTGACTGACACTTTTCAATTAACTCTAAGTGTTTGGGCAGATTCAAGGCCCAGAACACCTAATAAGGACAGTAAGATAGTGATAAATCCAAACATATATGCTAGATGGCATGATACATTAATATGAAATAACTAGGACAACACAGTGTACTAGACTGAGCACTCACAGCTTGTGCCCAAATACTGCAAGTAATCACAATAATTCACACTTAAGTCCAAGTCATCAAAATATACTGCAATAAATGACAAAAGATATCCAAAGAGAAGAACGTGTGAATGCCCAAAGAAAAATCTTTTTAATTGCCTGTAGGTAAATCATGTAACATAAATGCTGCTTCATACTTATGCATCACTTGAAGCTGGTAATCCAAATTGGAAGAACTTCTGATGATTAAACATCCTAACCCAATGCATTTCAGGTGACAACACCCTTCTTCACAGGTAACTCAGAACACTCCTGTAGTTTGCACAAGCTGTGCTCAGTCTAGTACACTGTGTTGTCCTAGTTATTTCATAGTAGTCACAAGCTTGGCAGGGCTCGTTTGAGCACTGCACGCTAAGGGGCATATTTATACTTGTTTTGTGCCGAATTTGCATCATTTGTTTTTTTTTAATGTACATTCAGTGCAAATCTAACTCCATATTTATACTTTGGCGCTAGACTCGTCTAGTGCCAAATGTATGGAGTTAAAGTCATTTTTTGGACGTAGAAACCTACTTTGAGTCAATGAGATGCAAAGTAGGCGTTCCCATGCAAAAAATGACTCTATGGCCTTAGTGCCATATTTATCCCCAGTGCTAAAATCATGCACAGGGGCAGGAGGGGTCAAATAATGGTGCAAAGCTTGCTTTGTACGATTATTTAATGCCTGGGTCAGGGCAGGCGTTAGGGTACCTGTAGGCCTATTTCCATGGTGTAACACCATGGAATAAGCCCGCAGGTGCCCTCCCGAGGCTCCAGAGACACCCCTACCCACACCAGAGGGACAGCTCATCCCAGGTAAGTATAGGTAAATACAGATAAGTATTTTATTTTACATTTTCAAGTGCCATTGGGGGCCCTGAAGTGGGCCCCTTACATGGCACTGGGTGCAATGGCCATGCACAGGGGACCCTGGTCCCCTGTGCATGGCCATTGTGGTAGTGGGCATGACTCCTGTCTTTTCTGAGACAGGGGTCATGTGGTATGGATGGTTTTGTGTCAGAAAATCAATGCTGGGCTGGTTAGAGTAATTTTTTTGTACTCTAACCTGCCTAACGTAATTTTTTGGTGCAAAACCCCATTCTTCCATACTGCCTGCCCCACCCGGCTAACGTCATTTTTTTTTTTTACGCTAGCCTACCCTCTGCGCCGGCTTGCACCATTCCATAAATATGGTGCCGGCTGGTGCTCAGAAATGGTGCAAGCTGGCGCTAAACCTTTTGGTGCAAAACTGCGTTGGTGCAGTTTTGCACCAAAAAGTATAAATCAGGGCCTAAGTTTGTTTATCTGAATGAATTTTGTTTTAATATTCTTGTTTATATTGCATAATTTGAGTGCACAGCAACCTGTATTGTAATATATGGTAGGATGGTATGCCTGGTCTTTCAAACGTGAAGTCATCGGAGTAGCTTTGGGATATTGATGATGAAAGCACTTTGTTGTGATAGGCAAGAAGCTCCACCCAGGGCATACACTTCCAGATTGAGTGATTAGTTGGTAGTATGAATAAGAGGATATGGGTTACAGTATTAGACCAGATTCCATGCAGCGAATGGGCCGATAGCTGAGGCGTAAGCAACTTAGGGCCAGATGTAGGAAAGCTTTAGCGAGTCGCAAATGGCGAAAATCGCCATTTGCGAGTCGCTAAAGTCACTTTGAGATGTAGAAATGCATTTTGTGAGTCGGAACCGACTTGCAAAATGCATTTCCGAGTTGCAAATAGGAAGGGGTGTTCCCTTCCTATTTGCAAGTCGCAATGGTATGCATTTTCATTTGCGACCGCGATTGCGGTCGCAAATGAAATCGCAGTTACCATCCACTTGAAGTGGATGGTAACCCAGGTGCAAACGGGAAGGGGTCCCATGGGACCCCTTTGTGTCTGGCACAAAAATTAATTTTTCAGAGCAGGCAGTGGTCCAATGGACCACTACCTGCCCTGACAAATACCGAAACAAAAGGTTTCGTTTTTTTTTTCAAAGTGCAGCTCGTTTTCCTTTAAGGAAAACGGGTTGCACTTTGAAAAAAAAAACTGCTTTATTTAAAAGCAGTCACGGACATGGTGGTCTGCTGTTCCCAGCAGGCCACCATCCCCGTGAGTGCCCTGACTCGCTATGGGGTCGCAAATTGCGACCCACCTCATTAATATTAATGAGGTGGGTCTTTGCGACCCCATAGCGACTCGCAGAAGGTGTCTGAGACACCTTTCTGCATTCCAAATTGCGAGTTGCAATGTGCGAGTCGCTGGGACTCGCAAATTGCAACTCGCAATTTGGAACCTACCTACATCTGGCCCTAAGAGAGGTATCTTGGGGAGCAACCTGTAGAGCTTTGTGCACCATTTATAGGTGCTCGTACAGAGTTGCTTTGTTAATCAGCAGCCAGTGAAGGGGGTTGGTCATGAAGTGTGAGATCGAGTATGAACAAAGTTAAACAGTTCTGCACATTTCTAGTAAAGATTGTTTTACTAAAATCTGAGGGTTTCATTTAGCTCTGATGGACACAAATCCTTGACAGCCAAGTTGGTTGACTCCCTGGTCTTCGCTACCTTGGCAGACGGCTGCATGTTAACTGTTAACAAAAAAAACGAATGTGTCCCCTGAGAAAACTACAGAGAGTACGAGTTAAAATAGGAGAAAAACCTGCCTACCTTAAATATATTTCGTATTGGTATGCAGTTCCAAATAATCAATAATCAAAATGATAGTACAGAGCACAACACAAACAAATTCATTTCACCTTTCACTAATGTTTTTTTACTTTAATACTTTTATCAGGAATTATGCTACTTCATAGTAAAATTCCACATACAGGCCCTCATTCCGAGCCTGGCGGGCGGCGGAGGCCGCCCGCCAGGCTTCCCCCCTCCGAAATACCGCTCCGCGGTCGTAAGACCGCGGAGGGTATTCCGAGTTTTCCCCTGGGCTGGCGGGCGGTCTTCACAAGACCGCTCGCCAGCCCAGGGGAAAACTCCCTTCCCACGATGACGCCGGCTCGTAATAGAGCCGGCGGAGTGGGAAGGTGCGACGGGTGCAGTTGCACCCGTCGCGTATTTCAGTGTCTGCTTTGCAGACACTGAAATACTTTTAGGGGCCCTCTTACGGGGGCCCCTGCCGTGCCCATGCCATAGGCATGGGCACGGCAGGGGCCCCCAGGGGCCCCGCGACTCCCCCTCCCGCCATCCGGTTCCCGGCGGGAGAACCGCCAGGAACTGGATGGCGGGAGGGGGAGTCGGAATCCCCATGCCGGCGCAGCATGCTGCGCCGGCTTGGAGGATTCCTTTGGGGCAGCGGGAAACCGGCGGGAAACCGGCGGGAGACCGCCGGTTTCCCTTCTCTGACCGCGGCTGAGCCGCCGCGGTCAGAATGCCCCGCGGGGCACCGCCGGCCTGTCGGCGGTGCCACCGCGTCCCACGGCCCTGGCGGACTTGTTCCGCCAGGGTCGTAATGACCCCCACAATGTGCAAAATGCTTAGCAAATTCATGTTTAATACAACATCTGAAAAAAATCACACATCCCATCCCAAAGAAAGAAATACAAAACATTAAAATTCCATAATTCATCCACTTTTAACCAAAACCACACCACACTTTCACTAAAACAACTCAACACCTTGAGGTGTCTGGACAAAAGCATGTAATCGTAATTCCGATCTCACCAAACATTTATACAGATATTCACTTCTTTATCGTACTAGCATAGCACTGCCTTGCATTACTTTGCAACGATTGGTATTACATGGGTGGAGCATGAGTGTTCCTATGAACCCCCTGTGGGAAACCTGGGTTGTTCCAAAATGGTGCACCAACCCTACAGAGGTGTAATATGAAAAAATATCTTTATTTCTCCTCGTTACCTCCTCTTTCCATGTGTGCTGCATTCTGCAGCACACATACACAAGAAATATACGTAGAAATATGCCACTAAGGATTGTTTTTGCAAAGCAAGGTATCTTCCTATGGTGCAACAGTGCCTGTGTTGTCACCAGGAAGCACGCAATGTGTCCGGGGATGGAGAGAGCAGAAATGTTCCATATCCTTATGAATATGGAGCATTTCTGCTCTCACTTTCATGCAACACAGTGCAGCAAGTTGCCTTCCTGCATCGCATTATGTGAAATAATTGTAAATGTGCCCCCATACGTTTTGAAACAAAATTTGCCTGAAACAGTGTGATATGTTATTTCCTGCTTTGTGTTATTTCACGTGATTATTTATTTTCAGGGACACTGGAATTATGTGATTGTGTGGCTGCAGTGGCTTTCACATAATTCTAGGTTTTCCACATTTGTCACATAATCCAGCATCTGCACCATCATATGCAGATTTTAACAAAAAAATTGTTTCTAGCTCAATCGGTTCAAAAGTTACAAAAAATGCATTGGTACATGTTACTGGGGTGTGGAAGACACTTTGCAAAGCTGAAGTGGTCACCTTTATGTTACTTAGTGCTATATTTGGGTGTTAAATTGGTACTACTGAGCTGGAGCCAGCCTTAAAATGACAAAATAATGAAGTAAAACTATTACAAAAGTTATGAATTATGCTACATAATTTGCCTTTTCTTGCTGCATAATTTACTCAACACTGCCACATATTTTGTCCCTCTCCTGCTGCATAATTCAGTGACCCTGGATATTTCACACTATTCATATCCATTCACACATACCTTGGAGGGTCATTTCCCCACAGTGTTTCATTGTTCCGGCTGGTTAAACATGGGTCATAACTTGGTTACAACCTATAGGAGTTTAAAGTGGATTCAGCATATATCTTCATGTTCATGTAAATTGTATACACGTCAGTTGCCTGTTCTGGGTACTAATATAGTGTCAGGCTGATTATAAAAATAACATTTTCTCTCATAAATCCCTTGAGTTATACATGGAAATACCTTACTTTTTAACAGGAGCGTTCCCTATTTTTGCTTACCTAACTTTGGATATAAACATGGCTTACGGTTGACAAGTGATACTGAGGAATTCAACGAAATTGTCCAAAAACAGAGAATCTCCGCTAACATTGACACTCGCGAGGGAGGATTTGATGCAATCATGCAAGCAGCAGTCTGCAAGGTAAATAATTGGGGTCGTTTTTAAGTTTCAGAGGCTTACATTGTATTATAAACTGCCTGTAATATGTTTTTCACATAACTGTAAATTCACACAAGTCCTGAACAAAGCGTCTTACAGGTTTGAGGTGCTGAATTGTGATTCCATTTAACTATAACTCAACCATTTAATGAACTATACATTTGTGTTGGTAATGATCCCCAATAAATGAACCCGCCATATGGACCACCAATTTAACGACATAGATCATAGAATTGCATTTAAAAAAAAGTAATGAAAACGTAGACTTACACTTGGTACCAATTTTACAAAAGAATATAGTGCAATCAGACTAGTACACCCTGCCTTTTCGGAATGCACAAAATGTGGGTGAATAGTAAGAGAATCAGGCATTACCATACCAAACCCATACAGTCTGACTTTGGTTTGGTAACACATCCAAACCAAGCCGTGCACGAACATCGATTGCATGTGTACTAAAACCAGACCTTTCCGCTTTGGCAAGGCTATGTGTCTGGAAACTGAATGGCACAAACGTTGAGCCCCACAGCCTATTACAAGGTGTTGTGAGCGAGAGACTAGCTGACGCCTGCAGTACTACAGGCTTTTAGTTTTTCTCCCGAGCCCAAGTTTGCATTATTACTACGTTTTGCTTCATTCAAAAACAGATTTTGCAAGAGCATTACTAAGCAACAATGTTTATTTTTCATGGGGGCACTAAATGATGTGAGAAAAATCTGAAATGACACGCCCATACTCCCAGTCATTTCAATACAAGGAGGAGGTTTTGAAGATTGATTTTCTGGTTTGTGGGGCGATGGGACTTTGGACCAGAACAAAACAACTAAATTCATAAAACTAGATTAAAAATAAAACTATTATCCACTTACATTAATAATCTGGGTCATAAACTATCATCTAGATTCACCTCCACAAACACCAGTTCATTGTTTTCACGTGCCGGCATTCCTATAGGTTGTTAATAGGTTTCCCAAAAGATCTGGCACAGGGCTTTTGCACAGTGTTTGGACACAACAGAATATTTTGCTGACTACATTTCTGCTTTGTGTGTGGGAAATTAATTTTGAACCAGACTAGAACAGCTCGATGCATGAAAACCTCTGAGACAAAACTGTTTAATGTCTGCTTACCATTATACACTGGGACAGAAGTTTACCTCCAGGTTCACTGGTGCTGATGTAACCTAGTCCCTCATGCAGTGCAATGGAAGCTCTAACTTTTAGAATGAATGATACACCAAACAGCCAAAAACAGGAGTTGAGGAGTATATACACCTATGGGCTGATCCAAGAAGTGTTTGTCAAAGTCCGAGAGTAATGACGGAAGTTGCCTCACTCAAACTAGCTAATGGTTGCAGGAGGTGACCCGAAGCCCACATTTTGAATATTGGAAGAGGCGTGGTTGCAGGAGGTGACCCGAAGCTGACACTTTGAATATTGGGAGAGGCATGGTTGCAGGGGGTGACCCGAAGCTGACTCTTTGAATATTGGAAGAGGCGTGGTTGCAGGAGGTGACCCAAAGCCCACTCTTTGAACATTGGAAGAGGCGTGGTTGCAAGTGGTGACCGTAAGCCCACTCTTTGAATATTGGAAGAGGTGTGGTTGCAGGGGTGATCCAAAGCTCACTCTTTGACTATTGGAAAAGGTGTGGATGCAGGTGGTGACCCGAAGCCCACACTTTGAATATTGGAAGAGGTGTGGTTGCAGGAGGTGACGTGAAGCCCACTCTTTGAATATTGGAAGAGGCGTGGTTGCAGGGGGTGACCCAAAGCTCACTCTTTGAATATTGGAGGAGGCGTGGTTGCGGGAGGTGACCCGAAGCCCACTCTTTGAATATTCGAAGAGGTGTGGTTGCAGGTAGTGATCCAAAGCTCACTCTTTGAATATTGGAAGAGGCGTGGTTGCAGGGGGTGACCCAAAGCTCACTCTTTGAATATTGGAAGAGGCGTGGTTGCAGGGGGTGACCCAAAGCTCACTCTTTGAATATTGGAAGAGGCGTGGTTGTGGGAGGTAACCCGAAGCCCACTCTTTGAATATTAGAAGAGGCATGGTTGCAGGTGGTGGACCCTAAGCCCACTCTTTGAATATTGGAAGAGGTGTGGTTGCAGGGGGTGATCCAAAGCTCACTCTTTGAATATTGCACATGATGTGGTTGCAGGTGGACTTGCACTTTTCACTTTTGTGTATGCTTCACGCAGAAATAGCTGTGAAATAAGGTGCATACCTGTGCATTGTGGCTCTTATGCATTTGCTTGGTACCTAAGTTAATTGAAACTGTTTCTCTTTTGAGCAACCTAGAGGCCTTTGTGTATGGAAGAGCCTAGCTGCAGCATATTGTTTGCATCAAACTGCGACTAGCCACTCCTTTTGCAGGCGAGGAGTGCATAAAGACCTTGTGGCCCAAAATAACACGTCAAATATTTGCACAAATATATCATTAATATTAAAGAGATGTGAGTCTTCTTGCAACTCCTTGCAAACATGAACATTGACTACATAAAAAATACAGGCATGTTGCATAGGGCCATAAGGGGAGCATGCAGGGGTCCACTCAAATGTCCCCTCAATTAGCAAGCTGACAAAGTGGAAAGTTTACCTCATAAAAATCTAAAGCAACCAACCTTCCTTTGAGAAAACAGTACGCAATCATTGGTTTCCCACCACAGTATCAGGCGAACAATCATCATTCATGCCATTCTGATTCATAAGGCGAATGGACTGTCCTTTCATTACTCTTCCTCGTCCTACCTGCTGTGAGTCTCAAATTGCAAATCAAAAAGATATTTTCAACTCGCTATGTGCATTCATTGCCTGCTATTAGAGCATTCTGTGATCGTAAAGCCTGTTATTTTGCAAATTGCAGGCTTTCCGACATCAAGACCATTTAAATACATGAGGCCCAAACTGAAATGCAAAAGAATTTAAGGTCATAGGGATCAAACCAGAGAAGGTGATTTACCCCCACTCACTTCTCAACATTAGATGCAAGGTCCTTGTATGAGTCTGGGTGATATGATCATTACAGAGTATAGTTAGTGGTGTCTGATGAAGGTAAACCTAGAAATATCAAAATCCAAAATTATGCAGTGATCTCCGTGCCATTAAATCCAAAAGTGCAGGCTTGATATGAACCCTCAAAGGACCTATTGCAGATTGTGGACACCCTCAAAGGGTCCCGAGAAATTGATTATATGGCTGTCTTGCCAAACATTTAAATACATCAAGGGCATATCAACAGATACTTTTATCAAGTTGTCTACTCTACACTTAATATTCTGTGTACTTCCCAATTTATATTATTATTATACTCTGGCTAATATATATTTCAAATTGATCGATTATGAATAATTTCTTGTGGACAAGCCAAGATAACTTCTGGTAGAACATCAGCTCCACAGACTGTCATCAAGCACTTTCTTCTTGGGGAGACTTGTTGCTTTCCAACAAGACAAGTCTCCCAATTCAGAGGGAGAGGGCACAAAATGGCTCCCTGGATCACAGTGGTGCTAATTTGACTGTCAGATGGCATGGAGGATGAATGCAACCTTTAGTGAGGCATTCAATGGCTGTGAGCACAGATACCTCTGGAGACCACTCCCGCACATGTTGGTGGTTGTGCCTACAATGAACTAGGAAAGCATTGTAAAATGTACTATTCAGGATGAAATGTAGTTCCTAGGGAAAAGAATGAGTCTGTGAAATAAAGAAAACTAAAGCAGCAATTGAAAAGAAGCATAGTAACAACGGTATAGTAAACCTTATGCATGCATTACATTGTGCACAGAAGATATTTAAAGGAAATGGAAAAAATAGATATACCAATATATTAATTTTGTGCGTTCTACTAAAAAGCACCTACAGTAAGAGGATTCATCTGGATTGAGCTATTTCTTAGAAGTCATCAACTTACTCCCAGAATTGCATGCACCAAAGACTGATCATCACTCTTTATCACCTTCAAATGCATTGTGTTAGACCTGACAGCCTTAGGGTGGTCATCCCCCAACTTTTTGCCTGCCTGCGTCTCTCCACTTTTCTGACACTGTTTTTGCTGGTTTTAGGACTCTGCACACTTTACCGCTGCTAGCTAGTGCTAAAGTGCATATGCTGTCTCCCTTAATCATGGTAACATTAACATTAACCTTTTGCATTTCACCCAGACAACCTCAAACTTAGGATTCTCAGTCACACCTGCACTCCTCTTCATACTGAATGGGGTTTCCTGGGCTGGGAAGGTGGAGGGCCTGACACTTACATTTCAAAGGCTAGTGGCCTGCCCTCACACAATTGACTGCCAATCTCCCTACTGGGACCCTGTCAGACAGGCCTGTACTGAAAGGGGACCTTGTGCACTTCAAAACTGCTCTTTGAAGTCCCCCCCCCACTTCAAAGGCATTTTTGGGTATATAACCTGGGTCTCTGACCCCACCAACTCAGACACTTCTGGACCTGAACCTGCAACCTGTCAAGAGGAACTGCCTTTCTGCCTAAAGGACTCATCTGGACTGCTTTGCTGAGAAGGACTGCTGCCATGCTGTTGCCCTGCTGCCCTGCTGTCCTGCTACCCTCTGACTTTGCTGAGAAGTGCTCTCTAAGGGTTTGGATTGAGCTTGCCTCCTGTTTTCTGAAGTCTCAGGGCCAAAAAGACTTCATCTCTTCAAGGAACTCTTTGTGTGCCGAAAAACGATGCACTGCTTGCCAGAAACGACACACAGCCTGCCTTGCAACAAGAAAATCTCTGCACAGCCGAACCAGTACGACACAGCCCGACTTCCTGAGTGAAGATTCGATGCAGCACCTGCCATGCAACCGGAAATTCAATGCACAGCCCTACGGATCAATGCACAGCCGAACCGGAATGACATAGCCTGACTTCCCGAGTGAAGAATCGATGCAGCGCCTGCCCTGTGACAGAAAATTAAACACATTGCCTTACCGGATCGTTGCAACCCCTGTGACTTAGTCCCGCATGCCCAGGATTTCCACTCATCATCCCTGGGCATCAAAAAGATCCCCGCATCACAGTGAGAAACCATGACTGTGTGCCGGAAATCGATGCAAAGCCCCTTGCAGTGTGGAAAGAAGCAATACATTGTCTGTGCCATGCCGCAAATTCTGACGCACACCCTTCTTTTCCACGCATCTCTGTCTTTGCGGTCTCCGTGCGTGTTATTTTTTACTCAAACCAGGTACTTTTTGCAAACAAGAGACAACTGTTGACTTTTAGGATTTAAGACTCTTTTTATTCATGCAGAAGTGATATCTCAACTTCTGCTTATTGAATCTATCTTGCTTTTACCTTAATTTAACCAGATAAATATCTTACATTTTTCTAAACCTGTGTGGTGACTTTCGTGGTGTTTTCTCTGTGTTACTGTCTGATTTATTGCACAAATACTTTACACATAGCCTATTAAGTTAAGCCTGACTGCTCATTGCAAAGCTACCAAAGGGTGGGGACAGGATAATTTGGATTGTGTGTGACTTACCCTGACTGGGATTGTTGACCCTATTTGGACAAGGGTTATATCTCTGCCAACTAAGGGCCCCATTTTTAACACACTGCAAACCTACTTAGTAACAACTCTTAGAAAATTGATTTGAGAATCCATATCACGCTTGTGCTTCATAAAATCATTATGACATTTTCTGTTATATATTTCCTACCTAGCAGGAGTCCTTCAAAGAAAAGGTATACATTTCATGATTCTTACAATTTCGGCAAAAAGTAACCATCTCACTTCTGATATCTCAAGTGTAAGAGTGTGTGTGTGTGTTTACATGTATATGTGTGCTTCTGTGTGCGTGCATACATGCATGCATGGTTTAGGACTGATGCCTAATCTGAACAAAGTCCCAAGTAGGTACAGCAAAAAGACTTTTGAATTCATCTCTGGTTTGAACATAAACGCCTTGATGCTGTGTGCTGCTGAGTGAGAATTTTTAACTGTCAAACTACTTAATGGAATCCTTCTGTATGTACCACTCCAGGGCCACAATGATATGAAATGCACTTGTCAACTCCAGTACAAAGTAAGGCTTCCAATTACAAATGTTTTTGCATTCACTTATATGGCGCAACACAATGCAACACAAAAGATAACATCAATTTACTCACTATCTTAAAGGTCCAAAGTACTAAATTGTGAACTTGGTCCTGCCACTTATTGAATAGCTGGTAATGAACTGTTAGGTGCCTACATGCAGAAGTGAGTTTCCTTGTGGTAAATGATTATAAATTCATGGGTGATTTGAATACTGTAGTCCTGAAGTTCTTCCTTATATTTTACCATCAGCCATTAAGACATAAAACAGAGGTATTGAACTCCAAGGTTAAAAAGAACAGATCACAAAAGGTATTCATGTATGGGGAAGTGAGTAGTGACTGAATTCAAAGTTAGCATATCTTTTAAATTATAGATTAGCCTATGGTAACATTGCACCAAAAATGATTAACACGCTCTTAATTCCACCTTTCTGCATTGCCTAAAATATAAATGTATTGTATGCATGTATGGGGCACATATCACAACATAAACTTCTTTACACAACCCAGTCTTTACCTACATTTTCAATTTATGTAATACTTTCTGTTATACCTTAGTCTGTTATCCATCAGGCTTTTACAGATAATGTTGTGTTGCAATTTTAGGAAAAAATTGGCTGGAGAAATGACTCTTTGCATCTTCTGGTTTTTGTGACTGATGCTGACTCCCATTTTGGAATGGACAGCAAACTGGCTGGTATTGTTATACCAAATGATGGGCTCTGCCATCTGGACAGCAACAATGAATACTATATGTCTACTGTGTTGGTAAGGCAGATTTCTGTTCTCTTGCTTATCTTTGTCAGTTTTAAACTTTGTAGTGCACCTAAGGAGGGCTGTGAGAACCTACACAACCCAGCAATTATTGTCTTGCTAGAGGTGTATAGTATGCTTCCCTTGGTGGCTCTTTGTAGTCTTGCAACGGATGTAATTTTTTGTTCTTTGTATGTGACACACACCTGATCGCACATGGATAACTTCTTCAGCTCTTACATCAGCTTCAATAACCACTCTGGTTGTATGTCAGATAATCAACCTTAAAAAGATTGTGCTAAAAATATATCATATCAAAATATCCTCAACAAAAATATCATGAGGGTAAGTATGTATAAGCAAGTATAGGTGTATTATCCTTAACTACACAATAGCGTACCTTGAAGATCCATAACATCAAAGTAAATGTATTAGGAGTAACGTATAGTAAATCTATTCTTACCTATTTATACTAAGCTTCACAAAGAGTTTGTTGCTTATATTGTTCCTTCTATATGTCTGTTGAGACGATATTGTCATTTTAGTGTCACATTTGATCACCCCACCACTTTGTAAAAATGCTTGCATAGTGTGGTATTCCAACAAAGTAAGTGAGTGAATCGGTACCCATTTGTGAGAGTTGACGTTTATAATTCAGGGAGGTCATTAAACCCATGCAACAGAGTTTGGCAAATTGCGCTGTTACCAGCACCAAAAACACACTGTATATCAAATCCAAGTAATCTATCAAATGTGTCATATCAACATATAATCTCAGATATTCTGCTCATGCCAAGGCCTGAAAATATAAAGGTTCTTCAGGAATATGAATATATATATATATATATATATATATATATATATATATATATATATATATATATATATATGTTCTACCTATTGTTTTTATAGCTTTCAAGTTGGCCCGGAATAAGTGACACCCAGAACTTGTTACTTATGATGTTTGTAAAAGGTGTTCAGATGTGATGCATCTTTTTTTTTTTTAAATGTATTTTTATTGTTATATCACACAACAAATAAACACAGAAGAAGAATACAAGAGATTATAGTGCGGTACAGGGGATAGTACACTTCACTCCCCTCTTGGCGGCCACATTTACTGTTCCAGAGCCAATGCCCCCGCCCGCTCCCCGGCGCGCACCCACGCAAGAGCTCCCGCACGGGCGCACGCCGGTGCGGAGGGGCAGGGCCCAAGCAAAGCATTAATCAAATCTACCTATTAAAATACAAAAATCTAGAATTGAGGGGATATAAAAGAGGAATGCAGTGAGAGGGGGGACTGGAAGCCCGCCGGGCGCGCGCGGGGAGAGGGGAGGACAGGGAGGGGGGGATATGGGGGTGAGAGTATGGAGGTCCCCCTTCATATTCCAATGTTTCCCCAAGCATTGGCCGTGAAGCTTGGCGTGCTATCTTGGTGCGGGCCTAGGCCCCCTGGGGGATCCTGTCCACAGGCGGGTAGGAGCAAGGGGGGTGAATCCATGATCAGATGTGATGCATCTTAAGCAGTAAACTCCTGCCTTTGTTATTTTTTCATTACCTAATTTCCCAATAATATCCAGCCTGTTTGCCTCTTAGAAAGAACTGGTATGACTTTAACATTTGGAAATAAATATGTAGTGTGTCTAGTCCTCTCTGCAGCCCAACAAAAGTCAAATAAGGGATTACAGTAGCATTGGCATATAAAAGGGCATAGATTACCCAGCCCGCTAAGCTCAGGGGATACATTTTTGAACACTCAAACACTCAATGTAAGTCAAATAGATACAGCAAAGAAATATTGTCTCACCACAAAAAGGGTACTCCCTTCATACCTTCCTCTTGAAAACAATCTTGAATCAAAGCCTTATGCTCTTCCACGGTGTTGACTTCTCTGTTGCTTCCCAACTGGTTTCACCCTTTAAATACTTATATTTGCATATGCGCAGATGTATATGATTGCACTCTTGTCTGAAAGGGTCACCTGCAAACATTAAGAGGCAAAAGGGCTCATCTACTCTTTCGCTACTGGTTGTCTTGTCAGATAATTACATCTTAACAAAACAGGTGTGGTGAGGTGAACATATATGCAATGGAAACTCAAAATAGATAACCAATTAGTAAAATACGAGAAGGCAAATATTGCCAATGACAATGAGTTTCAGTAGTTTTGGACTGGTCTTTGCTTTGACTTTGAGAATTAGAAGTGTCAGTGTCTGTCTAGTAGTAATTCCATTTCAGAGTTGTTTTCATTATCCCGTATTGATCCAATATTACCATAATGGTTCAAGCTCATTTTAGACTGATAAGGAACATAGGCCCTCATTATGACTTTGGCGGTCTTTTTGAAAGACCTGGCACTCTTCCGCCCACCATATTATGAGTACTGCAGGATTTCTGCCACATTTTGGGTGGAAATCCTCCAGTAGTCGTGCTGGTGGGCGGAGGCGCATGGGCCGTTCCACCACCAGCCCTGCTCCACCTGCCATATTACGACCTGTAATACGACCTGGCAGTGTCCTGATGGCGGGGCGCTGCCGGCAGTGGAAGCACCGGTTCCCTGCTGGACGACCTTCTCGCCAGACAAGGTAAGTCAGGCGTCCGACAGGAGAGGTGGTAGGAGGGAGGGGGGTGTTGTGTGTGCGTGTGTGAGTGAGTGTTGTCTGCTTGTGTGAATGTAAGTGCGTATGCTTGTTTGTATGCATGTGTGTATGTGTGTTTGTATGCGTGTGTTTCTGCGTGTGTGTGCATTCGTGTGTGTATGCATGTTTGTATGTGTGGGTGTATGTGTGTGTGTATGGGTGTGTGCATGCATGGTTGAATGCGAGTATCGATGTTGAAGTGAATGCATGTATGAGTGCTGAGGTGAATGCGTGTATGAGTGCAAAGGTTAATGCGTGTATGAGTGCGGAGGTGAATGCATGTATGGATGCGTGAGAATGAATGCAAGTACGGATGCGTGTGAGTGAATGCGAGTATGGATGCGTGTGAGTGAATGCGTGTATATAAGTGTAGGTGAATAAGTGTATGCGGGGTGCGTGTGGGTGCCTGTGTGCGTGTGTGTGTATGCGGGGAGGGGGCGCTGTACCTGAAGGGGGCTGTGCTGGCTGGAGGGGTGGGGGAGTCGTCAGACAGTGACAGGGAAGAAATTCCTGTCACCTGTAGCCTTTTCACCATGGTTTTCGTGGCAGTGCGTTTGCCGCAGAAACCCTGGTGGAAATCCGGCTCAAAATACCGCCAGGGGTCTTCATTGGACCGTGGGTCGGCGATGCTCATCTCCAGCCCTGCGGGTCCAACCGTCCTGAAGGTCTGAGCAGGGATGTACCAACTCACCACACTCGTAATGTGGCGGGAGACTGCCACCATGGCCTTGGCGTTCAGTAGACTGCCAGGGTCATAAGTGCCTTACTGTCCCATTTATTCTCCTGCAGTAATGTAAGAGTAACATGAATGACACATAGGAGTCACTCTGGGTTGCCTCAACATTTACTCCTTTCAAGTTGGAGAGAAGGTGCGTCTTTCAATTAGATCAAAGAGTTTTGGACCTGAATATTGACTCAAAGATTTTGTTTAACCATGACATTTTGGACTAAATATTGTGTCTACAAATATATCATGGGATATAATATCAGTGGTAAGCATTGGATGGCCAATTCACAAAGGCATTACAGAAGCACATTTCAAGTACTCTTACATGCCTTTGTCAAATCACCCAAGTCATTTTTAGTAAAAGTGCAAAGAGTGCACAAATTGTATATGATTATTCCCTCAAATTCCAATCTTAGATGTTTCGGTGTCGATTCACAAAGACCACACAGATCATGTAAGAGTACATAAATAAGTATTTCAGAAGTACTACCTTAAGTATTCAAAACAGTTTTTTTTAATAGGCTGATTTTTTATTTTTTGCAATAATGTCAATGTTTACAAATATTGTTTACTAAAATGTACTGAAATATGGTTGTGTCCAATATGGTTATTTTAAAATTTGTAATGTTTATATTTACATATATATATATGTGTGTGTGTGTGTGTGTATTCATATGTGTGTGTGTGGATATATTTATATATATATTTATATGGTGTATATATGGTATATATCTACATATATTTGCATTTTTTCTGGTTGCTAGTTATTGTGGGGGTTATGATATGTAGTGTTTTGTTTAGAAATATGTAAATATTTTCCTTTATTATAATCATCTAGAATAATGTGTTTTTAAATTGCATATTAAATATGTTTATATTTTTTGAAAAATATGGTTAATTTATTTTGAGTTGCATTTTTCCACATTATGGGTTTTCTTGAGGTTTATCAATGGAGCGGTTGTGTGGTGTGTTTTTTGTGGTGTTCAAATGCAATTGTGATATTTATTGATATAAAGATAAAAATAAAGTACTTTCTTGGTGGTTCATATTTGATAAGCACAGTTTAATTTATAAACTATTTAAACATAATTATGTGTCAAACATTAATGATTCCCCCCTTAATATCACTGTATGCACTTGAAATTACCAGGAGTAGACACTTCCAATTTGAATTTAATTGCCATTTGCACCGGGTGGGTGGTCTTTAATGCTAATTTTACTTTAATAATTTTACATTGTGGTGAATATTTAAAAAAATGTCTTTGTCATTTTAATACAAATAAAACATTTAAAGATGGCATATATTTATTTTGGGTGATCTTTCTAGGCTATTGCCAACGTATGTGGAAATTTATCATGTAAGTGCCAAGATTATTAACAGATTAACACTTTTTGCCCCCCTCTTTTTAACTTACCCAGCCTTAATAGATGTGAATGCATTTGAACATACGAAAAGTAATCTCAATTTACTAAGATGCAAACTTACTAAAACTTTGCACCAGTTTGACATTTAAAAAGTGATACAAACTGGTACAAAATGTAGAACTGAGATTTATTCTCTGCGTAAAACGGGTTTTATGATGGAAAGCAGTCCTAAAATACTGCAAAGTAGAGCTACATGCTATGTGCAACTTTGTGTTACTATGCCTCAAGGGGGCATATCATGGGGAGGGGCTAAATGGGCTTTCCAATGTAACCACCAAGGATTTTTAATGTAAGGCCATAACTAATAATATTTATAGATGGCTTCTGTGCTAACAAAATAACCTCTCTTCGAGGCTAGCATTAAGTTGGAGAAATGTTCTTACTCCTTCAAACTTATTAAACTTTGCATATGTGTTGAACTGCACAGCAGCCGTATAATGTTTGAAAGATTTTATACTATGTCTTACTATAATATTTTGTACTGAAAGTATACCCTTCTCGTACAAACCCTAAGCTACACATGGTGCAGATGTTGGGACTAAGTGCCATGGATTGTGAGTGGCGCTAGATAACATGTTTCTCAACCAGTGCTGGAAATGACAAAAGGACAGGTCCTGTCCTGCTCACTTGTCTTAGTGCAAGGCAGTGAAAGAATTTTGGCATGTTGAACTTAAGCTGTATGTGCTATATGAGTGCCAAAATTGGTGTAGATCTGTCTACAGAGACCAATGTCAAAGGCAAATGAAAAATGTATTATACTATTTCTAGAGTCCACAGCTTCTCCTAGGGGTGTCCCAACGTTGAGAAACAGGAAAACTAGCAGGACCCAGTTCAGCATTCTTGGGCAGAGTCAGGTTTTGACTAGCTTATGAAACTGGTGTTCACTGTTAGTCATGCAAAGATGTAATGGACGATGGTTCCAAGCTCTTGCTACCAAGGAAGAGACTAGGGAATCCCTTCTCTCTGTATATTTAATTTTAACAATAAATTCAAGCAGAGCATATGCATAACGAAGTTCCCAAGAAGGTTGATAATAGATAAATCTGTCAGATAAGTAAAAGGGCCAGAATCATCGAAGGGTCAGTTTTCAAGTACTCAAGTTTTAAACAGTATCCTCGCTGTTTAAACAGAAACAGTTGTGTGTCATCTGCATAAAAGACTATGGGGCAGATTTAAGAAAAGTGGGGCTGTATTCAAGGGAGCACCACATTTCTTGCGCCCCTTAGCACACCCCTATCGCCACCATGTATGTGCCATATTTTAGATCCGGCGCACCATGGCAGTAGTTAGGGAACTAGCTTCAAAATTTTGCTCGCTAGTTTGGCGCCTTGCAGGATTAGCGTAAAAAATGTTGACGGTAACCCTGCAAAACACATTGAGGCCCATTATAAATAATGGTGGGCCTCCTTTAACGACTGCTCTGCGCGGGTGTTAACAATACTGCAAAAATAGAGCAAAGAAATCTTTTAGATTTCTTTGTGTCTTTTTTATGCCCCCTTGCCTACATTATGCCTGGCGCAGGCATAATGTGGCGCAAGGGGTTACAAAGTGGCACAATGCATGTATTGCACCACTTTGTAGACCTGGCATGGCGATTTTGGCCTCCTTGGGCCACATTAGTGTCAAAAAATGATGCTAATGTGGCGCAAGGAGACGTTAGGCCCTCTTAAATCTGAGCCTTTCTTTACTCCAAATGGTCTCACTCAGGGGGCTGAAGGGGACATATAGATGAAAATAAAGTAGGGTGCAAAGATGAGCCCTGAGACACCCCAAGGTAAAGAGCCTAGGTGGCAGATGAATAAGGTACCATCCACACAGCCTGTCCTCTATTTTCGAAAAGAAGCAAAACCACTTGAGCACCAGCAAGACCACTTAAACATTTGCAAGATGCTGTAAAACATTGGGGTTGAAGATTGTGTTAAATACTGCCAATAGATTTAATAGGATCAAGACAGCATGTTTTCCCTGATTTAGTCAATTAGATGGAATCAACCACTTCCAGGAGGGCTATCTCTGTGCTCTGAAAAGGCAGAAATCCGGATTGAGTAGGGTGTATCAATCTAAATTGCTTCGAATACTCTCATAGTTGGGTATTAATCACCTTTGCCAACATTTTAAAAACAGCCGGTAGGAGAGAGATTGGTCTAAAATTGGGGAGCTGTGACCGATCTGCTACAGATGTTTTTCACCACTGGAATTACTTTACCTGTTTCCAGTTTGTTAGAACAATTGCCGTCTGAAGAAAAATATTGAAATGTTGGTTGAAAACAGAGTTAACAACCTTAATTGCTGACTGCCGGAGGAAAGAGATCAGCTGGGGACCTATGTGGAATTTCAAAGATGCTAATTTGTCAGACGCTGATTGCAGCCAAGTGTTCGCCACTTCTACATCCCTCACTATAACGCCACAAAATTCTTCAACAGAGTTGGCGAGCAGATTCTTCAACTCTAGGGGCTTACTTTTGCTCCAGGAATAAAAAGTAGATTATTTACCAGGGGTTCTCTCATCAAGTTGCCCTCATCACACCAAGAGAAAGCAATCAGTGAGTGGTCAGACCATCTAACAGTAATTGGGTCCACCATCAATGGAGTGCTATTAGAGGATATAAGATCAGTAGTGTGCCCCACCTAATGAGTAGGGGAGGAAAGCCTTTAAGAAAAGCTGAGTAATGCCAGCTTCTCTGGTAGTGCGGACGCTCAGGGATCCGTAACATTTTCTAAGTGTAAGTTAGAATCCACTAATAGGTGGAGATCGGAGTACTGAGGGTCAGCTGAGCAAGTGCCTCATCTATTAAGTTGATAAATTCTTTGGCATAACCTAGGGGAAGGTGTACCAGCACCTCCACCAAGGACATCTGGGGAGAAAAAGTAAAAACCAGATCCCAGATCTTCTGCCCCTTTAACATCCAGTAGAGTAAAAGAATACTTGAAGTCTATCCTAAAGGCCATGACAACCCACTCTACTCTTTGATCTGCTTTATATACATGCACACAGGCGGAACTCCCCAAAAATACGAGCTCAAATCCAGTGGCGACAACTCATTCATCCAAGTTTCTGTCAAGTACAGAAAATTGAGCTGATACTCGCTAAGGGAGTTGTTAATGAAAAGAACATTTTTATGGAGAGAGCGAACATTAATTAATGCAGCCCTAATACAGTTGTGAGTGGTGTGGGGGTGTGGCCTACTGCCTGTCTCCTCCACCCTACCAGAAAGTGCAGATTCAAAATAAAATGAACCCAAGGAATACAGTCATGGCAATGTGCTAAAGCAGTTTGCCACTAAAAGCTTATTCATGCAATAGTCCAGAGCCTAGCATTGCTTAGCTCCTGAGACAGGTTGCTGTAGGTAAGGCCTGAATTCTCTTTGAATGGGCAGCATTGTTGGCATTGCCCACGGAACGGATGTGGCAGGCAAATACAGGCTTGCCTTTTGCATGCCATGGAAAAGTACAGCTGAACCATAACTACACAATGGTGCCTTCCACTGTGTAATGTGTGTGTGTATGTTGTTGTTGTATTTGTAGGTCAGTACTGCATAAAGTGCCCCAAGTCAAAATGCACATGTGCACCCACTTTCTGCACTCTTGGGCCACTCTGTGTTACAGAAGGGTGCCCATATGCATGCATGTCTCCTGTGACACACATCATGCCTGTGCACATTTAGCACTGTCAAGTTTCTAAGGGGCGTTCCCTCAATACAAATGGGGGGGAGGGCACACACTAAAGAAAAAACACTTTGCCTCTGCACCCATTCCTTACTATAGGTGTGTGCGCAGAGGCATAGAAACCGCCCAGAGGCATACTGACTGTGCACTGCAACACATAGATAGATAGATAGATAGATAGATAGATAGATAGATAGATAGATAGATAGATAGATAGATAGATAGATAGATAGATAGATAGATAGATCAACCAATCAAACAGCATTTGTATAGCACAGTTCTGTCACCCCTAGGGGTATCCGAGCGCTGAGAGTGCCATGCCTCCATCAAAAAGCCAGGTCTTCAGCTTCCTTCTGATGTCCATCGGGGAGGGTGCCATTCGGTGGTGGAGGGACAGGTCCTTCCAGGACTAGGAGCGATGTAGGAGAAGGAGTGGCGCCCACTGTGGCTGCAACGGATGCAGGGGGTATGTGCAAAGGCTAATAAGGTGGATCACAGGTGTCTTACGGGCAGGTGGAAGTTCAGACTGTGTTTGTTGTAGGATGGTCCTTGCTTATGTAGAGCCTTGTATGCACATGTGAGGATCTAGAACTGGCATCTGCTCTGGATGGACAGCCAGTAAACGTCCCTGAGGTGGGGGGATGATGTAGGTCCATTTGGGGAGGTCCAAGATGAGTCTGGCTGCAGTGCTCTGAATGGTCTGGAGTTTTCTAAGGTGCTGGGTTGACATGCCGGTGTAGAGGGCGTTGCTAGGGTCGAGGCGGCTGATGATGAAGGCCTGCTTGATGGTCTTTCTTGTATTGATTGAGATCCATCTGAAGATTTTGCGGAGCATACGGAGGATGTAGAAGCAGGAAGAGGAAACTGAGTTACTTGCCTTTTCAAGGTCAGTTGGCTATCGAGGATGATGCCCAGGTTGCGTGCAAGTTCTGTTGGTGTGTGAGTTGGTCAAAGTTCTGCTGGCCACCAGGTGTGATCCCGTGTGGAGGTGTTCCTCCCGATGATCAGCACCTCTGTTTTGTTGGAGTTGAGTTTGAGGCAATTATCTCTCATCCAATTGGCTACGTTGGTCATGGGGTTGCAGAAGTTGGTTTTGGTGTTGGTGTTGGTGGGGTCGTTGGTCAGCGAGAGGATGAGCTGAGTGTTGCCTGCATAGGAGATTATGTTGAGTCCAAGGCATCTGACAACATTAGCTGGGGGGTCATGTAGATGTTGAACAAGGTGGGGCTGAGGGATGATCCTTGGGGTGTGCTGCATATAAAGTTCCTGGGCGAGGAGGGGAAAGGGGATAATCGGATGCTCTGTGTGTGTCCTGTGAGAAAAGTTGTGATCAACTTAAGGGCATTTTGCTGTACACCAATGTTAGAGTCTGTTGACGAGGGTGTGGTGGTAGACGGTGTTGAATGTGGTAGGGAGGCGAATAGGATCAGGACCACAGTTTCTCCATGGTCAAGGAGTGTTCTGATGTTGTTCATGGAAGCAATTAGCGCGATCTGAGTGCTGATGTTGGCCTGGAATCTGGATTGAGAGACTTTGAGTAGGTGGTTTTGTTCCAGGTATTCAGTGTGCTGTTAGTTGATAGCCTTCTCGGGTACTTTGGCTGGGTAGGGGAGCAGGGAGAGCGGGCGGTAATTTTTGAGGTCACTGGGGTTGGCTGAAGGTTTCTTTAGGAGGGAGTATGACCACTGCGTGTTTCCATCTGTCTGTGAAGGTGGAGGTACTGAGGATGCTTGAGAGTTCTGTGCTGATAGGGTTGATTACAAGTTTGTAGAGATGGAGGGGGCAGGGGTCGGTGGGTGCCCTGGAGTGGATGGACGACATGATGGCTATGGTGGTCTGTGTGGCGAGCGTAGACCTGGTGGTGATCATGGGGATGGTGTTTGCTTGATGATTTAGGTTGTAGAGGATGAGGGTGGTGGGTTGGGGCGAGGTTGTTGTAGATGGTGGCAATCTTGCTGTGGTCCGAGAGGGTGTCTCAGAGTTCTTGTGAATGGAGAAAGCATTGTCTGTGGCTGTCGGGTTAGAGAATTCCTTGACGACTTTGAAGAGTTCCTTCATGCGGTTGGATGCAGAGTCGATGAGAGTGGTGATGGATGATTTTTTCACTTCCTTGATGTGCAGGTGGTAGTTGCGGAAGGCTGTTTTGTGGGCAGCCCTGTCGAAGGGGTCCTTGGTGGCGCACCAATATCTCTCAAGCCTGTAGCGGTTGAGCTTGGTGGATCTGAGCTCCTTTGGTGTACCAGGTAGTTTGTCTTGAGGTTTAGTTATCTTTTGCTGATTTCAGTGGGGCGACTGTCAGCGCTCTAGGAAATCCAAGCGGTGAAGTTTGGGCCGCCTGGTCAAGACCCACTGATGTTTCCAGTTGTGTGGTGCTGAGGGCATGTGTCCATTGGGTCTTGGTTATCTTGCCCCAGTTGATGGTGGGTGGTGCTGTGATGCTTGGTGGCGGTGTGCTGGGCATCGGAGATGGTGAAGTGAACGATGGTGTGGTAGGTCCAGATGGGTCTGTGACATGAGTGAATTTGATTTTGTCGCTGGAGGGGAAGATAGCATCAGGTGTGTGTCTGGCTTTGTGCGTAGGTTTGGTAACCAGTTGGGGGAGGCCAATGTTGTGCAGATTTTCTAGGAGGGTGGTGGAGTTGGCGTCATTGAGGTCATTGACATGGAAATTGAGGTCACAGAGAAAGAGGTAGGGGTGGGAGTCAATGGATAGGGGGGCAATGATACTGGTGATGGTGTTGCAGAAACTTGGGAGGAGCCTCAGGGGTCTGTAGGCATGGGGGCCTCTTATTGTGGTCTTCACGTCGGTCTGTGGTCAGAAGTTGAGGTGTACCATGAGAGGTGTTGGATGGTCGTTGGTGGAGGTGCATTGGATGGTTTCCTTGAAGATGATGGTGATTCCCCCGCCATGTTTGTTGGAGCGGTTGTAGTGTATCATCTTGCAGCTGTGGGGAGTGGTGGTGACGTTTTCGGGGTTTGACGAGGGGCTGAGCCATCTTTCAGAGATAGATAGATAGATAGATAGATAGATAGATAGATAGATAGATAGATAGATAGATAGATAGATAGATAGATAGATAGATAGATAGATAGAGAAAAAAGTAAGGATACATAACAGATAAATGTGTAATATGGTGACATAATAAAACACAGGACCACAGGCCTTGATACTCATTATGTGTTTCTGTATTACATATTTATTTTTTAGTCAGCTTGAAAAGGCTGCTTTCTTCAATGTGTGGTTAACAATGAGCCTTAACTGGAGTTAGAATGTTTAGATTTTCTTTACTTTTCTTGAAAAAATGTTGTTAAAACAATGGGCAATAGCGAAGGCTAGTGGATTTAGGCCATTCTGCGTAGCAGTATTTCTTCCATAATTATTAATTTACCGTATTAGCTACATAATTTGAAAAATGTGTATGTTTCACCAAAATTGTTGGTTAAACTCAAATGGATGGGCTCCTCCGTATAAGGCAGAGGAGCGTCGCCCCACTGGTATTCCCAAAAAGGAAAAATAAAATGATAATAACATACGTGTTATTATCATTTTATTTTTCCTTGTAGGGCGGGGCAGGAGGGAGGAGTCCCGACAAGGGCTATGTGCACACGTGTTCCGCCGGCCAACAAAACATGTGCACTTTGCATGTTCTCTACCCGGCTGTATAGCACAGCCGGGTAGAGAACATGCACAGGCTCCCATTGCCAGTTTGAGCTGCGAAGCAGGCCACTCAGACCGAAGAGGACGGAGGGGAGACGAATGCGTATCCCCTCGAAGGTAAGTGGTTTTTGTTGTTTTTTTTAAATGTATTAATTTGTTACCTCTGACAGTGTTTCATAATTTGCAGTTTTTTGCTGCCTAGTGCATCAAAGCAGATGACCTTGACTTATAGTTAGGTCCTAAATGACTCATAATCATAGTAGTCCAACAGAGTTAACACTTTGCCTTGTGGTTTTGGGACTGTAATTATGATGATAAAATCCTTAATTCACAGACAGCTGAGAAATATGTTCCATTGTTCACGATTTCCTGAGGTAGATAGGGTTTATATCGTTACATTTTGTGCAAGGTATGATTGTGTATTATTTTCCGTAATTCACAGTCCTAAATTAATTTGCTGGATGTTTAGGTTCCATAATCAAATAAAACTTTGGACGCAGTATTTAAAAAAAACGCTTTCATAATGACAGTGCTTCTCGCAAAACATTAATCGGCATACAATACAAGCTCATTGTTCTAGCTGTGTCTTTGATGCAAGCAACTACCAATGAATCCTCACTGGTGTGTGAAAATAAACTTTAAAACACAGAACCCGGTCAGCAAAAAATCACATTGTCCCACAGATTGCTTTATTTAAATATCTCTTGTTAAACCTGCTCTATAGTGTCAATGTACTACAAATGAAAAACACATTTTAGAATGCATATTTTGAATTTATTTGCAATCTCCTCTGCAAACAAAATTTGATTTCTAACAATACACAATGTTGCTTAAAACACATTTGAAACATTAGCACATTTTCCCCAACAAAACATTGACAGACATATCTGCATCCTCAGGCAAACAATGAAGACTAGCCAGGAGACATTTAAATGATCTAAATCATTCTAAAAATCCCTAAAATCAAATAATAAATCGCCTAATGTAACAAATACATAACGAGTAACATCTGTGATATTGTCCTCTATTGCCATCTCTGAGTTTAATTTGACATTTATAAATCCCGCAATTATAATCCTTTCGTTTTTCTTTTTTGATTAATGTTTCCACTTTGTCCCTAATTCACTTTCATTTCTAACATGATATGAAATTTGTATTGCTTTTTCATATAAATAAAATTAAATGCAGCCTACGTTTTAATGCATTCAATATTTTCTGGATACAGTATGTTGGCAAACTTAATGTAGTAGAAAATCTAAATCTGTAAAACTTGTTTAATTGATGGGTCAAGAGAGGGGCGTTTGGAGGAGCACCGGGTGAGAACTTGAGTTTCATCTGACTATGAGTTTCTGTTTTTACGAGAAGAATTCGTTGTTGACAAATAATTGCAGTTTCATTTATTTTATTTTATTTCACTTTTTTAAAGCACGGCTCATCCGGAATGGTAGAATTGTGCAGTACATATAAAAATATGGAGACCCGGGGTATTCCTTTAGATGGAACTAGTTCATTCAGAAAGGTAAAGTGTTGGATACAAGTGGATAGCATTGAACAACAAACTCTACGGAAGGCACCGAATGGGAGGTAATAGGGTATCAAGAAAAAAATAAAGGAAAGGAAGTCAAGAACATACTCACTGCAAGGATCACAAGAAAGTACAGAGGATTAGAAGATGCAGGTGAAAGGAAAAAGTAGGTCCAATGGGTGGGAGGCAAAAAGAAAAAGACGGATGAGAGATTACAGAAACGTGGAAGGAGAGTCATGAAGAGGGAGCGGTGGGCTCAAGGAGAGGGGGAGCAGAGTTAGAAACAATGGCAGAGAGGGAAGAGGAGAAGTGAGAATTGTGTAAAGTGGATGATTTCAGATGAGGAGGAAGAAAGTCTCCAGGGAAGAGGCAACTTGAGGAAAAAAGGGCTAAAAAGATAAAGGCGGCTGAGAAGTCGTAAAGGCTTCAGAGAAGTGACTAATATTTACTTTCTTTCCGTTTTACAAAATATGCAACATAAATTAAAAAAGACACCCAGAGGAAAAAAGTCCCCACATTTTCCCATGGAAAGACACTGAAGTTAAATGACAATCACAAAACTCTGCCTACTTTCCCTCAACCCAGAAAATGGTACCCAGTTCACAACGTGCCTCATTTACAATTAAATTGTGCAGCACGGCGCTGCTGCAAATTTTGCAGCGCCACGCTGTCATTGCAGAAACACAGGATGCACCGTATTTACTATAGTACGGCACACCCTTGTGTTTTCCCTATTGCTAGCGCTGAAATTAGCTGCCTAGTGCCTGTGTTGTAGGGAATGATTCTTTAATTGTAGGAAGGTAACCCTTTCTGTGCATAAACAATCAATAATGCCAACTTGTTACTCCTATGTGTACAACATACTCTTATGTGTGCTGCAGAATGTAGCACACATACAAGTAGCAAATCATCATTATTTAATGATTGCTTATTTTCAGGAAGGGACACCTTCCTGCACAAAAAACAATCATTAATGGTGTTTTGCTCTTTCTATGTGTGCTGCAGAATGCAACACACATAGGAAAAGCAAAAACGAGGAGAAATAAAAGCATTTCACCTCATTGCGCCACTATAACGCCACCCTGGTGTGGTGTTAATTTTTGGTACTGCCTCAGGTTTATGATTTCTCATAAATCTGGGGCGGCGTCAAAATGCAGTGGGTGTTGTGGTGGAACGCCCACAGCAACACCCATTGGATGCCTCTTTCACACAAAGTGATGCATGTAAAGAGGTTGTATTAATGCCGCTTTGTAAGTTTGGAACAGGGCATTGCGCCACCAGAACATTGGAAAAAGTCACGTTCTGGTGGCACAATGCCCTTGTAAATTAGGCTCAATGTTTTATAATAAGTGTGACTTACATCATCCTTAGGGGTCTGTCATGAACACCTTTGTTTCCTGGAGTAAAACACTCTTACTCAAAGAATACAAGGTTTGTGATTCAAACTCATGTTTTTAATTACTGCCTTTCTGAAATGTCATGCTCATTTCTTTAGCAATTCCAGGTGGGAGATCAAGACATTCCTACTGGATAGGCCTTCGACACAATCAAGTGGACGCCCTTCTGCCCAGTTCCTGTATGTTGGATTAGGACAATACATCTAACACCTGTGCTCATTCTGCTTCTTCTAGGAGTACCCAACGATTGGACAACTAATTGACAAGCTTGTTGAAAACAATATCCTACTCATCTTTGCTGTCACTAAACCACAAGTCCCTATTTATCAGGTAAGCAAACGCAGCGCTATACCCATTGATTTTCACGCCTGCCATTTTATAATATTGTGTATAGCGCTTCCACAGTAGCCCGATATGCGAATACGAAGCGCAGTGGATGTATGAAAGACCACTGTGACATTGCCAATTAGGTTGTGAGACACTTAAAGGTCCCTAATATAGCTTTTAAATTGCTCTGTGGTGAGGATTAGGTCAGGCCATGAATAACTGTTTTTATTCAGTAGCCATGTTACATCAGCGCTTACCCCGCTTTGAAGAGTCCTTCACAAGCTAATCAAACCAAAGACAGACCTTTTTTATCCCAGCATTTCCTGAGCATTGTGAAGCTGAGCGGCTGCTGCCAAAACAATTTCTTCTCCTTTCAAAAAGATGAAGTCCCTTGAAATACAGCTAATTTACAATTTGTAAAGGGGCTTGGCACGCATCCCGGAGTTTGTCAATTTCCTAGTCAGTTTAAAATTGCCTGCAAGTCACCGCGGGTCAATATCAAAGGGGCACCAAAACCCCGTCATACAATGGAGCGCGGCAGGCTTATAAAGCTGTGGTCCTTGAGAATAGTCAAAGAAATAGTCTCACGGGTGGCTGAAGAGGAAGCAGGCAGTAAGCACATTTGTATAAAGTGTGGTAAACGCAGGCCATTCTAAAACTGGGGACTGGGCCAAGATAAGAGTACAAACATGAACCTGGCTAGGAAGCATTGCTGATGTTAAGTGACTATTTAGCCAAGAGACTTGCTGGCGTGGGACTACGGCATCCTAGAAGGGACAAACAAGCTTTTCAAAAGAAGAACGGAGCGCAGTGCCGTCCAACAATACCATTCATAACATTTTAAAATAAATGAGATTCCTTGAATGGTAACGCCAAAGCAGAGCGCTGCAACTCGGGGGCCTGGTGTGCGTGTGTTTTTCTGTGTGTTGGGGAGGGGTGGGGGCGATAAAGGAATCCTTCGCGTGAAAAATCGCAAATATTTGGTCAGGTGAAACCTCACGCGACAGAATAGTATCAGCGTTCTTTAAATTACACGCCGTATTTGTGACACGGTGAGAGCGAGGTTAAATGAAAATGTTTTACGATTAATTTCTGTAAGGGCTCGATGTAGCATCTGTGGGGGTACACAGTTCACGCCCCGGCTATTGCCACTGCGCAGCATTCATGTGGTGACATTTCCTAATAATAGTTCAGTTATTGCTACGGGTGGAGTATCACATATCATAACGTGTGAATAACGGCGCCTAGCTGTGGGACTTTGAACTTTTTTCCTCTGCTTAGTTTAATTGAGATGCCGTTTCATCTAATGACAGGGTAGGCTGTCGGAAAGCAAAAAACGTGCGGGTAATTTCCGAGCAAACACGAGAGATATTGTTTTTTTCTGTTGTTTTTGAATCAGACAAAAGCAGTTGTCGATTGGGGAAGCAGGCTAGTTTATTTCAATTCAATCCCCTCCTCGCTTTTTTACACAACGAAGAGCATACCTGAGCTGCCAAAAGGAGTCCAAGGGAAATACATTAAAAAATATACTATGTATGCAGAGCAAATACTTAGGTTTTATACTGTAAAATAAAACGAGTGCATACATTTTCAGAGTTGTGAAATGGATATCTAATGAACATACTATCCCTGTGATTAAATGGCCTTCCCGTGGAACAAAGGTATCGATATTTTTGCACTATTGTCTTTTTTAAGATGTTGATTTTCTGTACAGCAACATGACTTCAATGGCAGGTAAAGTTCTTTACTTGCGTCTGCGAATAAATCAACCTAAGCTCATATCATGCATTTTCTGCGATAAGTATACATATAGCCAATTTGCTGACCTGAACTAAATCTCTTGAAGGGTGGTGATGAAGAGAAAGGAACGAGTTCCCTCCCTCTTAGGAAATTGCAAACATTTGAATAATTTTATATAAAATTGATTTTGATCTGAATTGATTTCTTCTAAAGTACTACACAGACCAACAAACTTTATTACCAGTAAAAATAGACTTTTTAATACCGAAGTCTACTTAGACTATGAGAGACTAATAGAGCAATAATTAACTAAAAAGATGGGCATTGAAAGCCTTTCTGAAAGCAATGAACTGCTCAATCGGCATCAAATGTGGCTACAGCGGGTTCCAAGTTTCGAGGCAAGGTACCTAAATTGACAAGCATTCATACAAGTCCTTTTACCTGATCGTTTTTAGAGTAAATTCTGGGCTTCGGAATGAAGAGATTGTCAAGGTTTGTAAGGAAAAAATAAGTGAGCTAGACATGACTGCTCAGGATGCAATGAGCTTTATATATCAGAATGTGGCATTTAAACTTAGCTGTTTGCTCCACTGCCCTTTACTCCATGTAAGCGACACTGATGTGATTGAATTTTCTAAGATGGCAAACAAAAGGCAGCATTCTTCACTCTTTGAAACTTAATCATGCTGTCTGGTGGCAAATCCAGACCCAGATGTGCCATCTTCGCGAATGTCTGGTTTGTGTCCTACTACCTCTTGAGAGAGAGGCCAAAGTCTTAAAGTGAACAGTGGTTTGCAGGCACATTATCCAGAAATATAATCCGGCAGAGACATTTTGGTGTTTTTTACGGGTAGCCTTTGTTCGCCATTGATAGTTTAGCCTGAGCAGCAAGACAATTCTCAGAGAAAATGTGAGGAATGTGACCAGAAACCCTATCGAACAACAATACAAATAAGAAATAAAGCACTTAAATGGCCAAATCACATTAATGAAAAGAAGTAGCTTTAGTATTAAAATAATAGGGGAAAAAATAAATGTATAAGATGTTAAAAGGTGAAGGGGGGGAAATAAAATGCCAAACTAAAAGCTAATGAGACAAGCCATTAGATCGAAATGAATACATAATATAAACTTCTATGTGAACTTCATCGGGTGGACCATGACATAGCCATACATCTGACTGACCTGTGAGTACATATATGGCTTGATGGAAACTGGAACTTTGTCTTCATGAATGTAGGCCCCAGCACTGGCTTTCCACCAGCCTTTTCATGGCAGGGACCCTGCCATGAAAAGGCTGGTGGAAAGAGGACTTGTGACCAGCACAGTGACGTCTCAGTGGCTGACCACAACTCCCACTGCCGCCATTCCGTCGGGATCCATGATCCTGGTGATGGCAGAGGTCCCCTAGTGGTCTGATAGCCAGGGTTGTAATTTTGCTGTCGGACCACCAGGAATGTGGTGGTCCAACCGCCACCACACGTTTGGCGGTCCTCAGTCTGCCAAACTCGTAATTTGGCCCTAAGTCAAAGTTCTGTTTTTTCAAGTTTTCATTGGTCCACCTGGAGAAGGTTGTCTCTCTACGAAGTTCCTCTGGCTTGGATGAAGGTTGCTTGATCCCTCTGTTTGAAGCATGTGTCTAGTGATTAAAGTACATGGTGGGAGAAGGTGATAAATAAGAATGACCTGCAACGGATTGTGGTTGGCCTGAAGATACTGGCTCCTCCTAGTAAGAACTTTTACATTCATGTTTTTTAGATCCAAACCTTCCTATAGGGAAAAGGCCATAGGCTGAATCCATTGATATCTCAACAAAGATGTGTTGACATTGCTGGAGACCTCCATCAACATTTATTATGGACTGCAAAATGCTCTCACTACAAAAAGTCTGTGTGGTTATTCTAATGTGTTTGCACCACTGACAGGCTCTTCTAGTTCATTTCAGTGCTGTAACACCAAACTATGTACAACTTTTACCCCACATCTCAAGGTGTCCCAGACAAACCACATTTCCAATTTCGAACCAAGTCCACCAATGTCATTCTATGAATTAATTAGAAACTCGTTTTTTTTAGCTCACATTTTCTTCACCCAGGAACTCCTCATTTCCAGCTACTTAGGTAATAGCCTCCACACAGAACAAGTGTCCCACAGCAGAAGAAGTGCCCCACACAACTCGTAAATGTCCACCTAGTAGCCCCAGTATTTACAGTGAACTGGGAATCATTCATGTGCCAGCAGCTTTCTCAAAATGCACATACCCATCTAGCAAACTAAACAGACAGCCTCTGACAGACCCATTCAATATGAGGCTAAATTCAGAAACTGGATCCCTGGTTGTCTACCAAGTCCTTGAAGCAGTAATTCAATCACAAAGAAAATCCTGAATACTGCCTGCCAAGCCACTGCCCTGCGAGGGACCCTACAACAGTTCTGACAAACTATTCTCCTATATTTTTTAGAGTATAAAGCAGGTATGCAGTGGGGGAGTGACTTTGTAGCAATAAACTCAGTCCTATACAGTCCTCGTGAAGGTAAAAAATCCTGCTCTGCCCTTCACTCCCATAAGATTATATACAGCTGTTCAATGTAAATTTACTAGAGAGCAGTATATCCTTCATGTGGAAAGCTGCTTTAGTGTGGCCTCTACCGAAAACACCATCCCTGAATCCTTGAGAGCTGAGTAGTTTTTGCCCTGTTTTACTGCAGTTATGTTTAGTAAAATTCTGTGAAAACGTACCCTGACACATTTACGGGCCTTTGAAAATAAGAATGCCCTTCTTCATACGTTAGTTGTGCTGATGACTCACAGAAACCAAGTTATTAATTTGGAAGAAGGGCACCCTTGCCAGCTGAATGATATGATAAAAATACGCAATGAGCAAAAAGACACCAAGATCATCAAACTATCCTTCGGGGAAGCAGAGATATGATTTTTTTTTTAGATTACATGGCAAAAAGCACAGAGAAAAAATAAGGAGGCACTGATTGCGATTGACTGGGGCCTAAGCACAAGTTCCAGCCTGCTGCAATGGAGCAGCGGTCGGACACACAAAGTGGTTTGTCCCAGTCGCAGTTTTTACCTTCTGACAGTCTTTATAATGGAAGTCGAAATCTTTCAGTGTGGTAGAGTCCGAGGCTGTGGCCAGCGATGGTTCCTCAAAATCAGACTCATCGCCATCAAACTTCAATTAAAGCTATTGCTTTTGGCTTAAACAAACACAACACACCTGGATTCACAGCCACCGAGGTTGCTTCACTGGTTGGATAGATTTGCCTCATTGGTCTGAAGTTTTATCTTTGGCCTTAGTCCCCTTTTCTGGAAAGGTCAAATTCAGTAATGAAGCAAGGCTGTAAATTGTAGCCAGGTAAGGCTGCACTTGCCTTGAAACTTTTGTAACAAGGTAGGCTAAATAAGATTTAAGTGGGCAAAAATCTCAGGGTGGGACAAACCTAATTATCATACCATCCTTGGGTTCAACTTCCTAGGGAACACTCCAGCACCTTGTCCTGAACCACTGGCTGTTGAAAAAAATATCCCAACTTCGTCAAAGTTCTTGGACAGTTACTTCAGTTCAGTCCTTCTGCTTCTTGTGATCCTCAAGCAGGAAAATAAGAGGCCAACCACTTGACCCCTGGAAATAAGTTCCACTCCCTGGATGCCGGCAGGAGTTAGGAGCCCTTGAGTCCTTGTTTGAGGTGTCTTTTGCCAACACAAAGCAGGAACTTTCTTCCAAAAGAGACTTTGTCTCCAAAGGAGTCTTCCCAGGTCCAGGAATATACTAAAAGAGGGGATGATGGAGTTGTCAGGTTTATTCTGTACACTGGGTCATGATTAGAGAAATTATGCTACCCAATCCAAACCATTTCCCCACAATTCACCTCCTTTTGCAGCAGTTCCTCTTTGCCCCTGTTTCATGAAAGCTACATACTTATGCCAGACCTGTCTTTAGGCATTCCCCTATTCAGTTAAGATCTTGTGCTACACAACAGGGTCTATACTGGCTTTCTTTTCAACAGTATCTAGAGCCTGTATGTCTGTGAGGGCCCTGGGCATGAATAAGAGAACTCCCCCTTGGTATCTCCAAGTCAAAACCATGCGGACACTGCCCTTTGTTCTGCCGGCTCTTCCTGTGCACTTCCAAATGGCTAATTCTTGCTACGTAGGCAGCAGTTAACACCCACTGGCCCTTCTGGATTTAAAGGCAGGTCACTCTCCTGTAAGCCAAGGATTTTAACTGCCCCACCAAAGGATGTGTATATCATCTCTGAAGATGTGATGAGTGGCAGAGTAGATTTTTCCCTGTTCTGCCTCACACAGCCTAAAGTAATTTTCTGCTAAAATTGTTGTAAATCTGAATTCATCATTACATTTTAAAAACTAAGCAGGAAATATCATTGAAGCATTTTTCTAATCTTTTCCTAAGCAGAAAGAGGGAAGTAAGAATTTAATCCCATCTGAGTTTACTTAGGGAAACGCCTAGAAAATCCTTCACAGTGAAATAGCTTTTGGACTTTATTTCACTGTAAAGGAACACTAAATCCATTATGTAGTGTGACCTGTTAGAAACCTGCCCATTGGACTTACACAAAACTCTTTAGAGGGGACTTCTTAATATACATAAATAGGCTTTTCCTACATGGTAAAGGCATGTTTCCTGTTGTGTCAGTGCAGTCCATTTGAACTGCAGGCCAGCCATAGCACAGTGCTGCTCATGGCAGACATTTATTTTTGTCACACACCAGGGTGGTGTAAATAAACATTGCAGCACACATGACATTTAACTTTCCATTCCGTAGGTGCACTTTCAACACCATTTACAATGGACTTACAAGGAAGTTAAATAAGACAATTAGAGGCTTCCAGTGTACAGCACATATTTTAGAGCAGACACACAGACAGTTTACTACTGTTTAGCAGTGGTAAAGTGAAACTAGTCAGCAACAATAGGGTCCAGAAGAAAGAAAAATCTAGAGTGATAATGCAGAAAAAGTGGCTTTGCTACAGTGTCCTCATTGTTTGGATTTTTCCGCAGCCATCAACGCCATGGACTAGTTTAGCTTAAGCAACAGTCTGTAGAAAGTAAGATTTGCTAGCTTAATCATAGGATAGCTGAGATCCTTCCTTAAAGATAGACTGACTCCATGTCTTTCTTGACATCACAACCCGAAATACTCCCCTATGGTATACCCCAGGAAGCAATGTTACCCCCTTTCCTGTTAACATATACATGAGGCCTGTGGCTAAACTGCTCTACTTTACCTAAGCCATATTTTAAATATCTCTCAAAAGATACCCAGTTGTTTTTTGGGCTGTCAAAACAAAACATTACGTATGCATTTTAGGTATCAAAATAGGACCACACAATCTCATAAATGCTCACATCAGATAATATTTCTAAAGTTTCATCGTAATATGCTCACTATTATTATGTTGTGTATTCCAGTGTCAAACTCTTGTCCTGATTTTATATTAGGTCATTCCTAAAAAAAGAGGGAATGGAAAGGAATGCCATTTTCTACAGAGCGTGCTGTAGTGTAGGCTTGCTTACAAGAGAGGCCAAACCTGGAGATCTAAAGGTGAAAGAGCCGGGGATATCATGGACAAATGGAATTGCCTAAAAAGAATTCCATTTCAGTCAGCTGCTTAGGAGGCAGACTATAGAGAGTGCGGCCAGGCCCTCCACCCAGTCCGTATATCCACAACGCCTGTTGTGCACAGGCTTTTGTCGAGGCAATGATTTCTGGTCCTATACATTAGCCACGAGCCACCGGCCCATTAACAAATTTCGATTTCTTTTGTATGTTCATCTTTTCTTGTCTTTTTTTATGTTTCAGCAATTATTCTTGAATACGTTGAAGACAACTATTTTGGTTCTGGTACATAGGCGGCCAATTTGCGTATTTGCAATTAAAGGGCACTTTCTTCTTTAGGTCGAGCATAGCAGCGCGCAAGCTTTTCCGTGTTGGTATGTATCTGGGCTTTTAACAACACCCACCACATGCCCATCACTATCACTCGTTTGTGGGCTTGCTCTTCCTAAATCCTTTGATGACATTGGTAAATGGTTTCCGTTTTTCCTCCTTGGCAAGGGTTTGTTACTACCTTGGCCATCGCCCTTGTTACGTGGGTAATTGCACATTTGCTGATACGTTTGTCTGCAAGCGAACTTCTTTTTCCTTTTGTGTGTCTCTTCACGCTGATGCTCATGGCGGCCATGACGCTTTGAAATGGCTTGCTTATGGTAAACTCTTTTACTTTTAATTTTCAGCTTATGTGGCAAGAAAAGTCCGGTTAGGAGTTTAAAATGCTAATAGCTCTGACTCGAGCAAATGCGAGACCCATTGCATTGCAAATGCTTGTTTTTAGAGTATCCCTTCATGTACCACAGATTGAGGCTGGTCCCCATGACATAACTTGGGGCCAGATGTATCAAAGAGTTTTGCCCATTCTGTGTCTATGGGAAAATGTGTTCGTACATATGGCCCTTGGTTCCCTGAGATTTATTTATTTTACGCAGGCTTGGGAGCGGTTATAGAATATTCACTTCATGTAAAAACTGCACCTGGAGCAACATTTTCTGTATGTGAGAAGCGCTCAGATTCTTGTGGTCTTTCAGCCTATTATCAAACTCCTGAGACCTGCATATATGATGAGAAATATAGCTGTGTCAGCTAGTCAGGCTTTTTTCTAGTTCAAAACGGGTTACAGAAAAGGCCGTACAGAAGGTCAACCGTTTTAAAGCCCAGTCCAAATATCAAAGAATATTTAATACATACGCTGCACTGCCCACCCTCAACGTTTTCTAGCACAAGTTTCTCATAAACTGCTGAAAAAATTTACATTCAGAACCTATTCTGAGAAAAGTTCTTCACACCTGCTAAGTTTGGTGTAATAGAGTTTGGACGTGTTTGATGTAGTGGGGAACATATCTATTGAACTTAAAAAAGGAATTGCTACTTTTTCACCACTCAAATAACGTTATTTTTCAAGTTGAAGAAATATTCTTCATTCCATTTAATGCAGAACATCAGCTTCTCATGAATGGATATATATATTATGTTAATGAATAACTGCGAGTGTGAGAGGGTTTCAAGTATTTTGGATAACAATGTATATCTCTGTCTACCAATGAGCAATTTGTACATAGATTTACTTTGGAGAGCGCTGTTTTTCATGGGCAAACTGCCTGTGCGCAGTTTGCAGTGGCCATTGTCCTTAGTGCTAAGAGACGCAGGGCTCTGACCATCAGAAAACAAGCATTTAAAATGCAACAGATCTCGCATTATGTTGAGTTAGAGCTGATAGCATTGTAAACTCCTAACCAGACTTTTCTTGCCACATTAAATGAAAAAAAACAAAAAACAAAATAAGAAATAAAGAGAAAAAGTAGTCCAGAAACCATACGGAAAACATAGAGCCTCGTATGTTTCCAATAGTTTACCGGTGCTCTCGAGGAGGGCCATAATGTATGCCTGCCTTTCATGAAGGAAAACAAGCGGATTTTAAAAGGCAAGCCCACGAACCAATGAAAGTGACTGACGTAACATGGGCATGGTTAAAATCCCACTAAAGAGAGATTAGAAGAGGGACAGAGCGATTTGCGCTATCCCCTAAAACACTACTAGTGAATCAGCCATATTTTTGCATTATGGTAACAGAATACACCTCTCATGCTTGCACCTGTGATGATAGAGCAAGACTGCTACACAGAAGAGAAGAGTAAACCATTTATTGAGATGTGCTATCCATAAAGGTGGATCAACTTCACAAAAACACACTTGCACCATTCAATGAATTGTAACGTGAAACTCGACTAAGCTCCAAAACTGTATTTATTTTTAAATGCATGCCCTCTAGTAAAATAGTGGAAGCAGCTGAATGTTGCATTCATTGTATGGAATGTAGATGCTGAGTAAGTACAGGTGTGTACCTCGCAGCATGTCAGTACAAGATCAGGAATCTTCCTTGGAAAATTGTATTATGCAAACAGGGGTGATTCTTTGCCTGGGGAGATTGCAGATTTTATTCCTTGCACCTGTATTGCAAAAATATACTTGGGGGCTGGCCTAAGTGATAACTGGCTGTCACTGACAGGAAGTGAATGAAGTGTTTACAGCAGTGGTGAACAAAGGCCCCCGCAAAACCCCTGCTCTGCAGGGCACAGGGGGCAAGCTCCAGGGTGGGCCCTCAGCACAGTGCCCTGACCTGAGAGCTCCTGAGTGAGTTTGGAGGGGGCCTCCATGTACTTTGCAGGGGGGGAAGAAGGAGGGGCTCAGGTTTCATTACGTCACTGGTTTAACGTTTTCTGCCAATTGTAGCAGACAGAGCATAAGCTAGGCCTGGAGGAGTACAAGGTTTGTTTCTGAAGGATGTAGAGGGAAAGGGGTCTAATGGACTATATATTTTCCTAATTAGAGAAAAACATTCTAGTCTCTGCCCTACACGTGTGGGTATTCTGGCAACCAAAAAACACACCAATGTGCTTCCTGACAAGTTACTGTGAGGAGAGAAAATGACCAGTTTAAAGCTACAGACGTGTCGATCTAATTCGAGGAAAATATATTGAAAACCTATGTGCTGAAAATAAACACAAATCTTGTATTTTATCTAAATCAAATCAATGGCTTTGTCATGTTTATTGCAGATTTAAGAGGCAGAAAGCTAAATTCCTGCAGTAAATACTGCCACCAAATAGCCACTCTGCCCTTCTTGAGTGAGATTTGGTCGACCTGTCTCCGTTATGATGGAGGTGATCAGAGCTTTTGTTCAACAAGAAAAGGATGTTGAAGAGGGAAATATTTTGGGAAAAATCTACAGTTCGTCAGTTGTCATTGGTCCTGGTACAAGGAAGGAAAGAGGCTCCTTGCCCAATGGTTAAATTATAAAATAGACCGATAATCATGGTTCAGAGGACCCTAGGGGCCCAGTGTCACTGTACCTGCTGCAACAGTGGAAGACACACCCTTGCGTTCTGTAGTGTGAAGTGCTCACAAGGACTAATTGCGTAACTATATCATAACTAGTCATTCCATTTCGCGCCAAGATATTTCAACAGTAATGTGCACAATAGTTCTTTATTTGGCACTATATGTATGATTCATAGTAACTTTCCTTTTGTTGCACAATTAACTCCATAACTCGTAAGTATACATACCATCACCAATTCTACTCTAAAAGAAAAACAGACCAGGACACAATTTCAATTATGCTTGCACATTTTGCTAAATATCTCAAAACTTCAAGTTATTCATTTTCACTTAATTGTTGTCTATGGGAGACTACTGAGTGCAGAAAATGTCTCGAGAAGATACATTTTCTTCTCAAACTGGTCTCCTGCCGGAATATAGTGTGACATAGTTTACACCAAGTGTGCCTCTATGTACAACACTGTAAAGAAGATATAGTGATATCGATAGGTATTTATTCTCCAAAGTATTATCAATTATTAGTGGAGACCAACCCATAGGTGTGTGTATAATCACTACACAAAAACAATACCATCTGTTTTACAACACCATTATTATATTTTGAAACATAATGTTCTTAATATGGAAAATGGTGCTGATGTTGCATTTTAAAGTCATTCAAATTGTGAAGAGAGGAATAACTGCAATAGTCTAGTTCGAGAAGTAGGAAAATGCTTTTGAGGGCCCACAATAACTTTGCATGCATGTGCCTATTGTCATGACAGTATGCACTGCATAGGCATTTCTGGCTGGGTTCAGAGCCATCCTACAAGGTGTGTTTTTTATGAGAATGGTTTTCATTTGTTTCTGGAAGATGATTTGGGGAACGTGGCACAGGCAAGTTATAGTGCCGGACAGCTCTAGACTTTTATCTAGATCCCTAACCATCCATGAGCAATTTGCATGTAGTTTTGTATCGTAGAGCAAATTTTTCATGGGCACACTGCCTGTACACGGTTTACCCACGAGATATATCTGTTTGGTACACCCATCAATGAGAAGAATCATTTGTTAAATTTGGAACTTCATATTTTTGTGAATTAGCAACCTTGTGCAATTTGGCTCAAGGGCACGCAGGGCCCTGTCCAGAATCAGAAAAACACTACTAGTGAAACAGCCATATTTTGCCTCCATACTGCATTGCGGTGACATAATACACTCTCGTGCTTGCACTTGTGAAAACAGAGCAAGACCGCCGAAAGAAGAAAAGAGTAAACAATTTATTGACCTGTGCTATCCATAAAGGTGGATCAAAGTTACAAAAAGCCACTGGCCAGGACGATGGATTGCAAATGTGAAGCTCGACTAAACTCCCAAACTGCACTTATTTTGAAATGCATGTCCTTTAGTAATGTGGTGGTAGCAGCTGAATGTTGCATTCATTTGTATGGAATGTACATGCTGAGTAAGTACAGATGTGTACCTTGGAACATGTCAGTACAAGATATCAAGAATCTTCCTTGGAAAATCGTATTCTGCAAACAGGAGTAGTTCTTTGCCTGAGAAAATTGCGGATTTTATTTCCTGTAGGTATATTAGAAAATATACTTGGGGGCTGGCCTTAGTAATGTTAGCACGTCGGTCCTTAATAAGTAAACTTACAAGGGGATGCGTATAAGTCGATGAACCTTTTGACTCGTTTAAGCTGTTCTTGCCATAGCTCCAGAACAGAATCAAAAATCAATACACAATAATCAATAATCATTAATCAAGTCAACAATCAATAATCAATGGAGTAAGTAATTTCCACACATCATGACTTTTCAGCCATAAATAACCACACATTTAATAAAAGTTTAGTAAGTTTATTTCCCTTATATTAACAATGCTACAGTCATGTAGATTAATCTCAGTATCAAATGAAACACATATAAGAACAATACTGGTTGACCAAAACAACAGAAGAAACACAATCTAATCAAAGCTTGAATCACAACACAGCCTCAGGCAATGGTACAGAGCAATAGCAGAGTCAGCTGCAATAGTGATATGGCATACATAGAACCCAGCAAGATAATTCATCAAACATTAGTCCCTGAAATTTGTCAGACATCATGTGAATACCCTCATCTAACCCAGATTAGCATCAGCATGTTGGGCTTCATGCAAAACAATTTAGAACACAAATTTTGGAAAAACATCTAACTATGGAACTATCAAAACAGCGCAGTTGGTAGCTAGGAAGAAAAGGCAAAACATGCGATTCAGTCACATTGTCATATTTACCTATCCATGGTGTGGGTCAGCAAGCAGAATCAGACTTTGTCCTCTGATAATCAGTCGATCAGCAAAGCATCAGGCTCTTAAACAGAGAGTATGAGCCCAATGACAGAATCTCGAGTCTCTTCTTCTCTCAATATCACATCAGAAATCAGAATAAGGTCTCATCTCTTTTGCCTCTGTCCCGTTATTATATCAAAGCATCCCCTAATTTCCAATTGGTTAAATAATTGTACGTTATTACTCTGTCCAGTGAAATTTCGATACCAAATTTATGAATTCTATTATTTCACACTTCACACGTCGATGATCGGTCTGTTTTACGATGTTCTCATCATCCGACTCATCAGGTATTGAATTTGTTGCATCTTCCTCTCCAGTCAGTGTCTTCATTGTTTGCGTCCTGGGAAAGAACCTCTTGAATATTTTACACAAGTCTCGATACATTTTAAGAACACTGCCTCCTGTTAGTTGATTCTTATGGAAAGCTTCTGCTAAGCATTCTAACAAGACAATGAGCATTTCACAGTTAGTTCACTCTGCCAAAAATTTTTATTAAACCCCAAGAACTACAGCTTCCGCATGAGGCCTGGCAATAGTAGGCCAAGACACTCGCTAAGTTAAGGCCTACAATTAATAAGCTAAAACATCCTTCCTAACCCTTAATATGACATACTACTACATTAACCTAATACATTTTCAATATTTCATAAGTACTAATCATTACTTAGTACATTTCCTGAACACTGTTGGCCATTCTTCGAGGTCACAATTTCAAACGTGCACATTATTTTTCTCTACGTTATTCATTTCCTACATAATTCATTATTCAAAATACGTAAACACTCATTAACAAATTCTGATTAAGACACCTGCTTTAGCAGTGACAACTGGCTGTCACTGCCTGGAAGTGAATGAAGTGTTTAACGTTTCCTGCCAATTGTAGCTGACAGCGCGTGAGCCGGGCCAGGGGGAGTACAAGGCTTGTTTCTAAAGGATGTAGGGGAAGAGGGGACTACATTTTGGGCTGCTTAGAGAAAGGCAGTCTAGTCTAGGTCCTATGTCGTGTGGGTATCCTGGCAAACCAAACATGCACCTGCGTGCTTCCTACAAATTAACTATGTAAAGAAAAAATGTCATTTTATAGATATAGGAGTGTAGAGGTAATTCGAGGAAGAAAAAATTAAACCCTTTGGATGGATATGAAACACAAATTTTATATTTTATCTAAATCGAACTGACATCTCTGTTATGTTTAATTTATATATGCACAAAGCTGGAATCCTGTGGTAAATACAGCAACCAGATAGCCATGCTGCCCCGTTTGAAAGAGACGCAGTCGACCTGTTGTTATTTCTGTAGAGAAGTGATGTAGCGTGGTCAGTAAGATTGGAGGGGGTATCAGCTTCCGATTTCCCAATAATTTCTCTAGCATATCTTGTTAAAATGCATTATCTGAGAAGCAGAAGGCAACAGAAAGGGAAAGAAGTGTGGATTGTCAGGGGTACGTAAAACACAATATTTTGCAAACTAATCAACATTTCTGAAGGCCTTTAAAACAGCGAGAAGAGTATTTGTGTGCTTTTGTCAGTGTGTGCATGTACAAATCTCAGATGAAATTCAACAGACACAGCATAATACCCGACTGAAAGGGCTTGTACCCAGCTATTTACTACAGAATACATTTTTTACGGAAAAGTAACAACCCAAACATGCCCACGCTGAAGCTATGCCCCTACTATGGATGTGATTTGAGGTTTTGTTCAACAAGAAAAGATTCTTGAAAAGTGAAAAACATGGGGAAAAGTATACATTCTGTATTGTGGTGGATCACTTGCATAACTACTCATGATTTTGTGTCAAGATATTTCAACAGTAATCACAGTCATTTTCCTTCTATTGCACAGTAACTCCATAATTTGAACGTCTACATAGCAACACCAGTTTCACACAAGAAGAAAAACAGGGCAGGGCATAATTTTAATTTTTCTGCCAAAACATGAGGGTAAATAAGAACTGTTGAGTTGATGTTAAAGCGAGATAATACTACATCTTCTGGGGAAGAGCATACGGTTGTGAAACTCATGAGGGCCATAGAAGGGTTAAGGCCAGAGATTGGGGATATGAAAAAAATGATCTTGAATCTTAGTATAGGACTGGGAAATTATTTAAATCTACAATCAGGTAAGGGACCACATAATATGGAGAGTCACGTCCAACAAGGTTTTTTTGCTCTGCCTAATGCCGCTCAGGGTCTGCTCTCCCCTCCCCATCTCTATCACTAAGGTCAATAGTCTGCCAGGTGGCTGCGACTTTGGGCATAAACTTGAGGGGAGGAGACCTGAGAGCTAAGCTAATCAGCACAAATGGTGAACAGAGTTTGATGGTTAGGTGACATGATGACTCTCTCCGTGCCTGAAGGCAACTTTTTAAGTTCCCCAAGAGTGTTACACAACAAGGTCAGTTGCTCCTCAATGTCTACCATCTCTCATTTTTGAACAAGGACAGCTGGGCCAACTCCTGTTATCCAATGTGACATCAGCCCAAGATTGACCTTCGCTTCCAACCATACGTATACAGCTTTTATACTTTGTGTCTCAGGTTCTCCTATGGATTGTCGGCTACTGCAGAACATCTTGGAATGTTGAAAGATAATAAGCAAAATTGTCAGATCATAACTGGGTGACATTTCTAGAGAACTATCATATTTGTATTTTCCACGAAACTGGGCAGTGGAACTGATCTTTCCATCAGAGTTTGTTAATTTGAGTGTTGAAGCTCAACCTTATATTTCTGGGCGAGTATTGTATGACCTTGATATCTGGGTCAACATTAGGCCTTAAAATGAAAATGTAAGAAATTCCATCTATAGACAATCTATGTCATATGATTACGTTTCATTCAGGTTACTAAATATCTATTGTAGCAAGCCCAGTAACAAGTAATCACCTACCCTGAAGGTTTTAAATTAGATTTTCAATAAAGACTCACCATCCAGGGATACACTGCTTGAGGGAGACTTTAATGTTACCTTGAATTCCTGGCAGATACAAAATGCAATGAATGAACAGGAAGATGAGGCTTGGGGGTTTCCTACTCTAGCCTCTGTCCCCATTGAACATTACCCTGCTGTGGGCATTCACTTAATGGCTCTGACCTCACAGAAAGGGTTAAGAGCTTTTAATGGCTCTTTGTAATGACTTACAAAGAGCTTACAAAGAGTCCAAACCTTTAGAAGAGGGATCTGTTCGAGTACCATAAACTATTTTATGTGAGATAATAGGCTCTGGCCAACCCTAAAGATATGGTAGTCCTTGACAGAAGTGAGAGTGGCCATTATCACTTGTCATTTTCCCTAAAAGGTTTTTTTACATGTTGCTTTGATGGGATTGGTGTGAAGGAAGTACACATTCCTATCACTTCCAACAACCACAGAGGGGTTAAATGGTCCATCTTAATTAATAACTCTGATACTTTGATGGATATTTATGGGATTGTTTTAACATCTCTGGTGTCTTACGTGGATTTGTCCTAGAGGGACATTCGGGTTTTGCATATTCACACTGCCCTTTTTAAAAATTGAGTGAACATTTCATAAACCAATATCTCACAATTACCCTTGTGCTACAACAGACTGCAGCAAGGCTAAACCCAATCTTGTTATGAATGTTAAAACCCGTAACAGAAAGGCGATTGTAAGTCACTAAAGACCGAACAGTCAGTACTAGCTACTAGTCACAAGGACTGGGATGATTCAAATTGGAGGGACTTCCTACAGCCTGTAGTGAGGAGGGATAATCACATTTTGTAGCATATAGTCAATCATGAGAATCAGTATTCGTCTTCTCAGGGTGAGTTTAATATCCCACCAGACGTGTGGAACCTGAACTCTACTCACTAACCGATTCTCATTCTTGTGCTTCTTCCATAGTTGCCCCTATCTTAAGGTCACATGCCCTTGCCCCAGTGATCCAGCTCCTCCGGTTTACATTAAGTGATAAACATTTAGCAATCCAGAGTCTGAGGCAGTGGAAAGCTCTGGCTCTTTTATCTTTTATCTTGGAAATTAGCTAAGATAAAAGTCTAGGTGAACCACATACAGAACAGAACCTATGATCTGGGCCTGTATGCTAATGTTCTCTTAAATGCCATCATGACAGGTGGGCATATTCCACAATCATGGAAGGGCATGGAAATTAACCCAATATATAAAAAAGGAAAGAAAGGACTGCCTTGCTAACTACCAACCCCTGAGTCTGCTATATAACCTCCAAAAATAATTTAGTAAGCAGTTATTGGGTAAGTTACAATGATAGCTAAAAGACAACTGATTACTAATCTGCAAGCAAATTTTAGATCCCGAGTAAGCACTGCTGACAAGTGTTTTGCTTTACTCTTATACATTGGAAATACATGTCTCTTAGACTGGAACTATTTTTGACCTAGTTCCCTGCACCACAATATGGGAAGTGCTTCTCTTACTTGGTATCCCAGAGCAGCTGATAAGTGTACTCATTAGGTTGCATAAGGATAACTTCGCACAGGTGGGATATGGGAAAATTGAAGAGCCTACAGGGCATATTAGGATTTAGAGGGACATAAGGCAAGGTTGTGTTCTCACACCTAAATTGTTTACAGTCTATATTAGTGATATTATTAGTCATATCCACAATTGACATGGTGATCGCCCTACCCTATCTGGGTGCGAAATCCCTGCATTATCATATGCAGAAGACACCCTCTTTTGTAGTGAGATTGGTCTTGAAATAAATACCTCTAAAATGAAGATGATGTTTTTCAAACCGCACAATAATTTCAAAGGTCTATATTGCTTAAAACCCCATGGTTATCTTTTGTAAAAGATTGGTTTTACCAACTGGATATAAAAGATCTATGGGACTGTCTGGGAAATATAACTAAGATTACAGCTATTGTCCTTAAGAAAATATACTGGTTGCACATACTGGTTAACATTTTTATTTTTTCATATTTCTTTGTTACTTAAATAGAATCTTTAATCATTTGTGCATTTGTAAGATGAACGTGACTCAGTAGTGGTCCCGGATTCTAATAACAATTCAGTGGGGGTCCCTGGGTTCGAGTAATGATTAAGTGGAGGCTCACAGCAGTTAAAAAATTAAGAACAATTGCTATAGGTGAAGATATAGAAATTAGCCAAGAAAAAGACAAAGGCAGGTATATGAAGAAAGGGATTGAAATTGTCTACAGGTGATTGAAAGAGGCAAGGTGCTATCAAATAATCTGAAAAAATGAGAAAGCCTTAGGCAGAGCAGGATTTCATATGTAAACACTAAAAGAGAATGCCAGAACCACCTCCAGTGCTTGAAGGTATGAATAATAGGGGTTTCATTGTGAAAAGAGTGAGGTGAGTCTCAGTCACTTTGAGGGAATTGAAGCCAAGATGGCATAATGTGTCAACACATAAAGGTAAACGACTGTTAGTTGTGCAGTAAACTAACCAACCAGAAACAGTCTGAGGATTGTAAAGGCAAAAATATGTAACACACAGAACAAAATAAGGTTGGATGATATGCTTGATGAAAACCGTGACATGGGAAACAGTCATGATCAAAGGGCCATAAATAGGATACATGCTTGGGTAGATTTAGGAGAATGCAAGATTATGTGGCAAGAAATCAACTTGTGGCATGGGTGGTGTACAACAGCTTGACAGGCAGAATAAATAGGCCTGCCCAGCATCCAAAAAACAGACAGGAACAAACAGCAACGACATTCACGAGGCAGATCAATATATTTTTCGGTTTCTTTTTCAAAAGGGGCACCATTGTTAGATGGAAAGCAGTGCCAGCTACAACTAAAATCAGGGCAGCCAATGCTCCTTAATTTAGGAGTCATTTTTTTGATTCTGCTTTCTCCTCTTTCGGATCTGGTGAACAAAGTCTCTGTTACTTGTTTGTTTCTTTTCATGAGTACTACTTATAGTGGTTCCACCACTACCCGTGGTCTGTCAAAAATGGGTGGCCCAGTCCATAATATTATATAGGATTTATTACATTAATTCCCTCTATTTGGGACTTCCTGCGCAGCTGATCCAATGATTACGGCTAATTGAGAGCGCCGCGCTCATTTAATTCGGGGAACTAATCTTTCTCGTGGCATCTGAAACCTTTCACTGGATGCCTCTTGCTAAGGGGTCTATTTCTAAAGCCTTTGTATATGGCACTATGCCTTTTACAGGCTAGGTTCTCCTTATTTTCAGCAATGTGTGTCCCCTTATTTGCCTTCTAGAGCTCCTTCCTCAACCACTGCAAACCTTTTACAAGTGTCCAGGCTCAAAGAAGGAAAGAAGTATGGGCTGTGGCTAGTCTTCTGTCGCTCTTACCACCAAACAGTGGAATCCTCTTTCACCCATTTAATGTGCTGTCACAGACAACCTATCGTTGTGTAATCAATTAAAAACGCTGCTGTTTCTGGAAGTTTTATTTAAAATGTTCCAGAATCACCAACAGTGACAGGTCACCCTGTACAGGTATCAGTGCACTCTATAACGAATTTTTGTATTGATTGAATGATTCATTCATTCAACCATCCTCGTAATCATGAAACTGGGGATGCACATGACTGGGACAGTGGCCATCTAAGAGACAGTAGACTGAGGAGATAGCCATCACAGGTTACTTTATACAATCGTTCACAAAAACCGCTAGCAACGTGTAATCGCAACAGTGATTCTTTTCACTGTTTAGCAGAAACGTCCATCCTGCAGCCAACCGGCCACACAGAGGCCAATAAGAATACTACATTAATATGGAGTGAGACATCAAGTGTGAGACATCTACAACGGCAAGATGGGCTGAGTAAGTACAGAGACAAACAGCAAACACCTAGGCAAGTCAATGTCCTATTATCAGCTGCTGCTCACAAGAGGCATTCTCACGAAAGTGACTGCTTTGATCAGAACCAGACTTGTGGTCATGGCAATGAGCTGCCCAAGCCTTGGGTGGAGGGCAAAGGGTTTGCCACACTGACATACAGATGAAATCCTCATCACAGCTTAGGTTATATACGTGCAGGATGCGTCTGCCTCTGGAGCACTGCAGGAAACATAGGCAGTGAGATAGAAGAATGAGGGACAACTGCATAAGTCATTTTTACTGTTCCATAGCAAGGCGGGCCATCCATGAAGATAGGCGCAGACACACATCAGTAGCATGAGCATGCAGAGAAAGAGAGGTCAGAGCAGTGGTTGCCCACTGGGTCACGCGTGGGAAAATCAATGCCATGATTCTGGTGGTCAAATTGGAGTGCGGTGGAAGATGGAGACAAAACTGGGTGGCAACAAGATGACATTGGACTACGGTGGCATGATGTTGTCCCTGCCAAGAAGCAGTATTCAATATGCACGGAGCCAGCCTCCATCTGACACTGTCTAGGCCATGTGTGCAGAGGTGAATGGGAGTGGGCCAGCGTTGCCGCCAAGAGGAGGCCGAGGGGTGGGCGCTGAATGACATGAGGCGGTATGGGGATGACTCATAAACATAGGTCTCAGAAGAACAAGAGACAGTAATTAGTGAAACTTAATTCACCAAAACCGGCCAGTGAATGTTCAGTTTGTAAATCAGGGCTGAAGTGAGCCATTTTGTTGCTGCGTTTTCAGTTTTCGTGTGATTGGAACTTGAGCTGTCAGTTTCAGTAAAGCTCTGCTGATGAATGACAATGGCTGCTGAAACTGCAGGTAATGCGTTTTAGACATGTTTGCAATCTGTGCTATCACGTTACATTTCGCTGAAGCGTCATTTCTTTTCATTTATAGAACTATGCAAAATTTATTCCTGGAGCCACTGTTGGTGTTCTTGAGTCAGATTCTGGAAATATTCTGCAGCTGATTATCACCGCATATAAGGTAAGGCATCTGCAGACACATCAGTCACCATGTAATCTTTCTTTAAGTACTGCACTCTAAAAAGCAATATCTGCTCAAAACTGAGTGTAGGCAGTCTGCAGAAAACCGTATGTATTTCAGTTTTTAATCTACATTTTAACTCACGTGTCTAGTAAGGCTGAGACATAAGCAGCAATCATTAACCACATTATATGATAATAGGGAGAGGGGCTACTTGCATCGTGACCCTTGTAAAGACAGTAAGTCACAAAGCTAACCTAGTGGCCAAGTAGAAAGGCTATCTATGTAGTTTGCCAAAAGGATACTAATATATTTCTAGTTAGCACTTAAATCAGAAGAGGGTCATAAAAATCGGAGGTATTAGTTGTGTGGGAACTTTTTCAGGAGTCGCAAGCTGAGGTTACTTGACTCAGATTGCAGCTACCAAACTCTTTTACAACTGGTGTCCAGGGGATTAGCTGTACTGCTGAGACTACAATGGAGCATGGCATACCTTAGCACTTGACCACTAGGTTAGCAACGTCAAGCAGTTCAAAGCTTGCTCAGGGTTTGGGACTCAACACTCATTAGACCATCCGATAACAATTAATAAATCAACGTCCAGCCAGGCGCTATTCTTATGAAAAGAAAAAGGGGCATATTTATACTCTTTTTGCGCCGGAATTGCGTCGTTTTTTTTTACGCAATTCCGACGCAAAACTAACTCCATATTTATACTTTGGCGTTAGACGCGTCTAGCGCCAAAGTCCATGGAGTTAGCGTCATTTTTTAGTGTGGACACCTACTTTGCGTTAATGAGATGCAAGGTAGGCGTTCCCGTCTAAAAAATCGACTCCGAGTCATGTGCGTCGGATTTATACTCCCGGGCAAAAATCACGGCCGGGAGTGGGCGGGTCAAAAAAAATGACGTACGGCCGCTTTTGCGCCGTTTTTTAGCGCCTGCAAAAGGCAGGCGTTAAGGGACCTGTGGGCTCTGAAGGAGCACAGAGGTGCCCTCCCATGCCCCCAGGGACCCCCCCTGTCACCCTTGCCCACGCCAGGAGGACACCCAAGGCTGGAGGGACCCATCCCAGGGACATTAAGGTAAGTTCAGGTAAGTTTAAAAAAAAAAAAGAAATTGTGGCATAGGGGGGGCCTGATTTGTGCCCCCCTACATGCCACTATGCCCAATGACCATGCCCAGGGGACAGAAGTCCCCTGGGCATGGCCATTGGGCAAGGGGGCATGACTCCTGTCTTTGCTAAGACAGGAGTCATTTCTATGGGGGTTGGGAGTGAAAAAAAAATGGCGCAAATCGGGTTGAGGCGAAAAAATTGCCTCAACCTGACTTGCCCCATTTCTTCACGCCCAAGCCCCATATCCCCCTACGCCGGCGCTGCCTGGTGTACGTCGGTTTTTTTTAACGCACACCAGACGGCGCCGGCGGCTAACGCCGGCTAACGTCATTCAATAAATACGGCGCCCGCATGGCGCTTCAGAATGGCGTTAGCCGGCGCTAATTTTTTTGACGCAAAACTGCGTTAGCGCAGTTTTGCGTCAAAAAGTATAAATATGGGCCAAAGTACTTTACTTTTTCACACAGGAAAACACTGTACAGAAAATTCAGAGGACACTTGGGCCAATTTTACAGAAAAGTGGTGCAGTGCAGTGTAGTAGGTCACATTGTTGAGCTGCACTGCGCCACTTGGAAAGGACAGGAATGCACTATGTTTAAATGTATGCAGCACACAAAGAAAGATAAAAAAACAAGGAGAAATAAAGATAGTTCTCCTTGTTGCGCCTCACCCAGGGAGGCTTAAGGTTTTGGAGCATCTTCAGGTTTACCAGGGTTGGTACATCTGGGAATGCATCAAAATCCATGGGTGGTACATGGGAAAACCAATGCCAATGAACATGGGACATCTCCCTTGCGCAGGCTGAGGCAACACAGTGATTTGCACCACCTTGCCTTACTGCATATCTATGAGGCCATTCAAAGCCACGCAAAGTCTTTGCATGGCCTCATAGATATGATTGCAAGGAATGCACAGCCATTGCGTGGCAAAAGCGGCACAAGGGGGATGGTCATGAACATGCCCCTTAATGTATTACACCAGTACCTCATTTACAATTCATAGATCATTAGAAGGGAACAATTTTAATTGACAACTTGAGTGATCTTTAGCCCTCTGCAGGGAATATCAAGGAAACTGTTGCAGTGGTATTCCACATAGTCTGACTGACCCCTTGTTTAGGAGTTGGATTAGTTCATTCTCAGTGGAGGGAAGGCGCATCTCCCTCCTGAGTCACAATTGCACAGTACCCTCTGTGACATTGTTGGTACTGTAGATCGGCAAGGGGAGTGCCACTTGACGTGGTGTGCTTCTGTAAATGGACAATAAACTGACATTGTCTGTTCTGTGTCCTGACCCAACCAACGTTGTTCTGGTCCATAGTGTGTCTGTGTGTGGTGCATGTCCAGTCAGGAGGGTGTCAGCAGTGCCACTGCCATCGATGGAGCAGCTGAGCTCAAGCCGCAGTGTTTGTTGTCTGGCTCATATGACTTTGTTAGATCTTCCGGGGTCCAAACAAAAGCCCCCACCCAAACAAAAATAGGAGCTCCCCCCTGGTGAGTGTGGTGCTGTTAGGACCTCAATTAATGTCCTCTCTGACAACAAGGGAAGCCTTCCTCTTTGACACAGGTCAGTCGGATGAAACTAGCGAATGTGGACATAATGCGTTTAGTGCTTTTCGTGTATGGGCAATACTATTCTTCAGCAAGAAAATCTGTGATGCTTGCAGTTGATCTTTATGAGTATTCCATAATCTTGAGCACCCGAGCTTCTCATCATGCACTTCAGGGACACCCCAGTCATCTAGATCTATTGCTGTGGCTTGAGCAATACAATTCTGCTCTGAGTTGCAGCAGCATTTTCGGTTCATCAATGCCTCACCTCTTTCAAATCTCCCTCGTCTGGGCAGTCTCTTCCTCATACAGTGGCACCTCCATTCCCCCTTCTACACAGCTGGGAAGCAGTTGGTCAACTACTTCTTTCATGGCAGACCCAAAGGCATATTCTCCTGGCAAGCCGTAAAACTCACCAGGTTCCTGGTTCTGAACATGGCAAAGGAGGGATGGCAGTTAATACCACATCCATGAGGCACAAGGGAGTTTTTCAGTCCCATCTTTACACTAAAGTTATAGGCAATGTTTCTGTATTGCAAGAGGTGAGTCTGGGTCCAGTTTTGGGCAGTTCTTTCCTTTTGCTTATTTCCTCAAGACTGGTCCAGCCATAGACTGGTCCATGCATAGTATTTGTTTTCAAGTGTCAGTTAGAAGGTGAGATGAGTGGAGAGTCTCCTGCCAAGTAAAGACAAAGGTGGTCTTGCTGAACTACTTTTTACCCTGTGCTTGGTTCTCCTCCTAGTAAACAGCAGGGCAGGAAAGAAAAAGGGAATTTACGTAAACTTCTTTCATACCCAGTTTCCTCTCCTCCAAATCCTAGATTGTGGCCTACTACAATGGAGGAGACCTGTAGGTGGATTATGGTCTCCTGCACCAACTGTGGCTGAAGCAGCAAGAGCTGCGTACCTTGGCCGAACAACATGCCCGGGCCTAAGCGTTATCTTCCCAGCGTCAACTGTGCGATGTGGGAATTCAAGCCAATAAACTATTGGCCTGGCTGGACAAGAGAGACCAAGAACGTTCCTGGGTCAGGGAGATACAGAATAAGGAGGGTACCCCCTGCATGTCCAACAATGCCATAGTGAAAGCCTTCTCTAAATATTATGAGGAGGTCTATACCTCGGCGACCCGGATGACGGAGGAGGACTGTATTGACCTCCTGCGAGACATTCCACTGCCTGGGCTCTCAGAGGAAGAAAGAGGAGCATTAGATGCTGAGTTGACTGAAGAACAGGTCACCTCAGCGTCGCTGAGCTCCAGTCGTGCAAAGCAACAGGGCTAAACGCACTCCCAGCAGAACATTTTAAGTGCATGCGGAGCAAGAAAGCCAAACACCTGGTAGCCATGTTTCGGGAGGTGTGGAGAGCAGGGCTATTGCTGGAAGATCAGAGAACCGCAACCATTGTTGTGATTCTGAAAAAATGCAGACCCCCAGACAGTGCGCCTATTATAGATCCATCTCTCTTCTCAATGTGGAGGTCAAGGTCTTGGCGAAGGTCTTGGCAACCAGACTGTGTGTAATTATTACAAAGTTGATCCACCTGGACCAATCTGGCTTCATGCTGTCAAGATGCATTCGCTTGAGTCTGAGGTGCCTATACAGGGTACTACATATGACAAAGCACCAGAGCAATGAGCGGGCAGAACTCCTGTCCGTCGATGCCAAGATGGCCTTTGGTAGTGTGGAGTGGCCATACATCTTTGCCGCTGTTAAGGGGTTTGGTGTAGGGCCGAAGTTCTTGGACTAGATAAGACTGTTGTACCGAGATCCGGTGGCCCAAGTGCGGGTTAATGCCACGCTCTCACTGTCCTTTGCCCTGCACAGAGGCACCTGACAGGGGTGCCCAATCCCCCCTATCCTATTTGCATTGCCTCTTGAGCCTTTGGCCGGGTGGATCTGCCAGGACCCCTTGATTCGAGATAACGATTGAGGTGAACATGGGAGGAGCATACGTCTTTGTACGCAGACGATATTCTGCTGTATGTCACCAACCCCCAATGGCTCATCAATAGGATAAGGCAGGTTCTTCTCATATTTGGGGAGCACTCTGGTTATCAGATTAACTAGGACAAATTGTTGGTCTTCCCCCCGGTGGGGGCTCCGCCCACCTTGCACCCAGATTGCACTGTACCAATCTGCCAGGAGGGCTTAAAATATTTGGGGATATATGTCACTCGGAACCAGGAGTGTTTCCTCTGGAAAAACCTACAGCCCCAGCTCGATAGATTCCATAGAAATGTGGCTCAATGGATGGCGTTACCACTCTCCTTGATGGGAAGAGCCAACCTCTACAAAATGGTGACATTGCCACGGCTCCTATATATCTTCCAGAACACTCCCTATAGTATACCGGCAGAGGTGTTTCAACAACTGGACGGGAAAATCAGACTGCTGTTGTGGGAGGGTGACTGCTCCCGTGTGCCATTGCAAAAATTAAAACTGGGGTCTATGAGGGTGGGCTGGCCATCCCGGACCCCCTGCCCTACTACTGGGCGACACAATTAGTCATTAATAATGACTGTGCCTTTGTTGATCAGGGGGGCCCGGCGTTTCGTGTGAACAGAGAGGCAAAGGGCAGGGAGGGACATAAATCCACCTTCTATGCCTGCGTGAGCTTGCGATCATTGCTGATGTACATGGGAACATTGGTGAGAGTGTGGAATGAAACCACCTGTTTTTTGGGCTGGGGATCCACTTTGACAGCCCAAACCCCACTGTGGTGTAGTGACTTACTGGGGAATTTTAGGGCCCTTGGCAGGTTTCACAAATGGTCTCTTTTGGGAATCGACCACCTGGGAGATATCTGGAAGGGCCAAGCACTGTTGATGCTCGAAGTTCTCCAGCAAGAATATGCTTTGGTGGACACTGAGAGGTATAGGCACCTGCAGCTGTGGGAAGCATTGCGCTGACATGTCCTGGAGAACGAGCAATTGCCGGAATCAACCCCTCCCGAGGACCGTTTTCTGGTGGAACCATTGGAAGCGAGGGCCATATCTATGTTGTATAGGAAATTGTTGTACAATTCCCCGGACCCGATGATATCCTTGCGTGCTACATGGGAGGTAGAATTGGGAGCATTGGATGATGAAGATTGGGCGTAGGCGAGACAAAGTCCCAGGATAGTGACGATTAGGGCTCGGTTCAGGTTGATCCAGCTGTCAATTCTCCACAGGACATATTACTCCAGTGTAGTGATGTACAAGATGGGCAGGGCACAGACCCCCCCCCCCCCCAGTGTTTGAGACGCTGTGGGCAGGAAGGTACCTTCTATCACTTTATATGGGCATGGCCCATGATACAGACTTACTGATGAGGGGTCTTTGTGGTGGCGACCCGGTCGCTTGGGAGGGCGGTCCCATTGGATCCCAAGTTGTTTCTACTTAATATAGTGGGGGAGGAGTCCTGGCCGAAGCATCAGGGCTTGTGGTTGGCCATAGCGACAATCATGGCTAAGCGCAACACAGCGCGGGCGTGGGGTTCTGAGTCACAACCCAGCGTACAGGAAATGGCAATTAGACTTGGACTGGTGCCAGTGTATCGAAAAAGTAATCTACTCGAGTAGGGGGTTGTCTGAAAAAGTGGGAAAAAATTTGGGGAGGGTAGGATGCCTACAGGAGTAACAGGGCTCTCAGTGTGGGAGCACATAGGTGGGTGAAGGACTATAGACTGGCTGTATCAGACTATTTCACCTGTGTGGTTCCAGATCAAATTCTACACCTCTGATACTTGACACTCATTGTAATCTGTCACTGAGTTGTAGATATATCTTGTGCTCTTTATTGCCACATGCTACATTGTGCCATAGCTGTTTTTGTTGCTTAATAAAAGGATTTACAAAAAAAAATAATCAGAAAATGCGGTTCCGGATTCTGGGTCTCTCTCATAGTCAATGGCATAGAACACAAGCATCTTGATACCCAATTGAGGCATGGATGTTCAGATCTGTGGCAACTATAGCCCAAATCTTTGCTCAATGTACATTAAAATGTATTTGAAGGTAGGTTATGCTGCAGAGGATACTATAGGCAGTTAAATACCAAATTCATGAAGCATTAATTATTAAAATACACTTGCCATGTTTTGTATTGAATTTATTTTATTATTAATGGTTTCCAAGGACCAAAATGGACACTCCTCCTTTTTATGCTAAAAATGCATTTGATAGGATTGAGTGGAACTATCTTATGGAGTATGCCAGTTTTGGGTGCCCCAGCCTCAGTTTGAGTAGATTGATTAAAAGGATTGTGTGATTACCTAGGTACTGTGAGCACACTAGTCTATAATAGTTTTCCCTAGTTTGGTTTGGGGCACTAAAGTGTAAAGATTGTTTTTTAAGTAGTCTTTCATTTGACTTTTATATGTGCACAGACATGTACATAAGGAGTTTTTGTTCAAATACTTGAAATATGGTGCTTTCAATATATTTTTCAATTAAATATGTTCAGTTGATTTGTTTCTTAAAGTAAGGGTGGGACAATTACTTCATGATTACTTATTTAGCAATCATGGATCCTATGGAAAATAAACAGAAAATAATATAGGGAGATCAGTGATCATCTCTTTTTTACTCACTTCTTTGTGCCTTGATAACAATAGTGCTGGTGTACAGATACACTGAAACATCTACTTAATTTGCCTATTGTGCCTTAAGAGTTGCTTTTTTGTACTGGGCACAGGAATCAGACATTTTCTGTGAGTTCATAAAAGGCCTAGTCTAACCTCACCTCACCATCAAGGTCAAAAAATGGTCGAACCTGTATCTGTTTACAGATTTTATTGCCTGGCTTTCCATTTGATCTAGGACTAAACCGTATGAAGATTGGTTGTAAAAAAAACATTTTGAGGAGGTTTTGTTACTTTCTGTGACCTTGCAGTGCCCTTGCGGTGATGTTGGTGGAGAATTTCAGGTGTGCTGTAAACAAGATCAACAAATCTTTTTCACCCTAGCAAGGGGCAAGAGCAGTGTTTAATTTGTAAATAAAAAAGGTGCTGGTGCCTAAAGCCCTCCTCTTAAACATGCGGCTGCTGCCATTAAATGTGTGAACACGGAATACTGAGGCAGCGTAATCTTAAAGCCATCTCGAGCCTCTTCAATCCATATAAAGCCACTCCCTGCCCCTTCAGCTCACTCTAGCAGTTCTCTGCTTTCTCCCTTTGTGACTCTTTCATTTTTCCCTTCCTCCATCTGTCCCATATGTGACTTTTGCCCACAGCAAATGCTTGAAGCAGAAGAATAAACCCCAGCCCTCAAAAATAAGTGCTGGTGCTCAGCACTGGAAACAACAAGCACAAATTAAGCACTGGGTAAGAGTGGTTAACATTACAATCAACATTTAGGGGGTCATTCTGACCTCGGCGGTAAAAGGCCCATGCCGCCGGTCAGAACTCCGCCATACTACCGCCGCGGCCGCGGTAAACCGCCACGGTCATTCTGACCACCAACTGTGAATCCGCCAAAAACCCGACATCCAAGGAAGGCCGCCTCATCAGCGGGCCGCGGAAAACTGGAGATGACCAAACCTCCACCGCCACGCCAACACAAACACGCCCATGCCATTCTGACCCACGAATCCACGCGGCGGTCTTTCAACCGCGGTATCCCATTGGCGGTACACACCGCCGCGGTCAAAATACACACACAGCTCCAAAACACTACCACATTGGACAATTTGAAATACACACACCTGACACACATACCAACAACACTCCCACACATCCAATCAACTATAAAACACACACCCACATCACCCACAAACCCCTACGACCGAAGATCAGAGACGAAGGAGAGAGAGACACATCACAGAATAGAGAGCTACATCACACAGAGGCACACTACACCATCACACACACCACATAGAAGCACAAAGCACCACACACCAACACACTCATCACCATATACACCACCCCACACCTCATCCACACCACCCCATGGCACCCCAAAGGCACCCACGCTTTTCGGACCAAGAACTCCGGGTCATGGTGGAGGAAATCATAAGAGTTGAACCCCAGCTCTTCGGCTCACAGGTGCAGCACACCACTATAGCCAGGAAGGCGGAGCTATGGCAGCGGATCGTGGACAGGCTCAACGCGGTGGGACAGCATCCCAGAAATCGAGACGACATCCGCAAACGCTGGAACGACTTACGGGGAAAGGTGCGCTCGATGGTCTCGCGACACAACATCGCAGTGCAGAAGACTGGCGGGGGACCCCCACCCACTCCACCCGAATTCACAGCATGGGAGCAAGAGGTACTAAACATCCTGCATCCTGATGGCCTCGCTGGAGTACACGGAGGAATGGACTCTGGTAAGTACAATCTCAACTACTTCACCCCCCCCCAGCATGCTAACCCCCACCACCACCCTCACCCCCAACCCCCCATCACGCATCCTCCCTGAGAATGTCTCTCCAGCACAACCCACCCAACACCAACCCCTGCATGCCACCACAAACTATGGACACCCATCACCTAAGCATGACCACTGCACATACCCCCCCCCCAAAACACCCCCACAACACCTCCCCCAAGGGAATGACAGCACTGGGGGACAAGGGCACCCATAAATGGCACGCAATAGCACACACAGAAACAATAACCATACTCTCTTACCCCATGCAGGACCCGAACGCCAACACACCGGCCAGGAGGGTCCAGAAATGTCCATCCCCCCCCCGGAAGAGGCCCCCAGTGATGACAGCAGCTGTGTCGACCTGGAACCTGATGACCAGCCCGGACCATCGGGGACCTCTGGACAGTCGGTTCCCCACACACAGGCCACAACAGACCCAACCCCCTCTGGGACAGCTCCCACCCAGCGGGCCCATGCCTCTGTCTCTAGGACAGGTCAATCAGCGGTGTGTCTTCCACTACAGGGCACCCAGGCTAACCCACCACCCCAACAACAACAGGGACCTGGGGGCAGTGGTAGTGGGCACACCGTCCAGGGGACAGAGGCCGGGGGAAACAGGGCAACTCGGAGGGCTGCTGTGCGACAGGGGGGGGGGAGGAGAGGCCCAGGGAACCCACTCTCCAAGAGGCCCTCACCACCATCATGGCAGCCTACCACCACTCCCAAGAGACAATGGCGACGGTACTGGCCAGGTTCCAGGAGATCCAGGCACAGCAGGAGGAACACTACATGGGGTTCACCAATCAACTCACCAACATCTCTACCGCTATGGGGAGCATAGTCCAGGCCCTCAACCGGATAGAAGACACGTTGCGGGACCATGTGTCACTAGCCCGGACCAGGAACAGCCTACCACCTCCGCAGGCGCTAGTGGACAGGAGGCCCCACCACAACGACAGGCCACCAGAACCCCACCTCCTGCTGAAGAACAACCACCCCGCAAGAGGAGCCTGAGATCCAAAAAATAGACAGAGTAGGATGTCAAGACCCCCGCCAGCATGAGATACCCCCTGAAGTCATCCCACTGTCCCACATTGCCACCCTGTCCAACCTTGAACTGCCCCTGCTCCATCCTTCCACAGGCATATCGACAATGCACCTGTGAGACTGAGAACTGGACTCTGCCATGGACATTACTCCACCCCCACCCATCACCGTGTTAATATCATGTACCATTATCGAGCACAAAAAATAAATCACTCAATGCACTGAAATCAATCAGGAGTCAGGCTGTATTATTTACAAATGTATAACACATTACCGATCAATTATGTTCTGTTAACTTTGTGCTGAACACATACCGAGATCAATAAGCATTAGTCCATGGGCTAACCAAGCAGAAGTCACGCAGCGGGTCATACAGCACTGAAAAGGGAAGGGAAAATCAAACATCAGTTTAAAAGAACTGGGGGGTCATAGACAAAGTTGAGAAGCAGGAGGCTTTCAGGAAAAGTAAAATGGCGTGCGTGATTCTTACCTGTGTGCTACTGAAAATACTGTTGGATAACACTGTCCCTGTTGTCTGTGTCGTCCTCTGAGTCTTCCTCCTCTTCACTCTCCGCAGGCTCCACAGCTGCTTCAACAACACCATCTGGACCATCCTCCTGCAGGAAAGGCACCTGACGTCGCAATGCCAGATTGTGAAGCATACAGCAGGCCACGATGATCTGGCACACCTTCTTTGGTGAGTACATCAGGGATCCCCCTGTCATATGCAGGCACCTAAACCTGGCCTTCAGGAGGCCAAAGGTCCTTTCTATGATCCTCCTAGTTCGCCCATGGGCCTCATTGTACCGTTCCTCTGCCCTGGTCCGGGGATTCCTCACTGGGGTCAATAGCCAAGGCAGGTTGGGGTAACCAGAGTCACCTATTAGCCACACACGTTGTCTCTGTAGCTGTTCCATCACATAAGGGATGCTGCTATTACGCATCACATACGCGTCATGCACTGAACCAGGGAACATGGCATTCACATGGGAGATGTACTGGTCAGCCAAACAGACCACCTGGACGTTCATAGAATGGTAACTTTTCCTGTTTCTGTACACCTGCTCATCATCTTTTGGGGGGACTAAGGCTACATGGGTCCCATCAATGGCACCAATGATGTTGGGAATATGTCCAAGGGCATAAAAATCACCCTTCACAGTGGCCAAATCAACCTCTTCAGGGAATATAATGTAACTCCGCATGTGTTTCGTCAGGGCAGACAACACTCTAAACAATACTTTTGAAAACATAGGCTGAGACATTCCAGATGACATGGCCACTGTTGTCTGGAATGAGCCACTTGCAAGAAAATGGAGGACTGACAGCACCTGCACCAGAGGGGGAATTCCTGTGGGTTGGCGGATGGGGGACATCAGGGCTGGCTCCAGCTGGGTACACAGTTCATGGATAGTGGCACGGTCAAGTCGGTATCGTAGTATGATGTGGCGTTCTTCCATTGTCGACAGGTCCACCAGCGGTCGGTACACGCGAGGATTCATCCTTCTCCTCGCAAGTCCCAGTGGACGGTGCCTAGGAATGACAACATGGAGCACAGAGTCAAGCTAATCACTGGTACGTTCACCACAGCTTGCATAGCACACGGTTATCTATGTTTTGAAAGGCGTGTATGTGTGGCAATGCAAGGCCTAGGCCTGTGTGTCACAGTAGAAATTATGCCATGTGGGCCCTTGAAATGGCGGCTGCCTGACCTGTGAAGTGGGACAATGGGATGTGAGGTCAATGCGCTGGCGGAGCACACTGTGGCGGTAGGCGGTCGAAGACCGCTATACGGAGCCGCATTGGTTAACATTGAAGCCTATGTGTTTCAGGAGCCAATGACGAGGTGCGCCGGCGGTAGCGGTACGCACCGCCGCGGGCGTGACCGCCATTTTCTATCTGCTTAATCACTCGAGACCTGATCATCCACAGGAGAGGACCTATACTGCAAGTGCTGCTGTGACCTCGGTCTGGAAGTGACAATGGCTGCTGCGACTGGGGAAAGGGCCCCTGACTTCACGTCTGAAGAGTTGGAGAAGCTCGTGGATGGGGTCCTCCCCCAGTATGCGTTACTCTACGGTCCTCCAGACCAACAGGTAAGTACACCGGGTGCACATGGAATGGGCGATGCCTGTGTGGAGTGGGGTGGATGTAAGTTGGTGGGGTGGGGGGCGAATGAGGAGCGCAACGCACGACAGATGAGAGCATGTGCCATATGGCAAGGTTGGGGAGGGGGGGCCAATCACATCTAACATGCAGTAAGTTGATGAATGTTTCCTTCCCACCCTGTACATGTCACATAGGTCAGCGCCCATCAGAAAGTCGAGATTTGCCGTGCCATCGCCAAGGAAGGCCGGACCCTGGGGGTCCACGTCAGACGGGGCACCCACTGCCGCAAGAGGTGGGAGGACATCCGCCGCGGAACCAGGAATACCGCCGAGTCACTGCTGGGGATGGCCTCCCAACCTAAGAGGGGTGCCAGTCGTACCCTGACCCCCCTGATGTCCCGGATCCTGGCGGTGGCCTACCCTGATTTGGATGGGCGCTTGAGAGCATCACAGCAGACACAAGGGGGTGAGTATCAGCACATTCTGCTATCTTTCTGCGCAGTGGAGGCGTCTGGGTGGGGGAGGAGGGTTGTGGGTGACATTAGGCCAGGGCGCTTTCTGTAGTGTAGTCCTCTCCCTTAGGCATGGCCCTGTGCTCCCGGCCCCCACCTCTGTAGGGTGACAAGTACAGCTATTGATGGTCCAGCCTCACACATGTGCGCGTTTGTCGTCTCTTGACCTGTTGTCTTAGTCAGAAGTACTGAGTAGTGTACCCCGAATGCGCGGCTTAGTGCATGAGGCTCCTGTGTCTGTCCTCTCCGCCAACGGTGTTGACATTGCATGCACTCAACCTGGTCTTCTTTTTTCTCCCCCCACCCTTCTTCTTCATCTTCTTGTGCATGTGTGCATTAGCATCATCAGGCAGAGGAGATTTGGCATCGGAGCACGAGGGAGCTGCAAGTCACAAGGCCCCGGTGGGCCCAGGAACAGACACCGAGGGCACCAGTGATCCGGAGGGCGAGGGGAGCACCACAACGGGGACCGGTGGTGAGACCAGCGACACAGACACGTCCTCGGATGGGTGCTCCCTAGCGGTGGCGGCAACATCCGGGCCCCCCGCCTCTACAGGTACAGCCGCCACCCAGCGCACCAGCCCCGCCCTCCCTGCAGCCCCTCAGCCTACGCTCCGTGCCCGCTCGCCCAGGAAGGCGGGCGTCTCCTTCGCCCCAGGCACCTCAGCCCCTGCCCCTGTCACCCCTGCTGCCCTCAGTGCGGAGCTCATTGACCTTGTGAGGACGCTCATTGTTGGGCAGACTACCCTTTTGAATGCCATCCAGGGGGTAGAAAGGGAGGTGCATTGGAGCAATGCCTACCTGGAGGGCATTCATTCGGGTCAGGCTGCCCATCAATGATCGTTCACTGCTCTGGCCTCAGCACTGACGGCAGCCATTGTCCCTGTTTCCAGCCTCCCTCTTCTGACTGCCTCCAGCCTGTCTCTGTCTCCTGTTCCTCAGCCTATCCCATCCACACCATCTGACCAGCCTGCACACACCTCAACACCCAAGGGCAGCTCATCCAGACACAAGCACCACAGATCCCACAAACACTCACCCAAGCAACACCCAGATGCAGACATTCCAACAGTCACTACCACCCCTGTGTCCCCCTCCTCCTCGTCTCCCTCCTCCCTCCCTGTGACGTCTACACTCACACCTGCATGCACACCAACATCAGCCAGTGCTTCCATCACCACCACACCCTCCTGTACAGTCCGCACGCGTGCAGTCCCCACCCCCACTGCCATTTACACGTCCCCTGTGTCCTCTCCCACTGTGTCTGTCACCCCCTCTTCCAAGACACACAAACGAGGCAGCCACCCACCCAACAGACATCCACCTCACGACAGCCTACAGCACCAGCACCTTCACCCAATGACAGCACACCTGACTCTCCTACAACCACATCCTCTTCCTCCACTCCCATCACCACTTCTCCTACCCTTTACCTTGGCCCTAAAAAACTTTTCCTGGCTAATCTTGACCTCTTTCCCTCCGATGACCTACCCCCTCCATCTGCGAAGAGTCCCAAGAGCACCACAGCCACCACCAGCCCAGCTTCGGGTGTCACTGTTGTGCATGGGTTCTGGAGTCCACCCTTTGCCAGCAGTGACACCTCAATCAGCAGCAAGGACACATCCAGCCCCCCCCCCGGCAAGAGGACCAGGAAACACAAGGGCCGCTGTGCGAGGACTGACACGGCTGCCCCCAAGGAGCAAAGTTCGCCCACTTCACCAGCCACAACATCTAGGGGAGGCAAGGGCCCGAGAGCCCCATCTAAGGAGCGTAAGGGCAGCAGGGCGGAGAAGTCAGGCAGCAGGAGCGTGGAGCAGGTGGGCCCCACATGCCACATCCCAGCTGGAAAGGAGGACACCAAAGGGCCCAGGACTCCGTCCCCGAAGGGTCCAGAAACATCACGGTCGGAGGGCGACTGAGCAGGGAGTCCAGGCCAGGTCTGGCTCCCTTGACCTACTGGATGTGCACCGCTGAACAGGGCCCGCCGTGCAGAAGAGCATCGCTGAACAGGGCCCGCCGTGCAGAAGAGCACCGCTGAACAGGGCCCGCCGTGCAGAAGAGCACCGCTGAACAGGGCCCCGCCGTGAAGATAGGCACGCTGAATAGGGCCCGCCATGCAGAAGAGCACCGCTGAACAGGGCCCTCCGTGCAGAAGAGCACCGCTGAACAGGGCCCCGCCGTGAAGATAGGCACCGCTGAACAGGGCCCGCCGTGCAGAAGAGCACCGCTGAACAGGGCCCGCCGTGCAGAAGAGCACCGCTGAACAGGGCCCCGCCGTGCAGAAGAGCACCGCTGAACAGGGCCCCGCCGTGAAGATAGGCACCGCTGAACAGGGCCCCGCCGTGAAGATAGGCACCGCTGAACAGGGCCCGCCGTGCAGAAGAGCACCGCTGAACAGGGCCCGCCGTGCAGAAGAGCACCGCTGAACAGGGCCCCGCCGTGCAGAAGAGCACCGCTGAACAGGGCCCCGCCTTGAAGATAGGCACCGCTGAACAGGGCCCGTCGTGCAGAAGAGCACCGCTGAACAGGGCCCGCCGTGCAGAAGAGCACCGCTGAACAGGGCCCGCCGTGCAGAAGAGCACCGCTGAACAGGGCCCGCCGTGCAGAAGAGCACCGCTGAACAGGGCCCCGTCGTGAAGATAGGCACCGCTGAACAGGGCCCCGCCGTGAAGATAGGCACCGCTGAACAGGGCCCGCCGTGCAGAAGAGCACCGCTGAACAGGGCCCCGCCGTGAAGCTAGGCACCGCTGAACAGGGCCCCGCCGTGAAGATAGGCACCGCTGAACAGGGCCCGCCGTGCAGAAGAGCACCGCTGAACAGGGCCCCGCCGTGCAGAAGAGCACCGCTGAACAGGGCCCCGCCGTGAAGATAGGCACCGCTGAACAGGGCCCGCCGTGCAGAAAAGCACCGCTGAACAGGGCCCGCCGTGCAGAAGAGCACCGCTGAACAGGGCCCCGCCGTGAAGATAGGCACCGCTGAACAGGGCCCCGCCGTGAAGATAGGCACCGCTGAACAGGGCCCGCCGTGCAGAAGAGCACCGCTGAACAGGGCTCCGCCGTGAAGATAGGCACCGCTGAACAGTGCCCCGCCGTGAAGATAGGCACCGCTGAACAGGGCCCGCCGTGCAGAAGAGCACTGCTGAACAGGGCCCCGCCGTGCAGAAGAGCACCGCTGAACAGGGCCCCGCCGTGCAGAAGAGGACCGCTCTGCTGGGCACCGCCGTCTCAAGCACCGCTCCGCTGGGCCCTTTCTGTCAAGCACCGCTCCGCTGGGCCCTTCATCTCAAGCACCGCTTCGCTGGGCCCTTCATCTCAAGCACCGCTCCGCTGGGCACCGCCGTCTCAAGCACCGCTCCGCTGGGCCCTTCCTGTCAGGCACCGCTCCGCTGGGCCCTTCATCTCAAGCACCGCTCCGCTGGGCCCTTCATCTCAAGCACCGCTCCGCTGGGCACCGCCGTCTCAAGCACCGCTCCGCTGGGCCCTTCCTGTCAGGCACCGCTCCGCTGGGCACCGCCGTCTCAAGCACCGCTCCGCTGGGCCCTTCATCTCAAGCACCGCTCCGCTGGGCACCGCCGTCTCAAGCACCGCTCCGCTGGGCCCTTCCTGTCAAACACCGCTCCGCTGGGCCCTTCATCTCAAGCACCGCTCCGCTGGGCCCTTCCTGTCAGGCACCGCTCCGCTGGGCCCTTCATCTCAAGCACCGCTCCGCTGAGCCCTTCATCTCAAGCACCGCTCCGCTGGGCCCTTCCTGTCAGGCACCGCTCCGCTGGGCGCTTCATCTCAAGCACCGCTCCGCTGGGCACCGCCGTCTCAAGCACCGCTCCGCTGGGCACCGCCGTCTCAAGCACCGCTCCGCTGGGCCCTTCCTGTCAAGCACTGTTTATGGTTCACTGTGCCCACCATGCCTCCTCCTTGACCAGTGGAGACTGTCATCCACCTGATGGACTGTGGCTTTGCACTCCCCAGGATGGTAAAGTGGGCAACCCACCCACTGTAGAGACTTGAGAGACTGTGGCTTTGCACTCCCCAGGATGGTAAAGTGGGCAACCCACCCACTGTAGAGACTTGAGAGACTGTGGCTTTGCACTCCCCAGGATACATCAATGGGCATGGTGGCCCCTTCGTGGATCTGGCGTCGTGGACTCATGTGGCTGTGGTGCCTCCCCCTTCCCTTCCCCCTGAGGTGCCTGTAGTTTTTTCATCAGATGCCCCTGCAGTGTTCTCTCCAAAGGACTCAGGTCTCCTGTGTGGGCTTTGACCTTGTGTCGCTACACTGTAGCCCACGGACTGTTCTATTTAACTTTGATGTAGAGGACTAATTGCCTCGGTTCTCCATGGCAGTGTATATAGTATCATTTTGTTATGGATATTTTGCATAGTTGACCGATACATATCAGAGTCTATTTTTTATATAAAATTTTCTTCCCAATTTAATTATGTCTTTGCATTTTTCAGGGGGGTTTGGGTGGTGTCACTGTGCATTGTTGCTCTGCATTAGTGTGTACATAGTTTGGGGGGGTGGGGGTCGCATATGTGTGTGCCGTAAGCTTCCCTCCTCCCCCCTCCCGTGTGTCATAGGTGCAGTACTCACCGTTGTCGTCTGCGCCGGCGTTCGTACTCGTGGTAGATGAGAAGGTAGACGAGAGCAGGTAGGATGTTTAATTCGGGTTCCATGCTGTCCTCCTTCCTCGTGGAGTGTGTTTTGGTGCGCGTTTTCCCGTTCGTAGTCTGTTTCCGCCGTGTTTTTATCGGCGGGGCTCCCGCCCCGGAAAAGGTGGCGGATTGGTGAGTTGTGATACTGTGGGCGGTACATTGTCTGCCGCCTGCCTGTTGGCGGTGACCGCCGCGCTGTTTGTCTGTACCGCCGCGGCGGGCGGAGTGTTAATGTGGCGGGCTGTGTTGGCGGTTCCCGCCAGGGTCAGAATTCCATTTTTTCGACCGCCGGCCTGTTGGCGGGTTGGCCGCCGCTTTATCACCGACCGCCAGGGTTAGAATCACCCCCTTAATCTGGCCACACAATGAAAACCCAAGTCAGAAATAAAATTAAAAGGTTTATTACAAACTGACACTCATGTTAATGTAAATATTTCTATAACTCAGGCTATAAAGATACAATTTCACCATCGGGTGACCAAGCCGTTGAAAGAATTGAAGTCTGATTAGCATAACACAAACTAAACACTCAATCAAAGCAATGCAATACAAACAAGTAAGATTTGGTGGTCTGAAAATAAATGTTGTTCCCAACTCTTCTAACCATTAGGGCAATCTAGAAATCATCTAAATAACAAACTAAACAATGGAAAACCCTTAAAGAAGCAACTTTCTAAGTGACATGTGCTGGGGTACAAAAATATGGGGACTAAAAAGTAAAAAGTAAATAAAAGACAAAAACAAGTCGGGAAAATGGCATCTGGTGCAAAATTAGGCTAACTAAGGCTGGCAAAAAGTAAGTACAAACGGAAGGTGCCAGCTTCTTAGAAGCTTAGTCATGAGTCTTCTCATGAGTCCTCTCAGCAAGCATTGGGGAGTGTGGGGCAAGCACAAAGAGGTCTGCACCACTCAAAGTCCAAGGTGTCTCTGCTACTCCTTCTAACTAAACACAATAAATTAAAGTCCAAAGTGAATGATGATTTGTCCATTGGTAACACCATGTGAGTTGAAAGATTTCATTGTCCAATCATGACACATTATACGACAGACATCTGGAACATCCAGGCAAATTCCCAGGACCGTCATGGGAAGGTATCCATCTTTGCTCTCCTGTACAACCTTGCAATAGTTATGAATTAAGCCAATCTTTACTTTCTCAGTTTCTCCATATACTGTCCTCAAGGTTACTTTCTCAGGCTCTCTATGCGTAAAACAATGGCACATCTATTTCCAAAATAACATTTTATCGGAATGACATCTGAAAAGAAATGACACGCTAGCAAAAAAAAAAAAACTTTCCCATATTCTGCAAGACTGAAGCTTTGCAGATCAATACTCTAAACTAAAGCAAAGTAGAATTTAAATGGCACACTTTATTCACGTCAAGCAAAGCACATATAAACATTTCAAATATAAATTGTCATTAATAATGCTTATCTAATTTCATGTTACATCAACTTGCAAAAGTGAAATAACTTGTTAAAGCATGTCGTAAATATGATGGGGAACTACATTTTTCAGAATTAGACTATGACATTTCAAGCATATCCATTATGACAATCATTACTGTTGCAATGATAACTTTTATCTATCATCATAAGGACACATATGAATCCAAAATAAATTATTATATCTTAGTTAATATGACTATACCGCACACACTAAAATACTAGTATATAGTGAATTCACCTTAATATAAACTTTTAGTGCTCCACTTTACAATTAGCTTGTTATAAATCCACACAATATAATGCCAATATGGTCACATATAGATCAACATTGTGATGTTAAAGATAGCAGCCCAATCTCAGCTGCATTAACCCTGTAGTCTATAAATCAAGAGGATAGTGGATTACTTGATGAGAACCCAATTGTATGTGCTTACAGAGTTTCATTTTCTCAAGGTCTGCATGTTGTGTAAGGGACGAGGAATGCTGGATTCAATTTCATTGAAACAGTATGGTAGTGCTCTTTAAAGTCTGTTAAATGTTTAGAATTAAATATAAAAGAAAAAAAGAACATTCATTTTCTGACTGTAAGACACAATATGCTTGAAGAAACATGTTTTTGATCTAGACCTCCAGATAAGACAATACTTTTTAAAGCTTCCTTTAAACAGTGAATTTGAAGAGACTTCTAAAAAGGTTTGAATAACTTTGGGGGGCAGCATTCTGCTCTTTATTCTGCACCCTGTTTGTCAAAACCAGATACTTTAACAAATCTAAATTATAACATTTTAACCTTGTAATACAAATATCAAATTTCACAAGTAAGAAGGACCGGTATGAAGAATGTAAATTGATATCATTTAAATTATTTTGCATCATCTAGATTCTTTATAGTTGCATGTTAAATGCTTAGTTTTTCATTAGAAGTGCCCTATATGCTTACATTTCCCCCACAAAATATACAGCTTTTCTAATAAAACATAAACACACATGTGAAGAATGGGGTGACATTTCTATCAGTGCAAATTTAGTATTTCCTAATATGAAACAAAATATAACCCTTAAACTCTGGGTGTGTGGTGGTAGGGAGCCAGGGATTCACTTTCTAGCTAACTTGTAAATAACCAGGGAAATCTCTTTATTTTGTATAGTCTGAGCGAGAGGGTCTGCACACATTGACACTTGTAAAAAGCATGGGGTTCTATACTGAAGAAGTGTGTTCACTGCTATATCAAATAGCCTAACCTCACTCAGAACCTACTTATTTAAATGCAGTTGCTGCTTGCGGGGTTTACAGGCGGCGGCAGCGCATGGGGGAGTTTAAAAAAATGAAAAATAAAATAAAAACAACTTACGTCCATGCCGTGCTGCTCTGCCGCTCCTCCGTCTCCTAACAGGCACAGGCTCCCAGCCTGCCCTGCAGCCAATCCTGATGATGCTCAGGCAGACTGGGAGCCTGTGCCTGCTCTCTCCAACCCAGCAACACAGCGCTGGGCTGTAGAAAGCCTACTGAGCATGTGTGCTTGGCCAGCCTGAGACGGCCGGACAAACATTCATGGGCACTGATGGGAGTGCACAGTGCACTCCCCTCATCCCCGTCATCCCCATTGCCCCGCCCCTGTAACAATGATACGTTAAAAAACTTAGTTTATTATCCTTTCATTGTTAATGGATTTGCAGCAATTGCTGCCGGCAGGGGGAGAGGGGGCAACGCTCCTCCGCAATAGTGGAGGAGCCGCCACTGTGTAAGTGTGACAAAATGTAAATGGGCTGTATGTTGACGTTCATGTTTTGCATGTTAATCTTAACTTCCTTTTCATACCATACATCACACTTAAGTGTAGTTTCCTTTACAGTCTCCAGCACATGTATTCATTCCTGTTCCTTAGAATACAAGTTGAAAAGTAAAACCTGTAATGTACTTTTAGCATTCTGTGCATAGAGCTGTGAAGCCACAGAGAGCTTTTTCATGTTTTGAGTGCACTTTCAACCTGCTTGGTTTCTTGAGCAATTGAAAATAGTGCAAGAAAGAGGACTACGAGAAGCTGTCAGTGCCCCAGTGTAGGCCTAACAGTGCGTCTTATGTTTTAAGATTGATAAATTGAGAAAAACTTTGGGGGTTATTCTAACTTTGGAGGAGTGTTAATCCGTCCCAAAAGTGACGGTAAAGTGACGGATATACCACCAGCCGTATTACGAGTTCCATAGGATATAATGGACTCGTAATACGGCTAGTGGTAAATCCGTCACTTTTCCGTCACTTTTGGGACGGATTAACACCTCCTCCAAAGTTAGAATAACCCCCTTTGTCTTTTGCTGGAAGGTATTGTTTTTTATCAGGTAAAATGAACACTGAATACCCCGAACACACCCGTGTGACACACTTGGGGGATTTACATTCCTAATAATTATGAAGGCAGGATGCAGAAAAAAGTTGACTTCATCATACAGAAGGAAGTAGCACATTTGGTAATTACTGAGCTATTAAATTGAATGTGAAGTGAGAAGCATCCTGCTTTAAGGCGAAGTCATTGTCTGCACTTGGCATGCCCCTGCTTGCTTGATGTAGTAGAGAGGCCCTTCCGCATAGTTTTACATTCTCGAAGCTATGGTTACCTCAAAGCACAAGTTCAAATCGGGTTTGATTATAAGTGAATTTTAATTTGTAATGAACTCAAAAAGCAGGTAACAAAATGTTTAGGTACAAATACCTTAAATCCAGACACACACGACACCTTTGAAGACACTGGACATGGCGTTTACCAGTGTTTAATATGACGAGAGAGCGAGAGGCGACATTAACAGAAACAAAGACAGGCAAAGACAGACAAAGAGGAAATGTCAGAAAGCACAAGCACTCGGGCCCAGAGTTATACTTTTTGCTGCAAAACTGCGCAAACGTCGTTTTGCGGCAAAAAGTATTGTGCTGGCTTGCGCCATTCCACAGTGGCAGCCGGGCGCCATATTAAAGGAATGGCGCAAGCCGGCGCTAAACTTGGGCTAGCGTCTTCAAAATGGCACTAGCCTGGAGGGGGTGGCGGTAGGGAAGGAGGCGGTTGTGCGTCAAAAAATGACACTAGCCTGGTTAGAGACAAAAAGTGCCTCTAACCAGACTAGTTCCATTTCCTGGCACACAACCACCAAAAACATGACCTCTGTCTCAGGAAAGACAGGAGTCATGCCCAACACCCCAATGGCCAGCACAGGGGACAAGTGTCCCCTGGGCATGGCCATTTCACCCTGTGCCATGCAATGGGCCCCAAATTAGAGCCCCCAATGGCAAAAAAAAATAATTACCTGGACTTAACTGGGATGGGGTCCCCCATCTTCCGGTATCCCTCTGGTGGGGGTGGGGGTGTTTCTGGGGCTTCGGGAGGGCACCTGTGGACCCATTCCATTGTGTTTAACCATGGAATGGGTCCACAGGTCCCTTAACACCTGGTCTGACCCAGGCATTAAATAATGGTGCAAAGCAAGCTTTGCACCATTATTTAGCCCTTCCACCCACCCATGCGTCATTTTAGCATGGGGGGATAAATATGGGGCTATGGGGATAGCACCATTTTTAAGATGGGAACACATACCTTGCATCTCATTGACGCAAGGAGGGGCATGCATCCAAAAAATGCGTGCATATAAATATGGAGTTAGGTTTGGGCCGAATTTGCGTTAAAAAAAATGACGCAAATTCGGCGCAAACAGAGTATAAATATGCCCGTGGGTGCCTCATTACAAGCGTACCTGTAGTGGTATTCAACATACCAATAATACTGTACATCCAAGGTGTGGCATATACTGGATAAATAGCATCTAGACTGATTTTTACCGGACCAAAACCCTAATTACTCGTTCTTTTTACTTCATTAAAATCAGGCAGTTTCGACCTGGGTGTAAATAAGTCCAGGCAACTCATAATTCTGTCCCTTGCACAAACATGGGTTTGCGCAGGGGTCTGAATTAACTGGATCAGTGACAATAAGGCCCTTGGAAGGTTAGATTTAAGCAGGGCCACTGGAATTATGCGCCTGAGAAGGACCAAATTAGGTGACTGAGTTGACTAAATTATGCCGCGAGAAGAGGCAAATCATGCAGCGTAAAGAGGCACATTGTGCTGCAGTATTACTTTACCATTTTGTCATTTTTGACATGTTTTCACTGCCCGGGCATTAGTCTTCGTTTAACACCTAAATACAGCCATCAGTATCTGAAAGGTGACCTGCTTGTGCACGGTAACAGGTGTGGAGGCATTGGGCCAGATGTAGCAAAGAAACATTTTGCGACTTGCAAATAGCGAGTCATAGCGACTCGCAATTTGCAACTCGCAAAATGTAATGCAGAAAGGTGTCTCAGACACCTTCTGCGACTCGCTATGGGGTCGCAAAGACCCACCTCATGAATATTAATGAGGTGGGTCGCAGTTTGCGACCCCATAGTGAGTCTAGGCACTCACAGGGATGGTGGCCTGCTGGAGACAGCAGACCACCATGTCCGTGACTGCTTTTTGAATAAAGCAGTTTTTTTTTTTCTTTTAGCAGCCCGTTTTCCTTAAAGGAAAACGAGCTGCAAAAAGAAAAAATTCCAAAATCATTTGGTTTCGGGTTTTTCAGAGTAGGCAGTGGTCCTATGGTGCTCTGAAAAAATATTTATTTTGGCATTCACAAAGGGGAAGGGGTCCCATGGGGACCCCTTCCCTTTTGCGAATGTGTTACCATCCACTTCAAGTGGATGGTAACTGCGAGTTGGCTTGCGACCGCATTCGCGGTCACAAACCAACTCTGCATGGCGATGCGGTCGCAAATAGGAAGGCAACACCCCTTCCTATTTGCGAGTCACAGCCTCAAATTGAGGTTGTGCATCGCGTTAAGCCTTTTGCGCCTCGCAAACTGCGTTTTTCGCAGTTTGCGAGGCGCAAAAGGCTTCCTACATCTGGCCCATTGTTACTACCGTTGGATCCTTTTGATTTAGGAAAATAGTTTTGTTTTAACTTTACAGCTTTGCCATCTCATTATTCCGGTGTCCCTGAACATAAACTATCTCAGAGCTTTGTTGGCATAATACACGGGATGTTATTCAGTTCCAAAAGCAGTAAACATTTCTGTAATGTTGAAAGCACAAAAATGCTAATTGTAAAAACACAAACTTTAAGATTTGCTCTAAGCCAGGGCAAAGTTGTGCCAAGACATTGTAACACTTCAAGATGGCTCTTAGCAGGTAATCATGTTTGCAATGTTGAGCAACGTATCGTGGACAGATGTTGCCCAAACCACCTAGACAAATGGATCAAGGTGTATTGTGTCTCCTTAGTGAATGTAGACAATTCTTCCATGTTAGTGTCTGACAAATGGCATAAACCAAGATCTTGATAGCGTCATGATAAACCTTTGTTTGGCGCAGGCAAGCCAGTCACACTGATGCACTGTTTTTTTTATCAGACAACTTCATTGCTAAGGGTGTCATTTAAAATGTCCATTTAGGAAAACTGCTCAAATTGACAATTAAGTTCAATTGGCTGCTCTGTCAAAACTGTGCTTTGACCTTCTGTTGCTTTATGGGATTGAAATACCATGCACAATTCAGCTTTCAAAACCTCAAGGTTTAGATATGGCGTCAATGGTGAACTACACAAAGCCATTGATCCAGGAGAAAGTTCCAAAATATGGGGCAACATTAAAATATAAAGTGCTCGCAGGACAAGGTGCTTTGTGCAAGCTAAATGCCTCTTTGCAAGAGAACCAGTTTGTCTGGGCACCCCTTTATTTATGGATTTATTACTTTATTAATTGCATAAATACACCCGGTGTAAACGTGCTTCCATTTTTTTCTGGGCACCATGCATGTATATATCAAGGTTACAGTGGTGGTTACGTTTAGGTTACAATATGCTATTTAGTTGCTTGACCACGGTTGGCACAAGAAAAGTTTCAATGTGGCTCAAGCCAGTGGTCTATATACAGGGTCATTAACAGTGAGGAAACGTAAAGGTAGGGTACATCTGTTTGTGGGGTTGACCGAAACAAGCTCAAGCAGTTAAAGCCAGGCCATCTATTCTCATTTGTTGATGTCTCTGGGAATCTAGAATGGGAATCAAATGTTTGGCTGAACAACTTTTTTAATCATTGCCTGAAGAGGTATGTGGGTCCTTGTCCTCTTCTGCTTGGCAGAAGGTGCTCCTTAGCTGTAAATAAACTGTGCCTTAACATTTGAATTCTGTCCAAGTTTCATGTAAGCTTAAATTCTGGGAAAAGCTTTAAATCATCAGTAAAAATAACATTGGTCAAAAGGTTTTTTATAGTTATTCCTCAAAATTGCTCCAGTACTTAATTCCAGAATATTTACCCTATCTAACGTCTGTCTGTCCTACTGATTGCTCCTTAGGTTTGTCTGGGCTTTTGTCTCTTGCTGTACCCATGATGTTAGATCCCATATTTTCACCTATTAGGCCATATTAGTCATGAGGCTGTAGATGTTAGAAATTATTCTTGTGGAACCTCTATGTGCTGCTGGATTCTGTGTCTCTATACATCATATATCGTTGAACAAGGTTTTTGTTCACATTTCTAAAGTTTATGAGATTGTTTTCTTGCATCATCCTTCACATGTATTCTGCTTGTGACCTAATTGAGAGTATTTTATAAACATCAATAATAGAGAACAGTGTGCCCCACACCGTATCCTGATGATGGTCTTGAGGACTTCCTAAAATGGGATTGAAACAACAGTACTTCCAAAGAGGCCTTACCAATGAAGACAGGGTTTTCCCGTTTCTCGTTGAAATGGACTTTGAGGAATTATTTTGATATCTCTTTTTGTTGTTTTATCTTTTTTGTTTGTTTGCCATTGTATTTTAATATATGTGATATGTATAGTATATGTAGGTGAGGTCTCCTGTGTTTGTTATGATGTATATCTAAGTAATGCTGTAATAAAAACAGACATTATTGATTACTACCCTCCCTAAAAAAAGGCTACTTTTTCTTTTTTTTAACAAAAAGAGGTGACATCTGAGGCTGTCAGAATGATGTTGCCAAAAGGGCAATCTATTTTGTTATATCTTGTAACAACATTGTCTGAGCTTGGTATACCATTAGCCCTAGTTCCCTTTCTCAAACAGAGTGATAGTCAGTAGATTAAATTTGAGGCCCCCCAACCCCCTTCAGAATAAAGCAGTCAGCAAGTTCTAGGAGAAGGAATTTACCCCTCCACCCATTTCAGTATGGGGTAACCAGTCATTCTTAGAAGGCATGTATCCCTCTTCCCATGTAAGAATGAGGCACAAAAGTCATTCTTAGGAAAAGGCATATTTCCCCCAACATGTCAGTATGAGGTAACCAATCATTCTTAGGAGGTGGCATCGACACCTCCCCCATTTCAGAATGGGGGAGACAGTAATACTTAGGAATAAGGCATTTGACTGTCAGTGCCCATGTCAGTATGCGGCAAACAGCCATTTTTAGGGAAAAGCATTTTATGGGATAAAAGTGTTTTGGCACTAAGGGGGTCATTCTGACCCCAGCGGGCGGCGGGTGCCGCCCACCTGGCGGGAACCGCCATTTGGCCGCACCGCGGTCAAAAGACCGCTGGTGCCATTCCAACTTTCCCGCCGGGCCGGCGGGAAAGAGGCCTGCAGCACTGAAGCCGGCTCCGAATGGAGCCGGCGTTGTTGCAGGTGTGCGACGGGTGCAGTTGCACCCGTCGCGCTTTTCACTGTCTGCTAGGCAGACAGTGAAAAGCAGGCTGGGGCCCCGTTAGGGGGCCCATGCCAGTGGCATGGGCAGTGCAGGGGCCCCCAGGGGCCCCAGGACACCTGTTCCCACCAGCCTCTTCCTGGCGGTGAAAACCGCCAGAAACAGGCTGGCGGGAAGGGGGTCAGAATCCCCAAGGCAGCGCTGCTTGCAGCGCTGCCCTGGAGGATTCTCCCAGCCGGGGGAAATCCGGCGGGAAAACGCCGGACCCGGCTGGGCGACCGCGGCTGTACCGCCGCGGTCAGAATGACGAATGAAGCACCGCCAGCCTGTTGGCGGTGCTTCCGTCATTCGCCACCCTGTAATTTCCATGGCAGTGGGTAGATGAAGATCTTCTTATAAAAGACTGATAATGTGATAGTTTCCACCCTTATTTAGTTAGTTATGTTTTTTCAGTTGTTTCTAAAGCACCTTCAGAAATGATGATTGCTACTCAATAGAAGGAGCCTCATTTATTATGGTTTGAGGCCCTTGGGGTGTTTATGGAATTAGTAATTTGGAACACTGTGGTGTCCAGAATAATCCTTGATACCCTGCTGTTGTCGGCCTCTTCTTGTGAAATTGCTGTCTTGTTGCATTGATATATTCGTAGGAGCTGATTCGCACAATAATTTATTAATACATGAAGTAGAACTACGGGAGCACTCTTTAATATTCTCATACATGCATTTGAGGTTCAGCTTGACACGTTCATCACTCTATTAGTAAAAGTACAAAGAGCGTGCAGTCCTTTCTATCTGTACTAACTGATTATGAACATTTCTTGAATATTCCCTGAATATTTCAATTTTAGATATTTTGGCGCCAATAAAAATTGTTTTAGGGTTACATAAAAAAAGTACTAAAGAAGTGCTGTATTGCATACTCCAAAGCGGAAGGATTGTGAACCGAACTGTTTTGCAACCCAAACATGAGTTGAGCAGCAGAAGGATAAATAGTTGTAGAAGAAGCAACCAGAGACTCACCTTCTGAAACCCTGGCCCCGGCAAAGAAAAATATCAGTATTTAGAATATTGTTTGAATTACCCTTTAAACTGATAACACGAGTCTAAAATTCCAGAATGAGTGAGTGATCTATTTAAAATTCGTGAACAGCCACACTTTGGCCTGGGTAAACCAGGCTGAGACAAGGGGATTTTATCATTTAGAGAACTTAGATAGTCATTTATAGCATTTGATGGAGGGGCTAATATTATTGTTTCAATGAAAAGTGCTATAGCTGTGCCCTTGGGAGCCCTTTTAATAAAATGATCCCTGTTGTTAAGGGGGAGATCATTTAATATGGTGGACGGTCTATTACTGGGTAGGCGGAGGCAATGATTACCCTTTGCCACACCAGACGGATGATGGACTGCCAAGGTCTTAATGACCCCTCGGTCACTTATGATTGGAAGCCAGGTTAGTGGCAAGTGTTTCAAGGAGATCAACCTGTATTTTTAATTTATGGGTTTTCTAACAGTACACCTTTGTTGAAAGAAGGTGCAGGTATTTTCAAAAAGTGAAAAACTAATAGTAATCTGTAACTGGAGGTGGATCAGCAAAAGACGTTTCTGCGGCCAGACAAAAATCGGGGCAACGTTGTAAGCCCATTCTCCCGTGCTGAAAGTGCCCACAAAATGGAGACCAGGCCCAAAAGGGGACGTAGAATCAAAATGTAGTTCTTGAGTTTGCACTAAGCAGACCTCCGATGTGTGTGAGCTACTGTTCTGCAGGCTCAAATTACTAGGTTACAGATTCTGGAGCCTGTAATCACTGCACGCCTCCTCTGCTCAGCATTAAAGACAGTGTATATATGCCGATGTCGAAGTTCCGATTGCGGTAGTAGATTTGACAACATTTGGAAAGAACACTCTAATGTAGAGTGTCAAAGAGCGTGACACTATTGTCGCACAAAAGCCACCAATTCCCTTTCATTCCCTCCTGCTCATGTTCTAGGAGCACAGGAGTCCTGACTGTGATCTCGAGTGAAGTTGCTTCATAGTGTACCTACCAAGACAAGTCTCCTGGGCATGGCCATTGGGCAAGGGGGCATGACTCCTGTCTTTGCTAAGACAGGAGTCATGTCAATGGAGGTTGGGCGTAAAAAAAAATGGCGCAAATACGGTTTGAGGCCTGAATTTTGCCTCAGACCTGACTTGCCCCATTTTTTGACGCACAACCCCCATTTTCCCATACGCCGGCGCTGCCTGGTGTGAGTCATTTATTTTTACGCATACCAGTCCGCAGCGCCGGCTAACGTCATTCCATAAATAAGGCGCCTGCATGGCGCATTAGAATGGCGTTAGCCGGCGGTAACATTTTTGACACACAACTGCGTTGGCGCAGTTGTGCGTCAAAAAGTATAAATATGGGCCTTAGTGCTTTGTGGATCTTAAGAGTGCTGTATGGTTGCTCTCAACTCAGCACACGAAAAAGTACACTATTTTGTTTGGTTGCCAGTTGCATATTTGTTGACACAGCACCGCTATTGTGCATTACCAATTTGAGTGGTTTCAAATTGCATTCACAGACTCTGCATGGTTGAACATACTTGATATGACACTGAGAAAGCATTGGCAGTGTGCCTAGAATACAGTCTCCATGGCTCTATGAACTGAACATTTTTCAGATGCCAGGGCTTAGCATCCCGATTGAAATTGTGAGAAGAATTCAAACTGCCCACAGAGACGCAGCACCACGACTAATGCCTTTTTCCTTCCTGTCTTCTCATCTCTCGATCATCATGACTGGGTCAGCCAGTGACACGATCATATCATATCTGTAACACTCAGATTCTTCTTTCAGCCTTTGAGTGATGTTGTTTCGACAACAGCGACCTGTTCAGCTGACGTTTGTTAGTCACGGGCTTGTTTTCCAGAGTTTAATGGCGCCTTTATCAGATGTTGTTCACGCTTTTCTTGAAAGAAGTGGTCCTTACTCTTGTACATGACTGATCATCGATCATGTCCTCACATATGTGGGTTTTCCTCGTCTGAACGAAGCTCTGTGTTGAGCCACCTTTTAATAATATTGGTATAGCTCACGAGCTCCAAATGGGTGTAGTATGTCTATGATTGGTGAATGCTATTAAGTCATCGTCTTTTACTAGCATCTTTTTGACAGTAACATTTTAGTATGATGTATGTGTTACTCAGCTGGAGTGCCATTAGCACACAGGAGCCTAGTCCACTTAAAAAAAAAAAAATGTATTGAGATTTTTAAGCATTGAAATAACAGGGGTCAGCAATGCAATGTTGATAAGAAGAGTGCACAATCATGGAAAGTAGTGGAAGCATTATTTGAAGTACTCATAGAGACATGAATTCCAGGTCGTATATTACGATAGCCTGAGCATCCGAATACATGAATCGCAACATTATGGTATGTCCATCGTCGGGGAGCCTTTCACAGGAAGGTTTCTCTACATTGTGAGGGTTAGGTTGGACTGATCCCATCTTAGTTATCCCATGTTAGTGGTGCACTGCATGAACCCCTAAATAATGATGGAAGACAAAGAGGGACTGAGGCGGTTGTGATAGGAAGGGAGTAACAGGGGTACAGCACGAGCGAGGGCACAAAGGAGGAACTCAGGGGGAGAGACAAGTGTGGTTGGGGGGGGTTGCAGGTAGCATTAGTGCCTTGGGTGGTTGGCACTCGGGTAGTCGGGTCTTCCTCTCAATAGATACCTGGGAGAGGACGAGCACAGCACATGGCGGGGAAATAGGAAGGTGCCATGGGGATGGTGAAGGGCATCAATGAAAATATATTGCTAATGGAGCAGCTCATGTGGAGGGTGGGTCTTCCTGAGTTAGTTCTCGAAATTGGATTAGCATGGTGTCCCAGGCTGCTGCTATGGGTTGCTTGTGGAGATGTCAGGCTTCCTCCCAGTGTAGGGTGGCACTCTCTGCTTCTTCCCAACAGAGGAGTGCACTGTGTGCCTTTGGGAAATCATTGGGGATTGTTGGGCTCTCCAATGCAGGGTGAGGATATGCTTAGCCAGTAGTAGAGCGAGATTGGCAAAGTATGCCTGCACTTTATGGTTCTTGCCCCCTTGAAAAATTCCCAAAGCACTTGCTTCCCAGGTGTTAAGCATAGTAAGCTCTGTGATAGATGTTAGGGTGTCGTGTATAGTATGCCAATAGTGGGCAATGTTAGGGCAGGACCATATGATGTGTTGAAGGTCGGCTGATTGGGACTGGCATCTTGGGCATGTTAGTTGTGTTGTGAGGAAGATACGGTTATTTCATGAGGGTGTGAGATATGCCATGCGCAGCACCATGTACTGGATGTTCTTGAATCGTGCCTTACAAGAGATGTTTTGGGGGGACTCTAAAGCCATGTTCCATTTGATATCATGCGGGACGTGTATGGTCTTCATCCATTGTTTGGCGGAGGTGTGTCATGGAGGCCCCCATGTGTTCCCTCGCTGCTATGTATAACAATGTAACCTGGTGACACCCTGCCCCTAGGTATGCAGAATATATATGACGGTATGGATGGGGGGCTCTTCATCCACTGTGTGCCGATGAGCCTGAAACATCACCAGTAGTTGTCTTTGAAGGAGGAACTTGCCCAGGGGAATGTCGTAATCTTGCTGCAGTTGGTCAAATGTGAGTTGGTGGCCATTTTGAAAGAGTTTACCTACAGTCTCTATGGAGTGTTCGTGCTATGTGGGCAACTGGTTGGATGTGAAGGACCCGAGGAGTCATGGTAGCCCGTGTAGGGGGATAAAGGGGCAGTAGGGTTGCATGCATTGTGTCATTTGTAAGATCCTGGAGAGGCACTTCTGGACTACCTAGAAGTGTAAGGACCAGGAGCAGTGTACTTCGGTTGTGGTTTGTAATAGCTGGTAAAGAATTTTAGGGGGAGTCATTCCTGGTGCTAGTTTCATATAAGTTCTTTCCCACATTGGAGCTGTGCCGCAAGGGAGTAGAACTCAAAGGATGGAGAACCAAGGTCTCCCTGCCCCACCAGTAACTGTAGTTTCGTGAGACCTACCCACTGCCACTTGCCGTCCCAGAGCAACTATCCCAACATCAAATTTAAATCCTGGAAAAATCGTCATTGGGCTGTCTTGGCACATTAGCGAAGCAGTATTGTAGATGTGGGAAAACAATTATTTTGGAGAGGGTGATTTTGCCCGTAAGGGCAAGGGGCAATAACCTAGGCCACTCAGGCAGACTTAAAAGGGTATTGCCGGGGCTGGCTTTAGGTCTGATGGTTCCTGGTACAACAATTCTTTTTATGCCCCCTAGTCATGATGATCTCCTCTTCGGATTCCTTCACTACTGCAAACAAAAGTGCCCCTCATCTCCCTAAAGCCCCTCTCTCACATACATTTAATTTGTTTTAAATTGCTGGTAAAGGTTGGCGTTATTAATCCACTCACCTATTATTCACATAAAATACAGATATGTTCTGTGCAGCAGGCATATTAACCCTCAGTATTACTTTATGGCAAGTCAAAACTGCCACTAAAAACTCGATCTCGTTCTCTAGCTGGAGCATTAATCACAAGAGTTATCTTGACATTCGTTTGCTACATGAAAACTGGATGCAAATAAACTCTGCATCAGGAGCTTTTAAATAGTAAGTTATTGCTAAACAGAGTGCACCCACCCACCCCCTTTCCCGGTCGGTGTACCCCGTACAGGTCAGCACCCAGTGAGGCTGCACCAGTCGTAGCCCCTAAAGCCGGCCCAAGGTGCTGCCAGCACTTCAATGGGCAAACATTCCTGGAGGCTGTTTTTTCTCATATAATAATGGTGTTAATGTTTTGTCAGTGAAACAAGGTTTTGCAAATTTAAGTAGGCTTAGAGCGAGGCTATTTGCCAGTATGAAATGTGTGAAAAACATTTCCTGCCCATTCTCCATGTGTTATGGGTCTTTGGTCATGCGCAGAACCCAGTGTTGAACCACCGCAAGCCTGCTTGGAATGTCCCCTGTGCTGGGTTGTCTTACAAGGTGATTTCTTGCTACTGTGTAGTTGAATGGGACTTCTTTGCTGTGTGCTTCTTGTTGCGGCCTTTATGTTTTAAGCTCCTCAGGTGGCAGAGTGCTTGCTGGAATAGAGGCAGGCGTCCTCTTGTTTAATCATATTTTTTCACTAGCAGAAGCATGGGTAGGGTAACACTAGCTGCTGAAACATTTCTCTCTTCCTCCCTTCATAGGCTGACAAGGTAGAATGAGTTCGTGTTTTCTGCTCTGACTTTATGTAATCATGCCTATGTCAGGAACTGTTAGTTTGCTCAGATGTCTTGTATTGAGCAAAACGCCTAGGGGACAATTCACAAAGCTATTTACGTCATTAAAATCGGTGTACATGCTTCAATAGCTTCTTTACAAGTGCATGTGTAAGTAGACTTATAACAAAAAGGTTTCTATGTGAGTAAATCTTTTTGGGAGGAAAGTGGGCACACTGATAGATCCTCTTTACGTACAAACTCCTGTCTGACCCTTTTGCAACGTGGGAGAGGTTGGAGATTTACTCCTCACAAGGGTAGGCGTAAACCCCCTTCCAAGGTGGGACGCCATGAAAAGGGAAAATCCCCTATGTTATAGGGGACACTGTGCATTTGGTTTTTCCATGAAGAAATATGTTTTACCTATAGTGAAAAAGTATTAGCAAGTGTGTTTCCTCTTTTTTTTCTCATGCGAAATCACGCATATGTGTATTTTCGCTTGAGAAAATTAAATTCTTCAGTGTTGTTCTAGAATGGCACCAGCAAGGTGCAACTAATGCAGGTTTTCTGTATAACCTAAAAAAGCTGTGAGAATTCCTGAAATTCAGAAATCTGCATCTGTAAGAGGTAGTGCACCAACAGGTGCAGACTTACAGGTTTTTCTGAGAATCTCTAAAGATGTGTTCCCAAGCAGGTTATCGACTTTTAAACTTATGTAAAATGTTTATACTTGCTCTTGCCTTGTCCTTATCTCTCTGTTACTATGGGCCAGATGTACGACACTTTGGTATTACGACTCGCAATTTACGAATCTTTGCGATTCGCAAATTGCGAGTCACAATACATAACGCACAATAGTGTAACTCACACTGTTTATGATTACCGGTGAGGTCGCAAATGACCCACCTCATTAATATTCATGACGTAGGTGGCAACTTGTGACCCATTGGGAATTGCCACACTCACAGGGATGGTGGCCTTCTGGGGACAGCAGACCACCATGTCTGTGACTGCTTTTAAATAAAGTTAGGGTGACCAGATTTCCAGAATTAAAAACAGGGACAGTCATTGACATAGAAATAGGACTGAATGTTAACAGCGCACTGACCAGTGCCAACATTTAAATTTAGTTTAGTCCTATTTTTATGTCCTCTTGATATATATATATATATATATATATATATATATATATATATATATATATATATATATATATATATATATATGCCTGGCCAAGGAAGTCTTTCATTTACACTCTACGGACCAGTGCTTTAAATGGGCCGGTACTGTCCGGTACTGAGTCCCGGCACTTTTTTAATTTTAGAGGGAGAGTACCGGCACATCTCAAGAAATACACAATACTTTTAATTGGAGAGTACCGACACTTCTCAGAAACAAGCAGGTATCTTGAATGGCTTTTCCCATGTGGCTAAAAAAAGTTTTGAGGCTGTGCCACACGTTCTGTGAGACAGTTTCTTTTCAAACCAGTTTCCTGAGGAGCAATATATTGCATGAATTAGCTTAATTGACTTAGGGAAAATGTTGACGGAAAACACATGAAAAATGGGAATTTCCAATGATTATGCTTGAGATTTTAAAATTTCGTCAATTACATGCTGGAGATAGGATTTATGGCTGTGATTTACGCATCAGTCAGAAGTAATTGATAAGAAAAATTCAGGATTCAGTGTCACATGTGCAAAGCTTTTTTCTCATTGCAAATGACCCGATTCGCAGAATCGGGCCGTTTGCAACAAGACAAAAACATTTTGCGATCCACAAACCTAACTTTGTATTCGTAATCTCTTTACCAATTGCAAAAAGGGTTTGTGAGTCGCAATTAGGAAGGGGCGTTCCCTTCCTAATTGCGAGTCGCAGTGCAAAGTAAGATTGTTTTGCAACTGTGAATGCGGTCACAAAATGATCACAGTCAGTGCCAATTTTAAATTGGTGCTAACCCATTCGCAAATGGGAAGGGGTCACCACGGGACCACTTCCCCTTTGTGAATGCATGCAAAAATATTTTTTCCGAGTAGGTAGTGGTCCCAAAGCTCTGAAAAAATTCAAAGAAAACTTTTCATTTTTGTTTTTGAAATGCATTCAATTTTCCTTTAAGGAAAACAGGCTGCATTGAAAACAAATGCTGCTTTATTTAAAAGCAGTCACAGAGATGGTGGTCTGCTGTCCCCAGCAGGCCACCATCCCTGTGAGTGCGGCCATTCCCAAAAGGGTCGCAAATTGTAACCTATCTCATAAATGTTAATGAGGTGGGTCATTTGCGACCACACTGGGAATCGCAAACAGTGTGAGTTACACTGTTATGCATTTGGTGTTTTGCGAGTCGTAACTTGCGAATCACAAAGATTCACAAATTGAGAGTTGCAATACCTAAGGGTTGTACATCTGGCCCTCAGTTTTGCAACTTGCCATTCCATATTGTTCGCTGTAATGGGAACAGGTACTCATTTAATTATGGATTTTGTTCTTGAATTACATGGTAGCTTGTTGAACGCATATGAGGTTACTTTACTACTTGCATGGACTGACAGGAAGATGGGTAAAGGGGCTTGCCACATTTTAAGATTTTACATTTGAGGCTGTAAAGTCTCTTCCAGCCTTTTGGCTTTGTCAGCACTTCTTTTGTTATTTGTTTTTCAATGTATTATTAAAGGTAGCGCAGGGCTCTGTTTAATCTAAAATAAAATTGGCTAAAAGCAAAAACATGGATTTGCTCTCAAAAAGCGCACGTTGCAATGGAAGCTCCTAGCACGGAAGGGGATTATTGACTGTGAGGATGTGCTTCATGTGAAAGGGCAAAAGGCAGTCACTCACAATGAACATATAAATATCACAGGAGTAACCCGTAGACCCAAATGGACAGAAATACTAATAATTGACCTTAACAATACCCATGTAGGATTCAAGATTAAGAAAATAAAATATTTATAATTACCTACAGTGTATTTCAATCACAGCAAATGCAAAAAACAAGGATGAAGATTGTTGATGACAATTTGACAATTGTTATGCACAGTGAAGCTGGCCATTGAGTGAAGTGGGCTGAACCACAGCCCCAAGCTGTACGCTGTAGTGGACAGAAGTGAATTGTGAAAGACACACACAGACCAATGAATAATAAGGGCTACCTTAAAGCCCCTATAAGCATATTATGCATATAATTTTCTTAAAATTAAAATGTCATGGCTAACTCCATAACTGAAAACTATCGGGGTACATTATGAGTAGCAAATCATTTATTTTGGTTGATTTGTACCACCACTTGAAGTTCCAGTGGATTTTCAGATTGAGCCTACTAGACAGTGCATGCACTGAATGTTGCAAAACATATTGTGGGCTTACCAAGAACCCATGGAGCCCACCCATTTCGTACCATTAGTTGGCTTTACTGTCATTCACATTTGATTACTTTTTATGTGATGGCTTGCCTTGTCCATCATGTGCCTGTCCCTCCCAGAAGCATTGCAGATCTACTTGTCTCCTTCTACTGCTCACGTTTGGGGACTTTTTGTTGTCTTAAGCACTCCATGAGAGTCCATGTGTTTTTCAGCTGTCTTTTCATAGTGCTTCTTTTTCCCCCTCTGCACTCCTCGCTCGTTATAATCCTCCCTCTCCACAGTGTTCTCTCTCCTGTTGCTTTTCTTCCTCATCCCTGCCCTCGGTTTTGCTTCCATTCCTTAGCATTGGTTAACCCCAACATCCCCACCACAACCCCACAGCAGGCCTCAGTGTTGCTTCCACCCATAGTTCTTAAACAAAAAGAAACGCTTGAATCATCTTGCAGTCATGCATGCGTGGTTTGTACGCCTAAAAAATGATGCAACCGCTGTTACACAAAACCTTTTTTTAAGATTATTTAATTTAGCCATACTGCACATCATCGGTGATGCTTTACAGAATTGGTAAAATACATTATAAGGTCAATAAGTCCTAAAAGAGTCATTGGTTTTGCCAATTTTTGTTGTCTATGCCTTTTATGATGAAAGAAAGGTCTGCCAATAATATTACGCCGGTAAAAAAGCATGCAATCTCAATCATTCTTATTGTTTCAGGAGCTAAGGTCAGAAGTGGAGATGGAAGTGCTGGGGGACACAGATGGTCTCAATCTAGACTTTACTGCAATCTGTCACAACAACACTGTTCTGCCCCACCAAAAAAAGTGCTCCCACATAAAAGTCGGAGACACAGTAAGTACATTATGAGCTAACATCCAGATTTAAATTTCTTAACTGTAAGAAGAATTAAAAAATGTTCAAAATGAAACCTAGGCACAGATTTACCAACAAATTGATAATGCAGCATTGTCTTGCGCAGTTCCAAATTTACAAAGAGTCACACATCACTGATTTCATCAGTCATGCTCATAAATAAAAAAATGTTTTAGTATGACACATAAGTACTCCGCCACAGTGCACAAGCAAGTCAGCAGTGCCTTGCATGAGATTTGTATTCAAGGTGTACCCTTCCATCATGTAAAATGTGTAATTTCACATAAATTGCACACCACACATGAGAATATCACATAGAATTATGTGTGCCAATTGTATCAATATTGTTTGTTTCACTCTGGAATTTCATGAAAAAACAGATCACGCTAGGTTAACATATCTATCTTTACGTGGAATCCTATGGGTTCCAGCCTACATACATCTCCTTTCCAGGTGTTGGTGCTCCACAACACAAATTTGTTCACACTACTCTCACAACACCTTTTGGCACAAAACAGCTTTTGCAAGTGAAAGCCGATCAACGCTGCTGTGTTCACCACCTCATTCCAGGTCATCACAGGCATTATCTCCAGTATTCCTATCAGTCTAATTAGTTCTGTGGAAGCAAAACAATAGTAAAACCCCCAGAATCCAATAAGTTAATACCAGGGCCCCTAGAACTATGAGATTTTGTGGCTGCAGCATGTTTCGCATACTTATAAATTTGCTGCATTTGCCACATAATCTATTATCTGCTACATAATCTGCAGATTTTAACAAAAAATGTGTTCCTAGCTCAAACCCTTCAAAAGTTACTAAAAATGCAGTGATACATGTTGTCGCAGAGGGGAAGGCCTTTTGCAAAGGTTGAATGGTCACCTTTCTTTTGCTTATTGCTTTTTGTGGGTATTAAAATGGTACAAATGTGGTGCAGCCAATGCTAACACACAAAAGTCCAGGGCTAGAAACGGTGTCTGTAACGACATGGTGGGAGAGGGTCAACCAAACCCCTGCCGTTTTGTATTACAGAGCCAATTAGCATTCCACTAGCAGACTCACTATTCAGTACTAAATCCTAGACTTTGTCCAACCAGCTCTTGCAGACACTAGTTTATTCAGGCGAATGTCAAGAGCAACAGGAAGTCTTCTTTACTGACCATTAGCACATTGTGCCGCACCGTTCTCATGTAAAATCATTATTGTGTCCAATCTGGGAAATAACTGGTGCTTTAAAACTCATAGGACTTTCCATAATTGTAGTATATGGTGATTAGCAAGCTTCTTACACTGCCAGGTATGAACTAGGGGCAGACATCAGTGCCATGTGCAAATATGATAATTCAGAGGATCAAGTCGTCATCGACAGGAAATGTTGACATTGTCCCTAATAAAAAGCTTGTCTTTATCACCGAGGCGATCCATCACCCAGGATTGCACTTCCATTTTAGTCGACTTATTGTAGGAATATCCCTCCTTTTTGACATAAAGCATAAAGGGACAAAGAGCCCGTGTTCTAGCTAGCATGACATTATCATTCCTGGAAACGCTGACTCCATTGCAGCGGATCTTAACCTTTTGACTTTCCGGCACCCCAATGAATGACTACTGAACACCCTGGGACTCCCACCTTAGCAGTGTTTATGATTTGAATTTTAAAACAATACACACAACTACAGAACTAAGTATACATTAATCAAGTACATAAATTATTAAATATTTTATTTCATATATACGAAACATACAAAAAACTAAAATTTAATTTTATAGCAAGTGTGAACCTTTTCAAAATGTGGATTTATTTTCAAAAGACAATGTTAGACTGTATGATATCGCTTTGTTTTTGGTTTGCTCCTGATGTATTATTTTTGTTGCTGCTTTTTATTGCATTGAGATCACCAATTATCCATAATACTGCACACTATACATGAGCAGCTACCATGAACCAAGCTAAGGATTCAAATGTAATATTTAGTTTCCAAATTAAAATTCATTCACATTTACAGAACATGTTAATATTTTCAATGTTATATATATTTTTTATATATATGTATATATAGATGTATTTTTATGTAGATATATTTTTATTATTCTTTTTATATTATTTAATTTGTTAAACAGTTGCGGACCCCCTGAGCAGAATTCGGGACCCCCAAGAGACCACTGACACTAGGTTAAGAACCACTGCCGTACATCATCGGCTATGCCCCCAGGAAACTATTCACGCACTTCTCTTCAACACACCTCTCAGATTTGGGGGTCCCTTCGCAAGTTTCATTTCTGTGATCAAAGATACTAGTCACAACCTGTAGCCTAGATTTTCCTTAAATCTGAGTGTTTCAGCCTGCATGGAAAAAATGTAACCCCCCCAGATCAGCACAAGCCAGTCGGGGGCACTACTGCCATCCTCTTACATCCCCCCATCACTTGTTAGCCACCACTATGAGCTACTCAGAGTTCTCCCTAGGTTGATTCACTTATCAAAGCTTTTCCCACTCCACTTTGACATGCACTTCTCTTTTTTACTTTCCCAACACAATCTGTCGTGCCACAGAGCACATAATCAGAAAATATTCTCATTGGTTTGAGTTTTGTCAGGGCCAGCTTTAGCGCTGGTGGCGCCTGGTGTGACAGTCTTTATTTTGGCACCCCTCCAACCCATGACCACCTCCTCAGATTCCCTCACTACCACCCGGCAAAAGTGCCCCTCATCTCTCCATAGCCCCCCTTTCACATACATTGATTTGTTTTAAAGCGCTTGCAAAGGCTGGCTTTCCTAATCCACTCAGCTATTCACATAAAATATCATTCTGTTCTTTGCAGCAGGCATAGTAACCCTCTACCCTACTTGATGGTGAGTCAAAACCGCCCTAGACAAACCCCAGATCTCCTCTCTCTCTAGCAAGTACATTAATCACAAGAGGTATCTTGACATTTTAATTTCTTCCTGAAGGCTGGACGCACAAGAAACTTTTCAGCAGCTGTTTTTGAATCACAAGTTTCGTAAATTATTGCTAAACACTGCACCGATCGCACGCCCTAAAGCCGTCCCTGAGTATTGTCATACTTCAAACTGCAAACATAACCACCTCACTCTGAAAAAAGCCCTGAACAAACACAACAGCAGCCTGACTGCTGAAAGTGTACCAGCGCAGGCACAGAGTAGAACCACGCCATGTTTTTTTACAGATGTGGCACAGTTCTGTTCTCCTCAGTTCACACAACACAGAGACTTTGCTTGCTGCTCTGCGGTGCATCAAATTTTTGTAAATCTGGGCCCAGTGATTTCTAACAATTTTGTGACAAACCATCAACTTTACTCACTGACAAAATCACAAAAATCTACAACATCTTAATGGAACACCAGCAACACAACACCACCGCTCCAAGAGGCACCAAGTTATTTTACAACAGTTTTGTTGTGATGTTTCCTGCACATCGTTGAATGAGTAACATTACATATTTCCTTTACAACTGCATATCGCGCTCTCCATTTACATCGTTCATATGTTTTCCCAGGTGTCCTTCAATGTGACCATCGGTCTAACAGCTTGTGAGGAAAAAAGCAGGCGAGTCGTCATAAAACCTGTGGGACTGAGCGATGCACTGGAGATCGAGATTGAGTCAGAATGCAGCTGCCAGTGTCAGAAGGAAGCCGAAGTGAACAGTTCCAAGTGTAACAAAGGGAAGGGCTCTTTTGAATGTGGAGTGTGTGTCTGTAATCCCGGCTACTTGGGCCCTCGCTGCGAGTGTCATGAAAGCACACTGGTGACAAACTCATGCAAAGACTCGCCAGGACTCGACTCCTGCAGTGGGCGAGGAGACTGCTACTGCGGACAGTGCGTCTGCTACCCCTCCGAGCACGGCCGCATATACGGGTCCTACTGTGAATGTGATGATTTCTCCTGTGTGAGATTTAAGGGACTTATGTGCGGAGGTATGTATTTAACATTTTCAAGTAGTGCTGTTTTCAGAAATATGTGCAGTATGGTTCAGTCGGGTTGTCAAGTATGGGAGATAAACTGACAAGTCATGTAATGCTTAATTTGTATGCATCAGAGAGATAGGGCCATATGTATGAACACATATTTCCATAAACACAAAATGGGTAAAACCCTTTGATACATGTGGCCCATAGTTATTTTAGTACGAGTACAATGGTGCAGGTATAAACCATGCAGAGAGCCCCTGAATGAAGATTGCTGTACCATTGCGGTGTGTACTCCTTCTATTGCTGGCCTTGAGAAAGCACTGAAGAAAAAAAGTAGTGGGTGGAATGCTTGAATTAATCTCAGTGCCATATCACAGTCCGTAGGTTTTGTCCACCATGCCACTCAGTGGCATATGCAAATCAGTCTTGGTCTTGCTCCAAAAGAAACCGTCCAGCCCAAAGTGCCAGGCCAGGTCCCTTCAAACCACAACACAAACGTCCCTAGATAAGTTTTGGACTTTTTGAGCCTCATCAGTAGGGGGCAGCTTGGTTCCAATGAGACAGTGAGCACTGGACCCATGTCTGAGCATACATGAGAAATGTTTCAAATGTTTCCAAGGTACACACACATTAGGAGGCTTTAAAAATAGTCAGGGCTTGTTTTCAGCCATATAACAAAGACATTTATTTTTAATCGAAAATGTTCAGGCCTCCATCCACCTTGCCCTAGAATGCTTGGTCTCTCTGGCTTGCATAAGGGTGGGTGAAGTTTCTTTTTTTCAAAATCTCTCCCAATATTTGTTAACATAGACAGGAGATTAACAAATATTGCCTGGGGTGCTTCCTGGATTCCTCCCACTTTGCCCATAATGTATGTCCAAGCCTGGGGGAGGTTAATATTTAACTACCATGAACATACCCCAGGGCGGAGTTAGTACCTCCACCTTACCCAAGGGCAGGGTTATTACATGTAAATGGTCTCCAACTTCGCTGCCTTCCCCAAGGAGACAGGGGAATCATATTTTTTTCTCTCTGCTTTGATAGGTTGGGGAATGGTCCTTGTACCATTCCACTACCTTAGCCAAGACGAAGGGTATGGCTAATCATTTTAGTGGCATATAGTATCTGCTGCACTGGCATTTTGTTGCAAAGACAAGCTTAGCATACCTAGGAGTTGCCTGTTCCTCAATGACCTGCAGCATTTTGCAAGCCACAGAGGAGTGTGGCTTCTGGCAGGTGCCCCTGAACCCTGTACATGATGGTGAACATGGCGCAGGGGCAGCTATGAGCTGGGCTGCTCATCCTTGGCCCACAATATCAACAGCCCAGGACTCACACTTATGCCCACTAATTCAGAACCTGAGTAAATCACAACACGCATACACAATGGTTCCAAGGGATTCCTTTCAGATAGATATGCTGCATATATCCAACTTATCACCATGTATAATTCAATTCAACATTACTCAACAAATGCTAACAAATATCATTCTTTTTCAAATATATCAGATAGTATTATTATATTATCAAAACATTTAAATTATTAGATATTAGTGCAGCTAGAGCAGTGATCAATAGTGATGTGTGAAAGTTATATGCGTAAGTGCACAAAAAGCAGTAGAGATGTAGAATCACTTAGTCCCCTGGCAAAGTCCTGTACAAGTTCTTTATATTTGTTTGAACTGGTTCATTAAGGACAATCCCGGTTTAATGTTGATGTTTCAACCCTATACCAACAGTGTGCAGATTTCCTCAGGACAGGTGCTATCTGCCTATGAATCTGTAATCGAGGAAAAGAGGGTCCTTCAATCAATCTATGCAGACCACCTCACAAAAGGCGAGAGTGTGGGAAGAGTCACAACATAAATATCAGTGTTCTCAGATGAATAATGTTTTAGTCAAGGCTGTGGTAGACTGAGACCACTGATATTAACTTTACATATGTTTTAGCCATTATTGACAGGATCATACAGTACAGTGTGACAACATTGGTCAATGGTCAGTTTAGACCACATTTGTTCATGGATCAACTGCATGATTTGCTGGAGAGGTATGTTGTGACCCTTCCCAACACTGTGACCTTTTGTGACATACTCTGAATCAATGGATTGAAGGTCCCTCTTTTCTTTAATTACAAGTTTATAGACAAACAGCACTTGTCCTGAAGAGACCCACACATTGTTGAAATAGGATTGTCTGTCCTTCATGCACTTATTTGAACAAAGATAAATCATTTGTACTGGACTTTGTCAATAGACTATTTGACTCTACATCCCTGGTGCTTTTTGTGCACTTATGTATACATTTTCAACTTATATCTTTTGAACACTGCACCCCCTTCAGTACTGTCTAATAATTTGAGTATTATAATGATATATGACAATCTGATGTAGTTGAAAAAGAGTGGTCTATGTGGGCATTCATTGCGTAATGTTGAATTGATTAAGCTATGGTGACAAATTGAATACGTACAGAGAACGTGCCTGAAAGGGACCCCAGTGAACCCTCACCCACCAGAGTTACCCCTTAGTGGCATGCTTCATCATCGGGTCCGATAATTCATTTTCTTGCCTTCCCTTATCTGGAGAGTTCGTTTTTTTTAGAGATGTGGGCCAGGCTCCTGTTAGGGTATGTCTTAAATCAGTACAACAATGGATATCAGACGGGAAGTCTGCACTGAATCAGCCACAACAGGAAAGAGAAGCCATGCTCTGCAAATGTTGTAACAGAGGAGGTAGCAGAGAGACTACGCTTGTTACCTATGGTATGTAGAAAAAAGTATGGTGATGGGTGAAAAAGATCACATGCAGCCCATGAACACCACGTGTTATCTATAACTTACCCATCACTTACTGTTCTTTGTGCATTGTAGGCTATCCAAAACTTGGATTCTTTGTTGCACGCTCTATTGTAAAAATTGAATGTTCACACCTTGTTTAAGCTTCCGGTAAAGGAGAAATAGAGCCCATGCTATGCATCTCTATATCATATAGACACTCATTTCATGTGTCTTATTAGAAGAACACTATGATATGTTAAGAAACATAAGAGCTTAAGAATCAGCGGCACATATTTTAGGCCCTGTACCCCTTTAATCATTTATTCTAATACAGATAACTCATGATTGTTTAAGTCTTCATATCAGCCATCTTAGTCGAACAAACGCTACACATTGTCAGCCTATCATTGAGGTTCGAGTCAGGGGCATAGCTTGGCCAGTACGTTTGGGGGGCGTCAGCTTTAGATTTTCCAACAATCATGCTAGCACATTATGTTAAAATGCATTATATGACAACCAGAAAGCATGAGAGGTGTTTAAGGGGTAGTGGAAAAGTAGATAAATGCGGATTGGTAGGAGTATTAGGTGAGAGAAAACACAATATTTTGTTAAATAACCAACATTTTTGAAGAGTTTCCAAATATAGAGAGGGAGATATTGTGCATGCTTTTTGTCTGCGGATATGTAAACATTTCTGGTGACATCCGACATACACCTCACCATACTCAACTGAAAGCAGCTGCATCCAACTACTTATCATAAAATACATTTACTGTGGGAGGGGAATGTAACACCACAAACGCCCGACTGAAGCCATGACCCTTTTTTGTGTGCATGATGAGGGCTTGTATTTGGATACGCTTTGTGACAGAACCAAGTGCCATTTTTGTGTCCGCTATGGATTTGTCCTCAGAAAAATTGTTAGTTCTCAGTGTTTGGGCATTTTGCAAGCACAATAGCACAATACTAGGACAAAAGTTAATGGTGGCCAACTTTTCATGCTGGTTTTGTTGGCACAGATTTATTTTAGGTCTGGACTAGAGACCGTTTTAGGTGCACAACCAGCCTCATGTACTCCAAAAAATTATATAATCAAGACATACATACATATTCCACCCATGACAGTATTTAACATGGGGTAACAGGTCACCCCACTTCAGTCTTTAGCTGTCTTGTACTTTGAATTGTGGCATTTCGCCAAATCATGTGCACACCCGCTTAAAAGACGTTCACTTTCAAGATGGCACTGGAGTCCATTGAAATGTCTACCTTTGCTGGTCACTAAATGTCAAAAGGCCATGTGCCACCAAATGGATCTCTAGTCGCCATTTGTAAATTGTTCATCGGGTTATTGTATTGTATTGTATTTATTTAGCGCTTTCCATACACCTTGCAAGAAGGACGTATTCTGTTGTGCTGATAGGAGCATAGTCTGCACTCCTGCATGAAAAGTTTGATGGAGAAGTTTGTTAATTATTTTGCAGGTCACGGTGACTGCGAGTGTGGTGAATGTGTATGCCACAGTGGATGGCTTAGTGAATACTGCAACTGCACCACCAACGTCGACACATGTGTCTCTGAGGACGGAGTACTGTGCAGCGGACGAGGCGAGTGCATTTGTGGGAAATGTGTCTGCACAAAACCTGGGGTTTCAGGTAACACATGTGAAAGATGCCCTACTTGTGGTGATCCCTGCACTTCCAAACGGTAATTTCCTGTTTTTCCACAATTCACAGTCACATTCTATTGCATTGAAGATGTATTAGAGGACAGATATAGGCTAATGTGTAACAGGCAGGCACTACGTTTCATTTAAAACGCTTGAGTAGAAGAAAAACCAGAAGAACGAATAATAGCGAACGATTAGAGCTCTAACCTTTATAACAAAGTGTGACTAAATGCATGCTTTCCAGAGTAACTGTCATGCTTCACGTGGTCAGTCTGTAGAATATTGTTATGTCTTATAAGCTTTCTTGTTTGACATTCAGTCCAGAGGAATGTTGTGCCTTAGAATGCTCCTAAGGGTATGATATGATTTCCTGGTTTCCGTACAAGTGTCTAAGTCAAAATGTTCCCTGCACACAATTGTGAAACATTTTTCCAGCACTGAAAGCAAGGAGACAAAGCAAAAATGCAAAGCCACAACGTGAAATATTTTCATGCTAAACAACCGGGTCTTGGGTTGCGATGTATGTGTGTATTCCTAACGTGATACACGAAGTTGCTACAATGGTTTTTGATAAAAATATGGCATTCGGTCAGTACAGTATAATTGTTGTGCAACATATAGTGTAATGCTTTCTTGAATGAACCATCATTCTCAGGTATAGTCCAATTATAATCACAGTTTTATCAACCAATAGTAGCATGTGCTACTAGTAGAGATCAAAAATAAAATACACTAACGCTAAACGCTGTAACGCTATAGCCCGCTGCCAAGGGCTGTTATGGGTGTTAAAGGCCCTCTTCCTAACTTATAAGACCGAGTTGCTGGGGAGGACTTACAAGGGCCTGTAACTACTGGTATAGAAGGAGGCAAATGGACTGTACTGCTATTAGAGCATTCCCCCAGCTGAGGGGTGTTCTGAAATCAAGAGGTACAATCAGGAAGACAAACAATGGAATGTTTAAGAAGGCAGTCTATATCAGCCATTATGGGTCCTGAGGCATTTCATTGTCTTCAGTGGAACTCACATCAGTCCCTCACGGTTGCTAGATACTGTCCCGATGATGACGGGCCCGAGTAACGGGTGAGGGTCCATATAAAGGGAGTTAGTTATTAGTCATTGTTGCCCTGCAGGTGAGACCAATAAGGGTCAGATTTAAGGAGACCCAGTGCAGCGCCACTTTTCATGCGCCCCTTAGCACCCCCCTAATGCCACCATGTGGGCGCTGTATCTAAGATAATGCGCACCATGGGGGTAGTTCGGGAACTAGAGTTTAATATTTTGACGCTAGTTTGAAGCTTTGCAGGCGTTAAAAGTGCTGAAACAATTTACGCAAAGAAATCTCTTAGATTTCTTTCCACCATTTTCAGCCCCCCAAGGGGGGAATGCCCCCTTTGCATACATTATGCATGGCACATGCATGATGTAGCGCAAAGGGCCACAAAGTGGCACAATGCAAGCAAATCTGGCACAGTGTTTTTGCCCATCTAATGCCACAATAGCGTAAAACAAATTATGCTAATGTGTCATTAGATGGAGCAAGGGGCTCTTAAATCTGTCTCTAAGTCTATTAGCTCTCGCCCCACTTACGAGTCCAAAATCGAGAGCACTGCCAAAGCATCATCAGCCTTTCACATAGATGGGCGCCATCTTCCTATGACCCCCTGAGATTCTTCTAATTTGTGCTGCTGGCACACAGATGGCCACCTTGCCTTGTCCTCTTGTTGCCTTTAACCCCTTTCCCACTCAGGACGTAACGGTTACGTCACGTAATGGGTACACCCTTGGCTGCAGCGCTGAGGTGCCAAGAACGTTACCGTTACGTCCTGGGACTGGCTCATCGCTTCCTCCATGAGCCTCTCATCCACCCCCCCAGTTCAGGGATGGAATGGGAATCGCTTCCCCTTCCACCCCAGACCCTCGCCCTCCCTTAGTGATTATATCGCATGGGGGGGCAGTAACCACTAAGCACCAGGATTTCTTTTTTTTTTTACAGATGGGGAGCGACCCCTTAGACAAGGGTCGCTCCCCTAAGGAGAAGATTTATTTTAGTGCATTTCTGCGTCCCCTTGGGGGCAGATTGGCCTATTTCTATTAGGCCTATCTGCCCTTGTGGGGGCGGGGGTAGAAATCACTTAGGCACCAGGGATAGGTGTGTGTGTGTTTTGTTTCGGATGGCAGCCCCTTGGGCAAGGGTCACTCCCCATGGGATCACATTTCTGTTGGCTAATTAGCCTACTTTTGTAAGGCCCATCTGCCCCCAAAGGGGGGCAGAAAGCCCACCAGACACCAGTGAAGAATTGTTTTCCACAAAAGAGGGTGGGGGTATAGCCATATCCCCACCCCAAATAAATGGAGACAAAGTTGTTCTGCCCGCCGGTGGGCAGATGGGCAATTACCCCCAGTCCAATCCCCGGGGGCAGAAAGCCTACTAGATGCCAGGGAATAAAAAACAAATAGTGGGGTGGTGGTTACCAACTAGTATGGGCATCGTTTGCACCCACCCCAACTGAAGGGGGTAACAGTCTGTCAGCTCTCCCCAGCACACTGAAAGATCTTATCCCAACGGCATGCAAAAGGACTTTTGATTATTTGGGTTTTGGTTTTACACATGGGCCATGAGAGCTTGTCTAACTCTCAAAATCGTCCCACTTGGAATGGTGATGGCTGCATTTTTTTTAACTTTGGGATGCTGCCATGTAAAAAAAATCTACGAGACCTAGACAAATTTGAAAGCTAAATATCTGGGTGAGTCCAGGGTGGTATGCTTCACATGCACCCCACACCATTTTCTTACCCACAATGCACTGCAAACCTCCAACTTTGCTTGAAATCACACATTTTCCCCACATTTTTGTGATGGAACCTTCCGAAATCCGCAGGAGTCCACAAAATTCCTACCATCCAGCATTGTCCCATCAATACCAATAAAAATTCTGCCCCACTTGTCAGCCTAAAAACTGTTTTTTCCAAACTGCCCTCTTGGACCTGCTCTGGTTCTCCCTCAATTTCAACATGTTTTTGGCTCTTCCCTGTCACAGACACTTGGCCCACCTACACAAGTGAGGTATCATTTTTATTGGGAGACTGAGGGGAACGTTGGGTGGTAGGAAATGTGTGCTGGTGCAGTGATCCCACATGGAAATGTAGGGAAAATTTGATTTATTAGCTACATTTGAGGTTTGCTGAGGATTCTGGATAAGAAAACACTGGGGGATCCACGCAAGTCACACCTCCCTGGACTCCTCGGGTGTATAGTTTTCAGAAATGTCTGGGCTTGGTAGGTTTCCTTAGATGGCTGCTGAGTCCAGGACATAAAAACACAGATGCCTCCTTCCCCATAAAAATAGGTCGTTTTGTATTTTATCATTTTGATGTGTCCAGGTAGTGTTTTGGGGCATTTCCTGTTGCGTGCACTAGACCTACTCACACAAGTGAGGTACCATTTTTATTGGTAGACCTGGGGGGATGCTGGGTGGAAGGAAATGGGTGGCTCCTCTCAGATTCCAGAGCTTTCTGTCACCGAAATGTGAGGAAAAAGTGTTTTTTGCCAAATTTTGAGGTTTGCAAGGGATTCTGGGTAACAGAACCTGGTGAGAGCCCCACATGTCACCCAAATCTGAATTTCCCTAGGTGTCTAGTTTTAAAAAGTGCTCAGGTTTGGTAGGTTCCCCTAGGTGCCAGCTGAGCTAGAGGCCAAAATCCACAGCTAGGCACTTTCCATAAAACACGTCAGATTTCAATTTAAAAATGTGATGTGTCCATGTTGTGTTTCCTGTCGCGGGCACTAGGCCGACCCACACAAGTGAGGTACCATTTTTATCAGGAGACTTGGGGGAATACAGAATAGCAGAACACGTGTTATTGCTCCTTGTCTTTCTCTAAATTTTTTCCTTCCAAATGTAAGACAGTGTGTAAACAAGATGTTTATTTGAGAAATGCCCTGTAATTCACATGCTAGTATGGGGAACTCAGAATTTAGAGATGTGCAAATAAGCACTGCTTCACAACACCTTATCTTGTGTACATTTTGGAAAAATAAAGGTTTCCTTGATACCTATTTTTCACTCTTTATATTTCACCAAATGAATTGCTGTATACCAGGTATACAATGAAAACCCATTTCAATGTGCAGCTCCTTTACTGGCTCTGGGTTCTTAGGTTTCTTGATGAACCTACAAGTCCTATATATCCCCGCAACCAGAAGAGTCCTGCAGACGTAACAGTATATTTAAAAAATAAATCTCCTATAAGTGGAAAAAGTTATAGAAGGAAACGTGGACAAAAATTGATCTTTTTTTACCTCAATTTCAATAGTTGTTTTTATTTGAGCTGTTACTTTCTGTAAGAAAACCTTGAAGGATCTATAAAAATGACCCCTTGCTGAATTCAGAATTGTGTCTATGATTCAGAAATGTTTAGCTGTTTGGAATCCAGCATTGATTTCACACCCATATCTGTCACTAACTGAAAGGAGGATGAAAGCACAAAAAATAGTAAAAATAGGGTATGTCTCAGTAAAATCCCAAAATTGTGATGAAAAATTGGGTTTTCTGATACAAGTCTGCCTGTTCCTGAAAGCTGCGAAGATGGTGATTTTAGAAATGCAAATCCTATGTTGATGCCATTTTCAGGGAAAAAAACAAACTTTCTTATGCAGCCCTTTTTTCCCATTTTTTTCAAAAGACTACATTTTTGCTGTATTTTGGCTAATTTATTGGTCTCCTCCAGGGGAACCGACAAATTCTGGGTACCTCTAGAGTTCCTAAGATGTTGGAAAAAAAGAACCCAAATTTGGCGTGGGTAGCTTATGAGGACAAAAAGTTATGAGGGCCTAAACCTGAACTGCCCCAAATAGCAAAAAAAAGGCCTGGCACCTGAGGAGGAAAAGGTCTGGCAGCGAAGGGGTTAATGAAGGGAAGCCAGATCAACCAAAGAAAAGTAAATAACATTGTCTGTGCATTTATAGAGTCTGTGTACAGGCAGCTAGATTATAGCAAAAAAGGGAGTGAAGCCATTTTTATCACCCAAATATTCAGATCAGAAGCTGCTCATATTTCTGCAGCACCATTACCTTACCATTGCCCTTCACGTATACCTGAGTGGGAAGGGTAGGACATAAGAATCATAAGTATAGTTTTAAAGTGGCTCATATATTTAATTCACAAAAAGATATTTGTGACCCCGTGGGATGATGCCTCCACCTTCTTCGAATCATAGTGTTTTAGGTTTGGAAGGGATTTACCCTCTTTTCTGTAAGATGAAGCATTTCAGTTCATATTCCGAACTACTTTATCAGTTGCTCTCAACAATGATTGACCTATATAAATATTTACATGCATTAGAGACCATTGTCTGACCTGTTTTCCCCTTGAGTGAAATGATTTAGAAATGCTTTAATTTTTTTTTTAATCAGAGACAAACATACATCTGCAGAGGCCTTGAGAATGAGAAAAATATTAGGTAGAATCTCTCCTGTCTTCAGTGAAAGGGCACGTTTAGGCATTTTGAATGCTTTTACGGAGTCCTTGGCTTTATATTAGGCTCCTCGGAAGAGGGTTTTGCATTTGGCCTTAGACCAGACATCCATTCCTAGGATCCCAGTGTGCTATCAAAAGTGAAGGTAGATATAACCACGATTCAGGGACAGCACAGAACGTCTTTAAAAAGGAATTTCCATGACCTCCAAATCCACTTTTATCAGATAGACTGTAGGATCTTAGGGGCACTGACCATGGCATCCTCCCAAGATGAAGCTTGAAGTATTAGCCTGAATGGAACTATCAATTTCTTATCTTAGGTCACTTTCATAATTACCTGACCTGTCTAGCAAAGAAGCAAAAATGGCCTGAACATCTTGCAGCAGAGAATGATCAATATACAATGCATATATGCCACCTTTCAGAAGGACAATAATCACAGATTTAGAATGCTTCCAGGAGGTCCCACCCTTCTCTTCCATCATCATATCAAGTAGCGGCTCTAAAGCTACAGAGATACACCCTTCCTGGTTGAGTAATGAACAATACTCCAGAACAATCGAAGAGCCTGATTCAAAGCCTTCTAAAGTGCACATCTGAGCATTGCTGTTCAGTCATGCTCTTCGCAGTTGTGCTGGAATACCCGTCGGATAGCTTTATGAAAGGGAAGACCTGTCTCTGTGGGTGGTTGGTAGCAAAAAAAACTGATTCCTGAAGAAGAGACTGACTATAGTCCTTCAATCCCGATTTCCAGTATTTTCAACTTTTGCGACATCACCGCTTCCTAAACCTCCTTAAGTATGCACTATTATGATTTTTCTGTGGTTTTTAATAAAGCAAAGGCCTTGCTTGAGTGGCTGAGAAATCAAGGTGCAGCAAAAATAAAAAAGTATTAGCACTTTGTTGTGGATTACTGCACATCATGCTACAAAATGTAGCCTATCGTCAAGACACAATGAAAGTGTTACCAACAAGGGATATCTGCCCTTGGATTCTGAGCCCTTAACCATCCCTAGTGCCATGTACATTCTTCTACCAACTGTTTTGATTTGCTTGCTGGGACTAGAAGCAGACAAGGTGGCAAAAGAACAGGGTTGGCATCATAAGAACTCTTCCTAGCGCACACATGATGACTCTATTATTCCTCTAGGCATGCCTGGTCTCTCCTGGTCTTCATCAAATTAAGAGAAAAGCTACACATGAAACTGCTTTAGCAGTGCTTAACACAGGGGCTGTTCAACTCCAATTCTCAGACATACAGTAAAGGACTGGGGAACAGACCTACTATCCAAAGCTGGTGTTCATTTAAAACTCACTTGAAGCTCCCTGACTCACCTGCATTGCCTCGTTTCACACCTTTAATGCAAACTAAAAACCAGTCAGTCTGACTATCTGTAGTTTGCTTTATCAAGTGTCACTGAAAAGGCAGGCCTCCATCTCTCAAACAGCCATGCTGCTGAAATACCAAGAAACACCAGACATACCTCAATGCACCAATTCCACAGGCCATTGGACATGTACCTCCATGTTCGTCCATCAGAGAGCATGGACATTCTGCCACACAGCAAATATGCCTGCATCACAGCGAACTGTCAGAAAATCTGGCTAAAGCATAGAACAGATATCCTTGTCAAATAGAGTGTCTTAATCAATATCTGTGACTTTGAGTGGGTGGGCAGGATAGGGGTAAAGTATCTGCAGAGCGCGGAACAGTACATACCTCACATTTCAATTTCACACAGCACAAATGGGAATTACAGGCAAAATAGGTGCTGATTGTTCTTATTATTACATGTATCTATGTTTTTTTCCCGGTAAAGTTCAAGGCGCTAGACCTTCCGAAATTTACCTGGGGAAAATTGCATGGGGTGGGTGGCAGTATTTACTCCATTATTCATAATTTTGATACCAGATATCGTTCTTGCTTGCGTAATTAAGCCATGTATACAAAATCAAAGCTCGTGGCTTAAGCCTCTGAGTAGACAGACAAAGCAAGATTTAGTAGACGTGATTTTATTTTATTTATACATCCCCTCTATCCTACAGAAAGAGGGAGTATAGATGGTTCTCTTCGGGGAGAAACACACCGTTCACACTCTGTGGGTTGTGACAAACAAGAGGCACAAATTGATAATACTTTAAATCTGGATATCAAAGCACCAATGTATATCTAAATTACATTTAGGTTCAGATGCCAACATTTGTGCTTATTTGTCCCATCCTGGCATAACAAGAGAAAGAGGTGTAATCAACTGAATATATTTCCCAGCAGACATCAGACGACAAAATCAATATTGGCAGCGTAATTAAGGTAGTTGAATGTCTAAAGTCTTCATATGCATTAGGAGGTAGGATGATTCAGCTGTTGCATATAACAATATTAAACAGGAAGCACTGCCCGACTCCTGTGGGCTAATCTAGAGATGTAGACCAGCATGTGTGTCCTGCTTCTGGCCCTTACCTTCCTAATTAACAACTAAATGTGCAGATGCTAATGGTGTTTCTCAGTTGAGGAAACAGAAGGTGCTTTGTGCATCATTTTTATTCGCAAGGGCGAGACCACATTTTATTGATAAAATGTGCTAAATTAGTGCCTTATTATGTTGTTAGGACTGTACTTCATGACGCTTTGGGGTCTCCTCATTATGACTGCATCTGTGCAATGGAATATATACTGTTCTTCAGTCTAGTTGAAGCAACAAAACTTTAGATGGACTCTTGTATGACAAGTGGGTAGTGGGTCCTTCAATGGAGATCTTACTCTGGTGACTAGTAGAGGGCTAGCTGATTAGCTGGTCAAAGTGCACATGCCGGGATATTCGGAAGTGAGGAGCTGGAGGTGCCAGATTGCATCAAAGTGCATTCTGCCAACTTTATGAACAGAGACTGTCATTGCTGGTTGGAGAAGACCATCTGTTGTTTATCCTATTGTAGAAGAGCATCTTTACTTTTTGGGTCTGTGTCACTGCACTGCACTGTTTGCACCTGGCCACTCTGAGTCAAATTAAGCTTCTGTTCCCCAGAGAGACATCCCTCTGTGTTCCCTCTTACTTTCTTCAGCTCTGCCACATGTTCATGAGTATCTTCTGTTGGCCTACATAGCCCATTGAGGATTCGTGAGTCTTGATACATCGGGTCCCAACAATAATATAGAGAAATTGCCAAAACTTGTGTTCTTATTCTCTGCATGACCTGCTATGCATTAGCTCCATCCTACCAGTAGTCTTATATTATTGGCCAGACCTTTGCTGCCCCTTCTCAAAATGTCATTAGCAACCGTGCGACCTAGGGCACTGCATCTCCACCACTTCAGGTATCCCGTTCCACCTGGTTGGGGAGTATGTGTCTCTGTATGTGTCTCTGGCATAAAATTATAAGTTCTCTTCCAGGTAGTATGTATGTGTAGGTGTGGTAACTGTGTGTCTGCAAGCATGTGCCCATGTGTCCCGTAGTGGTTCCAAAGAGACTGCACAATAGTGCTAAAGTAATTGCACTCTCTCCTTAAAACCTGGCAAAATTGGCATACATCTTATTGGCACTTTTGATGTACTTGTTAGCGCCTAGTAAATGTTACTACCTATACCCAGAGCCTGTAAAATAAATGCTACTAGTGGGCCTCAGCACTCATTGGTACACCCACCAAAGTAGCACTACAAAACATGTCTTGGCCTGCCACTATAGCCTGTAGTGCAGTTTTAAACTGCCTTTTCGGCCTGGCAAAAAAAACTCTTGCCAGGCCTTACTTTTCCTTTTTAATACTTATACATCACCCCTAAAGTAGGCCCTAATTTCTCATAGGGTAGGGTGCATGGTATTTAAAAAGTAGGACATGTGTTTAAGTTTTATATTTACTGGCAGTAAAAAACTCTTTACTTTGGTTTTCACTGTTGTGAGGTCTGTCTTTCACACAGCCTAACACTGGGTTACCCTGTTACATTTAATAAGTATTATCTTCAGATTGGGAGCAGATAAAAACTTAGGCCCTCATTACAACTTTGGTGGGTGGCAACCGCCGCCCGCCAAGCTGTAACCGCTGCGCGGCCGCCAATACGGCCGCACTCCCGTGGTGGCCATTACGACATCCCCGCTGGGCCGACGGGGATGACGGCTGCAACATGGGAGCCAGCTCCAAATGGAGCCGGTGGTGTTGCGGCGGTGCGACAGGTGCAGTTGCACCCGTCGTGCTTTTCGGAAAAGCTTCATGGGGCTGTGCCAGGGGGCCCCTCCACTGCCCATGCCTAACACATGCCTCCCCCCACCACTCCCCTTTCCGCCAGCGGTTCCTACCGCCATGAAAAGGCTGGTGGGAGGGGGACTCGTAATCCCCTCGGCAGCGCTGCAAGCAGCGCTGCCCTGGAGGATTGAATCTGCCGGGACCAACGTGGCGGAAAACCGCTGGTCCCGGTGGTACAACCGCGGCGCTTCCGCCGCGGTCGTAATACCAGAGATTGCACCGCCAGCCGGTTGGCGGTGCAACCTCCAAAACAGCCCTGGCGGTCTTTGACTGCCAGGATTGTAATGAGGGCCATGGTGTTTACACTCAAATTGATTGTCATTTAAAATTCTCTTTAGTGGTGAGGTTGGAATTTAAGTTACACTTTTGAAAATGGCACTTTTAGAGAGTTCCTATTTTCTTGTTCTAATTAACTGTGCCTTTCTACCAGTGCCCTGGATCACATGACTGTGAATGGCTCTGATGTGAAGGTTTGTGCATTGCTTTCAGACACGGAGAGAAAGGAATCCTAGATGTGAGGGGAGAGGGTCTTCCGGATAGGATGGCCCTGCCTGCAGCACACACAAGGGAGCTTGACACCAGGCCTGCCCAGATTTTTGTCACTCTAGACAGTGTGGAGCTAAGACCAGGACATGGGGAAGAACTGTCCAGAACCAGTTTTTAGGGTATGTCAAGCAGTTCCACCCCCGCAAAGGGTGGCACCCGGTAAAAAATTAGGGCTTCAAAACCACCACTCATCAGAACACTCCTGGACCTATGGAGGACTCAGAAGAAGGACTGTCCTGCTGCTGGAAGGACTGCTTTGCAGCCTGAAGAAGAATTATTGGACCTCCTTGCCTTGATCGCAGGCTATCCAGAAGGCTCCAAGTGTCAGTTGCCTGACCTCCTGTATGAGCTACAGGGACACAACAAACTTCCAGGGGCCTCCTTGATAATGCCTGCTGACCAGCACCAACTGGACCTGCTATTCCTTGCTGCTGACCTCGGCTGGAGTGAGTCCTAATCTCCAAGAGATGACCCCAGGTCCTTGTTCCTTGGCTGGCATCCGTGAGAGTTTCTCCTGAAGAAAAGGTGAACACCATGAAGTCTGGGCTCCTCGTGCCAAGAATCAACTGTCTGTGACTACAGCCATGTGAAACTCCAAGCTCTTTGCGCCAACAGTGACTGTCTGTGGGGATCAACCACCGCAAACCATTAGCTCTCCATGCTACAGCATTAACCATCTAGATCACTTGACCTGCTTTTTGCACCGAACGCCTTCTCCTCACAGCACATACAGTACTCTTCATGCCATACTTGAAAAGGCAATTCTTGAGCAGGGCTAACCTGGTCCCTGTGTACGCCCTGCGCTCCAACGCAGTTGACATTAGCTTGTGACTTTCCACCAGTCTAGCGCAACCAGATAACAGTGAGTGGCGCTTTGTGCTTCTTCATGGTATTTTCATAAAAACATTCAAATTCAGTATTTCCAGTTCTACTGATTGGATTTTTGTTGTTCTGGTATCATTGTATTTATTAAAATGTATTCAGTTTTCTAAACTGGATTGAGATTTTTCTTTTGTGGTGTTTTCACTTTTTATTACTCTTTGTCTGCTTCATAAATACTTTATCCATGGCCTTTCACTTACGTCTGACTGCTTTCTGCCTATCTACCAGAGATTAAGCACAGGTTAATGTAGTGACATTTGTACTTCAGTAAAGTGTTGAACAAGATAACATTTTAAATACAAATAAGATCTCCCTTGCCTTATGTCTCATTTCTACACCGTCATTGCTGGGCAACAGGATTGCAACAGTTCTTCCATGGGTGTTAATTCTGTATTTCCTTCTATCCAGTGAGGCCCGACTTGAACTGTGGTGTGGCATGTCTGACAGGATGCCGATCATGACATCTAAGGGACACCTCTGCTAGCGCCTCTGTTCCTCAATAATTAACTGACAAGGAGACGTGCATAGGCCGATGAACCTTTTGATTCGCATGGAGTATCCTAGCTATGATGTGACCATTGTTTCTCATTAATCAATACACATAATTCAATAACCATTAATCTAGTCATTAATCAACAATTAATAATCATCACACCATGACCTTTCAGCCATGAATAACCACAACTCAGTATGAGTTTAGTAATTTTATTTCCCTATTGGTTACAATACTAAGTCATGAATTTATTTCAAACTTTATTCAATTCAAAACAATTCTCTCATTAATTCATTAGTAAACGCCAAAAGCATAACCTAGTCAAAATTTGCATCAGGATGTATTCTATAGCATTAGCGTAAATCATCAATAGAATCAAAGGCAAATGTGTCAACATAAGTAGCAGAGTTCATCAAATCAGTTTGTCAATCATTTGTCTTCAAAATTCTGCCAGAGTCACAGAGTTGGATACCTCACCTAACCAAGATTAGCATCTGCATGTTGGATGTCATGCAAAAACAGTTTAGAACATGAATTTGGAACACATCTAGCTAAGAGAAAAACCATTAGACAGCGCAGTACGTACCTAGAAACTAAAGGCACAAAAGGTAATTCAGTCACATTGTCATATCTACCTATGCTCGGTATGGATCAGCAACAAAGTCAGTCTTCGTCTTCAGGTCATCAGACGATCAGCATCGCATCAGGCTCTCAAGAGCATGAGCCCAATGACAGAAACTCGAATCTTCTTCGATCTTGCAGTCTCTCCCCTAACATTTGTACCTAAGATCTCTCTCCATCTCTCCTTTGTCACAACATTATATTAAAATCACCCAGACCATCCTCAAATTCCTAATTGGTCAATTAATCACACGATTTTACTCTAACCAATAATTTTGGTAACTCAAATATATGAATTCTAATATTACACAGTTCTCAGGTTGTTGATTGGTTCACTGTAAGATGTCCTCATCATCTGGCTCGTTGCATCTTCTTCTCCAATCAGTGTCTTCATTGTTCGAGTCCCAAGAAAGTACACTCAGGACACTTTACACACTATTTGCTACATTTCTAGTTTCATCATCTCCTGTCCGTCGGTTCATGCAAAGGTTTCAGCTAAGCAAATTTTATTAAACAATGAGCAGTTCACGGTTAGTTCAGCTCGTCAGCATTTTCTTTGCACATTAGGAATACAGCTTCTGCACGAGGCCTGGCAAAACTAGGCCAAGACTTTAATCAAGTTAAGCCTACAAGAACACTGCTCCTTTGATATAATTTGTTAATCTTGGTGATCGCTCTCCGGGGTCACAATTTCAAACGTGCACATTATTTTTCTACGTTAATCATTTTACTTCATAATTTATTACAACATTCAATAATACATTTCTACCTAAAATATTTGCATTAACACTTCCGTTTTCTGTTCTCTATGCCCTGGTTCTCTAAACCTGTCAGCAGTGGTGGCTGCTTCCTTTAGAACGTGGGGCGCATAATTACTTTCAATCCCTTAAAAATTAAAAACAAACGTACCCCTCTTGAAGATCTTCTGCATCACATATTCAGCTGCTTACACACCCAAAGTTCCTCCTGCCTCGCGCTGCTTGCTGAACAAAAGCATCAAACCAATCCAAGTATTGCTCTCCTGCTGCTTACAATGCTAAACAGCATAACAGCAGTGCTAGGATTGGCTGGAGCAGACAAACACATCGCTCCATTGGTCACCTACAGCACTGTGCTTCTGCTTTTCAGCTGACTTTCAGCTGTTGATTGAATAAGCCTGAACTGAACATGTGAGGCTGGCCAGAGTGAAAACACTGGCCAATCTGACATGCACAGTTCAGTTAACCCAGTCTGAACTGCTGCTGGGATGCCTGGAGAGAAAGCTCTGTCATGGTCCCGCCCCCTAAAAATGGTGAGAGTGGAAAGTGTGAGAGAGAAAATGTGTACTGTGTGTGTGTGTGTAGTGGGTCGCACTGGAGCGGTCAGGGGTCACCGCACCTGCGCTCCTATGGATGAACCTTCCATACCTGTCAGGCACAAACTCCTATCATATAGGAAGCACTGCCACACTGCCTAACAATTTCAATGATTTATTGCAAAAAATCATTAGTTGATCATTGGGTACTTTACCCTAAAAAACGAGTAGTGTGTTCCTGTTACTAAAAAGTCACCACAGCAATTTAAAATCTAGACCACAACAGAGTACAACCAGTGGCGGCTGGTACCCTAACCATTTGGTGGGGAAACCCAACAAAATATTTAGGGTACCAATTGCATCCGAGAGGAAGGGAAAATTACAAATAAAAATATACTTACCTCCTCTGGCTTGGCTCCTCCAGTCCTCATGCAGTCCCTCAGCACTCTGAGTGCAGCAATTGGAGTCTCCTCACCAATCTAGATGCTGCTCTCATGTTGCTGATAATGTTAGCAGCATGAGAGCAACACCAGGATTGGCTGAAACGAGCTGCCTCGATGCTCCGGCAGGCACTGGGGCATGTGCCTGCTCGCCACTCATCTGTCTCAGACAGTTGAGTGGAGCGGTTTACACTGCGCATGTCAGGCTGGCGGTAGGAAGACGGACGGACAAAATAACATGTGCAGTGTAAACTGATGGAGTGAGCATCACTCCCCTGCTGCCAGTCAGCAGCAGTGCCCCCCACCGCAAACATGGCTTGGCTAGGGGAAGGGAAAAATTTAATTGTAATAAATGTATTTTATTACCATTTTATTTTTCACCTTTTTGGCAGCGCTGGCAGCAGGGGGCGATGCTCCTATGTCCCAAGGGAGTGGCCACAGCTGAGTACAACATTATAGCTTTATGTTTAATGTATACTACAGGCCTGATTACGATCTTGACGGGTGGCATAGTCTGTCACACACGTGACAGATATGTCACCCGCCACATTACAATCTCCATAGGACATAATGAAATCGTAATACGGCGGACAGGATGTCTGTCACGTTTGTGACAGAGTAACTCCGTCCGCCAAGATCATAATCAGGCCCTGTGTTCATAAAAACATCACTTTCACCTGTTATCTGCAATTTAATAATACACTACAAGACGCTGAGTAATATGTTGTGCTAATCACCAATGACTCTTTAATATATAGTGGACTTTTCGGTTGGACAGTTGCAAATGGTTTCTATTTTTTTGGATAGGATTTCTTTCTTTGAGGACATTGAACAATATGTCTTCAAAGGAAGCAGAAGGGAAATTCTATTGAGTAAATACATACTCACCCAAACAAACAGTCCCTTTTAAACACAAATAACCGTCCCCGTGCGTAATTAGAACAATCTAGAATGTTATCTAGCGCAGTAGATATAATCCAGCAATTTAGATCCACTAAAGACCATATGTAATACCAGAAATTCCCACGAGTGAAAATGTATTTTCTAGCACTTTTAACGAAGGAAAACAATGACGACTTAACACATGACTACTGAAAAGACAATGTTTTACTTTACACGAGAATCATCTCTGGCTGCAAGGCAGTGCTTGGTCTTTCAAAATGGAACCCGTGTGTGAGTAAGCGGCATCCGCTCCTCAGACACGCGTGAATAATGCGTCCTGGGGCGGTGTCTCACCTCTGACAATAGCTACGTGACTAAAGAGTGGGCAGGGATTATTGAATCATTGCACTTGAGCTGTACTTTTATTTCTTTTCTTTTCTGAGCCAGTACCTATCACATTTCTGCTAAAGCACGTCTTGTTGTTTGGCACCGTAAAACGGAGCACAAGATCGACCTTTGTAATGTCGCAGCATGACGGACTGGGATTGATGGGCTGTTGTGTTATTATTTTCCACAGGAGCTGCATAGAGTGCCATCTGTCTTCCACTGACGAGCAGTCACCTGGGGAATGCGCAGAAAAATGTAAACTAGTCGACGCCACTGTCAGCACAAACCAAGGTTTTTATATTCATTTTCACTTATATGGTTTCCTTGGCGTGTCTTCCATTTATTGTAAGTGAAAGTGAGACGATATCGCAGAAATGCGGGTGTTTGTGAACTCAGCGCCAAAATCCGCATTATTCCCCATTACTGGTGTTACCTATCATACTCAAAATTATTCCTACCTTGTGATGTCGAATTTCATCCGATGCGACAAATATCGGTCCAAACACTGAGCCACTCGTAATAAGGGCCTTAAAGAGGACAGTCTCGGCTGTCTTCTCGTTAAGTCTGTGGTGTTTACATAGTGCGTACTTTATTAAATAAATGCATTAGTGTCGGGGCCCAGAGTTCTGCCCGCGTCGCCCAATGACACTATAGCCGAGGCTGCATAGTTTTGATTCCACTGTATGCCTGCCTCTTTCTTCAACTGCCCTAACATTCTTGGTTATTCCATTCATGCGTTAGTTTTCATCACTGTTTGAATGATGAGATGCTATACAAAGAACAGTATTGTGTACTTGGGGACTCTATGAAGTCACCTTGAAGCAGGGTGTGACGAGTGGGGTAAGGATAGCTAACGCAGTTTTGCGTCAAAAAAATTAGCGCCGGCTAACGCCATTCTGAAGCGCCATGCGGGCGCCGTATTTATTGAATGACGTTAGCCGGCGTTAGCCGCCGGCGCCGTCTGGTGTGCGTTAAAAAAAAACAACGTACACCAGGCAGTGCCGGCGTAGGGGGATATGGGGCTTGGGCGTCAAGAAATGGGGCAAGTCAGGTTGAGGCAATTTTTTCGCCTCAACCCGATTTGCGCCATTTTTTTTCACTCCCAACCCCCATAGAAATGACTCCTGTCTTAGCAAAGACAGGAGTCATGCCCCCTTGCCCAATGGCCATGCCCAGGGGACTTCTGTCCCCTGGGCATGGTCATTGGGCATAGTGGCATGTAGGGGGGCACAAGTCAGGCCCCCCTATGCCACAATTTTTTTTTTAAAAAAAGACTTACCTGAACTTACCTTAATGTCCCTGGGATGGGTCCCTCCAGCCTTGGGTGTCCTCCTGGGGTGGGCAAGGGTGACAGGGGGTGTCCCTGGGGGCATGGGAGGGCACCTCTGGGCTCCTTCAGAGCCCACAGGTCCCTTAACGCCTGCCTTTTGCAGGCGCAAAAAAAACGGCGCAAAAGTGGGCGTACGTAATTTTTTTTGACCCGCCCACTCCCGGGCGTGAATTTTGCCCGGGAGTATATTTCCGACGCACATGCCTCGGAGTCGATTTTTTAGACGGGAACGCCTACCTTGCATATAATTAACGCAAAGTAGGTGTCCACGCTAAAAAATGACGCTAACTCCATGGACTTTGGCGCTAGATGCGTCTAACGCCAAAGTATAAATATGGAGTTAGTTTTGCGTCGAAATTGCGTAAAAAAAAACGACGCAATTCCGGCGCAAACGGAGTATAAATATGCCCCACAATTTTGTACGTTTGCGCCTCTTTTGAGTTAAAAAATGGCGCAAATGCGATGCTAAAAAAGTATAAATATGGGGGTAAGTGTTATGAACTGAGAGGTTGAAAGCTGTAGCTTGTGCACGTTCCATCGCTCTACTGCCCAGCAATAGAAAAAGAGTGCCTTCCAGTATTCAGCAAAAAGGATATTTAAGAAGAAACATATTTACACATTTCTAAAACAAAGGTTTGAATGTCAGGATACCTAGGGTTCTGAACTATTTCCCATTTCTTCCAAAAAAGCATACGACTACAAAGAAGGATGGTACTGTAGCCCAACTCCAAACAACAGAAGAGCTGTCAAACAATGAACATTTGGGGCCAGATGTAGGAAAGGATTTGCAACTCGCAAACGGCAAAAACTGCCGTTTGCGAGTTGCAAATCGCATTTTCCTATGCAGAAATGCATTCTGCGAGTCGGACCGACTCGCAAAAGGCATTTCAGAATCGCAAATAGGAAGGGGTGATCCCTTCCTATTTGCGATTCCTAGTGGTATGCAATACCATTTGCGACCGCATATGCGGTCGCAAATGGTGTTGCAGTTACCATCCACTTCAAGTGGATGGTAACCCACTCGCAAATTGGAAGGGGTCCCCATGGGACCCCTTCCAGTTTGTGACTGGTCCCAAAAACATTTTTTCAGGGCAGGGAGTGGTCCAAGGGACCACTCCCTGCCCTGAAAAAATACCGAAACTAAAGGTTTCGTTTTTTTTTTTAAGTGCAGCTCGTTTTCCTTTAAGGAAAACGGGCTACACTTAAAAAAAAAAACTGCTTTATTTAAAGCAGTCACGAACACGGAGGTCTGCTGACTACAGCAGGCCTCCATGTTTGCGAGTGCCCATAGTCGGTATGGGGCTGCAATTTGCGACCCACCTCATGTATATTCATGAGGTGGGTCATTGCGACCCCATACCGACTCGCAGACGGTGTCTGAGACACCGTTCTGCATAACATTTTGCGAGTTGCAAATAGCGAGTCGCTATGACTCGCTATTTACAACTCGCAAAATGTTTCTTTGCTACATCTGGCCCTTGGTCTTTTCTTCTCACCTCCCCCCTTGCCATCATACAAATAGTGTGTGTCAATATGAGTATGCCTGTAAGCAGCTGACTAAAAAGTAAACAAATTAATATATTTGCTCAATGTACAGAAAGCACAAGATATCATTTTAATAATTGAAATGTGCCTCAATATCAGCTGGTTACCTGTCCACTAGATCTCAAAGTGCGTTTATGTCACAATTTCTGTTTGTGTAGTAGGACAAGAAGGGACGGGTGTATATGAGCATCTCTAAAGTTCACACAGACCTGCATCCTTTCTGCTTAGCGATGTGACTTGCTAACCCCAAACTACACATTACCTCCTTCTACTGTGAGGCCCCTGCACCAAGTGACTGACCAGGGTAGCAGTAGTGAAATCACACATCCTCTGACCCTCCATTACTTCAAATTTGTAACTCCTTGTCCCACCTTTAGTTCTTAAAATGTCTCCTATTTGCTTGCAGGCATGAGAGGAGCATGGTTCGAACACTTCATATAGTAATCAGGGATGTATTACTTAATTTCTGTTACTGCATCGGCTTCATAACTTTGAGACCAGAAACTGAATCTAGTGATTTTATGTAACAAACAAAAAGTGTATAACAGATACATCATGGTATCCAAATCAAATTTCTTCAGACCAGAAATTGCCACATCTAAAAATTAATTAAGAAGCCCTTTTGACAAACAAAAATGTAACCAGTCCACAAGCTGCTCCAGTTATCCCAAACACAAAATAAAATGACAAAATAAAAATGATCGAGCTTTGTATTAAAAGTACAACTTACACTCTGCCAATAAAAACTAGCCTGCAAACCACCAAAAACATAGGCACCCTTCAAGTAAATAACTCACTTTGAAGGTTCTAAACACAGTCACCCGCCTCAAACCATCTGTAGGAAGCTGGCCGCGTGTATGGTGTTATCACCCTTTACCAGGCCAGGTATCCCCTATTGGTGAAGTGGAGACAGTGTCTAGGAAGCCAGGGCTCTCTAAGCCGTAGCTGTGGATGAGCAACCAAGACTTATCTAGGAGACATGCCAAGCTCATGCAATACAACTATAGCCACACAGCACTTATAAACATGAAAGAACCACACAGTGTTACAAAAATAAAGGTAGTAACACAAACACTAAAATACTGTGTAGGCAATCCCCCAACAGGAGGTAAGTAAACACATTAGAAATCAGTAAATAGCAAAGAAAGCAATAGGCATTTTGCAATAGCAAATAGTGAGGGGACCAAACCATATACTAAGAAAGTGGAATGTGAAAGGCAGTCCCGCACCCAAGGATGTGAAATCAGGAGAAGATAGCTGGAGGAACTAGGGACCCCAAAAAGGTAAGTACCAGGTGCTCCCCAGCGACCAGGAGAGGAGAGATAAGTACCTGGTTTTCTCCAAACCCAACAGGAAGACTTTGGAAAATGATTGTGCAAGACCCAACCAAGACTGGAAGCACCCAAATGTGGATCCTGACAGAAGAGGACCTGCAAAGAAGGGGACCAAGTCCAGTTCGAGATAGAGTGTCCAGTTGTGGTAGGAGCCACTACCCACCCTTGTGTGGAAGCAGGACCAGGTATACGATTGATGAAGAAGGTCAGCAGTGCAGCACAGGAGCCGAAGAGGAGTCCCAGAAGTGATGCAAGTAATGTCCCATGTCGGCTGTCGAGATGCAGTCAGTCAGTGATGCTGGAAAACCACCAATAAGCCTTGGCAAATGCAAGAGATGGAGACTTGACCTAAGGAGGGGAGTCTGGGGTGACCCTCAGCAGTTGGGAGAGTCACAAGAAGAGGAGACTACCCCCACAGGCAACCCACCGGCAGCAGGCACAGGAGTCACAGTGAGACCCACTCAGCACACCTCAAGAAGTGTCCCACGTCGCTGGAGCAACAGACTGGAGACTGTGCATTGCAGGAAGAAGTGCAGGAGGCCAGAGAAACACGGAGCCTGAAGACCCCTTGGGGCAGGAGCAATCAAGCCTTGGTAGCTGCAAGAGTCGCAGTGCACAGGGGTACACTCCTGCAAGCAGAGGCAAGGGCTTACCATCTCCCAAGTTCGACCACTGGTAGAGAGGACCAAGTGGACCACTCAAGACCACCACCTGTGATGCAGGGTCCACACAGTTCCAGAGGAGAGCAGATCCACACAGCCAATCATCATTGCAGTTGGTGCCAGCAGATGCAGGGGAGTGACTCCTTCAATCCAAGGGAGATTCCTTCTTGCTTCTTGTGCAGACTGAAGACTCGCCACCCTCAGAGGATGCACAGCTGGGGGAAATGTTGCAGTTGCTGGAAGGAGCCAGAGAAAAAATGTTGCAGGACTGAGTCTTCACTGAAGTTGCAGTTTGTTGGTTCCTGAAGAGTCCAAAAGCAGTTCCAGTGGCCAGAAGATGAAACAAAAGATGCAGAGGAGTCCTGGTGGAATCTTGTATGTCAAATCTGAGGTTGACGTGGCCACCTGGAGGAGCTCTAGGCACCACCCCTGGGGTGGTGATGGACAGAGAAGTAGTCACACATCTTTCCTTTGTCCAGATTCATGCCAGAACAGGGACCAGGGGTCCATCCACTGCTGCAAACCGTTTTATGCAAGGGCACCAAATGTTCCCTTCAAAGCACACCATTGGCTTGGGGAGGCTACCCCTCTCAAGCCATGTCACACCTATTTACATGGGGAGAGGGTGTTGCCTCCCTCTCCCACAGGAAATCATTTGTTCTGCCTTCCCCTGCTTGAGCTGGTCATGCAGCAGGAGGGCATAAACCCATCTGGAGGGTGGCAGCAGCGTGGCTGCTTGCAAAACCCTAGAAGACTGGTAGGAGCAATACTGAGGGGTGTTCTAAGGAGCCCCCAGAGTGCATGCAATCATACAACCAATACTGGCAACAGTATTGGGGTATGATTCCGACATGTTTGATACCAAACATGCCCAGGTCCGGAGTTACCATTATGTAGCTGGACGCAGGTAGTGACCTGTCCCCAGTACACAGGTGAAATGGCTTCCTCACATTTGCAAAATCCAGTGTAATGGAGCTAGAGTTCGTAGGGGCTCCTCTGCTCATGCAGGGGTGCCCTCACACACAGGTGGGCTAGGAGGGCCTACCATAGGGGTGACTTACAGTGAGCTGGTGCAGTACCTGTAGTGAAAGGGTGCATGCACCTTTTCATGCAGACTGCAATGGCAGACCTGCAGACACATTTTGCATGGGCTCTCATGGGTAGCACAATACATGCTGCAGCCCATGGGGAACCCCTGGTGCCACAATGCTCTGGGTACCTAAGTAAAAAATATACTAGGGACTTATATGGGTGCACCAGTATGCCAATTGTGGGGGTGTGCAATGTCCTAGACAACCACATTTAGAGGGAGAGAGCACAGTCACTGGGGCCCTGGTTAGCAGGATCCCAATGAACACAGCCAAAGCACACTGACAGCAGGCAGAAAGTGGGGGTAACCATGCCAAAAAAGAGGGTACTTTCCTACATCAGCTAATTCCTTCCCTGAAAAAATATTCAACAACATAATGATATCTTTCTCCCTGTTTATGACGAAGGTGGAGGATGACTCACTTTCACAAGGAATAGCCCCTAGCAGCATTGAAATACAACAGATCACCCTTCATTTTAAACAGTCAGACACCGACCCAGAGGATGTGAACAACTTCTGACCAAGATCTAACCTTCCTTTGTGGTGAAAGTTCTAGAAAGTTGCATGAAGAAACAGCCGAAAGACTTCATAGAAGAAAATAACCTTCTTGATCCCCAACAATCAGGATTCAGAACTAGCTGTGGCATGGAATTAGCAATGCTGCACGTATTCGATGGTCCACCCAGCATTTTAGATAACAGCAAATCCTGCCTTCTAGTTATTTTAGACTCAGCAGCCTTTGACAGAATTAATCATGCTTCTCTGTTAAATCTCCTAAAAGAACAAATGAGACTAGAGGACATACTTCCAAATTGATTTGAATCATACCTTAATAACTGTTCATGACAAATATAAGTAACAAATGCATCTAAAGTCCCACTCCCCTCGAACAAGAAGACCCAAAAGGCTCCATCCTCCTGCCTACACTTTTCAACTCATACGTGGCACCCCTAACACTTTAGTAACTCATACATGGAACCCTTAACACTTTCCTAAATCAAATATTTCATTTCACTTATATGCCTTTGACACATTGTCAGAAGACATAACTGTGCTTAAATAGACAATGAGAGAGCTACAAATCTGGATTACACTACATCATCTTAATCCCCAGAAAACCGAGTTCCTTCTGATCTCTGCTCATAACAAGTAGCATCCTATATAAACATGGGTATATTCAGCAAACATTTTTGACTGCAGACCAGTCATTATTGAAAAAACAAAATCACTAGGCTTCACTCTAGATAAGGACCAACATTTTTATGCTCACATTAATGCTTCAACAAGTAGCGCACAGCACCAAGTCAGACTTCCCTGAAAAATCAAAACCCTTAGTCCAAATCAGTGATTTCAGGATTATAGCACAATCGCTGGTCCTCTCAAGACTCAAGTATGAAAGCGGCCTTCTGAATTGAATACTCTGAAATTCAACTAACCCCTCAATTGTGAAGCCCACTTGGCAACCAGTTCCAGAAGGTAGTACTACATCCCCCAAACTGATTATTCTTGATTGGCTGTCCATGGAAGTCAGACAGAGGTCAATTTAAATGAGCTTATATTACCCACAAGGCTCCGACCAGGCAACACCAAAGTACATTGCCCATAAACTCATTATCTCAGATGGATCTCACAAGCTCAAAGTGCAGAATCTGTCTGACTTAAAACTCTTCTTTTGAAAAAGTCCCACACTCAGGGGCATATTTACAAGCTCCTAGCACCACCTTGTGCTGCCCTAGCATATTTTTTTATTTTTATGCTAAGGCAGCACTATGGACGCCTTTCTCCCACGTCTTATTTGTAAAGTGGCACCATGTCTGCATTGTGCCACTTAGTAAACCCTTGAGCCACATTATTCCTGTGCCAGGCATAATGTATGCAAGAGAGGGGCAGTCTGACACAGGGAGGCCCAAAAAATTGGTGCTGTGAAATTTGCAACATTTCACTGCGCCATTTTTTCTATCATTTTTAACGCCTGCTCAGAGCAGGTGTTAAAATGATGCATCCATTTTAATCAGTAGGCCTCCCTGTGCTTTGCTGCACTGGCATTAAGCTTTTTGAGCCTAGTGCAGCAAAGCGCCAAATAGCATAAACATTTTTGACGCTGTTGTCCTAAAGACCTCTATGGTGTGCCGTATTGTAAATATGGCACAACCATGGTGTCGGCAGGTGGGACAGAGGGGACGCAAGAAAAGTAGTGCATCGGGACCAATGTGCCACTTTCTTGTAAATATGACCCCCTGTCTATCTCAGGCAGTGCTCATAAGGTTCAGAACTCTATCCCATCAGCTTCAAAAACAAACTCCTTGTACTCCATCTTCAAGAAAGAATTTAACACCCAATTCTTCAATCGCCACATGCAATCATGATCTGACTGTACTCTGCATGTATTTGGGGTGTAGACTACAGTAGCCAGGCAATATGTATGATGAAAAAGTTGCTTTAATGAGCCTCATTTCTTTTGTTAAGATAACAATGTAACTCCGGTTCTTACTATGAGGTGCCGTTTCATTTATTCACCCCATTCGGATCCTAGATATAAAGAGGACCAACCAGTATACAGATGAATATTTAACCCCTCCCGCTGTTAATCACTTGTAACGTGCATTTTATAACGTTTCCTCTCTTGATTCTCTGTATGTCATTAACTAAGTTATGGAAATCACACTTCTACCTTGGTGGGTCTGATTTGAATTATATACAACTGCAGGTAAATAAATAATAAGTACCAACGGTATAAAGGGCAATGCCAGGGGCACCAATGGACAGGCCCTCGTTTACCTCCCAACTGATGTCCATATGTGCTGCATCTGTGTTCAAGATTCATAGCATTATCCAGAGTTTTTAAAATGGAAAATATTGCACTAAGGAAAATGACAGATAAGTTTGAAAAGTACAGTGAAAATGTATGGTTTATCAAGAAGTATTTTCCTTAGTAATATGAAAGTGCAAGACACATCTCTACAGCAGGTGTAAGGAATCCAAGATGCACGCTTACAGTGCATAAAATACCCCATGCTCTACTGAGAAGTGCCACAACCTCTAGCTGAATCGAGCTCTTTGCTGCTACCATGTCTGACTTCCTGATTCCTTAGATTTGTGATCTTTACGTTATAGAGGTATCTGGTTCTGCTCCCATACTGCCTCCTATTGTGTTGCATGGTCATGACACCCTCCCTCCCCCACATCATGCTTTATGGTGTGGTTCACTTTTAATTGTTATGCTATATTATGTCATGTTATGGTATGTTAATAAAGCCTATTATAGCACATGTTCGGCAACGTTTCTTGGCACTGAAAATGAATCTTTGATTGAAAGTGTGAGGCATGCAGCCAAGATACCGTTGGGATCAACATAAGCACGTCTGTTTAAAAAGCCACGATTTAAGACATTTTCTGAAAGCTTGAACTCAGTTTCAGCACGAAGCTGGTCTGGAGGGAAGTTCCACAGTAAAGGTGCCTGCACATTAAAACTATGGCCCAGATTTAAGAGGGCCTAGCGCCATTCCATCACCACATTAGTGTCTTTTTTTATGCTAATGAGGAGTTGGAAAGCCAAAAACGCCTCTCCATATTTACAAAGTGGCGCAATGCTTGCATTGCACCACTTTGTATCCCCTTGTGCCACATTATGCCTGTGCCAGTCATGATGTATGCAAGGGAGGCGTTCCGGCGCTAAAGGGGCTGAAAAAATGGCATCATTGCTATCAGCACTTTTAATGCCTGTTAAGAGCAGGTGTTAAAGGGAGGCTCCTGATGTTTTCAATGAGCCTCTGGGTGCTTATACACTAATCCTGCAAAGCGCCAGACTAGCGTAAAAAATTATGATGCTAGTACCCCCGACTACCGCCATCTTGCGCCATATTTTAAATACAGTGCTCACATGGTGGTGTTAAGGGGGGGCGCTAAGGAGTGCAAGAAAAGTTGTGCTGCTCTAGGTGCAGCGCCAATTTTCATAAATCTGCCCCTTTGTCTTCCTGTTCTTTCCTTTGCATACCTTGACATCAGATAGTTTATTAAGAATGAGAGCAGAGCAAGAGAAGATTAATATTGTGAAATGCTCTTGGCTACAGATGAATGTGACATATCAAACAATGCCTTAAGAGTTAATTAACATGTATAAAATAAAACCATTTGCTTCAACATAAAAACAAATGTTTTATGGTTTATATTTCTCATGCTGTATTTAATTAGCCTTGATAGCTTGGTGGGGATGTTTTCTGCTAACCCTCCTTACTTTCTGGCTCTCTGGGTTTTTGTTCCTTGTATTGTGGAGGTGCCTGACTCAACTCCTATATTGCCCCCTGTTCTGGTGCATTGTCGTTTCACCTCTCACATATTAGCCTTAGTGTGGTTTACTTTTAATTATTTTAATGGGTTTACATTTCTCGCATTTTCTTTAAATAGTATGGTTCCCAACTTCCCAACTAAGGTACCCCACCACTTGGCTGCTTTGTTCCTTTCTTATGGCATCTGTTTTGCTCACCGCAATGCACGTTTAGTGCACCCTATAGTCTATACACTAGGCACGCCTCTTTCTGCATTACAGTTTATTTCAATGACACTGCTGTTCTAATCCACCAGCAGTGCAGCAAAGGCATGCCTAAGGCAAGCCTACATGCCCTGTCTGCGCATGTACCATGTCCAACACTTGAACCCCTGCCCTAGGACAGGCCCCTATTATAATCAGCATGAAATATGCACTGCTCATGCTTTAAAAACAAGGTACGCTCTATACTTGTTCCAGATGATTCTGAAGCATCTCCACCAGATTCAGCCCCTCTAAATGTCATTCATTTAATGGCAATAATAGGTCTATTAGCGCCACTTTAAACTGCTTTCTTTTAAATACTGGATCCGTCCCTAAACATCATCTGAATATATTTCCATGTATTTTTATTTACCTGATGAATTATTTCTCACAGAAAATTGGCTGAATATAATTCTGGGCCAGACATCACTGCTGCCACACCTCAGGTCTACTCTATTCCTATGAGGCACCCACCCCAAAGAACAAGTGGAGGGTTAGCAATTATATCCCTCAAACATTTGCTGCACCCTGACCAAAGCCAAGTCACATATGGAACACTTTCTCCCTGACAATCAGTCGCACTTTCTCCATTTCAGGTTCTCTAAATGATTATTCACATTCCATTAGATTCAACTTCGCAAAAATAAATCTTCTGGACCATGCGTCCCCATACCTTCTCAAGAATTTCAACTTTACATCCTTGGAAACTGGAATTTCCACCTTAAAAACATTTCATACCCTGATTATCAATCTCTTTTTTACAAGCTTCACTCTCTTGGTGTTCCGCTTACCTCTCTTAGTTGTTATTTGATTCTTCCCGTGATCCTATTACTTGGACTGAAAAATATGTGATCCATTGTGTTATCTTCATCCTAGCTACCAGTCTTTCCACTCTTCTGTGCAGCACCCCTCAGGCAATCTGTAATGGAAGTAGGATAAACACTTAAAGTCAACTTAAATTCCTAGATCTCTTCCACTTGTGATTTATTAGGCCGTTTGAAAGAACATAAGTCCCATCACAAATCTCCTTCCTTCTCTTGATACAATAATGATCTTGTTAAGGCTAAGCTCCACCATAAACACCTTGAGAAAAATGAAATAAAAACTATGATTTATCTAAAACAGAGTACAGAGCACCTTTTACAGACTACCATTTTGGATGCACACAGCCTGGATTTCTTACTAAAGTACTGCTATTGAATCCTCCACAAATTCTCCTTTGAAATATTTTCCATCTTCAAGACTTACTCCACCCTACAGTGGGCACCAAAACCCTGTCTCTGGAACTATGCTCCAGTCTCTCCAAAAGGTTCAAGAATACAACGTCCACAATTTGTGCTGTTTTTCCAATTATATCTTCACCATCATAATATTTTTAGTTTCTCTTCTGCAGTAGTGATGGGTCCTCCTTGACAGAATTTGCATCCCTTTTCAATGCAGATATAGGGTGTTGTCTCAGTTGTGTTAAGTTGGGCACCTTTGAATCAGTGTTCACCTCAGCTTTTCATCTAAGGCTTGGATGTCATCTGCCTTATTCTCATGGCGATCAGTAATCTCTCCTTGAAATTGGACACCATTCCCAAAATCTGGCAGCATTCAGTAGTCATGCCTTTCTTTCAAAAACCCTATGGCAGACCATACCATTCTAAACAATTTCCATCCAATTTCTCTCCTACTTCTGCTTGCCAATTTTGTGGAGAAACAAACAGCTGGTCAGGTTTTTGTCCAAAGCACAGCACGGAATCTGCTCCCATTCCAGTTAATGAGGATTTTTAGACACATTCTGGATCAGGGCAGTTTTGCTACTCTAATCCTACTAGACCCTTTTGCAACTTTTGATGCTGTCTCATATACCATTCTCATTTTGTATCTTCATAGCAAGGGCACCTGCAACACGGTCCTTAGATAGTTCTATTCTGTTCTTGCTAATAGATTCCATTCAGCCACTCTGGTGCTCACAGGGCTCTTCTCTAAGACTTACCCTGTTCAATGTATATATCACCCATTGCTTCCTTAGTCCATTATTTTGGTTTCTGTAGGAAAATGACTCATTTAGCATGATCATCACCATTTGTTTGGACTGAAGCTGCTGGTTCTATTACATTGGGCACTGGATATCTGCTAACCAGACCAAACATACAGTGCATGTGCTCTGACCCCTAAAACATGTTGAAATTAGCTACACTTCTAATTGGCATATTTAAGTTACCTATACGTCCCTTGTATATGATACAAAGTGTACCAGGGCCTGCAACCCAAGTGGACTGCAGAACATATTGTGCTACCACTAGAATTAAAGTGAAACCATTACTGCAAGCCTACCACTGTAGCCTGTCTGTGCAGTTTTAAAAGTGCAAATTTGTCCTGCCGAAGTAGCCCCTTTTGACAGGGCTAAACCCTGCTTTTAAATATTAATAAGCTACTCCTACGAAGTCCTTTATTGGCCATGGCTCTTTGTATTTTAAAGTAGGACATGTAAAAGCTCAATGTTAAACATGCCCTTACAGTGACTAGGTCCTACGACACATTTTAGCTGTAACAGGGTTAGCTGCTCCATAGGAAAGCATTGTTATATATCATTAAAATTAATAGTGTAATCTTAACTCAGGAACCAGCTACATAGCTAATTCCTGGAGCTTTTACAATATTTATTACCAGCTCAATCCATTGGTAGAGTTAAATTTGTAACAAATATTTTGCAAAAGGTATTTTTTAAAAGTCACCTTTTGCCTGCCTAAATCCTCCAGAAGACCATTTCATTTGTATGAGCTTCCAACTGTTACCCAGGATCTGAATAGCTCATTTGATGAGGTATAAACATGGGTGTGGAGAGGTGTTCTGGTCCTCTGCAGGATGACCATCTAGGCTGTGCCTAGGAACTTAATTAACCTCAAAGAGGCCTACCCTGTCATATGCAGTTTCAGCTAACACCTGGGCCTGCCCCCTGCTTTGCCCCTCTAGGCAGCCAAACACTAGTCCCAGTGGGAGTGGAGCTGCCCTCTAGAACCGATTGTGAGTGACCACAGAGCAGGAGTTTCTCATTTCACTGGTCACGTTTCTAGGGTAGGCATACGAGCTCTGCGCAGAGAAAGAAATGTTATGCCATGTTGGATTCAGCTACAGAGGGTGACTGTGGGATTGTTTTCAGTAGTGCACACAAGGATGGCTGCAAGTATGGGTAGGGTTAGTTCTGGGAGCTTTTCCTTTGTGGGCTAGGGAGGTGCCAGGACTCAACACCGCCCCCACATGCTGGTTTCAGGTATAAATGTGGCACCCCATGGCACCCTCTTCACAACACTACTGGACCTGTAGAGACAGGAGGAGGAATGCACTTGCTGTTGACACCTGTGAGGAAACCTGAAAGGCTTGAGCTGCTCCCACTTGTACCCAGGACAAGGAAGTGGACTCCAAGAGTAATTTGCTTGACCTCCTGTTAAGCTAAAGGGACACTGCAAGCTGCTAGAAGCCATTATTCCTGAAGAGCCCTGCTAGCCAGTTCTAATTGGACCTGCCTTGGACCCTGCTGGTTGTTTCTGCTGGAGTGATTCTTGACCCCCAAGTGCTGTTCTTGAGATCCTGGCACCCTCAGCTGTGTCAAAGTTTACCTCTCCTAACATTCTGAAAAACCTGAGACCTAGGAACCAGATGATTGGGACAAACCTACTAAGCCAAGACGATGAAGGTGCATTCCTGCTGGCCCAAAGATTAAGGTTACTCCTGCTCAGAGCTTTTCTGCAACAGCAAGTCTGTTTCTGCAGAATGTCGTGAGGAAGGTATCTGGCCTTGTGGAACCCTGTTTGGGAATAGTGTGCAGCCTTGCACCGCTAGAGAAATCCTAGCTCCAAAAACGTGACTAAGTATGGAAGTAAAAATCTTGACCGGGTGAACATGCCAAAAGTATGTGGCTGGCTCGTGAGGAATCGTCCTTTGGCACGAAGTTTTGAATTTCTCCTGCTCTGAGCTTTCCTATCAAAAGTCAACGGTTTCACCCTGTCTTTATCTGATGGCTATCTGGCCTCGTGTAGCCAATCTTGGCCAGAGCCTGGTGCCTTGCCCTGATGAGGATTTTTGACTTCCATTTCAGGGACTAAGGGCCTGATTTGGAGTTTGGCAGATGGGTTACTCCATCACAAACATGATGGATATCCCGTCTGCCTTATTACAAGCTCCATAGGATATAATGCACTTGTAATAAAGTGAACAAGATATCCATCAAGTTTGTGACAGAATAGCCCCTCTACCAAACTCTAAATCAGTCCCTAAATCAGAATGTACAACTTCCAAACAGGATGAAATTGGTTTCTGAATCCAACCCATGCTCCATCGTGGTCAGCCTTAAATCATGCCTATGTACCAGTCAAACTCAACTAGGTGACTGCAGTTGATGCTTAATGCTTATGGCGCTACTTTCATTTAAAGATTAGAAATTCTTATCTCCAGTTCCTCCTATTGGAATTTTGTAGTATTGGTGTAATTGTTTTCATTGAATTATTCTCTATTTGCTAAATTGGGTTGGGATTTGTATTGTGTTGTGTTTTCAACTTTTTAGGTGTTTCTAAATGCCGGTGCTTCTAAATGCTTTATACATTTTCTTACGTTTAGCCTATTTGCTCTGTGCCACTGGCTACCAGCAGTTGAGCTCAGTTTAAATTACTGAAACCTTTAATTGGCCCAAGAATAGGGACATTATTACTTATGATGGACTATTATCCACCCCAACTAATAATAAATTTTTTCACAGTTTCCGAATCATATCACATGCAAATGACACACATTATTATATTTATTATTGAAAAACTTCCACTCATTCAAGAAAGATTCCATATCTGTATGTCTTCAGAAGTGGATTTGATGGAGGTCAGGTGCCTTAAACTGACAAAAGCTGAAGTTCTGATGTTTGGTACACTTTCTGCCATGTGGTCAGTCAATTGGTCACCTCCAGGACTAGGTCTTGCTGCAGCTCCTATATCCTCAGTTAAAGATTTTTGTTTTCATTTCTACCACAATCTGACGTTCTCCTAGCATGTAAATCAAGTTATAGTCCTGTATTGTTCTCTGAAGAATTTGTAGGGAAATCATACCTTTTGTACCTGAATCCTCTTCAATATCTGTAACACAAGCTGTGGTCACCTCCCACATGGGTTATGGCAATTGCCTTTATTTTGATCGATATTTGCTACACAGCCTTCAGGTGTTACAGAATGCAGTCCTCTGCCACATTCTAAATCTTCCTTGCTATCTATCAGTCTATATCCCCTCATTCAAACGTGCTTCCCATTCGGAAAGCCCCCTATTCAACTTTTTGTGCCAGGTCATTTAAGCACTTACGAGTTTTGGTCCTTCTTATATTTTGGAAGATATTCAGCAAAGCTTTCTACTGTGTTCCGTACGATCTGCCAATTTTCATTTGAGTGACATTTCACACATCCATCTTAGCTGTAGTGGCAGACATTGCTTTTTCATTGAATTGGGACTTTCTACCTCTAGAACTCGTGACCACATCTTTGTATATCTTATTCAGGAAAAGCTGAAAATTTGGCATTTTCAATTGTACGGCACGTAGTCATCCTTACCTGCTAACTGTTGCAATTCTATAGCTCCAGAATGCACTACAGGTAACAGCATGCTCTTTAAAAATCAAATAAATTCAAGAATGGTTTGGGGAAACAATGCACTTTTGTGATCCCCCTGCTACACTCGTTCTCTGTTACTGTGACGATCATGTAGAATTTGTATGGTCCCTATGGGTCCCCAAGTTCTTCACTCATTTACTGCTGACTCTGGCTCCATAAGTTGGCAAATAGTTCAGAGGTCAGATTAGCCATCAAAGATTTGTGAAAGGAGAAGGTTGGTGATGAAATTGATTTTAATAGGGAGGTCTGTACATACGTGGGTGTTTCTAAATAAGAATGCTAATGGGAGTATGGCAGCAGATTGCAGAGGTCCTAGAAGAGGCCAGGTAGGGCATCAGCAAACACAGTGATGGTGGCTTGTGATTGTCTTCTCCCTATGTTTTTTTGGGACAGACATCACCTCTTCCCTGGGCAGTGGTGCCATGGAAAAGGGGATAGGGTTTAGTACATTTGTTAACCCGCTGCACTAAAATCAAGCATTCTTTTTTGTGTCATTCTTTTATCCCAGCAAGTTTCTCACTGCTGCTATTGAAGGACCAAAGGTCCCTAAGTGGGAAGTGATAACCTCAACATCCTTGGCAAAATACAGGCCAAACCATCAAAAGATTAGCTCGCCAGACTGAGCAGGATTATGGGTGTACCAGCCTCTGAACGAGAGTGTTAATATTCTAGATTTAATAAAAACAGTCCACTGTAACAATTATCAACGTTTCAACCCCCGATAAAGATTATTTACAATAGGGTCATCATCAGGACAGAAGAACGCCTGGTTTGGAGCCACAGATGGGATACAGTAATAACTAATGTTTACTAGATTTAGGATATTAACACTTCCGTTTAGAGGGTGATATTTACATAAATTATCCTGATCAGTCATGCGTATGTATTTGTATTGTCGTATAGCATTTGCGCACTTTAGAATCACCTTATTCACCTACACTAAATTGCACCACTATTTGGAGCACCGTGTTTTATTACAAATGAAGTATTTTGAAGCATAAAATGTTTTAAAATGAATGCTGTTTTAATCGCAGGCCGAGACAATGTTTTGATGGTTTGCCCTGTATTTTGCCAAGTACGAGGGCTAGCACTTTCCCCTTAGGGGGCTTTGGTCCTTTAATAAATGATCTACCCTGGACCCAGGGTTACCGTGTTGCCCCTTTTTCTTTAGGAATTCCCTCAGTATTTTCCATTTCTCATAAGGATTTTCGTGTTGTTCTAAGTGCATTTTTTGTAATGCATTTTAGGGGGAAAACGACACAAATTTCAAAACTGACTGTATTAAAGCGACTGGAAAATGTATTGTCGTTCTCTGCCCACATTTATCATTTTTATCATAATTGTCAAACCATCTGGTCCATGAGCTCCCAGGATCTGAGAGAATAATGCGTCTGAGAGAATAATGGGGAATCTGGCCCCAGGGTGTTTGGCATTTCCAGGAAACCTCTGTGCAGCGGCATAAATAATTTATTGGAAATGCTTGACGTTAAAGAAGCTCGGATTGTGTCATGGTTATACGGGGGATTTTATGATCTATGTCTGCACCCGAACACGGATTTGATCGACTTAATTAAATTAGTAGGAACCGAGAATTTATGGTCAGGTTGTCCAAAAAATGGCATTTGGAATTAGTGCCCGTTTACATGCAGAAAAGCACTCCACGCACCGATTTGGAATGCACGAGCTTTGAGCAAAGTAAAAACACTGCAACCGAATACAGACTGAACTCCACAACACATAATCTGAAACGAGTGTAGTTACACCCCCAGTATTTCAGTCGTTCTGCAGATGTGTTTGTTAACAAAGTGCATAATCGATTGTTCACTGATGTGGTTCTGAAAATACTGCTCCCTCACGTATAGGTCAGTCGAATCTTAACAACAGACGCAAACTTCTTTTATGCCTGTTTTTAGAGCTTCACCCATTCGAAATTAAGCGGGGTTAACGATTTCTCGCCATTTGCATTACTGCAACATCCATATAGCAGCACCTGCAAAAGTAAGAAAAACTGTAATAACTAAGGGCCAGATGTAGCAAAAAAAAAAAATACAGACTCGCAAATTGCAACTCGCAAAAGTGCATGCAGAAAGGTGTCTCAGACACCTTCTGCGACTCGCTATGCGTTCGCAAAGACCCACCTCATGAATATTAATGAGGTGGGTCGCATTTTGCGACCCCATAGCGAGTCCATGCACACACAGGGATGGTGGCCTGCTGGAGACAGCAGACCTCCATGTCTGTGACTGCTTTTTTAATAAAGCAGTTTTTTTTTCTTTTTGCAGCCCGTTTTCCTTAAAGGAAAACGAGCTGCAAAAAGAAAAACTTCCGAAACCATTTGGTTTCGTTTTTTTTCCATAGGACCACTGCCTGCTCTGAAAAAACATTCTTCTAGGCATTCACAAAGGGGAAGAGGTCCCATGGGGACCCCTTCCCTTTTGCGAATGAGTTACCACCCACTTCAAGTGGGTGGTAACTGCGAGTTGGTTTGCTACCGCATTCGCGGTCACAAAGCAACTCAACATGGCGATGCGGTCGCAAATAGGAAGGGAACACCCCTTCCTATTTGCGAGTCGCAGCCTCAAATTGCGAGTCGGTACCGACTCACAATTTGAGGTTGTGCATCGCGTTAGGCCTTTTGCATGCCGCAAACTGCGTTTTTCGCAGTTTGCGACGTGCAAAAGGCTTCCTACATCTGTCCCTTAAAGCGGGTGCCGCCACCACTTACCAGATTGTAACTGAGGCTGTAGTGATATTCTTGACAGGTTCCTCCTGTGAGGCTTCCCATTAAATATATTGCATTGCATTTTTCTCACAAAGGCGGATAAAAGGGACCAACAGATGGATATTAAATGAGGATCTGCATATTACCGCCCCCTCAGTTGTCAGTAGTGACTGTCTACCAAGCTCAGACATGACACCCCCTACCAATGAACACAGATGGTTCAACTGCTGCTGTGGCTTGACTGCCTGACCTTTTTTGTGAGCATATTTAGCTATGTGTACCCCAAGCAGGGAGCAATGTATTTTATCTTTCACTGGTGTGTTTATTCACTATAGGGAAACATGTTTGAAGGCTCATAACCCCTTGAATTGAAACAATAATTGTTTTATTATTGGACAAAATATCGAGATCATTTTTAAAGTAATTCTTGCCACCCAAATTATCTCAGGGCTCTGTGTTCTGAACTTCCAAAATTAAGATTCTTTAGCCTAAATCAGAAAGGAGGGCCATTTCCATCTGTCTTGCAGAGTAAAAGTAGAAAGACTTCTCTTAAGGCTTCAGGAAATAAACCAACTGGTGTCAGAGCAGAGACTGATGGGACTACATGCATCCCTCTTCTCTAAAGACTGCCTCGATTTCGGAATTGAGGAACAGGAGAGATGATTCTGTAACTCAAAGAATCACATTTACACAGAAGAAAGATAAACCTTGGATTAAATGTTGAGAACCGTGTTACTCTGTGCAAGTCCTCTGATGCATCATCCCTACTGAAGGAGGCAAGTATGGTTGTAAAAAATACAATTGTAGTAGCCAGAACAGGATAAAGGGGAATGTAAGTAGTCTACCCACTACAATGCCCATTACTACATTCCATATGTAAAAGCCAAGGAGAGCCTTAACATCTAGAAAAAACAAAGGCTCACTCTGTTATTACAACTGCATATGTTATTAATAATTTCGTGTAGAGGGCTAATAAAGTGGCTATCTAAGTAAGAAAAAGATCTCCACTATAAAGCTGACAAGCTTCACACAATAAAATAAAACCTAGCATGAGAAAGTGATCAGAACAGAAAAGAGATGGTGCAAGAAAACGCAGAGTGAAGAAAGAAAGTTTGCTAGTCACACAAAAATCCTTCTTAATTTTGAAAATCGAGGGCATTTCCTACAACCTAAAATCATGCACACACCTTTCACATTGATAGATCACACAGCTGGTCCAAACTTATTAGATATAATAATAGGGAGGGCATTTGCATGTGTAATCTTTTTGTCTTAGTTTTAATGATAGGTCTATGGTGTTTTTGTGGTGTAATGTACTCCTCCCCACTGCCTCTACCTTTGTTTAGTGCTCTGTTTCTTTGTAGTTAGGTTCAGTCTCTCTAAATCCCCATTAATTCAGAAATCTAAATCATGTTCTTGAAGTCACGCTCATCATGAGATACAATTTGTCTCAAAGCATTGTGTTAAATAAATGAGTCTTTAGATTGAAGACAAATGAAATACTGGTGGAAATGTTCTGGTGATACTGGCCTTCAAAAACAATTTGTGCAACAATAGAGTTTCCATAGTGGCACTGAATATGCATGGTGAGATGTCACTAATTAATGAGATCCCAAATCTATACTTAAGACGCCTCTCTGGATGTATCCATACTCATGGTTTCTACATACAGAATGTATATATATTTTCTCAAAATTGAAAGGATCATGGCTGTATCAGGTAGAATTGCAAGCACTTATCTGATCATGCCAAGAGTGCAAGATGCCTAAAGGGAGGGATACTGGAGACGCCTATTTTGTCAGGTTATAGTACTAGAATAGGGTTACCAAGCATCCCAGATTTGGTGGGACAGTCCTGTTTTTTCATCATCTGTCTCTGCACATTTTGATAAATTTAGCACATGTCACAGTTCTCACAGAAGATCGACTGAACACTGAGGGAGGCATGTTACCAGGTGTTCCAGTTCAGTATTAGAAGCCTTATCGGAAACCTATTGAATTAAAGTAGATGATACTGTTTGTAAAATTTGCAGGGCTAGCTCCTGGATGGTGCAATTGGTCCAAACGCACCTGGTGCTGACCTGGGGGGGGTGCTGTGTTTAGAAATACCTTATAGGTTTAAAAGTACCCACTACAGAGTGGCAGCAATAAAACTGTCAAGCTAACTCTGTTATTAATGTTTCTGTTGGAGATAGATTGTGTTTTGTCTAGTACCAGTTCTGACTCATCAAAGTAGCACATAGGACTAATGTTCCTACTGCAAAGAACCTTTATTCTGCAGTCACAGGACTGTTTTTTATGTGGATACTGCTTTTGTCACAGAGATCCTTTTGTTACTTGCAGTTGATAAATTACAATTCTACTATAGCACAATGACCTATGAACCTTATTCAAGGAGCTGCATACAAACTGCATGGTGTAGGTTAGAATGTTATGTTCTTCCTTAGTCTTCCATTATCATAATGTTGCTAAAAAGGGTTAGTTTGGATAGAAATACATTCTTATCATTAAAGCCAACCGCTGTGGTACGTTTACAATCCTGTGTTTGTGCTTCTTCAGATCAAACACTCTTTAAATATTCTGCCTACTGGTATGAATGACGTGACTCCTCTACTAGTCTTGTAGATAAATTAGATAAAGATGAAACAATTGCCGAGTATTGTAATAACTAACCTACAGAAGGAATTGCTCATGGTCGATTTCAGGGCTCAACATATTGTATTTATATTGAAACCTTAGGTACCCAAGTAATAGCTCCTGTTCTCAGAGTGCTGCCAAGAACTCACTAGATCTCTAGCAAATGTTAAAATCAGACTTTTGCAACATTGAGTATACCACTTTACTCCCCAAAGAACTGATGCAAAAGCTGGACACAATAAAAAAAACACCAGTTTATGTATGCTTTGACTTGAAAAAAATAAATAATGTTCAAACTGTCAGAAAACTGTTCCATTGATTTCCTATGAAATGGAGGCCGAAATTCAAGGTGCTGTGCCTTAAAGGCCCCAGGTAACTCCAGAGCTGCTGCTTCGCCGCACCCCCTCCAGAAACCCCAGTCACTTCTCAATTTACCAGACCACGTTCACACAGATGAAACGAGGCTGCAAATCAAGTCCATGGCAATTGACTCAGAAATGTGCTAGATACATTAGTGAAATCCTGAAAAGAATTCAACTTACATGAAGGAACTGACTGTGGGATTTGTCAGACAAACATTAGATCATAGATACACACAGCTGGGCTCAGTGCTTAATTTGTGTGGTGGTTTCCGGTGCTGAGCACCAGAAATTTATTTTGGAGGGCCACACTTCATTTTCTGCCTCAAGCATTTAATGTGAGCACAAGACACATATGGGAAAGATGGAGGAAGAGAAAAAACGAAAAGGCGTCACAAAGGGAGAAAGCAGAAAGGTGCAAGAGTGAGCTGAAGGGTCAGGGAGCGGCTGTAAATAGATTAAAGAGGCCTGGGATACCTTCAGGATTGCCCTGCCTCAGTTGCCTTCAATTGCAGCAGCTGCTTGTTTCAGAGGAGCTCTTTGGGCACCAGCACATTTTTATTAAACTGTTAGTGTTCAGAAAGCAAACATTCTCTTAAATTGATACATCTGCAGTATGTTAAGCAGTCTAGTAGGACCGATTAATTGTGCAACATGGCTAACAGGGTGAGGAAGTTGAAAAGAGGTGTGTGTGCTTCTTGTGAATGCAATTGTGACAATCAAAGAAAAGGGTATTTGGCCATCTAGGAAAGCAGTTTGTATGTAGCTAGGAATGGAGTAATTATATAAATGATTTTATGTGATTTTACTTGGCAATTGTACTATCCTTCAATTTTATTGGTTGCATGATTGAAATTGGTCTCATTTAATGTACTGTGTGTGAGATTTTTTGAGGCAAGACTGATGTTAGACTCATTATGTATACTCAATTTGAGATTTTATTGGATACTTGACTGAGGTTAGACTCATTAATTATACTGTGCGTGAGTTTTTATTGGATTTGTGACTAATGTTAGACTCATTATTTCTACTGTATTGGATGTACGACTGACACTGTTTCTGTCAGAAAAGATCAGGAAAGGGCAGACTTCATTGGTACCTTTCTGATGTGCATGAGGTATCACTCAGTCCTGTACTCCTCCAAACAGTGTATGAAAAAGATTTCTGCAGTTACACTTTGAGAACTATGGGCCTGATTTAGAGTTTAGCGATTGGGATACTCTCTCACAAATGTGACAGATATTCTGTACACCTTAAATGTCATAGGATTTAATGTACTTTTAGTAAGGAGGCCGGTTATCAATCACGTGTGTGACGGAGTATTACATCTAAATCAGACCTTTTATTTTAAAACCCAATACTGAGGCTCTCTTCATGGGTTGCCGGTATTTTAATATTATAATATCATACCAAGTAAATACCAATACCATAGGATGCACTCTTTACCGGGAACAATGTTACTGCATTACAACGAACCTTCTGACTTGCAATTAGAAGTAACAGAGTTCTGCACACTGATTCCCACATGTTTTGCCTCTTTCCAAGCTGTTTTACCCATTCCACTTTAGCCGGGTTTTCACTGACAAAAGGTAAACGGGGAAAATTACCCAGTGTTTGTTTTCTAGCCACACAACTTGTAATCCCGATTTGTGTGAAAACTTCTTTTAACCCCCAAACCATAATTCTCACCTGCCTAGTAATAAGTCGCTAGTTTTTTTTTTATCCCAGTGAACTTACCTATGAATATACTTTTACTTTCAAGACAGTATTTACATTAAGAAAGTCAGTTGCAGTGTTTAGACACGCGCTTGTCGTAGCAAAACGAACCTGCTCTAACATGGAACTTGATAGCATTGTTACAAACTTAACTGACTGATGGAGAGACAGCGTCCAATGCATGAGTGCACACGAGAGTGGGTAACAGACACTGAAAAATATGTTGATCTGATCTCCAGGTACAGGACATGTATTTACCTGTGGAACATTGTCTAGGCCTCCTTTGTGGAAATGACCTCTGCAGGTATTGCATGTTCACAGGTCTCATTTCATTCCAAGAGCCGCTCTTCCATGAAATGCTTCGACATTCTAAAGGACTGGAGTCTGGGCCTCATCAGGGAGGCTGTTGGTTGATTCATTCCCTTCCTTTAGCAATAGCAGAGTGACTTCAATAGTGAAAGATCTGCCATAACGTGGCGCCTGTGCCAAGGGATAGAAGCGGATAAAAGAAAGCTGCAAACAATCATAAAGGCTGCTCTTGAAATTTATATTTTTACCTGTAGTGGCGTAACGAAACTTGAGGGGGCATCCCCTGCAAAGTACCTGGAGGGGGGACCGACCCAGTCAGGAGCTCTCAGGTTAGGGGGCCGCTGCCAGTGCAGAGTGTACTGCGCTGACCGGGCCTCCTGGAGCTCAGGGCCCTCCATGCACCACAGGGACTGTAGCGGCTATTGTTACGCCAGACCTGTTTGTGTCTCTAAATCGAAATGCAGACAATTTAAAGGGCCTGATTACAAGTAAGCTAATAATCATCACACTAGATAATAAATTCAACTCAAAGGTTGTTGGAGTCTGTCAAATGCAATAATTATCACATTTTATGACTTTTGAGGAATTGCGTAGATTTTAGTGCTTAGCGCAACAAAATAGCCCTGACCTGGTGAACATGGCACCTCTTTCACTTGTTAAATTCTTGCACGTTTGACCTGCTTAAATTTAAAGAAGGGTGCAATCTTTTCATTTCCAGTTGCGATAACAATTGTATTACTTGTAATTGCAATCGCAATTTAACAGGCCATTTGTAATCAGGTTCAGTTTTGAAAAGTCTTTGGTTTTTTACGTTTTTCTCTTTTGCTAGATCATGCTTATAGGCATTACATTAAGTTATATGATTTTTGAATAACTATTTATTTAATTGCAGCATTATTTATTTAAGAATGTTATCAAGCACTGCACATCCCCTTATGGAGACTTCAGAGTACAACTAGTCGTGGATCGCTGCGCGGTAAAGGGGCGGGGAGGCACGGGGTGGGGCAGGAAACAAAATATTTGATTAAAAAATAAATAAAACCCTACCTACTCCGCCACCACACTGCTCCTCTTCCCTGGTCACTGCAGGCAGGCACAGGCTTCCAGCCTGCCCTGCAGCCAATCCTGACGCTGCTCAGGGCCGCATTAAGATTGCCTGGAGCGCCCAGCGAGGGTGCTCCCAGGCAGACTGGGAGCTTGTGTCTGTTCTATTCAGCCCGACAACACAGTGCCGGGTTGGAGAGAGCACAGTGCACATGTATATTTGGCAAGCCCAAGACAGGCCCTAGCAAGCCACTATTGTAACTATCAAGGCAGGCCATTGCCATACATGGTGGATTTAACGATGAAGAGAGCTGTAGATTGACGCCCTTGAACACAATGCACAGCTCTTCAAGTAAAGCACATTTCTAAATCAAATATGACTCAAATGATTAGTTGTTCACTCTGGTGTGGTAGGACTGAATGGACTTTCAAAGGTGATTGAGTTGGATTCTGTTCCACCCAGCATCAGGACCCCAATTTTTGCTCCATTTTGTCATGGTAAGCTCTCTTTCCCCCATTTGAAAACATGATCAAAATGCAGGAAGTGAGGAAAGTCTGCTTCAATGGCCTCTTTTCATGGAAATTAATTTGATTGTCATCAGGATATATTTGGTGGTTAACCTGATATTGCTCCAGGATGTGTACAATCTCTATGAAAGAGCAGGCAGAACAAAGTGGACCTCTATTCTACTCCATTTGTCATGGCAAGTGATGAGGATTCTATTGACTCAATGCAGTATGAAGTGGCAATCGTGGTTCTGTTTTTCTTTCTTCTGCATTGTGTCTTAGAACCAACTGTCTAAAGACTTTTAATGGACATTTTCTGCTAATAGTTCATAGGTGCTGTTGGGACAATAAGTGTAACAAAAAAGTTGGCTGTGGTTTAAATGGAAGGATTAGGTTCATTTTAGTGGGGACCCCTTCATGCCAGCCAGCTCTGTGAGTCTGCTCAGCATTACGTCATACTCTGTGATAGTGATACGGTAAACTGCTAAATGGCCAGAGAGCAAAGTTGAGTTTGTATTTGCAAATAAGTGCAGTGGGAGTTCATATCTATTAATGGATAGGACAGTTTCTATTTCTATGCAGTTGGTGGACTGAACCTGGAAGGGTAGTTGTGTAGGAGGTGATTTGTTTTCAAGTGGTCTTGAAGATGCCTGTGCACCCTCTGTTCCATTATCTTTCTCTGCAGCTTAATTTATAATCAGATGATAGTGGGACAAATTATTTGGATGAGCTAAAGATTTTTCACTGAGGAGTTAAAACTGAATATGTCAAAGCGGTGGTAATAATTCTGTAGAAAAAAATAAGATTTTTTCAAATAAGGGATGGCCGCCTCAAGAAAAATGAGGAACTTGTCCATGCTTGTAGCTTTGATGGCTCTTTAATATGGTTAAATGTTTTCACTTTTAAGTCAGACTAGGCATATCCTACTTAGTCTTTGGATGAAATGTGCTGACAGAGGGCTGAGGCAGAGCACATTTATTGAGGTTGGTAAGGAAAAAAGGCTCACAGCTGCTTGCGCTGTTATCCAGGATTTATTCACTTGTTAGAAATTATACTGGTGACGGGAGAACTTGCAAACTAATTCGAAAAAATAAATTCATGGTTACCATTACAGCTTTATATCATAGTATATTGTAGGGGGTCTGTTGCATGAAATATCAGGTGCTCGTGGTATTTCTGCTAATAGTTCAAAGGTACTCTTGTGACAATAGGTGTCACAAAAAAAGTTCAAGAACACCAATGTAACTACAAGGCATGACGGCCCTTTTCCAGAAGTAGGTAGCAGTTTGTGTTTTGAATTTCAAATGAGGAAACGTAATCCGGGCAAAAGGGCTAGGGTTCAACAAGAAAGAGCATTTCCTTTTCCCTGTACCATAACAAGCTTTTGTATCCCACCGGCCCCTGGCAGCTGGCGAGAGCACTTGTTCAGGTATTTGCAGTTGATTGACTTCACAGAATGGTGGTTGAAGGATGCATAGCCTGCTCACGGCAGGATCAAAAGATGGCCGATGCAACGGATGTCCACTGCACGCTGGCAAGGACAAAGCATGACCATCGCTGATTGACAAGTGCATGAGATGGTTAGTGCTGATAAGCATGATGTTGCACCGGTCACTGGCAAGTATAAAATATAATCAGTACAAGCTAGCCGGGTCGCAAGATGTTCAAGCTAGATGGTCAACTTCAACAGACTGGCCATTGATCATTGACATCTGTATGAAATAACCAACAGATTACACGTATGTAAAGTGAGAAGTGCAAGGGGCCCAGCCAGCTAATAGGATATGTAATTTAGGAGGTAAGCAATATAATCTAGTTTGAAACATGCATGAAATCTTCAGTGAAGATTGAAAGACTTGTAACTGCTTCATTGTAACTTAAAAGATGTGTAAAATGGTCAGTGTACGAGGCACCTCCTTGTCCCAGTTAAAAGTGCATAAACTTGTGAACGCCCTTCGGGGTATAAAATACCCAGAGCAGATTTTGAAGTACATGAAATAGTGAGATTTGCATGTGAAAAAAATGCCGCATTTCCTTACCAGGCGTTGTCAGGGGAGATGGGTAAATATATGAAATGCCAGTGGAAGTTGACATTGACATGTGTATAAAATGGTATTTGGAGAGTGATGTTATAACAGCGACGAAGCGCATAGTTTAGCCTAGAGACACTGGTCCTTCCACGATCTATCACATATTAAATAGGAGTACGGTCATAGGAAAAAGAAGGCCTAGTGAAGCTATTCATTACCCAGATATTATGCTTAAATTATCTTATGGTCAGATGGGATTGGCGCCTATGACAAGAAACAAGACACACAACCCTTCATGATCCAAGGTTGTCCTTGCTCATCATGAGCTAGGTGATCTTTCACAAGGCTCTGATCCTTTGCTGTTACCCACAGATAAGGTAATCAGTGTTTTCACAACAGTTCCTGTATGTTTTTATGTATTTATTCCAGGCCTTGTCCCAGTGCACTTTTGGGGAATCTTTACCTGCTGTAAAGTACACAGGGAGAAACAAACAGAAGTACCTTTTAAAGGCACAGATCGTAATTCCGCTCTGGGCACAAAATCATGTTTCTCCCGCATTGGAATTCTAAAGCAACGCAGAATTTGGCTTAGAGACTGTTTAGTTACTTTTCTCCTTATTTCAGATTAGCTAACGAGTATGCTTTTCATCCTATTGACTATACAAGTACCTATTTATGTGTTTGTTTTGTGATAGTTCTTGTTTGCACTAAAGGCCTTTCAAGACAGATAATACCTAATAAATTCTGATATCATTAGTAGGGATTACCAGCCACAGGATATAGTCAGAAGAGATTATCCGAGGTAGTAGACACCAGCAATTGGCCATACATAAATTTAATTTTGTAAAAAGCGGCATGCATACTTCTGATTGCTTTAACAAAAGGAGCTTGTGCAGACTGACAGCTTTATAATATGTTACAGGGCACAAAATTATCAGTAAAGATTGAAAGCGGAATATGATTTGGCTGATAAGCACGTGCCACAGATGTTCAGTTTGTAATGAACAACAGTGGGCAGTGTAGACTGACAGATGCAGTGGCCCTGCGCCCCTCCACTGGCTGCCTCTGGATAGCCGTTTCACCATTAATGCACTGTGAATTACACACTAAGGGGCATATTTTTTTTATAATGAACTTTCTTGTTTTTTTAGTGAAAGAAGAATAGTGTAATACAAACATAAAAGGGTTAATGTGTGGCACCAAACGGTGCTTAGAGACGGTTACTGCCCCAACCCCAAGACAAGTCCTCGTGATTCTACCAACTGCGTTTCTGAGGTCCTGCCTTTTTAGGCCCATGTCTTCACGCACCTCTTTGATTTTTGTCTCTACGGCCAACTGTGAGGATTGAATGGCTTGGAGGATTGCACGTATTCCATCCGGGGAAGGACCCCTTGTTGCCGGGTCTCCGTCGCTCCGGGGGATCGTTGGTGCGGTGAACTGATCAATCCTCTGCTGAGATGCTGGGGGTCGTCTGGTGGGTCTGTCTTTGCCCATGGAGCCACCAGGGCTCGGCTGAGGCTCCCCGCATCGTGAACAGGCTTTCTCCGGGTGCCGCTCCCCACCAGTTCTCCAGTTCTCAGAATTTCTCAGCCGAAAGGTCTTCCAGCGGGTCCCTCATCCGTTTGGAGGGACACTGGTCAGCACCTCTCGGTTCCAGGGGCCTGTGGCAGGGTCCCGCACGCAAGGGCACTCTGGGGTGGTATTTCCAGGCCGAGACAGTGAAGGGTGCGCCCCTCAGCGATTCCGTGTGGCCCGGGGGCCACCGGGCCAGCTCTGCTTCTCACTGTGACATCCTCAGTCGACCATTCCGATCAGGGGGCCCCCGTTCAGATGTTATCTGAGGCTGTTTTACCCAGTGGCCCAAGGGGAGTAGGTGTCCCGGGGGGTCTAAGGGTACAGACCCCTTTTTAGTTGCCCAGGGGCCAAGCGTGGGTCGCATTGTCTAATGTCTTCTGTTTTCTGTTTCTCCCCAGCCTCTGGTCCCTGAGTGATTTGGTAGTGCCTCTGGGGGCTCAAGGTTGTCCAGGATCTAAGGGGGGCCCCTAGTAGGTCCAGACCTCTCACCTCATTTCTCTCTGTTCGTCCGAGGGGGGAGTCGGTCCAGCCGACAGGATTAGGAGACCAGGGCCCATCAGGATGCAGGCGCTTCCCACCGCCGCCGAGGACCGCACCTCCAAGTGTCCCGGCCTGTCAGCGCGGTCGCTTCTCCTCCCTGAGCCCGCGACGGCGCCCACGACCAGGGCCGATCGCCGGGCCGCCTCGCGACACGACCTGCCGGGCCAGGCCACCCGCCGCTGATCCTTCATGGTAAGAGACAGGGGGAAGGAGCCGCGCCCCGATTCGTGGCTCGGGACTGGCCCCGGGTTCCCAAGGAGGCCGTCTGTGTGTCCCGCAACTCCACCCGAGGGCGTCCCAGCTCCGGCCCGGAGGTCCGGCCCACGCCCCACTATGCAGCTTACCGGGGCAAAACCATCAGGAGAACGTCGAGATCGGCGTCCGTCAGGCCAGCTCGCCGGCCCCCCTCGGATCGATCGCTCGCTCTTCTTCTTGAGGTGGCACGGGCAGCCCGGGCTTTAACACTCAGCAGGTCACGGGCGCCGCGGCCAGCCACAGCTCCCGGACACCATTTTTCTGCCTCCACTCCGCTCGAGTCTCCCTCGCACGCGCTGGCAGTCAGCGGCCCATTCTGCAGGGTCACCTAGTTCACGGGCGGTCACCGGGACCCAAGTAGACCACCGGGGTTAGTTATTTATTCAGGATGGTAAAGGCTTTGCAGGCGGATGACGGAGGGGTCCGGAGCACTATTAGAGTGCGACCGCCATCTTGACGCCCGAAGCCACGCCCCCTAAGGGGCATATTTATACTTGGTTTGCGCTGAATTAGCGTAATTTTTTAATGCTAATTCAGTGCAAACCTAACTCCATATTTATACTTTGGCGCTAGACAAGTCTAGCACCAAAGTTATGGAGTTAACGTCATTTTCTGGACGTGGAAACCTACCTTACATCAATGAGATGCAAGGTAGGCGTTCCTGTACAGAAAATGACAATATGGCCTTAACGCCATATTTATTCCCCGTGCTAAATTCAAGCACGGGAGAATGGGGGCCTTAAATAATGGTGCTAAGCTTGCTTAGCACCAGTATTTAAAGTCTGGGTATGGGCAGGCGTTAGGGGATCTGTGGGCATGTTTCCAGTGTCAGAGACCATGGAAAGTGCCTACAGGTGCCCTTCACTTGCCCCAGGGACGCCCCACCCCCCACCCACACCAGAGGGACACCACTGGATGGGGAACCTCATCCCAGATAGGTCCCGGTAAGTATATATATATATATATATATATATATATATACATATATATATATATATATCTTTTTTCTTTTCTTCCCCTCTCGAGGGGCCTAACCTGGGACCCCCTGCATGGCACTGGCCCCAAAGGCCATGCCCAGGGGACATTTGTCATCTGGGCCTGGCCATTGGGGTGGTGGGCATGACTCCTGTCTTTACTAAGAGCCAAGTCCATGGGGGTTGTGTGCCAGGAAATGGCGTTACTCTGCTTAGTGGCATTTTTTTGCCTCTAAACAGTGTAGCGCCATAATTCGGCGCACAACCTCCGGTTCCCCCTATGCCTCCCTCACCCGGTTAGCGTAATTTACAATGATGCTAACCGGGGATTACTGCCGGCTAGCGCCATTCCATAAATATGGTACCCGGCCTGTGTCCAGGAATGGCGCTAACTGGCGCCATACTTTAACACGCAAAACTGCGCTAATGAAGTTTTGCTTGTAAAAGTATAAATATAAGCCTAAGCAATCCATGGAATTGGATCACTGTGACCTTAACCTTAATTCTGCTTCTCAAGACAAACAAGACCATTGTGCGCAAGAATATCGTGCTGTAGGATAAAATCTCTTCTTATTATCTCTCTATTTAAAAACTCACGATCTGGTGGAAGATCCTTCTTTGTTCGGAGGGCTGAGCTCTGGCACTAAATTACTGAACCAGAAGATTTGACAATCGCCTAGAAATTCAGAGAGCCCTAATAATCTAACTCTTCCAAAACACATAACTGCATAATATAAGTAGCAAATAAAAGAATGGTTATGCAAAACTTTGTGTATTCGCAACCTCACTGCAACACCCATTAGCAGTTGCAGAGGCAACCACAACATTTAAAGTATATTTTCTGCTTTTTGCTAAGAAATAACATTTCACCACATTGCCAAGGCAAAAATAAGAAGTCTGCAAGAGCAAGAAATGGGACAACAGTGATAGAGATAAGGAAAGAGAAATTATAAAAAATGGGAAGGACGGAGAGACCAAGGGAGAGAGTGGAGAAAGAAAGAGGGAAATCAAAAAGGATGGCGGTGAGAAACAGAAAAAAGCAAGGAAGAAATTAAAACTGAAAGGTGGAAAAGTGGAGGAACGGAGATCTTAGGAGCAGGATCCCTCCTCAGCACCAACACCCCCCTCATAAAAACTTGTAGGGGCTGTCGGATTTGCTTTGCTCACTCGGTTCCTTTGAGGTATGGTCAGAGAATGGGTTATTTTAATTTTCTGGTTACTATCTTGTATATAGGACATATTTAATCAAACACCCTAACCAACCATGCCCTCCAAAAGGCTCCAAAGAATCCATGAAAGTTTAGGCACGTCATAGCCGTGTACAAATTCTACTATACACTAAAATTCAGATTAAAAAAATACTGAAGTTAGGGATGTCCTTATTCCACTTTGAGTGAATCAATTTGATATGCCTCAAAAATCATTAGAAATGCAAGTCATTTTCCTGTACGATTCTCGTAGCAATCAAACTTATTTAGGTATTTTACGCAACCTGGCATAATTGAAACTAAAGTGGGGCTAACATGTAACATGTAGTCTGGCAACGTTAATTTGCTAGTGTACAATGGTTTTGAAACTATTTACCTGTGATGGCTACAACCACATCATGAGTGGCCATTTCTTTCCCGAGGTATTTGTACAGGGATCAGAATCACATGTTAAGAAGTTTTTAATATATCTTTGCAATATTCGCAAGTTCCCTTCTCAAACCTGACACAATCTACCAAGAAAATGCTCAGTAAATATCAGTAGATGTGGATTTAAGTACAGAAGGCACCTAAATCAATCTACATTTCATTACCCATTTGTATTAGGAAAATTTGTGATGACAGGTATTAACCGGATCCAATAATTACCGGACCCCAGGATATTGACTCTTATCAAGTCCAATAAATTACTCATCACACACCAGGCCACTCATAAGAATGGCCTTAGACTGCTGTCTAGGTTCAGAAAAAACTTTGCTATTGAACGAGAGAGCACAATCAACACTTAGATTAATTATAACGAAGAAGGTAATATCTGGAATAAATCTAGAATCATCGTTTAATCTAATCTACATGTTCTGCCACCTTTGACATCATGAAGTGGAGGCATTTGAGCCAAACCTTAACATGGCAAATTAGTTGCGGGGATAAGGAGATAATAAGCAATGAACTTGACAGTAGAAATTAAGAACATTTGGTTAATGACTTCCAGAACTCATGCTCCTAGCTAGTAGGAGCCTCAATAAAATGCCAGAGCCTAAAAATATGGGCCTGCCACTGTTTTGAATCCTTATGCTGCACACCATGTACAGCAGTTATTCTATATTGCATCACTCATACGCTGCATTATCTTCAACCATGGCATCTATGCACCTAGTCAGACCTTGCATCCAATCAGCCATGCTTTGCTTGGCCTTGGCAATTCCCCGCATCAATCCCAGAAATTCTAAATTATGCTTTGCACACCCTCGGTAATATTGTTTCTACAGCCAGCCCCTCACACACTCTGTAGCCCTTGAAACAGTTAACAGTCCTGTCTTTATTTTGTGCATGCCTACCTGCCATCTGGCCACCACAGGCAGCATTCCACACACCTTGTCTTGCCCTTGAACGCCGCCAACTGCTACCAACATCCTGCAGCCATGCTTTGTTACTGCAGTCCCGCTCTGTGCACCTTCCAGTCATGCCCTGCAGAGGTAGAGAATCTGGACACCTCGCATGACTTAGGGAAGAAAGGGGGATGGGTCGTATAGAGAAAGAAATGTACCCTTGATTTTCCTGCATCTGATGAGTGTCTCTAGGCAGGTGGAGGTTACAGGCTGCTTCACAAACTGTAAACCTCTTTCTGTACACAGAAATGTTAAGTTTTGTCAGTGGCGCTTTAGCTAATTTGCTGTTACCATAGTTTCTAAGCTGCTGGTCATTCCTGTTGCCTTCTGTGTTTTTGAAGTTTCCATCTGCAGTCCAAGTTGTCTAGTAAGTATGTTTGAGCTTTGTGCTGTGTTCTAATATATCTTCTTGTTTGGTTGCAATTTTTAATTCAATGAACTGTGGTTATATGATTTTTGTGTGGCTGGAGGACTTGCTCGGTAGCTCATGTATTTATCACATTGGAAAACTACCCACTGGCTAACTCATAGAAGTTCTGTAAACCATGATAAAATTATCCAGGGAACATCGTTAGGGTTGATGAACAGTACTCACTTCTCACCTGAGCTGACTCTTTCAGGATCCAAAGGCTTCTGTGAAACAAGAAAAATTAGAAATTCCAGTCAACTACTGAACTTCCTCCAGAGACACAGGGGGAAGCGGAACCTGCACATAGGAAGTCTGGAACTCTATCTAGGAGCACTGACAATTTCAATGACTGTGAATTAGCGAACATAATTTAAAGCTATGGAACTCATTCCCAGAATTTATGAACATTTAAAAAAAGTCTAGGTAACTGAGTGCTGTACACCAGATCTGTTGATTAAACATCCACTAGTGAGCATTAGAATCAACAGCTGTGGGAGTCTCTGGATGAAACACCATAGATTTGCAGTCCAGTCTTGAAATCCTAGTTTGGCCTGTTTCAGGATGACTGGGACACGACCCATGAGTTGTCAGATTTGCAGTATGAATCGGTATTGACTCACAATATATCTCTATCTCTTTCTCTTTCAGAGTTTTCAGATGATGAATCTGTTTCCTGCTCTGTCCAAGGTGAAAATGATTGTCTTATCACATTTAGGATGGCCAGTGATGACCAGGGAAAGACTGTAATTTATAACATGAGCCAGAAAGGTAAGTGTGACCTATTGCCTGACAGAGTGAAATGGATGAAATATAAATGCATGGAGTGGCAGTGGCTAAAATAAGGTTGAAATGTTTTTGTCCAAATACTTTGTCTCTTTAGTCTTATCATTTTCAAAATCCACCATTGTCATGTAATCATTTTCCAAAAGAATAAGATGTTAAAGTGTTCAGATTGTCTCAAAAGCCTGTAATACACTTCCATAGATTTAATGACCAGGGACAGCTGGTGCCAAAGGATGTGACGGGTGTTGCCTTACCATCATGGGGGGCTCAACAGAGCTTTATGCTTGTAATAGGATGTAATGGGATGGGGCAGGGCAGGTGCTCAGTGTGTGGAAACCGCACAAGGGTGTACTCTGCCTCGTCCACTGCCACTCACATTTTGTCTGGCTTTTGCAAGCAAACGTGGCTATTACCATTAGATGGCACCAGGGGCCAGATGAATGAAGCCTTTTAGCGACTGAAAAAAAGCCTCTTCTGAAGTATCAAACCCAAACTGAGATTCCGTAACATGTTACTGAATCGCAATTTGGGTTTGTGACAAAATACTGATACTGTATTTAGAAGGGGGTGTGTAGGGCATCCCTTCCAATTCCTGAATCGCAGTGATATGTACTAATGTTTTGCAACCAAATTCTGGTTGCTAACCATTAATATTTTACCACCTCCTGAAAGGATGTGGTAAGCCATTTGCAGATGGAAAGGAGTCCCAATAGGAACCTATTCCCCTTTGAGAATGTTAAAAAAATATTTTGTAAGAGCAGGCACTGGTCCCACAGACAACCGCCTACTCTTAAAAAGTTGAAGTTAAACGTTTAAATTAGTTTTTTTAAATGCAGACTGTTGGAAGTTGGCTCTGTATATACCCCCTTAGAGGTAAGAAAGTGACAAAATTAGATAATTCTAATGCTCTATTTTGTGGTAGTGTGGTCGAGCAGTAGGCTTATCAGAGGGTAGTGTTAAGCATTTGTTGTACACACACAGGCAATAAATGGGGAACACACACTCAAACACTTAACTCCAGGCCAATAGTTTTTATATAGAAAAATGTATTTTCTTAATTTATTTTTAGAACCACAAGTTCAAGATTTGAAGTAAATACATAAAATGCAAGGTACTCCAAACAGGTAAGTTAGGAACTTTGAATTAGAGCAATAATATATACAGCTTTTGTGAAAATGGCAATAAGCTATTTTAAAAGTAGACAGTGCAAAAATCAACAGTTCCTGGGGGAGGTAAGATTTGGTTAGATTGTGAGGTAAGTAAGACACTTACAAGTCTCAGTTCCTCGGCATAGTCAGCCCACCGCTGGGGGTTCAAGGCAACCCCAAAGTTACCACACCAGCAGCTCAGGGCCGGTCAGGTGCAGAGGTCAAAGAGGTGCCCAAAATACATAGGCGCCTATGGAGAACAGGGGTGCTCTGGTTCCAGTCTGCCAGCAGGTAGGTACCCGCGTCCTCAGGGGGCAGACCACAGGGGTTTTGTAGAGCACTGGGGGGGACACAAGTAGGCCTACAAAACACACCCTCAGCGACACAGGGGCGGCCGGGTGCAGTGTGCAAAGTAGGCGTCTGGTTTTGTATTGGTTTCAATGGAGGGACCCGGGGGTCACTCTCGCGGTGCAGGCAGGCCCAGGGGGGGCTTCTAGGGCCAGCCACCACCTGGGCTAGGCAGAGAGTCATCTGGGGGTCTCTCCTGCACTGAAGTTCGGTTCCTTCTACTCCTGGGGGCTGCGGTGGAGTGCTTGATCCAGGCGTTGGGTTCCTGGTTACAGGCAGTCGCGGTCAGGGGGAGCATCTGGATTCTCTCTGCAGGTGTCGCTGTGGGGATCCGGGGTGGTCGTCTTGGGCTACTCTCGGGGTCACAGTCGCCGGGGAGTCCTCCCTGTGCTTCTGGTTCTCTGGATCTCGAGCCGGGGGCGTCGGGTGCAAAGTGTAAAGTCTCTCGCTTCCGGCGGCAAGAGTGAGGTCTTTGAAGTTGTGGAAAAGTTGCAAGTTTGTTGCAGGTTGTTGAGCAGAGCTGCTGCTCACAGGAGTTTCTTAGTCCTTGGGGTCAGGGCAGTCCTCTGAGGCTTCAGAGGTCGCTGGTCCCTGTTTGATGCGTGGCTGGTTGCAGGTTTTCGAGTCAGGAGACAGGCCAGTAGGTCTGGGGCCAAAGCAATTGTTGTCTTCCATTGTCTCTGCAGGCTTGTAGGTCAGCAGTCTTTCTTCTTTAGTTCTGGTTGCAGGAATCTGATTTCCTGGGTTCTAGGGTGCCCCTAAATACTAAATTTAGGGGTGTGTTTAGGTCTGGGAGGGCGGTAGCCAATGGCTACTGTCCTGGAGGGTGGCTACACCCTCTTTGTGCCTCCTCCCTGAGAGGAGGGGGGCACATCCCTAATCCTATTGGGGGAATCCTCCAAAACTAAGATGGATGGTTTCTAAAGGCAGGGGTCACCTCAGCTCAGGGCACCTTAGAGGCTGTTCTTACTGGTGGGTGACTCCTCCTTGTTTTCCTAATTATCTCCTCCAGCCTTGCTGCCAAAAGTGGGGGCAGTAGCCGGAGGGGCAGGCATCTCCACTAGCTGGGATGCCCTGTAGCGCTGTAACAAAGGGGGTGAGCCTTTGAGGCTCACCGCCAGGTGTTACAGTTCCTTCAGGGGTAGGTGGGAAGCACCTCCACCCAGTACAGGCTTTGTTCCTGGCCACAGAGTGACAAAGGCACTCTCCCCATGTGGCCAGCAACTCGTCTGGTTGTGGCAAGCTGCAGGAACTGTTCAGCCCCACACTAGAAGTCGGATTGGTATTCAGGGGGCATCTCTAAGATGCCCTCTGGGTGCATGTTACAATAAATTCCACAATGGTATCAGTGTGCATTTATTGTGCTGAGAAGTTTGATACCAAAATTCCCAGGTTTCAGTGTAGCCATTATGGAACTGTGGAGTTCGTGTTTGACAAACTCCCAGACCATATTCTCTTATGGCTACCTTGCAGTTACAATGTCTAGGGTTTTTCTTAGACACTGTAGGGGCATAGTGCTCATACACATATGCCCTCACCTGTGGTTTAGTGCACCCTGCCTTAAGGCTGTAAGGCCTGCTAGAGGGGTGACTTACCTATGCCACAGGCAGTGTGAGGATGCCATGGCACTCTGAGGGGAGTGCCATGTCGACTTAGTCATTTTCTCCCCATCAGCACACACAAGCTGTGAGTCAGTGTGCATGTGCTGAGTGAGGGGTCTGTAGGGTGGCATAAGACATGCTGCAGCCCTTAGAGACCTCCCCTGGCATCAGGGCCCTTGGTACCAGGGGTACCAGTTACAAGAGACTTATCTGAGTGCCAGGGCTGTGCAATTGTGGAAGCAAAGGTACAGTTTAAGGAAAGGACACTGGTGCTGGGGCTTGGTTAGCAGGGTCCCAGCATACTTTCAACCAAAACGTAGCATCAGTAAAGGCAAAAAGTCAGGGGGTAACCATGCCTAGGAGGCATTTCCTTACACAGACCATTTACCTTAATGAAAAACAGATTGCATAAAAAAAAGATTGCTTTATTTAAAAGCAATCACAGACATACTGGTCTGCTGACCCAGAAGGCCACCATCCCTGTTATGACTATCATACCTCATGAGTTGTAAATTTACAACCCACTAGGAATCGATAGTTTAAAAATAAAAGTTTCATACAATAGGAATAGCGATTTCCTAATTGCAATTTGGAGAAAATCACAGTTTGGAATCACAATTCTCAATGTAAGTACATTTGACTCCTGTATTTGCCACATTTTCTCTTAACTTGCTGGATGTTTCTTTTCAAACATAAAAACAGGTGGCCCTCCGATCGGGACGATCCTCTGAAGTTGTGGAGCTGGGCTCTGCAAAAAAATGCAGGTCCAGAATTGGAAACAATTGAGAGGCTTGATGCACTATAGCTGGGAGATAACATTTGCTGTAAAAGTGGACAATGGGTGCTGAGCTTATAATTACCTTTAATAATAATTTTTGGACAGTTTGAAAATTGGTAAGTATGGAATATGCAATATTGCACAGAAACAAGCTTCAGAACATCACCAAGATAGGACGTAATACAGGATCAACTGCTATGAAAGAGATGCTTAAATCTTGAAAGAATTGCTGATGGCCATTAAGAACTGACAACAATCTGCATGCAGCATCAGTGGCAGTGTATTATGCTGAAGCAGTGTCATTGTGGGAATGTTGGGCACGAGTAATAGAGCCTATAGGAAAGACTCCACAAGTTTTTCTTGTAAGACAAGAACTCTTGTTCTTTTGCTGGACAAACAGATGTTTTCCGGACTTCCATAAATGTTGTCAGAAAGCCAAACATTTCAAGACTCATACCACTCCCTTTATGCAAGGCCACCACAGCAGCATGTACCAGTATATGCCATGCTGTAATGTAATGTAAGATAAGATGGATTTGTAGAGTGCTGCTCGTCACCTGCGAGGGTATCCAGGCGCTGGTATCAGTTTTTTCAGAAGATGGGTAGAGAGAATAACATACCAATCTAGTAAATGCTTTCCTAGCCAGTGAAAGTGAGGGATACCAGATAAGAAAGCAATAGGGAAGAGGAGGCATTTCTCTGAAACCCTATTTCAGCCACAGGCTCTCAGTCATTTTCTTCCCTGGGCCATCTTTAGCTTTTTGTTCTTTCCCAACTACCAAATAATTTCTGTATTATGGCTCCATTCTAAAAACCTCTCCCATTTGCTCTAAGCTAGGTTTATTCATAGGTTAGATTGAGGTGGAGGGTTTTAGCATTGAGACATAACAGAGAAACAATCTGTTCTTTGGGGAAGGATAGGTAGCTAATTTTGGCCCAGGGAAGAAAATGACTGGGGAGATAGACCACCATCCATCCAGACAACATGCTGTCAAAAGATTGTCAGGCATCCAGAAAGAAACATTTCAGCAAGAAATAACAGCTGGAAACTATGCAAATATCAAAACACAGAAACACAATAAACTATGAGAGACAGGAAATTAAAGCACCGACGGGTAACTATGTTAGACCTGTAGCAGCCCTACTATCTTCAGGTCATGATTCCCATTAGACAGTGTGGAGACAATGTCAATACTCTGATAAGACTTTCCCAGTCTTTCACATCTGTTCTTAAACTCCCTGGTACCTGGGGCCTAAGAAGCAGCACACACAGGCTTGTACAGGCTCCATGTGGGCATACTAATGTTCCGAGCCAGCAGCTGCTCCAAGAGCTTGGCTTGACATTCAGAGTCTTGAGCCCACATAAGATAACCAGGATGTTACTATATATGGAGTTCACATCCCACTCCTCTCATGCCTCAATGTCAACCAGCAGATGCCACAGATCTGCTGCAACTCTGGGCAAATACTTCTGTGTACCACCCTGTCACACCAACATACATAACCTCGTGTGTATTCACAAATAGTTTTCCATTGAGTTTTCCTTACTTTTAAGTGCACATCTAACTTACATCCATATGGTCCAGACTTAAGAGGTGCAGAAAGTGTGGGAACATGCCCAAAGCTTCGAACTTCCATCAGGGACACAAAACACAGTTTCTGGAAGATGCATAATTTTCCTAATCACAGACATAATTTGCAGAGTAGATATGGTTACTGTTAGAAATTGGGTCTCTAGTGGGCATTGGTTAGCACCCTGTCCAAGTAGGGACCCTCAATCTAGTCAGGGTAAGGGAGTAACATAGCTAATATAACCCCTGCTCACAATGTGTAAAGTATTTGTTAAAAACACACACACAGTAACACAGTGAAAACACTACAAATGCTCTTGACACCACTTTAGAAACATAGCCAATATTTATCTGAGTAAAACAAGACCAAAACAACAAAAATCCAACATACACAAGTAACGATATCACTTTTAAAATGTTTAAATGGGTCTTAGTGCGAAGGAATCAATGGTTGCATCTTTTTAGCACAGAGTACCTGGGATGCGTAAAAAAAAAGATGATGCGGGCCACAGCGGTGGTGAGGTGCCAAAAAGCAAAATGATGCATTGGTTCCTAACTGCCCAGGGGAGGTGATGCGTCAATTCTTTCCTAGCACAAGAGGCAATGTGTTGGTTCCTTACTGGCAGGGGAGTTGATGGCTTGATTCTTTCCTTGCAGGAAAGGTGATGCATTGATTTCTGGACACGCAGCCTCCGTTCCTTACTGCAGTGCGGATCGATGAAAAATTGACACCCAGGGGACAATATGTGGAAAATCCAGACGTGCTGTGTTGATGAAGCCACAGTGAAACAGGCGCTGCGTCCAATCTGCAGCAGCGAGACAGGCCCTGTGTGGTGTCTCCAGCTGCCTGACAGGCGATGCGTCAGTTTTTCAGCTGTGGCAAATCATTGCATGGATTTTCTTCTTCAGGTCACCAGCTTATGCTTCGAAGGACCCAGGGACTGGAGTTGGCACCACTTGACAAGTCAAGAGTCTCAGCAGAAGAGCCCAGGCACTGGCAGATGAGGACTTTGATGTCCCTGAGACTTCTTAACAGGAGGCAAGCTCAGTTCAAGCCCTTGGAGAATCTTGGAAAGCAGGATGTAGAAAGCAAAGTCCAATCCTTTCACTCCCAGGACAGAAGCAGCAAGCAGTAGGCCAGCAAAACAAAGCAACAGACAAAGTGGCAGTCCGTCCTACAGCATCCGGCTGTTCTTCCTTGCAAAATCTCATCAGTCCAGAAAAATTCTAACTATGTTGTGTCAGAGGTTCAGTACTTATACCCATTTCTGTCTTTACATTACATTACACCAATTTATAAAGCGCATGGCTACCCGATACTGGGCTTCCCAGTGCTAAAGAAGGGCCAGTGAGTATCAAGCAGCTCTACTTAGGGGAATGTCTTTAACTGTTTCCTAAGGTGCAGCCAGTTGTTTTCACTTCTCAGCTTAAGCAGGAGCGAGTTCCACGACTTGAGGGCTAAATAAGCAAAAGACCAACCTCCGCCCCTGGATCTTTTTATTCTGCGTATAACTAGAAGGTCCTGTGAACCGGTTCTGAGGGGCCTGCTAGGTTGGTAAAAGTCGATCAGTTGATCGAGAATTTTGGGGCCCTGCTTATGTTTGGCCTGATGAGCCAGACACAGTACCTTAAACTGGATTCTACTTCTCATAGGTAAGTAATGGAGAATTCTAAGTGCTTTACTCACAGAATGAAATTTTGGGATCCCCGAAAGAGTCTGAGCACAGCATTCTGGATTACTTGTAATTTCCTAGTCACCCCTTTCAGGCTGCCTATGTAAATTGAATTGCCATAGTCCTAGTGTGAGAGTATTAAGCCCTGGATCACAATTCTCCTGGACTTTAATGGGATCCATTTCAAGATTTTCCTAAGCACTCTCAGAAGTCCACAACAAGTGGCCTCAATCCTATTTGCCTGAGAAGCCATTGATACCTTATCATCCAAAGTAACTCCCAAACTTGTTACTTCTGGTTTTAGTAATGGATGCTCTCCTATTGCCGGCGGCCAACTGATTTGTTGACAAAGTGATGGATTATTGCCGAGCACCATCACCTCAGTTTTTTCTCCATATAATTTTAGGCAGCTATCTGCCATCCAGTTAGCTACCATAGTCAGACAGCTGTTGAGAGTAGCAGAGTTGGTCTTGATCTTACGGGCCAAGGTAACTATCAGCTGTAGATCATAAGCGTAGGAGACGGTTGAGAAACCAAAGGCCCCAATTATATCAAGTAATGGGTGAGCATAAACATTAAAGAGTTTTGGGCTTAATGATGAGCCCTGTGGCACTCTTCATCTCAGTTGTTTCCTGGGGGAATAACAAGACCCCTCACTAAGCTGTAATCTCCTCTCACAGAGGAAGGAGGCAAGCCATTTTAGGGCCATTCCAGTAATCCCTAATCCCTTCTGGTGATGCAGTGAGACAGCATGGGACTCTGTATTAAAGGCAGCGCTCAAATCAAGAAGAATGAGAGCTGCCAATCCACCTTGATCAAGAACCCATTTGAGATCTTCTGGCACCCTTAATAGAGCGAATTCTGTGCTATGGTCTGCCAGGAATCCTGTCTGGGTTGGGTGGAAGATGTTATTGGATTCCAAAACAACTGTTACTTTACTGTTAATGATCTTACTGGGCCCTAGGAACAATGAAATGTGCCTATAGGTCTCTACAGCTGTGGGATCTAGCGAGAGTTTCTTTAGAAGAGGGCAAATAATTACATGCTTCCAGTCAGCCGAAACCTGCCTGTTCCTCAATGATAGATTGTGCAAAACTGTCAAGGTGGTCAGCATAATGTCACTGCCCTTTGGTAAAATATCTAAATGGGTAGGATCTAGTGTGTGAAACTGACTTAAGCCATTAATGTCACAATCTACATGTCTTTTACCACTGTTGGCTAAACAACTTGAAGGAACACCCGGTCTCCTACTGGTTCTGGACTGGCCAAGATAGGGGTGACCCTTTCTAGTAGCCATGGTGCTGCTGACTGGAAAAGATGCCAAGGCAGACCGTACCCTCGAGAAGGAGTCCCAGAGGAAAAACCCCAAAAGGTGGGAAAAAATCTCTATCACAGGAACTCCTGAAAAAGAGGAAAAAAGAAACAATGAAAAAGGAAAAATAGGAAGAGAAGAACTGAAGTGCTTATATACCAGAAAACAAGACGTGACGCAACAGGAAGAAAGTGCGACTCCATCTTGAATTGGGAAAGACCATATAGAAAAGAATAGGAAAAAAGACCAAGTAGAAAAGGAAAATGAAAAAGGCATGCTGGGAAGAAGAATACCAAGGAGGAAGACAACATGGACAACAAGAAAAAAGAAGAAATGAGGAAGAAAGAAAAAGGAAAAAACCCTAGGAGGTAAGTATATGTGAACTCAGGGAGGGTGACAGGGGCTGTAGCGCGCCCGAGAGCACGAAATGCGCCTCTTGGGTCACAGCGCGAAAACAAGTAGGCAAAACAGCAGCCTGCGGCGGTGTTGCGTCACTAAAATCAGACTGCCTGCCCAACCGCAGCTTGAGAAAGAGTCGCCGCGGTAGTGCGCGGTGACACAATTAATGCTAGCTCCTCTTTGTTTATTAGAGGGTAACTTGCAATACTAACACCCTGTGTGTTCATACCGGGTTCCTTAATTAGGTTGGCCACGTGCCAGATGCCAGAAAATCATAAATACTAGTCGCTTTCTGAAGAAAGCGACTAGCCAATGGCTCACATTGCTCTGCCGAGGGTAGCAGGCTACCTTTGTATGCTTGGCTTCCAAAAAAGTTTTTGCAGTACCATAGATTTCTTTCATAGCCTTGGAGGCTGAACTAATCCTATTGGCAAGATCATTTATACGCGCTCTTCGGAGAGGCTATTGATATTTTTACCAATGCTTTGTATTTAAGTTTATCCGCAACATTACAGCCTCTTCTCTACCTTCTTTCCTTTACCTTACACTCCTTTTTAAGTTGTTTCAATTCCTGGGAAAACCAATTCATCTTCTCCACTGGTTTAGCTCTTTTACATACTTTGATGGGGACTACTTCGTCTAAAGACTTAGTGACCCAATCTTTTAGCGCACTATAACACACCAAGACGCCCTTCTCCTTCGACATCTCAGGAGAATGTGAAGTTGCACTCAGAGTGTATTCTGAACCGACGGTGTTTAATTCGGAACACTGACGTGAGTTATAGACTGCATTAACCTGGACACCACTGCTGATAATATAGGGGTATTAAATGGACTCAAGTAGTGGTCCATCCAAATAGTTTGTACAGGGGACTCCACTCCCATAATCTCTAAGTGAGTCAAAATTGAATCTAAGGGATGGCCCTTATTATGAGTTGACAAGCTCACTAATTGAGTTAATTGAAGTACTGACATCCTGCAAAAAATTGGAAACCATTTGAAAAGTAACGTCTTCCAGATGCAAATTTAGGTCCCCAAGCAGAGTGAAATTAGCTGGGTGGAGACTAAATGTTGCTAATATATCAGGTAATGCCTTTACAAATTCTGCTGTTGGGCCAGGAGGGCAATAAATCAGTACCCCTGTGAACGTAAAAGACTGAGATTGTTTAATCGCAAATAATAGGCTGCCACAACCTGTTCACAACCAATTATCCCACAACCTGGGATAACATAGGAGTGCATTCACATTCTAGCGACTGTTTAGTTATCAGAGAAACTCCTCGACCTATTTTCTCAATGCGATCACACCTATTGATCTAGTATCCAGGAGGACAAGCAATAGCAATATCAGGCATCACTGCCATCTTTCAGCCATGTTTCTGTCAGGAAGACTATGTCCGGATGAGAGTCATCTAACAATGTAAACAAGTCCAATTTATGCTTAGGAAGGGACCTCCTACTCACTAAAAACATTTGCCATTTCCCTCAGGCCTTCAGGTGAGCAGCTTCTTTGAAGTAGGCAAACTTCAAAGAGAAGTCTTTGTAGCACACAAACCCTGCCTTTCCTTTCCCTGGCCCCAAACACACTCCAGGGAGTTGGAGACTGCTTTTTGTGAGGATAGGCACAGCCCGATTCAGGTGAAAGTGTCAACTCCTCCCACCATTCTAGCTCAGGAAGACCCATCAGGAAAAGCGTGCCATATCTCAGCTCCCTTTGTGTGACTGTCTAGAGTGACTTCACAAACATACCAACTGTCATCCTGAACCAGATGTGTATTCCGCAGAAACACAGAATGGTTAGGCAAGAAAATGCCCTCTTTCTAAAAATGGCATTTTCAAACTTACAATTAAAAAACCCATTTCCCCCAAAAATGAATTTTTAAACTGTGAGCTCAGAGACCCCAAACTCCATATCTCTATCTGCTTCCAAAGGGAAATTACACTTAAAAGATATTTCGAGGCAATCACCATGTTATCCTATGGGAGGATAGGTCTTGCAATAGTGAAACTCAGAATTAGCATTATTCCACTATCAGGACATGTAAAACAAACCAGTACATGTCCTACCTTTTAAATACATTGGCCAAACCTGAGGGGTAACTTACAGATAATAAAAGGGAAGGTTTGGGCCTGGTAAGTGGGTGCACTTGTCAGGTCGAAATGGACATCACTTTCATGACTGCGTGGCTCGTCGACGGCGCATCCCCCCGATTGCGCAGATTGGAACTGACACATTGACTTCACATCACCTCCATGTGGCCCTCCATCCAAAGTACTTTTCAGCAGACCCTCTGTGGGTCCTGTAGCCAGCTTTCCCTCCACCATGGTCAGCCTGAACTCTGGATTTACCCCGGTCTAGTGCAAACTCAAGTAACCTTTGAGTGTTATTGATTTTTAAGCATTATAATGCAGTTGTTTCTTTAAAAATTCATATCTCCAGTTCTACTTATTGGAATTGTTGTGTGTTGGACTTTTTTTACTCATAAAAATATTCTTTATTTTCTAAACAGGTGTGGAGTATTTTGTGGTGTTTTCACTGTTACTGTAATTTGTGGTGTACAAATACTTTACACATTGCCTCTTAAGTTAAGCTTGACTGCTCTGTGTCAAGCTACCAAAGGGTGAGCACAGGTTAATTTAAGGCGTGTATCTGACTTACCCTGACTAGGATTGTGGTCCCTACTTGGACAGGGCGCATACCTTTGCCAACTGGAGACCAAATTTCTAACAACCCACAAACGTATGTGTTTGTGATTCGTCACAAGCCATTTTCTGACCCATTCTGAGGAAATTCACTTAATTCAAGGGCAGAAGTAAATCTCCCTTCCAGGGTGGAAAGAGATAGGAAGCAACTCAATAATTGGTGGGGTTTTAGGGTAAATTGTTTCTGCCATGGACATTCTAAATAGGGGTGCAAGGAGTGCTGCAGTACCCCAAAATTAACTATGCTGGACTTCAGCAGGTGAATGAGCAATAAAAATGTCAATCAATTATGTGTTTATTTTGGCACATTAGGTGCCTATTCCTAGATAAGAGTCAAATGTCAGACAGTGTTTTTGGACAAATAACTGCTTACTTGGACCCTGATGTTTACTTTTAATTCTCTAACTACAAAGTGAGAGAATTTTATAAAACTGGTCTAGGTGACAATCTTGCCAGGTACAGAGTGCAAAAGGAAAGGGCGTAGGATGTCTGTTTTGTTAAACCCCAAAATAACATTTAAAAACCTTTAAATCAGATACCTTCAAAATATTTGAGCAATTATGAAAGAGCAAATGAAGCACATTATTTGTAATTCTGAACAAAGATTTTATTATGGTCAAATAAAATCAAGACACTTTACATAGTGAAACACGATTTTCACATATGATCATTTGTGCACTACATGGTTTTACCAGTAGAACTGAGGCCCATATTTATACTTTTTGATGCAAACTAGCGCCGGCTTGCGTAAAAAAATGTACAGCCGGCTAACGCCATTTCAACGCGCCAGGCGGGCGCCTTATTTAGGGATTAACGTTAGCCGGCGCTTTGGCCTGGTTAGAGTCAAAATAAATTACTCTAACCGGGCGACGCAGGCGTAGGGAAGAATGGGGGTTGTGCGTCAAAAAATGGTGCAAGTCAGGTTAGAGTAAAAAATCATGACTCTAACCGGATTTGCGCCATTTTTTGACGCACAACCCCCATTGAAATGGCTCCTGTCTTAGGAAAGACAGGAGTCATGCCCCCCTGCCCAATGGCCATGCCCAGGGAACTTCTGCCCCCTGGGCATGGTCATTGGGCACAGTTGCATGTAGGGGGGCCCAAGTTAGGCCCCCCTATGCCACTTAAAAAAAAAAAAAAGAATTACTTACCTCTACTTACCTGTACTTACCTGGGATGGGTCCCCCCATCCATGGGTGTCTTCCAGAGGTGGGCGAGGGTGGCAGGGGGGGTCCCTGGGGGCAGGGAAGGGCACCTGTGGACTGCTTCCATGGTCAGAGACCATGGAAATGAGACCACAGGTCCCTTAACGCCTCACCCAGGCGTTAAAAAATGGCGCAAATCAGGCTGTGCAGCATTTTTTAAGCCCCACCCCCTCCTGTGCGTCAAAATGACACAGGAGTATAATTAAGGCGCACATGCCTTAAAGTCATTTTTTGGACGGGAACGCCTACCTTGCATGTCATTAACGCAAGGCGTTTTCACGCATCCAGAAAATGACGCACACTGCTGAATTTTGACGTTCGCGGGGTCGGGCTTCAAAGTATAAATATGGTGTTAGGTTTGCGCTGAATTTGTGTCAAACATTTTGACGCAAATTCGGCACAGAGTATAAATAGGCCCCTGAATGTTATATAAATCTAGCGCCCATTTAAACAGAAAATGTGCGACCTATAAATGACTGTCTGTGTTACCTCAGCAGTGCTCCAAAATGCACCACCGGCTACATACCACACTCTTGCCACTCTGCCGCTGAATGGGCGTGGCAAATTTGGCGGAGATTTTTCACAGTCCCTATTACTTTAGTGATACAACATGAATGCCAGGACCCACGCTCCGAAAATTGTTCCAGCTCCAATGGTTTATCCATGGAAATACATGGTTCTCCCGTGGAGAAAAATTAAAGAAGGTTAATAATTGCCACTAAATGCCGAAAAGCCACTGTACGCATGGGCACAGGAAACGCAGAGCCCTGCACAGACGTAACGATAATATTAATGTTTTCGGCACTTTCATTGGTTGGAAGCGTCCTCATTCATCGATCCCCTTTGACAGCAAAACGCATGTCCTATAAAAAAAATAAGCATCGTGATTCGTGATATAAACGGGCACATTGATTTTACAGGTTTTTGCCACTTGCGAATCAAAGATACTACTTAGAGAGAAATTGGAAGAAGCCAATTTGTTCCCAGGTCTGTCAAGTAACACATGTATTGGACTTATTTCATTATTGAGGTGATTGGTACTTTGCTGACCGTGCAACAAAAGCATAGAAATGGCTCACGAGTTCTCCCTAGTGGTGAAAGGGATGATGTTCAGGTTTCAGGAGCCAGTGACCAACTGAAGGAACATATGGACAGTGAACTGAATGAGCCTTGAGAGCGCTACCTCGGAGATATGTCTCCAGAATGTGAACACCACACACATATGCCAATAGACCCGATTCAGGCGGGAGAATTCCCGTCTTTTTTAAGCAAAAACGGATTTATTTCGGCAGTCTCCCTCTGCTTCAGTAGAAGTCACTGGGAGAAATACATTCTCCCGATTATTATTTTTTAAATCTCCCACTTTCCTTGTCTAAAAGTTGGCATATATGCACACAAAAATACAGATTATATTTTCAACACAGTAAGTAAACTTAGGTTCTCATGCTCTGTAACTGTAGTCTACTTGTTATAAAGCAGTCCACATATAAACTAGGAGAAAAATGTATTTTAAGTCTTAACCAGTCCTAACGCTTAATTTTCGAACCTCTTTTATTAAAGAACGCACAGTGTGTAACACTTTCTACTCACTTTCATAACTTTTTATTATAGGCTTCCACAGTTCATAAATTCCAACTAATTTAGGTCACGAATTCGATAGTTCTGCAGTGAGTTTCACTCCTCAAATCGGTGTCTTCAGAATTGGAGTCTTCGTTTCAGAGTATATTTCGTTTAACAAGGTCATACATATGTGCAGACATGGTTGTAAGAAGGCTGAGGAAGGGACAGATCCCTCCAGAGGAGCCCCTGACCCGCCTTAGGCCTATTCAGTGCTTAATTTGAGCCTGTGGTTTCCAGTGCTTATTTTTGCGGTCCGTCACGTATTTTTCTGCCTCAAACATTTAGGTACGGATATACAAAAAAGTGGTGTGGTGGGGAAACAAAATTTGCAGCGTCGCGCCACTTTTGAAATGCAGGGATGCGACTAATTTACAAAAATACGGCGCACCCCTGTCTTTACCCCTGCACCGACGCTGAATTTAGCAGCCTGAACCAATGCAGGTATCTTTGCACCATAGAGCAAGGGTGTCTGCATTAAGGGGATTAATTGTTTATGTGCAGGAAGGTGTTCCTTCCTGCACATAAACAATCAATAATGGTCATTTAGCACTTCTGCAGCCCACATAGATGTACTAAAGTGTAATTTTTTAATGATTGTTTATGTGCAGGAAGGTACACCAGGAAGAGGCCCAAGATGGCTTCAGGATTAAGGTGCCTCAGTATTCCTTGCTCGCACATTTAATTGCAGCAGCCGTGTGTTTCAGAGGAGAGCTTTGGGCACCAACATGTTTTTATTTACAAATTAAGCACTAGGCTCATTCACAAGTGAAAAGCCATCCTTTGTTGTAGGTCTCAATGAGAAACCTTCCACCTGGTTACGCATCTATTTGCTAAACTTAATGATAGCGAGCAATGACTGGGCCCCTCAAAATATGTACCCGCCTGCCATTGTAGCCTGAATGCAGTTTTAAATGGGCAATTTGACAAGGCACTATAACCCCCGGGTCAAGCATTAAACTACCCTTTTATTGCATATAGGTGACCCCTACAGTAATCCCGAGGTACCCATAGGACAGGCTGCATTGTAACTAAAAGATTGGGCATGTATCTCTAAGTTTTACACGTCCTTTTAGTAAAAAACTCCTGCATTCGTTTTTACACCACTGTGAGGCCTACCTCTCTGATAAGTGGGTTGCCTTATTATATATAGTACGTGCTAATTTTTGATTGGGAACAGGTTAACTTTTGATGGTTGGCTAATGAGAAATTACAATTAAAAACCTCTTTAATGGTAAAGTCGGATTTTAAGTTAAAATTTTGAAAATGCCACTTCAAAGTTGGCATTTTCCTGCCCTAAACTATTTGGTGCCTGCAGCTTCTCCTGGGTCACATGACTGGGTTTACTTGGCAATTGCACTTTGTTTGACTGGATGAGCAATCAACTGGAAGAATGAAGGGTCTGAGGCTGGCACAGCCCTACTTGCGAATAATTAGGCTGTGTTCTGCCTTCAGATAAAGGAATAGTTACCCCTGCATTTTTCATGCAGTCAGATTGCAGCCAGGGCAGACAGTCAAGAAACATCAAGCCCTTCTAAGGAAATTCTCTAGAAATGTTTCCTAGTTCAAAACATCACGTATACAAAGGAGGCTCTCAGATCAATATTTCAGTTTACTTTCTGGACCTGCAGAAGGACTCTCAGTGGACTGCCTGCTGTTGTGGCCTGCTGTTTACTCCACAAGACTGCTTTCCTGCACCCGGAAGGACTTGTTTGCTGCCTGAAGCCTGCCTTGAACCCTCAGAGGCCTGCTGTGATGCATGAGCCCTATTTCATCACCTGTATCCAGGACTACAAGAGTGACACCAAGGCTCCTATTCAGAGTCTCAAGGACAGAAAACGCTTCCTCCATCCTGAATCTGCACCTGGGCCCAGCCTGAATGAGTCCTAAGCCCCTACTCCCACAAGTGGTGCTCCTCCAGTCTTGGACCCCTAGTGGTGGTGCTGAACATGTCGGATAGCCAAAATCCAACAATTGGTAACTAGACAGTTTATTGGCTAAAAACCGCTTGGAGAACTGAGGAAAGACTAAGCCTTACCCGCTTGTCTATCTGCCCAAGGTGCATTACCGGTCAGCCTAAATTCGCAGCAACTCCCCCTTTGTTCTTCTCTGCAGGAGCAAATAATGTTAAGCGGTCCTTCATCAAAGGGGTTACCAGCCTTTTGAAACTCTCCTCAGCTACAGACTCCAACCTAGCCCTGCTGTAGTTTTTTGACTTTCAAAAAAGTGAGCAAGTCCAAACATAGAAATCTTCACTGCAACTTCATCCAGCAGCTCCCCAACAACAACACTCCCTTCTCAGACACTAGATGTAGCCTTGCCCCACACTGTCTGCAACCTTACCCTGCTAAAATTTACCTTCTCAGAATTTTTTGACAAAATGTATTTTGAGCCAAAAAATAAGCACTGACCAGACCCAATCTGTCAGCCATATTTTTTGACTTTGACCCTGTCTTGGGCAACTGCAGTTGGCACCAATATTGTTGTGAGATTTTTCCTGTGTTGTGTTTTCACTTTATTACTGTTTGTGTGCTGCAAAAATGTGCCTCGAAGTAGAGCCTGACTGCTTTTGTGCCAAGCTACCAGAGCATTAAGCACAGATTTATTTAAGACTTTTTGTGGTACATCCTGACAGGGATTGTGGCTGTTGCTTGAAAAGGGGACACCCCGCTTCAACCAACAGCTCAATTTCTCACAATTTTACAAGGTTTACAGATTCAGATTATCATTCAGTATGAATCCTGGGGATCTGGTATTTTGTATGAACTCTGAGGACAGTCCTACTTCTTTGACGTGTGCAAGCCAATGTTTCACTGTGTTGTTTTCAAAGTCTGGACAAGAGATCTGAAATTCAATTTTGGTTTGATTGAGTTTCAGATACTATGTGGACATCTAGCTTTGTATGTCCGAGAGATAGTGTTACATGTTGTCAAAAAGTGTTTTTTTAAGTCTTATGTAAATCTGTAAGTCATATGTGTACTGGTGGTAGCAGAGGTCCAATGTATCTAAGAAATTCCCAACAACTTTAATTTATAACTTAGAGCCTTGGGAGACCTCAAATTGTGCTCCACAGGGTGAGAGAACGTGTCATTTATATTTACCTATTGGCCTTGATGCTCTAGATATGATTTGAACCAGTGAAGAAACGTCTCATCAGTACCCAAACATGAGAAGATAAAGGCCCTGTTTTAGGTTTGGCAGAGGGGATATCCATGCTTTGGTTCTTCAGTTTTTGATCCTCTTACTGCTTTTCAGAGCAGGAGCATCAATGATGGATGAGACAGAGGAATTGTAATGTTCTGCTATGGCTGGGGCATCTCCTGAATTGGTCAGAGGCATTGCTTAGGTATTTGATTTTTTCAAGAGATATGGTTTTGAAGTTTCTGATATATGTGTTTTGTTTTAGTTTTGGTTGAGTTTTAGGGAGGATTTGTAAAGTGACAATCATGAATGGAAATATAAGATGATATGACCAATCAACTGTAATGGGGCTCTGAACTAGCAAAATGTTAGGTTCAGAAAAATATCAGATGCAGAATAGACTCTGTAGAGTGATTCATTATGTTGAAAAGTTGCACTAGGCTGCTCTGTTTTCACATATTTTTTATAAGCATTTAAATAGAATGACAAGGTACACATCACAAATGAATATCAGAGTCTCAGTCTGCCACGACAGGTGTAAGTCGTCTGCACACATTAATATCAGAACATTTTGAATAATTTACAAATCGATACTTAAATATCTCAGCTTAGCACAGTTGTGGATGTACAGTGGGTTACCAATTGTCTAGAAATAGTACCATAGCCGTTTTCTTTGAGTTTTAGATATAATATTGTTAGTAACAGTGGTTTTAATCGCACCATTACCAGTGCAGAACTATAACATCAAGCCCCAACATCCCCCCACCCTACCCAAGGAGCCTCCAGGCAGAATTCTGCCAGGGCACTTACACTGAGCTTTTCTATGTGTGTTCCTGAATACATAAGCAAGTGATAAGTCAGAGAGGGTACCCCATAACATTATTAATCAGTGCGGTAAACGCATAGTCCTGGTGATATATATTTGGTTCAGCAATCTGGGATTGTGGTTTTGGATCTGCCTGCTCGTCCTCAGCATCTTGGGATGTCACTTCAGGGGTCTCAGTTAGTGCCTCTGTTATTGCTCCCCAGGCCAAAAGGGCCTCTGGTGCCTTGCTGTCTCTACATGCCTATGCATGTGAGCCTCCTCTGGTCCCATCCAGTCAATCAAGTCTTTCTTCCAGTTGTCAATTGTCGGGGTCGGACGGGCTGAGCCAATGTATAGCTCGGTGCCGCTTTGCACGGTAAGTACCAGCAGTGCATAGGGTCTACTCAAGACCCTCATGGGATTCTCAGGGAGCGGCCCCAGCAAGCACAGAGGGATCTGACTTGGTATGTCCCAGCCTGTTGCATATCTTAATCTAGTGAGGAGAGCTTCACAGAAGGAAACCACCAAAGTACAGTACCAGAGTAAGTGTATGAAATCTGCATTGTCTGCGCCACAGCGGGGCAGCAGGGGTCCCCATTCAGGTAAATGATGTGTAAGGGTCTCGGAGACAAATATACCATGTGTACAACGTTATATTGTACTTATTTAAATCTAGCACATGTAGCCACTCTACGAACCCTTGTGTCTATTTTGCACCAGTCTCTTTGGGTGATGGGTTTGTTGCAAAGGCTCTGCCATGCCTCCTCCACTCACAGTGACCCTGGCCATCTATCTGCTTGTAAAGCTGTATATAGATGTGTTATCAGTCGGCGTCCTCCCACCATACTTATGAGCGTTGCCATGGTTTGTGAGGTTTCAGGTGCTTCTGGGAACATGGGCCACAGCTGTCTAGCAGTAGCAGCTATTTTTGTAAATTGTAGAAATTGTCTGCGGCCCAATCTCAAAGTAGTGATTGTCTTGTGCATAGTGATAAATTGCCCCTCTGGATAAAGATCCAATAATATCAGGCACCCCCCTCCTGCCACTTATCTAATCCCAGCCGTATATGTTATTTGGGCAAATGGCTGCAGTATTCATATATCTAAATCTGGGGCATATGGAACATGTACGATCACCCTTTGCCCCGTCCTAGTCCATAGTGTGCCCATTTAGCTTATCAACAATGGAAGGGTTTCGGGGACATTCCGACCCCGCAACAACAATCTTCCTTGGGGGACTCCATTGTGTGTGCCCTCAAATAATTCCTTTTCCCAGTTAGGCTCGTTGTCAAGCCAGTGGACTGTATGTTGCAGCTGAGCCACCAGGTAGTATAATTCTAGGTTGAGTATTTCCATTCTCCCTTGTCGCGACTCTCTTTTTAAGATGTTGAGGCCTATTTCGCAGCGAGTGATAGCCCCGAGAAACTCAACCAACAGGGAGTCTAGTTCCTGGAACACCCACCACAGTATTTCATACATCTCTCCCTGAAGGACGTGGAGGCACGGCAGCAGACTGACCATTTTCATTATCACTATTTTTGCCATCAGGGATAGTTTGAGTGTATTCCAGAACTTGATCGAGGAACGTAGGTTAGAAATCAACCTGCCCAGATTCATTTCAAACATCTGTTGTTCTAAATGTGCAACATATATTCCAAGATATTTAACCTTGTCAGTAGTTTCACATCGGAGAGCTATTTGGTAGGCACGTCCTGTAGGAAGCCCAGTGTGAACAAAAAGGATTTGGTGCTGTTAAGTCTTAAACCTGAAAACTCCCAGAATTCCTGCCTAATATTCAAAAGCAGCCGGACTATTTATCAATCAGGTTGACAGAGATAAATCATGGCATCATCAGCATGTAACAACTCTACATGCTCAATGCTGCCCACCTGGACACCCCATCCAAGCAGTGCCTTTCATAGCCAACAGGCGTGGAGCTCCATCGCATGGGCAAAAATCAGTGGGCATCCCTGTTTAGTGTCCTGCTGTAACTCAATGATACCTGATACATGTCGACCTGTTCGCACTCGCGAGGACCTATACAGCAATTGTATCCACTCCATATATTTGAAGCCCAATCCCAATCTTGCCAGCGCCCTCCAGCTATACTAGGAGATACTGAATGGAGCAGCAGTGGCCTCCCCCAGGCTGGACTTAGCTGATTGGCTCCCTGAGTCTCTGCTGCACCTGAGACCCGCCCCCCCCCCCACCTGCTCTGGCTTCTTAAGTTTGTGGAGGGAAGGCCAAAGACAGACACCTCCATTTTGTGTTCCTCTGTGCATCTCTCCTGTGTCCTGATACAGCCCAGTGTTCAAGGATTGCAAAGAGACCTAGGTAAGGAGCCCAAAGATATTTTCTAGTCAAATAGTATTAATTGTTCAAAAAGTGTTTGTTTTACTGTGGGCTCTCTGTGTTTTTCAGGCAGCCTGGCCTCTTTTAAAGTGGTGTTTGTTTCAAAATCGTTTTTGCTGTGACTGTGTGAATTCCCTTGCTAGTTTGTGGCTCCCCCCCCCCTTTTTCCCCCCTCTGCCCCCCTTTTTTCACCCCTATTCTTAGTAAAAAAGACTACATAGATCTTTCAGAGTGTGGTTTTAGGAGACTGTTTTTAATCTGTTTGTGTGATTTAAATTGTGCTTAAAAGCTGTCTGCCCCCCTGTATTTTTTGCCTTAAAAAAGCCCGATTTTAGAGTGTGCGCCCAGAACTATTGCAGTGTTTGTCTCTTAAACAATCTCCCCCTTACCTGAAAAGTAGACTCTGCTAGCTTGGAAGTGTGGATTCAGCCTGTCTGTATCCAAGGAGATACTGAATAGAGCAGCAGTAGCCTCCCCCCAGGCCACAGGGACTGGACTTTAGTTAACTTGCTCCTTATATAGGTTCTTCGTGGTTGTTGCATATGCTGTTGTGATTGGTTTTTGGGAGATGGTGTTTCATTGATTGCTAGCTCCAGGGATGCATTTATGATTGGTGGATAGGACTAGGATTCTGATTGGCTGTTGGTACTAGGGCTGTGATTGGTGGATAGGGCTAGGGTTCTCATTGGCTATTGGTTCTAGGGCTGTGATTGGTGGATAGGGCTAGGATTCTGATTGGCTGTTGGTTCTAGGGCTGTGATTGGTGGATAGGGCTAGGATTCTGATTGGCTGTTGGTTTCTAGGGCTGTGATTGGTGGATAGGGCTAGGATTCTGATTGGCTGTTGGTTCTAGGGCTGTGATTGGTGGATAGGGCTAGTGATTGGTGGATAGGGCTGGGATTCTGATTGGCTGTTGGTACTAGGGCTGTGATTGGTGGATAGGGCTAGGATTCTGATTGGCTGTTGGTTCTAGGGCTGTGATTGGTGGATAGGGCTAGGATTCTGATTGGCTGTTGGTACTAGGGCTGTGATTGGTGGATAGGGCTAGGATTCTGATTGGCTGTTGGTTTCTAGGGCTGTGATTGGTGGATAGGGCTAGGATTCTGATTGGCTGTTGGTTCTAGGGCTGTGATTGGTGGATAGGGCTAGGATTCTGATTGGCTGTTGGTACTAGGGCTGTGATTGGTGGATAGGACTAGGATTCTGATTGGCTGTTGGTTCTAGGGCTGGGGCTGTGATTGGGGGTCAGGAAATAGGGCTGTGACTGGTGATTAGGGCTGGGCCTCCCATTAATTTGCTAAATCAGGGTTTAAAATCGGATTGGCTAGGGTTAGGACCAGCTTCTTATTGGCCAGTAGGGCTATATAAGGCCAGGATTCAGGGCGTCTCAGCCCGGGCGTCGAGGCAAAGGGCGGAGAGGACAAGGGCAGCTGTCTGTTTGGGCCTGTTCGGGACAGGTAGGGACTAGGGACTAGGGCCAGAAATGCTGCCTAATTCCCATTCCACCAGGAATGGTTTCTGCCCCAACACATCCCTCAACATGCAAACACATTATCTGCAAAGATATCCAACTCATGCATCACAAACTGACCATAGACATATTGCATTGCCCCACCACCCAACACAATACCCTACATACAACACATATACACATACACCCCATAACTACTACAGTCAAACACCTTCATACTCACAGCAAACACTACTCTGTCCCCTCCCACTAACACTACCTGCCACCGCCCACACAATACAAAACTACAACATACAATTCTCTCAGTTTCAGTCTCCCAGATACACACTCTCTACACATATTAACCAAAAACACTATCCGCTGTTCGCTTCACACAGGCCGCCTGAACTCATAGCAATGCCAAAACCCTGCCTTCAAACACTTCATCTACACACACTCTTCCCCTCTGCTCACCAATTACACACAACCATACAATCCCCACATTTCACTCCACCACACATATTACCTCTTCCAGTCATCTCAACTAATACTTATCTCCCTGACACACATCCATCACCTCATATACACCTCACACATTCATCTCCAAAACACATCAACACCCCATCTAACACTCAAATTCCACTTAACAGCACTAACTCACATACAAGTCCCTCACCAAAAACAACTACACCAATAGCCCCTCTCATTATTCCACAAAAACAATACCGACCACAAACATCAGCACATCAAAGCAACACAAACTTACATTACACTCATCATCATACCCACTCTCACCCCCAAGACTACACAAAGGATACAAATTCCACCCTATCTCCACCCCTACCCCCCCACTCTTCACAAACAGCTACCACAAGCACCCCATCCCAGCAACCTTTTTTCAGTCGCCTCTCCTCCATTGCACAATTTAGAGCCTTACATCATGATCCACATGCTCCTCCTCCACCCCTAACCCATACTCCATCCACACTAAACAAACGCAAACAAAATAAAAAACATGCCACTCACAGAAACCTCGCATCCCCTTGTTTGTTTCATAATAAAACTACCCTACAAAAAACACTACACTCCTCATGGCTCTCTCAGCCACCAAGTTCACCACCCACACACACAGACCCAACAAAATGCCTCCTTAACCTGCTGGAAGAGGAACACTATGTTGAAAAGCAAGACTATTGTGAGCCTCAAACAGTTAACACAACTAGCAACACTCCTGCTTCAAGCTCACATTATACTACTTACCCTTCTACTAAACAAAACAACACTACCACTAACACACCCTATCTAAACTGCCAGCTCATAAATGCTCGATCACTCTCAAAAAACAAGCACCACATCTACGACCTTCTCACAGACACACAACCTGACTTACTATTCATTACGGAAACCTGGTTGGGAGATGACATGGCACCAGTATTGCACGAAGCCCTTCCTCCAGGCTATCAAACCATCACACAAAACCGTATAGGCAAGAGAGGAGGTGGACTAGCTATTATATTCAAACAGGCAATAAACCTCAGTAAAACAGACAACATCTCCATACAAGGTTGTGAAGCCCTCCTTACCAGATGCCACCCTACTCCAACTTCCACCTGTAACTTTCTCCTCCTTTACAGACCTCCACCTAAAAACTCCACTTTCCCAGATGCCTTTCTTGACATAGTCTCAAACCTTATTACACTATACTCCAATCTATGCATTCTTGGGGACCTAAACATTTGGTTTGACAAACCCAATATTCCCCATCCAAAAGCTATCACCACTGGCCTACTCGCATTGAATCTACATCAGATTGTACACAATCCCACACACATCGCTGGTCACATCCTAGATGTAATTTTTGCTAAGCCTGAACTTGTTACTATTCATAGCATCACACCAACCATCTGGTCAGACCACCATCTGATAACTTTCCGACAGACAACTCCACAAATCAACACACCCCACAACCACTTACATACATACACCTATCGACCATGGAGAAAACTCAATTTGGATCACTTAGAAACACAACTAACAGCAAACACAGATCTAGATACAATCAATTCTGTACCTAAACTTTATGAGTGGCTACAGGAAGCTTTTGATGTCCTAATACCACTCATAAAAACTAAACATGACAAAAGAAAACCAACACCTTGGAGAAACACAGAACTTAAAACGATAAAGAAACAAATCAGAAAGTTGCAGCGGACCTGGCTCAAAACAAACAACAGTCAAGACAAACTGCAGCTACACAAACTTAACAGGATATACAAATCATCAATCAAAAAAGCTAAAAAGAGATACTACTCAGACAGAATTCTAAATGCTCAATCTACAACCAAGGAATTTTACAAAATTCTCAATGAATTTCGAAAACCCACATGCATGGAAGGAAGTCATCCCACCACTCAAGATTTCACAAACAAATTGGCAACTCACTACACAACCAAGGCAGACACATTGGACTCCTATTTAAAACAGAAGAAAACCATCAGCACCAACCCCTTTACTAAAATACCCTTTAAGAATAAACCACCCCAACCTCTACAGTCCTTCAAACAAATATCCCAGGATGAATTTATGGATTTGGTCAAAGCAAGCAGACCTTCTGGTTGCCCTTCTGACCCTTGCCCACCACAGATCTTCAAGAACATCCTGCTATCTACTTCCGCTGCCACACCTGTAAGAAGAATCATCAACAACTCTTTAACTTCAGGAACTTTTCCTACAGACCTGAAAAAGGCATACATACGACCATTATTAAAGAAAACAAATCTAGACCCGCAAGACCCCAACAACTACAGACCTATCACAAATGGACCTTTCCTGGGCAAATTGATAGAAAGAGCAGCATTCGCCCAGATGTCACAATTCATTGAAGACAATTCTATACTTTCAAACTTCCAAACTGGATTCCGCTAGGAAGAAGCACTGAATCGGCACTCATGGCAATCTGGGACGATCTTAAAAACACAGTTGACCGAAATGGAGTTGCTGCACTACTTCTCTTGGACCTCTCAGCTGCCTTTGATACGGTTGACCATGACACCCTAACTCAAAGACTCCACGAAGCCGGCATACAAGGGATTGCACCTCACTGGATTACTTCCTATCTCCAAAAAGAGCAAATATCATCCACTCACCCCCCTTCTCATCCGAACCCTACCTCACAAAAACAGGGGTCCCCCAAGGGCCAATCATCTCACCTTTGCTTTTTAACATCTACATGATATCTTTACCAGAACTGATCAATGATTTCCATCTCACATGCTACAACTATGCAGATGACACACAAATACTACTTCAATTAGAAGACCCCAAAAACATTGAAAACTCTCAAATCTTCAGTTGCCTCAGAGCCGTTGATCAGTGGATGACCTGGAGCCATCTCAAACTAAATACCTCCAAAACTGAAATACTCATATGTGGTGACTGGAAACTTTATGACCCTCTGTGCGTCTGGCCTGACGATCTCGGACCACCTCCTCAATTATCCAAGGAAGTGAAAAACCAAGGAATCACCATGGATTCCAAACTAACTATGAATGCCCAAGTAGACAAATTAGCACGCACAAGCTTCATCACCTTAAAGACTTTACGACGCATTTTCCCTCACCTCGGATTTCCACACAAGGTGCAAGCTACTATCTCACTTGTATTATCCAAACTGGATTATGCCAATAGCCTCTACCATGGATCATCTCTATCTGTTATGAAAAAACTACAACGTATCCAGAATTCCGCAGCCAGGCTACTACTACATATAAAGCCGCAAGCCCACATCTCCCCTGCCTTGAGAGCACTACACTGGTTACCCGTTGCCAGAAGATGCACTTTCAAGCTGCTTTGTATCACCCACAAAGCTATACATGGAACAGGACCGCTTTTCATCAGAAAGAAAATTACCAAATACATCCAACAAAGAACCCTCCGCTCAAGACTGGCACCCCGCCTTAGAACACCACCATACAAGAAAAAGACTGTAGGTGGTACATCCTTCTCCGTCCAAGCAGCCAAACTATGGAATTCATTACCCCCAACTATAAGAGCCACAGATAACTTTCTTGTTTTCAGGAAACTACTCAAGAGTTGGCTCTTTCCTTCATAACCACCTTTTTCAAACAACTATGAACTGCATATGCCTATGTGGATAATTATTTTTTTTCAGATTATATGTATATTTCTATTTATTTATAGTTTCTTTGGAAACTAAAGCAAGGCTGTGCGCTCAGAGATCCCATAGCAGAAAAGATCTAGAATCCATCCTGGAGGTGAACTGATGATGTACTGGAGCGTAATCTGTATCTGACTGAGACGCGCTGTTTCTATCTTCCTCTGCTGGAGACACAGAGTAGAAGGTTCTCCCTTTATAAAGCACCTGTAAGCTCTGCCCGCTGAGCCACGCCCCGTCCACCCTCGAAGTAGGTAAAGAATTTCCCGCCTTTACCAGGATGATGGACAGCTTTCCAAAACGACCCCAATGCGTTTACCGCCGATTCCGGTGGTGCGTTGTTGATGCTCAGAAGCACAAGGACATCTCCACAAAGACGCACTAGTAACAATCACATTGCCAAAGGCACACAAGGTTGCTGGAGACGTTTACCCCGTGGCCCATCACGTACCCTTAGTGTACAATATAAACAGGGCGTATAAAACATGCTAGGTAACGCTTACTGACATACTCGTAGAAAATACTCCGGTTGGGTAGGCCACGATGCTCATTTTACAGAAACTAAACCTCAAAGGAAGCACTTCCAAATATAAACGTAGCAGGTGCCGCAGTTGAAGCTCAGCTTCTGGAAAGGACAAGCCACCCTAATCTCTTGGGCTTGGCAAAGATAAAGCAAGGCGGTGCGCTCAGAGATCCCATAGCAGAAAAAGATCTAGAATCCTTCCTGGAGGTGAACTGATGATGTACTGGAGCGTAATCCGTATCTGACTGCGACGCGCGGTTTCTATCTTCCTCTGCTGGAGACACAGAGTAGAAGGTTCGCCCTTTATAAAGCACCTGTAAGCTCCGCCCGCTGAGCCACACCCGTCCACCCTCGAAGTAGGTAAAGGAATTCCCGCCTTTTTACTAGGATGATGGACAGCTTTCCAAAACGACCCCAATGCGTTTACCGCCGATTCCGGTGGTGCGTTGTGGATGCTCAGAAGCACGAGGACATCTCCACAAAGACGCACTAGTAACAATCACATTGCCAAAGGAACACAAGGTTGCTGGAGACGTTTACCCCGTGGCCCATCACGTACCCTTAGTGTACAATATAAACGGGGCGTATAAAACATGCTAGGTTACGCTTACTGACATACTCGTAGAAAATACACCGGTTGGGTAGGCCACGATGCTCATTTTACAGAAACTAAACCTCAAAGGAAGCACTTACAAGTATAATCGTAGCAGGTGCCGCAGTTGAAGCTCAGCTTCTGGAAAGGACAAGCCACCCTAACTCTTGGGCTTGGCAAAGATAAAGTAAGGCTGTGCGCTCAGAGATCCCATAGCAGAAAAAGATCTAGAATCCATACTGGAGGTGAACAGATGATGTACTGGAGCGTAATCTGTATCTGACTGTGACGCGTGGGTTCTATCTTCCTCTGCTGGAGACACAGAGTAGAAGGTTCTCCCTTTATAAAGCACCTGTAAGCTCCGCCCGCTGAGCCACGCCCCGTCCACCCTCGAAGTAGGTAAAGGAATTCCCACCTTTTTACCAGGATGATAGACAGCTTTCCAAAACGACCCCACTGCGTTTACCGCCGATTCCGGTGGTGCGTTGTTGATGCTCAGAAGCACAAGGACATCTCCACAAAGACGCACTAGTAACAATCACATTGCCAAAGGCACACAAGGTTGCTGGAGACGTTTACCCCGTGGCCCATCACGTACCCTTAGTGTACAATATAAACAGGGCGTATAAAACATGCTAGGTAACGCTTACTGACATACTCGTAGAAAATACTCCGGTTGGGTAGGCCACGATGCTCATTTTACAGAAACTAAACCTCAAAGGAAGCACTTCCAAATATAAACGTAGCAGGTGCCGCAGTTGAAGCTCAGCTTCTGGAAAGGACAAGCCACCCTAATCTCTTGGGCTTGGCAAAGATAAAGCAAGGCGGTGCGCTCAGAGATCCCATAGCAGAAAAAGATCTAGAATCCTTCCTGGAGGTGAACTGATGATGTACTGGAGCGTAATCCGTATCTGACTGCGACGCGCGGTTTCTATCTTCCTCTGCTGGAGACACAGAGTAGAAGGTTCGCCCTTTATAAAGCACCTGTAAGCTCCGCCCGCTGAGCCACACCCGTCCACCCTCGAAGTAGGTAAAGGAATTCCCGCCTTTTTACTAGGATGATGGACAGCTTTCCAAAACGACCCCAATGCGTTTACCGCCGATTCCGGTGGTGCGTTGTGGATGCTCAGAAGCACGAGGACATCTCCACAAAGACGCACTAGTAACAATCACATTGCCAAAGGAACACAAGGTTGCTGGAGACGTTTACCCCGTGGCCCATCACGTACCCTTAGTGTACAATATAAACGGGGCGTATAAAACATGCTAGGTTACGCTTACTGACATACTCGTAGAAAATACACCGGTTGGGTAGGCCACGATGCTCATTTTACAGAAACTAAACCTCAAAGGAAGCACTTACAAATATAATCGTAGCAGGTGCCGCAGTTGAAGCTCAGCTTCTGGAAAGGACAAGCCACCCTAACTCTTGGGCTTGGCAAAGATAAAGTAAGACTGTGCGCTCAGAGATCCCATAGCAGAAAAAGATCTAGAATCCATACTGGAGGTGAACAGATGATGTACTGGAGCGTAATCTGTATCTGACTGTGACGCGCGGGTTCTATCTTCCTCTGCTGGAGACACAGAGTAGAAGGTTCTCCCTTTATAAAGCACCTGTAAGCTCCGCCCGCTGAGCCACGCCCCGTCCACCCTCGAAGTAGGTAAAGGAATTCCCACCTTTTTACCAGGATGATAGACAGCTTTCCAAAACGACCCCACTGCGTTTACCGCCGATTCCGGTGGTGCGTTGTTGATGCTCAGAAGCACGAGGACATCTCCACAAAGACACACTAGTAACAATCACATTGCCAAAGGAACACAAGGTTGCTGGAGACGTTTACTTCCGTGGCCCATCACGTACCCTTAGTGTACAATATAAACGTAGCAGGTGCCACAGTTGAAGCTCAGCTTCTGGAAAGGACAAGCCACCCTAACTCTTGGGCTTTGCAAAGATAAAGCACGGCTGTGCGCTCAGAGATCCCATAGCAGAAAAGATCTAGAATCCTTCCTGGAGGTGAACTGATGATGTATTGGAGCGTAATCTGTATCTGACTGTGACGCGCGGTTTCTATCTTCCTCTCCTGGAGACACAGAGTAGAAGGTTCTCCCTTCATAAAGCACCTGTAAGCTCCGACCCGCTGAGCCACGGCCCGTCCACCCTCGAAGTAGGTAAAGGAATTCCCGCCTTTTACCAGGATGATGGACAACTTTCCAAAACGACCCCACTGCGTTTACCGCCGATTCACGTGGTGCGTTGTTGATGCGCAGAAGCACGAGGACATCTCCACAAAGACGCACTAGTAACAATAACATTGCCAAAGGCACACAAGGCTGCTGGAGACGTTTTTACCCCGTGGCCCATCACGTACCCCTAGTGTACAATATAAACATAGCAGGTGCTGCAGTTGAAGCTCAGCTTCTGGAAAGGACAAGCCACCCTAACTCTTGGGCTTGGCAAAGATAAAGCAAGGCTATGCGCTCAGAGATCCCATAGCAGGAAAAGATCTAGAATCCTTCCTGGAGGTGAACTGATGATGTACTGGAGTGTAATCTGTATCTGATTGTGACGCGCAGTTTCTATCTTCCTCTCCTGGAGACACAGAATAGAAGGTTTCTCCCTTCATAAAGCACCTGTTAGCTCCGCCCGCTGAGCCACGCCCCGTCCACCCTCGAAGTAGGTAAAGGAATTCCCGCCTTTTACCAGGATGATGGACAGCTTTCCAAAACGACCCCACTGCGTTTTTACCGCCGATTCAGGTGGTGCGTTGTTGATGCGCAGAAGCACGAGGACATCTCCACAAAGACGCACTAGTAACAATAACATTGCCAAAGGCACACAAGGTTGCTGGAGACGTTTACCCCGTGGCCCATCACGTACCCCTAGTGTACAATATAAACAGGGCATATAAAACATGATAGGTAACGCTTACTGACATACTCGTAGAAATACTCCGGTTGGGTAGACCACGATGCTCATTTTACAGAAACTAAACCTCAACAGGAAGCACTTAGAAATATAAACGTAGCAGGTGCCGCAGTTGAAGCTCAGCTTCTGGAAAGGACAAGCCACCCTAACTCTTGGGCTTGGCAAAGATAAAGCAAGGCTGTGCGCTCAGAGATCCCATAGCAGAAAAAGATCTAGAATCCATCCTGGAGGTGAACTGATGATGTATTGGAGCGTAATCTGTATCTGACTGAGACGCGCGGGTTCTATCTTCCTCTGCTGGAGACACAGAGTAGAAGGTTCTCCCTTTATAAAGCACCTGTAAGCTCCGCCTGCTGAGCCACGCCCCGTCCACCCTCGAAGTAGGTAAAGGAATTCCCGCCTTTTACCAGGATGATGGACAGCTTTCCAAAACGACCCCAATGCGTTTTACCGCCGATTCCGGTGGTGCGTTGTTGATGCTCAGAAGCACGAGGACATCTCCACAAAGACGCACTAGTAACAATCATATTGCCAAAGGAACACAAGGTTGCTGAAGACGTTTACCCCGTGGCCCATCACGTACCCTTAATGTACAATATAATCGGGGCGTATAAAACATGCTAGGTCACGCTTACTGACATACTCGTAGAAAATACTCCGGTTGGGTAGGCCACGATGCTCATTTTACTGAAACTAAACCTCAAAGGAAGCACTTACAAAATATAATCGTAGCAGGTGCCGCAGTTAAAGCTCAGCTTCTGGAAAGGACAAGCCACCCTAACTCTTGGGCTTGGCAGAGATAAAGCAAGGCTGTGCGCTCAGAGATCCCATAGCAGAAAAAGATCTAGAATCCATCCTGGAGGTGAACTGATGATGTACTGGAGCGTAATCTGTATCTGACTGAGACACGCGGTTTCTATTTTCCTCTGCTGGGGACACAGAGTAGAAGGTTCTCCCTTTATAAAGCACCTGTAAGCTCCGCCCGCTGAGCCACGCCCCGTCCACCTCGAAGTAGGTAAAGGAATTCCCGCTTTTTACCAGGATGATGGACAGCTTTCCAAAACGACCCCAATGCGTTTTACCGCCGATTCCGGTGGTGCGTTGTTGATGCTCAGAAGCACAATGACATCTCCACAAAGACGCACTAGTAACAATCACATTGCCAAAGGCACACAAGGTTGCTGGAGACGTTTACCCCGTGGCCCATCACGTACCCTTAGTGCACAATATAAACGGGGCGTATAAAACATGCTAGGTTACGCTTACTGACATACTCGTAGAAAATACTCCGGTTGGGTAGGCCATGATGCTCATTTTACAGAAACTAAACCTCAAAGGAAGCACTTACAAAATATAATCGTAGCAGGTGCCGCAGTTAAAGCTCAGCTTCTGGAAAGGACAAGCCACCCTAACTCTTGGGCTTGGCAAAGATAAAGCAAGGCTGTGCTCTCAGAGATCCCATAGCAGAAAAAGATCTAGAATCCATCCTGGAGGTGAACTGATGATGTACTGGAGCGTAATCTGTATCTGACTGAGACGCGCGGGTTCTATCTTCCTCTGCTGGAGACACAGAGTAGAAGGTTCTCCCTTTATAAAGCACCTGTAAGCTCCACCCGCTGAGCCACGCCCCAGTCCACCTCGAAGTAGGTAAAGGAATTCCCGCTTTTTACCAGGATGATGGACAGCTTTCCAAAACGACCCCAATGCGTTTTACCGCCGATTCCGGTGGTGCGTTGTTGATGCTCAGAAGCACAATGACATCTCCACAAAGACGCACTAGTAACAATCACATTGCCAAAGGCACACAAGGTTGCTGGAGACGTTTACCCCGTGGCCCATCACGTACCCTTAGTGTACAATATATACGGGGCGTATAAAACATGCTAGGTAACGCTTACTGACATACTCGTAGAAAATACTCCGGTTGGGAAGGCCACGATGCTCATTTTACAGAAACTAAACCAATAACAATAAAATACACACACACTCTTTTAAACCTGTCTGACTAAGTATTTTTTACCCATGATTCTAATTATGTATTCTATGTGCATATGTGTGTGTATTCATGTGTGTGTGTGTACAAATATATATATATATGTGTATGTATGTGTATATGTTGTTTCTGTGCCTGGCATGTTTGTGGATCATTGCATGGCTCCTGTTTTTTTTTTTTGTTTTTTTGGGTTGTTATACTAGATATCTACGAATTTCTGCTCTCTTTTTATCACACTTATCTTCTCATCACTCTTATGTCATGTCTCTATCAAACTATCCTCCATTCTCACTCGGACTCATCCCAAATCCCTTCGACCACTTTCATCTCCTAAATATCTCTGCCTAAGCTCTTCCCTCCACCTCCACATCTAACTCACCAAACCTCACTCTACCTCTGTGACCTCCCACACAACCCTACTAAATTCTCCTGCATTCATCTCACCCTGCTACTATGCTCTCCCTAACCCTTCCACATCCTCTTTCCCCTCCGCTCCCCTTTTATTCATCTCAAGCCTTTGGATTGAGTAAATGAAGGATAAACTCCAAAATTAACACTTCTGGATTTCTTTCCTCCTCCACCCCTCCATTACTCCAGTCAATCTAACTAACAAACTCTCATATCCGCAACTCAAATTAACTCATAATAAGACTAAAACTGTACTCCTTATTAAATTATACTAATCCATCACTAATTCTTGTTGGGTACCGAAGTAGCGTGCTACTCATCGAAAAGCGCTTCAACGCCTCGTCAGGGGTAGTAAGCGCTATATAAATACGATTACAATACAATACAATACTCCACATGCACCAAGTCGACAGCCTGCTCTATGTCCAGAAAGGCGAGGACATAATGGTTGTCAGGTAGCTCAGGCACATGAAGAAGGGCAACGCGCCGCACAGTAGGCTGCTTAGTTGAATCCTATAAATGTGATGCTGTGAAAATACTGTACTAATGTGCATTAGTTCCTGTTTGTATGCCTTCATTTATCTAAATCTTCATTCCTTGGTGCAATGGTATCGGTGTAGATTTGGACGTACCTTGATTCAAATGTATTTTTGTTGAACCAAATCAAATCAAATCATTAACATTTATAAAGCGCGCTACTCACCCGTGCGGGTCTCAAGGCGCTAGGGGGGAAAGGGGGGGTTATCGCTGCTCGAACAGCCAAGTCTTTAGGAGTCTCCGGAAAGCGGAGTGGTCCTGGGTGGTCCTGAGGCTGGTGGGGAGGGAGTTCCAGGTCTTGGCCGCCAGGAAGGAGAAAGATCTCCCACCCGCCGTGGAGCGGCGGGTGCGAGGGACGGCAGCAAGTGCGAGGCCAGCGGAGCGGAGGGGGCGGGTGGGGACGTAGAAGCTGAGGCGTCTGTTGAGGTATTCCGGTCCCTTGTTGTGGAGGGCTTTGTGTGCGTGGGTGAGAAGACGGAAGGTGATCCTTTTGCTGACTGGGAGCCAATGCAGGTGTCTCAGGTGTGCGGAGATGTGGCTGTTGCGGGGTACGTCGAGGATGAGGCGGGCCGAGGCGTTTTGGATGCGTTGCAGGCGGTTTTGGAGTTTGGCGGTGGTCCCGGCGTAGAGGGTGTTGCCGTAGTCCAGGCGACTTGTGACAAGGGCGTGGGTCACGGTTTTTCTGGTGTCGGCGGGGATCCAGCGGAAGATCTTGCGGAGCATGCGGAGAGTGAGGAAGCAGGCGGAGGACACGGCGTTGACTTGCTTGGTCATGGTGAGAAGAGGGTCCAAGATGAAGCCGAGGTTGCGGGCGTGGTCTGCGGGGGTCGGTGCGGTGCCGAGGGTCGTGGGCCACCAGGAGTCGTCCCAGGCGGACGGGGTGTTGCCGAGGATGAGGACTTCCGTTTTTTCAGAGTTCAGCTTTAGGCGGCTGAGCCTCATCCAATCTGCGACGTCCTTCATACCCTCTTGTAGGTTGGTCTTGGCGCTGGCGGGGTCCTTGGTGAGGGAGAGTACAAGTTGGGTGTCGTCGGCGTAGGAGGTGATGATGATGTCGTGCTTGCGTACGATGTCGGCGAGGGGGCTCATGTAGACATTGAAGAGTGTCGGGCTGAGCGATGAGCCTTGAGGTACGCCGCAGATGATCTTGGTGGGTTCTGAGCGAAACGGAGGGAGGTAAACTCTTTGGGAGCGGTTAGCGAGGAAGGAGGCGATCCAGTCCAGGGCCTGGCCTTGGATCCCGGTGGAGCGTAGGCGGGTGATTAGGGTGCGGTGACAGACGGTGTCAAAGGCAGCCGAGAGGTCGAGGAGAATGAGGGCGACTGTTTCACCGTTGTCCATCAGGGTTCTGATGTCGTCTGTGACTGAGATGAGGGCGGTTTCCGTGCTGTGGTTGGTTCGGAATCCGGTTTGTGAAGGGTCGAGCAGGTTGTTGTCTTCCAGGAAGGTGGTCAGCTGTTTGTTGACGGTCTTTTCTATTACCTTGGCTGGGAAAGGTAGAAGAGAGATGGGGCGGAAGTTTTTCAGGTCGCTTGGGTCAGCCGTAGGTTTCTTTAGTAGGGCGTTGACTTCAGCGTGCTTCCAGCATTCGGGGAAGGTAGCAGAAGAAAAAGAAGAGTTGATGACGGTCTGGAGGTGCGGGGCGATGATGTCGTCGGCTTTGTTAAAGATGAAGTGCGGGCAGGGGTCCGAAGGGGCGCCGGAGTGGATAGAGTTCATGATGGATTTGGTTTCTTCCGTGTTGATGTGGGTCCAGTTGTTGAGGGTGATGTCCAGGGAAGCGGGTTCAGTGGTGTATGGTTGGGTCTGGTGTCCGAAGCTGTCGTGGAGGTCGCTGATCTTGCGATGGAAGAAAGTGGCGAGGGATTCGCACAAATCCTGTGAGGGCGTGACGGCGTTGGCGCTGGCGCTGGGGTTGGAGAACTCTTTGACGATGCTGAAGAGTTCTCTGCTGTTGTGGCTGTTTTTGTCTAGTCTGTCGGTGAAAAAGTTCCTTTTGGCAGTGCGGATCAGGTGGTGGTGTTCGCGTGTAGCGTTCTTGAGGGCGGTCATGTTGTCAGCGGTGTGGTCCTTGCGCCAGGCCTTCTCAAGGGCACGACAAGTTTTCTTTGATTCTTTGAGGGTGTCAGAGAACCAGAGAGGTTTTTTGGTGTTGGTCTGTCGATGCGTGCGTTTGAGGGGAGCAAGGTTGTCAGCGCAGTTGGAGATCCAGTTTGTGAGGTTGAGAGCTGCGTCGTTGGGGTCGGTGGTGAGGGTGGGTTGGTTGGCGGCGAGAGCGGAGAAGAGTTGCTTTTCAGGGATCTTGTTCCACTGTCGACGAGGGATGGGTTGAGTGCGGAGGTGGGAGGTCTCGCGTCGGAATGTGAAGTGGACGCAGCTGTGGTCGGTCCAGTGTAGGGCAGAGGTGTGGCTGAAGAAGACGTGTTTGCTGGCGGAGAAGATAGGGTCGAGCGTGTGTCCGGCGATGTGGGTGGCGGTGTTCACCAGTTGTTTGAGGCCGAGGTTGGCGAGGTTGTCGAGCAGGGTGGTGGTGTTGGGGTCGTTGTTTTGTTCCAGATGGAAGTTGAGGTCGCCTAGGAGGATGTAGTCCGGTGAGGCGAGGGCGTGCGGGGAGATGAAGTCGGCGATGGCGTCGCTGAAAGAGGCGCGAGGTCCGGGAGGACGGTAGACGAGGGATCCTCTGAGGGTGGTCCTTGGGTCGGTGCGAATCTGAAAATGCAGGTGTTCAGCGGCGAGGGGGGGGTCTTCGGTGGAGGTGGTGACGCTGATGGAGTCTTTGAAGATGATGGCGACACCTCCTCCTACTTGGTTGGTGCGGTCTTTTCTGGAGATCTTGTAGCCTTCGGGGATGGCGGGTAGCGATGTCTGGAGCAGAGGAGGCGTTCATCCATGTCTCCGTGATGAAGGCGACGTCCGGGGCTGTGGAGTCCAGGAGGTCCCAAAGTTCAACGGCGTGCTTGTGGACGGAACGAGCGTTGACCAGGATGCACTTGAGGTGGTTGATGGCGCGTGGGCTTGTGGTCGTGGTAGTTGCGTGGTGGAAGATGCGTTTGCAGGAGTTGCAGGCGAAGGGTCCATGGGTGCGTTTGGGGTGAGCTAGGAAGCAGGTTTTGGAGCGCCCTGGGTTGAGGGCGTGGAGGGTGGTGGGGTCGTAGCGGATCAGCGGGGCTTGGGGGAGCTGGGGACCAGGGGTCGTGGCGCTGGGCGCGGGCCAGGCGCAGACGGGCGCAGACGGGCTTGCCTCTGGCGCGCCTCTGGCGCGCCAGCGGCGTGCCCGCTGCGCGCGCCCGCTGCGCAGTCGCGCAGCGGCCGCCATAAGAGGTAGGAGGGGGGGGGAGGGGTCAGCTGGGGGCGAATGGGAGCTGGGGGGCGGGGGCGTGCAGGAGGTCGCGGCGGGAAAGCGCGAGGGAGGGGGGGGGACAGGTAGAGTGAGAGGAGCTGGGGGAGGGGGTTTAGGGTGGAGGAGGGTGAGTGTTAGGAGGTTTGGAGATTAGGGAGAGAGATAGGAGTAGGGTTGTGAAGATAGGGGAGGGGGGGTTGTAGAGGTGGGTGAGGGAGAGAGGTAGAGTGAGAGGATAGGGAGATAGGTAGTAGAGGGGGTGGCGGGAGGGGGGGAGAGATAGAGAAATAGATAGAGAAAATAGATAGAGAAGTCGATAGATAGGGAAATAGATAGATAGACAGATAGGTAGGTAGGAGGAGGTGGAGAGTGGGGGAGTTAGATAGTGAGATAGGGAGCTAGAGAGATAGGAAGATAGGAGGAGTGAGGGAGGTAGATAGCGAACGGGTTAGCTAGGGGTGAGAGAGGGGGAGGCGAGTGAGGGAGGGGGATGAGGAAGGAGCAGGAGGGCAGGCTCGGGGGAAGAAGACGGAGGAGGTAGAAGAGCCGAAGACAGGAGAACAGAAGACAGAAGAACAGAAGACAGAAGACCGGAAGAGCAGAAGACAGAAGAACAGAGAAGAACAGAGAAGAACAGAGAAGAACAGAGAAGAACACAGAAGAACAGAGAAGAACAGAGAAGAACACAGAAGAACAACACAGAAGCACCGAGAAGAACAGAGAAGAAGAACACAGAAGACCGGGAGAACACAGAAGAACAGAAGGGAAGAACAGAAGAACAGAAGAGAAGAACAGAAGAACACAGAAGAAGATTGCAGAGGGGGAGCGAGGAGGAAGAGACAGAGAGGAGGAAAAGAAGCAGGAGCAGGAGAGAAGGTGAGTGGCGCGGGGCAGGGCGAGGGGCTGGGAGGAGGGGGGTACTTACAGTTAGGTGGGTCTCAGGAACACAGGAACTCGGGAACTTGGAGGAGCTGCAGCGGCAGGGGGAGCGACCTACCCTTGGGTCAAGGGTCGCTACCACTGTCGCGCAGCGGCCGCCATAAGAGGTAGGAGGGGGGGGGAGGGGTCAGCTGGGGGCGAATGGGAGCTGGGGGGCGGGGGCGTGCAGGAGGTCGCGGCGGGAAAGCTTCCCCTCTTAGCCCAACCAACCTTCCCCTCTTAGCCCAAACACACGCTGATTACATCAATTAAGCTTTTGATAGGGCTCAGTTTCATGTGTTACCTATAGTTCATGAAGCACCCTTTGTGCCACCATCTTCAAGGAATGTCTATTTAAGTTTGACTGAATAGTAACCGTTACTGTTGAAACTTGTGTCGGTAATGGAAATGTGGCATACTGCAACACAATGGATTTAAAAAAATATTTTTTTCTTCTGTGCACATCCACACTATACACAAGTCTAGAACGTGTTTGAAGTGTATTTGTCAAACGGTAGAGACATTTTAGGTGCATGTAGACAAGCAGATTATATGTGCATGTTAAATTGTGTGAAATTTGGTGGAAATTGCTTTGATAAACGTGTGATTTGAATTTGAATTTGAAGGACCATATGGTCCAATAGATCGTGTACAAACTGCGCTTAACATTTCTGACAGTGGCATTCTGCAAGCTTCCTCAATAGTATGCTGGGAGTTGAAAAGATAGTAACAACATGATTACTTAAGTTACTTACATAAATGGCCTTTTCTTTGCATGGATCGAGTTCTTAAGGTAGCGTTTCAAGAAGGTAAGCAGCAAAGATAATGTACTTTTTTATTACTATAGTTTAAAAAAATATATATTTAATTTAAATAATACATATTTCAAATAGCTATTTTAAACATATGAAAAACAGGGATTTAATGTTAATATATTCGAAATCCAAATATATTCAACATTACATTGTAATAATAAATAAATCCAATTTACCATACAGTCCTTTGTGTGTTCGGTTGTACGAATTATGATGGGACCTAGCTATAGAGACAAAAAGTAAAAAAGCCAAAAACACTCATTCAACTCTTGCAGTTGGGGAGTGGGATAATCTACAGTGACGTGTAATATGACATACACCATTGTTCCCACACAGAATAGTTGTTGACATGGCTGGACAAAGTCAATATATGTGGAGGTACTTGGTGGCCAGAATTACAGTTTCCGACATGTATTTCCACACATATTTACTCCTATTACGACTTAAACTCCATGGAATTGACTGGCACGATGGTGCTTTATATGCTGTCCGTATGCCTTGTGTGAGGATCGGAAGCAGGCCACGGAACAGGTCTGGGATGCAATGCACCCTTTCCCAAGGTGATTTTGCTGGCTCAATTTTTCAACCAGTAAAATTGGGTCTGTTTCCTCCCCCCCCCCCCAACTAGTAAATACGGGTGCAGGAATAACAACCCACTCAAGTCTCAGCAGAGCAGAATTGCCCTAGGGGGCATCACACTGCTCAAGTCATAAACATGGCCTTAGTCTACCATTTGGAAGGGGAAAAGGTGGCAATCACACCTTTGCACTCCTAAACGTACCCCATGAGTCCTAGAAATAGTGTAGAGGGACCTATTTGACGCTATTGTGATGCAATCTATTGGATCCTAACTAAAATGACTAAGGTTGGGTAGTCTTAGAGCATGTTTATTTTATGCACTAGGGGCAGCACCACTTTTCATAAACCGCCCCCTTCGGGGCTTATTTACAGCCCCTTGAACCGCTGGTGTGTCACCTTTTTCTGCACATAAAAAAATGATGCACCGGCAGCGCAAGGGGCTTGTAGATACACCCATTAGTTCAGCGTCTGCCACCCATCAGCAGTGCTGGAAGGTTTCACTGGTGGATGGACACAGCTAAATTAAAATGTAGCATTCTGGTTTGATTCTAGCTTTCCCCAGATCTTGAGAAGGGTTCAAATAAATGGATTTTCATGGAAGGAGGCCGGTTCTGCCTGAATTTGGAAATACTTCACAGTTAGAGGTGGGCGAGTCAGAAAATTAACCTGGAGAGCCAAACGAAAGCCAAGTTAAGGGTCTGGCTTGGCTTTAAAAACACATGCACAAGCCAAACCCCGAAAATATTTGGTGCTTATCAAGCAACAAAAATCATGTTAAGATATGATGAAGTCACTTAAAAATTCAATGATGTGTATAGTTTAAACTGCATTGAGAAGTATTTATTAATAGTGAAGCATTAACTTAAAAGACCCCCCTCCTCCTCACAATGCCATTTGTCAACTGAGATGCATGTCAAATGTCATGTGTACCCTGTTATGTGGTGTAGATGTTTAATGCAGATGGAGCAACATTATAATCTAATAAACAAAAAGCAAGAGACATTCATATAGCAAACATCCTGAACGCACATATTTGAAGGCTCTCTCAAATGAGATAATGAAGAAAAAAGTGCCTTGGCGAAATTAAATATTTGCCAAGAATCATGCAATTTTATCTAGTTTGGAAGCAAGATATCTTGATTTACCCAGTGGAGTTAGGCCACTAGAGGGGTATCTGTTTCTCTTTGTCCATAGTACATCAAAGGCTTTTCATCAAAGCTTTGTCTTTAATTCTTGGTGCATGAGGTGACAGCATCAGTGGCAGGTGGCAGCCACATGTAAGCTCAGCTCGTTTTGGGCTTGAGGGGTCAAGAAGACCTTGAGCTGAGGCAGAGCCAGGCATCAGGCTTGACCCTGGCTCTGTATTTCAGTGGCGTACACACTTCTACACATAGTAAACATGGCAAGGAATGAGAAGGGAGAGGCTCCCTTAAGAGAATGATAGGCAGCAGAGGCGTCTGCCACAAATCTCAATTAGGGGGGGCCATCTCCTGCCTCCTTGCTCGTTGCTCCTGTTCTTGTGGTGTCCAAGCATTCACTGGGACACCAGCACAGGCTCCCCAGCAGCCCTGGCACTGCTTTCATGCTAAAGCTACAATGAAAGCAGCGTCAGGATTGGTCTGATCAGCAGTGTCTGCCACTCAAACATAGCCCCCGGGTCTGTGCAGTTTCTCCAGCCTGGCTGTTAATACAGTCGGGCTGGAGAAATCTAAGTGCGCTTGTGTGTTTGGCCGGCCTGAGACGGCCTGCCAAATACACATGCGCACTTAGGTGCACTTTCCCCTCCTCCCACCTCCCATCTCCCACCTCCACCGTTTCCTGTACTGCACTGTTTCATTTTTCATCTCCTGGCTCTTTGCCAGGGGGGCGTCACTCCTCCGCCATTGAGGAGGAGCCCCCCTGGTAGGCTCTGTGAACTGAATGTCGTGGCTGCTTTCACTTCACTCTACACTCAGCTGATTGCTATTGGACACTTTTAGCAGAGTTGGGAATATTGTTTCAATACTCCTTCATATTTCCGCTACTGGGCTCTAGTTATTTATCTGCTAGTGCTACATTCAGTTGAAGAGCAATAAGGGAGGCCGAGTTGCTTTGTTATTTTTCTATTTGAGAAGAAATCTTGTAGTTGTGCCGCTGTCTCCGGCAGAATTATAAATGAGCTTAGATGGCTGAAGTGGAAAAAAAACAACATTCAACGTCTTTTCTTGTAGTAGCTCCTGCTTATTTACTGATCACTCGAAAGAGTGCCGAGGCTGGCTTTGAGAAGGAGGTGGAGGCCACCAGGGGATGGGGCATCTGATATGTTCACATGAAGCCACAAGCAAAACCAGTTAGAACAGTGGAAATTACTAAAATGGCTAATTCAATATATGTTCTGGTGTCCTCCAAGTAATATAGAAAGTAAAAAAAAAATCAACATCATTACGTAGCAGCACAAAACAGAAATACATTCCTTACCTGGTAGCCATGATTCTCCATTAGGAGCAGAAAAGAACAAAGAGGTAGACATCCTAACAGCTTCTGCGGGTTCAAGAGTCATAGATGGAGGGAAGAATTTGGACGCAGAGGAAGCAGAAGATTCAGAGGAAGGCAAACCAAATTCTACAGTAGGATGTGGAGTAAATCCTATAAAAAGGAAAGAACCTTCAATGTGGTTACAAGACAGTGACAATGAAACAAATAATCCAGTAAACATCTCTGCAGCATTAAATGCATTGGACTATCGGATTTTTCTATTTGACGGTACTCTCAAACGTTATTTAGTGGAAATTCCCATGCCCCTAAAAACAAGATTTACATATGATCTAAAGGGTAGTGGTCCAAGAAATTTGATTACAGAAATAATCGCAAGGGAGTAGCCAGAAAATTAAAATAACCCCCACTTCAAACCAAAGCTCTTACTGCACTAAGCAAACGAAACAAGTCATCCCAGCCGTTCCCCGAAGAGCTCTTTTTCATCCAAGCTTCTATCCATTCATCCTTTCATCTTTCCATCAACCTGCTGATACCTACCATTTCATCTCTTCATTCTGTCACCAATCATTCTTTCATTCATTCACCATTTTGTCCATTGTCCATACATATCTAAACCTATCTACCCATCTCCAAACCTATGCATTAAACCCATCCATTCATTTATCCATCCATCCATCTATCCATCCAACCTTTTACCTATCCATCTCTCCATCTACTCTTTCACTCAGCCATGCACCCATCCTTTCAGTCATTCATCCATCCATCCACTCCCTTACCTATCTATACACCCTTTCACTCCATCCATCTGTCCATCCATCCATCGGTTCATCCACTCTCCTCATCCATCCATCTTCCCTTTCACTCATACTTCCATTTAGCCTTTTACTCAGTCATCCACTTTCATGAATCGACCCATCCATCCACTTATCCATCCATCCAGCCATCCATTTACCCCTTCACTCATCCACCCATCCTTTCCCTCACTCATCCATCCATGCGTTCACTCATCTGAACATCCATTCACCCTCCCCTTCACTCAGCCATTTATTCCTTCACTCATCCTTCCATCCATGCTTTCATCCATCCATTGGCCGTCCCTTTCACTCATGCACCTATTCTTTCACTCATCCATCAACCTATTTATTCATCCTTCCGTTCAGCCCCTTTTGTCATCCATCTATTTTTTCACTAATCTGTTTCTCATCCATCCTTTCACACATACATTCAACCATTCTTTCTCTCATCCATCCATCCATTCACCCTTTTGCTCCATCCATCAGTCCATATTTTCTTTCACTCATCCATCATCCATCCTTCCTCACTTTCACTCACTCATTCATCCGTCTACCCTTTCATCCATCCATCCACCCTCCCTTTCACTCATCCGTTCAGTCTTTCTCGCATTCATCCATCCTTTCATCCACCCATCCATTTTTTCACTTATTCATCCTTACATCCAACCCGTCATTCATCCATCCATCCCCATCCATCCTTTCACTCACTCACCCATTCATTCACCTTTTCATTCACATCCATCCATCCATCTTATCACTCACTTACCTTACTTTTGTCTGCCAAGTAAACAACAGCAGAGGCCCATCAAGAACATCACCCCGTTGTAGCTGCTACATTTGTGGGTTCATGATGCCCCGGCATCTATCCTTGTACTCATCCATCCTTTCGCTCATCCATCTAACCACCCTTTCACTTTGTCCATCCATCCACCCTGTTACTAAGCCATGCATCCATCCATCTATCTTTTCACTCAGCCATCCATACTTTCCCTCACTCATCAATCCATACTTTCGCCACCCTTTAACGCATCTATCCACCCTTTTATCCATCCACCTAACCTCCCTTTCATTTATCCATCCATTCCTTAACTTATCCATGCATCTATCATTTGATCCAACAATCCATCCACCATTTCATTCACTCATCCATCCATTCTTTCACTTATTAATCCTTCTACTCATTCATCCTTCCATCTACCCATCCACTCTTTCACTCACCCATCCATCCACCCTTTCACTCACATACCTATCCATCAGCCACTAATTACCCTCACTCCCCTACCCTCCCACCCTTACACATTATTTGTGAAAGGGCCCCTTGCAGACTCCCTTCCGTTTGCGAATAGCTCACCACCTACTTGAAGTAGGTGGTATTTATGAACCTCTGCCGAGTAGAAGAGGGCCATCAAGAAGTCCACCCCGCTGTAGTTGCTAAAGAAGGGGGAGTTCACGACATCCCTGGCAACTCAGATGAATAAAGATGAAAATGCTGAGTCTAATCCTGAAGCTGGGTCCTGTTATGCAGGGTATGCAGGGGAAAGCTGAATATAACTGACACCATGATACCAGAGACAGGGGTCTTGAACCTACTTTACAAACTGCTGGAGGGGATCCAAGAGATTAAATTCACCCACTTATAGATCTGGGCGAAATAAGTTGAAAGATTAAGAAAAACAGCCACAGAGATATACCCCCCGGATTGTGGGTATTCCAGAGTGCAATAAATATCCAAGATAAGATTAACTCCATGTCCAGTTTGATAAAAAATATGTTACTCAAGGCATTGATACCGACTCTGAAACCTTTCAATAGTAAAAAATGCATTAAGTTTCTTTTACCAAACCTGAACCTGTTAGGCCATATATAATCTTTATCAACTACAGACTAAAATATAAAGGGCCAGATGTATCAATATCTGGAATAGAGATTACCTAATTGCGATTTTCTGCAAATCGCAATTAGGTAATCAATATTTGAATGTATGAAAAACCAGGAATTTCATTTTGCATTTCCCCATGGCTCGCAACGACCTTCTTCATTAATATTCAAGAGGTAGTTCGCAATTTGCGACCCATGTGGAAATTCTAAAATCAGAGGGACGGTGACCTGCACGGCTCAGCAGGCCACCATGTCTGAGATTCCTTTTAAATAGAGAAATATTTTTTTTTTTAATGCAGCCTGTTTTCGGGAAAACGGGATATGCTTAAAAAAGGAAAATGAAAAGTTTTTTTTTTCATTTAGAGAAGGGACCATTGCCTGTTCTTAAAAAACCTTTTTGCATTCATTCACAAAGGAGAAGGGACTCCTTGCAGACTCACTTTCGTTTGGGAATAGCTCACCACCTACTTGAAGTAGGTGGTAAAATGTGAAGGTTTTATGACTGCATTTTGGTCACAAAACATTTGTACATACCGCTGCTATTCGGTATTAGGAAGGGACTCCCTTTACACGGCCCTTCCTAATACCGAATTGGTATGTTGTTTCAATTCCAAATTGCTATTCGGTAGCATGTTACCAAATCGCACATTGGAATTCATGCATACCAAAATGCACTTTTGCAGGTCATTTGCAACTGCAAAATTGCATGATAAATCTGGCCCTATGTTCTTTTGTAGGCTAGAAAGAGAAGAACCATTGAAGTACCTAATGACTAAAAAATTTCCATCTATTTCGACATCAGTTTTGAAACTTGCAGGAGCAGATGGATTTAAAGCAAGTAATGGCTCAGTTAAAGAAAAAAGGGGTACGAGCACAACTGATACAACCTGCTAAAATAGAAGTGTTATGTGACAGTCAGTTACACATATTGTGAGATACAGCTTAAACTCAAGCAATCTTATCTGATATTTCTGATTCAAATGCATTTAAGAGGAAACTCTAAGTATAAGAATGAAGTGGCTTTGAGCATGTATGTCCCTTCTTTAATGAAACTGTATAACAGGCTTTGAGTACTGTTAGACCTGACAGCCTTAGGTTGGGCATCCCCTAACGTTTTGCCTGCCTCCCTCCACTTTGCTGACACTGTTTTTGCTGGTTTTAGGACTCTGCACACTTTACCACTGCTAATCAGTGCTAAAGTGCATATGCTCTCTCCCTTAAACATGGTAACATTGGTTCATAATTGGCATGTTTGATTTACTTGTAAGTCCCTAGTAAAGTGCACTGCATGTGCCCAGGGCCTGTAATTCAAATGCTACTAGCGGGCCTGTGGCACTGATTGTGCCACCCACATAAGTAGCCCCTTAACCATGTCTCAGGCCTGCCATTGCAAGGCCTGTGTGTGCAGTTCCACTGTCACTTCGACTTGGCACTTAAAAGTACTTGTCAAGCCTTAAACTCCCCTTTTTTTCTACATATATGTCACCCCTATGGCACACCCTAAGTAACCCACACAGCAGAGTTCTATATAGGTAAAAGGCAGGACATATGCCTGTGTGTTTTATATGTCCTGGTGGTAGAAAACCTCTAAATTTGTTTCCCAGTACTGTGAGGCCTGCTCCTTTTATTGGCTAACATTAGGGCTACCCTCATATACTGCTTGAGTGGTAGATTCTGATCAGAAAGGGGTAAACAGGTCATGTTTAGTATGGCCAGAATGGTAATAGAAAATCCTGCTTATTGGTGAGGTTGGATTTTATATTACTACTTTAGAAATGCCGCTTTTAGAAAGTGAGCATTTTTCTGCACTTAAAATCAATCATGCTTTACAGCCTGTCTCCAGTCCACATCTGGGTTGGGCTGGTTGACAGCTCCCTTGTGCATTTCACTCAGTCAACCACAAACACAGGGTAATCAGTGACACCTGCACTCATATGCATACTGAATAGATCTTCCTGAGCTGGAAGGGTGGAGGGGCCTGACACATTTCAAAGGCTAGTGGTCTGCCCTCACACAATGGACTGCCAAACCCCCTACTGGGACCCTGGCAGACATGATGGAACTGTAAGGGGACCTTGTGTTCTTCAAAACCACTCTTTGAAGTCTCCCCCACTTCAAAGGCATTTTTGGGTATAAAAACTGGGTCCCTGACCCCACCAACTCAGACACTTCTGAACAAGATCCTGCAACCTGTCAAGAGGAGCTGCCTGACTACCCAAAGGACTCGCCTGGACTGCTTTGCTGTGAAGGACTGCTGCCTTGCAGTTGCCCTGCTGCCTTGCTGGCCTCTGACTTTCCTTAGAAGTGCTCTCCAAGGGCTTGGAATGAGCTTGCCTCCTGTTCCTGAAATCTCAGTGCTAAAAAGACTTCCTCTCTTCAAGGAAATTCCTGTGCAGCGAAAATCGATGCACAGCCTGCTGGAAACGGTGCACAGCCTGCCCTGCGATGAGAAAATCACTGCATCATCAAACCAGAAAGACGCAGCCTGGATCCCCGAGTGGAGATCGACGCAGTACCTGCGTTGCGACCAGAACTTCAACACACAGCCATATCGGATCGATGCACAGCTGAGCCGGAACAACGCAGCCCGACTCCCTTAGTGAAGAATCAACGCAGCACCTGATGTGCGACAGAAACTCTGACGCATCGCCTACCGGATTGGTGCAGCACCTGTGACTTCAGCTCACACACCCAGGATTTCCACGCATCGTCCCTGGGTGTCAAAAGAACCCCACATCGCATTGAGGATCCAAGACTGCGCTCCGGAAATCGATGCAAAGCCCTTGAAGCATGGGAAGAAATGACGCATCGTCTGTGCTGTATCTGGAAATCCAACACACACCTTCCTTTTTTACACGCATCTCCTCCTCTGCAGTCTCCATACATGTCATTTTGACGCAAACCAGGTACTCTGTGCACACAAGAAACAATTGTTGATTTTTAAAGACTTAAGACTGTTCTCAACATTGCAAAAGTGATATTTCAACTTGTGCTTATCAAATCTTGATCGTTTTGACCTTAATTTATCTAGATAAATATCTTATATTTTTCAAAACCTGTGTGGTGTATTTTTGTGGTGTTTTCACTGTGTTATTGCACAAATAGTTTACACATTGTCTTCTAAGTTAAGCCTGACTGCTCAGTGCCAAGATACTAGAAGGTGGGCACAGGATAATTTTAATTGTGTGTGACTTACCATGACTAGGATTGTGGTCCCTACTTGGACAAGGGTGTATACCTCTGCCAACTAGAGACCCATTTCTAACAAGAAATGTTTGAACAATTGCTGATTTGTAAGTTGGAGGGGATTTATCTGTCCAAGACTGGTGCAATGCCAGGGCATCAAAGGGGAATGAGGGTGAAAATGTTTCTTAACAACTGGATTGGCCACACGCTTCAGGGAGGTTTGCGGGAGGGAATTGTGGAATTCGTAGTGGGTGGTGAGTGCAGGGGGACACAGTAATGGAGAGGATGGAGGTAGGAAAAGGGTGGAAAGCAGGAATGGATAGGGAGGGAGGGCAGCCACAAGAATGGAAGAGTGAGGGTGTAGATGGAACTGGAAATAGAGAGGAAGACGTGGGGAACACTTTGGAGTAGAAATGGCAAAAAAGGGAGTTAAGCTTTTCACATCATGCTACAGGGAACTAGAATATAGGTTAATACTTACATAATTCATAAATAGGCTGTCCCTGGCCAGTCCCACTACTCAGAGGTCTGTCTTGGTGACCCGATGCTCTTCACAGTTTTAAATACATCTCGATTTTTGGATTGATGGTTGAGTGTTGTGTCCTCACTTCCACAGATGCCTTTAAAATCTAAAACAACTTAAGTAATTATTTGAGGCCTCAGTTTGTTCTCCCAGTAAAGAAAAGAAAGGTGCTGTGGAACAAGGAGGAGGTTATGCCATCTGTCATAGTTTGTTCTTCTGTCTGTTTTGGTGCATCTGTAAAAGTAGCAAAGCTTTAGTGAGGAAAAATGGGTTTGAACCATAGCCTTCAGAACAGTTTTCAGAGTGTTTGAATGTCACTGTTACCGCATTGTGAATGTGTGTTTTTATGTATGTGTGTGTATGTGTTGTGAGTGTGCGTCTGTGTTTGCGCTCGTGCGCACACACTCCTTCTTTTATGCCCACAAGATCGGACTGGCCTATATGGCAATCACAAGAAACAGTTTTCCCTTTGGAATCATTCAAACTGTGATTAATACATTATACAGTTGGCCAAATATCGGTTCATGATAATGATAATCAACAGAGTTTTTTTCACCAGTGATTAGGATTTTATGTTGAATAACAAAGTATCATAACATGGGTCCAATAGACAGTCAATATATTTGACAGTCAAAACAATGCAGGTAAGTGACAGCTCAGTGTAAGTACAAATAAGTGAGCCAAACATTAACCAACATATATCGGAGCTATTTAGAATATGTAACATTTTCCACACCCAGAAGGCAAAAGTGTTTCTTAGAAACCCAATAATATGAGAATTTGGGTTTGCACAGCACAGCAGCCTGGGCTCGCTGATATGTGCCAATGCAAGGCCCCAAACACCGCAGGTCAGAGCCTTAAGCTGGCACGTAACAGTGAGCACATTAACCAGCTGTTTGGGAAGATTAGACTTTATTGTCCAGGATATATTAATACTTATATAGACAAACCAGATTTGTTTGGTTAGGTTGCTTCCATTTCTTTTGTTGTCCTGATGAAGACCAAGTGTTTCTCAGTTTAAGGGGTTGAAACAGCGACTTATAGGGCTCCACCTATATCATTGACTCTTGGACTTGTGTTATGATACTTTGTTATTCAACATAAAATACCTACCACTAGTGAAACTGTGTTTATTATCATTCACATATACTGATATTTGGCCAAATATATAATGTATTAATCACAGTTTCAATGATTCAGAGGGGAACCATGCTTTAATACTCATATTAGCCTGGTTCCTTGGAATACTGGGTGCCCTGTATTTTTGACACTATATGGCAGTGAGGCAGTGCTCAGCAAGTGGTCTGACAGGTCAGTGAGTGGGCTGCTTTTTGGCTGTTTGTGGGCCTGCCTTATGGTGCGCTGGGCTAGCGTTTGCTGTTAATTTCCCTGAAATTAAAACAAATATTGACTCCAGCAAGCACAATTCCATGCAGTCTTCCATACTTGGCAAAACCCTCATATAGCAAATCTCCACTAGTTTAAAACTGCAGCTGTTTGCAAACACGGGCCACTTTTTTAACTATTTGATTCACTTCTATGGGTCACTTTTATTTTAGCACCCAGGTCTAAGTTCTGTCCTATTTTGACCCTCTGTGCTCATTCCATTTTCATTGTCACCCCATAGCCTCACTTCTATGTTTGGCCTGTCCCGCTTTTTCCTTTTGAAACTCTGGTCACCACCCTAAGTATAAGTATTAATTTGAATGGCAGGGCAGGGAAACCAAAAGAGGAGCACTTAAATAAAGTATGGCTAGAAAATCACCTGTGGCTCAGAAAGCAAGGAGTTTTCTAGCGGATTTATGCTCTTAAATATGGGCTTTGCAGACCAAGTGTAGTTGGGAAGGTGTTTAAAGCGTAGGTGGATAATGTCACAAGATATTACAGAAAAGGACCTGCCCAAAAAAGCAATAAAACACTTGGGAGAAAAGGTCTATCTGTCATTTAAAAAACTTATCATTAAGTAGGATCGTAATATACAGAGTAAATTACTAACTTAAAAGTAAAATTAACAAATCATTCGAGCATATTTGTATGTATTTGGTTCCGTCAGCACCAAAGGCGATTCAATGTTGGAAGGTGCAGGTGATACATATGAGTCACAAACATGCACAGGAGACTTTACAATGCCAACAGGTATGCAAAGGAATAGGTCTGGGCAACATGTTTTAATTCAAGGTTGGAAGAGGCATTTGAGAGTCATGATTTATTGAATTTGAATTCTATTTCCCCAATGCATGAAAGAATTGATTATGGACCACCCCTTTGTTTTAATTGGGGACAGGAAAAATGTGTCTCTTCTTTAGTCCTCCATTGAAGAAGCATGAATTTTGATTATTATCACTCATGCCATGAATGTCAGAACATATAGTACAAAGATAGGCATAAGTACTCACCTGTTCAGGTTTGTAGGTAGGCTGCGCGTTATCTCGAGTGTGTTGCCGTGTTTGTGGTCGTTCTGTATTTGTCACTGAGTTGCAAAAGATTACCCCAAGCATGAACAAACCTTAACTTTACTGTTATGAGGGTTGCACAGTTTCGGGTACAAATAAAGTACTCATTCTGTAATTTGGACACCGTAATTTGGTAACTGATTTTTTTCTAAGTGCTAATGGAATGTTTGTTAATATTGTATTTGGCTTACATGTATACAATGTAAACAATGTAATATACCTATACAAAGAGTCGTATCCAACAATCACATCAACCTTTGACTATGTATTTGATTATGTTGTCTGACTGCAGAGAAAACGACATTTAAAAAAACATTTACTTACCGTATTACTTGAGCTTCATTTTCTTTTTGCAGATTGTCCTGAACCTCCAAATATCCCAATGATAGTTCTGGGTGTTTCACTTGCAATTCTTCTGATAGGAATCTTTTTCCTATGTATATGGAAGTTACTTGTATCGGTTCATGATCGTAAAGAGGTTGCTAAATTTGAAGCTGAAAGATCAAAAGCCAAGTGGGAAATGGTAAGTACATTTAACATACTAGTTTTATGCTACATATTTATTGAAATATGTTTTCTTCTCAGTTTTACTTTCACTGTAATTGTCTCCCTCTTCCTCTGCTGTTTCGACCATCACTACTTTACCTTCTATCAACTGTCCAGCATCAAATTTGACAGCTTCTTCTTAAATTAAATCTGGCTGACATCAGAAACTAAATATGTCCATCTCAAGGCAAATCAGATAACTACATTGACCTACGAAGCCTACCTACATGAAAAGATAGAGATATAGGGCTTGATTTAGAGTTTGGCAAAGGGGTTACTCCCTCACAAAGGTGACATATATTCCATCCTCCAAAATATAAATTCTATGGGATATAATGGCATTTATATTTAGGCGGGCAGGATATCCATCACTGTTTTGATGGAATAATCCCTCAGCCAAACTCTAAATCAGGCCCTCAGGTATTATGTACAGTTTCACCATCACCATATCAACTCAGATCTACCTCATTCTCATTTCTCAATTCAAGGATCAGCATATTTCATTTTCCCCAACACTTGTTTAAAAACCCTACTCTCTGAATGTTTATACCACAATGCACACTGTACCTCTTTGATGCGTCTTGGCAGTATCTGCCCTTTTGGACCCAGACAGCTGTCCATACTTTAAGGTTGGGAAGTGTCATCATGTAAATGGACTTGCTAGGCTTCAACCAATGTTAAAAATGTGATGATATTATTGCTTTACATTTCACTCCTTTCAACTTCTTTTATACCCTGTGAAGCTCATTGTCTAGACTTTGTACCTGTCAAAGATCTGTGACTCACTCTTCCATCTCCATTTTCCCAACCTGGACAGACTGCACCATCACTATCTTATCCAAAGAAACATACATGATTCAAGGAACAAGAAGCAAGGTCCATTAAAGAATATTATTGGCCAAAGCCAAAATAGTTTAGACAAATGCAAGGTTTGTATTTAGAATCTCCTTTCCAATCCCTCTCACCTATTACTCTGACTTTACCACCACACATGCAAATGAAATACTCACTCAGGAGCTGACAAAGATGTCCAGCACACATGAGCAAATGCCCATTCTATCAGTCCCACCTACTTTTATCTACATGTACAAATGTCATCATCTTTGCTCTAAGTGGATATCAGCCCACTGCTGCTCCATGGCCAACAGTCACTCTTTAATCATAAACAGGTCTAATAAATGTACATATTCACAACAAAAAATTCCTCCTTGATTTGAGAATGACCAATACATTGTAAAACTTGGTTAAATAATGTAATGCTTGCTCTTTCCCTCCAAAAACACTTTACTGATCCTGCCTCAATTAACTTTACTGATCCTTCCTTGGTTGTTGTGGTACAACATATACTACTTCACAAAGACTTCATGATTCATTAAAAAAATTCACCAGGTTTCACCAATCTTCCTCACCTCTTTCTCCATGATAATGATGACAAAAACCCCTCTTCCTTTTTGTTATATTTGTTTCCCCATTGAATAGGTCAGAGCACTTATCTGTAGGTGGTGTCCCTTTTTAACTCTCATGTAATGTCATGCCATATCAGTGTACCTACCTGGTACCTCATTGCTGGCGGCGTAACCTAGAAAACCAAAATTTTATGTGATAACTGTACAGTGCATTGTCGTAGACTGGCAGAGTTATTTTCCCTTCTCACATCAGATACTATTTTCTCTCCTTCATTCTCAACTGCATCCCATATGCCCTGCTTTTATATGCATGTGTTCAAGATGCGCTTGCACTAATAATTATGTTTAACATAAAGTGCACCACTGATACTTGGAATTTGGTCTGCACTAGCCAAGCAGCAAGAAAAAACATTGCCAATATATCACTCTGCACTGAGGCCATCTTCACTTCTTTCAAAACAGTTGGCGCTCACACATCTCCTCTCATACGATCAGCTTACACAGATAACCTTTTCCCTTTATTGCTTCCGTCTTTATGTTACAAAATATTAAAAAGTTAGTTATTTGCAATACCTAGGAATTCTACAAGCACATCACATTCTGGAACCTGAGCAATGAAGCTTCAGTTTTACCCATGAAATGTAGTACCTTTCTTACCATTTGCAAAAACATCCTCCCCCAAATATGTAACTTCTTTACTATACCCTCATGTTCTTACACCTCACGGCAGTCTTTAACAATGCAATTTTCTCTTCAAGGGATGTAAAATGTTGTATGTACCCAGGTAATACATTACACTTATTTGAAACCTTCATTGCAGAGAGGTTTCTATAGATAAAACATAATTTTGTCATTATTTGATCCACTTCTATCATCTGAAGTAGTCTCCAATACCGTTGCTTTGCTATTGAAAGTTTAGATGCTTCTCCTCATGAAACTTCTCAAAGACCAAAGACCATGAATGCTGTGTAGAAGGCACAGAGATGTATCTTAAAGTACCAAATGAAAGATCTCCAGCACCTCCAAAGTACTATCCACCAAAATTGATTACAAGACGTAACCAAAAAATAAAATAGTTAATGACTGAAGTTGTGGGAGCAGGATCCTGCTGCATGTTCCACTTCACAGACACTATCCGTTTGACTGTCATGTGGGCTGAATAAATCTTTGTGGTATGCTGTAATAGTGACTACTAGTGGCAGCAATATAGCCAACCAAATGAATGCAGTGACTAACATGGCCTTCTTTCTGCTGAGCCAGTTGAAGACATTCCCCTCTAAATCTATTGTGAGCTGTGAACCACCGAAAAGGGCATCTTGAAAAAGCTCAATTACATCACCTCCACTACTCCAGCCTACCACAACACAAAGAAGTCAAAATTGTGCTGGACTGATATATTGTCGGAAATCTGAGCTTACTCCATGTATGAGCAAAGGTCAAGTTTAAAGTCTTATCTCTCATGCAAGAGTTTGTCTGCCATTTACTTGCCACTAACTCAGCCAAAAACCCCTATTTTAATCTGGGACACCAATGCGTCTCACTGCAAATCTCAAAGGACTGGAACAGCACAGACCTTCAAAAAGACCACCAATCCCCTATTCTTTTAGAAACTTGCAATCTTTCGACTCATCCTCCCCTAGAATCAGCAGCACCCCTTTCCATCTCAGAGGTGGTATCTACATCAAATAAATGCAAGGCAGAAGGGCTCCTAAAACCAATGAATCAATTGACTAATTGAAGCAGTTTTTCTTCTGGTGCACAATATTGTATACACCAACAACTGTTAATATATGTTCTGTGTAATTAACCATTATTTAATTATTAAATTAATATAGAGAGGTTTATAAAGTTCAGATTGCTGCAGATAACTTCAGTTAGTAACATACTATTCAATGTCCTTTATTGCCAGTAAAAACACCAAATTGCATATTAACACACCTAAGACTTTTTGAATAGCTGCTTGAAAATGAATATTATACCTCATTCTGCATTGCATTTTCAGAAACCCCATTGCAAAGCACAACACCGAACTAGTTATATCCTGACTTCCAAAAATCTACCAATCTTAACAGGAGACCCACCCAAACCTATTAGAAGACGTTGTTTACAAAAATCACTCGTGGCAATCATTTGCAGTTTTATTATTAACGTATGGCACCAATTTAGATCGAATCATTCAGCATTTTACCCAATAGTCTCATTGACGTTATCCCCTGCCAAGTGAAATAATTTGTATTTAATTATTAGGGTAACGGAGCCCTTTATGGCACCCAGTGTTTGCTTCTCAGCGTTATTCTCTTTATCGCTATTCAAATGAAAACATGTTCTCTTTCAAAGTTCATCTACCATGAAGATGTTTTTGATAACATATGTGACAAATAATAGAATATTAATTTACTGTAAAATTGTGGTTAAAGTTGAATAGCCGTTAAAAATTCTGAACATTAATGTTTCCTTTTAATAAGAGCAGACCAAGAAAACAATGTAGTGCATTTATTCAGAGATGGAAGCGAATATTTACTTAAGGAAACAATATTTCCAAAGCCAGCATTAGAGATTTGGTTTACACAAGTTCCTTCATGAGACAGTACTATTTTTTATTAGAGCACAAAAAATAATAACACTTTAACATTCCTCCTCTCCATGTTAGCAATGTATTAATTTCATAGTGTCCTAGTGATCAAACAGGTACTTGGTCTGAGTACACTTGCTTTGTTTAAACACACTACAGAGACCAAATTCACCTTAGGTTCCGAAAAAAGGCATTCACCAAATCCAATTAATTTGTTTCACATTAACATTTCATGGATAAAGTAGTATTTTAAGAATAATTTATCCCAAATCACTGAAAATTCAGATCTGCTTTGTGAGTCGCAGGGCCTCAAATGGGTGTAGATTTCCGAATTCTGAAATTTCACCAAGGATTTCCATATTATGTCAGACATATGGTACAGTTGCAGGTGTCCAGGCAGCCTTATGGATAACTTTTATGAATATGCAGTTGAGAATATGTGGAAGCATTTCTGCTTGTTCAATTCTTCAATGAGTAAAATAACAGAAGAAAATGTACCCGCATGTGTGCAATTCACATTTCTGTTTTTTATCTCTGTTGAGGAAACACATTCCTTCACCTCACCAATTGGCATTGTTCACACTTTAAAAAAGGATTTGCTACTGCCTTTGACAGAAATAAATATCTAATAAATATCGAAACATACCACAGATTCCCTCTCTTGCGGGTGTTGCTGAACTTCCCATGGCATCCCAAAGTGGAATCCACACTAGTTGTCAATGTCATGAAGTTTATTCTACGAGGTATTTTACCACTGTGGGGTAATACTACACATGCGTATAATGAAAGATCATTTTTGGGAATACTATATACTTGTAAACCAGGATATTAGCAAGCGTAAATTAAAATTAACACCTGCAATTGTCTTTGTGATTTGGACCAATTGAGTTTCTCAGTCTCATATACCACTCAGCTATCATTGGTGGATTTGCATATGTCCAATGATATGAAACTGACACTCTTGAAATTGGTTGTACATTGAACTGTCGAGTACATGAATATTTTGATACCTTAATATTGTAGCCAAAAAATTGAGGACCAAAATATCGAAAGTATTGTGCTTGCAGGGAAGTGTAAATTTACTGTTGTTTACTTCACTTCTCCGTACTTTGAAGATATATCCATTATCAAGGTACATATGTGGCGTTAGGTATATAAAACGTATGTATACTTAACAGTCAATATTTTTGTCACAATAGTAATGTATAACAATATACCCTACTGAATATTCAGGAACAACACCCTTGAAATGAGCATTGCTAAAACACAAAAGTATCTTTACTCCTTTGCCTTATTGGGTATGTAAAGCTACTACTTAACATAGATAACTTAGAAGTAGTAGCCTGTATGAATATCTGTAAAATGTGCCCTACTTTATGAAATATCAGCACCAAATAAACACAAAACCTGACGCAAGTCACATATTGGACCAATTAGTTACATCACCGTGGTATTTGGAGCAACTAGAAGTTCTCCTTTTGGAGGTGTGATTTCATATAAACAATTGGGACTTGTTAAAAACTGGATTGTTTCGAGTTGTTCAGCTATCAGAAGCTTGTGTATTGGCGTACATAGCCTGCCCCACTTAAAAACGTCCTGGCTACTTTGTTGTGCATGCTAGTCAGCAGATTTCCAGACACTCTGGTTCATTTTAGTTTCCAGTCTTCCAGTGGTCTCTTTAATGTAAATATTTTGAAAATGGACTATAATTTAGTATACTCCTGGTGTGACCGTTCAAAATGACAATATACCCAGGTTGCAGCAGGCAAGCAACCGTTTGGCAATCAAGGTGAGGTTGCCAGCCCTACATCTCCCACAATGCCAGGAGGCCTGCCTGAAGGCGCACACACCAATGAGATGCTAAGTGTGCTGCTTCGTTTGAGCGTCCCGCTATCATATCTCTAAAACATGTGGCTTCTGTAGCCAGTGGATTCCTTCTTAACAGGCACCTGGGTATTTTACAGTATTCAAAGTCACCACCAGCTAACAAGGTTACGTTCCTCTAGACAGCCTAAATGGAACAAAACTTTATAATGTTACCTTGATGAAAATTGAATTGCTCTTTTGATGAAAGGGGATTGCTTCATTAAAATGAGTATGTAACTGTTACATGAAGATTAGTAAACATAATGAGAGATGCAGTGACTACACCCTTGACAATGTTGTAAGGCCATACTGAAGACAGTCTTACTGATGCGGATATGTTTCAAATGTTTGCTCTACTTTGTGTGAGTTCTAGATCAACCTGTGTCATTGCACAATATAGCATTATCAATAGCAGCCGGATGGATTGTCCTGGATAATATCAGTCATTAAAGGCGCTCTCATTAAAGGGAGTGTTGCGTTGTAATGATTAGTATACCCCAAGGTATATTGCCTGCATCTGTGGGAAATAGTGGTTGTTTATTAACCTCACTTAAGTTATGGGCCAGCACCATGGGCAAGAGCCAATAATGGATAGAGGTAATTAATAGCCATTATTGCCCTACAGGTAAGGGCAATAAAGCTATTAGTTGTCTCCCACCCAAAATAAACCTAATGGATGCTAGAGCTCTGACTCAGTGGAAGCTCAGTGAAAACAGCAGCACAGCCCTACGGTGCTCCTCTGCCTATGCCTTTCCACGTGGAGCTCCATAGCTCACCTCTGCCTTTCGTTGTGTCCAGATGTGTGCAGTGTCTCGACGTGCCTTGGTGAGGCAAATGCCCCGACAGCCTCAGAAAAATAGGAACAAATAAACAAACTGTCATGTTTGTTTTGTTTTGTTCTGACTGCTCTTTGGCAGTTGAGGTTACATTCTCTCTGTGAGGCATTAGGGGATGAGCTAGGAGCAGACAGCCATGGCATACTGACAGCAGGCAATGACATTGGTTAGAGCCCATAAAGAGAGAATTCTGATTGGTTGTCCATCTCCCAATGTTCCAATCCCAGTGCTGATGTTTATTACTTCACCACATCACTCACCTCTCCAACACAAGCACCAAATATAGTGTGATTTCATGTAAGTGAACATACTACCCTTGGTTTGCTTTGATATGTAAGGTTACTTTGCTGACATACTTTTTCTGTTTACACAGGGAACAAATCCACTTTATCGGGGCTCTACGACAACATTTAAAAACGTCACCTACAGAAGACACGACCAAAAGATTGACATAAGGGACTCGACGAATCATGCTGGCACTTGAGAAGAAGTGGAAGGACACTATTTAAATTAGCCGCCGTGGGTTGGACACAAGTAACTGGAAGTGTTTTTTTAAGACAACACGGGTTCAGAAAATTCTATTTTATGTGAACATTTTTCTTGGTGTGATTAAGTGAAAGAAAAAAATAATGGAAGATTCCACTTCACTGACAACACATTAGTTCACTGTGCATGAGTTTCTCTACAGTCTCAAACTGAATTACTTGTTGGGACACCTTTCCAGCTCACGTCTCTCGGTACATGTCTCTGATCTTGGCCTCTGTATGTTGAAACTTTTTGATAATTATTTGTATGTTTCGACTGCGGAAACTAATGAGACGCATGGGAAACATGTCTGAGCTTAAATTTATTTCGCATTAATTTTGCATCTGCAACTGGAAAGCTCCGCGTGAACAACATTTATGAAGACTGATAAAAATGTGCACTAGCACATCATGTTTTTGCTCAAGTTGAGCAGTAGTTTAACATTTTTTGTAAAAGGATAGGTGTGGCATGCAAATATAAGCCTGCACTTGGTTAAAATTAGTACATGTACTCAATTTGCTAAGACATGTCCACTCAAATGCATATATTTATTGCCTGTGTGCGACTAATTTGCCCGCATGACTACTAATCACTCTTTGGCCCTATTGTCCAATCAAATGAGTTTATAAAGAGGCATCGATACATGCTAGTGAGAAATCTGCAGCAGGCCAGGGGAAATGAGGGTGAGAGATTTTGCAAACGTCACCGTGCCACATGAACTGTTGTGACTCCACTGTTTTAACACTTTTACGACTCCCAGCGTGAAAGTATACTTGCCAAGGTTTGTTAAACGAAGACCATTCTCACCACGTGTTCATGCTGTTGCAAGCCTCCCACGTTATAGTTAATTACTCTTTTTTTTAACTAGTACTTCGCATGCATCACTTTCACAACAGTAGGAATTTCACAGTCCCAGCAACACTGATGTCTGCATCGCGCGATAGGGTCACGTGTTTACCTGTAACCTATCTCACAGCATACACAGCTTCACTGCTAGATATATGAAAGCCCCTACTTTTAAATGAGTAGTTGAGTACAGGTTCAAATTGCAGATATATGCGTCGAGGGGGGGGGGGGGGGGATCTAAGCCCCTTATCTCAAAGTAGGGTTCGACCCTCAACCAAAATTCACTCAGTCGTTCATCCTTCCAAACTTGCTAAAATAGTGGTGGTTTCATTCAGTAATGATTACTGTGCCTGCCTGAAGAGTGTAGGCACCAATAGCAAGGTCTGAAGCGCTGGTGAAACTTAATTTGTAATGGACCTACTGGTGAAGCATGGGCACGTTTCTTGACTAATATTTCTCAGCCCACAACTGGCTCATGTCAAAAATGTACTTGCCACACATCAGTGCTCAGAATACAAGCGAATACTCGTGCTTGAATTGACTGAAGAAGTTCTGAATTGTTGCAAAGGCTAGCTATGGCGTTTCTAAATATTTACTGTATGCTAGATAATGCACGTACATATACGTCACTGTAACACTGGATCCGTATTCACAACCTAATGCTCCATAAGCTACTGATGTAGGACAGAGGTGAGAAATCCTCGTTCTTCTGATGGCACTGATGATAACCAATCACCACACTCTTAAGTGAGTTGTGCTGACAAACGACTACAGAAAACATATCCACCATCACACAACCCCTTTATTTATGTGATAGTCCTTTATTAGTATTTATTTTGAGGTTTTTTTAAAACACAGCACATTTTTGTTAATTCTGAACACTGTAGATGTTACTGAGTCTGCATGATGGAAAGCAGGAGTAGAGTTGCAGACCAATCATCAATGGTGTGCCCAATTCTATATTTTGTATGGAAGTGCCAGGTTGTAATACAGTTCTGTTGAAAGCCACTGGGAAAAGTTCTGTTTTCAGCCCCTTCCTGAAACACATGCTCTCAGAATTAGATGCTATGTGTTCCGCAAAATGAGACCCTGTGCGCCCAAATTCCAGCCACCATGTTGAATGCAGGTTGAGAAAATCCGTGATGGCACACCTGCCTAAAATAGGGTAGGACAACCACCACAGTCCTGTGGTCCTGTGGAGAACATCCTGTTAGGTCAGGGGTTAGTATCGGTGGAGCCAAGTCTGTCTCCACCAAAGTTAACCCAGGTTCCCCACCTGTAAACGGGGCTGGGTACCCCAGGATTGTCAAGGTGGGAATAACGCAGCTTTATTGCTGTCTTTCTGATCCCCCAAACCCTAAATAAGGCCCACACACTGCCCACATAGTGCTGGATATTATTATATGTAATAATATCTTGCACTATATCAGCGCTTCCCAAGAAACACCCAAATTCTGCAATGTGAATGTGTGTTATATTTGACCTACAATGAGCCTCTGGAAAAGACATATGGCTACAGCACTAGATGGCTTTCACAAATGGGTCTTTAATATTGCAGATTTAGCATGGTGTCACTGATGTTCTGTGAGTTCAGTGCTTGGTCAGTGTCCCTGAACAGAACACCTAATTTACTTGTAGTCAGTGAGTCTTGTGAGTATGGCAAAAGTTGGCGGTGACTGCAGCTAGTTTGTAATATTGGCAACAAGGGGAAGTTGGTTCCAGCTATTGGTAGACATGCCTGTTTTTGGTTTATTTAGGGTGCTGGTAATGAGATGGGTGGTGATGGATGTTGACCTTGGCTCACAATACCACAATACCCATAAACTGCTTGGCCCAGTAAAGTAAGCCAGGAGACTGAAACTGAAATGCCAAGGGTGCATGTTAACTGAGAAACAACTCCACTAACATCTGTATTTGCAGAAACTGCCTTCCAGGTAACAGCACAAACCACAAGCAGTAGCCCCTGACAAAGGTTAAATGGCACAGCACCTCAAATGATGCCACACCATTCACAGAGGCTCGTCTTCTGCCTGCAATTGAAATGGTTGGTTTGAAGAGGACCTGCAACCTGTGCAAGATATAGTTGTATGATACTGTCAGGATGATGTGTCAAGGCATGACATAATGTTCTGTGTGTCAGTTGTGCTGTTGATTCCAATCAATGTCTGCTATCCAAACGTTCTGTGAACACAATAAACCTTTGTATCTGATGCACACAGTGAGAGGCCTGACAGTCCGGCTGAGATTCTGTGGCAGAAGACGGCGATTGTAAGGGTACCGCTGCCCTTCCTTAGTTGATAAACATTCACAGTTGTATTTGCAGTCATGGGAATATCACAGATGTGCTCAATTCCCATTTCCTTATTCTTGTTTGTTAGCCTGTATGATAGGTTTACTGCAGGACTGTATGGTCATTTATTTTGGTACCTTTTGTGCCTTTGAAAATTGTATTTCCTTATATGGGTATATTACAAAGGCTAATTTTTATGTAGACCATGTAATGGCATCAATCTAGTATATGTGGGCATAGATTTAAAAATGCCATAATGCAGATTAATACAGTACCACTTACTGTCCTGCAAACATGCACTGCAACGCAGCTGATAAGACAGACCTGCTTTCCATGAAAAAGGAGCGTCTAACATCATTCCCATTTCATTGTGATAATGGCTCACTAAACTCTTTCTTAAATTGATTTTGGGGGCTCTGATGAGAATGTGTGTGAGATTCTTAAATAGTAAAACATATAAGAAGTTAGTGTGATGTGTTTTCCCTCTCAAAGACCCAGATTTAAGAACAGTGGCGCTTCTCTGCGCTCCATTGAGCCCCCTTAACACCACCATGTGTGTGCTGTATTACTGATCCGGCGCACCATGGTGCACATTAGGATCAACAGCATCATATTTTCTGATGCTATTGTGGTACTTTGCAGGATTAGTACCAAATATTTTAGTGCTAATCCTGCAAAGTTGATAGAGGCCCGTTATAAACAATGGTGTGCCTCACTTTAACACTTGCACTGATCAGGCGTTAAAAATGATGAGAAAAATGGCGCAGTGGAATCTTATACCTTCCACTGCGCCATTTTTATGGGCCTTCTAATGGAGGAACGCCCCTGGCACAATAATGTCTTGGGCAGGCATATTGTGGCACAAAGGTTTACAAAGTGGCACAATATACGTGCATTGCACCACTTTGTAAATTTGGTGCAGCGTTTTTGGCAACCTAACGCCACATTAGCATAAAAACAATATTCATATTCCCTAAATATTGCAGTTTACTTCCCAATTTAAATGTTAGGGGATCAATTCACAAAGACATCCACAGGTACGTAAAATAGCTATACTTTACATACTTCACAATGACTTAGGGTACATGTACAACATTTTACTGTGAGTTGAACACTTGCATTAATTATGTGATTGCTTGTTTGGTTGTGTGTGCTGTGAGCATATTAAGAGGTGCTGCTGTCTGGATGGTCATGGCAACCTCTTAAGTATGGAAAGCTCCAGTTTCTTCTTAGCAGTTGAAATGAGACATACGTCCAACACTAGCAGATAAATTGTTAGTTAAACACTCATGACCCTTAGAGAGAAGAAATGGAGTGCCATGCCCAGAACAATGTCCTAATATCTTGGGCGTCCGCAGTGACGGCCAAGGGGGGTGCTTGCCCCCCTGGATTTAGGTACTGCCTAGTGGGCAGGCTCACAGGGCAGTGAGACACTACGACTGCTGTAGTGTTATGCTCCCTGCCCTAGTATGGCCTCAGCCCCCCCATTAAAATTATGCTCCCCCCGAAAAGATTTATGAGGATGCCCACGTCTAACACTGCCTCATCACTTCCATTATGGGTGTGTCTTAGCTATGTCACTGCCAGGCAAATAAACTGTCACCGTTTAGAAGTCGACTCTGCAGGTGCATAGAACTGCACATCTAATTTTATTTATTGATGCATAAACCCACTATGAAAAATCTATTTGAGGCACATAACCCACAAACCGCAAAGCACACACATTACTTATCACATGTTGGTCACACTCTAGTGATGCATAGGCAGGAACAGTTCTGCTCATCACAGTGCTCAAAGTTCAGAAATCAGCCAAACATTTTGGCAGACTGTAGATCTTTTTATCTATGCATTCAGTTAATTGGGAAACATAGGGTTATGTTTATCTATTAGATATTTAAGAAAACAAGTGGAAATATACTTAGGATGTCACAAAAACCATTGGGCGATGTAATTCAGACCTTTGAAGTGCACTTATTTATTGGACATCAGGCCTAGATTTCAAACATAGAGTGGGTACCAAGATTTTTCTGATAGTCACTGCAGCCACCGATTAATTTTCACTCGCCATACCACACAAGAAAAATAAAGGTATCAGGTATTTCAGACAGTCTTCTATGTAACCTCACCCAGTTTTATGTACAGCAAGCTAACATTGTCAGGTATCACAACTTTATAAGAATGGCTAAATAAATAAATAAAATGTATGGACTAGATAAAGAACACCTTTTAAATTCTGCCCTCAAGATGTGGCCCAATGCATGAATGTATTGTAAAGTTACATATTTAATGTAGTTGAAAGAAAATAGAAGGTTCACAGAATATACCTTTTATCCAGTTTTAAGAAGGAAATTCAAAACACTTCTGAAATTGAAATGTAGCTAAACCTTTCTCAAGGAGAAGAGACACTCTTTTCTTACTGACTTCATTATAATTAGTATAATAGTAGTGTTAGTAGCAGTCTAAAGTAACATTGTAGGCAACCTTGTAGCATCTATAGGCTTCTCTAAAACTATAGGCACTGAGTCTGCCAAGAATTTACATACTGTAATTGTTCTCACTGTAAAATATCCTATTACACTACATTAATTATCCCTTTGTTTTTCCAGCCTTTATGAGAGTCCTTTTTTTAGAAAATGTTTTTGCCTCAAAGCAATCTGTTTTAAAATTTTCTATGAGAATTTTTGTATGGTACAGAGAAATCCACTTTCACTCTGACTGAGTGGTTGTGACTTTGTTCAGATCGCAGGCTTTTTATGTTGTATAACTAATCTGTTTGTCCATCTTTGAACATTTCTCATTTCAATTATATCCTTTTCATGTATACCCTCACAATAACTTAATATTTTAAGTTTAACCTTTCTGAGGGCCTTCTACAGTCAAAATAAAGATTCAGAAGACTTATTTTATTTACCTAACATTTAGAATGCTACATCTGTTCCTTTTAAAAAGTTAGGCCCATATTTATACTCGATTTGCACTGAATTAAGCATCATTTTTTTTACGCTAATTCATCACAAACCTAACTCCATATTTATACTTTGGCACTAGACACGTCTAGCACCAAAGTTATGGAGTTTAAGTCACTTTCTGAACGTGGAAACCTACCTTGCGTCAATGAGATGCATGGTAGGCATTCTCGTGCAGAAAACACCGATATGGCCTAAGTGCCATATGTATCCCCCGGTGCTAAAATCTAGCACGGGGGGATGGGGGCCTTAAATAATGGCACTAAGCTTGCTTAGCATCATTATTTAATGCCTGGGTCAGGGAAGGCATTAGGGGACCTGTGGGCCTTTTTCCATGGTCAGAGACCATAGAAAGAGCCCACAGGTGCCCTTCCCTGGCCCCAGAGACACCCTCACCCACCCCCAACCCACACCAGGAAGACACCTAAGGGGGGGGGGGGAATCCTATCCCAGGAAGGTAGAGGTAGGTATGGGTGAGTATTTTTTATTTCATTACAAAGTGCCATGGGGGGGGCTAACTTGGGCCCCCCTACATGGCACTGGTCCCAATGGCCATGCCCATATGTCCCCTATGTCCCCTGGGCATGGCCATTGGGCTGGGGGGCATGACTCCTCTACTAACTGAGACAGGAGTCATGTCCATGGGGTTCTAACGTCAGAAAATGATGCTAGTCTGGGGAAAGGCATTTTTTTTTGCCTCTGCCTGTACTAGCGTCATCCTCTGACGCTAAACACCCTGCTCCCCCTACACCTCCCCCACCCGGCTAGCATCGTTTTCTATGATGCTAGCCGGGTCTTATCGCCGGCTAGCGTCATACCATAAATCCGATGCCCGGTCGGCATCTTGGTATGACGCTAGCCGGTGGTAAACTTCTTTACGCTGAACTACGTTAGCGCAGATCAGCGTCAAAAAGTATAAATATGGGCCCTAGTATCAAATTTAGAAGATGTGTGTAGCTAGCAATTCACGAGCATGGTCCAATTATTTTATGGACTTGCATATAAGATGTTAAACCATTTTTTACTTGCCTTGTGTTTAATAGGTACCAAAGTGCATGGCTATGGGCATATTCACCACAATGCAAGTTTCTCAATTCTTGAAGGTTATGCAGATTATTTTACACTTTATAACTATCCATATAGGATGTGTACCCTGCATTGATTCGGCCACTACTCCATAAATTCATTTCTAAAGCAGTTATTGACATATTGAAAACCATTTGGCAAAATAATGATTGGCCCTATGACACTCGTTACATATGTCACTAAATTCACAATCTGTGTAATTAAACACTATTTTCAGGAATCTGATATTCAGTCAATGCTCAGTCCACTAATATATTTGCCTTTCAATTCTAATTTCATGTACTGAGAATAGTCACAATTTATGGAGATACATATACATCTTGGCAAATCCCTAACACATAATTTTCACATTGTAGCCTCACAGGTAAACCAATAATTTTACTTTGACAATAGCTGCTGTGTTAAAACATATTATGATGCATTTTATGTCTCTTGATTTTTAAACTCATTGAAGAAGCACTGTTCAAAAATCACAACCAGCTCCATGCAGCATACACTCAGAAAATTATGCCTTATCAGTAAGCCATTAGGGCTTCATTAAGCACCCTCATGTATCGTAAACATAATTTTCTAAAACATTCCTTCAGGTATTGGAACGTAGCATTCATAACTTTGTGTTTGTAAATCAGTTTTCCATGAACATAAGACATATTTATTTTTATAACAATCACTTGACACACTGGGTTCCTCCAATCTCTAAACTCTGGCTGTGACAAATCTAGCCACCCCAGAAATCCAAAGAAATTTGATTTGTTGCATCATTAATCAAGGATGGAGTACTACTGGGCCTCACAATACAATGACCCTAATGTCGGGCAGTGGTACAAATATAAATTCAGGATTCACGTTAAGGAAAACTCACTCCCAACACATATTTAGCTTTCGCCATACCCAGTGTATATGCAGCAAGTTTACATTTTCTCTTCTATCTTTCACATCATTCTATATAGTGCTAGTAGTGGTTTGTGCAGTCTTTGAGGATTTTAGTAGAGCTGATTGAGTTTGAATTCTCTGAATATTTGCCCCTAAACAGATGTATATCCAAACAAAGATTTTGCTAGTTCTCTTCTATAAGCATTAGGCTTGTACAATACATCCATCATTCATAGAGTCCATATTAGAATGGCAGTGAAGTTGATTTAACAGGCAACAACTAATGAACCCAAAGCAAAAGGACACACTTAATCAGAGAAAGTCACCATATACATGGGAGTAGTTTGAAGGGGCCTTCATTACACTGAAATAGCTGGAAATATTTATGAAAGTAACTAAGCAGTTCTAAATGTTACATTCTGTCTCTTTCCAAACACATGCACATACACTCAAATGATCTCCCATTTCAGGTTTAAAAAAACACAACTTTCAAACTAAAGGAGAGAAACTAAAATGGGAAAAAGCATTATGTTAAGGCCACTGTGAACCTCATGTCCCTCACCATACTTCTGTTGATACACAGTTCTGTGGTTAATGATTTCATTTTTTGATAGCACTATTCATTATTTAGTATTTACATTACTCTGACTCCGTGTGAGTCTTTGGGCCTGATTTAGATTTTGGTGGAGGGATTACTCCATTACAACGGTGACAGATATCCTGTCCACTGAAATCTAAATCCTGTAGGAAACAATGGGATTTAGATTTCAGCGGATGGGATATCCTTCAACATGGGACGGTTTAACCCATCTCTCAAACTATAAATCAGGCCATAAATCTTGCTGTGCCTCATAACAAAGCTTTCCTTAATTACATGATTAAACTAGGGATTTGTATTCCATCCAGCATACGGAATTTGAGTATTTTCTGAAAGACGCAGTTCAGCTCTGGAGCATCACAATATTTTAAGTGATAAGCAACAAAAACAATGTAATTCAGTTAGCACATACATTGCCACCAGAGGAGTGTTTTCAAATTTGGGGGTATAGAACAACATTCTAAACACTAAGCAGAATATTCCAATACTTTCTAGTGAATCAGAAAATTGACTGTCATAGAGGGCATGTATTCCTGATGTTACGGAATCTGTTTTTGAGATTTTGAGCTCCAAAAAGGAGCGTGACTAACAGGAATAAGATGATATAGGTGGGTGTACCCAATCTATACTCCATTGTCATTGTTATAAAGTCAAACATATATCTGAGTATGGTAGGGTGTTACTCTGTTGTAAGACAAGAACAGTGATTTCTACAGAGGACAGTGAAAACAATATATTTGTGGAAAAACATGTGAATTGGTGATCCTCTAGTGTATAGGTTAGTTAGGTAGGTTGTATAACTGAACATATTCTAAGATTTGATGCACTTTCTGTAAAGGACACTAGGGTATAGTACTAGAACTCAGTCAGGCTTAACCTTTGTGTCTACACTAGCTAGTTGTGTGAGTGTCCATGTCTGTGTGGGTGTGTTTTTTCAAAGATGTAATATAAAACAAATTGATATATTATAGGTTTAATTCATGGCATGGTTGCTAAGATAGTTGTGTAGTGGCGCAAGACCTTTTAATTGTGTTCTGCTAGTGTAGTTTGGTATATATTACATTGCGGTAAAATATTCACATTGGCCTCAGATAAGATCTCAAGGCACACCTCAGTACATCATGGAAATTTAACAAGTCTAGGCAGGTTCATGTTCTTCGTATAGAACAGATATTTTAACAAATGTTTACTAAAATTTAAAAGCAACTAATTTTGAAAAAGAACACTTGCTATTGTGAATAGTTATAGGTTTGGACATCAGGCTGGACCTTGAACTGTGTACAGTTTTTTGAAAAATGTTTCAATCATTAAAAAATTGAATTGTTTAACAAAAACATATGTCAAGATTTTTTTTTATTAAAAATGTATATTTGTGCAAACATGGGGCTGAATCACAAAATATTTTTGATTGGCACTGTTTCATGGCCTTTGTGATAGGTTCGGGAAGTGCTAGGTATCAACACCTTTTACTACCTATTAAGAAAACAGGTTCCTGAAGGTAACCATATATGCCAAGAATGTTTGTGCATATTTGCTGTGTCACATTTTGCTGTGGTGGTAATGTGTTTCGTTGTTTTTTGTGCTACATTATCATAATGTGACGTAGTATTGTACTGTGGTACATGTGTTGAATTCTCTGTTTTGACTGTTTTAAATACCCTTTTATATTTTAATTGTGTTTTATGTTGTTTTATGCATGCTATTGACTTACATTCTATTTACTTCTATTAATTCAATATATGTTAAAAAATGCTGCGACATATCCAGCAAAAAGTATGACATGACTTCAAAAATTCCATGGCAAGTAAACATTGACCACTGTCCAAGGTAGTGAAATAGCAATACTTCAGCTCTTCAACTATTTAAAACACTAGCCTGTCCAAAATGCGAGGGACAGGATCAAAAACATTTTGACTAGCGCTTTTTTGTGTCCTTGATGGTAGGTTAAGGTAATACTAGCTAAAAAACACCTTTTACCACTGTAAAATTAAAATAGGATTCTGAGATGGTACTGCGTGGCTGGAATGTTTGAGCATATTTGTTGTGTAGCATTTTGTTGTGGTACTGAAGTATTGTATTGTTTTTATGTTGTTGTGTTTTATACTGCATTCTGTAATGTGATTTTGTTGTGTAGTTCTGCAGCAGTTGTGCTGCATTCGGTTTTGACTGTTGTGTTGTGATGTCCCACTTTATGTTTCAATTGTATTGTTATGTTGCTTTATATATGTTACTGTTTTATGTTCTGTTGTTTATTTTAGATACGTCTGCAAATGCTGCTATATTTCCAACCAAAAAGCTGCACATGCCTAGAAACCTTCTGTGACAATCAGCCATTTTCCAGGGTCTAAAGTGTTAGAATAGCGCTGCTCCAGCTTTTCAACTACTTCAAACACCCGCCATCCCAAAAGTTTGGTAGAGTCTGACTCTAAACTTAGCGCTCGTAGTGCTCACTCTATGTGATACAGCCCCTTGTCTTAAATTAACACTTACTAAGCTCACCATTTATGATTTGGCCCAAAGAACTTAGGTACTTCTTGAAAAGCATGTTTATGTTCTGTTATTTATTTTAGATATGTCTACACATGCTGCTAAATGTCCAACAAAAAGCAGCACATGGCTTGAAAGGTCTAGTGCCAATGCACCATTTTCAAGGTCTAACGTGTTAAAATAGGGCTGCTCCAGCTTTTCAAATTCTAAAGACACTAGTCAGCCCAAACGTTTGGCAGAGTCTGAGTCTAAACTTAGCGCTCCTAGAGCTCGCTTTATGTGATCAAGCCCCTTGTCTTAAATTAACACTTGCTAAACTCACCATTTATGATTTTGCCCAAAGAACTTACGTACTTCAGAGTCTGGGTCTAAACTTAGCATTCTCAATGCTCGCTTTGAGTTATACAGCCCGTCTTAAATTAGCACTTGCTGAGCTCACCTCATATGATATGACCCAAAAAACCTTGATACCTCATGGTACTTTATTTCAGTACAATCACATTTTGTTTTCAGATATTAAATTGAAATATGAATTGCTAGCACAATTTATATTCTTGCACCATCAGAAAAAGCACGTTAGCTGTTAGAAAAGCTGCAAGGATCATGAAAAATGTAAGGAATGTACTTGAAGCCTGAGTAATAGTGCAAGGATGACAGGTTAAATAAGCAATATACAATTTGTATGGCAAAGCGCCTGGATTGACGACTACAAGTGTGTACATAAGAAATTGAAGACATTTACTGAACCCATCAAGGGCAAAGAAAAATAAGTTAATTTTTGAAGGATTTTATTGTGGGGTGTGATCCGACACATAGTAGAGGCCTTGTGCAGAATTAAAATGACTGTCTAATAGTGTTTCAGCAAGTACCAAATGAATGACAATCCCGAGCTACACTCAATAGCATTCATATTAATAAAAATAATAACTTATTATAAATATAGTACTTCACACCCCACTCTGACTTTTCTTTTTAAGCTCTGTAAATAAATCGTGTTATAAATACACAATGCAATGGTACTCAGTTTGCCAACCTAGGAAGACTCAAAGGCTCAGTTGGCCTTGCAATGCTTTGAACATGTGACCTCTTTATCCCACAACATGTAAATAACAATTGTTAAACTGGCTGGACCATCTTGCCAGGGTAGGCATAGTACTTAAACAAAATTATTCAGTGAGGAGGGTAAGCCCACACTGTTATTGACTGAGAAAGAGTCTTAACTCCTCTGCAGTTAATAACGACTATGAAAGACCATGTAACAAATGTTCTACAGTCTTTCATCCAGAATTTACAATTTTTATTGATGCAGCTGCAATGATTTCAATAATTACGATGAATTTCACAGGGGTTTCTCCACTTCAAATATGTGATTCTCTCCTGGGATTCAATACATGATCTCTGAGGAAAATAGTTACACTTTTGACACTATTGTGGCACTTTGTTGTACTAGCATCAAACATTTTGACACTAGTTCAGCAAACAGCAAGGAGGCCCATAGGTTTCTCTGGGTGTGTCATTTTAATTCCTGCTTTGTGCAGGCATTAACCGATTCAGTGTGGGCGTCAGCCAATTGCCAACTCCCGCACTACCTTCCTGGTGCGGGTGCAACTCACCCGAGGATTTTTTTTTATTTTGAAAAACCTGAGAGGCACAGAAGATCTTCCGTGTCTCCCCCCGTAACCCCCACCTGTCCCTTTGTGATGTCAGCACGCTGCGAGGCGCGCTGACGTCACTATCAATTTTCCCCACCGGAGCAGGAAGCGGTCTTACAGCCGCTTCCTGCTCCAGTGGGAAAAACAGGCCCAAACGGGCCTACCCTATGTTTGGGAAGGCCTAGTTTGAAAGGGGAGATTCTCACCTTTCAAACAAGGTCTTCCTGAACCAGTTTCCTGGCCCTCAATCACAGTGCATCTGCGATCGAGGACCAGGAAACCCGACTAGACACCGCTGCGATTGAGGGCTAGGAAACCTCACTAGACTCCAGGGATTTTACTTGAGGGGACGTCCCCCTCGGGAAATGGGCCGCCATACCCCACAGGGTTTTTTTTTTTTAAAAAAAGGTAGGTTAACCCCTGGAAAGGGCGGGGGAGGGGGTTGATCGCGCCCGATTGTGCCTGATCGCTCCCCCAAGGGGTTTTAATTTTTTTTTTTTAAAGGAAATTTACAGGCCGTCACCCGTGAGCAGGGCGACCCACTTTGGTGATAATCATTTTTTTAATAGTTGTATGGTTTTCCTGGGGGCCACTATGGCCCCAAGGAAACCATACAGCTATTAAAAAATATATAGATCTATATATAGGCATATCTATGTAGATATATCTATCTATGACGTAGGATCAGAGACTGAGACAGCAGATACTGAGACAGCATTTGAGGGATAGGACAATGGCGCAGACTCTGGGGGTGATTTTTCAGTTGGAGGAGTCCCATTCGATAACTCCTCTTCCATTTATTATGAGGGAGGTGATGAAGGCAGTCCTGCTGTCGCTTCACAAGCACAGTCTGTGCAGAGGGACAATAGCGTGTTAGCCCAACCCAGAGAGCAGATGAATTCGGCGGCAAGCACAGAGAGAGTCCTCTCTTGGGAGATCCCCAATTTAGTTCCGCCCCAAATGACACCGCCCAAATCGTATTATGGAGACATCAAAATTGTCTATCATAAAACAACCCGATTTTTGGTCCTGGGCTCGGCGGCCCTAAAGGAAAACCTACCAAACCAAGACATTTCTGGAAACTAGACATCCGGGGGAGTCCACAGAGGTGTGACTTGTGTGGATCCCCCAAAGCTTTCTTACCCAAAATACTCTGCAAAAATGAAATATTAAATACAAACATTTTTCTTGTATTTCTGTCACACAAATTACAGGAATATGCTGGGATCCACAAAATTCCTACCACCCAGTGTTTCCCCACCTGTCCTGATAAAAACGCAACCCCACTTGTGTGCCTGTACCTAGTGCCTGCATCAGGAATGGATCACCCCAGGGCCAACAGTTGCCCTCATGTAAGGACCAACATTGACCGTTGTGTGATCTATTCCTGTTACGGGCACTAGGCCTACCCACACAAGTGAGGTACCATTTTTATTGGGAGACTTGGGGGAATGCTGGGTGGAAGGAAATTTGTGGCTCCTCTCAAATTCCAGAACTTTCTATCACCGAAATGTGCAGAAAAATTGTTTTTTGCCAAGTCTCGAGGTTTAGAAATGATTCTGGGTAACAGAACCTGGTGGCAGCACCACAAGTTACCACATCCTGGGTTCCCCTGGGTGTCTAGTTTTCAAACATGCACAGGTTTGGTAGGTTTTCCTAGGTACCGGCTCAGCTAGAGACCAAAATCCACAGCTAGGCACTTTCCAAAAAACATGTCACTTTTCAATGTAAAAATGTGATGTGTCCATGTTCCGTTTTGGGGCATTTCCTGTTGCGGGCACTAGGCCTACCCACACAAGTAAGGTACCATTTATATCAGGAGGCTTGGGAGAATGCTAGGTGGAAGGGAATTTGTGGCTCCTCTCAGATTCCAGAACTTTCTATCACCAAAATGTGAGGAAAAATATTTTTTTTGCTAAATCTTGAGGTTTGCAAAGGATTCTGGGTAACAGAACCTAGTGACAGCACCACAAGTTACCACATCCTGGGTTCCCCTAGGTGTCTAGTTTTCAAACATGCACAGGTTTGGTAGGTTGTCCTAGGTACCAGCTCAGCTAGAGACCAAAATCCACAGCTAGGCACTTTCCAAAAAACGTGTCACTTTTCAATGTAAAAATTTGATGTGTCCATGTTCCGTTTTGGAGCATTTCATGTTGCGGGCATTAGGCCTACCCACACAAGTGAGGTACCATTTTTATTGGGAGACTTGGGGGAATGCTGGGTGTTAGGAAATTTGTGGCTCCTATCAGATTTTAGAACTTTTTATCATTGAAATTTGAGGAAAAAGTATTTTTTTGCCAGATTTTGAGGTTTGTAAAGGATTCTAGGTAACAGAACCAAGTGAGAGCACCACAAGTCACCCCATTCTGAATTGCCCTCAATGTATAGTTAAAAAAAATGTATAGGTTTGCTAGGTTTCCCTAGTTGCCGACTGAGCTAGAGGCCAAAGGCCACAGCTAGGCACTTTGCAAAAAACAGGTTTGTTTTCTTTGGGAAAATGTGATGTGTCCATATTGTGTTTTGGGGCATTTCCTGTTGCAGGCACTAGGCCTACCCACACAACTGAGGTATCATTTTTACAGGAGACTTAGGGGAATGCTGGGCGGAAGGAAGTTTGCGGCTCCTCTCAGATTCCAGAACTTTGCAGCACCGAAATGTGAGGGAAAAGTGTTATTTTGCCAAATTTTGAGGTTTAGAAAGGATTCTGGGTAACAGAACCTGGTGAGAGCCCCACAAGTCAACCCATTCTGAATTCCGTTAGGTGTCTATTTTTCAAACATGCACAGGTTTAGCAGGTTTCCCTAGATGCCAGCTGAGCTAGAGGCCAAAATCCACAGCTAGGCACTTTCCAAAAAACATGTCAGATTTCAATGTAAAAATGTGATGTGTCCATGTTGCGTTTCCTGTCGCGGGCATTAGGCCTACCCATGCAAGTGAGGTACCATTTTTATTGGGAGACTTGTGGGAACACAGAATAGCAGAACAAGTGTTATTGCCCCTTGTCTTTCTCTACACTTTTTCCTTCCAAATGTATACACACTGTGTAAAAAAGACATCTATTTGAGAAATGCCCTTTAATTCACATACTAGTATGGGCACCCCAGAATTCAAAGATGTGCAAATAACCACTGCTTCTCAACACCTTACCTTGTGCCCATTTTGGAAATACAAAGGTTTCCTTGATACGTATTTTTCACTCTTTGTATTTCACCAAAGGAATTGCTGTACACCCGGTATACAATTAAAACCCATTGCAAGATGCAGCTCCTTTATTGGCTCTGGGTACCTAGGGTTATTGATGAACCTACAAGCCCTATATATCCCCACAACCATAAGATCCCAGCAAACGTAATGGTATATTACTTTTGAAAATATGACATCGCAGGAAAAAGTTATAGAGTAAAACGTGGAGAAAAAAAGCAGTTTTTTTACCTCAATTTCAATTTCTTTTTTATTTCAGCTGTTATTTTCTGTAGGAAAACCTTGTAGGATCTATACAAATTATGCCTTGCTGAATTGAGAATTTTGTCTACTTTTCTGAAATGTTTAGCCGTCCGGGATCCAGAACTAGTTTCAAACCCTTTTCTGTCACTAACTGGAAGGAGCACAAAAAAATAGTAAAAATGGGGTATGTCCCAGTAAAATGCCAAAATTGTGTTGTAAAATGTGGTTTTCTGATTGAAGTCTGCCTGTCCCTGAAAGGTGGGAAGATGGTGATTTTAGCACGGCAAACCCTTTGTTGATGCCATTTTCAGGGGAAAAAACACATGCTTTCTTCTGCAGCATTTTTCTGAAAAACCCAAAAACTTTGGGTACCTTTTGAATCCCTAGGATGTTGGAAAAAAAGGATGCAAATTTGGCGTGGATAGCTTATGTGGACAAAATGTTATGAAAGCCTAAGTGCGAACTACCCCAAACAGCCAAAGAAAGGGCTCAGCAGTGGAAGGGGGGGCGGAGAGAGTTCTAGCAGCTAGGGACTTAAAGATGATGCCAAAAAAGGCGCAGTGAAATCTTGTAGGTTTAACTGGGCTATTTTTGTGGGCCTCCTACACCAGAACGCTCCCCCATGCATACATTATGCCTGGTGCAGGAATAATGTGGCGCAAGGGGGTGAGAGTATTGCGCCACTTTGTGAATTCGACCCTGCAAAAAAGCCGTTCTAGCGCCACATTAAGCACATTAAAGTAAAATGCTAGTGTGACACAGGAAGGTGTTAGGGGCTTGTAAATATTCCCCTAAGTCTCTTGAAGCACATACAAGCAAATTGATAATCAACTCTTGAGGCACCGAGGTAACATCTCAGCATCAGAATGTCCTTTTGTACCACATGAATGTCCTCAGAGAGAGGACAGGGGATTTGCCAGGGTATAAAGAGATCTGTGTTAGAGTATTTCTTATTAGAAGTAGCATTATACCCTTTTATCTGTATTTGCTGTATCTATTTACACCATGCATACTTTTGTAGGCCATTTAATCACACTCTCGCGCAGTAGTGTGAATGCGTTCTTTTCATTTTCATGGATAATCAGAAGACATCGCTTTCTGTAGTAAGATTCACATAATTCTGACTGTAGGAAAAGTAGAAGCATGCACCCAAAGCACACAAAACAGCCGCCATCACCAAGCAGACAACATGCTACAACTACATATGTTGTGATACAGCAGAGAGGAACCAATAGAAAAATTTACTCAGGAAGGAACTGTTAATGCATTGCTATTGTAACAGAGTTGTATACCTCCAAATACACTGATGCTTCTTAAATCCTCAATATAGTCTTGTAGAATACAACCAAAAATAAGGCAATGTTTGTGTCCCTCTAGCGCCACCTTTCATCTACAGCTGAAAGTCCAACTGAACAATTGTAGAAACATCATGCCATTCTCTGGGCAAATCAATGCAAATTTTCCATTATTAGAATACAGATCGGCCAAATGGTTATTAGTACAGAAATCCTTAGATCTGATGTATGTAAATCCACAGCCAAACAAGTTATATCCAGTGCTGGCGACAGGAGAAGCAGATATGATTGGGGTTTAGGGGCTTTATAAAGAAAGAAAAATTGTTATGAAAGGTGGCTAGTCCATTCATCATGTCGTCACGACCTTGGGGGTGGGGACCTCGTGAGCCACAGGGGTCAAAATTCTAACCCCTTGGATCAAAGACTGAGTTCAATGCACCAACACAAAATAAAAGTCCGTTTGGACTGCAACCCATACACAACCCACTTGCCAATCCAGTGTGGGTGGTATTTTCTGGTCACAGATGAGGTTCGGAATACAGGAGAGCTCCACTCCCTCGTTTGTAAATGAAAAACACATTAAAAAAGACAGGAGATACACATTTTAAATGTTCATTTCTAAAACTTAAATCTAGTGCATAGAATATGAACAGTAACCACACAATGGAAAAATAAATGCAGCAATGTATGACAGGGCCAGCGAAAATAATATGAACGTTCCTAATATGGTGAACAAGTTCATTCCATCCTAGAGTTATGCTAAAATTTTACAAAAGCAGAAAATAGGAAGTCTATAAATCAAGTTTCCTAAAATGGATCAGGCAGCTTATCTTTTTATTAGTATGGAACAGCTATTTGGCCATTTCTATCACAGCCCTTGCCCAGAAATAATATAAGATGTCGGGCTCAAGGCCACTTCTCTGTGCTGCTCTCGGAGCAGCAGAGAAGTTCCCGACTGGGTGGGTTTGTAGCAGAATGCCAGCCAATTAATGGTCAGATACTTGATCGCTGATTTTATCTCATGCTAATAAGTTTGGTGGCATAAAAGTCAAACAAGACAAAATAAATATGGCAGTAAATGCTGCATCTCAATTTCCAATTACACATTTTAGCCTTCAGTACATGCATCGATATTAACATGGCAGCAACCATAACATAAACAACGAATATATGTCAGCCTATATAGGAGGTAGACATGATGCTAACACCTCTGCGCGTGCCTAAATTTCACTCTTTCTAACTTTCTAATAAAAAGAGTTAGAAGACTCTGCAGGCAAACACATGATAAAAATAAAGGAGATTTAAATGCACCCTGTGACAATGTTCATAAAAATGTACCAACTTAGTAAAAATGTTAAGCATTAGTGGTACAGCCAATTTGAAAACGTTCTGTAACTTGTGCTGCCTTTTCTTGTCTAACGTTTTGAAAGAAAGGGATACACGTTTTGCTCTTCATGATTCTAATTAAGTCTTCTGAGAGAGGATTGTCTGTGAACCATCTTAGAAGAGACAGTTCAGCGGTATACGTCAATCTAGTTGTACCAGCGTGACTGACTGTGTAGCTCATGCATTTAAATGATAGATGCATTCTTTTAAACATATTTAGCGCTCTGCTGTATTGCAATACAATTAAGATTTTCATACTACGCCACTTCTGAGTAGGGCTGTTCCAAAGAATAATGTATAACTAGATTGTTATGCATATTTTGGCCACTGATATTATGCATATTTTAAGCTGACTTCCAAAGTACCATGTCAGGTGGTAACAACAAAAGAAATAGATGATTTTGGTAGTGATCATTCACAGTTGAACAGGGATTGGCATTCAATGTACACTGAAAATATGCATGAGGACATTTGAGAATGCATAATGTCCCAGATTTCCAGAAAAAACTCTCATGTACAGTATCCACCTTTTAGTGTTCACGAATGTAATTAACTGATGTCGAACTTCCTTACTAGGCTGGGCTGAGAATGGGCGCCTAATTTGTGATTTTACCAGTCAGACAGAGTTCTGATGGATTGCAAGTGGCACTTGAAGAGAAGTTGTGAGAAAAGAGTTATGTGTTTCCTTTAAGGAAGGGCAGCTGTGAGTAAAGCAGAGAAGTAGGGGTTCTGACGGGATTCTGTGAAGGGCAGATGTGTTGATATTTACACCTAATGATTTTGACAGAGGTTTTTAGTGGATTGGACGGCGGCCAGCTCTCTAAGAGAGCAGTGTGCAACTGAGATCAGCTGGGAACAGACGTGTTTAATTAAGGCTGTGCCAGCAACGATTTTCTGTGGTTTCCTGGATTTTGATCCATCACTATTGGATTGCAATTCCTACTGAGTGAATCACCACTGATGGCAATATAAATGAGTTAAGGTTAAGGATTAATTTATGTGTAAAAAAGAAACTAGTAACAATAAAATACATTTCAAATAAGGAACTGGGTTCTCCCTCCCCTCGAGGTGATGCAGTGCCCCAGGTGTCAATGTGGTGCCTTAAAATGTACTGATGCTCGATATAATGACATAACTGTGCTGGATATCACTCTGTATGCATGCTCACCCCTTGGGCTCCATATGTCGCGGTATGTGAATCCTCACTTGATGTGCTGTGCATCTTACTCAATGCTGGACATCTCACTGTGTATGAATGTTCACCTGGAGCCCTCGTACAATTAAGCGCCCTATGAGTACAATAGGTGTATGTACCTGCTTCATGTGCCCCCGGTGCACTTTTGTTATTAAAGAAGAGGCCCAAAGCACTTATGCAGCCATTTCTTTAATGTAGATATTGCCAGTGCACAAGGAGCATTTTCTCATTTGCATAGGGTTTGGCCCAAACAAATGAGGGTAATAATTTGTCTCTGCTCCTGTGCCTTATAATGGTCATGGCCACAGAGGCTGCCAGAAGGCACACTGACTGTGTGCCAAATAGTAGTGACATACATTCAGTGTGGCTACTAGGGGTAAACCTATAGAGGGGGAGATGGGTGTATTGGATTCCTCTAATACCCCCCTGCAGGCAGATACAGTCACTCACTCCACACATCTGCAGAGGATTTCTTGTCCACCTCCAAGTACAGGCCGAGTGCCACTTAGACAGTAAAAACAGCTGTTGCTTCAAACCACCCCCATCCCTCTTTGTAATGCTGTGTCCCAAGGGCAGGTGCACATTCACAGTTGCCTTAGGGTAGCACCTTGATTCTAATAGGGCTCACTGCCCTGGTCTGTGCCTGGTGCACCTTTTTAAAGGTATACCACAGGACAGAGACGGGCTATGTGCCCTTTCTTTAATTCAGCCTATGATGTTCTCTACATCTCATTAGATGCTAATTTAATGCGTTGTAAAGCACACAATGTTCATGGAGGAATCATTTGCATAAACATATTTCAGCTATAATAAATACTATTAATGTTATTATTAACCATACATCAAATTCCATAAATGAATAAATCTTTGAACAGCGTGTAAGTCGTTTCTGAAAAAATTAAGAATTTTTATATATTCACTAATAGTAAATTCATCAATATAGCAAAGCAAGAAATAGAATTTTTGGTGTTTTTATACAAACGCACTTGCAACCTCTCTAGTCCCAAATCCCTTTACATCAAAGAGACACAAGGAGAGCACCAACCCTCTTGACTCTCCAACCACAAAAGGTTTGAGTCCTAAATGCAGTCTTTCAAACAATCAGAAATCACTCCTAATGGACTCCAGCAGCTCATGCAATGAATTGCGTCATGGAGAGTATAAGGTTGATGTTTCGGTCTTGCAAGGCTCAAACCGTCCATGAGACCATCCTCAGGACAATGTGTCAAAGTGGATTAAATCACAATAATTGTTTCTCTACTAAACAGTAAATAGCCCACATTAATAAAAAGCTATACAACACTACAAGGCAGGAAAAACAAACCACACAGTACATGCAAGTGAATCGTCCACCTACATGGTACCTCAAAAATCAGCCTACATAAACCTCAGTGTAAAACATGCATTTTTCCCATTGCTATAACATGCAACACAAAATTTACACCACAAAGTATATATATATACATATATATACTTCAACTTCCTAGAAAAGCACTGCTCAATCCTTTTCATCCAGCACATCCAACTAAACAAAAATCATACCAAGTCAAGAGTAAAGTTCTAACATCCTATCTTCAGTAGCAGGATTCCCACAGGGCCATGCTTACCGCTCGTCAATTACGCCAATCCATTAACCAGATTCCCAGAAACACACTCAACTTCAGGTCGTTATGGAACATAAATCCATTAGACACAAATATTACTTACTTCACCACAAACATGTAAATTCTCACCAGACTCGAATCAATCATAAAGCTCAGGTGCGCATACAAACAGTCCCTCTTAACCAAACGCCTGGAGGCCACAGCCCCTGAGAAATAACATGACCACGCAACACAACTGTGGTGGCCATCTTGGTGGTGACCCCCGCCTGTGCCTCATCCCTAGTGTCTAGTGGTTGCCGTAAGTATTGTGTGTCTGTCCTGTAATTGTCCGTGCGTTGGTTGTGCCGTTTTTCCTCTTGTTGTGCCTTTTTGCCTGTTTGTACCTTGCTGTTCTCTGACTTTACTCTTCGTGCCTTTAGGCACTTTTTTGTGACTCTCCTCATCTTTTTGTGCCTTTTTTGCCTTCTTCGTCTTTTGTGCCCATTTCCAGCCGATTTTGGCTCTTCCCAGTCCCCCCGTTCCCGCCGCTGCTTCCCCTGCGGCCCTGCCACCCTCGTGCCCCATTCACCCACCACTCCCACCTCCCGCCTCCCAGCTGCTCCTCCCTCCCACCTCCCCTTCTTAATGATGGCCGCTGCGCAGTGCTGAGAGTGACCCCTGACCTGTCTTAAGGCCATGTTTCACACAACACGCTGCACAGCTCTGCCTGCCTGCCTCCGTGCCCCCGACCACGCCCTTGCTGCTGCCGCGAGTTGAGGCCCTCCACCACCCGCTGGCACCCACCTGCGCCTCATCCCTGGTGTCTAGTGGTTGCCTGAAGTATTGTGTGTCTGTCCTGTAATTGTCTGTGCATTAGTTGTGCCATTTTTCCTCATGTTGTTCCTTTTTGCCTGTTTGTACCTTTCCGTTCTCTGACTTTACTCTATGTGCTACTGCTTCCCCTGCAGCCCGCCTTCCTAGCGCCCCCATTCCCCCATTGCTCCCCGCCTCCCAGCTTCTCCTCCCTCCCACCTCCCCTTCTTAATGAAGGCCGCTGTGTGGGCGCACCGCTGGCGTGCCAGAGGCGCACCAGAGACAAGCCCGTCTGCACCTGTCCATGCTTGGACTGCGCCCATCGCCAGTCTCCCTGCCCCTCACACATCCCACGCCGCCAGACGCTGCTACACCGCAGAAGAACTCCACGTGCTCAACCCTGGCCGCCTCACCGTCTGCGTCCAGACCTCCCCTAGGCACACCCACGGACCCTTCTCATGCCAAACGTGTCACTTCACCTGCACTTAAGCCATCAAGCACCACAACAATGCCACCCACCTCAACCACCTCAGCTGCATCCTCCTCAACACCCACTCCATCCACAAGCACGCCGTCGAACTCTGGGACCTGCTCACATCAACCTCCCCAAACATCGCCTTCCTCACCGAAACCTGGATGAACCCCTCATCACCCGAAGAGACCGCTCCAACAACCCAGGAGGAGGAATCGCCATAGTCCACAGGAGCTCCATCATGATCCCAACCGACACCCACGACGCTCTAGATGCCGCTGAACACCTCAACTTCCAGATATACGTCAATGCCAACACCATTCTGAGAGGAACCCTTGTCTCCAGACCCCCCGGCCCGGCCACAATTCTGCAACGCCATTGCTGACACAATCATCAACCACGCCCTCGCCTCCACGAACTACATGCTCCTCGGCGACCTACATTTTCACCTGGAGAACACCGGCGACAGCAACTTCTCAGCCCTCCTGGACAACCTCGCCAACCTCGGCCTCAAGCATCTTGTCACTACGCCCACCCACTCAGCCGGCCACACACTCAACGCCATCTTCTCAACCAGCAGCCACATCACCTTTACCCACATGAAGGAACTCCACTGGACCGACCACAGCTGTGTCAATTTTTCCTTCCAGAAACCCACCGCCCACCACCAACAGCATCGGATCCCTCACCGCAAGTGGAACAACATCTCTAAGGACCCACTGATCTCCAACCTCGCCCACACCTCACCACCCAACAATAGCGATCCCAACACCGCCGCCATCAATCTCAAGCAATGGCTCGATGACTGCACCAACAACCTCGCTCCACTCAGGAAAACCACCAACACCCGCACCAACAAGAAAGCTCCCTGGTTCACCGCAGACCTTCAGGCCTCCAAGCGGGAATGCCGAAAAGCCTAGAAAATCTAGCGCCAAGAACAAACAAAAAGCAACCAAGCCGCCCTCAAATCCGCCATCCGCAAACATCACCAACTCATCCGGGCCACCAAAAGATCTTTCTACAAAGAACGAATTGACAACAAAGTACACAACAGAAAGGAGCTCTTCAGCATCATCAAGGAGCTCACCAACCCCAAGTCCTGCTCTGCCGACCCCCCCTACTCGCAAGACCTCTGCGACTCCCTCGCCACCTTTTTTCACCGCAAGATCACAGATATCATTGGCAGCTTCGCACCGTCATCCGCTACCACCACCACTGCCAAGGCCGACCCCAACGCACCCATCCACACCAACATCCTGGGTGCCTGGACCCCCACCAACGACGAGCAAACCACCAAGACCATGAGCACCATCCACTCTAGTTCACCCGCCGACCCCTGCCCTCGCCACGTCTTCAATAAAGCCAGCCAAATCATCGCTCCCCAGATCCGGACCATCATCAACAGCTCCTTCTAGACCGCTATCTTCCCAGAGAGCTGGAAACGTCAACTCCCTGCTCAAAAAGTCCAAAGCCGTCCCTGAAGACCTCTAAAACTACCGGCCCATCTCCCTACTCCCCTTCCCTGCATAGGTCACCGAGAAGATAGTCAACAACCAACTATCTCGCTTCCTGGAGGACAACAGCCTACTCAACATCTCCCAGTCCAGCTTCTGCAAGAACCACAGTATTGAGACCGCCCTCATCGCTTGCACCGACGACATTGGGAGCAGACTCGACAAAGATGAAAACGTTGCTCTCATCCTTCTTGACCTTTCCGCAGCCTTTGACACCGTCTGTCACCACACCCTTCACTCACACCTCCACGATGCCGGAATCCGCCACAGAGCCCTGAATTGACTCACATCCTTCCTCTCTGGGAGAACCTACAGAGTCCACCTCCACCCGTTCCTGTCAAAAGCCACCAAGACCATCTGCGGAGTCCCCCAGGGATCCTCACTCAGCCCCACCATCTTCAATGTCTACATGGCACCGCTCGCCAACCTCGTCCGATCCCATGGCCTCAACATCATCTCCTATGCGAACGACACTCAGCTCATCCTCTCTTTCACGAAGGACCCCTTAACCGCCAAGACCAACCTCCACACCGGACTTCACACCACCGCCAACTGGATGGAGGAAAGCGGCCTCAAACTGAACTCGGAGAAGACCGAGATCATCATCTTCAGCTTCAACAGATCAGCATGGGACAACTCCTGGTGGCCTGACACTCTGGGATCTGCCCCAACGCCAACCACCCAAGCACGCAACCTCAGCTTCATACTGGACTCATTGCTCTCTATGACCCAGCAAGTCAACGCCATCTCATCCTCATGTTTCAACACCCTTGGCTTGCTTCGCAAGACCCTCAGATGGATCCCTGTTTAAATCAGAAGAACGGTTACCCACGCCCTTGTTGGCAGCAGACTGGACTACAGCAACGCTCTCTACGCAGGAACAATGGCCAAGATCCAGCGGATAATTCAGCGCATCCAGAACGCTTCAGCATGACTCATCCTCAACCTCCCTCGCCACAAACACATCTCAGCCCACCTCAGAGATCTCGACTGGCTCCCCGTCAACAAAAGAATCATCTTCAAACTCCTGATCCACGCTCACAAGGCTCTCCACGACATCGGACCAGACTACCTCAACGAGCATCTCAACTTCCACATCCCGACGCTCTAGCTCCGCTCCGCCAACCTCGTCCTAGCGACCGCCCCCCGCATCCACCGGACCACAACCGGTGGCAGATCCTTCTACCACCTTGCCGTCAAAAACTGGAACTCCCTCCCCGTCAACCTACGTCTGACCCAGGACCTCCTGCCCTTCAGGAAACATCTCAAGACCCCCCCCTCCAGCGCCTTGAGACCCTACCGGGTGAGTAGCGTGCTTAACAAATTACTGATTGATTGATTGATGATCTTGGAACAGAATATCTTTCATTAAACCTTTTGAATTCCTGATTGGTCCTAACATCCCATACAAAAAATGGGCAACAATATGGTGCATTCAAACATCAAAGTGAATGCAGATCTTATTAAACATAGGTATACAGTCATAACTACATCAGTGGTCAAATAGTCCCTCTTAACCAAACACTCGGAAGGCCTTACCCCTTAAATATCACATGACCAGTCCACAAAACTGCAGAGGCCATCATGGTACTGAGTATCTTTCATCAGATCTAATCAGGATAGACCATCTAACAAATTACTAATCGGTCCAAAACATTCCATACAATAAAAGGCCAACAATATGATACTCAAATCAAACCTGTATCAGCCAGAGGCCTCTCAAATATCAAAGTAATGTGGATTCTATTACACACAGCTATGAAGTCATAGCTACCTGAGTGGTCAAATAGCCCAATTCCTAATACTGAGATCTTTGTATGGGGGCCATTAAAGGATCACAACCCCGGAGTGCATAAATGCTGGATCTCATTCAAGAAAGCAAACTACCAGTAAGTAAAGCCAGAGTCACCACACTCAGTCTATGCCACCCTCATAAACACACAACCAAAAGGTATCCAGCAAAGGTAGAGAAGAATTACAGCATATCCCTTCATTCATATACCATCAAGATACCAGTCAAACACTACAAGGTTGCCAACACCTGCCATTCCACCAGTTGATTTAATCCTTCCATCACAGTACTGGCCATGGAAATCCATCTGTTTTCGTGCATTGTAAGCAGGGAATCCACATCATGTCTGCATTTAGGGCATTTCAGGACTTCTAACATAAATCATTTAATTACATTTGGTGCATGATACATTTTCAAATAGTGCTAAACAAGGGGAGCATTCTGCACTTTACATCAAATGTGCGACTGATGTTGTGTAGTATGTTTCATTACCTCCTGGGTAGTTTTTCCAATGTAAAATAATGTACATGTGATCTGTGGAAATACTCTGCTTGCTGCAGTGGCCTGATGTGTACTACAAAAGACTGCTTTGCAGCATGTGGAAGGACTGCTCTGCTGCCTGAAGCCTGTGTTGAACCCTCAGAGGCCTGTCCTGCTGCTTAAACCCTGTTCCACTGCTTGAACCCAGGACTACCAGATTGACTCCTAGTACTTCTTGGTTGGCCTCCTGATCAGAGCCTCAAAGGCAGAAAAGCATCTGGAACCCACACCTGGACCCAGCCTGATTAAACCCTGACCAGTACCTCTCTAGTCTTGGGGCCTTAAAACTGGTACAATGGTTGCCCTGACAGTCAAAATCCAAACCTTGGGACTTGGAAAATGTTTGGCCTAAAAGTGCTCTGAACCTAGAGGAAGCCGGGACCTTCCTGATTGTTGATCTGCCTAAGGACAGTCCTGACTTTTCAGCAGCTTCCACAACATTCTTCTCTACAGCAGAAAATCCTGTTCAGCGACTCTCGCAGAAGAGGTATCCAGCCTTGTGAAAGCCTCATCTGCTACAGCCTGCAGCTTCACCCCACTGTAAATTTTCAACTTCCAAAAAATAGACAAAGTCTGAGTGTGAAAATCTTCATGCAACTTCAGCCAGTGGCTCCCCGATGACAACAACTCCTCCTTGGACATCGCCTGCAGCTTTGCCCCACTGAACTTTACTTTCTCAGACATTTTTCCACAAAATTTCTTCTGAGTCAGAAGATAAGCACTGGCTGGGAACAATCCTCTCCTTGTAACTGACATGCTCTAACATAGTCGGACATAATTTGCCCCTGTCTCACACAGCTAGATGTCTATGGTTTTAACCTCAAACTTTAAAAATTCATAACTCCAGTTCACCTGCTTGAACTGTTATTTTGGAGTCAAATAATGTATTAATATTTACTGTAATTTTCAAAATTGGAGTGGGATTTTTCTTGTGTGGTGTTTTTACTTTATTACTCTTTGTGTGCTGCATAAATACTTACTTTTCTTTATACTTTATTTGGTATGAAAAAGTTCAACCATAAAAACAGATAAACAAAGCAATACATAAACCAATTAGCAATAAATAATTGTACAAAAAAGCCCATCATTTAAAAACAAATAAAACATCAATATTAAAAATTAAAAAGCCATTCTTAAAAGTACTCTACATTACTGCACCAAGTGAAAGCTCCCTTCAAAAAAGATCCCAGCTCCCGCCACAGCAACCCATCTGAAGCCATTTGCAGCCACAAAAAGGCAGGGCGATATTGCACAAAACCCTTGGGCCTCAACAGGGGGAATAAAAAACGACGCCTAAAAGGTGCATAAAAAACACAAAATAATGTCAAATGAATCAGAGTCTGCAAAGACACCCTGTCACAGGGACACGGTCTAATAGATAAATACTTTACACATTGCCTCCAAGTTAAGCCCTACTGCTTTTGTGCCAAGCTATCAGCGGGTTAAGCACACAGTAATTTAGTGATTTTAGTTGTTCACCTTGACAGGGATTGTGTTGCTTGAGTAAAGTTTACACCTCACTCAACAAACAAGCCAATTTATCACATGTATGAAAAATAAATAGTCTCAGTAGCACTATTCTATTCCTATATTTTAGCATAAATTGCCATTATTTCTGGGAGTTTCGGGTCTTGAGCCTGTCTAAGGAGCACATATTTTGGCTCTCCTGTGTCATGTTTATTTAGTGACAGGGGTGAACTTTCCTGAATGCTGGGTTCTTGTCGATATGTTAGTAGTGGTTAGCATAAAGGGATTACAGAACAACCTGTCCCTGCCTTAATTGTTGTTATCAATAGATTTAGTGACATTGGCCCAGAATAGGAAGTCCTGAGGTGTAAGGACCGAACAAGGCAGCCATGAAGTAAGAAGCTTGTGCTGACAGCCATTAAACCCACACCTTCGTTTTTCCCTGAACTGATTCTGATTCCTCCTTCTGTTGGGCATTACACTAGACCACAGAGCACTGACTATCCTGAGTGAATATGTGACATCACATACAACAGGTTCAGCAAAATTCCACACTCAGACTCTTAAGCTGTAGATTTTGAGCTTTTCTTCCTTCAGAAGTAAACAGCATTCCTCCAGTAATATCTGCTTTCTGCTGTGGCGATTTTAGTAAGCAAGGATGTTGTTAAGTATTGACTGGGGATACACTAGCAGGGTCAAGTGGGGTGATACTGATAACATGTTTGAGATTGCTGCACCTTCCTATTTTTTAGGTCTGGCTTGACAGCGTAGCTACCTGCAAGACCCACTGCTCACAATATACATAGAGTGGGCTTTGGATCAGTGAATACTTTTATTGGCATTTTTAAAATAACATGGCATTCTGTAAATGTCCCTTTGGATATAGCTACACTGTCGAGCAGGTACAATGAGCCAACAGAGCACATTATTTTGTTATTCTAATATGACTGTCTTGTAATTGCCAATTCATAGGGCCTGATTCACAAAAATAAGTTCGATTTTTTGGTACATTGCACTTTGTAGTAAGTTTACTACTTTTAGTATTCACAAACTCTAAGTGTAAACTCACTATAAAAGTGTAAATTACATGTCTCCACTCCCGGAGTAATGTAATTGGCTTACTCTTGTGTGGGTAGGCGACATCTCTCCCTAAACCTCTACTCACTAATCCCACCCTCTTTAGCAGTAAGTCTGCCCCTTTTTCCATTCACTCCCCTGTGGCCCTCCCACATTTTCTACTAAAATCTTTACTTAGATGTGTGGAGACTCCACAGTCAGGTGGAGAATTCCGCACATATAAGTATAGCCAAAACTTACATTACAAACCCTACTGTAAAGTCCACATCATTTTCTCACTTTACTCTGCTTGGCCCCTAGAATGTCATCTTAGTACTCATATCTTGTCTATGCTCAGAACAATACCACTGTGTTGACACCAGTCACCCCATATATTTAAATGATTCAGAGGGAAACTCTTTAATCTACAGATTGGGAATTTGAGGGTCATGCAATGCCCTATGTCTCTTTTCCGTATTTCGAAACAGCAAAAGTCTACTTTCACTATGTTTCACCAATTTTTGCTAATTTTGCAGAACTGTTATTGAAGCAGTAATAGTGCTAGCCTGAGAGTATCCTTCAGCTTCCACCCTAGCACTTCCCCTGCAGTGTAGCGTACGCCCCCCATCCCTCCCCAAGGAGTTTAATCTTCGGACAAGACCATTGGGTCACACATGTAGATTGGCTCAATCAGATGAGCTATTGTATAGAAACTGTGCCACTAGCATCTTAGATCAGACCATGGGGGTATACTCTCATCTCATGCTACTGGCTGTTTGAATGTATCCTTCTGGCTTATATTGGAATGCACGAAGGACTATTTTGCACGGATAATGTGCACTCAATATTTCTTTAATTCGTGCATATGTTGTAAACGGAACTGGCAGTGGTAGAGAGCCTTCCACTCAGAAGTTATGCACATCATGCACAGGCATGATTTTGAGGAGACTGCCATTCTGCCCTGTACAAGGAGCAGCTCATAGAGCTTAGCATTGTGATCATTGGCTGTGCAAAGGGGCCAGCCTTCAGCTCAGTGTCAGAAGAGGCAATCACTGGAGGCTAAAATCCAGAAACCAGTTATTTCTAAAGTAACAGAGCAGCTTATTTCATTGTATTAAACTTTAGGTCTCAGCTACAGAAAGCTTTAGCTGTAAATTGACCAGACCTATTGTTACCAATCTACAGAGAGGGATTTGGTTCAGCTCTTTGCTCGTGTTTCGATGTCTTTGTTGCCTAACTCAATATTCTCATCTTGACTCAATGGCTTTCCTCCCCATTCTCATGTTTACTCTGCCAATGGACCTTGCAATCACACAGTGTTCTGACTGGTTGACTTGTATCCTTCTACTGCAGACATTGCTTGCACTCAGAAAGCAAAATTTTTGCCTTGCATTTAGAAAGCTATGTTTTTAAGTACGCAACTGTTTGCACCCAAACACTCTGAAACGGGATGCAAAGAGAAGCGGTTTAGAGCTGCTTCGAAGAGCAAAACTACGGAAATTACTAGGAGACTTGCATTTGTGGTTGGCAAGATGTGAGCACATCTTGCCAACCACAATGTGGTGTCCCACTACATGCACCAGAAAACAGTGCTATGATGCCTCAAAATTATATGCAGCAAATATTACAATGAAATGTTTCGGTTAATTTATATTTTAATCGGCAGAAGACATTTTCTTCTGGATTGTGCAAAGCTGACTCTAAAAGTGCATGTGTGTAGTTGTCCAGTATCTTGATGTTGCTTGGATTTTCTTCTACCTGCCCCCTATGGGCTTTGACATGTATGCTAGAGCTTCTGGAAAAAATGATCTTATTTTAGGCATCACGGCTGCACTGCTGCAAAACGCATGAGCTCCCAAATTCACATTTCTTATTCAAAATATGGTTAAAGCCAATGGAAAACAGTAGCAAGGATGGCTTATCTTCAGACCAGTTTCTGAGACTCTCTCTAGAGACGTGCACCATCACAGCTGTACTGGCATCACTGCCTTAGGTGAATACCTCGGGCAATATTCTGGAAAAGTATAGTGACACAAAAATATTGGGTAAAAATATTATGCTGTCAAAAATATCATGGAGATAATATATATAAGATATGAATATAATTTGTAAATCTTTTGTATCTTTTTTAAAACCAACCAACAGTGGGCAGGACTACACCATGTGAAACATTTCGGCACATTATTTGCCACATATAGAGCAGGCCGCCTCAAACGCTTGGAAGAGCGGAATAATCTTACCAGGGGTGAGATATGCCCTATGCAAGAAGTAAAAGCTAATAGATTTAAATCTGGCATTCCTAGATACCATGTAGGTGTTTGCAAGTATCCTACTCCATTACCTTTCAGTGTTTGGAAATGCAACATTCTCTTCCTGTTTTTCACACAGATCCACCAAAGACGTAGTAATATTGAGCCACAAGGCTAGGAAAATGTTATTGCCTTGGTCATCCTGTCGTTGTGCACAGAACTTGGCAACACTATTGATGAGGTGGTTCGGCTGCGTCAGTTCTCCAATGGTCATGCAGAGTCTCAACCATTGCCTAATGTAGTAATAACTGACATCCTGTTTTTTTAAAGGTATCTGGAAAGTCATCAAATGCTAGACATTTTCCATCTCTGTTGAAGTCACTGACCCGGGTCAGCCTATATATGGACCATTCTGCTAGACCCCTTAGTGCTTCTCGCCGGGATATCTGCTCTAGCCCCTGCAGTGGAAGATCCGGCGAGTACGGCATGCAGATATGGATGTGCTGGAGGGAACGCCACCAGCAGTGTAGAATATCCTGGAAGACTGTGGAACCCTCCTTAAGTGGTCAACTGGGATTCAGGAGTACCTGAACCAATACATGGAGACTTGGTATCATCCCAGTGACGTTCTCCCTAGGGTTTGTCGGCGAGTAAATCCACTGGGTAAACCACTGGGGCTGCGCCACGAGGTAGTAGGCTTCAAGATCTGGGGCCACCAATCCCCCCTCTGCCATCGAGCTCTGCAGTTTGGATAGTGCTACCCTGCGTCTATCTGCCCCATATTAGTTCAATCAACAAAGAGTCCAAGTTCTGGAAAACCCACTGGGGAATAAGGAGGGTAGTGTGGAGAAGAAGTATAACAACTGGGGGAGTGCCACCATCTTTGCTACAGCAATTCTTCCTGCTACAGACCGCAGTAAGTTCTTTAGAAAGTCTGCACTGGTGCGGATTCCTCTGGTGGCGCACCAATATTACTCTCCAGGAGATCAAGAGGGTCGTGGTAGATCTTAACCCCTAAGTACTTCAGGCAGGTCCCTTCCCAAGTCCATGCAGATCCTGAGGTTAAGGTGCAGCACTACAGAGTGGGAATAGATGAGACTTCTGACAATCAATACACAGGCTTGAGGCACTTCCAAAGCATTCCAGGAGGGCATTGCTCCCAGCAGATTGCCGTCCTTGTTACACAAGAACAGAAGCATGTCATCTGCTTAGAGGGGGGTGTAGTGCTATGTACCCTGCATGTCAAATCCCCAATATGAGGTGCCAGAGCATGCGCCACTAGCCAGTGGTTGGACTGCAATGGCAAATAGTAATGGGGAAAGTAGGCAGCCTTGCCTAGTTCCTAGGCAAGGACATAGGATTTGGAGATATACCTACTGGTTGAGACTCGGGTGGTAAGCACCGATTACAGGACCTTATTTCACTGGGCAAACCCAGGTCCTAGACCCAATTTTACTTTATAGAAGAAATCCCAGAAAAGATTTTTCAATGTCAATTGCCACAATCACCACCCTGTGCTTATTTAGTATCTCTGCTTCGAGGATCAAAAGGAGCCTGCAGATATTGTGTGCAGTGTTATGCCCGGGATGACCCCAGCTTTGTAGAATGGATCACTTTGGGCATAAGAAATAGGAGGCGAGTGGCCAAGATCTTGCTAAGAATGTTTTAGTTAATGTTAAGCATGGACAATGGGCGGTATACACTGACATCATGAGAGTGGGGGCCTGGTTTCAGCAGTGGGACCACCAGGGCCTCACCAGTGGAGTGGGGCAAATGCCTTGCTTCTTGGGCTGCAGCATATGTGGTGACAAGTTTTGATGCTAGCTTTTCGGCATAGGCAACATAGAATTCCACTGACAGACGCTCCGGTTCCAAGAATTCACCCATTTGTTGGTGGGAAAACATCAGTGGGGGAACCTACTGTGTTGTATAGCATTCCTAAAATCTGCTAATGATGTTGTCCTGGGTATAGAGGCACTCAACAAGCTCCAATTCCACTTCCAGGATTAAGGAGCCCCTGGACGTTGGGTTAGTGAGCCAGGCCAGTGGGGTCTCTGCCTTCTCACGCTAAGCATGAATGCAGATCATGTACCCTCGATTATCGTAGCATCGAAGTTTCTCAAGGTGGAGTGCTAACTGTTCCTTTGCTTCTAAAAGCTGTTGTTTTAGACCCGGGTTCCCAGGCCTTGCTAGATCCCGGTCTCCTAGTGCCCTCTCATGGGTTTTCAACTTCCCCTACCAGATCCACAATCTCTGCTATACATCGTCCCTTAGTGACTGTTTTAAATGCATCCCACTCAATCAGATGCAAGGTGGTTGTGGCCTCATTGTCTAAAAAATAGTCCTTTGCCAATACTTTGTGGTAACTCAGGGTCCTCTATGACCACTACTCGTAGGCACCAGTAGGGCACGCTCCTTGTGCCTTTCCAAGGAAAGCAACACCGGGGTGTGGTCTGAGACCAACCGACATAAGTACTCTATTTTCCGGACCACCCCACGTACTGTGAGGAGCATAGGAAAGCATTGAGATGAACATGTAATTCATGCATAACCAAACAGAATGAGTAATCCCTGGACCCGGGGTGTATGCATCTCCAGGAGTCCACTAACCACCACCATTGCTGCCAGTTCGAGAATACTTAACCCAGCCAGTAGGCTGGAGAGTTCACCAACGGTGGGTGAAATCTGTCAAGAGCCAGGTCAGTGGCACAATTGTAGTCACCCTCAGTAATATGTTCTGCGTCATATATGAGGCCAGAATTTTAGACATTTTGGCAAGGAACCCACCCCCTGGTCTGTATTATGAGCACAAATCCCCACAATATTGAAGTTGTGACCCGCTAGACAATCCATCACTATCACGTATCTCCCGTTGGGCTCAATAAATTTGTTTGTGTTTTTTAGATTGGCACCCCAAGACAGATCTACAGCAGGTCCCCCTCTAGCGAAGGATGAGTGTGCAGTGGCATATAGCTATCCCCGCCAACTCTTACGTATCACCTCCCTCTCAGTGGCAGTGAGGTAGGTCTCCTGTAGGAGGGCTATGTGGACTCCCCTCCTCTTTATGTATGTGTGCACCTTGTACCGTTTGGCTGTATTGTTAGACCCCTTACGTTCCAGCTGATAAAATATATCATATATATATATAGGTCAAGGAGGTCACCATAATGTGATGTTACAGTAGTATTCTGACTCTTGGGGCAGGATTCCAGATTTCCTTCAAGTGGGTGGTGGTCCTTAACCACCTTGGCATGCATCTAATTGGACAGGCAGAGGCATTCCAACACATAAACCTACTAACCATAACTCAATAGCCCAACTCCCTAACCCCAGGGCAAGAAGAAACTGACTCCCCATCCAAACCATGAAACAAACATGAAACCCTCATACAGTCATCACCCGCACAATGTCAATAAGGGAGGATGCGCTAGCCATGATGCATCCCGACTTCACATCACACCATCCAGGAGGCAGACAGGATAGGTAAGCCCACAACTCACCCAGTGAATAGTTAACAACAGACCAGGCACAATACAGTATGTAGGCACATATATGACTCGTAAATGGTATTGACCCATAGCAACAATATTGATACAGTTAAATGACTCTGTCTGAGATGCCAGGAGTAACCAGGAGTAATGAGTCTCTGGAGCTGTGTGGGGAGACTGAGGCATGGTCAGAGTCCTTTGGGTCATCATCTCCAATCACGGAAGAGGGGGTTAGATTCGACTCTACTGATAGCCGCCACCACCTCCACCACTCTCCTTCATTTGTGCAGGGCTTGATAGGGAAAGGGTTTTGCCCCAGTTCTCCTATTTACTTTCTTCCTGGGAGGTCTCCAATTTGTCCCCCGATTGTCAACAGCAGAAAAGTACCTTCCTGGGGAGGGCATCAATCCAATCCCAAAGCAGTGGAGGAGAGGTTAAAAAGTGCACCTTGTCCCCATGGGTTACCTGCAGCCTGACAGGGAACAGCATACCATGGGGATTCCCAGGAGTCCTGAAGCGCTTTTTGTCAAGCATGAATATGGTTCTCTGTTTTTGGACCTCCCTGGTGAAGTCGGGAAAAATCAGTACTTTGGTTTTCGACCATGATGTGGTCATGATCTCTATAATGTAGGAGTTTGACCACTACTGTTCTGGGAGCTGCCCTGGCAGTGGTGGATGTGCTGGTACATGGTGTGCATGTTCAAGTGAGTAGAACGGGGATAGTCCTTCTCGGGCCACCTCATTGCGAAACCAGTTCCCAGAAAGTTAACCATTTTTCCATTTGGGCCCTCTATGCGCTCTGGTAGGCCTATAATCTGAAGGTTGTTTCTTCTGGCCCTATGTTCAGTATACTTGGTTCTACCTTCTAGAGTTTAAAACCTAGTCCTCCATGTGCTACATCCGTTCACGATTGGATGCCATTTCAGAAGCAATGTCCTCTAGTGAACATTCTGTAGTAGTGACCCTTTTCACTAATCTTCAGTGGTTGTTCCTCAGAAGCCCTATGTCAACAGATACTGTGTCGATTTTCAGCTCACATGGCTCTTGCGAAGCAGCAATAGCCTGCAGTATAGTATCTAGGATAGTGCCCTGCTGACCCACTGGGGGAGGCCCTATGCCAAAGGCTACACATCCATGGGAGCGGGGTTTGATTCCTGAGAGGAACAGGGGTGGTTCAGTCCCTTATTTTCTAAGTATTTTCCCATCTTCACTCTTCAGTGTAAGTTCTAAGTGAAGGGGTGATGAAAGGCGCAGTGGGCAGATCATATATATTTGTAGGAGGAAGTACCCAAGGTGTCAGGATATGTGCAGTAGTGGGGCCAGGACCTGCGTTCAAAGTAAGTCAGCAGAGTGCAATGGGCACCCCCGGTCTGATTGCTGGCTCAGAGCTGGGCCGGGCACTCAGGCCGAGCAGTATGGGGTCACAGATTTGTGGAGCAAAGCAGGTGCCTCAGGAGGGCAGTGCGGTGAGGAGACCCAACTGCCCCGAGTTCTCTGTGTGTATGATGCAGCGTACTGGCAGGTAGTTGACACATAGCAGAGCCAGAAAGATGGGGGGCTCCTGCAGCATCTAACCCCAGTGCTCAGCAGTTCTCACAGGGTCTGCTGCTATTTGGAGTTCACATCAGCACAACAGTCCTCCTCCCCCATCCCTGTGAGCTGATGATCCCTCGACTCACCCAATGTGTTGTGTTCTAGTGGGGGTCGGCCACAGCTCCAGTCCGCCCAATGCTGTCCTCTTGCTCATTCAGGCCCACTGTGTAGCTTATATCCAGGGCCCCTATCAATCCCCCACCATAGTCTGCAGTAGGCAGGCACCCCAGATACCTGGGATTCCGCAGGTCTAGGCTTCGGTCAGTTCCCAGAAGAACCAGTTACGTCCTTTAATGTCCTGTGCTCCACGACACCCCATACCGCCATCCTGTTCCTGGCGGGCGAACCCAGTTCTGCCAGTTCATGCCTGTGGCATGGGCACTGCAGGGGCCCCCGTAAGAGGGCCCCACAAAGAATTTCACTGTCTGCATTGCAGACAGTGAAATTCGCGACGGGTGCCACTGCACCCGTCGCACCTTCCCACTCCGCCGGCTCCATTCGGAGCCGGCGTCCTCGTGGGAAGGTTGTTTTACACTGGGCTGGCGGGCGGCCTTTTGGCAGTCGCCCGCCAGCCCAGTGTAAAACCCAGAATCACCGCAGCGGTCTTCCGACCGCGGAGCGGTATTCTGGAGGGGGAACTCTGGCGGGCGGCCTCCGCCGCCCGCCAGAGTTAGAATCACCCCCTAAATCTCTATTTGTGATCCAAGCAGTGCAAGGGTAAAGAAACTGAGACTTGAGAGACAGCTTTGTCCTGGTCCTCTGGCAGTAAATCTGCTGAGGGGGCAACTCGCTGCCATACATGTTTGCGATTATACCTCCTTGAATTGATGAATACTTCTGGATGCATTGTGAAAAACCAAGATGCTCATGGTGGATCCCTGCCTATTGACATAAGGAATATGGCCGATAGCATATGCATGCACCTCGTGATAGAACTGCATCATTGGGGTGCTGAACTATGAGAAATAAAGGAACATTCATCACCCATATAAAGTAGATCAGCATCGCAGTGCCCAAGAGAGAAGTGTAACTTTCAACAACACGTGCCACCCCCGGATCTGCTTGATTTACAATACATAAAGGGGCATATTTATACTCTGTTTGCGCCGAATGTGCGTCAAAAAAGTTTGACGCACAATCGGCGCAAACCCTGCCCCATATTTATACTTTGACGTCCGACCCCGCGGGCGTCAAAATTCCACCATGTGCGTCATTTTTTGGAAGGGGGAACCAGCCTTGCGTTAATTATATGCGAGGTAGGCGTTCCCTTCCAAAAAATGACTTTAAGGCCTGTGCCCCATATTTATACTCTGACGTCATTTTGACGCACAGGAGGGGGTGGGCCTTAAAAAACGGCGCACAGCCTGATGGGTGCCGTTCTTTAACGCCTGGGTCAGGGCAGGCGTTAAGGGACCTGTGGGCTCGGAAGGAGCCCAGAGGTGCCCTCCCCTGCCCCCAGGGACACCCCCTGCCACCCTTGCCCACCCCAGGAGGACACCCAAGGATGGAGGGACCCATCCCAGGGAAGTAAAGGTAAGTTCGGGTAAGTATTTTTTTCTGATTTTTTTTGTGGCATAGGGGGGCCTGATTTGGGCCCCCCTACATGCCACTATGCGCAATGACCATGCCCAGGGGACATAAGTCCCCTGGGCATGGCCATTGGGCAAGGGGACATGACTCCTGTCTTTGCTAAGACAGGAGTCATGTCAATGGAGGTTGGGCATAAAAAAAATGGCGCAAATCCGGTTTGAGGCCTGAATTTTGCCTCAGACCTGACTTGCCCCATTTTTTGACGCACAACCCCCATTTTCCCATACGCCGGCGATGCCTGGTGGGAGTCATTTTTTTTTATGCACACCAGTCCGCAGCGCCGGATCTGCTTGATTTACAATACATAAAGGGGCATATTTATACTCTGTTTGCGGCGAATGTGCGTAAAAAATTTTGACGCACAATCAGCGCAAACCCTGCCCCATATTTATAGTTTGACGTCCCACTCCGCGGGCGTCAAAATTCCACCATGTGCATAATTTTTTGGAAGGGTGAACCAGCCTTGCGTTAATTATATGCAAGGTAGGCGTTCCCTTCCAAAAAATTACTTTAAGGCCTGTGCCCCATATTTATACTCTGACGTCATTTTGACGCACAGGAGGGGGTGGGCCTTAAAAAACGGCGCACAGCCTGATGGGCGCCGTTTTTTAACGCCTGGGTCAGGGCAGGCGTTAAGGGACCTGTGGGCTCGGAAGGAGCCCAGAGGTGCCCTCCCCTGCCCCCAGGGACACCCCCTGCTACCCTTGCCCACCCCAGGAGGACACCCAAGGATGGAGGGACCCATCCAAGGGAAGTAAAGGTAAGTTCGGGTAAGTATTTTTTTCAGATTTTTTTGGGTGGCATAGGGGGGCCTGATTTGGGCCCCCCTACATGCCACTATGCCCAATGACCATGCCCAGGGGACATAAGTCCTCTGGGTATGGCCATTGGGCAAGGGGGCATGACTCCTGTCTTTGCTAAGACAGGAGTCATGTCAATGGAGGTTGGGCGTAAAAAAAAATGGCGCAAATCCGGTTTGAGGCCTGAATTTTGCCTCAGACCTGACTTGCCCCATTTTTTGACACACAACCCCCATTTTCCCATACACCGGCGCTGCCTGGTGTGAGTCATTTTTTTTTACGCACACCAGTCCGCAGCGTCGGTTACGTCATTCCATAAATAAGGCGCCCGCATGGCGCATTGGAATGGCATTAGCCGGCGGTAACATTTTTGACGCACAACTGCGTTGGCGCAGTTGTGCGTCAAAAAGTATAAATATGGGCCAAAGTGCCATCTGACATGGAGAGTGCAAAGTGCTTCTCATTCATGGATCCTCCTGGGAGAGCAAGTGAATGATGAAAAAATACTGAGTACTACCTAGGCCAACTGATACGAGCGGCCATCCCTGCCATAGTAAATCAGATCCACAACCGCTAACTACAAAGCAGTAAATATCAGCCGGCAACAGTGTGTAAAGTTCTGCACTAGTTGAAGGGCATATCTGGTGATTTGCATCTTGACACTGAGAGACAGAGAATTTCTCAGGACATCCAGAATACTGGAACTGGGATTGTTGTCACTGATGTTGACCTTTTGACTAGCAATTGCAGTTGACCTAATGCAACATTGTAGGGGGGCTCTAAAGGAAGGACTCCAACATTAAAGACCTCCTCTAGCAAAATGTAGCCTGGATAATGAGCTTCCACTTCGATGGCAAAAGGTTAGAGAATGAAGCAAGCTCAGAACCCCATGAGGACTCAGAATCAAACCATCATAAAATACTTTGTGCTCCAGGCACACCAGAAGCCCAAAGATGACATTTAAAAAAATCACAGGCTTGCATAGATATTTGAAAGCGATAAAGAGAGATGTTAATGGACTAGGGGCAGAGTCAGCAACTCGAAGACGAACTTGGATGAAATAAATTGATGAACAATTTCAATCCTGCATGCTACAACTCGAAGAACAACACATGATCCTTCAGAGGAAATGTGAAGACTTGGTGAATCATTCCTGATGTAATAACATCTGCATCAGTAGATATCCAGAGATATCACTCACAAAGACTTACCACATTACTTCTCTAACCAGTATGATACAAAACTGGAGAGGGCAGATGGAGACCCTATCAAATTGGAAAGGGTCATCCCCTTGACGCAGGCAGGAAAACTGCCCCTGGTTGCACTGTTCTGAATCTATTTCTATGCAGACAAGGAAGCCATCATGACAAAAGTGCAAAAGGGGAGCCCAATGTCTTTCAACAGGTCACTGATGTTTCTATTCTAGGGCCCTTCTCCTATCACTCAGGTGGTAGAAGTACCTTTTCAAGACCATCACAGATTACTTCTATTCCAAAGAAAGAACTTAACAATGGGAACTCATAAGTTAGCCTTAATAATTTCTAGAATAGCAAAGAATCCGGTCCGTGAATAACAGCACTGAGGAATCAACAGAGCTAGTAACCACAATCATCTGTGGCCACCGGGAATTACTCAAATCTATTAACACTTCTAGTATGACCTTCAACACAGTGAAGCTTGGCTGGGGACTGTGGATACCCTGGGCACTAGGTCACAACTTCGAGCTGAAAATGCGTGTACCTGGCCATTTACGTTTGGTCAAATTTTGGAAAAGTGAGGGTTTCCAGGAATGCAGAGTCATCCACAGCCTTATGTCACAGAAACCACGCAGAAAATCAATTATAAACATTGAGCACAATCCACACCCCATAAGTAGGTATGACATCTAAGACTCTACGAATTAAAGTCATCACATACAATATTAGAAGTTTCAATAGCCCCTCTAAGAGGGTACGCTTCTCAAAAATGCTACTGGGGTTGAAGGAAAAAGATATGTCTTCCTGCAGGAGACCCACTTTCTCAAGACGGACCAACACAGATCAAAACAATAAAACAAAGAGCGAGGTATTGATCCTCCTTCTAAAAGAGACTTCAGAAAACAAAAAGTTAGGATGTGCAAGACAGGTAGATGGGCAGAAGGTAACAGAATATGGGAATGTTATCTCATAATGCTAGTGGAAGTTTAGGCCTCCATTGATAACCAAGAAAAGTTCTAAAAACACTATCTGCAAGAAGTTACTGACTTTGTGACAGGCCCAATAATTAATAGGGGAGACCTCACCTGTTCATGAACGCCTCACTTGATTCACGCCAACAAATTTTGGTGGGAATCTCATCGCTTTCAGTTGAGGAAAAGTCTTGGGTGGATGATCTGGAACTCGCAGACATGTGTCGCTCCCACCACCCATTGATGGTTGAATACTCAAATTTTCTTGTACTCCACAAAATCTATTTTACCTCCTAATTGACCAGCAACTGAAACACCAACTAAAGCAAGCAAAGCGAATCTCCAAAACCCTTTGAGACCATGGCCCAGCTATGATTTGTCAAGGGGAAGGAGGCACCACACCCAAGGACTTTTGGTACCTAAATCACACTTGGCTGAAGAACCCAGAAGTGATACATGAAGTGGGGAATTAAATGAAGGAATATCAATCCTTTAACGACATAGGCATGACTGACAAGAAAATGGTGTGAGACAAGGTGGTAGTTGAGGCACGTTCCTTAATGAAACAACATGCCTTAAACACATATGAGAAATAGCCTGTCAAACGTCAATGACCGAACTATGTGTGACTGAATTACATTGATTCAATCCCTCTAACAAAAACTGGAGAAAACTAACAGAGGTCAGGGAGCAACACAGAGCATTGGAGCTGAACAAAACAAATTATATATTGGCCAAGATGATAGGTGCCCACTATCACAAGGTGTGGGTAGGGGAGACAAAGCAGGCATTAGAGCAAACGCTGAGAGCATGTCAGACACACAACTATATCGGAGCAAATAAAGACAAGCAGGGTATGGTTCAGGCCTCGAATGAGGAGAAACTCAAAGCTTTTTACGCATATTGTTGGACTATATGCTGCAGAATACTCTGAATGAACCTGCAGCTCAAGCTGCATACTTACAAGAGATACTGGGCCAGATGTAGCAAAATTCTTGATTGCGACTCACAAATTGCGAGTCAGACCGACTCTCAATTTGTGAGTCGCAATCCAGAATGTAGGATGGTGTCCCTGACACCATCTGCGACTCGCAAGGGGGTCGCAAAGGCCCACCTCATTAATATTAATGGAGTGGGTCGCAATTTGCGACCCCCTTGCGAGTGGCGGAACTCACAGGGATGGGAGCCTGCTGGAGACAGCAGACCACCATGTCTGTGACTGCTTTTTAATAAAGCAGTTTTTTTTTTGTAATGCAGCCCGTTTTCCTGAAACTAAAACGAGATGCATTACAAAACGAAAAAATGAAACTTTTTTGTTTCATTTTTTCAGAGCAGGCCGTGGTCATTAGGACCACGGCCTGCTCTGAAAAAATGTTTTCCATGCCATTAACAAAGGGGAAGGGGTCCCATGGGGACCCCTTCCGTTTTGCGAATGGGTTACCACCAACTCCGACGTTGTGTTACCATACTCCGATACGCGTCCTGACAGAACACCACCACGGGCTTATCAGGGCCTGCTACACCTGCCTTCTCGTACGTGTCTATGACCCCACCCAGCCATACTTTTAATAGACTCACTTTTAGAAGCTCTAATGGACCTTCCAATAGCCCATACTTCTGACTACGGGGCTCCCTCGTTGCTTACACTCGCTACATACCACTCTGGCCGGATGGCCCAGCCTTGATAAAGTCACTTGTGTGACGAAACACGTGTTGGCTGTATCTCACTGATGATACTCTGATTTCTAGCTTCTACAAATAAAGTCATCTTCTGCAAACCAGACCCGGGACTCCATTGAACTATTTCACTCCAACAACACACTACCAGGGCTACCTATCCCTGCATCACTATTGAACTTTACATTCTGTGTGCTGTGGCCTGCTTGTATAAATAAGGGTTACCACCAGTGTCACACTGGTGGTAACTGCGATTGCTTTGTGACCGCGTTCGCGGTCACAAAGCAATACAGCATTGCGCTGTGACTTGCAATTAGGAAGGGGAACACCCCTTCCTAATTCCGACTCGCAGTCCCGTTTTGCGAGTCGGTAACCAGGTTACCGACTCGCAAAATGGGGATTGGGCATCGCAATGTGCTTTTTGCACGTCGCAAACAGTGAAATTCGCTGTTTGCAACGTACAAAACGTTTGGTACATCTGGCCTACTAATTCTTAAACTATCACATATAGATGTAGGGCAACTAGAGGAGCCACTCACTAAAAAGGATATACTGAGACAATTAAACAGTTAAAACCAGTTAAAGCTCCAGGACCAGTTGGCTTCATGGCAACTTGCTATTTGCACCCCAATCACTCCCCATTGTAGCAGCTATTTTCAATTAATTTAGCAAGAGCCATGGGGTTACATCTTCCATGACTGAGGCAAACCCTCCCTGACAGGGAAACAGGGAAAAGACCCAATGTTATGTGCATGATATCAAAATCCATATATCTCTTCTATTCTATTTCAATCACATTTATGTTGGCTGGGAAGAAACATTTGATCTACCCTTAAAACTGGCACATGGTGAACTGCACTGGAGCTGGAACACTTTTCAGAGTAGGGCGCTGGCCAGTGGCAACTGTGCACTAAAAATCACAAGGCTTCTGAAAAATCTTGGAGTTAATACCAGTAATTGTAGCAGATTTGCAACCCCCTTTCTGCAGCAGAGAATGCATTTTTAAGTTAAAACTAGACCCAGTGGATATATCAGTAAGATATAGTGCAACCACTGCCCACGGGTATTGAAGGGCTTTATAGGAGCACTTACATTGCATAAGATCAGATTTATTTTAGCACAGGGGATTACAGCCCTCAATCACCAAGGTAAACTTACACCTTTGTGTAAATTTGCAATTGCTTGCTATTCACAAAGATATTTTACTAATAGTATCTGTAGAACTGTGGAGTCTCCACACATAAAAATATAGGACTGCCCTATTATCCATATGGAATCATCAATGATAAATAGTTATAATGTAATTGATTTGATTTCTATCAACTATTTCACACCTGAGGTTATATGTAATGAACAACAAGTGACTAGATTTGAAAACGTTTTTTGTACTTTTAGCCCATATCTGTATATGGTTGATTTTATGAAATACTATCATGTTTTTGCACTTTCTCTATGTTTTTGTTGTGCACTTTGAAAGTTATGGTAACAGAATAAAGTATATTCTGACTGACTGACTGCCCTATCTTTTATGTGTGGAGACTCCGCAGTCGTAAAGATGCTACTAGTAAAATACCTTTGTGAATAGAAAACAATAGTAAAGTATCACAAAAGTGATTTGCCCTGAACCAGCAGCAAGGCTCAAACCTGGTTCCTGATTGTGAATAATCAGGTATAGTGAGCACATTCTCTGTTAAAATGGTTTTGTGAATTAAAAAAAAAACAGCAGGAAAAATACTTGAAGGCTCACCCAGGGTCTTGCTTGGGAATACTTGCAGGGCTTTGTTTTAAGATCAGGCTTAGGGACATAGTTCAGCGCCTTTGTAAAGGTGGTGCTGGAAAAAGTTTCAGAATTAATGAGTTGACATCCATGTTCCAACACCAAAGCAGTAGGGATTGTGAAAAATCGAATCTTTACACAAAGCGTATCAAATATACTCAGCAGGAGAGAAGTAAGGGTGTAGTATGTAGCTGGTGGTGCATTTTAGACAACACTTTGCAAATGTATTACAAAAGCATTGGGCAGTAGCATGCTATCATTTAGAGACAGCACATTTTCTATTGGATTGGCCACTAAATTTGCACAGGCATACAAATGATAATGTGCAGAAATTGGGTTTCAGTAAATATTTGTTATTTGGGCATCATCAAGTAAAATTGTCTTGATTTATTTTCATCTTAGTAGAATCTTTGTTTCCAGCACACTCAGAATTACAAAAAATGTGCTTCATTTTTGCTTTCCTGATTACTGATTGCTAATATATTCTGAAATAAGTGTTGAGTTCATTTAAAGGTATTTATATTTTGTTGTGTTACAAAAAATGACATCTTGCAGCCTTTCCTTTCACACAAGATTGCCACATAGTTCACTTTAAAAAACATCCACTTTGCAGTCTGAGAAGAATAGCAGATAATTTGTCAGAAGAAATAGCCTCACATTTGACTTCTGTCTTCAAAGCATAGCAAATATCACAAGAAAAATACAAAATGTAAAGGCATCTTTATTTATTGCTCTTTTACAGCCCACAAGAAATCGTCTGGAGGCCAACCAGTAGGTGATCTCTGCTGATCAATGCTTCACATTCAGTAGTATGGGGTGGCTATGGGGTGGTTAAGGAAGTTTGTGATGTTACTTTCAAGTTCCCGTTGTTTCACTTTTTAGGGCTAACAGAAGCACATACATTTCCCAGTAGCCATGTCCACACAATCCAGGTTAGATGTTACAGGGTCCGGTGATATGCATCTCATAAAATGTGACAGGACAAAAGAGGGGCAGTTTTGAGCACCACTAAAAGATACAGGGCAGATATACTCTTATCACAAGAAACTCACTTGATGGTGGATCTCTGTCACTACTTAAGCAGATATGGTTTCAACACTGTCATACAGTCTGGTTTTGGGAGAGGATCCAGTGGGTTTGTCATATAAGCGAGTACCAACTCCCCGTAGTGGTGTCTAAGACTTAGAATGGTGTGGGGGGAGAGATACACAATGATGTCTAGCTTCCTTTATGGTTGGTCTCTCACACTTTGTTCACTTTTTACAAACCCCAATCTCCAAAGCAACCCTGTCCTTAGTCCGCTCTTTTATCCTGGAGGCTCTAGATAGCCTGACTATAATTAGGGGTGATTTTAATGGTTTAATGGACTAGACAAAAGAAAGATTGGGTGCCCCTTTGGTGATGACCCCCAATGAACTTTAATAGGTCATTTCTACATTACATGGGTTCAACCAATGTATGGAGATTCCCAGAAACCGGAGGTCATAAATTTTTCTTGGGCTTGCACAATAAAGTCTCCTGTATTGATTACTTACTTACCCCCATGCTGACCCTCCATCTAATAGTTTTCATGTTACTCCATGCTTGGGGTCTATCTGACCATATCCTGATTGAACTCCTTTCCATGGTACCCCCTCACATTCCCGTGTCTGGAATCTTAATCCCTGGCAACTTCAGAAACAGGCAATATGTGATACATTGGTGGAAAAACTTTCAAATTCTTTGAGATTAACAAAGGCTCAATGATTAGACAACTTTTTTTTTTTTTTATATATTTTTATTAACAATTCGCTGTTTTACATTATGCCATTCTGTTTATGGTAGCATCTTGTTCTTAACACACAAATCGCTTAAAAGATACATATTTATACTAGTCGTTACATATGGTTTGTGTCTCGACCTATTGCTCTTTTTGATCCTCACTTGGTTTTTGTTCAACTTCAGATCAAATGTACTGTCTCTCCTGTTTCATGGTATCTCATGCTTTATGGTTCTGTGTTACCTCTTTTTTTTGTACGTCCACATAACAGCTTAAACTCAAACTAAACCTATATTTAAAGATGTTGGCTTCATGTGGGTGGATCTTGGGCTAGCTGGGGGGGTCTCCCTTGGGCACTACATTATGTGGGGGTTAACTGACCATTCTCTCTTATTCTCCTTTAGTACCTATGTGACAGTTTGTGGCTAACCCTGCCCTGCCCTGCGTGTCCGAGTACGGTCAGCTAGTGTATTCGCCAGTGTCCGTTACCAGTGACGGGGGCACTCTCCTAGGGGTACTTCTGTTGGATGCACTGGCTGTCTTAACCCTTTACCCATTCAGGGCCCTACTTCTACTGATATCCCATTGGGGGCTATTGGTCCTTTCTTCAGGTCATCCAGCCTCGTCACCAAGTCCTCCCATTCTGGGGCGATGGGAGTCTGGCGGATGCCTCTGGCCTCCTCAGCCTTCAGAACCTACAACTCAGTCCTAGTCCATCTCGTAACACCGCTTTTCCACTCACCGAGTGAGGGGTGGCTAGGGGCTTTCCAACCCCTTGCGATCAGTCTTCTATAGAGGGCCAGGGACAGGTCCAGGAAGCGACCCCTGACTTTCCCTCATGGGGTACCATTTTTGAGGCCCAGCAAACATATAGCAGGGGTTAACGGCAGTTCCATGCCACATAAACTTGACATGATCGCTATCAGCCAACCTGTAACACCAAGCACCTCCACACCATATGGTCAAAGTCAGCATCTTCGCTGCCACATCTGGGGCACACTCTAGGGGTCCCCCCATATATAAGGAACAGTTGGCGAGGAGTGAGGTACGTCCTATGTAGGTAGTTATATTGAATGTATCGTAAGCGGGTGTTACCTGAAATCACCCGGGGATAAGCCAGTGCCCTGCTCCACTCTGCCTCGGATAGACCACACCTGAGAGTGCTCTCCCACCTCTCCCTCAGGGAGTGCAGGGGATCCAATGCAGCTTCAATCTGGGCCTGATGTATTTTAGCAATCAAATGGGGTTCCTCACCTGACGTCAACAGGAGGTGCAATACTCTGTGGACAGTGGGCTCTGCGTTGATCGTATCCCAGTGGTCTTTCAGAGTATGCACCATCTTCCCAAAGAGTAAGAATTGACCCTGGGGAACCCCCCACTCCTATTAGGTCAGTGAAACTCCTCAGCACCCCTTCCGTGAAAAGCTCTCCCACTGTCTCCGTCCCCGCTCTCGTCCATGGTCCCAATCCCTGGCCCCCCGGTCCCATCCCCCTCAGGTCCACGGCTAGGACCGACAACGGCAGCGCCGGGGAGTATGGCGGGCCCACTCCGACCCGTCTCATGCATCTTTTCCAGCATGTCATCGCAACATTGGTCATTAGGTTGTCCCCTAGGGGGACAATCTTCCTTCCTGCCATACGTGCTGCTATTCGGTCTGTGTCCACCATACCCCGGGACGTAAGCAAATCCAGCTGCCCCCTACCCACCATCCAGCCTGATACCCATTGTAGTTGGGATGCCAGATAATATGCTTCAAAGTCAGGAGCCCCAGTCCACCCATGTGCGTCGGCCTGCACATGGTCGTCAGTGCCGTGCGGCATCGACCGTCGTCCCATATTAGCTCCAGGAGCAAAGCGTTCAACTCACGAAACCACGCCGGAGGGATCCATAACGGCAAGTTTGAAAAGTAATAAAGGAGGTGGGGAAGCATAATAATTTTAGACAACGCTACTCTGGCCATTATTGTTAACTTCAGTGATCACCAGAATCCGACCGAGGATCGCAGAGAGCGGAGTGTCCCTCCCAGGTTGCCATCCCTGAGGTCGGCCAGTTCATGGAATATTTGAATGCCCAAATATTTGAAGGTCCGGGGGGCCCAGTTCACATCTCTCTGGCATGTTTCAGGGCACACACAATCTGGCAGCACGGGGGATACAAATGTTTTGCTTCGATTAAGGCGAAGCCCTGACAACGCCCCAAAGTCCTCCAGAATCCCCAGAGCCCACGGGAGGCCAATGATTCCATCTCTCAGGTAAACAAGTATATCATCAGCATATAGGGAGATAATATGCTCAGTCGGACCCCATTCAATTCCTTTGCCTACTCCCTCCCGTCGCATAGGGGCCGCAAGCGGCTCAATTGCCAGGGCAAATAGCAGTGGGGACAGGGGGCATCCCTGTCTGGTTCCCCGATACACCGGGTATGTGTTAGAAATAGTTTTGCCCGTCTTCACCCGTGCTAGCGGGGATGAGCATAACAGATCCACCCATTTTACCCAACCCTCTCCTAGTGCCATTTTCAACATTACGGCCCTGAGGTAGTCCCACCTAATCGAGTCAAAGGCCTTCTTGAAATCCACTGCAACTAACACCCCTGCTGGAGGCTTCTCTTCATCTGACATATGCAAGACAGCGAAGATTCGCCTTAAGTTTAGTGAGGTGCTATGGCCAGGGACAAAACCGTTCTGGTCCGCGTGCACAAGTGTGTTCAGAAGGGGGAGGAACCTACTGGCCAGGATCTTACTAAGGATCTTAAAATCGCTGTTCAGCATCAATAAGGGACGAAAGTCAGTCACCGGTGCCTCCCTGTTCTTTGTCTTGGGGAGCGGGACCACTAAGGCCTCTCGAAGCATGCACGGCAGCTCCCCCTGACGCAAGGCCTCCGTATAAATTTCTGCTAGTTGGGGAACCAATAGTGTCTTGTATTTTTTATAAAAGTCCATGGGGAGGCCGTCTGTACCAGGAGTCTTCCCGGGAGCCAATTGCGATATGGCCTCACATATCTCGTCCGCTGTCACAGAACACGCCAAGCTATCACTCTCTTCTGGGTTCAGAATTTGGAGTGGGATCTGCCGCAGGAAGCATTCAAAGGCCTCCCCCCCAAGTCGTCAGGTTTCCTATACAAGTGTGTAATATTCTGTAAATGCATCATTAATTGGGCCTGGACTGAGTCTATGGAGTCCTTCCTTATCCTGTACACTCGCGATAGGCTCGCCACCCCCGCCCGACCGCACCAGCCATGCCAACAGTTTCTCTGATCTACCTTCCTCTGAGTGTAAGGATGCTAAATATTTTTGCATGCTATGAAATCGAAGTTGCTCCTCAATCCGTGAGTGTTCTCTACGGGCACGGTTATATTCCTCGTTCCCCTGAGCTTCAGGTCCCTGTCTCAACTCCACTTCATGTATTTCTTTCTCTGGTGCAGACAGTTCCCTTTCGAGTGTGCGCCTCACCCCCACCGACTGACCCATGCAGAAGCCCCTCGTCACCATCTTAAGTGTTTCCCATTCTGTAGCCCTGGATAAGGTAGTTCCACCATTGGTCTCAATATACTCTGCTAGGTGGCATTGAAGGGCGTCTCTATATGCCTGATCTTCCAGTGCCGCAGGAGACAGTCTCCATGACGGTATGGGAGGCCTATTCTCCGAGACCCTCAGTGTCAGCAGTAAGGGATTATGGTCCGACAGTGTGAGGCCAAGATACTCCGAATGAGGTATGTTACGCGCAAGGCCCGCTGTGCAAGCCACTCTGTCAATTCTAGTGTGCAGTCGGTGGAGGCCCGAGTAATACGAGTAGTCTCTGTCTTTTGGGTGTTGCTCCCGCCATACATCCAGCAGCCACCAGGTGTCTAGCCATTCGCTTAGTTTTTTGGCTATTCTAGTTGATACTGCCCCCTGCAGTGGTAGAGTTGACCTATCCAAAGTTACGTCCAATATTGCATTAAAGTCTCCCCCCACTAGTAACTCTCCTGTGCACTGGCGGGTAAGGTGGCTCGATAACCTAGTCAGGAAGGGGATCTGGTCCTGGTTAGGGGCATAAATGCAGCTTATAACTATCGGGGTATCGTGTAGCCTCCCCTCCAATATCACAAATCTACCTTCCCGGTCTATGTTAGAAGAGTCTATTATTAGAGGGACCCCGGCCCTGACCCATATCATTGCACCTCTTGCATAAGCTGAGTACTCCGTGGCAAACACCTGCCCCCTCCACCTGCGTCTCAGTTTCTCCACCTCTCCCGCTACTAAGTGGGTCTCCTGCAGCATTGCCACCTGTACCCCTCTTCTTTTTAAATAGGAGAGGATTCTATGTCTTTTAGCCGGGGTACCCATCCCCCTAACATTCCATTTTAAGAGACTATAGTCCGCCATTTTAGTATAATAGTCTGATAGTAGTGCCCCTGGTACACCCAGGCTTCTGACTTACCCCTTCCCATGTTCAGTTCTTTGCTACATCCGGTCGTCGCCACCCATCTTGCCAACTTAACTTGCAACTTTAAACCCCAACTCCCACTCCCTAGGGCGCCTTCCAAACTGCAGGTAGCCCAGAAAACTATGCAACAGTGCAACTTTTTCAAACATATAACTGCAGTTCTCGCCAGCCTGAATGGAATGGCAAAGTTCTGGGTTGGGGGGGGGTGGCCAAGTCCAGAGGGGCCACTCGTTCACCCGTTGTGCCATATCTCCGGGCCTTCCCGTAGTAGTATTATCCAAGTTCGTCGGCCGTTTGTGATGTCACGTTGGGAGCGCTCACCGAGCAACCCGAGTCCCCGGCCGAGGACACCACTGTATCATCCGATTCCTCGCTTGAACCCTCTGGGGGGGGGGGCACTCCTCCGCTCATGCGAGCCGCCGCCTCTAGGGCCGCTCTCTTGCCTTTTTCCTTTTGTGTTTGCGATGGCGCCATCCATGGACGATCTCTGGGCCTCTGTGCTCTTGGGGCCCGGTGAGCTCGACTCCCAGCCAGGCCCCGACCGCAGGTTGCCCCTTCTGGGATCCGTGTTTCTCGATCCACTCTTTTTTTTGTACGTCCACATAACAGCTTAAACTCAAACTAAACCTATATTTAAAGATGTTGGCTTCATGTGGGTGGATCTTGGGCTAGCTGGGGGGGTCTCCCTTGGGTACTACATTATGTGGGGGTTAACTGACCATTCTCTCTTATTCTCCTTTAGTACCTATGTGACAGTTCGTGGCTAACCCTGCCCTGCCCTGCGTGTCCGAGTACGGTCAGCTAGTGTATTCGCCAGTGTCCGTTACCAGTGTCGGGGGCACTCCCCTAGGGGTACTTCTGTTGGATGCACTGGCTGTCTTAACCCTTTACCCATTCAGGGCCCTACTTCTACTGATATCCCATTGGGGGCTATTGGTCCTTTCTTCAGGTCATCCAGCCTCGTCACCAAGTCCTCCCATTCTGGGGCGATGGGAGTCTGGCGGATGCCTCTGGCCTCCTCAGCCTTCAGAACCTACAACTCAGCCCTAGTCCATCTCGTAACATCGCTTTTCCACTCACCGAGTGAGGGGTGGCTAGGGGCTTTCCAACCCATTGCGATCAGTCTTCTATAGAGGGCCAGGGCCAGGTCCAGGAAGCGACCCCTGACTTTCCCTCGTGGGGTACCATTTTTGAGGCCCAGCAAACATATAGCAGGGGTTAATGGCAGTTCCATGCCACATAAAATTGACATGATCGCTATCAGCCAACCTGTAACACCAAGCACCTCCACACCATATGGTCAAAGTCAGCATCTTCGCTGCCACATCTGGGGCACACTCTAGGGGTCCCCCCATATATAAGGAACAGTTGGCGAGGAGTGAGGTACGTCCTATGTAGGTAGTTATATTGAATGTATCGTAAGCGGGTGTTACCTGAAATCACCCGGGGATAAGCCAGTGCCCTGCTCCACTCTGCCTCGGATAGACCACACCTGAGAGTGCTCTCCCACCTCTCCCTCAGGGAGTGCAGGGGATCCAATGCAGCTTCAATCTGGGCCTGATGTATTTTAGCAATCAAATGGGGTTCCTCACCTGACGTCAACAGGAGGTGCAATACTCTGTGGACAGTGGGCTCTGCGTTGATCGTATCCCAGTGGTCTTTCAGAGTATGCACCATCTTCCCAAAGAGTAAGAATTGACCCTGGGAAACCCCCACTCCTATTAGGTCAGTGAAACTCCTCATCACCCCTTCCGTGAAAAGCTCTCCCACTGTCTCCGTCCCCGCTCTTGTCCATGGTCCCAATCCCTGGCCCCCCGGTCCCATCCCCCTCAGGTCCACGGTTAGGACCGACAACGGCAGCGCCGGGGAGTATGGCGGGCCCACTCCGACCCGTCTCATGCATCTTTTCCAGCATGTCATCGCAACATTGGTCATTAGGTTGTCCCCTAGGGGGACAATCTTCCTTCCTGCCATACGTGCTGCTATTCGGTCTGTGTCCACCATACCGCGGGACGTAAGCAAATCCAGCTGCCCCCTACCCACCATCCAGCCTGATACCCATTGTAGTTGGGATGCCAGATAATATGCTTCAAAGTCAGGAGCCCCAGTCCACCCATGTGCGTCGGCCTGCACATGGTCGTCAGTGCCGTGCGGCATCAACCGTCGTCCCATATTAGCTCCAGGAGCAAAGCGTTCAACTCACGAAACCACGCCGGAGGGATCCATAACGGCAAGTTTGCAAAGTAATAAAGGAGGTGGGGAAGCATAATCATTTTAGACAACGCTACTCTGGCCATTATTGTTAACTTCAGTGATCACCAGAATCCGACCGAGGATCGCAGAGAGCGGAGCGTCCCTCCCAGGTTGCCATCCCGGAGGTCGGCCAGTTCATGGAATATTTGAATGCCCAAATATTTGAAGGTCCGGGGAGCCCAGTTCACATCTCTCGGGCATGTTTCAGGGCACACACAATCTGGCAGCACGGGGGATACAAATGTTTTACTTCGATTAAGGCGAAGCCCTGACAACGCCCCAAAGTCCTCCAGAATCCCCAGAGCCCACGGGAGGCCAATGATTCTATCTCTCACGTAAACAAGTATATCATCAGCATATAGGGAGATAATATGCTCAGTCGGACCCCATTCAATTCCTTTGCCTACTCCCTCCCGTCGCATAGGGGCCGCAAGCAGCTCAATTGCCAGGGCAAATAGCAGTGGGGACAGGGGGCATCCCTGTCTGGTTCCCCGATACACCGGGTATGTGTTAGAAATAGTTTTGCCCGTCTTCACCCGTGCTAGCGGGGATGAGCATAACAGATCCACCCATTTTACCCAACCCTCTCCTAGTCCCATTTTCAACATTACGGCCCTGAGGTAGTCCCACCTAATCGAGTCAAAGGCCTTCTCGAAATCCACTGCAAGCAACACCCCTGCTGGAGGCTTCTCTTCATCTGACATATGCAAGACAGCGAAGATTCGCCTTAAGTTTAGTGAGGCGCTATGGGCAGGGACAAAACCGTTCTGGTCCGCGTGCACAAGTGTGTTCAGAAGGGGGAGCAACCTACTGGCCAGGATCTTACTAAGGATCTTAAAATCGCTGTTCAGCATCAATAAGGGACGAAAGTCAGTCACCGGTGCCTCCCTGTTCTTTGTCTTGGGGAGCAGGACCACTAAGGCCTCTCGAAGCATGCACGGCAGCTCCCCCTGACGCAAGGCCTCCGTATAAATTTCTGCTAGTTGGGGAACCAATAGTGTCTTGTATTTTTTATAAAAGTCCATGGGGAGGCCGTCTGTACCAGGAGTCTTCCCGGGAGCCAATTGCGATATGGCCTCACATATCTCGTCCGCTGTCACAGAACACGCCAAGCTATCACTCTCTTCTGGGTTCAGAATTTGGAGTGGGATCTGCCGCAGGAAGCATTCAAAGGCCTCCCCCCCAAGTCGTCAGGTTTCCTATACAAGTGTGTAATATTCTGAAAATGCATCATTAATTGGGCCTGGACTGAGTCTATGGAGTCCTTCCTTATCCTGTACACTCGCGATAGGCTCGCCACCCCCACCCGACTGCACCAGCCATGCCAACAGTTTCCCTGATCTACCTTCCTCTGAGTGTAAGGATGCTAAATATTTTTGCATGCTATGAAATCGAAGTTGCTCCTCAATCCGTGAGTGTTCTCTACGGGCACGGTTATATTCCTCGTTCCCCTGAGCTTCAGGTCCCTGTCTCAACTCCACTTCATGTATTTCTTTCTCTGGTGCAGACAGTTCCCTTTCGAGTGTGCGCCTCACCCCCACCGACTGACCCATGCAGAAGCCCCTCGTCACCATCTTAAGTGTTTCCCATTCTGTAGCCCTGGATAAGGTAGTTCCACCATTGGTCTCAATATACTCTGCTAGGTGGCATTGAAGGGCGTCTCTATATGCCTGATCTTCCAGTGCCGCAGGAGACAGTCTCCATGACGGTATGGGAGGCCTATTCTCCGAGACCCTCAGTGTCAGCAGTAAGGGATTATGGTCCGACAGTGTGAGGCCAAGATACTCCGAATGAGTTATGTTACGCGCAAGGCCCGCTGTGCAAGCCACTCTGTCAATTCTAGTGTGCAGTCGGTGGAGGCCCGAGTAATACGAGTAGTCTCTGTCTTTTGGGTGTTGCTCCCGCCATACATCCAGCAGCCACCAGGTGTCTAGCCATTCGCTTAGTTTTTTGGCTATTCTAGTTGATACTGCCCCCTGCAGTGGTGGAGTTGACCTATTCATAGTTACGTCCAATATTGCATTAAAGTCTCCCCCCACTAGTAACTCTCCTGTGCACTGGCGGGTAAGGTGGATCGATAACCTAGTCAGGAAGGGGATCTGGTCCTGGTTAGGGGCATAAATGCAGCTTATAACTATCGGGGTATCGTGTAGCCTCCCCTCCAATATCACAAATCTACCTTCCCGGTCTATGTTAGAAGAGTCTATTATTAGAGGGACCCCGGCCCTGACCCATATCATTGCACCTCTTGCATAAGCTGAGTACTCCGTGGCAAACACCTGCCCCCTCCACCTGCGTCTCAGTTTCTCCACCTCTCCCGCTACTAAGTGGGTCTCCTGCAGCATTGCCACCTGTACCCCTCTTCTTTTTAAATAGGAGAGGATTCTATGTCTTTTAGCCGGGGTACCCATCCCCCTAACATTCCATTTTAAGAGACTATAGTCCGCCATTTTAGTATAATAGTCTGATAGTAGTGCCCCTGGTACACCCAGGCTTCTGACTTACCCCTTCCCATGTTCAGTTCTTTGCTACATCCGGTCGTCGCCACCCATCTTGCCAACTTAACTTGCAACTTTAAACCCCAACTCCCACTCCCTAGGGCGCCTTCCAAACTGCAGGTAGCCCAGAAAACTATGCAACAGTGCAACTTTTTCAAACATATAACTGCAGTTCTCGCCAGCCTGAATGGAATGGCAAAGTTCTGGGTTGGGGGGGGTGGCCAAGTCCAGAGGGGCCACTCGTTCACCCGTTGTGCCATATCTCCGGGCCTTCCCGTAGTAGTATTATCCAAGTTCGTCGGCCGTTTGTGATGTCACGTTGGGAGCGCTCGCCGAGCAACCCGAGTCCCCGGCCGAGGACACCACTGTATCATCCGATTCCTCGCTTGAACCCTCTGGGGGGGGCACTCCTCCGCTCATGCGAGCCGCCGCCTCTAGGGCCGCTCTCTTGCCTTTTTCCTTTTGTGTTTGAGATGGCGCCATCCATGGACGATCTCTGGGCCTCTGTGCTCTTGGGGCCCGGTGAGCTCGACTCCCAGCCAGGCCCGACCGCAGGTTGCCCCTTCTGGGATCCGTGTTTCTCGAGCCACTCTTTTTTTTGTACGTCCACATAACAGCTTAAACTCAAACTAAACCTATATTTAAAGATGTTGGCTTCATGTGGGTGGATCTTGGGCTAGCTGGGGGGGTCTCCCTTGGGCACTACATTATGTGGGGGTTAACTGACCATTCTCTCTTATTCTCCTTTAGTACCTATGTGACAGTTCGTGGCTAACCCTGCCCTGCCCTGCGTGTCCGAGTACGGTCAGCTAGTGTATTCGCCAGTGTCCGTTACCAGTGTCGGGGGCACTCCCCTAGGGGTACTTCTGTTGGATGCACTGGCTGTCTTAACCCTTTACCCATTCAGGGCCCTACTTCTACTGAAATCCCATTGGGGGCTATTGGTCCTTTCTTCAGGTCATCCAGCCTCGTCACCAAGTCCTCCCATTCTGGGGCGATGGGAGTCTGGCGGATGCCTCTGGCCTCCTCAGCCTTCAGAACCTACAACTCAGCCCTAGTCCATCTCGTAACATCGCTTTTCCACTCACCGAGTGAGGGGTGGCTAGGGGCTTTCCAACCCCTTGCGATCAGTCTTCTATAGAGGGCCAGGTCCAGGAAGCGACCCCTGACTTTCCCTCGTGGGGTACCATTTTTGAGGCCCAGCAAACATATAGCAGGGGTTAACGGCAGTTCCATGCCACATAAAATTGACATGATCGCTATCAGCCAACCTGTAACACCAAGCACCTCCACACCATATGGTCAAAGTCAGCATCTTCGCTGCCACATCTGGGGCACACTCTAGGGGTCCCCCCATATATAAGGAACAGTTGGCGAGGAGTGAGGTACGTCCTATGTAGGTAGTTATATTGAATGTATCGTAAGCGGGTGTTACCTGAAATCACCCGGGGATAAGCCAGTGCCCTGCTCCACTCTGCCTCGGATAGACCACACCTGAGAGTGCTCTCCCACCTCTCCCTCAGGGAGTGCAGGGGATCCAATGCAGCTTCAATCTGGGCCTGATGTATTTTAGCAATCAAATGGGGTTCCTCACCTGACGTCAACAGGAGGTGCAATACTCTGTGGACAGTGGGCTCTGCGTTGATCGTATCCCAGTGGTCTTTCAGAGTATGCACCATCTTCCCAAAGAGTAAGAATTGACCCTGGGAAACCCCCACTCCTATTAGGTCAGTGAAACTCCTCATCACCCCTTCCGTGAAAAGCTCTCCCACTGTCTCCGTCCCCGCTCTTGTCCATGGTCCCAATCCCTGGCCCCCCGGTCCCATCCCCCTCAGGTCCACGGTTAGGACCGACAACGGCAGCGCCGGGGAGTATGGCGGGCCCACTCCGACCCGTCTCATGCATCTTTTCCAGCATGTCATCGCAACATTGGTCATTAGGTTGTCCCCTAGGGGGACAATCTTCCTTCCTGCCATACGTGCTGCTATTCGGTCTGTGTCCACCATACCGCGGGACGTAAGCAAATCCAGCTGCCCCCTACCCACCATCCAGCCTGATACCCATTGTAGTTGGGATGCCAGATAATATGCTTCAAAGTCAGGAGCCCCAGTCCACCCATGTGCGTCGGCCTGCACATGGTCGTCAGTGCCGTGCGGCATCGACCGTCGTCCCATATTAGCTCCAGGAGCAAAGCGTTCAACTCACGAAACCACGCCGGAGGGATCCATAACGGCAAGTTTGCAAAGTAATAAAGGAGGTGGGGAAGCATAATAATTTTAGACAACGCTACTCTGGCCATTATTGTTAACTTCAGTGATCACCAGAATCCGACCGAGGATCGCAGAGAGCGGAGCGTCCCTCCCAGGTTGCCATCCCGGAGGTTGGCCAGTTCATGGAATATTTGAATGCCCAAATATTTGAAGGTCCGGGGGGCCCAGTTCACATCTCTCGGGCATGTTTCAGGGCACACACAATCTGGCAGCACGGGGGATACAAATGTTTTACTTCGATTAAGGCGAAGCCCTGACAACGCCCCAAAGTCCTCCAGAATCCCCAGAGCCCACGGGAGGCCAATGATTCCATCTCTCAGGTAAACAAGTATATCATCAGCATATAGGGAGATAATATGCTCAGTCGGACCCCATTCAATTCCTTTGCCTACTCCCTCCCGTCGCATAGGGGCCGCAAGCGGCTCAATTGCCAGGGCAAATAGCAGTGGGGACAGGGGGCATCCCTGTCTGGTTCCCCGATACACCGGGTATGTGTTAGAAATAGTTTTGCCCGTCTTCACCCGTGCTAGCGGGGATGAGCATAACAGATCCACCCATTTTACCCAACCCTCTCCTAGTCCCATTTTCAACATTACGGCCCTGAGGTAGTCCCACCTAATCGAGTCAAAGGCCTTCTCGAAATCCACTGCAAGCAACACCCCTGCTGGAGGCTTCTCTTCATCTGACATATGCAAGACAGCGAAGATTCGCCTTAAGTTTAGTGAGGTGCTATGGCCAGGGACAAAACCGTTCTGGTCCGCGTGCACAAGTGTGTTCAGAAGGGGGAGCAACCTACTGGCCAGGATCTTACTAAGGATCTTAAAATCGCTGTTCAGCATCAATAAGGGACGAAAGTCAGTCACCAGTGCCTCCCTGTTCTTTGTCTTGGGGAGCGGGACCACTAAGGCCTCTCGAAGCATGCACGGCAGCTCCCCCTGATGCAAGGCCTCCGTATAAATTTCTGCTAGTTGGGGAACCAATAGTGTCTTGTATTTTTTATAAAAGTCCATGGGGAGGCCGTCTGTACCAGGAGTCTTCCCGGGAGCCAATTGCGATATGGCCTCACATATCTCGTCCGCTGTCACAGAACACGCCAAGCTATCACTCTCTTCTGGGTTCAGAATTTGGAGTGGGATCTGCCGCAGGAAGCATTCAAAGGCCTCCCCCCCAAGTCGTCAGGTTTCCTATACAAGTGTGTAATATTCTGTAAATGCATCATTAATTGGGCCTGGACTGAGTCTATGGAGTCCTTCCTTATCCTGTACACTCGCGATAGGCTCGCCACCCCCGCCGACCGCACCAGCCATGCCAACAGTTTCCCTGATCTACCTTCCTCTGAGTGTAAGGATGCTAAATATTTTTGCACGCTATGAAATCGAAGTTGCTCCTCAATCCGTGAGTGTTCTCTACGGGCACGGTTATATTCCTCGTTCCCCTGAGCTTCAGGTCCCTGTCTCAACTCCACTTCATGTATTTCTTTCTCTGGTGCAGACAGTTCCCTTTCGAGTGTGCGCCTCACCCCCACCGACTGACCCATGCAGAAGCCCCTCGTCACCATCTTAAGTGTTTCCCATTCTGTAGCCCTGGATAAGGTAGTTCCACCATTGGTCTCAATATACTCTGCTAGGTGGCATTGAAGGGCGTCTCTATATGCCTGATCTTCCAGTGCCGCAGGAGACAGTCTCCATGACGGTATGGGAGGCCTATTCTCCGAGACCCTCAGTGTCAGCAGTAAGGGATTATGGTCCGACAGTGTGAGGCCAAGATACTCCGAATGAGTTATGTTACGCGCAAGGCCCGCTGTGCAAGCCACTCTGTCAATTCTAGTGTGCAGTCGGTGGAGGCCCGAGTAATACGAGTAGTCTCTGTCTTTTGGGTGTTGCTCCCGCCATACATCCAGCAGCCACCAGGTGTCTAGCCATTCGCTTAGTTTTTTGGCTATTCTAGTTGATACTGCCCCCTGCAGTGGTGGAGTTGACCTATCCATAGTTACGTCCAATATTGCATTAAAGTCTCCCCCCACTAGTAACTCTCCTGTGCACTGGCGGGTAAGGTGGCTCGATAACCTAGTCAGGAAGGGGATCTGGTCCTGGTTAGGGGCATAAATGCAGCTTATAACTATCGGGGTATCGTGTAGCCTCCCCTCCAATATCACAAATCTACCTTCCCGGTCTATGTTAGAAGAGTCTATTATTAGAGGGACCCCGGCCCTGACCCATATCATTGCACCTCTTGCATAAGCTGAGTACTCCGTGGCAAACACCTGCCCCCTCCACCTGCGTCTCAGTTTCTCCACCTCTCCCGCTACTAAGTGGGTCTCCTGCAGCATTGCCACCTGTACCCCTCTTCTTTTTAAATAGGAGAGGATTCTATGTCTTTTAGCCGGGGTACCCATCCCCCTAACATTCCATTTTAAGAGACTATAGTCCGCCATTTTAGTATAATAGTCTGATAGTAGTGCACCTGGTACACCCAGGCTTCTGACTTACCCCTTCCCATGTTCAGTTCTTTGCTACATCCGGTCGTCGCCACCCATCTTGCCAACTTAACTTGCAACTTTAAACCCCAACTCCCACTCCCTAGCGCGCCTTCCAAACTGCAGGTAGCCCAGAAAACTATGCAACAGTGCAACTTTTTCAAACATATAACTGCAGTTCTCGCCAGCCTGAATGGAATGGCAAAGTTCTGGGTTGGGGGGGGTGGCCAAGTCCAGAGGGGCCACTCGTTCACCCGTTGTGCCATATCTCCGGGCCTTCCCGTAGTAGTATTATCCAAGTTCGTCGGCCGTTTGTGATGTCACGTTGGGAGCGCTCGCCGAGCAACCCGAGTCCCCGGCCGAGGACACCACTGTATCATCCGATTCCTCGCTTGAACCCTCTGGGGGGGGCACTCCTCCGCTCATGCGAGCCGCCGCCTCTAGGGCCGCTCTCTTGCCTTTTTCCTTTTGTGTTTGCGATGGCGCCATCCATGGACGATCTCTGGGCCTCTGTGCTCTTGGGGCCCGGTGAGCTCGACTCCCAGCCAGGCCCCGACCGCAGGTTGCCCCTTCTGGGATCCGTGTTTCTCGAGCCACTCCCATGCTTCCTCCGGGGTCTGATGGAAAGTGGTCTTCCCCTCCATCATCACTCTCAACCTGGCTGGGTACAACAGCGAGTACTGGATCCCCTCTTCTCTTAAGGCCCTTTTGACTGCTAGGAATGAAGTTCGCTTGTTCTGCACATCCAGAGTGTAGTCCGGGAATAGCGTCACCTCTCCATTCGCAACTTTAAATTGGCCTATCTCTCTGGCCTTCTGTATGAGGATGTCTCTGTCTCTGTAATGCAGTAATTTGGCAATCACTACACGGGGTGGTCTGCCAGGGGCAAAAGGCCTTGATGGCATACGATGCGCGCGCTTCAGTGTGTAGAAGGGGGTCAGGCACCCGGGTGCAACCGTTGTGCTGAACCACCTCTCCAGAAACTCCACCATGTTGTCTCCTTCAACCCCTTCGGGGAGGCCCACTACGCACACATTGTTTCTCCTGTTTCTCCCCTCCGCGTCCTCAGCTGTTTGCTCAAGTTGTGCCACTCTAGTAGCAAGTGAAGTCACCTCAGCTGTCAGATCTTCCTGTTTCGGCCGTATGACCGCCAACACGGTTTCCGTTTCTTTGACTCTGTTCACCAGTTTATGGTGGTCTGCTCTCAGTAGACCCACCTCAACTGCTAGCTGGTTGATGTCTCGTTATAGTGTTGTGTTTGTGTCTTCTATCGCCACTAGTATTCTGTCCAGGGTATCCTGTACGTTGACCTGTGAGCGGCCTTGTACTTCCATTTCTTTATGCCCCGATGTTGTCGTGGGGTCCATGGTTTTACATTTGTCTCGTCCCTTGGGGGGCATCGGTTGCAAAAAAGTCGGAGGGGGTCACGCCCCCAGTGTGCAAGATTGAGTCTTATCGTGAGCTCTACTCCTCCTGTAGGCCCACACCTTGGTCACCACATGCCAGGCTACAGTGTTCCCTGTTCGGCAGGCCCGCAGGCTCGTTCACGCTCTCGATGGGGGTTAGCTCCTGTCCTACATTCCTTTAATGGCCCCCAGGGGCCCCAGCCGTCAGGGCCCACCGCTGTCCCCACTGGCCCCAGGGTCATTAGTCTCTCCCCGCTGGGATGGCCTCCATTCCCCCACCAGCTCCGGGGCCGCGTCCTCTGCACCGTGGTCGATGCCATCACCGGGGCCTCAGCAGCACGTTCACCAGCCGGCCCAATTACCTCTCTGGGCCGCGCTCATCTCGGGGCCAGCAGTCGATTCCAGTTCCACAAGGTGCTGCCCCCGGGGCCTTCCCGGTTCTCCCCAGGCTTCTCCGCACTCCCAGGGCCCAGGGGGTGGGCCCAGTGCCACTTACTGCACTCCTCGTCAGGGCCTCCCACTGGGTTCCAGCCGTCTGGTTTAGTCCGGCTCCAGGTTTATGGGGCCCAGCCCCTCCGGGGCCCCCCGATCTCCGCCGGGCTTCTCCAATCCCCAGGGGGTCGGGTGCGGCCCAGTGCCACTCACGCCTCCTCCCGGCGCTGACACCCGGGCTCCGGTGCCACACTTTCAGGGGGATCCTCTCGGGTCTCCCCCTCTGCCTTCGGCCTTCTGCTTGTGCTCGGCGGCGGCCGGCAGCCTCACGCGACGCCCCGGCTCCAGCCGAGGGGGAAGGCCCAGTGATTAGACAACTTAGCTGAGTCACAGTGTTTCTCTAGTCAGAGAGAGTGATGGACAAAATCTTGTTATATGCTGATGACATGGTCATTTATTTTAGAAATCCTGAAGTATCATGTCTGGCAGTAATGCTATTTATTGATGCATTTGATTGTTATTCCAGATTGCTGGTTAACTGGTCCAAATTGAAGTTCTTTTGCATGTGCCCAAGAGAGATCACCTGGGAGTGCTGGTCGAAGATGATGGGATTCAAGTAGTCTCAAGGTGTCTGGTACATGGGGGTACAGCTTACATATGATCCTGAAACTGGTAACATGGAAAATATAGTCCCTCTGAAGGCGGAGTTTCGCAGAGACACACAGGCGTGGATGACACTCCCACTCTCTATGCTGCGGTGTATAGCTTCATCTAAGATGGTTACCATCCCTAAACTCTTGCATGCTCTCCAGAACTTTCTGTCCTCCATATATCATACATAAATGAATGTCTTGATGGCACTCTTGCAATCCTTCCTCTGGGGACAGGGGCCGAACAAGGGTCTCCTATGGTAGTTGCTGTGAACCTGGTTGCCCAGCAGTGATAGATCCAGAAGCATGGTACCATTCATCATAACATTCATCATAACTAGTGATAGAGAGCTGCTGGATATACTCTACCTGGGTGGGCGGGAAACTAGACCCAGTCTATGCCTGTAATTTTGTAGATAATAAGTGTTCCTTGTTACACTACCTATGTGGTGCTAAATTGCAGCTGAGAGTTATCCCGGCTACACGACATGCGTTGATAATGTGGAAAGCTGCTAATAGACACATAGAATGGAATGGTAGATTGACTAGTCAGCTCAGTTGTAGGGTACAGTAATGCCTAAGTTATCAAACCTAGAGGGATTCTCAGGCGGGGACTCACTGGGAATTTCAATACTGGGCAATGTGACAAAGATTAGGAACATGAAAACATTTCCAGAAATTAAGGAAGAGTTTGGTCTATGGCATGCACAATTCTATAGATTCCTTCAATTGCGACATACCCTTGAGCTATACTACGCAAGTAAGAGAATATCCCATAGTATAGCCCCCAAGAAGTTAAATGAACCATGTCCCCACTCACACTAAATGGGAAGATGTCATGTTTATATAAAACTCTATATGCACAATGAAAGAGAGAGGTAATATGCCTGGACTTTCCTCCTCAAAATATATACACACACAAATCACAAAAGTCCAGATTCTTCAAAGGTCTCCTGTCCGTTCAGTCAAGCAGAGTGATTTCTGGGAAATGTAAGGCCCTCACCCACATTGAAAATGTGGCATGCTTCACTACTGGGCTACCTCAACCCTGGATCCTATTGAGTCTAAGGTGGGCTTTTATCACTGTGCGTGGGAGCGAGGTTTAAAAAAAAAAAAATTGTAACCTGGACTGTGTCTTCCAAATAAAACAACCAGAAATTAAAACAGGGAAAGTATTAAACCTATCTAGGCTATCCCAAATCTGTTTTATTTAGCAAATGTCCTGATAGGATTAAAAACACACGTGGATGATATGTAGGGGATAATTACCCTTTCATCCTATACTCTCATCATCATGTTTGGTTCGTCCTTGAAAATGCCCAAAGAGTAAGTGAACTTCATCAGGAAGAAGTACATCTGGCTCTATCATAACATCTTATGTTTAAAGGATATTCATATTCTTTATGCAGTCCTATGTGAGACCGTCATTGAGTTATTAGTGTCACAACATTTTCACTAAGAATACAAAATTATTGCTCACTTTTTTCCCCGAGAGACCACTGCTCTGCACAGAATGTGGAAAAAAAATCAATGCCAATAAAACACTTAAATTCAATTTCAATTTACTTTACTTCATTTGAGCAATCAAGTAAGCTAAAGTTCAGACAAGTTTTAGAAAAGAAAATATGCAAAATATACAAATCAAACACATGATTCTCATTACAATCTCATTACAATCTACTAAAAACACATAAATGTCTAGTTACATTTTCCAATATAAAATGTGGATGCGCTTAATAAGAGTAACGTAATAATCATGAAGTTATTTAACTAAAAAACCTCTGCAGGCCCACAATTTTGGCTCAGAAATTCTAATGCTGGTTGGTTAAAGTTGATTATATCTATTGACACCTGCAAAAATATATAAAGTAACAGTGTTGGTTACAATAGTGCATTCATTTATAAAGTGCCATGCTCTGTGGAGAGGAAAGTGCTAAATCTAGTGCCAATCGGTGGAAACTAGCAACCAATTTAAAAGCCAGTTTACTTCTCTAGCTAAGTGATAGTTGAAAGGTTAATTATTTCATTAAAATGGCTACACATCAAAGTTTGTCAGTGCACTGTCCTCAAGTGTCATTATCGATTCAGCGAATGTGAGATTACAAAGTGCTCAAAAAAGGACAGGATAGAGATATGGAATTAACTGATGAGCAAAAAGAGATCTGCACAAACACCAAGGATTCTAAAACCTTGGTGTACTCAATACGTGCAGGCTCAAATGACAGTAATCCCTCATAAAGCAACAAAGAGACTACTGTGTTTGGGATTACTCCTAATGGCAAGATAAATAAGATTATCAACGTAAGACTGTCACAGAAGAAAGTGTTTGCAAACTGAAATCACAATAGGATGACCATGCTCCACTGGCAGCCTACCCTCTGTGACTACATACAATCATTAACCCCTTCGCTGCCAGGCCTTTTGCCCCTCAGGTGCCAGGCTTTTTTGGGCTATTTGGGGCAGTTTGCGCTTAGACCCTCATACCATTTTGTCCACATAAGCTACCCGCGCAAAATTTGTGTCATTTTTTCCAACATCCTAGGGATTCTAGAGGTACCCAGAGTTTGTGGGTTCCCCTGAAGGAGACCAAGAAATTAGCCAAAATACAGCAAAGATTTCGTTTTTTTTTTTAAAGGGAAAAAAGGGCTGCAGAAGAATGCTTGTGTTTTTTTCTCCTAAAAATGGCATCAACAAAGGGTTTGCAGTGCTAAAATCACCAGCTTCTTAGCTTTCATGAACAGGCAGACTTGAATCATAAAACCAAATTTTTCAACACAATTGTGGCATTTTACTGGGACATACCCAATTTTTACTATTTTTTGTGATTTTAGCCTCCTTCCAGTTAGTGACAGAACTGGGTCTGAAACCAATGCAGGATCCTCCTGGAAAGCTAAACATTTCTGAAAAGTAGACAAGATTCTGAATTCAGCAAGGGGTCACTTGTGTAGATCCTACAAGGTTTTCCAACAGAAAATAACAGCTGAAATAGCAAAATATTGAAATTGAGGTGAAAAAACTGCCATTGTTCTTCAGATTTTACTCTGTACATTTTTACTGGGATGTTAGATTTTTTAAAGCAATATACCGTTAGGTCTGCTGGACTCTTCTGGTTGTGGGGATATATAGGGCTTGTAGGTTCATCAAGAACACTAGGTACCCAGAGCCAATAAATGAGCTGCACCTTGCAATGGGTTTTCATTCATACAGGGTATACAGCAATTCATTTGGTGAAATATAAAGAGTGAAAAATAGGTATAAAGAAAACTTTTGTATTTCCAAAATGGGCACAAGATAAGGTGTTGAGAAGCAGTAGTTATTTGCAGATCTCTGAATTCTGGGGTCCCTATACTAGCATTTAAATTACAGGTCAGTTCTCAAATAGATGTCTTTTTTACACAGTGTCTTACATTTGGAAAGAGAAAATATAGAGAAACACAAGGGGCAATAACACTTGCTCTGTGTTCCCCTAAGTCTCATGATAAAAAAAGTACCTCACTTGCGTGGATAGGCTTAATGCACATGACAGGAAATGCAACATGGACACGTCACATTTTCCCAAAGAAAACTGATATGTTTTTGGAAAGTGCCTAGCTGTGGATTTTGGCCTCTAGCGCAGCCGGCACCTAGGAAAACCTAGCAAACCTGTGCATTTGTGAAAACTAGACACCTAGGGGAATCCAAGAGGGGGTGACTTGTGGGGCTTTCACCAGGTTCTGTTACCCAGAATCCTTTGCAAACCTCAAAATGTGGCCAAAAAACACTTTTTCCTCTCATTTCGGGGACAAAAAGTTCTGGAATCTGAGAGGAGCCACAAATTTCCTTCCACCCAGAGTCCCCCCAATTCTCCTGATAAAAATGGTACCTCAGTTGTGTGGGTAGGCCTAGCACCCGTGAAAGGAAATGCCCCAAAACAAATATGGACACATCACATTTTCCCCCCAAAAACAGAGCTGTTTTTTGCAAAGTGCCAAGCTGTGGATTTTGGCCTCTAGCTCAACCAGCACCAAGGGAAACCTACCAAACCTGTGCATTTTTTTAAACTAGACACCTAGGGGAAACCATGAAGGGGTGACTTGTGGGGCTATCACCAGGTTCTGTTGCCCAGAATCCTTTGTAAACCTCAACATTTGGCTCAAAAAATACTTTTTCCTAACATTTCGGTGACAGAAAGTTCTGGAATCTGAGAGGAGCCACAAATTTCCTTCCACCCAGCATTCCCCAGAGTCTACTGATAACAATGGTACCTCACTTGTGTGGGTAGGTCAAGTGCCCGTGAAAGGAAATGCCCCGAAATACTATGTGGACACATCAAAATTATCAACACTAACCTGCCTTTTTTGTGGCGGTGGGGACCTGCGTTTGTGGTCCTGGGCTCCTCAGCCATATAGGGAAACCTACCACACCCAAACATTTCTGAAAACTAGACTCCCGAGGGATTCCAGGGAGGTGTGACTTGCGTGGACCCCCCAATGTTTTCTTACCCAGAATCCTCAGCAAACCTAAAATTTTGCAAAAAAAACACATTTTTCCCACATTTCTGTGTGGGATCACCGCACCAGCACACATTTCCTACCACCCAATGTTCCCCTCAGCCTCCCAGTAAAAATGATACCTCACTTGTGTAGGTGGGCCAAGTGCCTGTGACAGGAAAGAGCCAAAAACATGTGGAAATTGAAGGGGAGCCAAAGCAGGTCCAAAAGGGCAGTTTGAAAAAAGCATTTTTAGGCTCACAAGTGAGGCAGAATTTTTATTGGTATAGATGAGACAATACTGGGTGGTAGGAATTTTGTGAATTCCTGCAGATTACGGAAGGTTCCATCACAAAAATGTGGAACAAATGTGTGATTTCCAGCAAAGTTGGAGGTTTGCAGGGCATTGTGGGTAAAAACATGGTGCAGGTGCATGTGAAGCTCTACACCCTGGAATCACCCAGATGTTCATTTTTCAGACTTGTCTAGGTCTTGTGGATTTTTCTACATGGCAGCATCCCAAAGTCCAAAACGTGCAGCCCTCACCATTCCAAGTGGGACGATTTTGAGAGTTAGCCAAGCTCTCATTGCCCAAATGTAAAACCAAAACCCCAAATAATCTTGCTTGCCGCGGGATAAGATGTTTTAGTGTGCGGGGGGAGAGCTGAAAGACTGTTACCCCCTTCAATTGGGCTGAGGGCAAAACAGGCCCATACTGGTTCATAGCCACCACCACACTATGGCCCTAATTTAGAAAGACTGCCGAGGAACCGCCATGCTGAAGACCGCCAGTGCAGGTGGCTTTCCGCGCGATGTATTATGACTGCTGGCAGCCCCCGTCCTTTTTTGGCCAGAGAGCTGCCAGCAGCCATACTGGCGGTCGGCGGGGAAGTGGAGGTTGCTCCACCTCCACCGCCCCGTCATCAGAACACCGCCCACCGGATCACGTCCCATGATTCGGTGTGGCGGTGTTCTGGTGACGGGGAGCTGTCGGTGGAGCAGCCCCCATGGATCACGTCCCCTCCCAGAGGATCAATGGACAAGGTAAGTTGATCGTCCGTTAGGGGACGGGGGTGGGGAGATGTTGTGTGTTGTGTGCGTGCATGGGGGTGGGCGTGTGAGTATGTAGAGGGGGTGTGTGAGTGCGTGTATGCATGTGGGGGTGTGTTGTGTGTATGGGAAATGCGTGCGGGTCGGTCTGTGTGCATGCCTGTTTGTTTGTGTGCGGGTATGTGTTGTTGCAGTGTATGTGTGCGTGTAGGGGTGTGTGTCTTTGCATGTTGGCAGTGGGGGTGGGGTGGGGGTGTTTTTCTGTGCATGTTGGGGGTAGGGTTGGGGAGGGGAGTTGGGGGGAGGTCTCAGGGGTGGGGGAGGGGGGTGTTGGAGATCCCTATTAGTGCCAGGGAAGGAATTCCCTGGCACTGATAGTGCCTACCGCCATGGATTTCGTGGCGGTTCCAAACCATCCGAAATCCATGGCAGTATGCAGGGTTGTGATACCGCCGGCGGCCTGGTGACGGCCGCGGGGCTGGAGACCGAAGTCTCCAGCCCAGAGGTCGTCACCACTCTGGCGGTCGGAGTGGAGAAGTGGCGGATGACCATGGCGGTAACCGCCATGGTTATAATTACATTTTTGGATCAGGGATAATTGCCCCATCTGACCACTGGTGGACAGAACAACTTTGGCCCCATTTATTTGGGGTGGGGGGTAAGGCCATACCACACCCTCTTATTTTGAAAGAAAAAAAATCTTCCCTGGTCTCTGGTGGGCTTTCTGCCACCCTTGGGGGCAGATGAGCCTTCCAAAAATAGGTCGTGGCCAACAGTAATGTGCCCCCATGGGGAGTGACCCTTGCCAAAGGGGCTGCCCCCCAAAACAAAACACACACATACACACACCAATTCCTGGTGCATAAGTGGTTTCTGCCCCCCCGGGGGCAGATCGGCCTAATAAAAATAGGTTGATCTGCCCCCAAAGGGGGCAGAAATGGCCTAAAATAATTTTGCCCCCAGGGGAACGCCCCTTGCCAAAGGGGTCACTCCCCTTGTGTAAAATTGATACAAAAATGTTTAAATCCCTGGTGTCCAGTGGTTTCTGCCCCACTTGGGGGCAGGTTTGCCTAATAGAAATAGGCCAATCTGCCCCCAAGGGGGGCACAAATGGCCTAAAGACAATTTGCCCCACAGGGGAGCAACCCTTGCCTAAGGGATAGCTCCCCATATATAATAAAATAAAGTAAACAAAAAAATATATAGATCCCTTGTGTCTAGGTATTTCTGCCCCCCCCCCCCCCGGGGGCAGTTCCGCCTAATCATAATAGGCCAATCAGCCCGTGGGAGAGCAGAAAAGGCCTAAAAATATTTTGCCCCCCCACCCCCCCGGGTTTGGCCCTTGCCCAAGGGGCCGCTCTCCTTATGTCTAAATATAATTTTTTTTTTAATTCTCTAGTGTCCAGTGGGGTCTGCCCCCCTGGGGGCAGATTGGCCTAAAGCGACGCTTGCCTAAGGGGTCTCTACCCACATATAAAAAAAAAAAAAGAATTATCCATGGTGTCTAGCGGGTTCTGCCCTCGGGGGCAGATCGCCCTAATTATAATAGGCCAATCTTCCCCCAAGGAGGCAGAGGGCCACTCTCCTTATGCAATAATAAATAAATAAATACATCCCTGGTGTCTAGTGGCATTTCTGCTGCTCGCTCGCATTGCTACTGCCTCAGAACTCCACAAGGTGAGAAATAAGTGGAGGGGCCAGTTATATGGCACAAGTTCCTCAGCCTTTGTAGGGGGAGTACATACGTATTACACAAATATGTGACAGACAAGGAGGGTAGGCATGTCATGAGTGAAGGCCTCCTAGATGGAACCCCAATCTCCTTGGTAGGTCTATATGTTCCCAACTATGGTAAGTCTGGATTCTTCCACACCCTTACTCCAGCCTTGTTTGGGGACCCACATACACCTAGTTTATGGGGAGGGGACTTTAATTGTGCATTAGATGTGGACTGGGACCGATTGGTCCCTCCGCTACACAATGCAAAATGCATTAAAACAACACAACAGTTTAACGTATGAGAACAACACAGAGGGCTATATGATGTTTGGCACATGGGACACCGAAAAGACCAGTAATATTTGTTCAACTCACCAGTGCACTTCATACACACTAGACTGAACTTGATACTATGCTCTGAACAACTAGGGTCATGTGTGACCGGATTTGAGTACCTGGCTTGCACACTGTCAGATCACTGCCCGCTCCAAATAACGCTACAATGGGGTAGGCAACGTCCAAGCATCCCTACATGCCACCTACAACCAAAGGATCTACTTGAACCCCCATTTTGGAAGGACATACTAACATGCATCACACAATACTTTGAGTATAATAATGGCTCCACAACATCCAGGGCAACAGAATGGGATGCACAGAAATTGGTGGTGGTGCACGGCCACTGCATGGCTGCCTCTTGGGGTGTCCATTGCATGTTACATAACAAAGTGATGACCCTTGATCGGACTTTATGCACATTTGAAGGGGAGGTAGTTACCCAGGGAGACAAACTTGAGAAACTTAAACACAGGCATAAACAATGCAGAGAGTCAGAATACCGCCTGAACAAGCATAATCACAGGCATGAGCTGGCCACTCTACATGCAGAGGGTGACCGCTCAGGCAGACTGCTCTCATGGCTGATCTGTGAGGATCACCAGCGCACCCCCATTGGAGCCATCCGTAACACTAATGGAAGGATGGTCAATACTCAGGCTGATATTAATAATGTGTTTAGAGACTACTATAACACTTTGTACAAGGCCTCGGCAGAAACAACACCGGATCAGATGGCTGGCTTTCTACAGGAATCACCTTTAACCAAACCAACTTCTACCCAGACAACTGAATTTGAGGAATCACTCCAATTTGCCGAGATTGAATTAGCAATAACTTAAATTGTGAGACGCAAAACCCTGGGCTCTGATGGGCTACCCATCGAGTATTATTCCACTTATTCAGGAGCAAGTTCTCAACACTTGTTAGAGGTATATTCCAAGGTGCTTTTAACTCCTCAACTACCGGATTTCATGCGCAAAGTCCTAATTGTGATCCTCCCTAAACCCGGACGTGATCCGTTAGATGTCTGCTCTGATCGCCCCGTCTCTCCTCAATTTAGATTGCAAGGTACTAGGAAAAGTACTCTCTAACAGGCTTCTCCCCTTGATTACCTCTCTGATACACTCCGATCAATCGGGATGCATACCTGGCCGTAGCACCTTCCTTAATATTAGACAACTGCTGCGATTGGTGGAAGAAACACCAGCGGAGATACGTGACCAAGTGGCGAGGCACTAGACATAAAAAAGGCCATTAGCATCCTGAGTTGGCTCTTTCTGTTGTCAACACTGAAGCACATGGGGTCTGGGCCTCAATATCTGAGTTGGGTGTGCACATTATATTTGAGTTCGCTCGCCAGGGTCAAGACCGGTCAATGGATAGTCAACAGCTTTCTTTTCCAATGGAGAACTTGTCAGGGATGCCGACTTTCACCTCTCCTTTTTGCCATAGCTGTGGAACCCCTGGCTTGCCAACTACACCAGTGTGCATGAGACTGGGGGATCTCAGAAACTGATATACACCATATAGTATCCCTATACGCTGATGATGCCTTGATCTTCTTGCGAGAGGTTGACATCTCACTCCCAATTCTGATGTGCCTACTGGACAAATTTGACTCGATGTTGGAACTCTGGGTAAATGTGTCCAAATCTTGTATATTCCCACTTGCCGCAGTTCCCAGGCCTCTCAGGGAAAACACACCCACTGATTGCCTCCAATGGTGCTACAATACCTTTAAGTATCTAGGTAAATGTTGATCATGCAGTACGCTCAATTCAGGAATCCCTTTCCTTCTGGCAATCTACCCCTCCCCCACCACGACACAAGACAATTTTTAAAATGCTGATCTTAATAGATTGTTGGGGGATTTATTGCGACCATCCCAATAGTACTTCCCAAATACTTCTTCCAGGAACTACATGGCCGACCTCCAGACTTAATATGGGGTTGTGGCAGGGAAAAAGTAACACCAACTACCACACAAAGACCACTATTGGAGGGGGGCCTAGGTGCCCCTAACTCTGAACTGTGCTATGATGCAGCACAACTCCAATGGCCAATGCGCAAGATTGATGTGACCATCAGTCCCAAACAAGTGGCAGTCTGAGACACTTTGGGATGTGTTGGTATTAACACTTGGCTCTTTTTAACTGTCACCCACTCAATGAACAGTACCAGATGACCACAGCACAAGCATGCTGGCGTCGCTACATGCATGACACGAGCACTCATGCTCTGTATTTACCGCTGATTCCATTAATGCAATTTATGCACCCCCACTGAAAACCTAACAACCACGATGTCTCGGCTTGGAAGAAAGCAGGAATCACCTCTTTAGGTGCCCTTTACAATGAAGGGAAACCTTTGCCTTTCCAAGACATTAAGGACAAATATAGCTTGGGTGCCAGTCATTTCCTGCCCTACCATGCTATCAGACAGCTCTTGCACACCAGTTGGGGCACCCAAGAGGCAGAACCCACAACGTCACCTGTCCTCTCTGTCTTCTTTACCTGTAGCAAAATAAAATGCACCATCACTACGTTATACACTGCATTGCTCAATACCACACTTAGGGCCAGATGTAGCAAGGTTCCAAATTGCGAGTTGCAATTTGCGAGTCCCAGCGACTCGCAAATTGCAACTCGCAATTTGGAATGCAGAAAGGTGTCTCAGACACCTTCTGCGAGTCGCTATGGGGTCGTAAAGACCCACCTCATTAATATTAATAAGGTGGGACGCAATTTTCTACCCCATAGCGATTCAGGGCACTCACGGGGATGGTGGCCTGCTGGGAACAGCAGACCACCATGTCCGTGACTGCTTTTAAATAAAGCAGTCTTTTTTTTTCAAAGTGCAACCCGTTTTCCTTAAAGGAAAACGAGCTGCACTTTGAAAAAAAAAACGAAACCTTTAGTTTCAGTATTTTTCAGGGCAGGTAGTGATCCATTGGACCCCTGCCTGCTCTGAAAAATTATTTTTTTGGCCAGACACAAAGGGGAATGGGTCCCATGGGGACCCCTTCCCGATTGCGCCTGGGTTACCTTCCACTTCAAGTGGATGGTAACTGCGCTTTCATTTGCGACCGCAATCGCGGTCGCAAATGAAAATGCATACCATTGCGAGTCGCAAATAGGAAGGGAACACCCCTTCCTATTTGCAAGTCGGAAATGCATTTTTTTGTGAGTCGGTTCCGACTCGCAAAATGCATTTCTACATAGCAAAGTGGCTTTAGCGACTCGCAAACGGCGATTTTCGCCGTTTGCGACTCGCTAAAGCTTTGCTACATCTGGCCCTAAGCGCCACACTGAGCACCACATCGACGTAGCGAAAGCAAGATGGGACAACGTGCTTCCCCATCCTCTCTCCCACACATCATGGTCCAAAACACAGCGATAATTCAAGGCAGTTTACAGGAATCCTCCATTCCGATACACACAATTTAACTATGTACACCGCACTTATCTGTCACCTCATCTCATTAGATACATGCTTCCTAACTCGGATCTGAAATGTCCTTGTTGTCACCTCTCAGACGCTGGATTTTGTCATATAGAATGGGAGTGCCCTTCTTTATAGGTAATCTGGCTAGATGTCACGAACACCACAGCAGACCTTGCGGGATGCACATTATAACCTTCCACTGAGTCCTGCCTCCTGGGCAGTCGCCCCGAGGAAAGGGGTCCAAACAACTACACTGGTTCATAGACCTGTCATTTGTCCTTTTCAAATGTCAGATAGCCATGTCATGAAAAGTATCCTCAATCCCAGCCATGAAATGCTGGCGATGAACACTTCTGCAGTGGACCCGAGCTGAAGCCACCACACCGCATTAATTACAATCCAGATGCGTGCTTAGGACAGGATGGGCAACTGGGATATTTGATACCCACCCGCCATTATCAGCTCTCACAATTGCCCCTGCCACTCCATAAGTTGATACAAGCATTGACTATGTAATATGTGTGTGTCTCCACAACTTTCTTCATTTTACCTGTATTGTTGGAATGGCTCATTGCGTGTTACCGTGCATTATCTCCATGCCCTGTTGTCACTGTATTATTATTAAATACAAAAGAGGGACAGGGAGATTACTGGTCCAGTGTACGGTCTCCCAAAGTAACCTATTATATAGAAAGGTACACTGTTCCAAAGAAACAATTAAGATAATAGATGCAGGGACGGAGAGTGTCAGGGATATCTTTGATATCAGGAGAGCCCTCAAGCACCCAAGGGGTGACAAGTATCATCACTGGGCTATCTCCTCGTCAGACCGGTGCTGCAATGTCTGGCGGATCACCCCGGCAATGGGGATGGTGCTTAACCGAAGGCAATTTGCCAGGAAGAGGTCTGAAACTAATACTGACTTAGAGGATAGAAAGGGTGTAAGTGTGTAGGAGAGAGTGAAAAAGGTTAAAATTAGCTCTGTGTCTCAAACATCACCTTAATGAAACAGGGAAAAAGGAGCAGGCCAAGATTAAAAAATAATCCAGAGTGTTGGGGGGAATAATGTCCCACTAAACTCTATATGGAAGAAAAGGTAGTGTGCCTAATCCTGTTAATTTGTGGTCAACATGTTTTGCGTCTTTTATTGGTCAATAAATGATCCCGCGACGCTTCGTCAGGACCCAAAAAACTACTTCTCCTATTTAAAACAAGAAATACTAGAATGTCACTTACAAACTGCAGACAAGTTGTCAATGTCAGTTGGTCAAATAGTCGCCCTGCATACAAGTGAGAGACAAATAAGTATTAGTGCAAAGGTGCAAATAAACTCATAATACGGTGCAATCACAGCAAAAACAGCAAAAAACAGCAACCCCAAAGTGCCATAAATTAAAATGATTGAGGGGCTTACCATCCCACATTCGAGATTGAGCTTCCTAGGACCATGCTAGCCACAACCAAGGAGGTATTACTAGGTATAGAAATAACATGGTAACAAACATATGTACAAAATAGTAGGTCACAGAGGAAGCGCCAAAACCATAGTTAAGAAATTGGTCAAGTCACACATGTAATAATGATTTTCAATGTCGGAGTATCAAACATCAGTCAGTGGGAACTCAAACCTTAATACAAGGTCTAATTACAGTATGAGTTCAAAGCCAAACTAAGATAAAAAGGTCCATGGCCCCGAGTGTAGGCTAAGGATCCTTTGTGTATCGGAGAATATACTACCAAAAAAGTACAGCTGGCAACTCAAAGCGTTTATATAGAGGACTTAGAAAAATCTGGGAATACCAGGTCAGAGGTAAGTCATTTAAAAACATACATGCGTATGCCTGTGCACAGTAATGTATTACTGCTTAATACCAAGATTTAAAAACGGAGGGCAGCCTTTAAAAGTCCTGTGTCTGATGGTACACTTACTGATTTTAGCTCCCTGGTCCATCTGGAAACCTGCCCATTTGCCGCGCGACCTGTAGACGCGTGTGCGGCGTTTCAGGGCTGTTTAAATACAATTTCAAAGACGCGACTTATCCGCGTCCCGATCCGGAAGGATCCGGCTGGTAGCTGTTGGTAGAAAAAATAGAAGACGGACAATAGTTTATCCGGTGGCCATATTGGAAGAGGCTGCTCATTCGACTCAATCGAATGAAAATGCTCTTGTGTAACTGGACACTGTGAGAGGAAACCTGATATAACTCAGCCTCAAGTGGATCCCAAATAATCAAACCAGCATTTTAGATTCATTAGTCCAAAAGCAATGTCATTGTTTATTGATATAGCAAGGCAAAATATATTTCGGCCGATGGGCATGAAAATAGACGATGGGCAGCAGGTGTGTGAAGGAGCGGTCATCTTACTAGTGGTAATGCAACCTACAGCTGAATCATCTGCCATTCCCAAACAAGGTTTTTGAAAAACAAGCATAGGTAAATAACACAATGCCACCCTGCCAAACAAGTGGCTCATTGCTTACTCATAAATCTGCATGTCAGATCAATCCTCAAGAGGGGGGATCCGAATCCATAAGTGAGGACATGTCAGCCAGGATTCTGGAAACTAGGACACCCACCAGGGTCAAAATGTGTGAATGTTATTAGTCTTGTCAAAGGTCATAGAAGGATCTGTAAGTCATCTTGAGTAATCAGGGAATCAAAAATTACCGACATATGAACACTAATATTGAATATACACTGGAATAGCATACTAGGGTGTCAAAGAATTCCAGGGGATCTCATCATTCAGACCTTGAATATAGGTCTTGAGTCTGAACACCCATCTTTGTTCGATTTTAAATAAAAAATTGGGATCGTTGCTGTTATATCTTGGTACCTGTAATACAATCCACCACATATCATCAGGACCATGATTGGCTTCTAGGAAGTGAGAACTAAATTTAGTTGTAATACGGGAGCATCTAATATTGCTCCGGTGTTCATTGATTCTCTGTTTTACCGGCGTTGCTGGCTGCTGGTTGGTGCTGCAGGGCAGGAGCCCTTTAAATCTGAGGACACGCTCCCGCTTCGCGGGAAGCGCGCGTTGCTGGGTGCTACAGGGCAGGAGCCCTTTAAATCTGAGGACACGCTCCCGCTTCGCGGGAAGCGCGCGTTGCTGGCCGCTGGTTGGTGCTGCAGGGCAGGAGCCCTTTAAACCTGAGGACGCGCTCCCGCTTCGCGGGAAGCGCGCGTTGCTGGCCGTGGCTGGTTGGTGCTGCAGGGCAGGAGCCCTTTAAACCTGAGGACGCGCTCCCGCTTTGCGGGAAGCGCGCGTTGCTGGCCGCTGGTTGGTGCTGCAGGGCAGGAGCCCTTTAAACCTGAGGACGCGCTCCCGATTCGCGGGAAGCACGAGTTGCTGGCCGCTGGTTGGTGCTGCAGGGCTGGAGCCCTTTAAATCTGAGAACGCACTCCCGCTTCGCGGGACGCACGCGGGCGGTGCCCGGGCAAAGCCCGGGCCAAGGGCGGGCCCGTCCTTCGCCCGTCATCGCCAGGAAGAGACTGGGCTGGGCCCCCTCCCTTTCTCTTCCTTTTATTTTTTTACTGGAGGCCCTGTTTTATGGAGAGCCGCTGACTTAAGGAAGGCAAAGAGGAGCCTTCGCCACCTGTGACTTGGGTATTTAAAATGTATTTATTTTTAAATTAGTTTGTCACCTGTACCCTGTTGATTAGTATATGTGAAATACGAGCAAGGTGACAGTAAGGCCTACCGCGCTACAACTTGAGGGGGTTTGGTGTGGCAGAAGGTTATGACTGGACAATTTGAGCGAAGCAGGCCCTGAGTATAATTTGGCTTTACCTCTCCCTAGCCTGGGGCACTGAGACTAAACACACCGGTTAAGGAAGTATACGGCGCCTTGCCCTTGGATAAAGGATTAGCTTGTTTAAATGGGAAAACGTAAGGGAGACAATGGGGGAAGGGAACCCACTCAGGAGGCCCCCCCACCTAGGTTATTAACAAGCTACCTAACTTCAGTAACAGGCGCCATTGAGACGGAGATAGGGAGAGTAGAAGCCACTCTAGAGTAGTCTCTTGAGAAAGCAGGAAAGGGTAGGGGAGAGGGAAGGATTCTGCCTGTAACATCTTTATTAAGCAAGACTAAGATAGGAAACCCTTGTATAACAACACAAATTGATTTAATTACTCCTACAACTCCAGAGAGTCCACCTCCAAAAAAAAGCAGGCAAGTAATTACTCCCCATACTGTAGTAACCCCCACATATCAAGTTGGATCTCCTGCAGACAGGTATGACTTTGGAGAGCCCCTTTCAGGAACTAAGAAGAACAAGAGGAAATGTCTACCTAACCCTAAAAAAAAAAAAGAAATGATAGGGAAACAGCCAAAAGACTGTAAAAATTCGGATCCAATTACAACCAGTTTTTCTCAGATTGAAGATCAACTTAGAGACATAAAAAAGTTGTGTTCATCAGTTCTGGATAGAGTGGCTATCCTCAACAGAAGGTTGAACTTATAATAAACATAAAACCTATGCCATCGAGGGCAGAATCTCAGAACAATCATTCCATTCCTGAATGCTTACCAGCTCCGCCCATTCAACAGCATCAAAACTATAGATTGACCCCTGCCCAGACCCCAACCCAAAAACCTCTGAACTCAGAGGTACTCCAGGATTCCATAAACTTACAGTCTCAGTGGGGTACAACCAAACGGGAAGGCTTAGTGGGACATGAGATTACAAGAACTCAAGTAGCCTGCCCGAGGATCCCGTTGGCATGTGCCCCCTATATTTTAATCTTGGAAAATGTCCCTATACTAGAAAATACTCACCCCGAATCCCATGTGTCACTGTTAAATAAAGTGACTCACTGGGTAGGAAAACATTCGGGAGAGCGGGTTGATTTTCATAGGGACATTTTAACTGTAAGAAGGGTCCCTTGGGTTGGCTCATCCCCTAAAGCATCACCCGGGGACTGCTTTATAATAAACTTTAGGAGTCCCTGGGTTGTCAATGCTTTGCACCATCATCTTTTGACTATGAGACCATCAGCAGGGCCTATAAGAGTACAATGTTTGACTAAGTTTATCTCCCTGACATCAAATCCATGCTATCCTGATCCAGTTCGTCCTGGGAATCAGAATTTCGGCAATCCTGGTCCCTCTAGCTCCCTTGACACTGTTTTGACATTGTCTAACAGGTATGAGCCTTTGACCTCACTAGAGCAGTCAGATTGAGCACTAGTAATCAAGCCTTTTTTGCCAGGCCCCCTGGAGACAAATATATTGCCACAGTCCCCCTCACAATCTAAGGGAGTCCCCGACATCTATGACACACAGGGTATGACAGCCCTAGGGATTATTTCCTGGAATGTTGAAGGTTTAAAATCAAAAATTGGAAACCCTGATGGGTTAAATTAGTGATGGAAAATCTTTTTATCTGCTGCCAGGAGACCAGGCTCACAGAGTCCTCGCATATTAATGGATATACCACATATAGGTGGTCATTCTGACCCTGGCGGTCTTTGACTGCCAGGGCGGAGGACCGCGGGAGCACCGCCGACAGGCCGGCGGTGCTCCAATGGGGATTCCGACCGCGGCGGTAAAGCCGCGGTCGGACCGGCACCACTGGCGGGGTCCCGCCAGTGTACCGCCGCCCCATTGAATCCTCCGCGGCGGCGCAGCTTGCTGCACCGCCGCGGGGATTCCGACCCCCCCTACCGCCATCCAGATCCCGGCGGTCGGACCGCCGGGATCCGGATGGCGGTAGGGGGGGTCGCGGGGCCCCTGGGGGCCCCTGCAGTGCCCATGCCACTGGCATGGGCATTGCAGGGGCCCCCGTAAGAGGGCCCCTACATGTATTTCACTGTCTGCTACGCAGACAGTGAAATACGCGACGGGTGCAACTGCACCCGTCGCACAGCTTCCACTCCGCCGGCTCGATTCCGAGCCGGCTTCATCGTGGAAGCCTCTTTCCCGCTGGGCTGGCGGGCGGTCTGAAGGCGACCGCCCGCCAGCCCAGCGGGAAAGTCAGAATTACCGCCGCGGTCTTTCGACCGCGAAACGGTAATCTGACGGCGGGACTTTGGCGGGCGGCCTCCGCCGCCCGCCAAGGTCAGAATGAGGGCCATAGTGTTCCTGCAACTAAGGCCTCCGCAGGTAGAGCTAAGGGCGGTTTGGCTACCTTTCTATCTGGCTCACAGAGTCCCCGCATATTAATGGCTATACCACATATAGGGGGTCAATACGACCCTGGCAGTATAAGGCGCTTACTGCCGTGCAGAAGACCGCCAATACACCGCCGCAGCGGCGGTAGACCGCCACAGCTATTATGACACACATCACGGAATCCGCCGAAATTCAGACACCCACACAATACCGCCACACCAAAGGTCAGCGATAAACATGCAGAAACAAATCCTCCACCTCCACGGCAACAGAAACATGCCCATGCTATTATGACCCACGAATCCACGCAGCGGTCTTTCAACCGCATTATTCCATTGGCGGTACACACCGCCGCGCTCAAAATTCACACACATCTCCAAAACACCGCCACATTGGACATTTCGAAATACACACACCTGAGACACATACACACACCACACCCACACATCCAATACAATATAAAACACACCCACATCACCCACAAACCCCTACAACCAGAAATTCTGAGAGAAGGCCAGAGAGAGAGCACAGAATAGACAACCCTATCACAAAGAGGCACACAACACCATCACCCACACAACATCCAAGCACAAAATACCACATACCACTACACTCACCACACTCATCACCACATACACCACCCCACACATCACACACACCACCCCATGTCATGCCAAAGACACCCCCGCTTCTCCGAGGAAGAGCTCAGGGTCATGGTGGAGGAAATCGTACGGGTAGAGCCACAGCTATTTGGCTCACAGGTACAGCACACATCAATTGCAAGGAAGATGGAGCTATGGCAAAGAATAGTGGACAGGGTCAACGCAGTGGGACAGCACCCAAGAAATAGGGAGGACATCAGGAAGAGGTGGAACGACCTACGGGGGAAGGTGCCTTCAACGATATCCAGGCACCACATCGCGGTACAGCGGACTGGCGGCGGACCCCCACCTCCTCCCCCTCAACTAACAACGTGGGAGGAGCAAGTCTTGACCATCTTGCATCCTGAGGGCCTCAGAGGAGTCGTTGGAGGAACGGACACTGGTAAGTCAAATCTTAACTATCACATCCCCCACCCTACGTGCATGCTATCACACACCCCCACCCTCACACCCTCCCCTATAACCCAAACTCCTCACTAATGTACTAATAACACCAACTGCACATCCCAACCCCAAGACCTGCATGACACAACTAACTATGGACACCCATCACTAAAGCATGCCCACTGCACATACCCAGAACACCCCCCAACCATCAGCACACAACCCCACACACAGGAATGCCTGCACTGGGGTTCACACACACCCAACCATTGCACACCATTACACACACACATGCAATAATCATGTACTTATACCCCGCAGAAACCCGAAGGAACGTCACCACACCAGAGGGTCCAGACAACACCACTCCACCCCTAGAAGAGGCCCACAGTGACAACAGCAGCTCTGCCCTACTGGATCTTGATGACCAGCCCGGACCATCATGGGCCTCAGGACAGTCGGTTCCCCTTGCCCAGCCACAGCCCAACACCGAACTTCCACCCTCTGCTAACACCAGCACAGCACCCACCCAGGGGGCCCAAACCTCCCTACCCAGGACAGGTCAATCAGCGGTGTGTCCACCACTACAGGGCACCCAGGCTAACCCACCACCCCAACAACAACAGGGACCTGGGGGCAGTGGTAGTGGGCACACGGTCCAGGGGACGGAGGCACAGTAACACAGGGGAACTGGGAGGGGTGCTGTGCGACAGAGGGAGGACAGGCCAAGGGAACCAACTCTCCACGAGGCCCTCTCCTCCATCATGGGAGCATACCACCACTCCCAGGAGACGATGGCCACGGTCCTGGACAAGTTGCAGGAGACCCTGCGTCTGCAGGAGGAGCAGTATTTGGGGTTCAGGGAGGAGCTCAGGACCATCAGCTCCGCCCTGGGCACCATCGTAGGGGTGCTGACGGACATTCAAAAGACCTTGAGGGACACAGTGGCACTCCAAGGGTCCCCTGACACTAGCCACGACGATGAACTGCCTACCACCTCCGCCGGTGCTAGTGGACAGGACGCCCCGCCACAGGGCCACCACACCAGCACCCCATCCCCTGCAGACGGACAACCACCACGCAAGCGGGCCCTGAGATCCAGGAACAGGACAGAACAAGATGGCAAGACCCCCGCCAGGAAATGAGACCACCCTGATTGTCACCCCACTGTCCCACTTTGTTACCCTGTCCAAATCAGAACTGCCCCAGCTCCACTTCCAATGGGCAGATGTGCAATGTACCTGTGAGACTAATAGACTGGACTCTGTCATGGACATTCCTCCACCATCACCCGTCACCATTTTACAACCCCCCCTTCATTTTTAGCACTTAAATAAACACCCTTGAAACACTAAAAAAACTGGAGTCAGTCTATGATTTGTAATTTTGTATTATCAATGACAGTGTCATAATGGGTTACCCATTGGAAGGCTAACATACCAATGTCAAACATCACAAGCCCTTCAAGGATGCAAGCAGTTGACACGAAGGTAACCATATTTGTGAAACTGAAATGGAAGGGGACAACTCAGTTAACAACTAGTGAGTGAAATGTCGGTACGGGATAGAGGTAAACGTGTGAAAGTTAACGTAATGTTAAACCTGAAAATGTACTCACCTGAGTTTCACTGGAAATAGTGCTGTATGACTGACTCCCTGTTGTCGTTTTCTTCTTCCTCAGCTTCATCCTCATCACTGTCCACAGGCTCCACAGACTCCACAGCTGCTACAACACCGTCATCTGGACCATCCTCCTGCAGAAAAGGCACCTGGCGTCGCAATGCTAAATTATGGAGCATGGAGCAGGCGATGATGATGTCGCACACCTTCTTTGGTGAGTAGAATAGGGACCCACCTGTCATATGGAGGCACCTGAACCTGGCCTTAAGAAGGCCGAAGGTGCGTTCGATCACCCTCCTAGTCCGCCCATGGGCATCATTGTACCGTTCCTCTGCCCTGGTCCTTGGATTCCTCACTGGGGTCAATAGCCAGGAAAGGTTGGGGTGACCAGAGTCCCCCAGTAGCCATACACGGTGCCTCTGGAGTTGACCCATCATATCAGGGATGCTGCTATTGCGCAGGATGTAGGCGTCATGCACAGAGCCAGGGAACATAGTATTTACCTGCAAGATGTACTGGTCTGCCAAACAGACCATCTGGACATTCATCGAATAATAACTCTTTTGGTTCCTGTACACCTGTTTACTCCTGCGGGCGGGACCAGAGCTACATGGGTCTCATCAATGGCACCTATGACGTTGGGGATATGTCCAAGGGCATAGAAGTCACCTTTCACTGTATGCAAATCCTCCACCTCAGGGAAAATGATGTATCTCCTTACGTGTTTCAGCAGGGCAGCCAACACTCTGGACAACATGTTGGAAAACATAGGCTGAGACATCCCTGATGCCATGGCCACAGTTGTCTGAAAAGACCCACTTGCAAGGAAATGGAGCACTGACAGCACCTGCACTTGAGGGGGGATTCCAGTCGGATGGCGGATTGGTGACATCAGGTCTGGCTCCAACTGGCTACATAGTTCCTGGATTGTGGCACGGTCAAACCTGTAGGTGACGATTAAATGTCTCTCTTCCATTGTCAACAGGTCCACCAGCGGTCGGTACACCGGAGGATTCCGCCATCTTCTCATATGTCCCAGCTGACGGTGCCTAAGAAGGACAACAGCGAAGAAACAGTCACTATTCCTCCAGGTATGTACCCACAGTCACACACAAGACTACACCAGACAATGAACCCTTCCTGTATGTGTGTTGAGTGTAGGCCTTGGTATGTGTGACGCATTTGAAAAAGAATCCATGTGGGCCCCTGAAATGGCGGCTGCCTGACCTCTAAACTGGGACAATGGGATTGTGGGGTAACAGCGCTGGCGTTGCACACCGTCGCGGTAGGCGGCGCACTGCTGCATTGGTTAACGTTGGACCCTATGGGTCCCAGGAGCCAATGAACAGGTGCGCTGGCAGTGATGATGCGCACTGCCGCGGACATCACCGCCGCGGACGTCACCGCCATTTTCTATCTGTTCAATCACTAGATACCTGACCTTCGACAGGAGAGGACCTACACTGCTAGTGCTGCTGTGACCTCGGTCTGGAAGCGACGATGGCTGCTGCGTCTGGGGAAAGGGCCCCTGCCTTCACTGCACAGGAGTTGGAGAAACTTGTGGATGGGGTCCTCCCCCAGTACATGCTACTCTACGGTCCTCCAGACCAACAGGTTAGTACACAGGGAGCACATTGTATGGGCTAGGCCTGGGTGGACAGGGCTGGGTGGAAGAGGGAAGGGGGCAGAGTTCATACTACAGTAAAGCATGGGAATAAATGGGCCACATGGTCAGAGTAGGGAGGGGGCCAATCACATTGATGGTGCAGTTGGTAATGACTGTTCCTCTTCCCTTGTGCATGTCATGTAGGTCAGCGCCCACCAGAAGAGGGACATTTGGTGTGCCATCGCCAAGGAGGTCCGGACCCTGGGGGCCCACCAGAGACGGGGCACCCACTGCCGGAAGAGATGGGAGGACATTCGTCGCTGCAGCAAGAAGACGGCTGAGGCTCAGCTGGAGATGGCCTCCCAACGTGGGAGGGGTGCCCGTCGCACCATGACCCCCCTGATGTTCCGGATCGTGGCGGTGGCCTACCCGGAGTTGGATGGGTGCTTGAGGACATCACAGCAGACACAAGGGGGTGAGTACAACCTCATTCTGCAGACTTTGCGTGCAGTGGAGTGGTCTTGGTGGGGAGGTGGGCTTTGGGTGTCCCTAGGCCAGGGCGAGTTAGGTAGGCAAGGCCCCTCCATAATGTAGGCCATTTGGCACTCTACCCCACCTCAGAAGAGTGCCAAGTTGAGGTATAGTTGCCCCTGTGACATCCATGTGCGCAGATGTCCACCATTGCCATGTAGGCCATATCCCAGAAATTGCATGTGCAGAGGCCAGGAGCACGGCGTAATGCATGGGGCAGCTGCATCTGTCTTGTCCGCCAACGGTAGCGGTATGCCTTGCACTAAAACTCTCTTACTTCTGTCTCCCCCACATTTTCTGCTCTCCCTGTCCTTTTGTACATCAGCATCATCAGGCGGAGGTACAGTGGCACCGGAGCACGAGGGAGCTGCATCCCACATGGCCATGGAGGGCCACACCACAGACTCTGAATGCACCAGTGGGACGGAGGGCGAGGGGAGCTTCAAGTCGGCCACCGGATCAGCAACCAGCGACACAGACTCGTCCTCCGATGGGAGCTCCCTTGTGGTGGCGGCAACATCTGTGCCCCCCACTTCTACAGGTACAGCCGCCCCCTCCCCTACCAGCACCGCCCTCCCAGCAGCCCCTCAGCGTTCTCCCCGTGCCCGTTCACCCAGGAGGGTGGGCATCACCTTCGCCCCAGGCACCTCAGGCCCTGCTCCAGTCACCCCTGCTGCCCTCAGTGAGGAGGCCATTGACCTCCTCAGGTCACTCACTGTTGGGCAGTCTACCATTGTGAATGCCATCCAGGGTGTAGAACGAGAGTTGCAACACAGTAATGCATTCCTGGAGGGCATTCATTCTGGTCAGGCTGCCCTTCAGCGAACCCTGCAATCTCTGGCCTCAGCACTGATGGCAGCCATTGTCCCTGTGTCTAGCCTCCCCCCTCCAACTTCCTCCACCCAGACCCAATCCCCTGTACCCCAGCCCATCCCAAGCACACCTACAGACCAGCATGCACACAAGTCAACACACCCAAGTAGCTCAAGCAAACATAGGCACCACACACACCACAGGCACTCACACAAGCATCACACACATACAGATACAGCAACATCCACTGTCTCCACTGTGTCCCCCTCCTCCTCTTCTCCCTCCTCCCTCCCAGTCTCGTCTACACACACACCTGCATGCACCACATCTACAGGCACTAGGACTCGCATCAGGACACCCAGCACCACAAGCCGCTCACCTGCACTCACCATCTCCACTGCCATTTACACGTCCCCTGTGTCCTCTCCCAGTGTGTCTGTGACACCCCCTCCCAAAGTACCCAAACGCCGGCAATCACTCACCCAACATCCATCAACCTCACGACAGCCTCCAGTACCTGCACCTGCACCCAAAAAACCTAAAGTGACACCTCCGACAACCACCTCCTCTTCCTCCACTCCCAGACCCCCTCCAGCTACCCATCCCAGTGTCCATCAGAAACTGTCCCTATGTCAAATTTACCTTTTTGTCCCCACACCCCCTCCAATTCATCAGTCCCGTCGTAGCGCCTCAGCCAAAAAGCCTCCAGTACCAGTGGTGCGTGTTCCAGGTTTTTGGAGTGCACCGTCCACCAGGGCAGGCAGTAGGACCCGGAGCCAAGGCACTGGCAGCCCACCCCCTGTAAAGGCTCTGAAATTGGAGAGTGGACGACGGGACCGTGTCAATACTCCTGGTGGGACAACAAGTGAAATGGGATCGAAGGCGATTGGTGAGTCAGCTGTAACTCCAAAAAAGGTGGGAAAGGTCCAGAGGAAGTCTGCCCAGCCTGTTGTGAGTGTCACAGCGGTGAAGTGCACCATCTTTTCCGGCGGTCCAGACACAACCGCCAGCACCGTCGTCACTGGTCCAGATACCACCACCGGAGTCACAGCCCAGGAGGGCCCAAGTATCGCCACTGGTCCAGAGACCACCGCCGGAGTCACAGCCCAGGAGGGCCCAAGTATCGTCAATGGTCCAGAGACCACCGCCGGAGTCACAGCCCAGGAGGACCCAAGTATCGTCACTGGTCTAGAGACCACCGCCGGAGTCACAGCCCAGGAGGGCCCAAGTATCGTCACTGGTCAGGAGACCACCGCCGGAGTCACAGCCTAGGAAGGCCCAAGTATCGTCACTGGTCCAGAGACCACCGCCGGAGTCACAGCCCAGGAGGGCCCAAGTATCGTCACTGGTCAGGAGACCACCGCCGGAGTCACAGCCCAGGAGGGCCCAAGTATCGTCACTGGTCCAGAGACCACCGCCAGAGTCACAGCCCAGGAGGGTCCAAGTATCTTCACTGGTCCAGAGACCACCGCCAGAGTCACAGCCCAGGAGGGCCCAAGTATCGTCACTGGTCAGGAGACCACCGCAGGCGTCACAGCCCAGGAGGGCCCAAGTATCGTCACTGGTCCAGAGACCACCGCCAGAGTCACAGCCCAGGAGGGGACAGGATGCCACAGCCCCACTGGCCAATGATGGAACGTCATGCCACACACCAATGCCCAGTGTAGAGATCGTCATGCCACACACCAATGCCCAGTGTAGAGATCGTCATGCCACACACCAATGTCAGTATCAAGACCGCCATGGCAAAGCACCGCTGAACAGTCCTGAACCTCAATGGCAAACCACCGCTGAACAGGGCAAAGACCACCATGGCAAAGCACCCCTGAACAGGGCAAAGACCGCCATGGCAACGCACAGCTGAACAGTCCTGAACCTCAATGGCAAAGCACCGCTGAACAGGGCAAAGACCGCCATGGCAAAGCACTGCTGAACAGTCCTGAACCTCAATGGCAAAGCACCGCTAAACAGGGCAAAGACCGCCATGGCAAAGCACCGCTGAACAGGGCAAAGACCGCCATGGCAAAGCACCGCTGAACAGTCCTGAACCTCAATGGCAAAGCACCGCTGAACAGGGCAAAGACCGCCATGGCAAAGCACCACTGAACAGGGCAAAGACCGCCATGGCAAAGCACCGCTGAACAGTCCTGAACCTCAATGGCAAAGCACCGCTGAACAGGGCAAAGACCGCCATGGCAAAGCACCGCTGAACAGTCCTGAACCTCAATGGCAAAGCACCGCTGAACAGGGCAAAGACCGCCATGGCAAAGCACCGCTGAACAGGGCAAAGACCGCCATGGCAAAGCACCGCTGAACAGTCCTGAACCTCAATGGCAAAGCACTGCTGAACAGGGCAAAGACCGCCATGGCAAAGCACTGCTGAACAGGGCAAAGACCGTGTAGGAATGAATGGACCGCCACATCAGGCATCCTTATCCCATGTGCAGCTGGGACAGTGACAGGACAGGAACTTTCACGGGGAGACGCATCCAGTCTGGGCACCAGTCCCCCTCCAGAACAAGTGGAGACCTGCATCTACTTGAGAGACTGTGGCTTTGCACTCCCCAGGATGGCACAGTGGGCAAACCACCCACTGTAGAGACTTGAGAGACTGTGGCTTTGCACTCCCCAGGATGGCACAGTGGGCAACCCACCCACTGTAGAGACTTGATAGACTGTGGCTTTGCACTCCCCAGGATGGCACAGTGGGAAAACCACCCACTGTAGAGACTTGAGAGACTGTGGCTTTGCACTCCCCAGGATACATCAATGGGCATGGAGCCCTGTCGTGGATCTGGCTTTGCAGTCATCTGGCTGAGGTGCCCCCCTTCCCTTCCCCCTGAGGTGCCTGTAGTATTTCTATCTGAAGCCCGGCAGTGTTCTCTCCGATTTTGGTCAGGTATCGTTTGTGGGCCTCGCCCATGCATTTTTGGACTGTTGGTGCACGGACATTGTTGTGTACATATCTGCACTACTTCTTGTATTGTATATATAATTATGAGTGATTTAGACATATATATCTGTATATTTTTGTATGACATGTATATTGGCACATTACAATGTTTGACCAAAATTCGCTTTGTGTTTTCATTCTTCCAGGGGGATTGTGGGTTGTTAATGTGATATTTTTGACTGCATTGGTGTGTATGTTGTACTATGCGAGGGTGGGGGTGTTTGGTAGGTGTCCCCCTAACTTTTGCCTCCCCCTCCCCGTGTCGTAGATGCAGTACTCACCGGTATCTTCTGCGCCTACTTCGCTGTTGGTCGTAAAGGAGCAGAAAGACAAGGGCAGGTAGTATTTGGAGTTCGGGGTCCATGGAGTCGTCGTTCCTCGTGGGATATGTTCAGGTGAGCATTTTCCTATAGCAAAAGCTGCTTCCGCCGTGTTTTTATCCACGGTGAATCCGCCCCGGAAAAGGTGGCGGATTGGCGGGTTGTAATAGTGTGGGCAGTACATTGTCTCCCGCCTGTCTGTTGGCGGTGACCGCCGCGCTGCTTGTCTGTACCACTGTGGCGGGCGGTGTGTTAAAGTCGCTGTCTTTGTTGGCGGTTTCCGCCAGGGTCATAATTCCCTTTTTTTGTCCGTCGGCCTGTTTGCGGCATTACCACACCTTTTACACCGTCCGCCAGGGTCGTAATGACCCCCATAGTGTTCCTGCAACTAAGGCCTCCGCAGGTAGAGCTAAGGGCGGTTTGGCTACCTTTCTATCTGTGGAGGCAGGAGGGATGGAAGCACGTGTTGTGGGTACATTCCCTTTTTTTCTTGCTTTATCTTTGAAATTAGCAGAGCCGTTTGATATACTACTGATCAACTATTATAATAACACCTTTGATAATTCTGATATAAGTGTGGTCAGTAGTTTGGAGATGTTAATACATAAGGTAACAACTCTTAGCAAAACGGACCTAAGAATAGTCTGGGTTGGTGATTTTAATGCCCACCTGTGTGAGCCAGAGTTCTTGGATTGCTGTGGACTTTTGGACGAAAATGATAATCCCATTCAACATTTTTAAAACTCCCCATATGGGAATGCCCTTAATTCTCTGATAACAGTAAATTCTCTTTTCTTCCCCACACCAGTTATTAGAGGGATACCAACATTTGTAAGGGGGGATACTCACACTACTATTGCCTATATTATTTACTCTAGAGAGTTATCCTCTCTTGCAGGACAATTCAGGGTGACCCCAACTTGTATTAGTGACCATAACCGCTTATCTATCATGATTAATTTAGATCTGACGAGCGATTCAAGAAGAGGGAAGCGACACCCTGCTATGAAGCTCTCATCCCAAAAAGGACTTACAATTAAATGGGGAAAGATAAATAGTAATATATTTTTTAAAGATTTATTCCTGAACAAATGGTCAGATGTTATGACATCCCTGGACGAAGATAGGGCCCCCCCATGAAATCGTCCGTGCATTTTCCTCTCTGACAAAGTATATGGCGGAGAAATTACAGCCTTCTCACGCTAACAAAGTCCATGGCTCAAGATGGTTTACCCACGCATGTACCACATCCTTAAGCAAGTTAAAGAAAACAATCAATGCATCTCCCAAAGATCGACAAGCAATTAAGATTGCTAGGAAAAATTATAAAGAAGCACTTGCCAAAAGGAAAGTCGAACTAAGTGAATCTGCGTGGGAGGAATTGATGGCTGCAAGTAAAATCAAAGACACAACTGTATTTTGGCGTGTGGTTAACTCTTCATTGCTGAATGATAAACATGAGACGTCCACGGACACTGTTATTCCAGCAAAGACTTGGGTGGACTATTTAAAAAAAACTTTCGACATAGAGTCAAATGTTCAATCGGAAATGTTAAACTGTCTGAAGTTTGCAGGAAATGATCAGCTAAGTCTGGCTTTTAGCAATACTATAAGTGCGGATGATGTTAAACAAGCCATTCAAGATTGCCCCTCTAAAAAAGCCCCTGGCCCAGACAGAATCCCTGCCGATTTATATAAAGCACTTCCAGATTTCTGGGGACCACTTCTTACCAATGTCTTGAGATCGGCTGTGGTAGGCCCTCTAGTAGATTCTTGGAAAGAGGCAATCATCGTCCAAATTTTTAAGAAGGGAGATAGGGCAGAACCCTTGTGCTATCGCCCAATTTCTTTATTGGATAGTTCAGTCAAAATTTTAGGTCGAGTAATCCTAAATAAGCTAGAAGAATGGGCGATTGAATCTCACTCCCTTTCAGAAATACAATTTGGCTTTCGCCCAGGTGTGGGCACAGTAGAACAAACCCTTAACTTGACTCTTATAGTTCAGAAATATACCAAAGCCAAAAGGGGTTGCATACATCTAGTATTTATGGATCTGTCCTGTGCCTTTGACACAGTTAACAGGGAGAAATTGTGGAGGGTCATGCTGGGTATGGGCGTGGATAAAGATATAGTTATATTACTTAGAAAACTTCACGCCTGTACAGAGGCGCGGGTTCGCTACTACCGGAAGAGATGTATGACAGAGAAATTTCCCTCATTAAAGGGGGTCAGACAGGGATGTGTCCTTGCCCCTTTTCTTTTTCTCTTGTATATAAATGGGTTAGAGAAATTTCTTTGTGAATCAGGGAAGGATTCCCCAGTCATCAACAACTCTCCAATCCCTGTACTCTTGTATGCTGACGATGCAGTACTCATCTCAAGGACAGCAATTGGCCTCCAGATTTTATTAAACGCTTTTAATTTTTTTATGGGGAACCTCGGTCTTAAAATTAACAGAACTAAGTCATTTGTGATGAAGACCGGACCCAAATTAGCAAAAACGAAAAAAATCATTTTAGATGGGCATGAGATATTTAAGGTCCCACATTTTACGTACCTGGGGGTCCCCACTGATGTAGATTTTAATTGGAAATTTTTAGTTAATATACGTTCAATACAATTCCAAAAAGCCATTGAAGCTGTTCTAAGGTTTGCAAAAAGACTCCGACATAAACCTGTTAAGGAAATGATGCCTGTTTTCTCTTCTAAGTGTCTTTCCATTGCGACATTTGGAGCTGGGGTTTGGGGGCATGCAGAATGTACAGGACTTCAGACTATAGAAAATAAATTTTTAAGAAGGTTATTAGCAGTCCCTCAATCTACACCAGTAATGTTCTGTCATAAAGAAGTAGGTTTGAGATACATATCTAGCTATATAAAACTTCAACCTGTAATATTGTGGGTAAAAATTTGGACTAAGCCAGAAGCGTTTTTATGTAGAAAGGTGATACAGGACTGTCTCCTTTTGTCACGATTTCTGGATATACCCTGGCTTAGATATGTTTATCTCTCTCTCCTATCATTAGGATTAGAAGAATGTTTTCTTAAACCTGATACTCTAACAAGACAGGACATCAAGAAGGTTAAAGATATATTCTGGCAGAAAAATCAGGCCACGGAGCCACCCTCTGGTGTAATGAGACTATGGATGAGACATGAGACACAACAAATTCAACCAAAATTGTATTTGACCATTATTAATCACGAGCGACAAAGGTTTTTACTTACAAGGCTACGTTTAAATACTTTACACTACCTGGTAGCATTCCCAGTATGTGGAACCTGGTTCAAGAATCGCCCTCCTTGTTGTTGCGATGGAAGGACATCTCAAAGTACATTACATTTTATGCTTTTTTGCACTTTATATGCTGTTCCAAGAAAAAGGTTTTTACGTCCGTTATTCCTGTCTTACAGTTTTAGAACTAGCCAGCTTGCTTATTCCCACTTACATAATTTGGGAAATATGGACATAACTCAGGCTGTGTTAAATTTCATACATGCTGCTCACGGTATTCGGAAAATGTATTAATAACGTCTTTTAGGAATTTTTATGATTAAGAAATTTGTATGTTTAATTTATTTGATGTCTTTTATGGTCTTTTTGCACAGAATAAAGTAATGAATGAATAAATGAATATAACTAAGTCAACTTTACAAACATTTCAAAATATATTTCAGTAGCTGTGAAAGACCATTTTTTGTACTTCTGTGTGATGAAATATATATTTTAATAAAATTTAAAAAAGTCAGACCACTTTAATGGTGATGTGCCAATGGTAAATGTTTTCCAAAACCAAATTTCTCACAGATTATTGCTAATAAACTATATAGTTTTATCAGTAAAGCTGCAAGTTAGTGGGAAGGTTTTGGGACATTTCTTGAAAATTTACTGGCTGTAAATGACAGTGCGCTACCACATGATGCTTTAGTAATATATTTATTAAAAGTGAGGCCCGTATTTATACTCCGTTTGCGCCGAATTAGCGTCGTTTTTTTCGACGCAAATTCGGCGCAAAACTAACGCCATATTTATACTTTGGCGTTAGACGCGTCTAGCGCCAAAGTATGAAGAAAGAGCGTCATTTTTTTGTGTGAACGCCTTCCTTGCGTTAATGAGATGCAAGGAAGGCGTTCCCGTCTAAAAAAATGACGGCGACGCAAATGCGTCATATTTATACTCCCGGGCAAAAATCACGCCCGGGAGGTGGCGGGTCAAAAAAACCCGCATTTGCGCCTGAATTTAACGCCTGGGTCAGGGTAGGCGTTAAGGGACCTGTGGGCTCAGAATGAGCCCACAGGTGCCCTCCCCTGCCCCCAGGAACCCCCCCTGCCACCCCTGCCCACCCCAGGAGGACACCCAAGGATGGAGGGACCCATCCCAGTGAAGTACAGGTAAGTTCAGGTAAGTATATTTTTTTTTTTTTTTTTTTTTTTTTTTGTGGCATAGGGGGGCCTTATTTGTGCCCCCCTACATGCCACTATGCCCAATGACCATGCCCAGGGGACACAAGTCCCCTGGGCATGGCCATTGGGCAAGGGGGCATGACTCCTGTCTTTACTAAGACAGGAGTCATGAAATGGCGTCTGGGCGTCGAAAAAATGGCGCAAATCGGGTTAAGACGATTTTTTAGCGTCAACCTGACTTGCGCCATTTTAAGACGCCCTAACGTCATTTTTTACCAACGCCGGCGCTGCCTGGTCTACGTGGTTTTTTTCCACGCACACCAGGCAGCGCCGGTCTGATTGCGCCGTCTAACGCCATTCCATAAATACGGCGCCCGCATGGCGCTTCAGAATGGCGTTAGACGGCGCAAAATTTTTTGACGCTAAACTGCGTTAGCACAGTTTAGCGTCAAAAAGTATAAATATGGGCCTGAGTGCTTAAAGATAAAATGAGAAACACTCCTGCCCTGATGGCAAAACTATTAGTAAACTAAGAGGCAAGTCATGCATGGATCATACGTACCCTATATGTGGGCTACATTTATTATACATGGAGAAAATGTTTAGTGCATTTAATCAAACAAAAGAAGATTTTTTTTACAGCAGCAATGCTGAACTTACATATTTAAAGGTGCACTCGTATGTGAGAACAAAGAAAAAGGCAACTGTAAAATACAATATTTGCCTAGTATCGCACAATTTGAGACCCGTTTCCGGGTCAAGTACATTACAGTTAGGTCGAGTCACCTGCAGATCTAATAACATTTTAAAGATTTTTCGAGGCCTGCACTCCATAATTTGATACATGTATTGACTATGTAATATGTGTGTCTCCACAACTTTCTCCACTTTACCTGTATTGTTGTGATGGCTTATTGCTTGTCACCATGCATTATCTACATGCCCTGTTGTCACTGTACTATTATTGCGGTTTACTGTTGCAGCTTAAATTTGTGTATTCTTAATCGTTTCCTGCTATTTGTGGGAATATGTCTACCATGAAATGTTAATTTTTTATACTTTTCTTTAAAAAATGATAAAACAGGTGTAAAACCAAAAAAAGTTTACCCAGGGCTCAGGAAAGCTTTCTCAACCCGGGGAACCAAAGCGGTAATTCTGGGTATGCGCTAGCGAAATGCATAGAAAAAACATTATTTAAATTTGGAATCCATAATTTAAGGCCTGATTTAGAGTTTGGCAGATGTGGTTACTCGGCTCAAATGTGATGGATATCCTGTCTGCTGTATTACGATTTCATAGTATCCTATGTAAATAGTAATACAACAGACAGGACATCCGTCATGTTTGTGACAGAGTAGCCCATTCCCCAAAATCTAAATCAGGTCCTTAATCACCTGATTTAGAGTTGTTCACTGATTTGTACTATAGTTTCAGCTGTAATTCTTTCCATCGAAGTCACAATGTTTGGCAAGACATGGGTTGTCTCAATCGCGGGTACACTAATAATTAACTAGTGTTTGTTTCCACTGCTGTGCCCAAATGACCTGCTGACCAAGTTCATTGTAACAAACATATGAGGAGCGAAACGCTCTAAAAAATGCTTTAATCCGAAGTCGATAAACAAAAGTTACTTGCTCAACTGGATATAAGATAGAAACTCCCTCCATCCCTTCTTGAAGCTATGGAAAGAGAGAAGAGGCTGAATATAAGATTCTTTCTTTAGTACTTCTAGGGACCAACCCTGCTCGTTTGCCATGATGTTCTCTCCTTCAAGAGGAAACCACAGCCATTTGTTACCTTTTTAAAGCCAGTCAGCCTCTATCTATGCCCTCAGGTCATGTGTCATTGTGGCGGTCATTTTTAGGGTCGAGCCTGCTTTGCATGCGCTCGCGCATGCGTATAGCAGGGAGACTCTTATGTATTTAGAAAAGGGCTCCGAGCCCTGTCAACTTCACGTCAGTGCTTTTTATTGGTTCGTGGGCTTCCCTAATTAAATCGGCTTGCTTTCATTAGTCGAAGGCATGCATATGTCATGCCTTTTCCGGTGGCTAGCCCTCCTCGAGCACAGCGACCAAGTACAGAAAACATGTGAGGCTCGCTGTTTTCCATCGGGCTCGTGGACTTTTTTTTTAAAACTAATTTACGAGCCCTATCTCGCTTGGCAGAAGTCGAGCTCTTTACCTACTTGATTTCACTTTTTCGGGTTACGTGCATAAATGCACTTTTGCCCGATAGGTGAAAAGTCGGGTTAGGAGTTTACAACGCGATCGGCTCTAACACGAGCAAACGCGAGACCCGATGCATTGTAAATGCTTGTTAGCATTGTATTGAAAAGGCTAGAAAGCATATGCAGGCTTTCCAAGAAAATGACCCATTCTTAGCGTGGTAGAGACTACGTCATCTATAGTAATAACAATACAATTTTTTGATGGTGAGAGGCACAACAGCCATACTGACAAGTAAACAAACTACGAGAACGTGCTCAAAATAAGTGTTCTCCCTACAGTACCAAGTACATATTGTAATACCATTACAAATACAAAGCATCAGACAGTGTTGAAAATAAAAAACTGGAAAATGTACATGCTGCAAGTGGAAGATGGAGTCCCAGCCACGTCAGTATATTATAAAGTAGTGACATAACCGGCTTTCTCAATATACCATGACTATTCCCATGTATTATGTATCATCCTATGCAACCCCAGTGGCGGGTATTAGTCAACAGGGATAGCAGGCGGGGGTTGTAATTAAAATAAAATATGAAAAAATCCCACCTACCTTTTCCATTGGGAGAGACGATTCTATCTCTCCATCCTCTTCTTTTACCCAACTCCCGGTAGTACAAAGGCTTCCAGACTTCCCTAAGCCAATCTCGACGCTGCTGTCACCAGCATGACAGCAGTGTCGTGATTGGTCTGTGCTGCCTGCTTCGATGCTCAGACAGGGAGTGAGAGCCTGTGCATGTTCTCCACCCGGCTGTGCAATGCAGCAGGGTGAAGAACATGCAAAGTGCACATGTCTGTTTGGCCAATCCAAGACGGCAGGCCAAACAGACATGCGCACTTATTGTGCATAGACCAACAATCTTCCAGCCCTCCTCCATTCCTCTACAGCCAGCCCCGCCCTGTCCTAACCTGGCTCCCAGAAAGAATAAAATGATAATAACATCATGTTGTTATCATTTTATTTTTCCTTTATCTTCACTGCACAAAGCAGTGGGGCGGCGCTCCTCCGCCTTAGTGGATGAGCCGCCGCTCTGCAACCCATCCATTGTACTACATCAAGGGTCAGTATACAGTATATATAATAGTATTATTGTTATAATTATTTTATGCTAGAATGCGCAATAACCACAATGCCTTGTAAATAACTATGTGAACATGCTAAAAGACGAGTACAAGTCTTGCTGTACCACGTTTACATTGTGATATCATCAGTGGCAAAAAGTGTCTGACAATTTTGTAATAAAAGACTTGATAGTTCACCGGCTAAAAACGTAAGGCAGAATCCCAGTCACATCAGTTTTTTACAGGGTGTTATAACTCCATTTCTCAATACACCTTGAATGTTCTCACATTTTGACAGTGGTGGATTTTGCATTAGGGCGCTGGGGCCACGCCCCTAGCATTTTGTGGCTTCATTCACTTAATCAAAGTGATATTAGAGTGAGCACATGTTGATTACGCCTGACCGTCGATCTGAGCGAGTTTGACAGCATTTCCAACTGCGCATGTCTGAACATGGTGCTCCGGCACTGAGAGGGTTCGTCCATGCACAGCCCTTGGATTTCTAGTGTACGTGGTGACATCCCATGTCAGTCTCCTCCTCCCTCCTGCATCTCCAATAATAGAAAGCATTGGGCGTTTTACTTTCGAGCCCGTGTTGGAGAAATCTACACGCCACTCAGCCAGCATGTTGCGCCCTTTTTACAACCGACCTTTACCATCTTTCGGAGGATGGGGTGGGAACGCAAGTTTATTTAACCAAACCCCTTTCTCTACTAAAATAGGAAAGCTGGCGTTGAGGTCACTGTTCTAGAGTTTCAATTAATACACCCTGCAGTGCACTGTCTGAAAATCACAAGTAAGTTAGAATTTTTCAGTATCCGCGTCTAGAGAAACAAAACTCTAAATCGGTTCTCTCTCATTTCCATAACTAATTCATAGTCCTGCTCCATCTACGATGTGGTCAGTGTAAATTGCTTAATAGTTATGGCTTCTGATGCTTGTTTTTTCACCGCATGTTATAGCTCTATAATGTGAGGTTGGGGCATCTACTTTTTCCACTTCCACATTAAAGAATCACAGTCTTGAAAGGAATGAAACCAACATTAGTAAAACCACAACGTGCAGTTTTTTTGTTTTTATGGGGAATTGTGTGTGTAAATGGGCGAGTCACTCCATCTGCCAAGCACTCTACCAATGCCAGTAGGACAGGTGTTAAAGGGCCAGTATGTAGCCCTCCCAAGTGTGCACAAACAGGGTCGGGATGAGAGAATTGTTGAGTGTGGGTGAGTGAGTGTGCATCAATAATGTGTATAGGTGAAAGTAATTGGAATGCATGGCCAAAGCCTGGTAATGTTGGTCAATGTGTGAAGGAACTCTGGCAGGCACACTATCTGCCTCTATCCAGGTCTAGTGCAGTAGGCTAGTGCAGTAGTTCTAATTGTATTAAGCTTGGGAGGATGAAAGGCAAAGTTCACCTGCTGTGCTTCTAATTTGTGACTAATGGGGCAAAAGCAGCTAGCTCTGAAAGTTCTGGTCCCGCTTACTACGCTTGCTTGAAGAGTGCAATATCATGTATGGGCTTATGCGCCCCCCCACCTGTTGCAGTCACCAACCGCCACTGCATTTTGAGTGTGTTCCTCTACAACCTATCCCTTATACTAAGTCACACTTTGGAATGTATTTATTATGCCATTTGATGCCATGGTATCTCATCATTTAATTCAACTACATATGTCTGAAGGCTGAAAACCCATTGCTGTTTCCTTTCTAGCAGGAACATCCTCCATTCAGTCACTTCTCCATTAAGACAAGGTCTGTCAATGACCACCCATTGTATGTCTTCCTCTGAGTGGCAGGCTTCCAGAAAGTGGGTTGTTAGTTTAGTAGATGTACATGCACAATTAATAGAACTCTTGCGCTTGCTTATCCTAGTTTTCACTTTTCTCGTAGTCATTCCTATATGACATAGTCTTCAGGGGTAAGTGATAATGTGAATCACACCTTTTGGAGTTGGAGTTAGTATGGTATCTCAACTACTAAGAGATATTTTTTTATGAGGAATAAAAAACATTATATCATTAAGCTGTACAGAAGGATTTTTTAGGCCTTCATTAGAACATTGGAATGTTGGGAGCTCCATTGCAGACCATGGAGTGCGCTTCCATGAGGACTTTGTTTTATTTATTAGAACATTCTGCCCTCTAGTGGCAAAATGTTTTAATAGCCTTATAGCCCTTCGTAGCTGAGCTACACCAACAATTAAAGTCCTCCTCCCTTGTTAAAGGCCCTCGCCTTTGGCTTGGGCCTTTAATGCTGGAGCAGGCATTTAAACGCCATTACAACCTGCTACAGCAGGATCTGAGGCTAAATTAAATACTGCATTTAAACGTGGGTTTTACATTTGAAGTTTGCACCACAACATGTACTTGGTCAAGCTAACAAGGACAAAAGCTTATTTCTTTCCTTTTTCTTGTTCTTTCCTCTTTGCTAATTTTCACCTGTGTCATGGCCATAAGTAAAACATTTCATGATACAACTGTCCTATGGTCACAAACAAATGAATAGAGAGAATATTAGTGCTTTATTTCATGACCATTTAACCAATGAAAACAATTACTGCAAAGTTAGATTAATCTTAAAGCTGTTTCTTTAAGAATAGGCTGTGTTAGAAGGATATGTGAGAATGGATATGTATTGTGCTCATTTAACTCTTTCCCTCATAGACACTGAGCGGTGTTAGGGAACTCAAAAGTTTCATTGCTGTTTAGATAATAGTAAAATGTATCACAGATTTAGAATGTTCTTTGTTAGAACTTGCCATCTCCACAGAAGCAGTCCTGTTCAAATGAAGACCTCAAGCACCGATTGGCTAGAACTGAAGATTATCTACTTGAAATTTGTAATATGTTGCTGTATATAATGTTATAAAAAATATGTCTGCAGACAGACTGTGGGGGGAGGTTGCTGGAGAAGAGTAGACTCTGCATGATATCTAGACTCTCTATTCAGAGAGCACTCTAACTCTGACACAATTTGTGCTACTCTCTTTGCCAGTGACTTGGATTCCTTTTGAGACTGACTTTATCCTAAATGAGCTTATTACTGAGAGATTCTATAAAATTCTCAGTGAAAAACAATCAACTAGAAATGATATGCTTTCACATCTGAGATGAGAGTTCTGCTGAACTTTATTTTCCAGAAACAAGAGTAGGGATTAGAGCTTTGTTCTGTAATTTGCATTGATGTTAATTGATTTGTTAATAAAAATATTAATGAACTAATTATTTGATAACATATTAAAAATAAAACCCAAACTCTCATCTTTGAGTCATACAAAGAAATGTAATTGATAAACTGAGAAAATGTAATGTTTTTGATCTGCAGCACTTTCTCTTCTCACTCACCTCAAATGTTCTTTGTCTTGGGGCCCAGTAATATGAGGGGATCTTAAGGAGATAGAATAAAAATCATTTATTCCAAGTCTCAGCTTTAGCACTACCACGGTGTCTCAAGGCCTACATTTACCTCTTTAATGACTGAGGTAAATCCACAAACACTTTACCTTCACCCCACACACAACAAAAATGACTCATACCGGACCCATTCCTCAAAAGGTCCTTGTGATTCCAGGTGTATTTGTTCTCAGCCTTGATGGACTAGCTCATTGTTTACACACTTTCCCCTTCTAAATGTGAAAATAGATTGCGTAAGGTGCAAGCCAGTATTTTTTCAGAATCCTACAATGTCTATTCACAATACTCTTAATCTGGTGAATGCAGTGCTGTATGTTGTAACACAGAGCAATTTGTCATTGCCCTGCCTTTGTTTGCTTTATAAAAGAACCTCTCCATTGCCATACTCCAGATTTACCAAGCAACGCATGGCCACACAAAATCTGACTTAAGGATTGTGTTATCCTTGTGACACCATGCATGGTGCAAAGGCAGCGCAATCCAATGACAAGTCTGGCTCTTGTCTCTCAGTTCGCAATTTGTACATGGCTGATTTGAGAACAGGTTATCCTTTCCTAAACCCTATCCCAGCACATCTGCCTGCATGGCCCTTATCAGACGCCAGTGACCATTACATCCTCAATGCCCCATAAACGTATATCTTACAGTCCCCACGGACACTAGCTAGACCTTACTGCACTCTCACAGCATCAAAGCCATGAAGTTGGCAAGGAAGGGTCCACCAAAAGTACACCCACAGGCCATATAGAAATGCCTCACAAAGTCAGTAGAACACATTGGTAAGATCACACCACTTTACCACATGCACAATACAGACCTAAATATGTATCATAGTCCTAAGCAAAGACATGATCTTCAACAGAACCACACAGTTAAAACAATAGAACACATTAAAAGGTAGTAATTCAAATGCCCCGAATCTAAAGACATATAATTAGCAAAATTATACCACTCAACATTACCTAGCCTATCAACTGCAGTTTGCAAGGCCAATTTTGTAATGGAATATGGACCATATTGAGTCTTATTGTGGTTGAAACAACCATAAAAAGATACAGGACCACATGCAAAGGCCACATTATGAGTCAGAAATTATTTTATCTCATAAACTGCTCTTTGTGCCAGATTGCAACTCAGAAAAAGGAGAGGGCATTTCACTCCTTCAGAGATACAATGGAATTAAATTAATGGATGGCAGCTATAATGTGGTGATCTTACATCTTGTTGGAGAGAAAGGAACAACCAAAGCTATGTAGTTGGCAATGAGGTGCCTCCTTAGAGGACAACAGTCAATAGAGAACCATGCAAACTCAGACGCACCAAATCACATAATAGCCTTCTATTTACACCAGTAGAAGCCATCACAAAATAATAGGAACTTCCAGCCATCACTACACTATTATTCCTGATGACTGCAACACTGTTCAGCAAGAAAACTTAGAGCTGTGAAAAAAGGCACCCTTCAGACGCCCAATGTCATGTAAATGTCACAAATCAGCATTACTGATCCTGATACCATGCCGTGATTTATATGCATTATCAAAGTAGTGTCACTTCATAAGTTTTTTCTCAATGGTAAGAGAAAACTACTCTTTTGGAAAAGATGTGGGGGTTGGAAGTTGGCCACATTTCATTCCCTCTGGGTCACTATGACCATGAGGGTCTAAAACATGTCATGCAAAGAACCAAAATCCATTGTAAGACAACATTGATTGAAAGAGGAATGCCAGAAATGTGACACATAAAGTTATATAGTAAACAAGTCAGAGAAGCCGAGGTATCATCAGTGAGAGCAGGTAGTGTAGTCTTCGCCATGTTTCTGTAGCAGAAACATTTACAGAGTAACACAGACTGATTGGGAACAGCAGAGTAATCAGGCACTACCTGTATAACACCTTGAGGATGCAGCAATGTGGCCCATGAAAATCGTCTGCTGTGAATAACATTTTTAATATTTCTTACATTGAAAAATGTAAAGTCCTTTTCTGAACACAGTAACAGAGGGGACATGTTAAAGGGTGATTTAGACAAGGTTCCATAGATCTGTGGCATACTTGACAAGGAATAACAAAGAGTTCTTGTTGAAGTTTGAGACTTAAGAGTTGGCCTTTCTACTTTCAAAGTTTGCAAGTGCTGCTAAGCTGGAAATTCATCTTGAAGATGCATTGTGCTTTTATGTGAAGCCAAAGTAACCAGATAAGGACCAAGATGATATGGTCAGGGCAACTGCTAGCAGACACTAATGTGACAACTGCAATTTGAACTACTTGTATGGGCGAAAATCATGGTTTTGAAACCATGAGGATGTTGCAGCTTTTTTCATCCTTTGCAGGAATCAAATGCTGACCGAGGTCAATGGACATTTTGACTCAGTATGTAGAGTGGTAGAACCATCAACAAAATTTCAATAACACCCAAACACTTTAGCCACCATGGCCAACGTGGCCACCAAAGGAAGACTCTAAGCAGGATTAAAGTTAAGACGTTTATTCCAAACACAAGTTCAAAGTCACGAAGGCTGTTGGAAATGGCCTTTTTTGCAGGGTTATGCTCAAACTTTTCACCTTCTTCCTCCTATTTTTTCTGATTTGTATTTGCTGGTTTATTGTCTCTGTGCACTTTACCACTGCTGATCAGTGCTAAAGTGCCAGTGTTCCTTATGTAAATTGTATTGGTGAATGGTTTATCCATGTTTGGCGTTTTTGATTTACTTATAAGTACCCAGTAAAGTGCACCGGGGTGCCCAGGGCCTGTAAATCAAATGCTACTAGTGGGCCTGCAGCACTGATTGTGCCACCCACATGAGTAGCCCTGTGAACATGTCTCAGACCTGCAACTGCAGTGTCTGTCTGTGCAGTTTTAAACTGCCAATTCGACCTGGCAAGTGTGCCCACTTGCCAGGACTAAACCTTCCCTTTTTATACATGTAAGGCACCCCTAAGATAGGCCCTAGGTAGCCCCATGGGCAGGGTGCAGTGTATGTTAAAGGTGGGGCATGTACTGATGTGTTTTACATGTCCTAACGGTGAAATACTGCCAAATTTGGGTTTCGCTGTTGCAAGGCCTATTTCTCTCACAGATTAACATGAGGGCCGCCTTTAGATATTCTGAAAGTGCAGTTTCCTTTTGAGTTTGAGATCAGATAGAAAAATTGAGTTTGGGGTCTCTGAACTCATAATTTAAAAATACACCTTGTGGTAAAGTTGTCTTTTAGATTGTCAGTTTGAAAGTGACTCTTTTAGAAAGTGGGCATTTTCTTGCGTAAACCATTCTGTGCCTCTGTCTGCTTGTGCCGCCTGCTCATGTATTCCAAGTCTGGGTCAGACTGACAGTTGGGCTGTTGTGAATTCCCTCTAGACAGTGCAAAAAAGGGAGCTGGGGTCTAGCCTACATATCCTTATGGGCGTCTGGGCTAGAGTAGAATGAGGAGGGGTCACTTACACTTGAAAGGGCTGTACCTGCCCTCACGCAAAGTAGTCTCTGACCCCATGGTGTGTGTCTGGAGCCAGGCCTGGGCAAAGCAGGATCTTGTCAATCACAGAGACTTTCCTTTGAAGTTTGTCTACTTCAAAGGCAAAAAAGGGTATAAGTAGTGGACCCAAAACCCCAGACTTTTAGAATCTTTCTGGATCAAGAGAAACGTCTGCCAAGGAGAAGTGCTGAAGAGCTGGAGGAGGAGTAGTACCCCTTTGATGTGTGTGCTTTGCTGTGTTGCCCTACCGTTGCTGCTTCTGCCTTAAAAAATAGCAAAGTTGAACTTTGCTGTGTATCCTGCATGAGAGAGTTCTCCAAGGGCTTGGAGTAGAGCTTACCTCCTGTTAGAAGTCTCAGGGATAACAAAGACTTCAGTTTCATCTGCCTGCAGCACTGGAAACTGTGTCTTCTGTGCTGTACAAGAAGGAAAACCACTGGCACGCCGCCAACAATGCTGCTGGCCTGCACCGTGACCTGCCGACGCCACACGGAGCCGCATAGCCCTGCTTCGCACCGCAACCCTGGTCTCACTGACTACGCCATCTGACTTGCCACTGAGCCGCTGTTTGTACTGTGACCTGTGGGCCCCGCACTCCAGCATCACCTTGCTCACAACGCAGCCTGGGCATCCACGACACCACCGCTCCTGCCAACACCGGCGCCGCTGCCTGCACTGTGGTATGTGGACACCGCTCGTGAGGTACCTGAAGCACAGTCGCATCCCGCACCGCAACCCTGGTCCACCGACGCCAGCACCATCGACTCCAGTGTCGCCACCAGACATCCTTGTCTGCATTGTGACCTGTGGATGCTGCACAGAGCCTGTCCCATGCTGCCGACTTGGCCTACCGACAACAGTGCCTCAGCAATGCCATCGTCACTGCCTGCACTGTGACCTGGTGACACTGCACGTCGCACCGCCCCACCCCACCGCAGCCCTAGACTCAGTGATGCCGCTGGATGCCATCACCAAGCTGCTGCCTGCACCGTGGCCTGTGGGCCCCACACGGCGTCGTCCTGCTTCGCACCGCAGCCCCGATGCCATCCACTCCTGCCCTCCTGACTTCATCAGCCAGGAGTTTGATCTGCAACACATGTGACTTCAAGGCCCTACGACCCCTGCACCGAACTCCAGAACCAACACCGCAACACTGCTCTCCGGACCTCATCGCGAGGATCACAATTCCCTTAATTTCCAAGGTACTTATTACGGGTCTTCCCCACACCGTAGCTGGCCCGTGACGCCATGGCCAGCCTGAACTGTTGGATTTGTTGTTCATGACACCGTGATAGCCCCAGACGGAGCTATCGACTTCAAAGAACCATGGGCCATATGAAGCAAGCTTTTTGCACGTCGCAAACAGCGAATTACGGGTGGTAACCCATTCCCCATGGGACCCCTTCCCTGTTGCGAATGGCACTGTAAACAGTTTTTTCAGAGCAGACAGTGGTCCTATGGACCACTGCATGCTCTGAAAAAATGAAACGAAAATGTTTCATTTTTCGTTTTTGTAATGCATCTCGTTTTCCTTTAAGGAAAACGGGCTGCATTACAAAAAAAAACCTGTCTGCAGCAGGCCACCATCCCTGTGAGGGCTGCCATTCATAAGAGGGGTCGCAAATTGCGACCCACCTCATGATTATTCATGAGGTGGGCAATTGTGACGCCCTTGCGAATCGCAGATGGTGACAGGGACACCATCCAATATTCAGATTTGTGACTCGCAAATTGCGAGTCGCTCTGACTCGCAATTTGCGGGTCGCAAATCTGAATGTTCCTACATGTGGCCCTATATCTTTAAGTTAAGTTTTGCAAAATTCATATCTTTATCATTGTATTTTGGAATTTTATCGTATTTGGTCTTGTCTTGCACAGATTAATATTGGCTATTTTTCTAAAACTGGTGTGATGTCCTTTTGTAGTGTTTTCACAGTATTACTGTGTGTTATGTGCAATTGCTTTACACATTGCTTCTGAGATAAGCCTGACTGCTCATTCCAAGCTACCAAGGGGATGAGCAGGGGTTATCTGAGCGGGTATCTCCCTTATCCTGACTAGAGTGAGGGTCCCTACTTGGACAGGGTGCAAACCGACTGCCAACTAGAGACCACATTTCTAACAAAGACAATGCACAAAACCAATTTATAAAGGTACATAATCACTAAGGGTTGCCTAGGGCATCGTAATAGATTGAGGTGAGCTAAGAGTAATAAAACTAAGGGACAGAGTTAAGAGCCCCTATTGCCTACTAGTGCCACATTAGTGTCATTTTATTTGACTCTAATGTGGCCCCACAAAGCCAAAATCGCCACACCAAATTTTCAAAGTGCCTCAATGCATGCATTGTGCCAATTTGTAACCCTTTGCACTACATTATCCCTGCACCAGGCATAATGTCTTCAAAGGGGCATTCCCCCACTAGTGGGGACGAGAAAATGGCGCAAAGAAATCTAAGAGATATCTTTGCAACATTTTTTGGGCATTTTTAATTCCTGTTCAGAGCAGGCGTTAAAAGTAGGCAGGACATTGTTTACAATGGACCTCAATGGACTTTGCAGGATAAGCATCAACATATTTTACGCTAATCCTGCAAAGCTCCAAACTAGCATAAAAAATGTTGACACTAGTGTTGTATCTTAAATACAGCGCACACATGGTGGCATTAGGGGGGACGCTAGGGGGCACAAGAAAAGTGGTGTTGCACTAACTGCAGCACCACTTTTCTTAAATCTGGCCTGAAGCATTCAAGAAGGATAATGCATAACATCAATAAGAAAATCTGAGACACTGAGATAACACGTTGCACAGAATTATCAATCATCATCAATTCAAATTAACAGAGTAAAAAATCTTTGGCTAGACACAGGTCAACCTTACAACTAACCGAATTAGGGAAATACATGTGTGAGGAGAAACACATGTGGGAAAAATCCAAAAAGTACAAAAAGGACAAACATTTTATGGAAAAAGATCATCATTTTTTGGTTTCTGGGAATTGCATTTCTTGGTATCGCACTGTGGGCGTGGAATGAAAAAGTGAGTATTCATATTATCCACTGTTTATGCAAAAATATGTCTAAAAAAAATAGAAAATGTTAACAATATTATTCAACATTTAAACATAGTCTATTGGTGAAGATCAGCTGAAATGTTTGACAGCGTTCTATCTCTGCATTAGAAATGAATTGTTGCCTTGGCATCTGCACACCAGCCTCCAAGATCACTGTTGGATTCTGGTATGATCCACAATAGACTTTCCCCTACGAAAGGCTGTCTGAGACCTAAAAAGCTGCAAAGGAGCAGGGATATCTTAAGGATTTTGGGGACCCTAAGCCAAAATTATTTTGGAGCCCCCTTTTCGGAACAGATGTGAGTTTCTGATCCAATTTCAGCTTTTTCACGCCCACTTGGCCAGGTCACTGACAGTGCACAGGCACATTGGTCCAAATTCTGTTGGGCCTGATTCACAAAGGTAAATTTAAACTTTTGTGTAAGTTTGATTGTTTGGTATTCACAAAGGGATTTACGAGTGGTGTCTTTCTGAGTGCGAGTCTCCGCACATAAAGTGATAGGGCAGTCCCATCATTTTGTGTGTGGAGACTCTGCACTCGTAAAGATACTGCTATCTAAAAGCCCTACTACAGGTGTATATTATTTATTTATTGTTTTAAACAAGAGTCTGACGACTGCTAAAGCTGTCTCAAAGGTCAGATCTAAAGAACTTGCCTGTGGCAGTCTGTCCTCACCTTGCTGACATGGTATTAGTTATTTAAAATAAAAAAAGGCCTGCTCACCTGCTTGATGCTTATAAAATTAGACCTGGATGCATATACTTTGTGTGTGTGGTACCTGGATGCCATATCAGCCCCATCCCCAAATTTCAAATATGCTGAGGTGGACCTTGTGAGTATACACATTTTAATACAGAAAGTGAACATGCTCACTTTTTTTCGCTCATTTGTTCTAAGTAAAAACTCACAATGCCATTGGTAGCAAATACAGTATCACTCCCATCCATCAAAGATGTTGTTAATAACGGGCACATTTTATTTAATTGAGTCCTTTAGAGTAGTATAATAGACATAATTTAAGAGTAAAAAGCTTAAGGACCGTCTAAGGTAGTGTGCCAACAAAGGGCATAAGAAAAAGGGACAATTACCCTTTTATGTGCAGTAGAAACCTTATTCAGTGAAAATATATAATTTACTGTCCTCGCCTAACCCGCAGTTCTGAGGCTGAAAAATTGACTTTCACTGAAAATATGCCATGTAAAAGGTGACCGTTTACTCAAAATCGGGATAGAAAAGGTCTAAAAATCGCCTTTGCTCCTAAGATGTCTCTTTAAGCTCTGAGTTTGCAGAACAGGTGAGTCTGTTTTCAAGATTCTTTTAAAAAACATCTGGTTTACATTGACATGCGTATACCCAGAAATTGCTACACCTAATCCTGCCCCAGCCTCACTCTTTGATCCCCTGTGTTCTCTTCTCCACTTTCATCCCCGTACTCTTCTCTTTAACTCTGAAGTTTCATGAAACATCAGTTCTTCTCAATCTGTCATATACTTTCTCTGTTCTCTGTCCCCGTAAAAAAGTGTAAGAGAATTGCTTGAATACACACCACCATACCACAACCATAGTTTGGTAGCTCAGGAAAATATTGAAAAAAAAAGCATGGAGACAGGACACATTTTATTTTACTGTCTATAAGTAGCTTACATTAATTTCGATATTTGTTGCACAAACCATCTATTCATGAACAATCAGAAAATGGTCATATAGAGACTATCATTCGGACATCATGTCTCAATTTGTGCACTCTCTGATTTACTGTGGTACTGACCAGTTCTACTAATAAATATAAATTGGCGTTACCCAGAAAAAGACCACAAGAAGTAGTCTGGGCTAGATTACTCTTGCAAAACCTATGCAGACGATGCAGTACAGCTCTCCCACTGGGCTGGCGAGCATTCTATGGTGGTTAAACCCCCCCCAAAGAACACCATGTCCTACATGTTCAAAAAAACCTTCACTTTTCAGTAACACAATCTCAAAGCTTTTCTCACTTTGGGCTTTTAAGGTAATAAATTGACAAACTGATTTCTGGTTTCAGCTGATAAACCTGATTTGTGCAGCGGATCATCTTTGTGGTGAAGTCAGATCCTAGTAGGCAATGATAGTTGGTAGCTAACTGATTCTCCTGATACAAGACAGCCAAAACGAAATGGTGTTGAGTGGAGTGTCATTGTGCTCTTAGTTCTGAAGTCTGATTTGATGGGCCTGTGTGCCCCAGATCCCACCTGGCTTTCAACGAACCTGGGGATCCTGATGTGCATTGAGTGCTCAGGGATTCATCGAGAGCTGGGGGTGCATTACTCCCACATTCAGTCTATCACCCTCGACCTCCTCAGCACCTCAGAGCTGCTGGTACGTGTTTGTGAACGTCCCGTGATGCTTTTATTGTCTCCTAATGTTCTTTCTGACTCTGTATTCAATTTGTTGGCTCACGTTTTCGTCCCACTCTCATGTCAAATTTGATAGCTTTTAATTACCAAGGCCTCTCTCTCTTTAAGCTGATATTATTTTGCTTTTAAAACATTATGGGGGTCATTCTAAGTCAGGCGGGCGGCGGAGGCGTTAGGGGGTGTCAGAATCCCCATGGCGGCGGAGCGCGCTCCGCCGCCATGGAGGATTCTCAAGGGCAGCGGAAAACCGGCGGCTGGCAAGATGTGCTCCGGCCGACCGTGGCCCCGGCGGTCTCAGACCGCCGGGGTCATAATCAGGGCCTATTATATCTGAACTTAAGGGGCACCTAGAGAAGACTACAATATCTAACCAGAGATTCTGGTAATAGCCAAAAGTGCCATGTAGCAAATTGTCACAGGGAGATTTTATAAGCCAGTGCCTCCAAAAGGCTAGTGCTGCTGCAAAAGTCTTTGCACTTGCCAGATCAGAGGACAAGAAAGATGTAGCAGAAGACTGTGTTGGTACATTTGTTTTTCATGCATTGAACACATATTTAAGCCGATGCTTAGTATATTAAATCTAAAATTCTTGGTGTCCATGAATTTACGTGTGCAGCCTCACTCACCTTTGCACCAAATCCATTCTAAGAATTGGAATTCACAGTGTCCAACTTGTGAAATCAGCTTATTGTAATTACCCTTTAAATACATGCACACCAGACACATGGGCTTGATACAAGATTAAAAATGATATACATATTTTAAGGTAGCTTTTGGGTCCGTACAAAACTGTATTTCTATTTGCAGCACACACTTACATATAAACCAAAGCAGAAAAAGACATTAAACAGATTTTCAGAGCTGTGCATTTTGCACAGATTTTTGCTGTGGGCAACACTTTTCATAAAGGAGATATGCATATTTTTGGAGGGCCTCAGAAATACTGTGCAGCCTTACCCTTTTTGCATAACTTGGAAGCTCGTTTCTCAATTATGTGTTCACTGTATTAATTTACAGAAAGAAACAAACAATTATGCACCCATCCCTTAGTTATTCATAGGCGCTTGCTACAAATAAATAGTCCCATGGACTTGCTGGCTCTGACAGGCTCCATTGCCCTCATTACACAAGGATTACATTACTGGCCACCATATGTAAGATTACCAGCAGTGATCACCTCATGCATCTGAGAGGGTTGCCAGCAGTAATGTCAAAAGGCTTTGTCAGTTTGAAATGTTTCTACCTAGTTAAAACATGTCAGCCACAGCTGCAATGCCCCCCGGCACGAAAGTAACAATGTTAGTGATAAGTCCCCCCAGGCGATTTATCACTCAAAAATCAGCTTATAAGCCCTGAAAATGCACACTTCTTCATCTTAAATACACAATTTTGGCATACACATATTAATTCAACCAAGCAAAAAGTTACAGTGTAGCAGGCTGGGATGCACACAGGCAAACTAATTACAGATAGCTGGGGAGTTACTCATTAGAGAAGCTTTGTCTGGAACTTGATTTCTAATGGGAATCTGTTCAGAGCTCTGCTATGTGCACCACAGCTCCTGGAAGCTGTAGATGCTGAAAAAACACTCCCAACCAAGGGAATCCCTCCCTCAGACCATAGGAGGAGCCTATTGCACACATTACAGCTCTTCTCCAGTACTGGAGCATATTAGGTGTCTTACATTTCAACTATATTATTCCATACGTTATCCATTCTGTGCAATTGTGAGCCAGGATCCTGTGTTTCCATTTGCCGGGTCTAAACTATTGGTACACAAATTAGTCTTTTGGTGTAATTTGACATTTATTCTGGTAATAATTTATTGTACTTATTGTTTCATGTTGTCATTGGTGTCAAACATTGTATGCCAGCACTACCCGTAGCCATCAAATTTGCTAATTATCCTCTTCTAAGATTTTTCAAAACTTGAGACCTCTGCCTCCTGCAACGACGCTGTACTGTATACATTCGCATACACTGCACATTGGGCACCCGCAGGATCATAGCGCCGCCAGCCAACAGACATGTGCCCTTAACGAATCAGAACGTATGCCAATTCTTACATTCAGTGTTATGCCCTGGTGCAGTGAGAACCCCACTATGCCTAATTGAGTCTTTGATTTTTCCAGAAATGTGCCCCTTGATAAAGAGGTGACAGGCCACATTGCTGCGTCTTCCTTTTCCACTTGGTGCCCTTAGAAAAAGAGTAGCAAGATGCACATACTTTAATTATGCAAATCGATGCATGCATCTGCATTAAATGCAGGAATCAACACTTCTGCTTTCTAGGACACTGTTGCACTTCTTTGCTGCCATGTTTTGACATCGATTAAAATGATATAAAGGAATAAAAGTTCACATTTATGATCATATTACTGTGCAAAATAGTATTGTTTTGACTATATTTGAAGCCTGATAGAGATCTAAAATGGCTTCAGTAAGGAATTGTGAAATAGATGACGTAATAATAAACAATAATAAAGAACAATACACCGGAATACCATTAGTACTAGGTGGTGACAGGATAGCTAGAATGCCCAACCAGTTAAGGAATGCCACATGAATAGATGAAGAGGATAGTGCTTTTTTTTTATCCAGTTTCTTTTTGTGTCCTTGAACCCATTTATACAAAGTTTAAAACAAGCATTCACATGGAACATGTGTTCAAAAAAATATACAATGAGACAGTAAAGAATCTGTCAGGATTCAGTCCTTAAAATGAAAACCAGTATCAAGTAGTTGCTATCATTTCATCCAAACTGAATTTATTTTTAAACCGGAAAATGCAATTTTAATGAGAAGAATTATGAAAATTTACTGGCAAGTGCCCAAAACCCCAATTGAAAGAAACATAACCAAAAGAATAATTGTGACGGAGTATGTTTAATATAGGCATATTGGTATTATCAGACAGCCATAGACAATTATAACACTGGGGAAAATTCCTGTAATGTTATTTCAAACAATGGTCTGTCTATGGAGATGTCAACGGCGTTCCAACCGCATGGGAGCATTGCATACATTTTCCATATGAACACTTATTTAAACTTTGTGTTAATGCCCATTTTCACACGGACATTTGGGTCTCTCTTGTTTTGGAAAATATACCTGAACCCTTTTATGACATTGAAGATCCTTGTAAGAGAGGTGCAGTTATACCTCAGTGGTTAAGAGAGTCTACCTTACATATTGTCAACAGACAAACTCAAACTTATTGACCAGCAAAGACACACAATTCTTAGAGGTAATCTATCTTGACCAGTTGATTACTTTATGATTGATAATTAGGCTTTCTCTAAGTACTGAAAGAACTTTAAGGTTTTACTTTCAGAAGGCTCTGATTATCTCTCAGCAATGGTGTCCCTCCGTTGGAGCCCTACGTGGCATGGGTCAAGAAAACTCCCTGAGCGGGTCTCATTTGGACTCCCTGTCTCTAGAAGCAAGAAAAAACAGAGTACTAATAGGGAAAATACAGTTCTTCCTTAATGTCCCAGAGATATTCTCATTTTAAGATGTGGTTAGTCCCTAAAACCTAACACTCAGTTCGCTTTGGAAAAGTACTGTAGTTTGAGTGTCCATACGATGCTCTAAGCCCCATTGGGGAACTTCACATCAGAACATCTCCAGAGTGACATAAAAGGGGCAGCTAAAGATAGATATTACTGTGGAACATCATGGTGGAGACTGATACACTCTTAACCCTGATCAAATTGCAAAAGTTTGAGACTACCTGGAACCTTAATTGATCCTGTCTGGGCACTGGTTGACAGACCCTGGGTCAGTCTTAATTTGCGCATCAATGCTCTTGGCACTGGAGAAAGCTGTCAGTGGATATGTAAATGTGACCCTTGCTGTTTATGCTTTGGATTTGTGGAAGACCAAAACATTGCTTAGCCCACTGCGGTGACCAGTGTTGAACCGGGAAACTATTAAAACAGAGGTTTAGATACCTTATTGCAAGGTTGCTGCAAAGTGCTTTAAGTCGAACAGCCCCATTAGACAAAATTGGTTATAAGGCCAATGTTCTATCAAAACTATCACATATACACACAAACCTATGAGGTCATATGTTGGCTACAGAAGGTACAGCACCTTCTATCATGTCTTAAATTCTTTTTTTCTTACATAAAAAAACACTAATCTTCTTTGAAGTTATAGTTTGACTGGACAAACTGTTTGATTATTCACTTTTTTAGGCTTTATCTGAGTTCCTAACCCCTATCTTCACCTAGAATAGAAACTAGACTGCTCAACCTTGGTATCCCTTAAGAGGCAACTGCTCAAGAGTAGCAACTTACTCATCCAGTTCCAGTGCACTAGTATTGGTGGCCACTGGACATGAGGAGTAAATAACTGTGCTTACAAAAACTAATATGTGTATGGTAGTTGAACCTTTGACTATTGCTGCCAATGTAGTAACGGAAGCTAGTATAAACCTTTTTTAACTATCAAAGCCAATATGATGGGATTTGTCAATGTATGTTTATAGTTGATGTACAGGCGTTGAACCATTTTGCCTTTTCTGTGGTTTCAAAGGGTTTTCATAAACCTCTGAAACACCCCGACCACACACCTTGTACTGCACGACAACCATCTGTGTAAGCTTTCCTCACACTTACAGAACAGGTACAGCACAGTCAGTAGCAGCAGATGCTTCACTCAGACATATGGAACAGGATAGCACAGGCAGTAGGGCGTGTATTACACACACCCTCACACACACATACACACACATATACAGCAAGGGAAATAAACCAAGTTTAACAAACAGAGCAGGTACAGCACGTGCAACATTAAAACAATATTTTGTTGTACTTACAGAAGACATATACTACAGGCAATAGTAGAAAATCTTTCCCTCACTCTCTCCCACATACGAAAGACAGAGTATGGACAGTCATCAAGTGCAGTGGGCAGTATGAGCCCAGCTTATGCCCACATAATTGAAGCATCTCTTGCAGCAGCAGAGTCACACCCACCAAAAAGGTACAGTATGGTCAAAAGCAGTGTAGCACAGTCAGCAGTAAAGCACAGAACAGGTGTAGTCTACCCTGTTATGCTGCAAGATACCCCTAGTAACAGAATTTTTACAACGGGGGTCAGCAAGGCACAATTCCTTTCACAAGCAAAAAATGCCAGACAACAGTAGTACAAGCTTTACAAAGAACAGGTACAGCATGAGCAGCAGCATGGCAAACCTCCAGAGCTGTACCAAGCAAATAGAGCATGGTCAGAAGCAGGGTCTCTCCACGGGAAAACAGGGTGAACACAGATAAATACAGGGCAAGCTTCCCTCTTGCTGAAAAAATTAACAAGGATAAGTATATTGCACTCTTCATTTGCGTGTAGAAGAAGTTTTGTAAAACAGTGTAGACAGAGGTGCACGCCCCCTCATATACACAGGCATACATGGGTTTTGGAAGCATCAAGGAATCCTTCCAGGAAAAGAGGTAAAATATAGATTATACATGCTTCGGTAGTGGGGCAGTGAAAATAGTAGGGCCATCCTTCCCAGGCAAACAGTGGCTGGGTTAGACAGGATAAGACTGTAGGAAAGCTGGCAGTGATGTCTCCATAAGGGACAGGAAGGATACAAAATAGTGGCGCATTTGTCCTGGAACAGCAAGAACGCAGGCAGCATTACTTACATTAACCTACCGCTTCTCCCAGGGTCTGTGTTGCCTGTAGTTCTGTCATTCATCTAGCGTGCAGCCGCAGTAGGTGGGCTGCCAGGGAGGTCTAGGCAGTTAGTGTAGCTTGCTGCCCCTCTTCTTGAGAACCTACTCTGCCTGTGGCTTTAAGCGCTGCTCTGCCTCCGGCTAAGGAGATCTATCCCTAGCTGACAAACATTGCCCAGTGCAATATTCATATCTGTACGATTTTAAGTTAGACATACGTAGCTTTAGAGCTTTCCCTGCTTGGAGGAAGGCAAGTAAAGGGAATAGGATGGCAGGGAAAGGAGATATTATTTCTCCCTACTACTAAGCAGTGTTGAGCACCCTAGTTTCGTAGAGGCTTCATACATGCAGAGAAACCAAAATACAAGTCGGGTGGCACACTGTGGGAATCACAGAAATTTATTTCACATTTTAGAGAGCCCCCCACTTTTTTCATCCTACTTAAATACCTGTCTGAACATATTTCTATTTGACTGATTGATCTCCAAAACACATCAACACCCCATCTAACACTCAAACTCCACTTAGCAGCACTAACTCACATAGAAATCCCTCACCAAAAACAACTACACCAATATCCCCTCTCACTATTCCACAAAAACAATACCGACCACACACATCAGCACATCAAAGAAACACAAACTTACATTACACTCATCATCATACCCACTCCCACCCCCAGGACTACACAAAGGATACAAATTCCATCCTATCTCCACCCCTACCCCCCACTCTTCACAAACACCTACCACAAGCACCCCATCCCAGCAACCTTCATTCACTCGCCTCTCCTCCATTGCACAATTTAGGGCCTTACATCATGATCCACATGCTCCTCCACCACCCCTAACCCATACTCCATCCACACTAAACAAACACAAACAAAATAAAAAACATGCCACTCATAGCAACCTCGCATCCCCTTGTTTGTTACATAATACAACTACCCTACAAAAAACACTACACTCCTCATGGCTCTCTCAGCCACCAAGTTCACCACCCACACACACAGACCCAACAAAATGCCTCCTTAACCTGCTGGAGGAGGAACACTATCTTGAAAAGCAAGAAAATTGTGAGCCTCAAACAGTTATCACAACTAGCAACACTCCTGCTTCAAGCTCACATTATACTACTTACCCTTCTCCTAAACAAAACAACACTACCACTAACACACCCTCTCTAAACTGCCAGCTCATAAATGCTCGATCACTCTCAAAAAACAAGCACCACATCTACGACCTGCTCACAGACACACAACCTGACTTACTATTCATTACGGAATCCTGGTTGGGAGATGACATGGCACCAGTGTTGCACGAAGCCCTTCCTCCGGGCTATCAAACCATCACACAAAACCGTATAGGCAAGAGAGGAGGTGGACTAGCTATTATATTCAAACAGGCAATAAACCTCAGTAAAACAGACAACATCTCCATACAAGGTTGTGAAGCCCTCCTTACCAGATGCCACCCTACTCCAACTTCATCCTGTAACTTTCTCCTCCTTTACAGACCTCCACCTAACAACTCCACTTTCCCTGATGCTTTTCTTGACACAGTCTCAAACCTTATTACACTATACTCCAATCTATGCATTCTTGGGGATCTAAACATTTGGTTTGACAAACCCAATATGCCCCATCCAAAAGCTATCACCACTGGCCTACTCGCATTGAACCTACATCAGATTGTACACAATCCCACACACATCGCTGGTCACATCCTAGATGTCATTTTTGCTAAGCCTGAACTCGTTTCTATTCATAGCATCACACCAACCACCTGGTCAGACCACCATCTGATAACTTTCCGACAGACAACTCCACAAATCAACACACCCCACAACCACTTATATACATACACCTACCGACCATGGAGCAAACTCAATTTGGATCACTTAGAAACACAACTAACAGCAAACACAGATCTAGATACAATCAATTCTGTACCAAAATTTTATGAGTGGCTACAGGAAGCTTTTGATGTCATAATACCACTCAGAAAAACTAAACATGACAAAAGAAAACCAACACCTTGGAGAAACACAGAACTTAAAAAGATAAAGCAACAAATCAGAAAGTTGCAGCGGACCTGGCTCAAAACAAACAACAGTCAAGACAAACTGCAGCTACACAAACTTAACAGGATATACTAATCATCAATCAAAAAAGCTAAAAAAAGATACTACTCAGACCGAATTCTAAATGCTCAATCTACAACCAAGGAATTTTATAAAATTCTCAATGAATTTCGAAAACCCACATGCATGGAAGGAAGTCATCACACCACTCAAGATTTCACAAACAAATTGGCAACTCACTACACAACCAAGGCAGACACATTGGACTCCTATTTAAAACAGAAGAAAAGCATCAGCACCAACCCCTTTACTAAAATACCCTTTAAGAATAAACCATCCCAACCTCTACAGTCTTTCAAACAACTATCCCAGGATGAATTTATGGATTTGGTCAAAGCAAGCAGACCTTCTGGTTGCCCTTCTGACCCTTGCCCACCACAAATCTTCAAGAACATCCTGCTATCTACTTCTGCTGCCACACCTGTAAGAAGAATCATCAACAACTCTTTAACTTCAGGAACTTTTCCTACAGACCTGAAAAAGGCATACATACGACCATTATTAAAGAAAACAAACCTAGACCCGCAAGACCCCAACAACTACAGACCTATCACAAATGGACCTTTCCTGGGCAAATTGATAGAAAGAGCAGCATTCGCCCAGATGTCACAATTCATTGAAGACAATTCTATACTTTCAGACTTCCAAACTGGATTCCGCCCAGGAAGAAGCACTGAATCGGCACTCATGGCAATCTGGGACGATCTTAAAAACACAGTCGACCGAAATGGAGTTGCTGCACTACTTCTCTTGGACCTCTCAGCTGCCTTTGATACGGTTGACCATGACACCCTAACTCAAAGACTCCACGAAGCCGGCATACAAGGGATTGCTCTCAACTGGATTACTTGCTATCTCCAAAAAAGAGCGAATATCATCCACTCGCCCCCCTTCTCCTCCGAACACTACCTCACAAAAACAGGGGTCCCCCAAGGGTCAATCATCTCACCTTTGCTTTTTAACATCTACATGATATCTTTACCAGAACTGATCAATGAGTTCCATCTCACATGCTACAACTATGCAGATGACACACAAATACTACTTCAATTAGAAGACCCCAAAAACATTGAAAAGTCACAAATCTTCAGTTGCCTCAGAGCCGTTGATCAGTGGATGACCTGGAGCCATCTCAAACTAAATACCTCCAAAACAGAAATACTCATATGTGGTGACTGGAAAAATTATGACCCTCTGTGCATCTGGCCTGAAGATCTCGGACCACCTCCTCAGTTATCCAAGGAAGTGAAAAACCTAGGAATCACCATGGATTCCAAGCTAACTATGAATACCCAAGTAGACAAATTAGCACGCACAAGCTTCATCACCTTAAAGACTTTACGACGCATCTTCCCCCACCTCGGATTTCCACACAAGGTGCAAGCTACTATCTCACTTGTATTATCCAAACTGGATTATGCCAATAGCCTCTACCATGGATCATCTCTATCTGTTATGAAAAAACTACAACGTATCCAGAATTCCGCAGCCAGGCTACTACTACATAAAAAGCCGCAAGACCACATCTCCCCTGCCTTGAGAGCACTACACTGGTTACCCGTTGCCAGAAGATGCACTTTCAAACTGCTGTGTATCACCCACAAAGCTATACATGGAACAGGACCGCTTTTTATCAGAAAGAAAATTACCAAATACATCCAACAAAGAACCCTCCGCTCAAGACTGGCACCCCGCCTTAGAACACCACCATACAAGAAAAAGACTGTAGGTGGTACATCCTTCTCCGTCCAAGCAGCAAAACTATGGAATTCATTACCCCCAACTATAAGAGCCACAGATAACTTTCTTGTTTTCAGAAAACTACTCAAGAGTTGGCTCTTTCCTTCATAACCACCTTTTTCAAACAACTATGAACTGCATATGCCTATGTGGATAAATATTTTTTCAGATTATATGTATATTTCTATTTATTTATAGTTTCTTTGGAAAATATGTATTGCTACTGTCATAACAATAAAATACACAGACACTCTTTTAAACCTGTCTGACTAAGTATTTTTTACCCATGATTCTAATTATGTATTGTATGTGCATATGTGTGTATTCGTGTGTGTGTGTATAAATATATATATATATATATGTGTATGTATGTGTATATGTTGTTTCTGTGCTTGGCATGTTGTGGATCATTGCATGGATCCTGTTTTTTTTTTTTTTTGGGTTGTTATACTAGACATCTATGAATTTCTGCTCTCATTTTTCATCACTCTTATGTCATGTCTCTATCAAACTATCCTCCCTTCTCACTCTGACTCATCCCAAATCCCTTCGACCACTTTCATCTCCTAAATATTTCTGCCTAAGCTCTTCCCTCCACCTCCACATCTAACTCACCAAACCTCACTCTACCTCTGTGACCTCCCACACAACCCTACTAAATTCTCCTGCATTCATCTCACCCTGCTACTATACTCTCCCTAACCCTTCCACATACTCTTCCCCCCTCCGCCCCCCTTTATTCATCCCAAGCCTTTGGATTGAGTAAATGAAGGATGTACTCCCAATTAACACTTTTAGATTTCTTTCCTCCTCCACCCCTCCATTACTCCAGTCAATCTAACTAACAAACTCTCATATCCGCAGCTCAAATTAACTCATAATAATACTAAAACTGTACTCATTATTAAATGATACTAATCCATCACTAATTCTTGTTGGGTTCCGGAGTAGCGTGCTACTCATCGAAAAGCACTTCGACGCCTCGTCAGGGGTAGTAAGCGCTATATAAATACGATTACAATACAATACAATACAATCTCTGGATGCAGATCACTATCTAAATTTGATAAATGATAAATAAAAAGGGAAAGCATCAGCATCTCAAAAGCTCGGCCAAGAGTCTTCGCAATGCGAAAATAAAAGGATTACTAAATCTAAAAGGGCATTTCATCAGCTAAGGTCAAATGGCAGAGCAGAAGATATCTCTCCAAGGGATACAGTATTCAGAGATCTTCATCAGCAAGACATCACGATCAACACGGCATCTGCTAGCCTCAAGAGTCTGAATAGATCTGCTCAGGACTGCACAAGACTGCTCAAGAAAATGACCAAAGTTCAAATGTCCAAAACATTCTGATTTGTCAAATGTATCAGTTCATGTCACATTGAATGGGCATTTTCCGATGAGAAACAATTGTATAACTCCAATCTGCAACTTTTCCCATGAGAACATCTCACATTCATGTGAATCCAAACAGGATTGAAACAAATGTATACTAACCCAGTCAATGTTCCTGCAATGTACTGTTTCCAATGGCAAGTAAATATATTTTTCCACGTTTAAGCAATGGGGTTTATTACAAAAGGACTTTGCTTCCCATAGGAACAAAATCTGAAAGAAGACTTCATGATATAGAAAAATAATAATTCAACACTTTTACATGATTGTAAAAATGCACGGTCTGCAGGGCTCACTTATGCTAACACAAAATCACAATACATTTAATTCATAAGCTTTCGGAAGCACGTTATATGCAAAATTTTAAATTCAACATTAATAATATTTTATCAATATGAGTAAGACATTTCATATAAACGGAAAAGCTTTGTTACTGCATTTCATTAAGTACAAAAGAGAAGTTCAGTTTTCTTAATTTGCACATACTTTTTAAACTCATTTATCATTTACTAATCAGTAGAACTTCAATATTGTTTCTATATGCACTGTTAGTCTAAAGTCTAAATTACATTTTAGCATCAGTTTTATCATTCCAATGTGATTTAATTCTAAAGGCATCTAAGTCAAACTCTGAAATACAAGCAATTGTGCATTTAAATTGCATGTCAGTGCAGCTTTCTATGTTCGTTTTTTACTCTTTTACTTTCATAAACTTAAACTGTCACATCTTGGTGACTTTTGTGATACAAGGGGCACCACTAAATTTTCAGCTCTATCAAGGACATCATCCCCATGCTGGTTGAACTTCATTAGCTCATTTTTCCAACCATCTTCAAAACAAGCTACATCATTTACAGAGTAATCACGACCAGAACCCCCGCTTAACACCTGCAGCCAGGACATTATCAGACAGTAGATTAAGAAGTGTAAAAAAAGAAAAAACAAAAGACAGAGGGCATTTTTCATCTATGCATGCAGGATCTGCTACAACACCCCTGTATTTTCACAGCCACACCAATGCAGCTTAAATTTAGGAAAGAGATGAAGGCTCACTTCTTTAAAGAACACTACATCACTGCGTAATAACCGTCCCCAATCTGACCCATTCTGTTAATACTTTTTAACTTTGATTGTCTTTGACCATGTACAGTACTCCACTGGCTTTTGGCTAGTCTTGTGCTATAGAAATACCAAACAAATACATACCTGTACAAGGAGATTAGTTTTTTCTTTGTATGACTGTGGATGGTATCATTCACAATTCGAAATACAACTGTTTTGGTAATGGAGCCAGACTGAAATAGCCTTCATGCAGTTATTAGTTATCTTTCCCAAAATGTTAAGGTCAGTGACTGTGTGCAAGCTGTTAAAGTCACCTTGCTCAGTACTGCCTCTTAAGATGGGGAGGCCAGGTCTCCTCTAAAGTGGTCAATTGCATTCCTGTTATTGCAGACAACTGTTAATGACTCCTGAAGGGCTTATTCTGCTGATGATAATTTTTACTAGGGGGCCTGAGGGAGTCTTATAGGGTTTGGCAGAATGGGAGAACCACAATAATATAACATTTCTTCCAGCCCGTCAAACCCACAGTTCATCCACCTCATTCATAGTTAGGAAAACTGGCATGTTTAAAAATGCAGAGCTTTAGCAGGCAACCCATTGACCACAAGCAGTGATTGTTGTGAGCCAGAGGTTAAAGGTACTCATTGTTGATGACTGGGCTTAATTTTCCCCATCAAACAATAACCTATAGCAAGAGAGATGACAACACATAAGGAGAAAAGAAGGAGGAAAAGAAAGATGGAAAATGATGACAAAGAAGGAAGGCAGAAATGTAAAGGACAATGAAAAAAGCTAGGTAGTGTCTGGTAGTGGGTTAAAAAGGCAGGAGGTGGAATCAAACTACACAGCCTTGGCATTTGACACATTGACTTTCTTATGGTTAATAATGTTACAATGTGCTTCACTTTTGATTCTCAACCTAACTTAGCTTGACTTTAGGCCTTAGCTAAATGCTTCTCATTTTGAGACTTCAGTTTACTGCTTGGTCTTTGCAGGTGTGTTATCAAGTCCCTCCTTAGCTAGGAAAAGGTTCATTATGCTGTACTAGATTGTTAGTAAGGCTTAAAGATGGGAAGTTGGCAGCAAAATACGATTCAAGGAGACTCCTGTACATGTGTACCAGGAGTATAGAACACTCAAGTACGAGCAGACAGGTATCTAATTTTGTTAGGATGGGAATTTAGCAGATTGCCTGCTAAAGGCGAAATCCACCACAGGATTGGTGCTGAACTGAAGGAGTGCGATATGGCAATATGTTCTGGAACTTTCAATTTTGCTTTTAATTAGTGTTCCATAGCCGCCAGAATTTAGACCATTTTCTGACTTTGAAAAAAGCAGATCTCTCTATCTTCTCTGATTCTCCAGAGTGTGAGGCTTGATGCAGAAAACTCTTTCTACTTTCTGAACTTCTACTAAGGGTCACATGATGATGACAGCTTCTTTCCTGTTTAGAAACCCCCGTCATACTTTCAGTTCTCATTGTAACTAATATTTGTTTCTTTATTGAACATTCAATTTGGATAATTTGCATTCTTTACATACAAAGGTTCCCTACTGTACTTTGTGGAGATCTTTCACTGTGGCAAGTGGATCTACATTTCCCAGTGCGCAGACATCTGTCATGCTGCAGGCTGGCAGACCACCTACCACACTTAAAATGAGTCCCTCAGTCCCAAGGAGTGCCGCTGCCTTTAGAAAATGTGTTGTTTTTGGAGATGATTCAGCAAAACAGGGATGAAATGGTGCCAACTAACAATATTCTACTTTAATTGGGTTAATGCTCAGGTCAGAGGGAACAGATACTGCCTTTTGTTGTGCATTTCTTTGTGTTCTTACTGGTAACCATTTAATGGAGGGGGTTATTTAGACCCTGGACTACAGTCAGGAGGCCCAGCAGAATGGTACATGCCACATCCTGGTGGAAGACCATCCACCCTATAGGGAGTCCCTTGTGCCTGCTTGGGATTTCTGAGCAATAAAGGGATACACCACTGTGGTGCCTTCTTTCACAACACTGAAGGTATGCTGAGATTGTACATGTCTAAAGCACCTACTTGGCAAACTTGTTATTGGGAAAATAAATTCCCAAAGTGGAAAATTATTTTATCAATATAAAATGTATGACCTGTTAGACCTGACATCTTTAATGGGGTTTTCCCCCAAACGTTTTGCCTTACTTCTAAATTTTTGCTGATCTTGTTTTGTTAGCTTTAGGACTCTGTGCACTTTACCACTTTAACATGTTAGAACTGGCTTACGCCCAATTGGCACGCTTATTTACTTGTAGGTGCCTACTAAAGTGATACTACATGCATCCGGGGCCTGTAAATTAAATGCTGCTAGTTGGCCTGCAGTACTTATTGTGTCACTCACTTAAGTAGCCCTTTAAACATTTCTCAAGCCTGTCATTAACACCTGTGTGTGCAGTTTTAAACTGTCATTTCAACCTGGCAAAATGAATCTTTTCCCAGGCCTAAATGTTCCTTTTTATTACATATAAGTCACCCTTAGGGAAGGCCATAAACAGCCCATAGGGCAGTGTGCAGTGTATTTAAAAGGTTGGGCATGTAGTTTTAAGTTTTACGTGTCCTGGTAGTGAAAAAATCTTAAATTTGTGTTTCACTGCTGCAAGGTCTATCTCTCCCTAAGGATAACTTTGGGTTACATTATTACATTTAATGAGAAATAACTCTCAATTGGGAACAACGAGTTGTGAGTCGGATGGGTTGAGTGGATGTGGATGGAGACAGATGCTAGCGGTCCCATATTTAGAAGTCTGAAGTCCCCTTGTATGTTGCTACAGAGTTTATTTTTGCAACATGTTTTATTATTTTACATTACTCAGGCCCATATTACGACCTGGAGGTGGTGGTCTCACTGCTTCTGGCCTGGCGGTGCAGACAGCCGTACCAGGAGCAAGGCGGTGTTACTGATGGCAAACAGCCACACCGCCACCTGGCCTGCCAGTATGGGTGGACCGCTGCAGCCGGTGGGGGCTTCCTATAGGCTGGCAGCATACCTCACGCCGCTGGCCATTTTACAAGAGTGCTTACTGCCAGGGTTTTCGCGGCAGTCGCCTGCCACGAAAACCCTGGTAGTAACACACCTGGCGACAGGAATAATCATTCCTGTCACCACTACACGCACCCCCACACCTCCACACATCAATACAGACACACACACATGCACACCCCACACACATGCATCTCGGGCACACACCTACCCCAACCATTACAGTCAACCCACCTACTTCACAAGGCCACACTGCAGCCCACGTTGACGTGGTTTTCTGGGAGGGGGGAGATGTCTGCGGTGACGGCCACCGCATACCTGACCATCGGCACCCATGAGCCCCAGTCCACCATTGACAGCAATTCGATCCCATTGGATGATGCATGGCGTTGCGAACCGCCATGGGTTCACCGCCGTGCAGTGACTGCCATGCTGAAATGTGGCATGTACTATGGCGGACGGAGTCTTCACGTTGTGGTGGTGCAGGTGGTGGGAACGCCTCTCTCTCACTGTCTGTCGGCCTGTCAGTGGCTGTCATGTGGCCGTATTTCGCCAATCTCCTGTGTGTGCCTCGTAATACGGCAGTCAGGAGACCGGCATCACAGCGGGATATCAGCGGCCGCCAGTGCAGCAGTCTCGCCGAAATACCGCTAAAGTCGTAATGAGGTCCTGAGTCCTGATGATGGTCTGACGGACCTCTGACTGCCACCACCGACCAAAACTTCAACATTACCTTTTCATTTGACATGCTGAATTGAAAGGCCATGATATTGCTTGAACTAGGACTGAAAACCAGGCAAATATTGTGCAGGACTGTGTCAAGAGGAGGGTTATAACTCCTTCCTGGTTCTTATGTTGGGATTCAATAGTGTGATCCGGGCGAGTTTTATACAGTGTTGGTGTTGAAGAAATGGACATTTGTTGTATTATATTTTTTTAACTTCCTGAATCCTATTGATTAATATATTGGATTTGAACAGTACAGAGTTGTTTAATTCATTAATTGAATACTGGATTTTATTCACACAAATTATATATAAACAATTCCTCTAGGAGAATTTTGAGTGAGACATTTTCTGGACCCAGTTCCTATGGGAATACTGGGTTGCCCCTATGTGTGTTCATTCACTTTTAGAAAGTTATCATTATCTTATCCCAACCATTTGGTGCCTGCAGTCTGTATCCTGAGTCACATGATTAGGTGGAGCTAGTAGTTGGTTTTTGTGTGTTGCTCCAAGACAGTAAAACAAAAATGGGTTAAGTGTTGGCAGGATGGTCCATATCTGACTTGATGGTGGGCAGACCGACTGTCGCCTACCATACTTGACATCAGAAAGCCTCTGCCACAGAACACTTACAAAGGGTTTGACACTAGTCTTTTGTGTCTCCAGATATGATGGGCCCAGGACAGGGAGGCAGGAAATTACAAATACCCCTGGATGTGGAAACCTCCAGAACCTTCTCCTACTTCAACGCTTGCACCAGGTATAAATAATGGACCTTCAAACCCAGCTCATCAGTACCCCTCTGGACCTGTCGAAGACTCAGAAGGACTGCTGTGCTGCTCTTCTGCAAGCAGGTCTGCTACTCTGCTGCACTGCTGCCTGCTGGCCTGCTGGCTGAGTAAAAAGGGCTGAACCTGCATCTTGAACCCAAGACCACCAGAGTGACTCCAAGAGCTAGTTGGGTGGCCTCCTCATCAGGGCCTCAGGTACATAACAGGTTCCAACCACCTTGAACCCAGTACCTGGACTCTGTCTGCTGTGAGTATTGCCCCGTAAGTGATGCCACCACAGTCCAGGATCCTTGGAAGGCCTGAAGGTGCTTTGTCTGCCCAGCTGGGATCCCCTCACAGCTCTGCATCAGAAGGACTGCTGTGCAACGCATCCCAGATGCAGGACTTTGTATCGCAGCCCATAGCTACTCTGAATCGCAGCTGTGCGACACATCCCAAATGCAGGCCTTCGAATAACAAGCATCCATTCATGGCATTATTGACAATGACTCAGGACCTTGCATTGCAAGCCTCATCAGCAGCTTCAACAGAACTGCTCCTGCATGACTCATCCTCAACCCAGGATTTTGTAACACTCCACAACCACGATTTAAGGTACTTTGTTCAGCGGGCCTAAGTTGGTCCCTGTATGAACTCTGTGCTCCATCACAGTCAGACTGAAATTGTGACTTTGACCTGGTCTGGCATGACCAGAAAGCCACAGTTTTAGGCACTGTTATCACATAATTAATTAAACGTGTACATATATGATTCTACTGATTGGATTTTTGTCCTTTTGGTCTCAAATAGTTTATTACATTTTACTCTATTTTTCAAAATTTGTGTGGGATTGTTCTTGGGTGTTGTTTTCACTGTATTACCATTTGAAGTGGTGCATACATACTTTACGCATTTTCTCTATGTTAAGCCTGGATGGTTTGTTCCAAGCTACCAGAGGGTTAGGCATAGATTAATTTGAGGTTCCTTGTGACTTCACTCTGACACAAATTGTGGTTGCTGTTTGAGTAGGGTTTCACCCCCCTCAACCAGGAACCCAATTTCCTATACAGGGAGTGCAGAATTATTAGGCAAATGAGTATTTTGACCACATCATCCTCTTTATGCATGTTGTCTTACTCCAAGCTGTATAGGCTCGAAAGCCTACTACCAATTAACCATATTAGGTGATGTGCATCTCTGTAATGAGAAGGGGTGTGGTCTAATGACATCAACACCCTATATCAGGTGTGCATAAATATTAGGCAACTTCCTTTCCTTTGGCAAAATGGGTCAAAAGAAGGACTTGACAGGCTCCGAAAAGTCAAAAATAGTGAGATATCTTGCAGAGAGATGCAGCACTCTTAAAATTGCAAAGCTTCTGAAGCGTGATCATCGAACAATCAAGCGTTTCATTCAAAATAGTCAACAGGGTCGCAAGAAGCGTGTGGAAAAACCAAGGCGCAAAATAACTGCCCATGAACTGAGAAAAGTCAAGCGTGCAGCTGCCACGATGCCACTTGCCACCAGTTTGGCCATATTTCAGAGCTGCAACATCACTGGAGTGCCCAAAAGCACAAGGTGTGCAATACTCAGAGACATGGCCAAGGTAAGAAAGGCTGAAAGACGACCACCACTGAACAAGACACACAAGCTGAAACGTCAAGACTGGGCCAATAAATATCTCAAGACTGATTTTTCTAAGGTTTTATGGACTGATGAAATGAGAGTGAGTCTTGATGGGCCAGATGGATGGGCCCGTGGCTGGATTGGTAAAGGGCAGAGAGCTCCAGTCCGACTCAGACGCCAGCAAGGTGGAGGTGGAGTACTGGTTTGGGCTGGTATCATCAAAGATGAGCTTGTGGGGCATTTTCGGGTTGAGGATGGAGTCAAGCTCAACTCCCAGTCCTACTGCCAGTTCCTGGAAGACACCTTCTTCAAGCAGTGGTACAGGAAGAAGTCTGCATCCTTCAAGAAAAACATGATTTTCATGCAGGACAATGCTCCATCACACGCGTCCAAGTACTCCACAGCGTGGCTGGCAAGAAAGGGTATAAAAGAAGGAAATCTAATGACATGGCCTCCTTGTTCACCTGATCTGAACCCCATTGAGAACCTGTGGTCCATCATCAAATGTGAGATTTACAAGGAGGGAAAACAGTACACCTCTCTGAACAGTGTCTGGGAGGCTGTGGTTGCTGCTGCACGCAATGTTGATGGTGAACAGATCAAAACACTGACAGAATCCATGGATGGCAGGCTTTTGAGTGTCCTTGCAAAGAAAGGTGGCTATATTGGTCACTGATTTGTTTTTGTTTTGTTTTTGAATGTCAGAAATGTATATTTGTGAATGTTGAGATGTTATATTGGTTTCACTGGTACTAATAAATAATTGAAATGGGTATATATTTTTTTTTTGTTAAGTTGCCTAATAATTATGCACAGTAATAGTCACCTGCACACACAGATATCCCCCTAACATAGCTAAAACTAAAAACAAACTAAAAACTACTTCCAAAAATATTCAGCTTTGATATTAATGAGTTTTTTGGGTTCATTGAGAACATGGTTGTTGTTCAATAATAAAATGAATCCACAAAAATACAACTTGCCTAATAATTCTGCACTCCCTGTATGAGCCAACACATTGGACATTTTTTCCTTGCATCGGGGGTAGTGGGCAGTCATGCTACAATTTTCCTGTTTTTGCCCAACATGCATTCTGGGGTTTGGCAATCACTGAGGGAGTAGTAACTTAAATGCATGTATGATGATCGCAAATAATGCCTTAGGATGGTTACAGAGATGTCCTTCTAACTATACTTGGAGATTTGTAGTTTTTACTTGTAATTTCACTCCAACAGGCATTAGAGTAAAAGATCAGAAAAAAGGACATTTGTCAGATGCTTTTTACTGGAATCACAATGTTTTTCTTTCTGGGCTCAAAGCAAAGGGAACCACGACAAAAACAGTTTTTATCTTTTACCTTTTCAGGTTTAGTTGCACCAAATGGTTCTTGTCTAACATCCTGGCATTGGCAGTGGGTGCTGAGGAATTTAAGTCTTCATTTTATTTTGTATTTATTTATGTGTTTGAAAATGTACTAAAAGTTTATTTCTCAGATATTCTGGTGGTTCTTAGGCTGACTAATATACCTTGCTGTTTAAAGGTTTAGTGCGAAGAGATTTTTGAGGTGGTGCAAATAGTCTACTCAGAGAGGGACATTTCATTTCTAGAAGGTGAACTAAGTGGTGAGTGCGATTAATGCAGTGATTACTTACTGGTTATCTTCATTACTCCATTTATCCTTTTTTGGCCCAGTACTCATGAAGTGAGGTGTGTCCATCTCCCCCAAACACCACATGGCCTAGTCACAAACAACTTGTCCATCCCCCTTTAAACTCCTCCCAGTACAAAGGACCATAAAGGGGGCAGACACCCACATCACATCTCCAAACACCATGGATGAAGTTTCTGACAGAGTGTCAGGACCTTACAAACGCCCTTGACCCATCGCATGACTTTGTTACCCCACTGGTCGTACTCTGGCAGAAGCATAACAGCAGCAGTGGGGTATGAACAATTGCAGCACACACCAAGGTCCAAACACTCACCAAGGACCAGTAAGGAAGTTTGCTGGACCTGCTTACGCTGTGACTGAGGCACAGCGGTACAGAAAGAGAAGGATTGGTTAAGCTCTGCACCTTGGTAAAGTGGTCATCTTGAGAGCAGATTCAGATGGGCGTGGCCAGTGAGCCGATTGTGGCGTGTGGCCAGATAGCTGAGTCAGGCATGTACAACCAGAAAGCTGAGTCAGGTGAGTGTTACCCGAGAGCTGAGTCAGTTGGGTGTGGCAAGAGAGCTGACTCACACAGGCATGACCTCAGACTATTTAAAGAAGCCAACAACCCACCCCAACTGTTGATTATTGAGCTTCTGGAGCTGGTAGCATCATTGGATTCTTTGGAGTGCATTGCATGGATTTCTCTGGATTCAAAGGACAAGGGCTTCTTGCTAAAGGAATCTGAGGTAAGCCTTATTTTGCATGGAGTAAACATTTAGGGCACAGTGATGAATGGTTCATGCAACACAAAGCAGCAAGCCACCTTGCTGTGCTGTGCTGCGCTCTCTGAAAGTGATAGGGCAGGAATGCACCGCATTTAACATTTTAAAGCGCATTCTTGCTCTCTGCCTATGCCGGAGAACAAGCTGCTACCTAGCGACAACACAGGCACCCTCACACCATGGTGCAAGGGTTTCTGCATTACAGGCAGGATAGTTTTTGTGAAGGAATTCCAGTATTTCTGAAGCTCTGACAATAAACGTGAGGGTCTCAAGGCGCTGAATTGTAGGCATTCTAAAGTGAATTGCCCAGAATCACAGGATGTTGAGCTGATGCTTAGACTCAAACCTTGTTCCCCCAGCTCCGAAGTCAGCACCTCAGGCCACTACACCATGCCCTCTCCTGAAGGGGCACCTTCCTGCACAAAACCAACCATGAGAGGCATTTTCCTCTCCAGCACACTTGGAAACAGCAAACAAATTGCACCTCGGGTGGGGAGACGTACAATTCTGACACATTTCCAGATCTACCAGTGTTTGTAAATCTGGGAATGTGACAGAATGCATGAGTGGGTGCATGGGATCACCCATACTGCACACATGGCATTCATCCCTCCTGCAGAGTAATGCAAGGTAGTGATTTGCACTGCCTTTTGTTACTCTAGATTTATCAAGCCACTCAGGGTCATGCAAGGTGGTCTTGCATGGCTTGGGAAATCTTCTTTAGGGTTTGTATCGCTCTTGCGTGGCACAAGGGTGACAAAAAACCTTGATAAATATGGGCCTCAGATTGTGAGTGAAAAAAGGTACTCGGAGAAAAATCTCAAAACTTTGTGAGACTGTTGAATCAATCTAAGGGGTAAACAGGACTTGAGTGAAAGCGTGTTTGGATTGGGTTGTCCCAACTTTTTGCTAGCCCATTGACTGTGATGCAAGATTCCCCAATAGGATCAGATTCCGCTTGAAATTACAAGGTATTGCACTACTTTAAGAACGCAATAATGTTGTGTTAGATGTTGCATAATCACTCCCTCTCGTGTGTGTAGTCAAGTAACTGTTCAATGGTTATTTGCTTCTTTTGCAGATCAATAGTTGAGGTCAACAAATTCTCTAAAAACCCTGTCCACAAATTCACATCAAGTGAGTTTAAAGTTCATTATTCGTTGTCCCCATTCATGTGTCAGCAAATTAGGTAGGAAAACCTCTCGTATCTATTTAAAGGCTAAAAGTTCATGGTGCATGTCAACAAGAGAAAGCCATTAACTAATCAAAACCACTCCTCTTTGAAGGATCAACTTTCTGGTGTCCCTTCCTGACTCCCTCCCCTCTTGTCTGGATTCTGTGTGTTGCGTGTTATACTTTTGACTGCTGCAGCAAGGTACGGGTGGTGAGCAGTTGCATTCTGATTCAAAGTAAGTATCTCCAGGACCATGACACAAAGGTAATGGACGGAGGAATGTTGGCGGTAGAAAGGGTAATTGGAGTAATGAATATTGGTGGCAAGAAATTGACTTAGTACCACCTCAATGTTTCCTTGTCCCAGTCCTTACAAAGGGAGGATAAATTAAAGCAGCAAGCCCACAGCCCAATCCCAAACCATGCACCAGCAACCCAGAGGCAATACAAGAAGCTTGCAAAAGTCAGAGCATAGCAGACCACAATAACTGGAGCCAAGAATAAAAACTGAAAGCAAGCACTGCACAAAGGCAGGGGATCAGGGAAGGCCCAAAGCCAATTCATAGTGAAATTCCACACACAGGAAGAAGGCCAAGAACAAGTAGGTAGAGACCACTGACCAGATGACTACAGAGGGTAGCACGAAGCCAGGTAGATCAGGAGAAGATTGAAGCATCCAGAGTAACAGGTAGAACGAGCCACAACAATCAAACCACAAGGAAAAGACCATAAAAGATCGATGGTCTCATTTACAAGGCCATTGCACCACTGGATCATCACTTAGCTTGGAAGGGGCATGCAATGGGTGTTGCTGTGGGGACTCCACTGCAACACCCATTGCATTTTTACGCTGCCCCAGATTTGCGAGGAATAGTAAACCTCAGACAGCACAAAAAACTAATGCCACACCAAGGGTGGTGCTAGCATGGCGCAACGAGAATAAATAAAAGTATTTCCCCTTGTTGCGCCATGCTAGCGCAACGAGGAGGCATACTTTTATTTCTCCTCGTTTTTGCTTTTTCTATGAGTGCTGCAATTTGCAGCACACATAGAAAGTGCAAAATACCATGAATGATTGTTTGTGTGTGGGTAGGTGTCCCCTGCTGCTCATAAACAATCATTCCCTGCAAAGCAGGCAGCTAAATTTAGTGTCAGCGCTAGAGGAAACAGGGGTGCGCTGTATTTTTGTTAATACGGTGCATCCCTGCATTTCTGAAGTGACGCAGTGTGGCACTGCCAATTTTGGCGCAGTGACGCATTGCTTCACTTAGTCATAAATGAGGCCCAGAGTCTATCATTTTAGGGAGCAAAGAAGACCACATGAGCACTGGCACAAGCCTATGCGCAGGTCCCCCCTCCCCCTTCAGTGACAGAGGAATAAGAGATGCTCAAAAGGCAGACCAAGATAATAATAAGAGGGTAGAAATAATGACCCCACCAGAAGGCAGCTGCAACCCAGGCCAACAACACTGGACAAAGCAAAAGGCAAATATGCACCCAAGGAGTGCTCAAGATCACTAAAGGACAGAACCAACCCAAGGAGCTCAGAAGGCAAGCCAGAAGAGCTTATAGAAAAATCATAGTGCATACTGGCAAAAAGCAAATGCTAAACCACAGACCAGAAGACAGGCGCCATGACCAGCGACCCAACCCATACCAGGCCACTACCCTGGAGTCAGACATATAGCAAAGAAAAAGAAAGCCATCAAGGCAACACCTGCCTCAATGGACCAAGGTTGAGATCCAGACACAAAACAAGGACAGGATCCAGACACGAAATACACCATTTACACCAAGAGCCCAGAGAACAAGTGGAGGAAATTCTACCAGGGCAGAAACAAGAAACAAAATGGCACCAGAACTAGGCACATTCCATGCAAAACCAACAACAGCAGGAAATCCGGAAATGGCAGTCCACCAAACCAAAACAACCAAGGGCAACCTCAAGCCACAATCCAAACCTCACAAAACAAAGGAAAGGAGAAGGAGAAGGCTGAACTTGGGCAACACAAAAGGATGATGGACAGTGTGCTGAAACTTTTCAAACACTCACAGATCTGGGTTTAAACAATTGTTCTTTTGCTCACCATGCCACCCCAGATTGGACCTAGCAATACGCAAATCAGTCTTGACCCTGCTCCCCATTGCAACAGTTTATCCAAAACTGCTAGTCAAGGTCCAACCTAGACCGGAACAAGCACCCTGGAATCAGTTTCGGAGTATCACCCTTTCTCAGCTAGACTAGCTTGATTCCAGGGGCACAGTGAGCAAGGGACCCACGTCTGGCCATTCCCTGGCCACTTAGGGTGACTTTAGCAACACAAAAGGATGATGGACAGAGTGCTGAAACTTTTCAAACACTCACCCCCAGTCACAGATCTGGGCTCAAGCCATAGTTCTTTTGCACACCATGCCACCCCAGTTTGGACCCAGACACATGCAAATCAGTCCTGACCCTGTTCCCCATGAGAACAGTCCAGCCCGAACTGCCAAACCAGGACCTCCCTGGACCGGAAACAAGCATACCGGGACAGGTTTCAGGGTATTACTTAGACAAGGTATCTCAGAGCCCAAGGGCGACCTAAAGCCCCATGCCCAGCAGGAAGGACACAGGGTTGTCTGGGGCCAGCCCAACATGCAGCTGTAAAGAAAAAAGCTATCAGACAGGTCAGGCAGCAAAGCAAATAGGACCATCTTGAAAATTGCACAGAGGAAATCAATCAGTCAATCCTCCCTGCCATCCTACAGGCAGAAGGTTGGATCGCCCAGCTAAGGAGAGGGAAAACACAACACAAAATACCCTAAACATTACAATAAGTATGAAGGACCACGACTGTCCAAACCCACCAAATCTGGATTCATTAAATGGTCAGGGGCACAAATGCAAGATAAAGAAGCACCCAGAGGCGAGCTTAGAAATCAGCAATACAAAGCCCCAGCCTGACAAGCCAAATAATGCACACACCAACACAGGACCAACATGGAAAAGCATGAACAAGCACCAGATCACTTATGCCCTGAATCAACTAAGACTGGAATCCTAAAATGTGCTAACATGCCCAGAATGGGCAGGCAGCAGCTACTCAGGACCAGGGCAGCAAAGGAGGCCCGTGCCCAATAGCTGCAAGGATAAGCATAGCCAAGACACCGCCAGGCCTAAATCAGACAAGGAGAAGGAAAGCAAGCAAAATAACAGGGGAACCAATTTGTTCTATAACCAAAGAAAAACCTCAAGAACCTAATAAGCCCAGCAAGGAGACAGGAACAGACAGACTAATAAGATTACTGTCATGTTGCAGCACAAGCCATACTTACTTCTGTGGGACAGTTGCACACGACTCATTACTTTGAATCTTTCACACATGCACTTCTTCAAGAGAAGAAGAGGATGAAGAGTTGCTGAGAGGGTGGGCGCAAGATGGACAGAAGTCATACATCTCCAGGGGCGCTCTACAGTAAACGCCTGAATGAAGGCGACAAGCCTACATGGTCCCTGGATCTATAGAACTCCCACGAACCTCACAAATCATAGCCACTATCGTGAATGCCTAGATTTTGAGCTCCTCCCTGGGTCATAGCATCCTTGGAGTCAATAATGAAACATAGTTGCTGCAGCAGAAATGTTATGTTTGAAAGTTGGAGTCTCTGTTACTTGCTCTTTGGCAATGTCAACAAAAGGCATCTTAGAAACCGATTACTGTGTTCATACCACACTCATACTATACAGACCGGTATTTGTTTATTTCCATAAGGACTCTCCGAAAGGATTACCAACTTATATTTTGCACTCCATCAGATTTCACAATGAGTCTTCCATTGCAGTTGTTATGTTTTCCAAGGAATCGTTCGTTAAGATTACATACTTACATTTTGTGCGTGTTAGAATTCACATGGAGTCTTCCATGAAGATCATGAATTCTTTGTACACTTGGATATTTCCATTTGGATTAGAAGATAAAAGTAATTGCTTTGCTTCGTTTAGAGGAATTAGTGGAATCTCATCTCACACAGACTATCATTTGTAAAACAATAATGATATTAAGTTATTCCCAGTTTAGTTATGAACTCTTTAAATTGAATGTAATCAGACTACGAAGAATTATCCCGTGATATTAAAGGTAGTCCTCTTGAGTAAACAATCACACTTAGGAAGGTTTAGCGATTCGATAGCCAGTCGCAAACTCGTCACCAACTGCTACAAAAGGCATTTCATATGTACTAAAGCCCTTGCAATCAGTATGTTTTTTTGCAATGCAATTTAACTCTAAATCACGATTTTCAAGACTCGAAATACCAACTCACTACTAGGGATATCCTAATAGTGATTTGATATTTGTATGTATGAAGTTTTGGGGAATTGCGACAGTCTCAGAAAAGGCTTTTTGCATGTGCAATTTACCACCTAATCGGACCAGGTGCTAACTATGTGCAACCTATATAAACATCCCCAAAATGCATCACACCCTTTTACAATGGTGGCTTTTTGTGTGCTTGGAAGTAGGTTGAACATTTTGGCTGGTATTCAGGGGAGGAGGAAGAGGGGACATGAGTGGATTTTTAAGCTTAGGATAAAGTAATGTTATCCCATCACATGTCCAAAACATTAATCAATATTTATATATATATTTCCTACCTCTCAACAGGAGATACAACAGACTAAACTTCATGTATTGCACTATTGTCCCATGTTCTAAGGTGTGTTGCTGGAACTCATATTGCAAAATGCCGAGATCAACAAACGTGTTTATTCCCAAGTAAACATTTTTATTTGTAGTTGACACTGTTTATGCTTTACTCACATGGATAAAGACCCCATATTTAAATCCCAACACCAGAAAGGAGCGCAGGTATAACAGAGCTCACAAGAGCACACGTTCAGTAACAGAGTAGACATTTGGAGTATTTAGAGGAAGATTCTGGCGTCTTCATAAAAAAGTCGGGGCTTTCCTGTAAAGGCCAGAAGTCTGCTGCAAAGTACTAGGGAGGCTGCTATGGTGCAAGGCCTTGCAATGAGGAGGGTTCTACGTAACGTTTAAATTGTTTCGGAACCAGATCCTGAGAATGACAATACACTTTGGGTCCACAACTTTTACGAGTTGCCTTTTGTGCTGGTGAATGCATGGCACCTTGTGCAGACATAGCAGTACGTTGCTTTCAAGGTAAGCGTAAAACATACTTTCCAAACTCAGACAACGATGTTTGTTATGCCATTGTAAAAGAGCATAGGGCTTGATATATAGTTTGGAGGATGGGATACTTTGTCACAAATGTGACAGATATTCTTTCTGTCACGTTGCAAGTGCATTATATCCCGCGTCACTTTTAACACAGTGGCGCATCCCATCCAACAAACTCTAAGTCAAGGCCGAAGTTCCCTTCAGGTTTCTAAGCAATGTAAATATTTCGTGCTAGTTGCACAGCAAGAAGGAAAGGCTTGGTCAAAGTAGAACATATTTGTTTCAGGTTATGTTAAGCAAACAAAAGAAATACAGTGGTAATAGGAAAACGACACTAATGCTTCCTAATCGCTCTCCTTTCGCTGCCAGGCCTTTTTCCCCCTCAGGTGCCAGGCTTTTTTTTGGCTGTTTGGGGCAGTTCGCGCTTAGGCCCTCTTAACGTTTTGTTCACATTAGCCACCCAAGGCAAATTTGTGTCGTTTTTTCCCAACATCCTAGGGATTCTAGAGGTACCCAGAGTTTGTGGGCTCCCCTGGAGGAGACCAAGAAATTATCAAAAATACAGCAAAAATGTTGTTTTATTTGAAGGGCTGTTGAAGAAAGCTTAAGTTTTTTTCCCCCTGAAAATGGCATAAAAAAGGGAAAGGGTTTGTGGGGCTACAATCACCATCTTCCCAGCTTTCAGGAACAAGCAGACGTGAATCCAAAACCACATTTTCAACACAATTTTTGCATTTTACTGGGACATACCCCATTTTTACTATTTTTTGTGCTTTCAACCACCTTCCAGTTAGTGACAGAAATGGGTGTGAAACCAATGCTGGATCCTGGACAGCTAAACATTTATGAAAAGTAGACAAAATTCTAAATTCAGCAAGGGGTCATTATGTAGATCCTTTAAGGTTTTCCTACAGCTAAAATAAAAAAATATTGAAATTGAGGTAAAAACATGACAGTTCGGTCCACATTTTCTTTTATAACTTTTTCCAGCTATGGCAGATTTTTTAAAGCAATATACCGTTACATCTGCTGGACTCTTCTGGTTGTGAGGATATATAGGGATTGTAGGTTCATCAAGAACCCTACGAACCCAGAGCCAATAAATGAGCTGCACCTTGCAATGGGTTTTCATTGTATACCGGGTATACAGCAATTCATTTGGTGAAATATAAAGAGTGCAAAATAGGTATCAAGGAAACCTTTGTATTTCCAAAATGGGCACAAGATAAGGTGTTGCAAAGCAGTGTTTTTTGCACATCTATGAATTCTGGGGTCCCCATATTAGCATGTAAATTACAGGGCATTTCTCAAATGGACGTCTTTTTTCACACTGTCTCACATTTGGAAGGCAAAAATGTAGAGAAGGACAAGGAGCAATAACACTTTTTCTTCTATTTTGTGTTCCCCCAAGTCTCCCAATAAAAATGGTACCTCACTTATGTGGGTAGGCCTAATGGCCAGGATAGGAAACGCAACATAGACACATCGCATTTTTACATTGAAATCTGACCTGTTTTTTAGAAAGTGTGTAGCTGTCGATTTTGGCCTCTAGCTCAGCCAGCACGTAGTGCATTTTTTAAAACTAGATACCTAGGGAAATCCAATATGGGGTAACTTGTGGGTCCTTCACCATGTCTGTTATCCACAATCCTTTGCAAACCTCAAAATTTGGCAATAAAAAGTCCTGTTCCTAACATTTCGGTGATAGAAAGTTCTGGAATCTAAGAGGAGCCACAAATTTCCTTCCACCCAGCATTCCCCCAAGTCTCCTGATAAAAATGGTACCTCACTTGTGTAGGTAGGTCTAGTGCCCATGACACGAAATGCCCCAAAACACAATGTGGACACATCACATTTTTCTCAAAGAAAACTGACCTGTTTTTTGCAAAGTGCCTAGCTGTGGATTTTGGCCTCTAGCTCAGCCGGCACCTAGGGAAACCTTGCAAACCTATACATTTTTGAAAACTAGACACCTAGGGCAATTTGGAATCGGGTGACTTGTGGGTCTCTCACCAGGTTCTGTAACCCAGATTCCTTTGCAAACCATAAAAGTTGGCAAAAAAAGACATTTTCCTCACATATCGGTGATAAAAAGTTCTGGAATCTGAGAGGAGCCACAAATTTCCTCCCACCCAGCATTCCCCCAAGGCCCCCACTAAAAATGATACCTCACTTGTGTGGGTAGGCCTAGTGCCCACTACAGGAAATGCCCCAAAACACAACAAGGACACATTACATTTTCCCAAAGAAAACTGACCTGTTTTTTACAAAGTGCCTAGCTGTGGATTTTGGCTTCTAGCTCATCCGGCACCCAGGAAAACTTATCATACCTGGACCTTTCTGAAAACTAGACACCTAGGGGAACCCAGGATGGGGTAACTTGTGAGGCTCTCACCAGGTTCTCTTACCCAGAATCCTTAGCAAACCTCAAAATTTGGCAAAAAAAAACACTTTTTCCTCACATTTCGGTGCTGCACAGTTCTGGAATCTGAGGGGAGCCACAAACTTCCTTCCACTCAGCATTCCCCCAGGTCTCCCGATAACAATGGTACCTCACTTGTGTGGGTAAGCCTAGTGCCCGCAACAGGAAATGCCCCAAAACACTATGTGGACACATCAAAATGATCAAATAGAAAACTACCTGTTTTTGTTGGGGGCGGACCTGCGCTTTTGGTTCTGGGCTCAGCATCCACCTAGGGAAACCTACGAAACCCAGACATTTCTGAAAGCTAGACACCCAAGGAAGTTCAGGGAGGTGTGACTTGCATGGATTCCCCAGTGTTTTCCCACAATTCTGTGTGGGCTCACCGCACAAGCACAAATTTCCTACCAACCAACGTTTCCCTCAGTCTCCCAATAAAAATGATACCTCAATTGTGTAGGTGGGCCAAGTGTCTGTGACAGGGAAGAGCCAAAAACATGTCAAAATTGAGGGGGAACCAAAGCGGGTCCAATAGGGAAGTTTGAAAAAAAGTTTTTAGGCTGACAAGTGGGGCAGAATTTTTATTGGTTTAGATGCAACATCACTGGGAGGTAGGAATTTAGTGGATTCCTGCAGATTCTGGAACGTTCCATCACAAAAATGTGGGGGAAATGTGTGAATTCAAGCAAAGTAGGATGTTTGCAGGGCATTGTGGGTAGGAAAGTGGTGCGGGTGCATGTGAAGCTCACCACCCTGGAATCACCAAGATTTTGTCTAGGTCTCGTAGATTTTATTAGATGGCAGCATCCAAAAAGTGCAGCCCTCACCATTCCAAGTGGGATGATTTTGAGAGTTAGACAAGCTGTCATGGGCCAAATGTAAAAGCAAAATGCAAGATAATCAAATGTTCTCTTGCTTGTTGTGGGATAAGATCTTTTAGTGTACAGGTGGAGAGCTGAAAGACTGTTACACCCTTCGGCTGGGGTGGGGGCATAACATTGCCCATACTGGTTGGTAGCCTCCACCCCACTATTTTCTTTTTTTTTTTTATTCCCTGGCTTTATTCCCCCCTGGGGAGCAGACTGGGGGTAATTGTCCCATCTGCCCACCTGTGGGCCGAATAACTTTGTCCCCATTTATTTGTGGTGGGAATATGGCCATACCCCCACCCTCTTTAAAAAATATATATATTCCCTGGTGTCTAGTGGGCTTTCTGTCCCCCCTTGAGGGCAGATGGCTTTACAAAAATAGGCTTATCTGCCCCCAAGGGCAGAAATGGGCAACAGTAATGTGCCCACATGGGGAGCGACCCTTGCCCAAGGGGCTGCTCCCAAAACAAAACACCTACACACCAATCCCTGGTGCCTAAGTGGTTTCTGCCCCGCCTAAAAGAAATAGGCTGATCTGCCCCCAAAGGGGACAGAAATGGCCTAAACTGAATTTGCCACCCAGGGGAGCAACTCTTGCCTAAGGGGTCACTCCCCATCTGTAAAAAATAAAAAATTCCTGGTGCCTAGTGGTTTCTGCCCACCTTGTGGGCAGATCGACCAAATTAAAATAAGCCGATCAGCCCCTAAGGGGGGCAGAGATGGCCTAGAATAAATTTTCCCCCCAGGGGACAGACCCTTGCCTAAGGAGCCGCTCCCCTTTCGTGAAATTATCGCCAACAAAAAATCCCTGGTGTCTAGTGGTTTCTGCCCCCTTGGGGGCATATTGGCCTAATAAAAATAGGCCCATCTGCCTCTAAGGGGACACAAATAGCCTAAAAACTATTTGCCCCCCAGGGGAGCGACCCTTGGATAAGTGGTTCCTCCCCTCCTGCAAAAAAAAAAAAAAATAATCCCTGTCCTCTAGAGGATTCTGCCCCCCTGGGGGCAGATCGGCCTAATTAAAGTAGGCCAATTTGCCCCCAAGGGGGGCAGAAAAGGCCTAATAATAAATTGCCCCCCCCGTGAGCGGCTCTTGCCAAAGGGACCGCTTCCCATATACATAAACAAAAACAAAAAAAACATCCCTGGTGTCTAGTGGGCATTTCTGCAGCTCGATCGCTTCACGATCTGGCTGCAGAAATGCTCAAAGAGGCATAAAAGGAAAGGAAAGGCCTGAAGGTGTGTAGGGGGTCAGGGTGTAAGGGGAAGCGATTCCCCTTTCATCAATGCCTATAGGAGGCGGGTGATTAGCCCACGGGCGCTCCCCCAGAAAGCCGGTCCCAGGACGAGGTGGTTACATCCCTGGTGCCTTAGCGCCACAGCCGAGGAAGAGACCACATCGTCCTGGGCACCGTAGGGATTAACTTTAATTGCATCTGTCCCTGAGAGGCTACAAATGCTTGAAGTCTCTTCACTTTCCCCTACATCTATACCACCACTTGCTGAAATGTTACTGGTTTGTATGCTTTCTAAGGCAGTTACTAGAACTAGCCCACGTTCCATATCCCTAGCACAGTGACCCACCTCCATCTGAATATTTGCAGTACGCCATGCAAATGTGGTGTTTGATGTGTCAGGTGGTTCACTGACCTGTGAAAAGAATCTAAACGGGACATATGTTGGTTATGTCTGCACCTCATAATCAAGTAGTCTCGATGCATAACTGTGAAAAAGCTACATACAGCTTCTATAAGCCTGTCAAGCTGAATTTCTCAGTAATAACGTTAAAGTTTTGAACTGAAAAACTACAGTAGTTCTCCGAAGTTAGCAGTGCTAACTATAACTTACGCCCCCACCATGCACTGCTTATGACCTCAAATTGACATTACTCATGACATGTTCTATGACCTCATTTATAACATCACTGATGACATTCCAAATGCCATTATTGATGACATTACTGATTACATCATCCAAGCTTGGTTTTCACCCATATTGCTGGTATAATTTGCTATGGTATTACATGCAGCATAATTCACATGAAAATTCAACAACATTTTTACTTGAACACTGTTTCAAAACAGTGAAAGTCTCATAAGAAATACATAAATAAATTTAGAGTATTGAAAAGAAACTACTATCAAGAGTGTACATTATATAAGACGGGCATGGCCAACCGACAATGCTGTCGGCTGCAACACCCTAAGTTCCTGCCTGTTGCCCCACCCAGCCTATTGCATCCTGTCCCTGAAACTACCCCAGGGGGTCTCAAAATGAGACAGAGCCCCCCAGCACTGGGAACTGGGTCATTGGGCTCGGGTGACCTGTGCGGGCCCGTAGCACAACAATTTACAGAATTACAGCCAGCTCAGCGAGGAGGAGTGAACAAGATAGCGGCCGCTGCTTACTGTTCACTCTGATAGCTGCCGGACCTATGCCCGAGCGCAGCAGATGGGGTGAGCAGACGTCCTAGAAGAAGCTTGCTGTCCCAATGCCAATGAGAGAGAGAAAGCCTTGTAAGCGCCACTAAATTCAAGTGGAATCCTGGCAGCGATGTGAGTGCCGATGGGCCTGCCCCCTGCCCTGAAAACAGTGGACCCTAAGGAATTGGAACCCTTGGAAGTACTCTATCACACAGGGACTCTGCCTCTTCTGCATCCCTGGGAGCACTTGGCCCAGTGAGGACAGAGGGGCCCTCTCCTACTGTTTAGGAACCTGAAAGACTCAACACGCCAGTAGAATACCTACAAGGCACAATGTAGCGTAAAACCAGGAGTGTTTGAACAAGACTATCCTGTTCTTGCGTTACTGTCAGAGGGCCTGACTACTGATTACTACTAAAACAACAGATAAAGGGAGTGCCCTCTGGAGACGATCAATTAGGAGAATCTGGTAGGGCTGTAACCAAGACATAGATTGACCACCTGTGGTGCAGGGCTTAACAAGGAAGATAGTGGACTACTGTGTGCTGTGCTGGTCAGGGAGCTGTCACTACTGAACCCCAGTGAGGCTAGAAGATGCACAGGCCCAGGGCAAGCCATAACCCAGGGAAACTGTTGCCCTGCACTGGTGTGAAGCGTTGGCTGTGATGAGCAGAAGCAGGACAAGTCCCTCCACTTCTATGTGTGATGACAACGCCTGGGACTTGGAGCCTGAACATGCCACCAGCTCATCTGTGAAATCAGATATAGAACTACCCAAACAGACCCCTGGAACAACAGATGAACTCATGTGAAGCTGACATCGAACTGCAAGACTCCTTTATGGTAAGGGGGGGCAGATACTTCTTCTATCAGTTGAGGTATTACCCAAGTATTGCCAATGAGCCCCTAATATTTGTAAAGTATCCTTCAGTATATACATCGGGTGGGGGGTGTAGAGCATGGTGCTCACCACAGGTCACAACCCTCACATTGCTTTCAGCTTTAGAGGTGCACCCACCCAAGTTTGTGAGTTCACTTGAAGTTTGGATGAGGGGAATCTACCTACTTATCCAGGGGTGTTGGCATTGGGAATTTTATTATTTATATGTTGCAGGGGGATGCATATTTGGTGCCCTGGGAGAGCACTCCTGGAAATACTGGACATGGGTTATCCCTAGTCTCTGAGTTCTGAAATGGATTTACAATTTGCAATGGCATCCCCCAAGAATTACAAAATAATGTCATGGAATGTTAGGGGTATGCACACTGCTGAAGCAGATGTCTTAATTAGAAATTTTTAATGAGTGTTTATGTATTTTCAGTAATGGCTTTTGTAGAAAAATGAATAACGTAGAAAAATAATGTGCACATTTGAAAATGTGACCTCCAAGAATGGCCACCAGTGTTCACGAAATGTACTAAAATATAATTAATCCACATTAAATATTGAAAATGTATTAGATTAATGTAGTAAAATGTCATATTTAGGGTTATGAATTTTGTTCTTGCTTATAAATTGTAGCCCTAACTTAGCGAGTGCCTTGGCCTAGTTTTGCCAGGCCTCATGCAAAAGCTGTATTTCTTAGCGTTTAATACAAAATGCTGACAGAGTGAACTAATTGTTAAATGCTCATTGTTTTAATAAAATGCTTAGCAGAAACTTTCTATGAGAACCAATGGATAGGAGATGAGAACTCTTGCAAAGTAACAATTTGTGTGTAAAATGTGCAAAGGGTTCTTTCACAGGGCGTGAACAATGAAGACACTGACTGGAGACGAAGATGCAACAAAATTGATACCTGACGAGCCGGATGATAAGAACATCGTAAGGCGAACCAATCAACAACATGTGAACTGTGAAATATTAGAATTCATAGATTTGGTATATGGACATCATTGGACAGAGTAATAACGTACAATTAATTGACCAATTGGAAATTGGGGGATAGTTTGGGGAACTTTGATATAACAACGTGACAGAGGGTAAAGACAAGAGAGAGACTTATTCCGATTTGTGAGGCAATATTTGGGAGAAGAAGAGATTTGAGATTCTGTCATTGGGCTCAAAATTCTCTGACTGAGAGCCTGATGTGTTGCTGATCGATTGGTGACCTGAGAACGAAGACTGATTCTGCTTGCTGACCCATACCGTGGATAGGTAGATATGACAGTATGACCGAATTGCAATGTTATGCCTTTTCTTTCTAGGTACCAACTGCGCTGTCTAAATACTTTCTTTAGGTAAATGTTTTTCCAAAATTGTATTCTAAATTGTTTTGCATGCAGCCAAACATGCTGATGCTAATCTGTGTTAGTTGAGGTTACTCACATAACGACTGACGAATTACAGAGACAAATGATTGACAAACTATTTTGCTGAACTTGATGGACATCATAGCTTTGCTGAATTGGGTTTTACTAATGTTATGTGTTGATGCCTTAGAATGTCTTTTGATTCAAGCTTTGATTAGATCACGTCTTCTGCGACTTGCTGATTAACAAGCGTTATTAAAATTGTTTTGATTTGAGTTGATGATTAAGATTCATGACTTAGGGGGTCATTACAACATTGGCGGTAGAAGACCGCCAAAATACGGCTACGGAATTCCGCCACAGCTATTATGACCCACATCTCGGAATCCGCCAAAATTCAGACACCACACAAGTCCGCCACACCAAAGGTCAGTGATAAACTGGCGATAACAAAACTGACACCGTCACGCCAACAGAAATACGCCCACACTATCACGACACACAAATCATGCGGTGGTCTTTCAACCGCGGTATTCCATTGGCGCTACACACCGCCGCGCTCAAAATACACACACTCTTACAAAACACAGCCACATTGGACAATTTGAAATACACACACCTGATACACATACACACCACTCCCGCACACCCAATACAATATAAAACACACACCCACATCACCCACATACCCCTACGACCACAATTCACGACCGAAGGCCAGATAGAGACACCACCATCAACAAACTAGCATCCACAGGCACACAACACCATCGCCCACACAACTTCCACACACCTCACACAACACACCACTACATATCACAACACTTATCACCACACACACCACCCCACACATCACCTACACCACCCCATGGCACGGCAAAGACATCCCAGGTTCTCGGAGGAGGAGCTCAGGGTCATGGTGGAGGAAATCGTCCGGGTAGAGCCACAGCTATTTGTATCCCAGGTGCAGCACACCTCAATTGCAAGGAAGATGGAGCTATGGCGAAGAATAGTCGACAGGGTCAACGCAGTGGGACAACACCCAAGAAATCAGGAGGACATCAGGAAAAGGTGGAACAACCTACGGGGGAAAGTGCGTTCCATGGTCTCAAGACACCACCAGGCGGTTCAGCGGACTGGCGGCAGACCCCCACCTCCCCACCCACAACTACTAACAACATGGGAGGAGCAGGTCTTGGCGATTCTGCATCCTGAGGGTCTCGCAGGAGTCGGTGGAGGAATGGACTCTGGTAAGTCAAATCTTAACTATTACATCCCCCAGCCTACCTGCATGCCATCACATACTCCACCCTCGCCCTCACCCCTATCACTCCAACTCCTCACAATGTACCAATATCACAAACCACACATCACAACACCAAGCCCTGCATGCAACAACAACGCATGGACACCCATCACTAAAGCATGCCCACTGCACATACCCATACACCCCCCTAAATCATCATCACACAAGCAGCTCACACACAGGAATGCCAGCACTGGGGTACATGGTCACCCACCCATTGCACACCATGCCACACACAGATGCAATAATCATGCCTTTCCACCCCTGCAGGACTACTACCCAACGTCACCAGACAGGAGGGTGCAGACATGTCCACTCCACCCACAGAAGAGGCCCACAGTGATGACAGCACCTCTGTCCAACTGGATCTAGATAACCAGCCCAGACCACCGGGGGCCTCAGGACAGTCGGTTCCCCTCACACAGGCACAGGCCACCACAGACCTTCCCCCTCTGGAAACACCAGCACAGCACCCACCCAGCGGGCCCATACCTCCGTCCCCAGGACACGTCAATCAGCTGTGTGTCCACCACTACAGAGAACCCAGGATAACCCACCACCCCAACAACAACAGGGACCTGGGGGCAGTGGCAGGGGGCACACGGTCCAGGGGACAGAGGCACAGGAACACAGGGGAACTGGGAGAGCTGCTGTGCGACAGGGGGCGGACAGGCCAAGGGAACCCACTCTCCACAAGGCCCTCTCCTCCATCATGGGAGCCTACCACCACTCCCAGGAGACGATGGCAACAGTACTGGCCAAGTTTCAGGAGACCCAGCGGATGCAGGAGGAACAGTATTTGGGCTTCAGGGAGGAACTCAGAACCATCAGCTCCACCCTGGGCACCATTGTAGGGGTGCTGAAGGAAGTACTGAACACCAGGAGGGACACTGTGGCACTGCAAGGGGCCCCTGACACTCGCATGGACGATGAACTCCCACCGCCTCCTCCGGCGCTAGTGGACAGGAGGCACCACCTCAGAACCACCACACCAGCACCCCACCCCCTGCAGACGGAGAACCACCCCACAAACGGTCCCTGAGATCCAGGAACAAGACAGAGCACGATGCCAAGACCCCGCCAAGAAATGAGAAAACCGTGATTGTCATCCCACTGTCCCACTTTGTCACCCTGTCCATATTTAAACTGCCCCAGCTCCACTTCCTATGCTCATATGGGCAATGCACCTGTCAGACTAATAGACTGGACTCTGCCATGGACACTCCTCTGCCATCACCCCTCACCATTTAACTTACCTCTCCAATATTTTGTATTTAAATAAACATACCTAAAGCACCAAAAGATCTGGAGTCTGTCTGTGATTTCGAAATAGTGTATTTGCAATTACAGTGACAAAATGTTCTTGAAATAGTAATGTCAACATACCTATGTCACACAACTCTAGTCCATGAGGAATCTAAGCAGATGACACATGTTGGGACCCACACCTGTGAAACCGTAAGGGAAAGTGACAACTCAGTGACCATACACTGGGTGAAAACGACAGACAGGATAGAGGTAGTAGTGTAAAAATACATGTAGTAGGCAGGAATGTATTCTCACCTGTGTTTCACTGGAAATATTGCTGGATCACTGAGTCCCTGTTCTGCATATCTTCTTCCTCTGCTTCATCCTCATCACTGTCCACAGGCTCCACAGCTGCCACAACACCGCCATCTGGACCATCCTCTTGCAGAAAAGGCATCTGTCGTCGCAAAGCCAAGTTGTGAAGCATACAGCAGGCCACGATGAACTGGTACATCTTCTTTGGTGAGTAGAACAGGGATCCACCTGTCATATGCAGACACCTGAACCTGGCCTTCAGGAGGCCGAAGCTCCGCTCGATCACCCTCCTAGTTCACCCATGGGCCTCATTGTAGTGTTCCTCTGCCCTGGTCCTGGGATTCCTCAATGGGGTCAGTAGCCATGACAGGTTGGGGTACCCAGAGTCACCTGCAAATGGCGAGGGACAACTGTTAGACACACACTAACCTGTAGGGATAACCCCAGACAACCATTCCCACTGTCTTGCTTCCAGGCGCTCACCTAATAGTCACACACGGTGCCTCTGGAGTTGACCCATCACATAAGGGATGCTGCTATTCTGCAGGATGTAGGCATCATGCACTGAGCCAGGGAACATGGCATTCACATGGGAGATGTACTGGTCTGCCAAACATACCATCTGTACATTCATGGAATGATAACTCTTCCGGTTTCTGTACACCTGTTCACTCCTGTGGGGGGGGACAAAAGCCACATGGGTCCCATCGATGGCACCTATGATGTTGGGGATATGTCCAAGGGCATAGACGTCACCTTTCGCTGTAGGCAAATCCTCCATCTGAGAAAAAACGATGTAGCTCCGCATGTGTGTCAGCAGGGCAGACAACACTCTGGACAATACGTTGGAAAACATAGGCTGGGACATCCCTGATGCCATGGCCACAGTTGTTTGAAAAGACCCACTTGCAAGGAAATGGAGCACTGATAGCACCTGCACTTGAGGGGGGATTCCTGTGTGATGGCGGATTGCTGACATCAGGTCAGGCTCCAACTGGGTAGACGGTTCCTGGATTGTGGCAAGGTCAAACCTGTAGGTGATTATCAAATTTCTTTCCTCCATTGTCGACAGGTCCACCAGCAGTCGGTACACCGGAGGATTCCGCCATCTCCTCACATGTCCCAGTGGACGGTGCATATGAAGGACAACAGCAAGCACAGAGTCAAACAACTGAGAGGTATGTACCCACAGTTTACACAGAACACCAATCATACACAAAATGTGGCCTGTATGTGTGTTGAGACTAGGTCTAGGTATGTGGGACGCATTTGGAAATTAGGCCATGTGGGCCCCTGAAATGGCAGCTGCCTGACCTCTAAAGTGGGACAATGGGATGTGAGGTAACTGCGCTGCCGTTGTACACCGTCGCGGTAGGCGGTCGAAGACCGCGGCGCAATGTTGCATTGGTTAACATTGGACCCTCTGGGTCCCAGGAGCCAGTGACGATGTACGCCGGCGGTGATGGTACGCACCGCCGCGGACGTGACCGCTGCGGACGTGACAGCCATTTTCTTTCAGTATAATCACTCGATACCTGATCATCGACAGGAGAGGACCTACACTGCAAGTGCTGCTGTGACCTCGGTCTGGAAGAGACAATGGCTCGTGCATCTGGGGAAAGGGCCCTTGCCTTCACATCTGAGGAGTTGGAGAAGCTCGTCGATGGGGTCCTCCCCAGTACACGCTACTCTACGGTCCTCCAGACCAACAGGTAAGTACACAGGGAGCATGTTGTATGGGCTATGCCTGTGTGGAGAGGGCTGGTTGTAAGAAGGAAGGGGGCAGAGTTCTGCGTGCATGAAAGACGGTGGGTGCACGTGCCACATGGCAAGGGTAGGGATGGGGGCCACTCACTTTGATGGCACAGTTGGTAATTACTTCTCTTCTTCCCCTGTACATTTCATGTAGGTCAGCGCCCACCAGAAGAAAGATATTTGGCGTGCCGGAACCTGGGGGTCTACCACAGACGGAGCACCCACTGCCGTAAAAGATGGGAGGACATTCGCCGCTGGAGCAAGAAGACGGCGGAGGCTCAGCTGGGGATGGCCTCCCAACGTGGGAGGGGTGCCCGTCGCACCATGACCCCCCTGATGTTCAGGATCGTGGCAGTGGCCTACCCGGAGTTGGATGGGCGCTTGAGGGCATCACAGCAGACACAAGGGGGTGAGTACACTCTCATTCTGCTGACTTTGCGCGCAGTGGAGGTGTCTGGGTGGGGGAGGAGGGCTGTGGGTTTCCCTAAGCCAGGGCAACTTCCGTAGGCTAGGCCCCTCCGTAAGGCATGGCCCTGTGGCCCCCCACCCACCTCTGTAGAGTGCCAAGTACAGCTATTCATGCACCTGTGTCATCTATATGTGCAGATGTCGTCCATAGCCTTGTAGGCCATTTCCCAGCAATTGCACTGTAGAGCCGAAGAGCGCGACGTAGTTCAGGGGGCTTCTGTGTCTGTCTTGTCCGCCAACTGTAGCGGTAATCCATGCACTCAACATGTCTTTTTTCTGTCCCCCCCCCCTTTTTTGTGGTCTCCCTGTTCTTGTGTGCATTGGCATCATCAGGCGGAGGAGCATGAGGGAGCTGCATCCCACATGGCCATGGAGGTCCACACTACGGACTCAGAATTTACCAGTGGGACGGAGGGTGAGAGGAGCACCACGGCGGGGATAGCGACACAGACTCGTCCTCTGATGGGAGATCCCTTGTGGTGGCGGCAACATCTGTGCCCCCTGCATCTACAGGTACAGCTGCCACCACCTCTACCAGCACCGCCCTCCCAGCAGCCCCTCAGCCTTCGCCCCATGCCCGCTCACCCAGGAGGGAGGGCATCACCTTCACCCCAGGCACCTCAGGCCCTGCCCCAGTCACCCCTGCTGCCCTCAGTGAGGAGGCCATTGACCTCCTCAGGTCACTCACTGTTGGGCAGTCTACCATTTTGAATGCCATCCAGGGTGTAGAAAGGCAGTTACAACAAACAAATGCATTCCTGGAGGGCATTCATTCTGGTCAGGTGGCCCTTCACTGAGCCTTTCAAACTCTGGCCTCAGCACTGATGGCAGCCATTGTCCCTGTGTCTAGCCTCCCCCTCCAAATTCCTCCACCCAGACCCAATCCCCTGTACCTCTGCCTATCCCAAGCACACCATCAGACCAGCCTGCACACACCTCACCACACAAGGGAAGCTCAGGCAAACATAAGCACCACACATCCCACAGGCACTCACGGAAGCATCACACACATGCAGACACACCAACATCCACTGCCTCCACTGTGTCCCCCTCCTCCTCGTCTCCCTCCTCCCTCCCAGTCTCGTCTACGCACACACCTGCATGCACTACCTCTACAGTCACTACGTCCCTCACCAGCACACCCACCAGCACACCCCACTCACGTGCAGTCACCACCCCCACTACCATACGTCCCCTGTGTCCTCTCCCAATGTGTCTGTGACGCCCCCTCTGAAGAAACACAAATGCAGGCACACACCCACCCAACAGCCATCCACCTCACAACAGCCTCCAGCGCATGCACCTGCACCTGAAGTCACCAAACATACACCTCCTACTACCACCACCTCTTCCCCCACTCCCAAACCGCTTCCAGCTACCTGTCCCAGTGTGTCCAAAAAACTTTTCCTGTCCAGCCTTGACCTATTTCCCACCCCCCCGTCCAACTCATAGGTCCCGAACTAGCACCTCAGCCACAACATCTCTGGGACCAGTGGTGCCTGTAGTCACAGGTATGTGGAGTGCACCGGCCACCAGGACAGCCAGTGTGGCACGAAGCAATAGCACAGTCAGCCCGCCCCCTGTGAAGCACCAGAGGTTGGCCCGGCGGGAGAGGGGGAAGACTCCAGCCACCCAAGCTGCTCCCAGGGGTCCCGGTGGGAGTGTGGACTCATCCTCGCCGGCCAGGAGGCCACTGCCAGCCCCATCCTCGCTGCACAGGAGGCCACCGCCAGCCCCATCCTCGCTGCCCAGGAGGCCACCGGCAGGCCCATCCTCGCTGCCCAGGAGGGCTCCGCCAGCCACAGCCCAGCTGCCCAGTGAAGGACCGCCAGCCCCAGCCCAGCTGGGCAATGAAGGACTGCCAACTCCAGCACCGCTGAACAGGGCAAGCACTGCTGAACAGGGCAAGCACCGCTGAACAGGGCACCGCCAACTTAAGCACCGCTGAACAGGGCACCGCCAAATCAAGCACCGCTGAACAGGGCACTGCCAAATCAAGCACCGCTGAACAGGGCAAGCACCGCTGAACAGGGCACCGCCAACTCAAGCACCGCTGAACAGGGCACCGCCAAATCAAGCACCACTAAACAGGGCACCGCCAACTCAAGCACCGCTAGCCCGCTAGCCCGTGAGCGGCAGGGGCACTGACGCAACTGGGACCGTCACGGGGTGAGTGATGCACTCTGGGCACCAGTCCCCCTCCAGAACCAGAGGAGAGATACATCCACTACCTCTGTCTTTCACAGGATGAAGCACTCTGGGTACCAGTCCCCCTCCAGAACCAGTGGAGACATGCATCCACTACCTCTGTCCTTCACAGGATGAAGCACTCTGGGCACCATTCCCCCTTCAGAACCAGTGGAGAGATACATCCACTACCTCTGTCCTTCACAGGATGAAGCACTCTGGGCACCAGTCCCGCTCCAGAACCAGTGGAGACATGCATCCACTACCTCTGTACTTCAGAGGATGAAGCACTCTGGGCACCAGTCCCCCTCCAGAACCAGTGGAGACATGCATCCACTACCTCTGTCCTTCACAGGATGAAGCACTCTGGGCACGAGTCCCCCTCCAGAACCAGTGGAGACATGCATCCACTACCTCTGTCCTTCACAGGATGAAGCACTCTGGGCACCAGTCCCCCTCCAGAACCAGTGGAGACTTATCCACTTGAGAGACTGTGGCTTTGCACTTCCCAGGATGCAGCAGTGGGCAAACCACCCACTGTATAGACTTGAGAGACTGTGGCTTTGCACTCCCCAGGATGCAGCAGTGGGCAACCCACCCACTGTATAGACTTGAGAGACTGTGGCTTTGCACTCCCCAGGATGCAGCAGTGGGCAAACCACCCACTGCATAGACTTGAGAAACTGTGGCTTTGCACTCCCCAGGATGCAGCAGTGTGCACCCCACCCACTGTATAGACTTGAGAGACTGTGGCTTTGCACTCCCCAGGATACATCAATGGGCATGGAGCCCCCTCGTTGATCTGGCGTCATGCACTCATCCGGCGAAGGTGCCCCCCCTTCCCTTCCCCCTGAGGTGCCTGTTGTATTTCTATCTGATGCCCCTGCAGTGTTCTCTCCATTTTGATTGGGTATCTTGTGTGGGCCTCGCCCATGCATTTTGGGCCCAGTGGTCCACGGACTATGAATGGTGCAATACCTGGACTACTATTCTTTGTTTTTATTTTGTTAATAGTGTATATATGTATATTTTTGCGTACTGCATTTTGATATATTACAATGGTTACACTCATTTCCTTTTGTCTTTGCATTCTTCCGGGGGGATTAGGGGGGTGTAACTATAATGTATAGATATGTATTAGTGTGTGTGTTGTAGTGGATGAGGGTGGGGGTGTTGCGTGCTGCGTGTGTGTGTCACTGTTTTTTCCCTCCCCCCTCCCCCCTCCCCTGTGTCGTAGGTGCAGTACTCACGTGGTCTTTGCCGCCGGCGTTGGTGCTCCTGGTAAAGGAGCAGGAAGACTATCGAAGGTAGGATTTGGAGTTCTGGGTCCAGGGTGTCCTCCTTCCTCGAGGAGTGTGTAGAGGTGAGTGTTTTCCCTTCGAAATTCCTGTTTTTGCAGTGTTTTTATCCGCGGTGAATCTGCCCCAGAAAAGGTGGCGGATTGGCCTGTCATAATAGTGTGGGCGGTACATTGTCCTCCGCCTGTGTGTTAGCGGTGACCGCCGCGCTGTTTGTTTGTACCGCCGTGGCGGTCGGAGTGTTAAAGTGGCTGTCTTTTTTGGCGGTTTCCGCCACGGTCGTAATTCCAACATTTTTTCCGTCGGACTGTTGGCGGTCTTACTGCCGCTTTAACACCGTCCGCCAGGGTTGTAATGACCACCTTAGTATTGTTAATATAAGAGAAGTAAACTTACTAACTTATAATTAAAGGTGTGGTTATTCATGGCTGAAGAGTCATGATATCTGAAATTTATTGACTCCATTGATTGCTGATTTGACTAATGGTTATGATTATTGTGGGTTGATTATTGTCTCTGCACTGAAACTATGGTAAGAACACGATATACAAATCAAAAGCTTCACCGATCTAGATGCGTCCCCTTGTAAGTTTCCTTATTAAGGACCGACACGCTAACAACACCATGACCAAAAGATACAAAGGGCCTGATTTAGATATTGGCAGACGGGTCACTCTGTCACATCGGTGACGGATATCCTGTCCACTGAAATCTAAATTGAATTATTTCTTATGGGATTTAGATTTTAGCCTCACCATTGTGACGGAGTAACCCATCAGCAATATCTAAATCAGGCTCAAAGTCTTTTCTTTCTACGTAGATAAGGGGTTCAAATAGCACTCATGCAGGAGACTCATCTTATAGCCAAGAAGGGAGAAGCGTTGCTGCGTAGGTGGAGGGGCCAAACTTATTATACTGTATACTCGATCTATCCCTGAGGGATTATGATATGGGTACACCCAGAATACCCTTTCCAACATACAGGACATTTGATAGATCTAGCTGGCTGATGTGTTATGGTCACTGGCTGCATTGATGGCTGTGACATAACCCTGGTGAGCAGGTACGCCCCAAATGTAGTGTTTCCTGAAAAATATTTTGAATTTGGGGTTTTATAACAATTTTGTTGCTGCTGTGTGAGGTTGAATAATTTGTATGTTGGTTGTTATTAGGATCATTATTATTTATTTTGTTTTTGATTTTTAGTAGGATCATGAGATTTTCCTTTGATGGAGAAAGGAGGTTTAATAATCCCATAAGGCAGTATGGACGTTTTTCCTTTTTGTTTCATATGTTTGGTTGTGTTTAATGGAGATGAGTTTTTAATTTTGTGACGGTGTAGAAGGGGGTTAACCTACCTTGACCGCCCACTATAAAAATTTGGGGTGGTTATCCATTATATCTAGATGAGTTTAATGAGTATTCGAAACGGGGTACAAACGGTTATCTACCTTCATCGTGGTTGTTTTAAAAAAATATACTTTTTGACTCCAGGTTGAGGTATAGAGGTTTAACATTGATCTCCTTGTTAATACATTTATAAATGTGATGGGATTTCTCTGTGTGTTAGGAGCAAGGGTTAACTGCATTTTTCATTGTGAAACGTGGTTGTGTCATTTCCAACTTTTGGAGTGTTGAAGGGAACATCACACGAATGCATCCAGGTGGGAGTTTTCTCACTCCGCGTCTGAAGACGAACGGAAGGGTGACACCTCTGTAGTTCATTAAGGTGAGATACAATTGAATGCGCTCTCCTTTCTAAACATGGAGGCGAGCCTGTTGCTTTTTTGAAAATGGGATCCCATATATTATGTGAATTCATTTGGATGGTTTATAATCTATGGCGGGAAGATTTTTTTCACAAACGGCCCTGAATTCCATACCCACATTTTTTTCAAAAAGAGATGCCGTGATGGGGTGGGTTTTCCCTTACTCGATACTGTGGTGAGCAGTTTGATAGAGGGACTATCGATGTGATGTAAACTCACTTAGGCATGAGTTTGTACTTTTTGTCGGGAATAAATCGTACTCAGTACATATATATGTGTGTGTAGGACTTCCATTGAGTTGTTGGAATGTGTTTGGTGTATCTATGAGGAGGACTAGTATGTACTGATTAAGTATTCCTTGGTTTTTGTAGTGGACATATAAAGTTTGGAATTAAGTACCCAGTGACCAGGTGAAGCGGTCCCTGGCACGAGGATAAATTCAACTGTGGATGAGAAGTCATTTGGATTATATAAGAAAAATAACTTTCCCCTTTTGAATCTTGGTGAGTGTTTGGATAAAATGCTTCTTTTCGTATTTTGTCAAGTTTTTTGAGTTCTGGATTTAGGTTAACATGGTGATGTTTGTTTTATTGATTTTTCTCAGATTAAATAAAATGGAATTTCAAACTAAGTAAGGGATATATCATAAATGGATATCATTTAAAAAAGATTTAAGGTAAGCAAGAAATGATGATTGCTTTAATTATAAATTTAATAATGCAGCACATGATAAATAGTAGTTTTAAGTGTTGTTCTTTTATATTAGGTTGCTCCGAATTGGGTTCTATGTCCTGATGAAAACCTTCTTTTGAGGCGAAAGTTGGCTCAAATCTTTTTGCTGCGGGTCGAAACGTCGACGACCTAGATTGAGGCAGGAATAATTGTTTGGACGACCACAGTATAACAGTGATTAGGACATTTTTCCCTAATTGAGTGTGTCATAGATTTTGTTGTAAAATGGGTAATTGCAAGGCTCTCCTGTACATAATCTGAATATAATTGTTGAGATTGAATTCTTGTGTTTTTCTTCTTACTTTTTCACAAGCACTCTTTTCCACACAATACCTTTTTGGGTGTTTTGAGGCAACCACACATTTTTAATAAATTTTACATTGAAAGATAAATAATAAATTGTATATTTCTACATGAATCGGTGCATCAATATTATTTGAAATAAGAGATATTTGTGTGTGCTGCTTGTGTATGTTATGTGTTGATGAAATGTCTGTTTTGAGCAAAAACCAACTGGAGAGGGGCTCAGTGATCCTAGAATTGGAGACAGAGCAGGGACTCAAAATTTATAGGCAAGAGACTATTAATCAGAAATTCTATCAATATTATGCTGATCTCTTTCAGAGCACAATAGGCTGACTGACCGCAGATATTGTGGGCTTTCTAACTCTGTTAACACTGTCTAGAAACACATCAGAAGAAACTGAAGCATTGGAAGGAGGAGAAATCACACTCCTGGGGGTCTGTGCAGCCATAAAGAATTTGACCAGGAACTCAACACCTGGCAAGGATGGGTTCCTGGCCGATGTTACTTACCCTATGCATCTAAGGACTCAGGACTATTACCAACTTCTACATGGAAGTCACTGATTGTTCCCCTGGTAAAACCTGGAAAACCACCCCACGACAAATGGGCATACAGGCCACTATTGATGCTAAACATTGATTACAAAATCCTGAGCAGGATCCCAGCTACCCAGCTTCTTCTTCATAATACTACCCTCATCCACTCTGATCAGGCGGGATTCATTCTAGGTCACAAAACAGAGCTTAAACAACATAGACTCCTTGCCCTCCTAGAAGTCAACACCTATGACTGGACGGAGGCAGCAATTTTGCTGCTGATGTAGAGAAGGCCTTTGACAGCCTTGAATGTACCTTACTCTATCAAGTTATGGAGCATTTTGGTGTAGGGCGGGGATTTGTGGCTTGGACCAGATTACTGTACACTGACCCCACGGCTCGGGTACAAAAGGGATGTCCTTTTTCCGAAAGCTACAGTCTAGATCTGGCAACTAGAGAAGGGTGTCCCCTATCACTATACCTCGTTGCTTTGGCAATGGAGCCATTGGCTTGCTATGGGTTGATGGGGAATGTGTACCGGGGCTGCTGGTGGGAGTCCAGATGCATTATATTAGACTGTATATGGATGACCTTTTAACATTCCTACAGAACCCATCAGAGGCACTTGTGAACACTAGGGAGCTTTTGGAGCGTTTTGGCTCCTTCTTGGGATTAAGTATCAATTAGCAGAAATCTAGATTGTTTCCCGTGTTAGCCACCCAGGATCCCCCGGCGACCTGGAGGTGCTACAGTGGGAACCTAATTGTCTACAATATCTTGGAGTGCGTGTTTACCACAGTGCCATAAACGTCTTGGAAGGGAACATAGGAGAGGCTATTCGTTCACTGAAGTTGAATGTAGAGTTTTAGAAAACACTCTCCTTATCAGTAGCAGGCTGTGTTGCCCTACTAAAAATGATCGCTCTCCCTGTTTACTATACCACTTTGTAGTACTCCTGATCTGGATTCCTCTGACAACATTCTGGGAAATTGACACACTCCTCAAGGTTTTCAAATGGGGCACGGGTCACAGACGAGTGGCACTAACAAAATTACGGAGGCCGGTGGGAGATGTCGATCTCACAATTCCTGACTTTTAGATGTACTCTCTTGCAGTGCAACTTCAGTGGCTGATGCAGTAGATAGCAAGACAACTCACCACTGAGTGTGAAATAGGGCCCCTTGTACCTGATTTACACTGCCTGGACAGAGTTTTCCTTAGAGTCAAGTGCCCCAATGAGGCTACCACCACAGACTTCTATGTACCACAGCGCTATTCAATTTGAAAGTTTTAAAAAATGTATGTAAAAATACCCTATTCTCCCGATATCCCAATGAGATTGCTGACCATGCTCCCACATTGGGGGAGGGTGTGGGAATTGGTAAGGGTTAACGGACTGGGAGACCGACAAGGCAACAACGTCGGGGTTCTATTCGAGGCTGAGGCTCTGCTCCCATTCAAAGAGTTTCAGTTGACACTCAATCGACCACAAGGCCACTTTCTCCTACATACTGGAGTGACAACAATGATCCATAAACATCGGGGTCGGGCTTCAGAAAACCACCACACACTAAAAGTTGCCAATACTTGGCCAACTCAGTAGGGACCTTTAAAGCAGTTATCTATTTGTACAAAACTCTCAGAGGAGACATACTGTTGTCTCTAACTTCTCTTCACACTCATTGAGATACTACACAGTGAGGGTAGCCCATTGCCCTAGTTGTGGCAAGCTATGGGCCAGCTTTCTACACATGTTTTTGGTATGCCCAGTGCTCGCCGACTACTGGGGAGAAATTACTGGAATGCTGTCAGAGATCATGATGTGGGAAGTGCCATGTGCCTCTGGGCACTGCCTACTGCATTGGTTTCCACATATGGCAAAAACTAAAACCACATCCAGGTTTCAGGACTTGGCCCTGATGCTGGCAAAGTGAGAAATTGTAAGAAACTAAAAGGCCCCACAGGGACCCCAGGTTGCGGCATGGAAAAACTAGCTTGAAAGGTGGGCGGGTTACGAGAGTGCTGTACTGTCCACGCAGCCAAGAGCGGGCAGGGCTCGCTTGATATGGCTAGGGCCTGGGAGGCACTAGTGGACTCCAGGACCAACCCTGATCCCCCATCACCAGGACTGATGCCAGGCACTCCCAAGCAATAACGCAGATACAAGAAATCAATTCTACCCTAGAGAGATGGGATAGGGGAGGATGCATCACTGAGACGTGGAGAAGAGATGTGAAGACACAGGAGAGCTGTGAGATCACCTATGTATAAATGCTGTCACTTAGGAGACCCAAAGGAGTTTTCTTAACCTAGGGGACACCTGGGAGAGGGAGTGGACACACAGGGTGAGATTCCTGGTACAAGTTAATTAAAGTTGAATTGATGTTGTTGGTAAATGGGGGAGAACAACAGCAATATCAGATGTACATGTGTGTTGCCTTGCCTTGCTGAAAACCAATAAAAACAGTGTACATTCCATGCAACAGTTGTCAAAGAAGACACAATTTCCTAAAAAATAACCAAGATCTGAAGGTGCTAAAGATCATACTACCTGCATCCTTCATACTGTATTGAAAACTTCACAAATAGCCCATCTTATGAAGCAAAACAAGCACACGTATGCAGGTTAGTACCCGGTGTACACACTCTGTAATGTAGAAATGTTCATGCTAAAATAATTCTGTCTAATAACTCAAGCCTGCTTACAAAAGTTAGAATCTATGTAGAATCTTTCTTCTGTTGGAAACTTTTTCTGCGAACATAAAAGTAATGTGGAGTGTAATGAATACAAGTCAACTGTCACTTGCACATAGAGCTATGGTTGAATGCAACCATTTATACCACATTCTGTACCTCTCCACAGCTATGTACAAAATTACATAGATGTTAGTTACTCGCCACTACGTAAACAGTAAAACAAACTAGCACATTCATTATATGAGGTCATCAATGATGTCATCAATGATGTTATTTGAAATATCATCAGTGATGTTATAAATGATGTCATAGGACATGTTATGGGTGATATAATTCTTGAGGTCCTAAGCAGTGCATGGCGGGCCCCAAGTTATTGTTAGTGTTGCTAACTGGTGAATTTATTTGTTTTTTTTTTATCTTAAAATGCTGTCCTTGAGAAAGTCATCTAACTATAATTTTACTTTAAACTTTGTTTTTTTTAGTAAATTTCTAAGGTTTTTAAAAAAAAAATGAAAACAGATATTTGTATTACACTTAATTATAACATTACTTTCACTGTTATTTTTTTCAGTGAATTTCTATGTTTTAAAAAAAGTGAATTAACTGTTTTTACAAGCGTATGTATGATAAAACGACTGTATAGGATATGTTGTATTTAGACATTATTTTAGACGTTTTTTGTATTGTAACAAAATAGGATATGGTTGACAATTTGCTAAATTCTTGCAAAATGTGTATGAGTATTAAACAGATAAATATTTCATAGAAATTATTTATTTGCTCAGTTATTGTAACTCTGATAATAACAGATGTCACCAGCAAATCTTTTTTTCAAGTGTCAATACTCTTGTGAGAGGATCGCAAGAAGCTTGAGGGAGACTTGTGAGACCATAAACTTATACATTGTATTGTCATCATTTCTATATGGTTCTTTATCTTGTTTTCATTGGCATTTTGTGACAGTACATATGTAAAAATATCTCTTTTTAAAGCTACCTTCTACTTTTATTATTTATGTTGTTTCCACTGTTTTCCATTTTTCCACTTGTGAAACTCTTTTGAGCGAGCCAAGGACGTAATCCCTTGCGTTGAGACAGAGGAGGCTGTGCTTCCCAGTTTGCTCTCAGCGAGTTCTTGTGAGATCGGGCCAAAATTTAAAGTCAGCCAATAGAAAGCACATCTTGTTTATGGAGTAACTGTGCACCATGCACACAGCAGTTGGCCGCAACCTAACTTACTTTTGTATTTGGCAAACATCTACCAACTACATTTATAATTTTGCTACCCTTCTATTTTTTCCCCTCATATAACTCTGCATGGTTCCTGAAACTTACTCATTCTGCTGAGCAGTCCTCTTGTGACTAAGACCTCCATACGGAAAAAGAACAGATTGTGGACAGAATTCAGAAAAATGCAAACATTCACCCCCACTAACAAGGATCTGGGTTTAATCCATCCATTTTTGCCCATCATACCACCCCGGTTTGGACCAAGCCATATGCAAATCAGTCTTAACTCTGCTCCTCATCTCTACACCTCACTTGCACGTCTGTCATCCTGGCCAGGCTCTTGCCAGAGCCATAAGCCCTTTTTTCACAGTCTTTGGACCTTCATCATCCAAGAGACAGGTCACAGCAGAGGGGCCAGTCTCTTCCCACACTGTACTATGGAAACTTATTGTGAGAAAACAGGGCTGATTGCAGAGGCCCCCTGACTTTTTGCCCCCATTTCTCACTTTTTGCTGGTGTTTTCCTGACTCTAATGGTACTCTGGGTACTGCTAACCAGTCTCAGGGCCTGTGCTCTGTGCAAAATCAGTATGTAAATTAGGCTAATTATAATTGGCTATGTCAACCTACCTATAAGTCCCTAGTATATGGTAGGGCATGTAGGTTTAGGGACCCCAGCATAGGTGGTGACCAAAAGGTGCACTGCTGAGGTGCCCAGTGTCATTTGAAAGGCAGGCTTGCCTTGCTGGCTGCTTTTAAATTAAACCTACATGCAAATTCGACTTTGTAATTAAAATTAGTTCCAAAGTCCTGAACTACCTTATTTTGACATATAAGTCACCCCTACCGTATGCCCTATGTGCCCCTAGGGCTGAGTGCCATGTAACTATAAGCAGGGACCTTATAAAAATAGTTTTATAAGCCATGGTGAGGTAAAACAGCCAAATCTTTTTTTCCCTCATTGTAGTGAATGGCCTTCATAGGCTAGAATGGGGAGACTTTATTTTAATTTTAAAAGTCCCCTTAAGTTACAGATACCACAGGTTTGGTATCAAATTATTCGATATAATAAATCCCACAACTTCCAGTTGTGGGATTTAATATAACTTGTTCAGGTAAGGAATTTTTAACTTTACCTGAAAAGTTGTCAACTTCAGCCCTGCAGTGTTTTTGCTGCTTTGCTCTGATTGGCCAGCCTCTGGCAGCCTGGCCAGGCTGCCTGGATGAGTGAAGTGGCCTGGCTCGATACAAAGAGATGTGCCTGGGGGGGAGATCCCCCCTCGGCAGATGGGAAGGCAGGAAGGGGGAGGGCTGCCAAACCAGTCTTCAAAGGCAGGGAAAGACATTTGGAGCAACCCAGCAATACCCTCACATCCTGCAAACCCAGACAATTAGGTGCCCCCTTGATTAGATTAGGAGAGAGCAGGACAGGGTTGTGTTTAAGAGTTTTAGCCACACCAGTGGGTGAGCTCAGCCAGATGTAACCTCCAAAAATCACTTTCCGCCATGATGGATTTTTGAGGAATGTTGCTCCCTGGGATTGATTTTTGCCACACTTCCCAGGAAGTGTCCATCACAGGGGGAAGGACCTTCCCCCTGATTGGAGAACCAGGACCCCCCTGTTTTTCACCCAGGAGCAAGGATAAAACTGGCAGACCTGCACCCATACATCAGATCCCTATCAGATTCTATCAAGGAAGAACTACAGAAGAAGAAGGACTGCGCTGTTGCACCCCTGAACTGCACCTGGACACTGCACTCTGGAGGACTGCACTAGCTGCACACTTGGGCTTTAACACAAGAACGACTTTGCCTGGCTTCAACTGGTTCAAGGAGGGAGTCCCTGTTTGCTGCAGGTGAAAACTTGCTAACCAGAGTCCCCTGCACCAACTCCTGAAGAAACCAACCAGCTGACCACTGCCCAGTGGCCAAAAAGGAGTTTGCACCAGGTGCATTCTGGGAGTTGTAGTCTGCACCCTCAAGGAGTCTCTCAGAGCTTCTTGAACCTTGGGGTGAGCTGTGGACCTCAAAAGACCCTTAAATGAACATCTGGTAGAAGATCCAGAACTTTTGGAAAAAAGCTCCATAAAGGTACCGACCCGCCGCGGCAACTCTAGCCGGCTTGCTTCAGCCGCGACCCGGCCTGACTTGCAGGTTCATCCCAGTGAAGAAAATCTCCAAAAAAGTGACTAAGTCCGAATGTAGGAAGTTGACCGGGACCTCCCAGGCAGTGTATCCGAAGAGGGCTCTGAGATACGTCGGATCAAGATTCAGGTTTTCCCGGTCGAAGGATTTTCACCTCGGAAAAATGACTAAGTCCGAAGGTAAAAATCACCACAAGGGCTCCTGAGACGCGTATCCGAGGAAGAGTACCAGGAGGTCGGATTGGACTGGCGACTTGGTCCCGCTGAAGAAAATTCCCAGAAAAACGACTAAATCCTAAGGTAAACTTTTGACAGAGGCCTCCCGCTGGCTGTAGCCGAGCCGGGCTCCATCGCGGTCACCTTAAACTTTGACTTTGCCCCGGTCGAGGCGCGACCAGATGACCAGATTGGCGCTTTTTGTTTCTATGCGCTAGAGAGCATTAATTCTTTAAAAATGCATATCTCTGGTTCCCCTTATCCGATTGTATTCGCTTTGGTGTCATTTTAAAGATACTCTATTTATATAAGTTGGATTCTTATTGTGTTTTACTTATTTACTGTTTAGTGATTTTTAAATGCTCTACACATGTCTCCTAAGTTAAGCCTTGTCGCTCGTTGCCAAGCTACCAAGGGTTGAGCTGGGTTTAACTTATTGAGACCTAACTGGACCTAAGTGGAGGTTAGTGGCCTATTGCTAAGTGTGGGTACTAACCTGCCCTTACCAATAATGGATTTTCCAACACTTATGATGCAAGAGATATCTGTCAGTAAGCACAGCAGTTCTCCCCCACAGCCTTTACCTATCAGCCTACATATGGTTATTTCCTTAGGGAGAGGTGTCTGTGTGGGGGCCAGGACTTGTTATACTTGCTATGGAGTAGTTACATTTGAGGTGAGTACCTTCCTCATCCTACTATACATATTAGTGAGTTTGGGAAAATGAGTGACTGGAGAGGCAGTGTCTCTTTGCACCCTACTGCACACACTTGTTACATTCATGCAAGGTGTCAGTGGAGAGGCCAGTCTTTCCCAATACTTTACTATACACAGTTGTTAGAGTGTGGAGGGGTGACAGTGAGATTGCAGTGTCTCTAAGTAGTGGCCGGTTCTCGGCCAGGAGTCCACTTTGGCTCCACCAGACTGCCTCCGTGCTCCTGACCCCGCCGTCTGCCCTGAGTAGCAGCTCAAGGCCCTCCACCACCCATGAGGAGTGTCAGTGGAGATGCCACTTTCTCTCCACACCCTACTAGTAGGGACAATAAGGCACAAGTACCTTAATGAAGGAAAGTGTAAATATTTCAAAAATATTTTTTACTATTGTGCAAGACTCTTGCGGGATCACCTTACAAGAAAAAAAAGTAGCCAGGAATAGAAAATCTTTCTCAAGAGAAAGGTTACAGTTTTGAGGCTTGTGTGTTTGCATAGTCTAATACTCACACCCCATGATACAGAGTTATATTGCATTTAATATAGTTTAAAAGTTTGAGCTCGTAAGACTTGCAAGGGCTAGACAAATATGTTATGATATTAATATTTGTAAAAGTGCATGTCACCAGAAGGATTCTTGGTGCTGGAATAACAGAACCCACCAATACAATGTCCTCAACAAGTTTTTAAGAGCTGTCTAAATCTGATGTAACAAGGGGTCAATCTGATTTCTAGTGGCAAATTAATCTTTATATGGAGGGTCATTACAGAAGACATAGAGCCACGAAGTCTCTGTTTTTTAAAGTGGGGGGTGGCAAGAAGGTTCAGATGAGAAGATTTTAAATTACGGATAGGTGTGTATTTTCGAAAGTGGGCCAATATGAATGCAGGAATGTTACCATACAGGACTTTAAAATTGATGCAGAGTCTTGAATACCTTGCCCTGTTTTACGGGTAGCCATTTCCGTTCCCTCAATAAAGGGGTGATGTGGCATTGCCTAATTTTATGGAACATCAGCCTGGCAGCCTAGTTTTGGACCAGTTGTAGCCTGCGGTTAAGGCCCTCAATAAGGCCCAGGTACAGATTGTTTGCACAATCTAGTCTAGACATCACTAGAGCAATGATTACCAGAATGAGGGCTTAGAGAGTCAGAAATGTGCTATTTTTCAAATTTTACACAATTACAAGAAGCAACAGGATATAACGGTCCCTGCTTGGGACTTCATGAACAAAGTATTGACAATAAGGACCATAAGGCTCTTCATTGAGCTCTTTGGCTGGGGTGGGGTGCCTATTGCTGCAGGCCAAAATGTAATGCCCATATTTATACTTTTTGATGAAAACCAGCGCCGGCGCTGGTTTGCGTAATTTTTTTTACCGCCGGCTAATGCCATTCCTTCGTGCCATGCGGGCGCCTTATTTAAGGATTGACGTTAGCCGGCGCTGCGGGCTGGTCAGAATAAAAAAAATGACTCAAACCAGGCAGTGCCGGCGTAGGTGAAAATGGGGTTTGTGCATCAAAAAATGGTGCAAGTCAGGTTTGAGTAAAAAATCATGGCTCAAGCCGGACTTGCACCATTTATTGATGCACAACCCCCATTGAAATGACTCCTGTGTTAGCAAAGACAGGAGTCACGCCCCCTAACTGTCCCCTGGGCATGGCCACTGGGCACAGTGGCTTGTAGGGGGGCCCAAATTAGGCCCCCCTATGCCACTTTAAAAAATAAAAAAATAATACTTAAATCAACTTACCTGGGATGGGTCCCCCCACCATGGGTGTCCTCCTGGGGTGGGCGAGGGTGGCAGGGGGTGTCCCTGGGGGCAGGGAAGGGCACCTCGCAACTGCTTCTATGGTCTGAGACCATGGAAGTGAGCCCACAGGTCCCTTAACGCCTGCCCTCACCCAGGCGTTAAAAAACAGCGCACATCAGTCTGTGCGCCGTTTTTTAAGGCCCCCCCCCCCCCCCCTCCTGTGAGTCAAAATAACACAGGAGTATAAATAAGGCGCACAGGCCTTAAAGTAATTTTTTGGACAGGAACGCCACCTTGCATGTCATTAACGCAAGGCGGTTTCCCGCATCCAAAAAATGACGCACACAGAGGTTTTTTGACATCCGTGGGGTTGGGCGTCATAGTTTAAATATGAGGCCAGGTTTGCACCGAATGTGCGTCAGAATGTTTGACGCACATTCGGCGCAAACAGAGTATAAATATGCCCATAAGATTCCACAAGTCAGTAAATGTACTGGTGATGACAATTTCTGTTTCATCAGAATTTAATTTCCACTGATCACTTTTCATCCAGTTATGGATGAATAATAGAGTGTTTTGAAATGCAGCTTTAGATTCTGTCGAGTTGCTGATAGCAAAGAGCAATTGCATATCTTCTGCTTAGCTGTAGATCTTATCTTTCAACTTTAAAAGAGCTTGTAAAGATTGAGGAGATGGGGAGACAGAGAAGGTCTCATGGGGCACACCGGAGGAGAGTTTGACCTTGAGAGAGGCCCAACTTTACTTATATTAACAGGTCCAGAAAGTGCTCTTAACTAATGGCAGGCTTATCAGAATGGAAGGATTCCTATCATCAATTGGGGTTATTGTGATGGAAAGGTGGCGAGGAATAAGTCTTTATTTATTCAGGAAAAAGAAATTCAGAGTGCACAGAGAATCTGGGTGGGTGAGATCTACATGGTCACTCCGTCAGGATTGGATAATTCAGCAACAATTCCAAAGATTTCGTGGACTTATTGGTTAAGTTTATTATTTGATCTGAGAAAAAGACAGATTTAGCTTGGATAATTGACTTTTTATATTTTTTTAAGAAGACCAGGTAGGATACCTTTTTGCTGGGCGAGTAATCCCTCTGCCGGCTATGTTCAGTCCAACAGAGTTCCAGTTTAGTTGCTCTTAGCTCTTCAGACCATTTGGATGGGTCATGCTGTCTAGTTTATCTGGCATGCCTAAGATAGCCAAATATATTGCTAGCTTCTGTTAACCAAGCATTGTTTCCTCCTGCTGGTTTATATTGGTCTTTATGTTGGGAGAAGAGGTCGCCAATTAGGTACAGAATAATTGGGTGTTAATTCTATCCCAATTTCTTTAGGGGATTCCAAAATTAGTGGAGGGTATAGGAAAAATGAGATTGATAATTGGAAATTTGACTAAATAATCATCGGACCATTCACAAGATAAGACCGCAAGGTTAGATACTGACAAGTTAATTGACCACACCTGGTCTAAAGTATGATCTTTGTTATGGGTGGCACACGTGCTGTTCATAATTCAAGCTGCTTAGCATGTCTTTAAAGTCTGTGGAATAATGGCCACCAGAGTTCTCATTAGCCCAATAGTTAAAGTCTCCATCAATATAGGAGTGAGATCAGGCGTGTTAGTGCTCACACTCCTGTGAGACTCTTGCAGGTGTCAGTATTCCACAAAAAGAGGGATTTATACAAGGAAATAATCACATAATATTGCAATCGGGTGGCTCTGACAACAGCTTTTGTGTTTATAGCTCAGTAACACATAAAACTTAATGCATTCCTTGATGTTATTAAAGAAGATCCTGTTCCCTTCTGCAGCAAAGTGCACTCTATTTCGCCTATAGACACCTGGCATACCAAACCAGATGTTATTGTGATATATAGAACCTGTGCTACGGTCATGAAGAAATGCAGAAACTGTTTTATTGACCTGATTCTGGGATTCCTCAGTTTAGGACAAAACTTTTTTGACCATTGCCATTTCTGTCTTTGACTTATCATAGAATACACAAAGGAAGTTTGAGGAAAGAGAGACATCAATTGTCACAATGTTTCCTTCATTTGGATGTGAAGTGAAACACCTGTGATTGTGCCTAGTTCATTTCCACCACAATACACTATCATCAGATCTGAGTGCTCACAATACAAAATGCTCTTAACCATTGGAAACAATTGATCCGTCTTCATTGCTCTATGGCCAATCCAAGTGGTTTCCAAATTAGGAAATTGAGGATTCTTGTCAATGACCTCTATGATGAGAGGTCTGTCTTGCATAACAACTATAGAGACTATGGAATGGATACACACTACCTGTCAGATGAGACATCTCCCCAGAGTAACATATGTGCAAAGTAGACTGTAGTTAGAGACTGCTCTCGCTACACATACCTTTCTTCATCGTGGTGAATGTCCATAGTAGAGTATACAATAGAGTATTCTTCTCTGTTGACAACTGTGCCTTGCACAACTTGCCTTCATAGTTGATTGTGGAAACATACTCACCTCACTTTCAGACATCTCCCAGTGGTGACAGTCATACATATTACAGTGTGCACAGCAGGTGATAGGAGTGCATATTAGAGTATAAAGGTGCACTACTCTCTGTACCAACACCTATCTCTTTTATCAGCAGTCCCTATACTTCAGTGTGGGCATGGACTGATCTCTCTACTAACATCTCACTGTTGCATGGCAAGTCACCATATCTGCATTTCAAAAAAATTGGCTTCTCCATTACCCTGTGTCTCTAGAAATAAATATTTGCATATTACCATAGAGATACATATACATTCTCTACCATATTTACAGGCCCTGAAGATAGAACTGACAGTTTTGATGAATATTGCAATAATATAATGACATTTATATTAAGTATTAAGCTAAGAAATTATAAGTAACTTTAAAACTTTTGTATTACAACAAAATCAATTTAACAACAATACACAACTATGACAACTTGTCACAGTGTCCTTTCATCGGGATCTGCACGTTGCTGAACAAAAGGCCCACCTTCCGGCGTCACCAACTCAGAAAGCTATTATAGCACAGAGTTATGATGAAGCCAGTCGGGGGGAAGGGAATTAGGACAGGGAACAGCAGGGAGAGAGATCTGAAAAAAAAGGTTAGAACAAATATGCATTTTCTCATTCATAGAAATATAACTCATCAATAGACTCTTGACTCAAATGCGTCTCCGATATCTGATGGAGACCCCTTTTGAAATGAGGGCAAAGCCCCTTCTTTGAATCATGGAACAAGAATAAACTATGACCTCAGAACCAAGAGATGGCAAGAGATTTAGACTATGATCATCATGGAACCAGAATAAACTACGACCTGAGAATCAAGAGATGACAAGAGCTTTGAACTATGATTATACTCAGAATATCAATCCTGTAACATCTATTCATTCATAACATAAACCTTTGGTCATGACCTAGAAAATCTCAAAGAATTAAATATGCTTTTGACATATTATGCTTTCCAAAAAACAATGAAAACTATGATTTGCTTATCTCCAGAAATACTTTCACATTCACAACCACAAAGACCGAAAAGTGTTTACTCATTGAACTTGAAGCGCCTTACTTAGAACAACAGAAAGCGCTTTTACTTTTCTTGCCCGAAGCACTACACTCGTTATGCTAAGGGGGCGCTTTACTCATGTGGCCTGAATCACTTTGATTGTTGTACCAAGAGCCTTTTGCTCCTGTGGATTGAATCGCTTTGATTGCCGTGCCAAGAGCGCTTTTCATCGGTGAACTGACGCACTTGAATTGCCGTGCCAAGAGCGCTTTACACCTGTGGACTGAAGCGCTTGAATTGCTGTGCCAAGAGCACTTTACATCTGTGGACTGAAGCACTTGAATTGCCGTGCCAAGAGCGCTTTACATCTGTGGACTGAAGCGCTTGAATTGCCGTGCCAAGAGCGCTTTACATCTGTGGACTGAAGCGCCTGAACTGCCGTGCAAAGAGCGCTTTACACCTGTGGACTGAAGCGCTTGAATTGTCGTGCCAAGATCGCTTTACACTTGTGGACTGAAGCACTTGAAACGCCTTTGATCATCGGCCTAGGCCGCTGTAACCTGGAAACTGAAAACGCTTTGCTCGTTGTACTAAGGGGCGCTTTACTTCTGGAAGTAATGACTTCCTCCAAAATTGAAGTCATCAAGGCCTTACCGCTACGAGTACGACCTACTCATTTTTTAATTCACCATGGAAACAAGGATACTTCGATCGGATGCCACTCTGCCATGCAGGAACGAGGTCTGATTGCATCAAAGTCTTCAAAATAGTGAGCAACGTGCTTGGGTGTGGCTGGGCTTTATAGGCCTGCCACACCCCATGATGGCTGCTGCCTTTATTAACATGGGAATTGTAGTCCCTTCATGGAATAACACTGATAAATGCAACTTGTCCACCAATGTCCTGAACTTGCAGCTCTTTGAGCTTTACCACAGGGCAGACGACGCTGATGGCCACCTTTGGAGCAAGAGGGGATGACAAGTGGTGTGCAGAAAGCGCCACAGAGCCGCGCAGCGGAGTTTCGGGCGGGACCTGGACCGCACATGGTCTTATTCCTGACACAACTATATTAACAAACTGTATCAACAACTATTAAACAAACATAAGAAACAACTATATAAATGTTTTTTGTTTTTTTACACTCATCAGCAGGCGCCAACTGGATGTGTTTGCCTACTGGATTTTGATTCAGTTGAGCAGTTCTTTTCCAGTCTTTTAGTCACCATAGCCTGCCAAAGAGTGCTCAATTTCCTTGTATATATTAGCAGACTAGGTGGCTAGAATTTTTCAGAAAAGCATTATGGGGCACATTTATGGAAAGTGGCACTACACCGAATGTAGCAACACTTTCCCTGTGCCCCTTAGCACTCCACTACCGCCACCATTTGTGCGTAGTATTTAAATACGGTGCACTATGGTGCATGGTCGGTGGCAATAGAGTCAGTTTTCATGACGCTCTTGATGTACTCTGCAGGAGTAGCGCCAAAGTATTGGTGCTATTCCTGCAGAGTACAAAGGGCTCCATTCTAAAGAATGGAGGCCCCCTCTTAATGCCTGCTCCTGAGCAGGCGTTAAAAGTGCCGTACAAATGGTGTAAGTAAATCTCATAGATTTCCTTACTCCATTTTTCCAGCTCTTCTAATGGGGGAATGCCCCCTTTGTATGCATTATGCCCAGCGCAGGCATAATGTAGCGCAAAGGGTTGCAGAGTGGCGCAATGCATGCATTGTGTCACCCTGTAAATAGGGTACGAGGATTTCGGCCTCGTTGGGCCACATTAACGTAAAAAATAATGATGTTAATGTGGTGAAAGGTGGCGCTAGGGCATCATAAATATGCCCCTATGTCTATAAGTTACAGTTACAACAGCCTAGCTCGGACAGAGTTCGCTCGTGCTGCTGAACTAACAACTGTCCAGTCATTGCCACATCCTTCCAATCTCAAAACACTGTGCTTTAAGATATAAGTATTCCTCAACAGCTCAATGATCCTGCTTATCTTAACGAGGCTCTTTTTTGCTGCTTGTGTTAGCAGATAATTCTTTCCTCGGACACAAGTTTCCATTTTCCTCCTAAAAACAGGCAAAGCAATAAAAAAGATTAAAATTACATACTGATCAATAATTCATAAAAGTGATAGATGAGTATATTGTCTAAGCTTTACTATATTTTTCACCCACAATCACATATTTATATCTAGTGCACCAGTAACTTATTTGTTTATCCTGAAAAATACCACACCCTCAACCAGTCTATTTTCAGATTTTTTACATTAAATTATAACAGAATCATCTTAACACATCTTTCCTAACACTCACCATAGTATTTCACTCCATACCAACAGTAGGGCTTCATGATTACATTCTTTATTTTATAATTTCAGGAAACAGTACTTCTTTTTCTGACAAGTTTATACAGTTGAAACACTTCACTTTTTAACACAATCTACAAACCTTGCATGCATCTCTCTATATTATCATGGGTACCTCTCAAAAGCTATCTCAACACATCTACACCTCCCCAAACAGCTTTTCACTCTGTAAATATAGCATGGAATAAGTTTACCAACATTGGTATGCTTACTGACACTTCCCAACAAAGTTCATAAAATAAATTTTTAAGTACCTGAACTTGAAGTTCTTTCCTGAATGCAAATGAAGACACAAGTGTCTTTCAGTTCTACATAAATTTGCTTCTGCTGAGCACAACTCAAATAGACTTCCTTTTCCTCCAAAGCATCAGGGACAAACTGAGCTATCTCTGGTTCCGCATTTAGTCACATCACAGCATTTCTTCAAACATGTAATAATAATGGTAACTATTGGTTGAGCTTTGGCCCCTTTCTTTTTATTTCCCCCCATACAATCTTGTGAGATTCTTACGGGATTGTAGTCACTTCGTGGCAGACTCAGTAGTTTTCCTTGCATGTCTTGCAGGTGTCTCACAGCATCGTAGCATACTTTTAAAAATAAGAAATAACCATCTACTTTTCTCTGTACTTATCTCTTACACACTTTCTCTCAGATAGAAGCATCACAATATCTATTCCTACTAGTAGACTATATTGTGAATTCATCTACTCATTTTTACTATTCCCGATCCAGCAAACATCCTGGCAGATTGTAAAGATTAGTTAAAAACAATATACATTTATAATCTTCACAGCAGTTATCCTTTAGACATCTCCTCTCTAAATCTAGGGGAACAGCATGCGATTCTGCTCCCCCCTTCTATAACATGTTTTCTTCATTGCCACAACACCTTCAATTTTTCCACAGTGAACAGCAATGGCAGCCATTTTATTTCTAACATTCCAACAGCCAGCCAATCAGAGCGCCCTCTCTTGTGGGACTCACTGGAGTCTCTCACTCTTGTGAACATTTATGGGAAAAAGGGGCCTCTCAACCAATTACAGGGCTCGTTTTTAAAATTTGTGCCCTCACAGCAGGCTAGTAAGACTCTTGTGAGCCTAACTGCTAAAATATACAACGTCTGACTCTTAATTACTCCAAAACTATTGAACGGATTTACACCAAATCACAAAAAGCACAATCTGCAGACTAAGATCTAGCTCCCTTCCAAATTTAGGCCCATATTTATACTCTGTTTGCTCTGAATTAGCGTCATTATTTTTTACACTAATTCAGCATATACTTAACTCCATATTTATATTCCGACGCTAGACCCTTCTAGCGTCAAAATATTGGAGTTAATGTCATTTGTTGAATGCGTGAAACTTTGCATCAATGAGATGCAAGGTAGGCGTTCCCGTCCAAAAAATGACTCAAAGCCCCTCGTGCCATATTTATCCACCCGGGCAAAAATTACGCACAGGTGGGAGGTGGACTAAAAAAATTACGTTAACTCTGATTTACATCAAATTTGAATGCCTGGGTCAAACCAGGCTACAAAATGAGGAGCGCACACCACTACTTAAAGAAAACACACAGAAGTAACATTACGAACCCACAGGAGAAGATGGAAGTGCTACTGCTCCAGCTTGCGAAATGACACAGAGGACAGCAACAACAACAGCAGCCACCACCACCACAACGAGGCCCACAAAGGAAACGCAGAAGGCAAGAGAGGGTATTCAGAAACAGGACAACCCTCCATGGCCTCAGGGAACAAGACATCATAAGGGCAGACAGACTCAACCGGCAAGACATACTACACCTGCTGCACCACATTGAGCCACACATCACAGCCAGCCTACAGACCCTACACAATATATCACCTGTGACAAGGCTGCTAGCTGCCCTACATATGCTGGCAAGTGGTGCCCTGGTTGTTGGTGTGTCACAGCCGTCATTCTCTGCGTTCTTGCCAAAGATGTTAGATGCAATAATCTTCCTGACACCCTGCCACATCAGCTTCACCAACACCCAGCAAAAGCAGCAGGAGATAAAACAGGGGTTGTACCAATTTCATGGCTTCCCAAGTGTGCTTGGTGCAATTGACTGCACCCATATTCGACTTGTGCCACCTGCAGCAGCAGAGCACTTGTACTGGAATCGCAAGCACACCCATTCCATTAATGTGCAGGCCATAGTGGACCACCGGGGACTATTCACAATCGTTTTGACTAAGTATCCTGGGAGTGTCCATGAGGCCTTCATATTCCGGCACAGCAGGATCAATTATCACTTCCAGGATGGACAATATGGAAATGGCCTACTTGTGGGTAAGTCAACAAACCTAGCGACATACACACAACACACCAATCCTATAGGACACACAAGACATACACCACTATAAAAACACAGGGCCAGGGTAACACAGACATGCAGCTAACAACACGCATGCACCATGCTGCAGTACAGTACAATCAGTGCACACAACAAACACATACACCCACATGTACGTAACACACTTGACAGGCACACCATGTGAAGGACATGTGCAGCTATGTACCCTTTGCCAACAGAAGAACTACATAAACCACTACAAGTGCCTACAGATTGCCTACTACGTACACTTCACACACAGTCCACCAAACAAAGATTAGCACAGCAATGTCAATGGCATACACCATGCTCATGTTACGCAAGACTCACATAGGCACAGATCCCTCAAATCATGCTGTGCAAGTCATTGACAGAACAAACATCAAAAGCCAGACACCTGGTGCCAATACCAACTATATCTCATCAACACAAACCTAACTTACCTGTAGTGTGCATATACATCTGCCTGACGCATTGGGTCACACACGTAGTAATCCACAATTAATGCAAAATTAATTCTCATCACACACCATGTGCCAGATATGTGAGAAGTGGCACCACACCTACTGTGGTGCCACCTCACCTGCACCACTTACTGACCCACAACAACATCATGTCAGTACCATGAACAATAAATTGCCCACCATGGGGCAGAAACACTGTTAGAATTTAAGACATTAAGGACCTTACATGCACTGTGCCAAGGGACACATTTGCTAAGTAGCTGAGCTCCATACCATAGCCTGCACTGTGCACGTGTTGAGAGTATAAATGCTGAATCATGTTTTGAAAGACAGGAGAGACACTTGTAGTAATGTTGATCATCCTGAAACAATGGAATACATACCCTTGGACACCTGACGGCTGGCACAAACATCAGCTACCATGCAGGATCACTAAGGGGCCTATGTAAGAGCCCCCAGTGACATTGTTATGGCCTGCACTGTATGTACAAGTTGTCAGATGACCACTCTTTTGTGACTTGAAGCCGCATTGTAAATCAGCCATCCTCCCACTCAGCACTTAGCATGGAAGAGGCGTGCAATGTGTGTTGCTGCAGGTCTGTTATTACAAGATACATAGCATGATGATGCTGACTCAGATGTGGTTGTCATTAAAACCTGAGGCAGTGCCAACATCAAACACCATCCATGAGGTGCCATGTGCTGGTTGCAATAAGGAAATGGACTGTTATTTGAACACATATGAATGTGCCATCCAATGCATGCTGCATACTGTTGCACACACAGAAAGAGACAATTGGCCATCAAAACAGCATATGTATAGGGAGGTGTCCCTTCCTGCACAGATACATCCACCTCCACAGGGCAGCTAGCCAAGCGTCGTGTTGCAAGGGTAGTAGTGTCGGTGCACAGATGCATATTAGCCACTGGTGCAGGGGACAACAAAGGATTGCCCAGTAACATGTCACACATGGTGCATTCCTGCATTGTCACTTACTCATTTAAATGGGCCTAAGTGTTGCACATCATCTGTAATGACACATGTCAAAATTGCTGGGATGTCCAGGCTCTGTATTGCTACCATGTTGCTACCACATATGACCCCATTGTATTGTGAGGATGTGGTATGTCCCCTCTAGTGATAGCACACTGACACAAAGGTGCACCACACAACGCATGGTACATACATAATTACCATCAGTTAGGATCCCAAATCATATGTCCCAGGTCCTTGAGCCAATACTCAAGATTGTCATGTCCAACAACACAGTACTAAGAAAACTTTGCACAAGGCCAGGAACTCACATTATACCACAAACACATAGGAGTGACAACCAACTCTAAATACCAACTGCCATGCTACATGACAAACCTGTTCCAAGGCTTGACAACAACTTACTCCTTTCATCTTTTGCAGCATATCAGGGTTATGGCATACAGCGCTGGATTATGACCCCATTTGCAACCCCAAGCATAGCAGCAGAGCATACATACAATGAGGGGCATTGTAAGACAGGGAAAATCGTGGAGAGGACATTTGGTATGCTGAAGTCAAGATTCAGGTGCCTGGACCTCACAGGAGGCAGCCTCCTATATGCCCCTTACATTGTCTGCAAAATCATCCTGACGTGCTATCCTGCACAACATGTGTGTGGATGAACATGCCCATGTATGACCAGGTTGATGACCTGTCTGAGGAGGAGGAGGAGAATGGTGGTGAAGAAATGGAGGAGGAGCAGCACAACACAGCTGCTGGGATACACCTCAGACAGCACATAGTTGAGAACTTTTTCACTTAAGAGGCACTTAAATCACCTTGTCAATTTTGTAATTAAACAATTCACTTATACAACCAATCCTGATTTGATCTCTTCAATCTCCACTACATATCCTATAAGATTGTGACTATAACCTCAGGGACCATGTTACAAATACAATTCTGACAAGTACTGTTGCAACATCATATATTATGTGTAAGATTGTACTGCCACCATCACACACATCATTAATTGCCTCATCACGGGCATGTGACAACTGAAGGACACAATCTATAGACCACAAAATATATTGTACAACCACGTTTCCAGCTCGTTCATCAATAGCTCATCACACACAACTACATCACGTCCAAATAGGAAGTATGCAAGGGGCCCACACATGAGGCAGTAGATGACCAAAATTAGAAAGTTAGTCGTGTTGGAACAGAACACTGTCACAACTTAGTGTGAGAGTTGCAATGGCTGCATGGAACATGTGTCACAAGGAGGGGACATAATTGGTAACAATGCTCATCATAATTTGCCCAGGTATTACAAGCAATGGAAGAAGTTGCGCTTGCGCAATACATCCATGGTAATCTGTCCTGCCACTGCCATGGGGCCGAACCCTGACACGGGATTCACATGATCACACACATTGCACGGACACAAGAACATATGCAGATAGGGCTGCAGGTCCACCACACAAAACCAACAACCATTGGTAAATGCAATGAGTTAAATCAAACTTTTGCGGTCACAACATAATCTGGATTGAATGAAGGCAGAGTGTGTCATACACAGTATGTACCAAAGATGTACACATGTCAGACATATATGTAGGCCACACACAAGTCTCCATAAACTCCAAATCTACATATGGAAACAGTTGTCGGGTAAAATTTCCCAGGTAGCATTGGTTCACACATCATCAACAATGCTTGAGCTGTGTATGTAGTTTTAAATATTATGTCCTGTATGAAAACATCACGCATCACATACAAAAACACAACCACAATCACAAACCAGAAATATTTCATTGTACAGACTGCCAAACATATGTGGATACACTGTTGTCACACATGCATACATATGCACGACGTGCAACTATTTGCATGCTGTTGACTCTGTAACACACACATTGGTGGAACAGACCAATCACACCCTCATCACATTGTTGCATGGAATACCACATGTGGCCATACCAAATATACCACACTGCAGCACAGCACAAGTCATATGTATGTTGATTCAGGGTGCATTTAAGGACAATGAAAAAAACCACACAATCAGGAATTTAGTAAAAAAAATTACACAAATGAGTCTAAAACATACGCAAAGAAAATGACACATGAGCCCTTAGCGTGAACTCCACCTTTGCACTCCTCTCAATGCTGATTTTCAGAGAATTCAACGCATAACGGTAATGCATCAATATTAACGACGCACATGCGTTATGCATCTAAAAAACCCATGCAAATGTCAAATGCATCATATAAATACACGCATAACTGAAAACGTGACACACGGGGACAGGAAGTGATGTAATAGGAAATCCTGTCTACAAGCATGGTACAGTAAGTGTAGTTTCACTTTCTCTTTGCAGTCTGTGCCTTTTTTACTGTGTGGTTGTGTTTCTGAGCTAGTTGTTGTGTCTTGGTCACTTATTGTATCTTGTGGTGTCCCTCCTGTCATGTTGTGTTAAATATTGTCTGCTTTTTGTCCCAGTATTTGTGATTTTTTGTGTTTCTTGTGTACATTTGTATTTGTACTGTGGGGTGTCTGTCCGGGGTAGTTAATCATTTGGGATAGTTGGGAATCGTTAGTGGGTTTAAGTTTCTATTCATTTTTATTTTTTCTGTGTAGTTGGAGTCAACCTTCACCATTAACAACTATTTACTGTTCACAGCTCTTGAATGACAGTAGAAGACGAGTTGGAGTGCTACATGCAATGCATGTGGACAGGTTGCATGCAACCAAAATGAAGTGTATCTGTGCCAGTCTAGACATGGAGTTCACATGTCCAACCATGATACCAATGCAGGTCAGATGTCTGGTGAGTCAAGCACAATCATCACAAAGTCACACATTTCAGGGGCCATGGTGACACCTGTATGAGACGCCAAGGCACCGCAAGCCTAATAGTTTTCCATGGATTGTGTCAACAAAGTTGGGCAATGCATGTGTAGCGCAACTTTGTCATCATTTCACACACATGATCCCTGCCATTATGTCAGCAAAGGGAGCTTACCCGTCGTAGGTGGCAATATAAATGGAGCACTTGATACCATCAGACAACCTTGCCACTTTAGTCATGGATTACTCAACGCATGATCATTGCAGACTTATAATTGAGCCACATGTCCATCACAAACTAGCTCTGGGTGCCTTGAAGGACAAGCTTGAATACCTGAGTCAAATGTCTTGCAAAGCACCAGGGTGGTGTCATGTATTTATTGCACAACTCCCCCTTAAACCCATGTAGTTCCATCTTCTATAGATTGCCAACATATGGTGTAGCAGGGTGTAGCACTACACGAGTCTCTGGCCCAGTGTAAGTGTACAGATGTGTGACTCTCACTCATCTAAGTGTCTGTGTCATCTTGTGATCATAGTGGTGTATTTGTTGCACTGTTTTACACTAGGATAACTAGCTCACTCCTCTCAAATAGTACACACTGAAATATGTTGTCCACTAGTAGTGACTGTGATGTGACATTAAGCATGGTTTACCATTCATGTCTTACAGGTGGATCTGCCCCCTACATGATCGGTGAGGTGGCGTGATTTGAGGACCCAGATGTATCCAGTAAGTGTGATAATGTGTGTTCTGTGAATTAATCCTGGGTTTGGTGTGAGTGAGTCATGTGTGTTGCATACAATGCTAAATGTGATAAGCTGTCCAATGATCAGATATCAAAGTAGGCTTGATGGTGATATTGTGTGCCATTTAAAGGATCCCCATGCACCACCAGAGGGTCTCTTCTTGTGAGGCTCATGGTGCTCAATGGCCAGCATCATATAAACAAGGTGATGACAAGCCACATGTAGGGCCATATGTGACTAAGAATGACAGAGTGCAACACTGTGAGAATATTGGCAGTGGGGCACTACATCATTCTCACAACAGAGGGATGCACCATTTTGAACCCAATTTGGTGCATCCCTATATTGTCATGAAGGAGGAGGACTGGACTGGCAATTGTCCCCCAGCATGGTGCTCCGTATTTTGCACAACATGTATGTAGCACTTATGTAGAATGTAATTGTCGTGAATGCAGGTCAAGGCCAAACGTGTGCCGGCATGGATATGGATGTGTAAGGAATTGTATTGGCAGATCAGGTATTAATGGGTGTCTACACATGGACACATGAATGTAGATGTGATAAACCTATGGATACCAGCTCCCTAGCTGTCAGCCCTTCTAACATATGGTCCACTCCCTGACTCCATGTATGAGTGGACATGCCTTGGTGGATGACCAGGACAGTTGTGATGATGAATTGCATGGCCATCCCCCCTTACGCATCAGGGGGAGAGGAATACCAAATGTTTAGGTAGATGTGATGCCCACAGTGTAGGTGACAGTCATAATGATCAGGCTTGCATGTGTATCTATCAGCCTTGACCCCTTATGGTTACCAACATCATCCCATCCTCCCAATAACATGTTCAAGTTACTGGTGATGTATGGTTAAAAATTGACACAGATAATGAGGAAATTTGGGCCTGATCTATGTGAAGTTTGCGCTGCTTTAGCATCATTACATATTACGCAAAAGCGAATGCACACCTCTTTTTTTTTGGTTAATAGTCTTGTTTTGCGTTGCTTTTGTGTCAATTAAATGATGCTAAGGCAGCATTGTTGTTAGATCTATCAGGGCCATTGTCTTTTCTGGAATGTGAGTTGGAGTGCATGTGTAATTAGATTAGAAGTGTATGCTAATAATCTGTACATACACCACACAATGCTGACACTGATGGTTGCCTGTCTCTATTTAACAGCTGCCAACATGACCAGTGAGGAACTGCATGAATTCCAAAAGAGAGCAGTCCGCTATCATGCTGAGAAATCAAAGGGGAATGACAGGCATTCACATAATGGGGCTCAAAACTGGCATAGGCCACCCAGAAGAGACCCAGCTCCACAGCAGTATAGGGGGCACAGCTGCCACCAAGTCAACACCCACAACTGCAACACCATCGACCTCGGTGCAACAGCCCACACCACCTGCTGTCATGGACCCTAAAATTCGGCAGGATCTGCAGAGGGACGTTTCCCTCATGTTGCAACGGTTGGACAGTTGGAGATGGAGGTAGCTGCTAGTACAAAGAGACTGAAATATATTTAAAAAAACCTCAAGAAGGCCAAACCATGAGTGTCTTCGGAATTGTCTTCTCCCATTCGGGTTAGTTTAGTGTTTAGTTAGTGTAGGCATGTAGATTAGGTAGGATAAATGGTTTTGGGGGTAGCTTTTTACTTTTTACATGTTAATTGGTGGGTTTGTGGGTGGGGGTCATGTTGGGGTATATACGTGTGTAAAGAAAAGAAATACAAAAAAAATATATATTTGTTTAGATTTAGTTAGTATATGTGTAGTATAAGTATATTTTGTCCTGCATTTCTCTCGTACCTTAAAACAGGGGTGGGGGGTCAATGTTTAGAGTGTGGTGCTAAATGTGATAGGTAAGTTTAGCATAGGATACTTAGCTTTAGTTGTTGGTTAAGTATAGTTAGAATAGGTTATTTTAGGTTAGGATATGTTTTCCTGATTTTCTTAGCTTAGTTTCATAATGAATAAACATTTTTGGGTACCCATTTACTTTTTGTGTCATATGTTTGTGTCTCAGGGTCTTCCCATGAGTGCACAGTGCAAATTGGGTGTTGGCCTAGGGATTCTGTCCTGCCTCCAAATGCCTCTCTGGACATGTTCTTCACCTGTTTACAACTGAGCTGTCACACTGGAAGCAACCACACATCTATTTGTTTCTGCATCTGCCATCGAGTCTACCCACCACTCAAGGTGACTATGTTTACTTTGCATTGGACAGGTAGGTGTGGTAATTCATCTGTCAGTGTTAGTGGCCTGTGTAGGAATGCTGGCCACTGCGGCACATCTGAAAACAGCCTAAATTTAAAATCTATCCTGCAAAACTGACCAGTGGCAATTACAGATGAGGTTAAATACCTCTGTTTCACACCAATGTGTTCTACTGGTACTCCCAGCTGACAATATTGCCTGATAACTGTTTTACAGCCATTCCTGTCGTATGTAGTGAATGAAGCATACATGTGTTCTACATTTTTGACATACTCAGTGAATTGCTTGTACGGGATACGACCACCATTGTCGTTTATCATGTAGGATCCTTGTGTGTAGATATGGGCCCCCATATTCCTACACTCTTGTACTGACACTCTGTGACTAATGACATAGTTACATACATCACAATTCCCAAGCATAGTAGATGTGTCACAGTACACAAAGACATGCTATTTGTGTAGGAGGTGTTTATTTACAAGTGTCGTAGTGCAATATTTACATTGTCCAGGTCAGTGACCCCATTGGTGAAATCCACACAACTGTGACACAACACAATTCCAGGGTTGAGAGACATGTCATGGGACATGCTTGGGTGAAGTGTTGTTAAGTACGGAAGAACATGATTTGCCAATTTGTAGGTGAGAGACAATGACAGGTCAACAGTGTGTCTTTGAAGAGTGCACATATCCAACTGTGCTAACACTGGCATGATTTCAAGCACAGGACCAAGGAAAACACTGGCCATGTGGCATGGGCTGGTGCTACCGGGAACTCTTAGGGGTAAAGATGATCTGTTCCACATCTTCATCCTCCGATGTGTGTGGTGTCTCCGCTGCCCTTGATGATGGTGGTAGGGAGGTACAGTCGGCCATACATACTTCAGTGATTGGAGATGTGGACTCCCAATTCCTAGCAGCTGCCATCTGTGGAACAACATTTGGCATCACTGCAGCAAGGAGAAACTGCTGATTTTTGAGGATAGCAGCAACATCCCTGTGGTAGGCAGCCATGTCTGCCCTGAGGGAGGCCACTTCCCGGTGCATGGATTCCAGCTTGTTCTCAATCACGCTGTTGCCAGTTTGGGGGGGGGGGGCAGTTGTTGTGGCCTCTCCCTCATGGCAGCAGCTATGTCCCTCAGACACTGCTGGACTCCATGTATTGGAGAGTTTGTGCCTCGTTTTGCTGCAGTCTGTTCATTGGCCGTAACAAGGCACATGTGCATACCCTCTAGGCTGGCTGCCATAGCCTGCATCCCCACCCACACCTCCTTGGCCAGTTTGCGCTGGACTCCTACCACTGTCCTCTCAAAGCTGGTCCCTGGGTCCTCAGAGTCCTCAGCTGTATCGGTGTTGGGTGGGGCATCATGGATGGCTGCTACATTATTACTCCTCCTTGCAACTGGAGGTGGTGTCTGGAAGGATACGAGGAATTCTTGGAGGGTCTTTTGGCTCTTGGTTGTCAGCTGGTCATCCATGTCATCTGGGTACTCCAGGACAGGCAGATAGCAGGAGAGCCATCATCCTCTGCAATAAAATTTAGTAAAATCAGTCTTTCTGTGTTGTGGCAATTGATATGTCACGTCACTGACGTGCTATTGGAGGCTCATTGTCATCTTGGCTCCCAAACATTGCTCGTGTACATCATGGTTGCAGACAGTCAGCCCTTTGCCCCACCTGAGTGTCACATGAGGGGAAGGTCAGGTGGTGCAATTGGCTTTGTCAAATCTGCCAGGTGTGATGTATATCCTTTTTGTGGTGTGACACTATCTTGTCATGTACGCATCCATTTGCATGGTGGAGCCTTGCAATGTGTGCGGCAGTGCTCAAGCCACAGCACCACACACGCCAATAAGCCCCTGTCCCAGTCTTGCATGTTTGACATACACCCATGCAGTACTGAAACCTTGCACCACCCCAGGGATGGCACTGCCAGGACACTACGCTGTTGTTATCTTTGATAGCTCCTCATGCTGATGTATGTGTATGTGTGCTACATTGCACAGCACACATGGACCTAGCAGAGTTCAATCTCATCTTCTGTCTGTGCAGGTAGATGCGCCTTCCTACATACCTATGATCTTCCCCTCAATGCAGCTATCCTTGCAGTATGATACAAGAGATTCAGCATGGTGGCAGTGCAGCTAATTTGACACAGGCACAGGGGTAGACCCAGGGATGGCCAGTATGGGTATTATTTTTTGCTTTGTGCATCATTATGTATGTGACAGTGCCTGGTGGTAGATGAGTTTATGGACATTGCCAGTTAACGGGAGTTGAACCTAGGTCAGGTCCTCAAGCTAGTTTGATGGTGATTCTGCAGGTAGTCATACTGGTCCTATGACCACCTGACTGCAATTGTCTATATGACCACCCCCAACAGCGCAGGTGGAAGTGGCAACTGTTGTCAATGGGGAATGGCCCAAGGGCCAATGGCCTGGCACTGGCAGGTTTCCAGCAGCTTACAGGCTGGAAATGCCACCTGTCTTGTGACACCAGACCAGTATTACATTCAACGCTACACTCCAGGTCTGTTCCCACTTTTCTACCAGCCTTTGCATGGCAGTGAAACCCCCATGCAAAGGTTGTTGGTGATGTGGTGTGGTGTGCCCCCGCGTGCCCCTGCACAGCCCATGCACCTGGCATGGGCAGTGTAGGGGGGTCCCATGCCCTGCCCCTTTACCCTTTCCACTGCCTGATTTGCAGGGCTAAGTGTAGCGTGTCTTGTCACACTCAATGCACCCTCAGACCTGCACTGACTCTATTTGATCCATCAACAATGGGGTGCTAAGTGGCCCACAGAGCTACCATGAGCAGACAGATTTCCACCTGCCATCCCAACGTGTGATCATAATGCCTACCGCAAAGGGTACACTGCACTGGCAGTCTTACCAACACCAGACTTGCCCATGCACCATCCCCCGCCTGTCAATGTGGAATTATACACCATTATGTTCACAATCATACACCATGTGTTGTATTCGTGCATTTAATTCCTATTACAATGTGTCTCACATGGTTGTGCCAGAGTAGTTGTGGGCTCAGCCTGTAATTGTTGTGACCTATAGTTTGCCATCTATTGTACATATTTTCTGTAGTATCACATTTCTGTTCAGCATCAAGATGTGTAGTTCCACACTACACCTGTTTAGTTGGTGTGGGTAGTGGCATGTTTCCATTGATACAGGACCAGTCTGCTATTCCCCCAGCGCCTGCTCAGATTATTTTTCCCTGCACCCAGGGGGCATCCGCACTGCAGGATGGTGTGGTGGCTGCCTTATGTAGCAGTGTTGTCAATGTGGGGGTGGTGGTGCTACCGGGACTTATCTGGGTACTGTTGGGACGGTTACAATGAATTGTGTGCTGTGAGGTACAGCACACACGTGTTTGGGCACTGAGGCAAGGCAGTTGCAAGGTGTTACTGCAAGGGACACCACCATGACGTAACCCCAGGAATGGTACTGACTGTCTACCTAGTCTCTGAAGTCTTGTTGGTAGGGTTAATATGACTATATGCAAGGGATGTTGTGAATCCATGATCAAAGGCACAGTCATTATACATGCCATCCATCCCATGTGCTGCATGTTTACATGTAGGTATTTAGGCACGGTGATTGACATATGTCCAGGGTGTGAATGTTTTGTGGTGCATGGCACTACCAAGGCCTAGGTACATGTGTAGCTTACGTCAGCATGGTGCAACTTGCTTCATGTGCAATGTGTCCCTCTGAGCTCCTTTGACATGCATTGTGTGAGTCCTATGTGCCCACTCCCGTCTTGCACTTGACAATTTAGCATTAATTTCCTCCAAGCAACTTACCCTGCATTTGTGGTGTTTCCTGGTAGTCTACCCTGTCCTGCAATTCCAGTGACCAGTTCCTCCAGGATGACCGCTGCAAACATCTCCTACATCTCGTCCAAGTCCTTTTGTGGTGCTGGACTACCACCTCCAGTTTGCAGTGCTGCCTTCCTGTTCCTTGCCATTTTTTCCTTTGTCCTTTGCTTACAATCATGCCAGCATTTCTTACACTCTGTTACGGTTCTCCTCACCTCTGCCACACTGTTATTCTTCTCTACTATCTGCTGTCAGATTGCCTCTCTCTTGCCAATTTGCAATTTGGAAGTGATGAAGAGTTGATGTTGATGCTCCATCACCTCTCTCAACAGTATTTTGTGCCCCTCCGCACTGATACAACACTTTTTATTTTTCTTCTCCGTCTCCTGGGTCTTGTCTGTGTCCTCCTGGCTGGTTCCTGGTTGATTGGGGTCACCCTGGGGTCTCTCCTGGCTTTCTGGCTTCATTTTGCCTCTCCTTTGCACTGTTTTATCCGTTAGCGTCTGTATTTGACGCTAATGAGGGTAAAAATTGTGTATTTCCATTTTGCGACATGTTTATGTGTCGTAAAGCAGGTTAGAGTCATTTTTCCGGTGTTAACGTCACTTTGCCATAGGACAAGGCTCAATGGTTAACAGAAAAAAATGGCACGTCAGCGCTAAACTTTCTGACGCAAAACTGCATTAGTGCAGTTTTGCGTCAAAAAGTATAAATCTGGGCCTTGTTGTAATTCCATTCAGTAGTTTTTTCTAAAACCTGTCTTAAATAAGTCTATGGAAAATGCATGACAAATCACTTCGAAAGTTTCTAGGAAAGAGCTGGAAACTTTTGTGAAGATTCATCAAACCGGTCCAAACTTATCAGCAAACCCAAAAATGCTCCATCTATGGAAAAGCACACCTAACTATAACTACCTACTAGCAACCACCGGTAGGATACACACATATATGTATATATCTGGGTTTAATCCATCGTTTTTTTGCTGCCCATGCCATTCCAGTTTGGACCCAGCCATATGCAAATTAGTCTTGACCCTGTTCCCCATGGGAACAGTCCAGCCCGAACTGCCAGGCCAGGTCTTCCCTGGACTGGAAACAAGCATCCTGGGACCGGTTTCAGGTTTTCACCCCTCATCAGCCAGGCTAGCTTGAATCCAGTGGCATATATATATATATATATATATATATATATATATATATATACATATACGCAATGTGAAATACATACAAATATAAATTAAAAGTAAATAATACAAAGGAGAATGTCTGCTATTACTGCCTACAGTTTGTAGTTTTAATTTCAGTAATGATTTTAATTGCCATGTACACATTATTAAGCTTTTGTAGTCACCATTACACTGAAACATATGTATTGCCATTATGCATAAGGAAAGTAAAAACAAGCATTGTAACGGAGTACTTTTCATTATGTTATGCTTTGAAATAATTTAACATTTTAGTAAGTCATGATACTAATTTGCATTTTGTAAAAAAAACTCACTAGGGATGTAGTTTGTGGGTTGGATGTATAGATGTGGGTGAAAACAAAAATACTCACTGGTTGCAAAATAGACTAAAGTAGATTTTTTAAAGATGTTGGTGGTGGCTGTTGTGGGGGTCCTCCACCTGTTCCACATGCCTTTGCAAGATGTTTGATATCCTCCTCTTTTGTCCTTGATTGCAAATCATACCACCTTATATGGATTTCAGGGATGGTGCAATATGTCACTCTTACATCATTTCTTTCTTTCAGTATATCCTTCCAGATTTAATTTTTTGTGACTCTGGAACATTGAAAACGCTTTTCTCAAAAAGCTCATCATTAGGAGCCACACATCCCTCCATAAGCACCTCCAGCTCCTTTTCACTAAACTTAAATTTTCTTTTACTACCATCAACATATTTTTATGATTCTTCTCTGGACATTCTGATAGAAATTCAAATTAGTACTTCAAAAAAACCTCACAGTTGGTTTAGGAATCAATCTGTCTCTTACACTGGGCCTCATTACAATTTTGGCAGTCCGTCGACCGCCATGGTGGCGGTCCGACCGCCGTCGGGGTGGCGGTAGGACCACCGTAATATGAGTCATGCTGGCCTATGGAGCAAAGACCCCTGCAGTTCCTCGGGCACTCCCAGGCAGCACACACTGCCACAGTCATGAGGCAACACAGACAGGCAGGGGGAGCCTGGGTTTCCACTGGACACATCACAAGGTTGCACAAGTGGCGTAATGAAACTAGAGAGGGCCCCCTGCAAAGTACCAGGAGGGGGGCCTGCCTCCTGTTCACAGGGTTCTGTGCTGAGGGGGACCTCTGCGTCGCGGGAGGTGCAGGGGCCTTTGTTACGTCACTCGGTTGCACACAACCAAGGTGACCTAGGCGGACCAACCATCAAGTCTCAGGTGGTGGAAATGGACAGTATAAAGGGAGACACTCCCTGCAGGCAGCATTACACATTCAGAGCTGCTAAGGAACACATCACGTACATCCTGCCGCTGTTGGTGATCATCGATGGAGCACAAAATCAATGCCACCGTGGACGTCACCGACCATAAGTGCACACACCTGCCTATGTCATTACAATCAACAATAGATCATTGCGCTGTCATCCACATGAGATGGGGTTCATGCTAAGTAACCAAGTACAATTTTTTTTTGTGTCCTGCATCAGAATCAGATGCAAAGAAGGACATATTTACAATACGACCCCTTGGGGCACATCACTCACAATGCACAGTAACACTACACAAAAAAAAAAGGCAAGCCCGTCTGCGCCCTTCCGCACCTGGACCGCTCACAGCACCACGGATCCCCGTTCCCGCACCACCGGTCGCTACAAAGCAGACATCCTCCATGCACTGAACACAGGATGCTCCACTACCTGTCATCTCGTGGCCGCCAGAGACACCCATGGACCTTTTTCTGGCCTCAACTGCCACCAAACCCTCACACCAAATGCAAGACCCTCCTGCTACAGGATCTTTTGACAACCACCCTGAGAACCTCAACTGCATCATCCTCAAAATGCGCTCCCTCCACAAACACGGCGTAGAAATCTGGGACCTCCTAGACTCCACATAGCAGCACATTGCCTTTCTCACTGAAAGCTGGACAAACCCAGTGCCAGAACCAGATATCATCATTGCCATCTCTAGTGACTACAAACTGCTCCGCAAAGACCTGCCCTGTGGGCCACCCAGTGGACTGGCCATCGCACCCAAGACCACCCTATGCCTGACAACAAACACATTTGGAGCACATCCACTTTTAGGTTCACAGCACCCTGAAGTCCACAGTGCACGATACCCTGATCTACAGGCCATCCAGCCCCTGCCAAGTCTTCAGCACCTCCATGGTCAACATCATAGCCCCCCACATCCTGGCATCCACGAACTACCTTCTCCTCAGCAACCTCAGCTACCATATTGTCAAATACAACAACCACAACACGGATTCAGTGCTCAAGAACCTCATCACAATTGACTCAAGCAGCTGGTCACCTCACTAACACGCATCACTGGAGACACACTCGGCCTCATCTTTTCCAGCAGCAGCAACATCACCATCGGCTCCACCTTCAGGCTACACTGGACCGACCACCACTGTATTCACTTCTCTATCACCACATTTACAGCCCACCTCAACACCACTCCCTTCACAGGAAATGGAACCGGAACACAGAGGAACAGCTCACTAACACCCTCAGCAAATTCCTACCACCTGACCCCCCCAAACGCAAACATCTCAGAACGAAACTTCCACCAATGGATCTCCAAATGCGCCAACACACTAGCTCCACTCTGAATGACCTCAGGTAAACTCAACACCAAAGAAGGCCAGCTGGTTCTCCCCTGCACTCCAGGACTCCAAGTGTACCTGCAGATGGCTAAAAAAACTTTGGAGAATCAGCAAATCCCCGGAGGACCTCACGGCCCTCAAATATGCCATCAACTCCCACCATCACCTCATCGGATCCTCCAAGAAAACTGGCCTGCAGAACTGTATCATTGCCACCACACACAACAAAAAAAAGCTCTTCTCCGTGGTCAAAGAAGTTGCCAAATTCCAAGTAGAAGCTGCGAACATCTCTCCATCTCAGGACCTCTGCTACAGATTAACCGCCTTCTTCTACCCCAAAATCAAGTACATCTATGTATGATAGCTTTGGAACCCAAGACTCTCCAAACCCACCAACAATCCTCCAGCTCGGATCCACAAACCCTCACAGATCCTGCACTTCGGAATCTCCTTCACCACAGACAAGACCTGCTCCATCATGAGCAGCATCCACTCCGTAGCCCTGACCGATCCCTGCCCCCACTACATCTTCTACAAAGGCAGCACCTCAATCGTATAAGAGCTCCTCCATCTTCCCCAAGGACTGGAAGCACGCTGAGATCTGCCCACTCCTGAAGAAAACCACGGCTGACCCCATGGAGCCCAAGAACTACCACCCCTTCTCACTGCTGCCTTTCCTGGCTAAGGATTTCGAAAAAGCCATCAACGCTCACTTCTGTAAACACATTGAGGACAAAACATCCTGGATATCTCCCAATCAGGATTCAGGATCAACCACAGCACAGAAACTGCCCTCCTCGCCACCATAGATGTCATCCACTCGCTCCTTGACCAATAACCAAAGAGCAGCCTTTTTCCTACTGGACCTATCAGCCGCCTTTGACACAGTCTCCCATCACACCTTCTGCTCCAGACTCCACGCAGCAGGCATCTGCGTCAAGGCCCTACAGTCAATACAATCCTTTCTGACCGGCAGAACACAAAAAGTCAGACTTCCCCCATTCCTATCAGAACCTACGGAGATCAGCTGCGGAGTACCTCAGGGCTCCTCCTTGAGCCCGGCACACTTCAACATCGACATGGCCCCACTCACATCCATCGTCAGAAGCCACTGACTGAACATCTTCTCCTAATCCGAATGCACTCAGCTATCATCTCTCTGACCCAAAACCCTACAACAGCCAATAAGAACTTCTACAAAGGGATGAAAACCATCGCCTCCTAGATGAGGGAGAGCTGACTGCAGGTATGGTGGATGTGGTAGATTTCTGTGTGTCTGTAGTTATGGTATTTATGGGTGTAGTGCCTGTGGTGGGTATCTGGGGGTCTGCTGGGGGGATGTCTGTGAGTGTGATGGGTGTGTTGGGTATGTCACTGACTGCTGGCGTGTTACCTGTGGGTATGCTGGATGTTGTGTGTGTGATGCTGGGGGTGGCGGGGGTGTCAAGGGAAGTTGTGACTGTAGCTGTGTTTGTGGGTGGATGTTGTTTGTGTGAGAGTCAGTGTGTTTTTTGCTGCTTGTGTTTGTGTGCGCTCCTGTTGGGTGCTGAGGTGGATGTGTGTGGATCGGTCTGCGTGCTTTGGTTAGGTAGGGGAAAGGGGATTAGGATTGGGAAAAGCTTTTTGGAGGAGGGACAGAAGGTGGGGGTGACTGGCTGCCGTCATTGAGGAGGCCAGGGCCTAAAACGGTCTCTGTAGGCCAGCCATTGTACTATGCATGCCTTCCAGGAATGCTTTGATTTGCTGGAGTTGGGTTGCCAATACCTGGATGACATTCACAATGGCTGACAGACTCACAGAGATATTTCTCAGGATGTCAAAAGCCTCCTCACTGAGAGCAGCAGGGGTAAAAGGGGCTGGGTGGAGGTGCATGTGGAGAAGGAGACGCCAACCCTTTTGGGTGAGCGGGCTTGGCCAACTAGGTGGGGATCAGCAAGGAGGGTGGTGATAGAATGAGGGTTGCAGACAAGGGTGCTACTGGGGGATTCCCTGATGGGTCCGCCACCACTAGGGAGTGTCTACTGAAGGAGGAATCTGATGATGATGATGATGATGATGCTCGGATCTCCCCCGTGGCACTCCCCTCGCCCTCCAGGCCACTGGGTCCCTCTATGTCAGTCGTGGCTTGACCCAAGATCCCCTGGCCAGATGCTTCCCCACTAGGCTGTGCACTATTCTTCTTCGCTTGCCAGTGCAGACTCTGCAAAGACAAAGAGAAATACGGTCCTCATATGTCTATGATCACACTTGAACAACAGCTCTGGTTAGCATACAGTACCATGATGTCAAGTAGGCCCTAGCAACAAACTCACTTAAGTGGCCCATACATGTGCCATACCATATGCATGTGTGCCATGTGAACTGTCAGCAGTTGCCCACAGAAAAATTCAGATCTCAGACAACTACAATTGCATGGCTGAATTTGTGCAATCACAGTAACCGTTGAACAAGTAGGAGACTTCATCACCCACAAAGCTTATCCCCATGGGGCAGACCTCAGTTACCTGTTGTCACACAATAGTATGCCAATGCCAACTGCATTCCCACAGATCCCACACAAGGGCATACACACATCTATTTGTCACATACATAATGACCCAACAATAAGAAACAATGCTCCAAAATCCTGCCATGTTGCAGACAAAAGTACAATAGCCTGGAAAAGGTGACAGGAAATACTTGTCACACTGGAAGAAGTTCCACAATGCACACTTTACCAAGTGACATCTGTCCCAGTAGATTCAAGGAAGTATCATTTATGTTTTGCAGATAGGCCACATATGTGGCATGGAAATTAACACTGTGGGCAAGCTGACAGGGAGAGATGTCCCCAATATACACAACACAAGGAATCAGCAAGCCCCAGGGTAATCACCACTAATGTCTGGCCTCCCTTACAATAAAATACTCTGAGTGCATCAGTAGGAGCCATTAGTCCTTTGCATGTAGGGGAGACACAGAAGTTGCAAGGACTTGTAGAAGGCCCTCAACATGCTGGCCAATGGAAAGCTACATCACTCGCTCGTGCAAACCCAGATGTCTGTGGATGAATGCCTGTACCCAAACACGTCTGATTTAAACATAACTGCAAGTCATTCCATGATGCATGCCAACAGTCAGGACACAAACCTTAACCATTACACATGTGCAGTGCACTTTTACACATGATGCCACATCAAGGGCATAGATATTCACATTATGGCTCTTAACTCTAGGCCTACCTGTCGTGTCCCTCATTGCTCCTGCAGTTGTGCATGCAAAGCGACATATTATGATGCATAAGGGAATGTGTCAGATAAATAACAATGGTGACACACTCCTGTATGTGCGACCCATGATAAATTCCCCATTGTGAATGTACTATTCCACACATAGGCCCTCATTCTGACCTTGGCGGGCGGCGGAGGCCGCCCGCCAAAGTCCCGCCGTCAGGTTACCATTCCGCGGTCGAAAGACCGCGGCGGTAATTCTGACTTTCCCGCTGGGCTGGCGGGCGGTCGCCTTCAGACCGCCAGCCAGCCCAGCGGGAAAGAGGCTTCCACGATGAAGCCGGCTCGGAATCGAGCCGGCGGAGTGGAAGCTGTGCGACGGGTGCAGTTGCACCCGTCGCGTATTTCACTGTCTGCGCAGCAGACAGTGAAATACATGTAGGGGCCCTCTTACGGGGGCCCCTGCAATGCCCATGCCAGTGGCATGGGCACTGCAGGGGCCCCCAGGGGCCCCGCGACCCCCCCTACCGCCATCCGGATCTCGGCGGTCCGACCGCCGGGATCTGGATGGCGGTAGGGGGGGTCGGAATCCCCGCGGCGGTGCAGCAAGCTGCGCCGCCGCGGAGGATTCAATGGGGCCGCGGTACACTGGCGGGACCCCGCCAGTGGTGCCGGTCCGACCGCGGCTTTACCGCCGCGGTCGGAATCCCCATTGGAGCACCGCCGGCCTGTCGGCGGTGCTCCCGCGGTCCTCCGCCCTGGCGGTCAAAGACCGCCAGGGTCAGAATGACCACCATAGTGTGCCATGCACATATCTGTGAGCGAATACATACATCATCCCAGCAACATTGGTAGACTATGCATGAAACTGCTGCTTACAAATGTATACTGAAGAGAAAGGGACACAACAGTCATGGCACATAAATCATGTAAATGGACAGTCTCCACTTACCAAGAGAAAGTAGTGATCTATAGCTGCACCCAAAGTACAATGTAAGCCCTGTCACATGTACGTTGGACACCTTCACATTACAGACTGCAGTTAGGCACCAGCACCCATCATACGCTGAAGACAAGTGGCCTCTGGGGGGCAGATATCAACATACACATCTACCCAGGAACATGGCAGAGGACAGTGATTCATCAACTGCTTCCCTTTGGTCTATAACACTGAGGAGTAGTGGTCTGCTGCATAAAAATTACACACAATACAACAATAAACAGTACATGATTGATCAATGTACCCATGCATATGTGGTCCCTGCAGAGCAAATGGTTGAGGATTCCACCCAGTTTTGTCCTAGGTCCCTGGTCCAATAGGCAAGTCACATCAGTATATAGCATGTGACATGTCAACACAAACAATCTCTCACATACTGTGTGACACATGACTCATCTCTATTTATTGGGGGAGATATCAGGACCGCACTCAATCACTTGGCAATGGGATAGGCAGGAATATGCCCTGTACTCACCCCACTTGTGGCTGCTGTGCTGCCCTCAAACGCTCATCAAGGTCTGGATAGGCCACAGCCAGAATGCAGGCCATTAGGGGAGTCAAGGTCCGACGGGCACCCCGCCCACAGTGGGAGGAGAGGCCCAGCTGGGCCTCTGCAATCTTCCAGGCCCAGCATCTCAAGTTCTCCCTTCTCTTGCGACAGTGGACGCTCCACCGACTGTGGCCCCCTAGGATCTGCACCTTATTGGCAATGACTCTCCATATCCCCTTCTTTTGATTGGAGTTGACCTACATGGATGCAAAAGACAAATCAAGAGATCATGTTCACAAGTTTCATCTCAAATGGATGAGTCACGTACATGTCGTTAACATCAAGGTAAAACTTACCTATTTGTCACAACTCCCCGAGGTGTGACACATACAAGCCAATAAGTGCAGGGCCATGACTACAAACATACATTTCCCAATCCTGCCAAGGCACTACGATGACTAAGCAAGCTCGCTGACATCATGTGGGACATGCTCTAGAAACCTGACTGATATGTGAGCCACTATGAGTTACATTGCAACTCTTGTGGCTTCTGAAGGGTAAACTCCTTTGACATGAATGAACCAACACATTCACACTCTGTGAGAATGACTCTGCATACTGTCCTAACAGGCTTCTGCCAGGCTACAATCTTCAGCATTACACATGGGTAACAATAAAGGGACTGGAATGGTGGGTACAGAAAGTGTATAGCCTGTCCATGTGTAGACATTTGCAATGACAAATGCAGACTCATCCCACTTCAGGGGGTGGGGTTCTGTGTCATGTACCTAGACCATAGAACACGCATTTGGACATGTGTCCATCCTACAGAGTTAGCATCCAACAAACAAAGGCATGTATTGGCCATTTTCCGCTATGTGACCAAGCTACAGAGTCACATATCATGGATCATGGTCTCCCAGGAATTAACACACTGTCTGAAATGTGGACATGTAATTTATACAATAAGCCACTACAGGACAAATGTGGCCTGTGTGAAGGACTGTGGGAGTAAGGGAACTGGGATGAGTCAAATGCAACATTGACAATGATGCTAAGCACACATGTGCAATAGATCAGTAACGCATCCCTGTGCCAATTTCTAATCTGATCAAAGGAATGAGGCATTGTGGGCAGCATATTACATCAGAGTTTCCTGTTGGCCACATGGCAGGATCTGCCGGGGTACAGGGAGTGGGCACAGTGCCATGTCACATAGCCACAGTGACTCCACCCCATCCTAGACTAGGACCCATACTACGAGATACATGTCACAGGCCATGATCTCTGCAGTCTGAGCAGACAGAACCTACATGGCACTACATTCCCATCACTTCCATGCTTTACAGTACATTATGTAGCCAACAGTTAAATGCCATGTGGTGTGTGTGGCAACACGAAGGGCAGAGAGAGTGACCACATGCCTAAAAAAACACAGTCAAGCAAGGGCAGATGTGAAATGAAACATCTGTAGCAACATACACATATCTCACATTACTCACAAATGACACATACAACATGCATTATCAGCTCATACTGTTATGCACATGCATGTTATCGCAGATATACAACAATCATGAGGAAAGAGATGTCAGTGGATGTCTGTAATGTTATCACACTTAGGGGGTCATTACAACATTGGCGGTAAAAGGCGCTTACCGCCGTGCAGAAGTCCGCCAATACACCGCTGCGGCCACAGAATTCCACCACAGCTATTATGACCCACAGCACGGAATCCGCAGAAATTCAGACACCCACACAAGTCTGCCACAACAAAGGTCAGTGCTAAACTGCCGAAAACAAAACCTCCACCGTCACGCCAACAGAAATACTCCCACACTATCACGACCCACGAATCCACGCGGCGGTCTTTCAACCGCGGTATTCCATTGGCGGTACACACCGCCGCGCTCAAAATACACACACATCTCCAAAACACCGCCACATTGGACAATTCAAAATACACACACCTGATACACATACAAACACCACTCCCACACACCCAACACCATATAAAACACACACCCACATCACCCACAAACCCCTACGACCAAAAACTGAAGACGAAGGCTACAGACAGAGACTACAGCAATAGACAACCCCACCACACAGAGGCACACAACGCCACCACCCATACAACATCCACACTCAAAACACCCCACACAACCACACATCACCACACTCATCAACACATACACCACCCCACACATCACCTACACCACCCCATGTCACGCCAAAGACACCCCAGGTTTTCCGAGGAGGAGCTCAGGGTCATGGTGGAGGTAATCATACGGGTAGAGCCACAGCTATTTGGAGCACAGGTGCAGCACACCTCCATAGCCGGGAAGATGGAGCTATGGCGAAGAATCGTCGACAGGGTCAACGCTTTGGGACAGCACCCAAGAAATCGGGAGGACATCAGGAAGAGGTGGAACGACCTACGGGGGAAGGTGCGTTCAGTGGTCTCCAGGCACAACATCGCGATTCAGCGGACTGGCAGCGGACCCCCACCTCCTCCCCCACAACTAACAACATGGGAGGAGCAGGTCTTGACCATCATGCATCCAGAGGGCCTCTGAGGAGTTGGTGGAGGAATGGACACTGGTGAGTCAAATCTTAACTATCATATCCCCCACCCTACCTGCATGCTATCACACACCCCCCCCCCTCACCCCCCCCCATCACTCAAACTCCTCACTAATATACTAATAACACAAACCACACATCCCAACACCAAGCCCTGCATGACACAACTAAGCATGGACACCCATCACTAAAGCATGCCCACTGCACATACCCATAACAACCCCCCAACCATCATCACACAAGCCCCCACAAAGGAATGCTTGCACTGGGGTACACGCACACCCACCCATTGCACACCATGAAACACACACATGCAATAATCATGCTCTTATACCCCTGCAGGACCACTACGTAACGTCACCACACAGGAGGGTCCAGACATCTCCGCTCCACCCACAGAAGAGGCCCACAGTGACGACAGCTGCTCTGGCCAACTGGATCCAGATAACCAGCCCGGACCATCGTGGGCCTCGGGACAGTCGGTTCCCCATGCAAGGCATAGCCCAACACTGACCTTCCACCCTCTGGTAACACCAGCACACACCCAGCGGGCCTATACCTCCGTCCCCAGGACACGTCTAGCAGCTGTGTGTCCACCACTACAGGGAACCCAGGATAACCCACCACCCCAACAACAACAGGGACCTGGGGGCAGTGGTAGTGGGCACACGGTCCAGGGGACGGAGGCACAGGAACACTGGGGAACTGGGAGGGCTGCTGTGCGACAGGGGGCGGACAGGCCAAGGGAACCCACTCTCCACGAGGCCCTCTCCTCCATCATGGGAGCATACCACCACTCCCAGGAGACGATGGCTACGGTCCTGGCCAAGTTTCAGGAGACCCAGCGCCTGCAGGAGGAACAGTATTTGGCCTTCAGGGAGGAGCTCAGAACCATCAGCTCTGCCCTGGGCACCATCGTAGGGGTGCTGAAGGACATACAAAAGACCATGAGGGACACCGTGGCACTCCAAGGGGCCCCTGACACTAGCCTGGACGATGAACTGCCCACCACCTCCGCCGGCGCTAGTGGACAGGACGGCCCGCCACAGGACCACCACACCAGCACCCCACCCCCTGCAGACTGAGAACCACCCCGCAAGCGGTCCCTGAGATCCAGGAACAGGACAGAGCAAGATGGCAAGTCCCCCGCCAGGAAATGAGACCACCCTGATTGTCATCCCACTGTCTCACTTTGTTATCCTGTCCAGAATGGAACTGCCCCAGCTCTACTTCCTATGCCCATATGGGCAGTGCACCTGTGAGACTAATAGACTGGACTCTGCCATGGACATTCCTCCACCATCACCCATCACCATTTTGCCACCCCCTCCAATAATTAGCACTTCAATAAACACCCTTGAACCACAAAACAATCTGGAGTCAGTCTGTGATTTTGAAAATGTGTATTAGCAATGACAGTGACAAAATGCGTTTTCAAATGTAATGCCAACATACCTATGTCACACATCACAAGTCCATGAAGGATGCAAGCAGATGACACACGTTGGTAACCACACCTGTGAAACCATAATGGAAATGTACAACTCAGTTACCAAATACTGCTTCTAATTGACAGACTGGATAGAGGTAGAAGTGTGAAAGTGAATGTAATAGTAAAAAACAAATTCTCACCTGTGTGTCACTGGAAATATTGCTGTATGACTGACTCCCTGTTGTCTATGTCTTCTTCCTCAGCTTCCTCCTCATCACTGTCCACAGGCTCCACAGCTGCCACAACACCGTCATCTGGACCATCCTCCTGCAGAAAAGGCACCTGGCGTCGCAAAGCAAGATAGATTGTGAAGCATCGAGCAGGCGATGATGATCTGGCACATCTTCCTTGGTGAGTAGAATAGGGAACCACCTGTCATATGGAGGCACCTGAACCTGGCCTTCAGGAGTCCGAAGGTGCGTTCGATCACCCTCCTAGTCCGCCCATGGGCCTCATTGTAGCGTTCCTCTACCCTGGTCCTGGGATTCCTCACTGGGGTCAATAGCCATGACAGGTTGGGGTAACCAGAGTCCCCTAATAGCCACACACAGTGCCTCTGGAGTTGACCCATCACATACGGGATGCTGCTATTCCGCAGGATGTAGGCGTCATGCACTGAGCCAGGGAACATAGCATTTAACTGGGAGATGTACTGGTCGGCCAAACATACCATCTGTACATTCATGGAATGATAACTCTTCCGGTTCCTGTACACCTGTTCACTCCTGTGTGGGGGGACCAGAGCTACATGGGTGCCATCAATGGCACCTATGATGTTGGGGATATGTCCCAGGGCATAGAAGTCACCTTTAACTGTAGCCAAATCTTCCACCTGAGGGAAAACGATGTAGCTCCTCACTTGTTTCAGCAGGGCAGACAACACTCTGGACAACACGTTGGAAAAGACAGGCTGGGACATCCCTGATGCCATGGCCACTGTTGTTTGAAATGATCCACTTGCAAGGAAATGAAGCACTGATAGCACCTGCACTTCAGGGGGTATTCCTGTGGGATGGCGGATTGGTGAGATCAGGTCTGGCTCCAACTGGGTACCCAGTTCCTGGATTGTGGCACGGTCAAACCTGTAGGTGATGATCCAATGTCGCTCCTCCATTGTTAACAGGTCCACCAGCAGTCGGTACACCGGAGGATTCCGCCATCTCCTCAAATGTCCCAGCTGACGGTGCCTAAGAAAGACAACAGCGACCACAGAGTCAACAAATTCTCAGGTATGTACCCACAGCTACACAGAACACGACACCAAATACAAAACTCCTCCTGTATGTGTGTTGAGTGTAGGCCTAGGTATGTGTGACGCAGTAGTAAATAAAGCCATGTGGGCCCCTGAAATGACGGCTGCCTGACCTCTAAACTGGGACAATGGGATGTGAGGTATCTGCGCTGACGTTGTACACCGTCGCGGTAGGCGGTCGTAGACCGCGGCGCAATGCTGCATTGGTTAACATTGGACCCTATGGGTCTCAGGAGCCAATGATGAAGTGCGCCGGCAGTGATGATACGCATCGCTGAGGATGTCACCGCTGCGGACGTGACCGCCATTTTCAATCTGTTCAATCACTCAATACCTGATCTTCGACAGGAGAGGACCTACACTGCAAGTGCTGCTGTGACCTCGGTCTGGAAGAGACAATGGCTGCTGCGTCTGGGGAAAGGGCCCCTGCCTTCACTGCTCAGGAGTTGGAGAAGCTTGTGGACGGGGTCCTCCCCCAGTACACGCTACTCTACGGTCCTCCAGACCAACAGGTAAGTACACAGGGAGCACGTTGTATGGGCTATGCTGGGTGGAGAGGGCTGGATGTCAGTAGGAAGGGGGCAGAGTTCTGCGACCATGAAGGACTGTGAATGCATGTGCCACATGGCAAGGGTAGGGATGGGGGCCACTCACTTCGACGGTGCAGTTGGTAATGACTTCTCTTCTTCCCCTGTACATGTCATGTAGGTCAGCGCCCAACAGAAAAAGGACATTTGGTGTGCCATCGCCAACGACGTACGGACCCTGGGGGTCCACCACAGACGGGGCACCCACTGCTGTAAAAGATGGGAGGACATTCGCCGCTGGAGCAAGAAGACGGCGGAGGCTCAGCTGGAGATGGCCTCCCAATGTGGGAGGGGTGCCCCTCGCACCATGACCCCCCTGAAGTTCCGGATCCTGGCGGTGGCCTACCCTGAGTTGGATGGGCGCTTGAGGGCATCACAGCAGACACAAGGGGGTGAGTACACTCTCATTCTATGGACTTTGCGCGCAGTGGAGGGGTCTGGGTGGGGGAGGAGGGCTATGGGTTTCCCTAGGCCAGGGCGAGTTCAGTAGGCTAGGCCCCTTCGTAAGGCATGGCCCTGTGGCCCTCCACCCCACCTCTGTAGAGTGCTAAGTACAGGTATACATGCCCCTGTGTCATCTATGTGGACAGATGACACTCATAACCATGTAGGCCATATTCCAGGAATTGCATCTGTAGAGGCCAAGAGCACGGCGTAGTGCAGGGGGCTGCTGTGTCTGTATTGTCCGGTAGCGGTAAGCCATGCACTCAACCTGTCTTTCTTCTGTCGTCATCCCCCCTTTTTGTGCTCTCCCTGTTCTTTTGTGCATCAGCATCATCAGGCGGAGGTACAGTGGCACCGGAGCACGAGGGAGCTGCATCCCACATGGCCATGGAGGGCCACAGCACAGACTCTGAATACACCAGTGGGACGGAGGGCGAGGGGATCTTCACATCGGTCACCGGATCAGCAAACAGTGACACGGACTCGTCCGCCGATGAGAGCTCCCTTGTGGTGGCGGCACCATCTGTGCCCCCCACTTCTACAGGTACAGCCGCCACCCTCCCTACCAGCACTGCCCTCCCAGCAGCCCCTCAGCCTTCGCTCCGTGCCCGCTCACCCAGGAGGGTGGGCATCAACTTCGCCCCAGGCACCTCAGCCCCTGCCCCTGTCACCCCTGCTGCCCTCAGTGAGGAGGCCATTGACCTCCTCAGGTCACTCACTGTTGGGCAGTCTACCATTGTGAATGCCATCCAGGTTGTAGAGAGGGAGTTGCAACACACTAATGCATTCCTGGAGGGCATTCATTCTGGTTAGGCTGCCCATCATCGAACCCTGCAATCTCTGGCTTCAGCACTGATGGCAGCCATTGTCCCTGTGTCTAGCCACCCCCCTCCAACTTCCTCCACCCAGACCCAATCCCCTGTACCCCAGCCTATCCCAAGCACACCATCAGACCAGCCTGCACACACCTCAACACACAAAAGTAGCCCAGGCAAACATAGGCACCACACATCCCACAGGCACTCACACAAGCATCACCCACATACAGACACATTAACATCCACTGCCTCCACTGTGTCCCCCTCCTCGTCGTCTCCCTGCTCCCTCCCAGTGTCGTCTACACTCTCACCTGCATGCACTACATCTCAGGCACTAGGACTCGCACCAGAACACGCAGCACCACACCCCGCTCAACTGCACTCACCACCCCCACTACCATTTACACGTCCCCTGTGTCCACTCCCAGTGTGTCTGTGACCCCCCCTCCCAAAGTACACGAACGAGGGCACCCACACACCCAACATCCATCCACCTCACGACAGCCTCCAGTACCTGCACCTGCGCCCAAATCACCTAAAGTTACACCTCCTACAACCACCTCCTCTTCCTCCACTCTCAGACCCCCTCCAGCTACCCATCCCAGTGTTCGTCAGAAACTCTTCCTCAGTAACGTTGACCTCTTTCCCACCACCCCCACCCCTCCAATTCATAGGTCCCGTAGTAGCACCTCAGCCAAAAAAAGTCCGGTACCAGTGGTGCGTGTTAAAGGTGTGTGGAGTGCACCGGCCACCAGGGCAGCCAGTGTGACACAGAGCCAAAGCACTGCCAGTCCACCCCCTGTAAAGCACCTTAAGTTGGAAAGTGCCCGACGGGAGAGGGTGAAGACTCCTGCCGGCAAAACAGCTCACAAGGGTCCCGGGGGGAGTGCCGAGTCAGCTGTGACTCCTCACAAGGTGGTGAAGGGGCAGAAGAAGTCTCCAAAGTCTGGTAAGAGCAGCACAGCGGAGAAGGCCGCCATCCTCCCCGCCGGCCGGGACGCCACCGCCAGCACTGTCGTCACTGGTCCGGAGACCACCGCCAGAGTCAGTGCCCTGGAGGGCAGCAGTATCGTCACTGGTCCGGAGACCACCGCCAGAGTCAGTGCCCTGGAGGGCAGCAGTATGGTCACTGGTCCGGAGACCACCGCAACCGTCAGTGACCTGGAGGGCCCCGGCAGCCACAGCCCCGCTGGGCACTGAGGGACTGTCATGCCACACACCGCTGCACAGGTCAGAGACAGCAAAGGCAAGCACCGCTGAACAGGGCAAAGCACCGCTGAACAGGGCAAAGACCGCCATGGCAAAGCACCGCTGAACAGGTCAGAGACAGCAAAGGCAAGCACCGCTGAACAGGGCAAAGACAGCAAAGGCAAGCACCGCTGAACATGGCAAAGACAGCAAAGGCAAGCACCGCTGAACAGGGCAAAGACCGCCATGGCAAAGCACCGCTGAACAGGTCAGAGACAGCAAAGGCAAGCACCGCTGAACAGGGCAAAGACCGCCATGGTGAAGACCGGTGAACAGGGCAAAGCACCGGTGAACAGGGCAAAGACCGCCATGGCAAAGCACCGCTGAACAGGTCAGAAACAGCAAAGGCAAGCACCGCTGAACAGGGCAAAGACCGCCATGGTGAAGCCCGCTGAACAGGGCAAAGACCGCCAAATCAAGCATCGTTAGCCCATGTGCAGCTGGGACAGTGACGGAACTGGGACTGTCACGGGGAGCACGATGCACTCTGGGCACCATAACCCTTCCAGAACCAGTGGAGACCTGCATCCACTCTGTCTGTCCTTCACAGGATGAATCACTCTGGGCACCAGTCCCCCTCCAGAACCAGTGGAGGCCTGCATCCACTCTGTCTGTCCTTCACAGGATGAAGCACTCTGGGCACCAGTCCCCCTCCAAAGCCAGTGGAGACTGTTATCCACTTGAGAGACTGTGGCTTTGCTCTCCCCAGGATGGTACAGTGGGCAAACCACCCACTGGAGTGACTTGAGAGACTGTGGCTTTGCACTCCCCAGGATAAAGAAGTGGGCAACTCACCCACTGTAGAGACTTGAGAGACTGTGGCTTTGCACTCCCCAGGATAAAGCAGTGGGCAAACCACCCACTGGAGTGACTTGAGAGACTGTGGCTTTGCACTCTCCAGGATGGTACAGTGGGCAAACCACCCACTGGAGTGACTTGAGAGACTGTGGCTTTGCACTCCCCAGGTTGGTACAGTGGGCAAACCACCCACTTGAGAGACTGTGGCTTTGCACTCTCCAGGATAAAGCAGTGGGCAACCCACCCACTGTAGAGACTTGAGAGACTGTGGCTTTGCACTCCCCAGGATAAAGCAGTGGGCAACCCACACACTTGTGAGACTTGAGAGACTGTGGCTTTGCACTCCCCAGGATGGTACAGTGGGCAACCCACGCACTGGAGTGACTTGAGAGACTGTGGCTTTGCACTCCCCAGGATACATCAATGGGCATGTAGCCCCGCCGTGGATCTGGTGTGGTGCTGTAATCCTGCTGAGGTGCACCCCCCTTCCCTTCCCCCTGAGGTGCCTGTTGTATTTCTATCTGATGCCCCTGCAGTGTTCTCTCCGTTTGTGGACAGGTATCTAGTGTGGGCCTCGCCCATGCATTGTGGGCCCAGTGGTCCACGGACATTGATATGTGCATACCTGCAGTACTAATCGTGATGTATGATTTTCGAATGTTTAAATATGTCTGTATATATTTGGTTACTGTATTTTGATACATTACAATGTTTGAACTTATTTCCTTTTGTCTTTGCATTCTTCCGGGGGAGTTGTGTGTTGTTACTGTGCTGTTTGGAAATGCATTGGTGTGTGTGTTGTAGTGGGTGAGGGTTGGGTTGGTGGTGTGGGTGTTGCATGTGTGTCCCCTTGACTTTTGCCTCCCCCCTCCCCTATGTCGTATGTGCAGGTCTCACCATTGTCTTCGGCGCCTACGTTGCTGGTGGTCGTAGAGGAGCAGGAAGACAAGCGCAGGGAGTATTTGTAGTTCCAGCTCCATGGTGGCCTCCTTCCTCGTGGAGTGTGTTGAGGTGAGCGTTTTCCCATTGTAAGAGCTGTTTCCGCCGTGTTTTTATCCACGGTGAATCCGCCCCAGAAAAGGTGGCGGATTGGCGGGTTGTGATAATGTGGGCGGTACATTGTCTTCCGCCTGTCTGTTGGCGGTGACCGCCGCGCTGCTTGCCTGTACCGCTGTGGCGGTCGGAGTGTTAAAGTGGCTGTATATGTTGGCGGTTTCCGCCACGGTCATAATTCCCTTTTTTTGTCCGCCGGCCTGTTTGCGGTATTACCGCAGCTTTAACACCACCCGCCAGGGTTGTAATGACCCCCTTAGTTATGTGCTCGCAGCTCAAGGAGGATCTACTTACACAAAAAACACACAAACTGCGACAAGAATTAACTCAGCACATGCCACTGACCAACAATACTGCATAGTGACCCTCCGATTGAAGCCACAGAAACTGCACCTACAGGCACATGAGTAGTCAATCTGGCACACATGAACACTATCTAGCCTGTGAGGAGAGAAGGAATGATGAAGTACAGAGAAAACTGTGCACATGAGGCACTTAACTGCTCATCTGGTGCACCATAGAGCTACCCAAACAGGGGTAGGGCATCATCGACTAGCCTCTCCAGCACTTCTGGAGAAAAGGCTGTGGCCCTATCACCTGCTGAACACGGCATAAGTGCTGCGAGAGGGCGGTACATCGTAGCTCTGTAGTGAAGGTCTTACTGGCAGTAGTGTCAGGAGTCACATGAGGGAATCTGCAGAACATGGCAGTCATGTCCACCATGTACACGCTCATCACCACTGGCGGACACAGCCATTGACTCGCAACCGCCACTAGCAACAACCTTAGCCTATGGCTGTGTCCTCCGTGGTTGCAACCGCCTACCGCCACGATGACTTGTGGTCGCAGACGGTTCATAATGTCCAGTGGAGTAGGTCAGGCAGGCACCCTTTTAGAGGCCTGAAATATGGTATTGGGCTTCAAAAACTGCTTTACACCTCCAAAAAAGTTGTTTTGATCACACAAATATGCTTATCCTGTCTTGCCATGTAAGTCTGATTGCTCAAACACCATTGTAGTATGTTGCAGGGCACAGATTGCAATTTACAGTGGGGTACAGTCTACCTCTCTAGGTCATTTTGGCGCTCGGGACATTGAGGCACATTCCGAGTGGCATTTGTGATGCACATATTTGTTTTAGGTCCAGATACATGATGTGTACAAATGTATGACAAACCTACACGGTAACATGAGACCCTTGTGTCGTTAACAGCTGTGATGTGTACTGTTTGCCATATGCATCCCTTCTAAATTGTCTTGCCTTATGTTATCCTTGACATGCATCATGTATGTTGCTGTTGACACATGACTAATGTCAGAAGTAATTTCTTGTCATATATAGGTACCAAGGGAGAGGGAAGATGCAACAACCACCTGACTACGGTCCACTACCAGAACTTTAGACCGTGGAAGAAAGACACAACATCCTCCTGTATCATCTGAATCGCCAAGCAATAGTGGACTTTTGTCGACATTTGAAGCCAGATCTGATGTCAGCTATAAATAACCCAACCACCATACCACCCATTGTGCAAGTCATGTCAGTGCTGCACTTCCTAGCTACAGGGTCCTCACAACATAGAGTGGCCCAAACTGGTGGTATGTCCCAACCTATGTTCAGTCTATTGTTGAACAATGTCCTCTCAACAATGTTGAACCACCTGGACAGCTATATCCAGTTTCCGTGACGTGAGGATTTAGCCCTTGTGAAGGCTGACTTTTATGGCTTTACACGCATCCCACATGTTGTAGGGGCTATTGATGGCATACATGTTGGCTTCGTCCCACAGCATGCCAAGGAACAAGTATACCGCAACCGAAAGACCTTCCATTCCATCACCGTCCAAGTTGTATTTTTAGTGGACCTATATATTTCACAGGTCTGTGCCCATTATACGGGTTCAGTCCATGATGCCTTCATTAGGTGGAACAGCATGATCCCCCAGATGATGTCATGACTGTACCCAGAGAGGGCCTGGCTGGTTGGTAAGTCACATCTGTCCTGGCTGTGTGTGTGCAATGTCTGTTGCAAAAAGTCTGAAAAGAGGGGCTCATTGTTGCACATATGTCCCATTCCTAAACAGGAGACTCCACATATCCAAACCATCCTTGGTTGTTGACACCAATATGGAATCCAACTACGCCAGGGGAAGTCCTCTTCAATGAGGCCCATGTAAGAACAAGGCGGGTAATGGAGCGGGCTTTTGGGGTCCTGAAGGCCAGATTTATGTGTCTGGACTGGACAGGTGGAACCCTCCTCTACTCACCCGGGAAAGTGTGTAAGATAATTGTGGCCTGCTGCCCACTTCACAACATTGCCCTGAGGAGGAATATGCCATACATCCCAGAGGAAGGGCAGCCTGCACTGCCACTGGGTGAGCCTCCTGAAATGCCAAGTGAGGATGACAGTAGTGAAGAGGAAGGAGGTGACTTGCGAGAAGATCTCATCAATAACTACTTTTCTTGAGTGTAATTATGTCATGTAATGTAACATGCGGAGTAGTGTGTTTTGGCATAACACTGGGGAGCTAATGCTCAGCAATATTCAGCCAAAGGGTGCTTGCAATTGGTTTGTGTGCTGTGGTGGGCCAATTGCATCATATGTGTGAACGTGTGGGCACAAAATATGTCATCATCAAGTGCAAGCCAGGCATTCACTCGTCACATAGGCTAAACACAGGCTATACTGTATGTAGCTGTAGATGTGTTTCATCATGCCAGGACACAGTGCCTGTGCCACAACACTGGCATATGTTTGTGTCATACCACCGGATGCTTGGTCATTGGATTTTGATGGACCTGTGATCTGGGACTGTTGTACTGCCCTCTGTCTGTATCTTGGTTTATGTGATGTTGGATTATTTGGTTTGGGTATGTGATAAGGCTCAAGCTGGTGACACCATTTACTTCTCTGTTTGCCTATTCAGCAGGGCAATGTCTGACAATGCCCTTCCTTCTGTGGTCTGGGGGACTGTACCTCCATATATCCACCTTGACACAATATGAGTCAGCCATTCTTGGCTCAGACAGTCCAGGCATGTGGACAGCCTATGTGCTGTACAGTGGAATAAAATGTTTGGTGTGACCAGACACTAGTAGCAATGTGTTTGTGTGTGATGGTTGTAATCCTTAGCAGGATACTGTACATGTAACACATCCCTCCTTGCACTAGTATCTTGTGTCTTCATCAATTCCTTCACATGGTTTTACATCTCTACATAGCAACATATGAAACAGAAACAAGCAGACACAAACTTTGTGGTAGATGGTGCTTATTGTGAAAGTATGCATAGAATAGAAATAAGGGATATGATGGAACTAGAAAGTGAAGAGTTCAGTCATGGTGGAAGAAATCATTGTAGTCGATGCCACAGCATTAAAAGTCCATAGTCCAGTGTACTCCTCCCATAGGAAATGGAAGATGGTTGTAGGACAGTCAATGTAGTGAATATGTGGCACACAAAGGAGTTCCTTCAGAAAGAGGTCAGTTGCTGGCAGTGGTCAGTGTCTGGCCATCTGCACCTCCTGAATTCTTAGCTTGACGTCCCTGCTTGCATGGGGCAGGGGCTGCTGTTACAGAGGCTGGGGTGTCTAGGGTGGGTTCTTCTCCTAATAGGGCCTCCCTTCCAGTGGCTGGCACTGATGAAGAAGGGCCTGGTGTTGCTGTACCAAAGGAAGGGGAAGATTATTGCTGACTATCCCTGTTCCGGGTACTGCTAATGTCCCTCAACACCCCTGTTATGGAGGCCAGGTTGGTATTGGTGGCCTCCCATTATTGAAGCATATCCCTATATAGGCCGACCTAGGAGTTTGTTGTATATGTGTTAGGGGTCATCATCTGGTCAGTGCATTGTGAATGTGTCTGCAGGCAATTCCATTCTGGTGATGCATCTTGAGGCCTTGTTGATCATTTATGTTGCACACTGGGTGAGCTGTCCTTCCTGCCCTCAATAGTTTAATCTTGGCTTAGCAGTTTAAGATAGAGCTAGATGGCCAGCCACATCTCTGAGTTGAGCATTATCTGTATCTTGGGCCCTCCCATGTGAGGAAGCATTTATTGAGAGTGATCAGGTAAGAGGTTTTGGACAAGTGACCACTATTCTGCTATTTGGAGTCACTTGACCAGTGCCTCCTAGGAGTTGCATTCAGTTCACAGCCCTAGTTCCCAGCACTAGGCAAGTTGTATCCTTCCAGGTGAATACACTTCAATAGAGAGCTGAGACACAGGGATCTTTTGAGTGGAGAACACTGGTCTGGTGTTTGGAGTTGGAGGAACAGTGCCGGCTGTGAGTTTCAGTCCTGTCACTCTCACTCCTTACCAATACTTGACAAATGTTACCCCCCACAGGTGAGTAAACTTAATTTTGTAATTGCCAAACATTAGTCTTTGGAGAAGAGATCACTGTGCTGGTGTTTGTAGTTACAGATACAGGGCCTGCTGTGAGTTGCAGTCATGTCACTCACTCTAGTACACACACTTGACCAATGTTCTTCCCTAGTGAGCACACTTCAATTAAGAGTTCAGTAGCAGATGTATTTGAGCAAGTGTTCACTGGTCTGGTGCTTGGAGAAATAGTAACAGTGCCTCTTGGGAGTTGTAGTCATGCCAGTCCCTGTACTAGACACAGTATAAAAAAGTTATTGTCCCAGATAGATACACTTCAATTGGGAGCTGACAAGCATGGGTCTTCGTAGCAGGGGACAGTGGGCTGGCTTAGTGGAGTAACAGTAACAGTGTCTCCTGGCCTTCAGCAGTCATGTCAGTCCCTATACTACACACAGTACACAAATGTTATCCTCCCAGGGGAGTACACTTCAATTGGGAGTTGACAAACAGTGGTCTACGTACCAGAGGACACTGGGCCGGTTGAGTAGAGTAAAAGTAACAGAGCCTCCTGGCCTTAGCAGTCATTTCAGTCCCTGGGCTACACACGGTACACAAATGGTATCCTCCCAGGTAAGTACACTTCAATTGGGAGTTGACAAAAAGGAGTCTAAGTAGCAGAGGACACTGGGCTGGCTGAGCAGAGCAACAGTAACAATGCCTCCTGGCCTTAGCAGTCATGTCAGCCCCTGTACTACACACAGTCTGCAAACGTTATCCTCCCAGGTGAGCACTCTTCAGCTGGGAGTTGATAAACAAGGGTCTTTGGCGAATGAAACACTGGTCTTGTTTTTGGAGTTCTAGAACAGTGCCAGCTGGGAGTTGTACTACACACACTATACACAGCTGTTGTTCCCCCAGGTGAGTCTATTGCAATTGTGAGATGCCAGACAGGGGTCTTTTGACAGGTGGACACTGGGCTGGTGAGCAGAGTGACAGTGAAGGTGGCAAATTATGCACAGTGAGCATGCATGACATTGCAATTTGGTGACATTTTTCTTATTGTAACTTATAAGACTCTACACCCCCAGGTATTCCTATCAAGCCCTCAGCATGCAGGATGGCCAATACTTTCTCCTCCCAGGAATAGAGTTATAATGGAAGAGTGGCAATGCCATCACCAGTGTTCTTGACTTGCAGATGGTGCCCGGAGACCAGGGAACGGACCTTGCGCCTAAGGTCGTTCCACCTCTTCCTGATGTCCTCCCCTGTGCGCAGGGTTGTCTCTACAGCATTCACTCTGTCGACTATCCTGCCCTACATTTCCATTTTCCTACTGAGAGGAGTGTGCCAGAACTGGGCTTCGAACAAATGTGTCTCTACTCATGATTTCATCCATCATGACTCTTAACTCTTCATCAGTGAAACGGGGCTTTTTTAAATGTGCTATGGTGGAAAACAAAATATTATTACGGGTGATGCTAACTTACTTAAGTGAGATGGTGCAAAGTGGTGCAATTGGACAAAAGTGTGTGAGGGTGTGGTATGAAATGTTTGGTAATAATTGGAGGGGTGCCTATTCTGTGGAGTTACATTTGTTATGTGTTCTGTCTTTGTGGATCTTGCTGTGAAAATACAGAGGGCTGTGGTGTGTGGAGGGATGTGTTTTATAGTGTCCTTTGCAGGTATGCTGTGTCAGCTGTGTTATTTTCAAATCCATCCAATGTGCTGTTGTGTACTACTTTCGTTACCGCAGACTGCTGTGGTTCGGACCGCCATTGGCTGACTGCCATGGGTACCAGCCACTGCAATTTAGACTTGTAATACAGTCATTTTCTGGCCGTGGGCTGCAGTTTGAATCACCTAGTTCCGGGTCCTCCAAGCCACTGCCAGACTGCATTTTTTCATTGGTGGTCAGCAGTCCTACCAGTGTAACAAGTGATTGGGCAGTCTCTAAGACTGCCAACTTGGCGGTTTTTCGGGACCGCCAACGTGGCAGTCTGGCAGTCCGACCGCCAAACTTGTAATGATGCCCTGTGTGTTTCAGAGCCCTGAAATGAAAATGTATTGAAGCACTTTCTCAATGTGATGTCATCCAGCTCTTTCCAATGCAACCTTTGCAATTTGGAATTCCTAAATACTCATTCACACTTTACCAGATATGTATTAGAAAATTATCAAATTTTGAATGGGAATCAAACGGATTTGCAAATTGTGGAAGTGCCACTTTGATACATTAAGAATACTGGTTCCCATATTGCAATTCAGTCAATATCGCAATTTGTGATTTGGTAATTTCAATGTTTGTACATTTGGCCCACAGTTATTCTGAGTGCCGTTCCCAGTTACATCAACTTTCATTGTATTTAGGAAAAAGAAAAATGTTAAGCTGTATTCTCAAATAGAGATTGGGAAATACAAAGTGTGTCAATAGGTATATCATATACAATCTTAGAAGGTAGATATCAAAGTTATTATAAAAGCCACAATAAAAGTCTTCTTTTGTTTTTAGATGTCAAGACTCCTGCCGCTGAGCCCAACAGTGCAGCCAATCATTGTAATTAAATTCAGTGCCTGTTTCTCTCTCTTGGCCCATTCCCCTTTCCAACGGTCTACTACAAATCTGCATTTTGTTAATATAAGGATTGTTATAGGTTTGGAGAAGTTTGAAAGCTCACATTGCTCCGGTTGGATCTGGATTGCAAGGTTAGTGCATCCTGATAAATTGCTCAGCCCACATTGTCATTCCAACTTGAGCAATGGAGTCTGATACCACACTGTCTCAAATCAAAGTAGTAACCCAGCCTCATAAAAAGGAGGGACATAAGTGATTCTATACCTGTACCCTAGGACAGAAACAAGCATTGAACTTACATGCATGAGACAAGTTCATATGGGTCCAGCTGGAGATGCAATGGAGATTCCTAAGAAAATTTAAATGTTACACTGTCACAATTAAGGCATTTAGGCTACATGTAATGCACGCCAAAGTATGGGCTAGGAATTATCTCCTGAAAACCAGGAGCCAATCTCTCTACAATGAACAGTTCAAGGCAGCAGCAATCTGTGGATGGAGTCATACGATTGAGCTGCACAAGAGTAGTAACAGGTGTGTACAGTTACCATCTCTCACAAGTCCTGGAAGAGAGAATCCTCTGCTGAGGAACAGCAGAGCTACTGAAGTTGAAAGCACTGCACAGTGGATGTGAGGTCTCTGTGAAAACTTGGCAGTGCATTCTGATACCAGTAGTCCATAAAAGCGAACAAACATTTTCCAATGTGTCCAGGAATTAAATAGGAAGCAGGAAGAAATCATACAGGAACTTTGGAAGAGTCTTAGTGGTAAGGTCCAGGCTGCAGTTTGCCCATGTACTGCACCCCCAGAAAAAAAAACAATTGAAGTGTAAGAGTGTGCCACCCCAGAAACCTGGTTCTAGGTGCCCTTGTCAATATTTTCACTGAAGTAGGTTAAAAAAAAGGCATAGCAAGGAATTCCAGCACCAATCTAGGTTGACACGTCTACAATCCTCCCATCTGTGAATCATTTAAAGAGCAAAACAAATATTAATACTTGTATGCACCCTTATTTTTTATGATAATGACTAACATTTAAAGAAGAGACAGAGGGCATGAATCACAAAGGTGAACTTACACTTTTCTGTAAGTTTGCGATTGTTTGCTAAAAAGACCTATTTTTTATGTGCTGAGACTCCGCACTCCTAAAGATACTACTTGTAAATCCCTTTGTGAATTGCAAACAATTGTAAACGTACATGAAAATGTAAGTTTACCTTTGGGAATCGGGCCCAGTGGTTTTAACTTCTGATGTTGTGGCTTCAGTAAGTAGATCTGGAGTGGTGTTAATGGCTGACCATATACAAGAGTACTTTTCCTTTGTGAAAACAATTGGCACATCGGTGACAGCAAGTTTTGTACTTCTTTCATATAGGCAGATCAGTCCTGTTTCCCCCTCAGCATTTACACTGATTGTAGTCTGAGGTTCATTGGGAAAAGAGACTTCTGATGGCTTGTTAACTAGTATTCCTGAAGTAAACATGAAAATCTCAGATTTTTCTTCAAATTTGGGTGAACTCAGTGTGTCAGTAACAGCGTTTGGAAATGAATTCAATTCTGTTAGACCTGGATAGAAGCCTGAAACACAGAAGTCCCACAAGCTAAATCTTTAAGGTTGTTTTTATACAGGACTGGGAATTCTTCCATGCAGGTACTCTGTGGTGTAGTTATAGCATCATTAATACTTCCTTTGTACAGATGCTGCTCAACCACATGTGGCTAAACAGCACCTTCTTCATCACTTGACGACTATTATTCAGTAAGGAACAGAACTGGAGTCCCTTCAGAAACTGTTTTCCTTCTTGGCTAAAATCTCAGCTCCAGTTTTCAAACTGAGGAAGACCTCTTGGAACAAAGCTTAGATTACAGTACTTTTTATAAGATCTTCAAACACACATTTTGAGGACAAGACTTCTACTTTTGGTTAGAGACATGCCATTCCTTTTTACATGTTCTTCTATTGCAAAGTGTTGGTTTTCAGGAGTGTTTGGTTTCAGATAGACAGAAGGTACCATTGTTGCGGCAAGATTTAACCTTGAGTGGCCCTGTATGGCTTGGTTAATATGGAGTAACGCAAGGCAGTTCAATTTGCTACCTTGCGTTACTCTGCCCCAGTGGGGTGTTCCATGGGGGGAGGAAGTGTGTTACCATGCATCCACGCATTGTTTTTGTGCATTCCAAGATTTTCCATGAGTGGTAGACCTGGGAATGTGCCAAATGCTATTCCTTGCCAGGGAGATGTAACAAGGAGAAATAGGTTTATTTCTCTTAATTAGTTCCCATTCCTACGTGTGCTGCATTGTGCAGCACACAGAGAAAAAGTAAAAAGGCTCAGTGGCCTGTTTGTTTGTGCAGCAAGGTTTCCCTTCCTGTACAAAAACAATCCTACCTACAATACAGGCACGCTTGCACCTGCATTGGCACTAGGCAGCACGTAGAGTGCAAGCGCAAAAAGTGGGCAGGAATGAGACATATAATTTCAAATATCTTGCATTCCAGCCCTCTCTCTGACACACAACACAGCACAGCAAGGGGTCTTGCTGCAGTGCGTTGCATGCTATTTTGATGATTCTGCCCATCAGAGTCTGGGATAGGAACGCAGTGGAAGTAAGAAGTAAGTCAGGATCAGTGGTTTGAGCTTGGACTATATACCGCTCTAAGAGAAGATTACTGTCCTGTATGATATGCTCATCAGTCTCAGATTGGTGGTGCTCAAGAGTGCTGGGTTTCATGCAGACAGAAGCTGCCACTGGTTAACCAGTTTCAAATCAGAACCAGTGACTGGTAAGTCAGGAAGATGTATTTTGACAAACTCAGTGCTGGAAATAGGAAATACTGTTGAAACCAGAATTAAGACTCTGTCCCTGTAACTGTTCAACTCTAAGAGGAGAATGATTTCCAAGCAGTGAAAGAGTCTGAGAGTATGAATAGTATATTAGATACTGAAGGAGCTATTGGACCCTTATTGATAGGAGGGGAATCGATTGTAGTCTTTGAAATGACATTACTAGTTACATATGAATAAGCAATATTTTCTTTGAGCAAAAACCGGGTGAACATATTCTCAATTCAAGTTTGCCATTTGCTGTGCAGCAGTTTCTACCAGATTCTTTGTTACTGCCCCTGCCCTCCTATCTTTATTATAGATGAACAGAAGATCTGGTTCTGAAAATAAGGGAATAAAGGTTGGCAAAAGAGCCCACATGTAAGGTTTCTGGAGAATTTCCAAACCTAATAATTATAAAGGTCCACCTGCCTTTTAGTCTACCAAAACTGCCATTTTTGTGTGTGTATATCTCCACGTTGTTTTCACACCCATGCAGGCGATGAAGGTGGTTAACATGGAATAAGTTGCAGAGGTTGGAGTATTGTCTTTCAACTTAGGAAGAGCACCAGCCATTTCAGTTGAACTAATGAGCCCTACTGTATGTATCGCCCTCCAAAACACAGGAACTGTCATGCTGACAAAAGGGCACTTTATGACTTGTTAGGGTTTAGAATGACAGGCTAGGTGCACTGAGCAGTTTAACTGGCTGGTCCAGAGCACACAATAATAAACAAAGGGATCCCTGTTATGTAATCTTGTGAAGTGTCTTCTTGTGTATGAAACGTTTTTTTTTAGCTGTGTCTTAAAACTCAACAAGGGGTGCACTAATAAAAGTATTGAGGAAGAAAGGTTGGGCAGTCCATTATGCATAGTGCTGAAGACATAAGTAAGTAATTAATGTATGATGTTCCAATATTGATATATGAGTCAGGGAGAACACAAACCCCAGGGAAAAGTCCCTTATTGTAGTACATCCCTTGGTAGGATACACGGAACCTCACCCACTGAGGTGGCATGGTTTATCATCGGGTCCTTCGCCTCATTGGGTGAGAGGGGTGCCATAAACAATGGATCTACATTTAATGGAGATCTTTTATACTTCGTTCAATAAGTACCAAATGGTCCACGGATCTACCTCCAGATGAGATGTCCTCTGGATGTGGAGGGCTTTGAGATAAAGACTGGGTTGACGTATCAGAAAAGCTATTGTAATTTAAGGCACTATAGCACACCAAGCTTCTGTTATTAATATTCAAAAAGATAGTCCATATATTTTATCTTTCCTGTATTTTCACCTCTTATAGTATCATAAATGATCTTGATTGGGCAGTATGATTCACATGTGTACACTCAACAGTTTACATATGTTTCATATCACACTAGACTTTTTCAAGGCTGTAATCCTGAGAAAATATAACAAGAATTCCTAAGCAACAACTTGGGTATTTATCTAATCATATTCTATAGCCGTCAAAGACAGTGACAAGTATGTAGTGTTTCTAGAAAATAGATATTAATCCACCACCTACAGTAGACTGCCATTTGTGTAAAACAGATATGTGTTACAACCATGTATCAATAAAATCATTGTCTATATTGTACCACCACCACTTAATATCAGGAACAAATAATCCAATATGACATTGTGAAAGCACAATCAAAGATACCTCGAGAAACCAAAATGTCTATATACCATAATGTAGAATAAAAGTGGTTGTATTCTCCGATAGACTATCTACAAAAAAAGTACCTTAAAGAAATTCAAATGTAAGTCCAAGTGTGAAATGTTTACAAATAAAGTACAAACTTGATATTATTTAAAAAACAGAAATAAAAATGGAAGGAAAAAATCCTAATTTGATTGCCCCCTTACTTATCATATGTTTAGAGGCTCCAAAGTCAGTCAAGCCACATATTTTTCCTCAATTGGAAGCCAAGTTTAACCTCCTTCATAGATACAAGAAGCATGCAGGACCTAGAATTTCTTCCTTATAGAACATCAAAAAAGTTGTGCCCTCCAATCCAGCACACATTTAAAGGTATCCAGCCTTGATAAACTTCAAAAGAAACCATATCAATATGACCCAATAATATAAATGCTAACTTTCCCTCATATGAACACTATCCTCAAAATTCCATTTTGCAAGGCAATCATTCAGTGTCCGCATGAAACAGTACAAAGACTCTAAAAAGCATGGTCTAAAAAAATAAGGCGTACCAATGTAAAACACACTTTCACCATTGGTAAAACCACCACCATCTCAGAGTGGCCTACCAATATATGAAGATGATTCTGTAAGGCATGTAATGTATACCCAGTTCATAATAGTATGCAATTACGGAAAATGAAGTCCTCTAGATATCATTCATTCACTTAAGAAATCCATAATAAAGTGAAAAGGGGGACCCCACAATAACTGCTATACTGAACTAGATCTGTGAAAAATAATGATCTCTATCTGAAAGATATATCACCACGTCTTGAAGTCAACCACCCGCACAAATTGAAAGACGGGGTTTGGGGAAAACAGCATTTATATACATTCTCCAGCAATATGACAACATAGGAAACTTTCAGGGAACTGTAAGTAGAATGCGCTGTACAATAAAAGAAAACCAAAGCATACAAAACAATGACAGGCTTTCCCAGCATTAGTCCTCATATGGTGTACAATAGACTTTGATTTGCTACAATAACACACTCCTAAAAGTAGCAACTGTGTCCAAATGTAAAGCAAGCAAATAGATGTGCAAGTAGGAGCCAAAGGTCAGACACTACAGGTGCAAAAAGCAAAATATAGGCACCAACTGCAGGTGTACAAGGAAGTACAGTAAGGCATAGAAAATCAACTAGAACCAAGTGATTCCTGTGAGAACACAGTCCCCAGATAGTAAAGTACAATAGGAAAAGAGTCAATAATGGACAGTAGTACTCTTACCGTACCCTAACAGGTCAAGAGGAGTACCAGTCAAACTGCAGAGAACAAACTGTTGTACATTAACAGCCAAAGTTAGCATAATAAATTGCAATGTAAGCATATGAGTAACAAGACAAAAAGCCAATAATAAGGCAAGAAATCAAGGAACAAAAGGAGAACAAACAGGATAAGACAGGCCCGAGGATACTATGAACTGCATCAAGCAAGAGATTGGAACTGCAAGGGAACTAGAGACTGCAAGAAAAACTAAAAGAAAGGGCACATAAACCAGGAGAAACTATGCAACCATGACAGATGCAGAATCTAAGGGTACTGATTTATAGGCCAGGCCACCTCATATAAAAAACCTTAACCCCAAGGTGAAGTCATATTCTCAAGTTCCTCCCATAGCACCCTTAGCACTGCCTGAAGAATTTAATGAAGAACGCAAGTTACATTTCCTATGTAAACCAATGACATCTGCTGATCATCAAACCAAAGTAGCTTTTGTCTTACCATACATGTATGGGAATTTTGCCAATTGGAGTGGGAGGGCATTTTTAAATTGTCACAAAAAAGGCAAAATAATGCTGAAATAATGTGCAAAGCTAAAAATGCTTACAACGTGAATGAGGGTAAACAGTGTAGTAGGCTATCATACTTAAACGTGGTAGGCCATAAATATTTCAACACTACATATTAGAGTTCACTAAGCTCAATTGTTGAGAAGGCATAAGGCCTGATCTTGACCTTTTGAAAGACTCAGTTTTCATAATGAATAGTTGTTGTGCAACAATGTTTTCTTTTCATTTATATATATGTTTCAACTTCTTAAAAAGCGCACTGTTTGCTAATAAATAGACTTGTTATTTAGAAGTAATGTTTGCTAATTAAAGCTGTTGTTCAAGTGTGACCATGGACACGTGATGACCCTATTTCTCTTTGTATTTGCTGCATCAGCACATGGAAGCGAAGGAGACAGGCAAGAGCCAATTGGGGAAGCATCTAGCCACGGGATCTTGGGTCAAAACACCACTGACACAGAGGGACCCAGTGACCTGGAGGGTGAGGGGGTGCGATGGAAGAGAGCGGATAGACATCCTCATCATCGGATTCTCCCTCCAGTAGCCACTCCCTAGTGGTGGCAGCCCCATCAGGACCAACTCCAGTACCATCCTTGTTGCCTACTTCCAGTTCTATCTCCACCCTCTCTATTGCTCCCCACCCAGTTGCCCGTGCCCACTCACTCAAGAGGGTAGGCATCTCCTTTGCTGCAGGCACCTCCACCCTAGCCCTTGTTAACCCTGCTGCTTTGAGTGAGGAGGTTATTCACCTCCTGAGGAGTATCTCTGTGGGGCATACTGCCATTGTGAATACCGTCCACGGGTTAGCCTGCTAACTTCCACAGACCAATGTTTTCCTAGCAGGCAATCATAGTGCCATGTCTGGCCTGCAGAGATCTTTTCAGGCTCTTGTTTCCTCAATGACGGCAGCTTCTGCCCTCCCTCCACCTCCTCCTTTACAATACAAATTCCCCATTCCTCTACCTATCCCAAGCACACAGACGGATCCCCACACACCCACCTCAACACACAACAGCGGCACACATAAACACAAACACCACAAAACACATTGGCACGCAAGCACTTGACATACACATGAGCCACTGTTTCCCCAGACACCCCTGCTGCCCCACTGGACCACATCCAGCATACCCACAGGCAACACCACAACAGGTAGTGACACACCCACATACCCATAGACACCACCCCAACAGACACACAGACATCCACCACATCCACCATACCTGCATTCTCTACCCCGTCCGACCCCCACACATGCACTACTATAAGCATACCTGCAGACACTACCCCAACAGACACACACACATCCACCACTCCCACATCACCCAGCACCTCCACCTCCCGGCCCCCAAGACACGCAACTGCTCATATTCACACACACAACAGACACCACCCAAACATAAGCACACCTCACACATGCATACACCCAGGACATCCACAGAGAGACACCAGACAACCACTCCCTCAACCTCCAAATACCCACCCCCTTCTGATGACCTTTCCCATGTTCTGAAGGAAAGTTCCCTCTACCCCATCCAAACCCAAGAGTCCCAGACCAACATCCCAACCCATTCCTTCCACCTCCAAGTCCTCCCCTGCCACACCTGCCCCTTGCAAGCACCCATACCCCTACCTCCAAGAAAAAGCCCATCCCTCCAAAGAAAAGGTCCACCCCTCCCAAACCTTAACCCACCCATCCTAAATCCACCCCCCAAAACCGGATGATTCCTGAGGTATTTGCCTGCTCACTTGATGCCTTGTCTTGTGGAGGTTCCCTGGCAGTAATAGGAGTCACTTGTGGAAACAGTACTCTGCACTGAAAGACTGATGGACTGGCCAATGGCCTTGGACATTTCAGATTTGCTATGAAATAAAAACCCAAACAGTTTGTTTGGGTATACAATTGTCCTGTAATTCCTTTTCTAATGTTATGTTGTTGCTTAGTAAATGGTGTTGTCTGCTTATAGTTGTGTGTGTTTCTCCCTGGTTGCTGATCCATTTTCTGTTGTTTGCAACATCTGATGTTGTGGGCAGTGCTGGTATCACCCAAGGCAAAGGTAGATGTTGACTGTATGGCTATGTGTTTGTCAATGCAATCGGAGTGTCTGTGCAATTCAGCATGTATGGAATTAGATGTGTCCCCCTGATATGGACTGTAGATTAATCTCTTGTGTGGCAGCTTGAGTTTTGTTTGTACAGACATGGAGGGTGTTCAATTGTGCTACTTTTGTTTGCATGTGACTATGCATGTATTCATTTAGCTATATGTACCTTGCAGCTACTTCATCTGGATGTATGTCCGATGCAGTTGCAAGTTGTATTTGCTTTCTTGACTTGCACTTCCACATTCTGTAGATAGTCAGGTCACTTGGCTCTACTATTGTTTGTCCCAGTGATACATGTAGGGCCAGTTCCTGTGCAAATGTTGTTTTAGGGGTGTTGTGCAAAGCATGATGTGTCCCAGTGTGACATCCTTCCCTGAGTGCTCCTGATGCCCCCATCCCTATTGTTCCGGTACTGTTTGTAAAATGAGCTTTGTATATTTGTTTCTCTGTCAATTGTCCATCCCATTGTCCTTCCATTGTGTTGCACTATTGGTGATGTGTGTGTACATTGCAGGGCTGGTTCATTGTAGAGGTGTTTGTGTTCCATGACACATCCATACATATATATGTTGTAGCTGATGACAGTCGATAGCATGTGAGCAATGTGAGGGTTTCAGTTGTATTGGTAGATGTGATGTTGCTGTGTGGTTTGTGTTGTGTGACACAAAAATGTGCAGAAGTGTGTTTTTGTGTAGTGTTGCGGTACAGTGGGAGTGACCTGCCCAAAGGGGGTATTTTGTGGCTCTGAATGTGTCCTTCTTTGTGAATGACTCAGACTCTGTACACAATGACAAGTGCACTTGGCCCACGTAGCATGACTCCCATCTCATGTGGATGCCAACGCAAAGATCTATTGTTGAGTGTAATACAGTTAGGTGCATGTACTTATGGTCAGTTGTGTCTACGGCAGTGTGGATTTTGGGCTCAATCGATGGCCAGTGGCAGGACCTGTGTGATGGGCTTCATGGCAGCACAGTGTAACGCTGTCTGCAGGTGTGTTGCACCCTACTCTCCGTTTCTACCTGCTGAGACATTGTGGTTGGATTGCCATGGTCATACTGGCAGAGTGCAACCTCATATGAGTCCTGCAGTAACACAGGCTCCGCCGGCCGGTTTGTACTGCCTTGAGACTGCAGCAGTCTGCACTGCCTGGTGGTGCTGGCGGGACTGCGGTGGTCTTTTCTCCATCCGCCCACATGACTCATTATGCTGTGGTCTGACCACCAAGACGATGATGGTGGGACCGCCACCAACGCTATGGCGGTGCACTGACTGCCAAACTGGTAATGAGGCCCTAAGTAGTTGTATGCAAAGTTCATGTACGAAATTCTACCAATTAAAAAAATGTGTTCAAAATGGTCCAAAGATAGTAATGATAATGACATTTGTCCAAGATGATAAAATTAGTTTGAAACTGAGGCACACTTGTTATTTTTTGTACTGCATACACTAGTTATAGGAAAAATTGGATCTTCAATCAATCAATCTACTTGCAGAGCATGACTTGTCACCCATGAGGGCATCCAGGTGCTAGCAGGATCCAGAGTCTTAGTCGATGAGCCAGTTTTACAGCATCCTAAGGAACTCCTGTAGAATAGGGGCGGTCCTGAGGTGCAGGGGGAGGCCATTCCAGGCTTTGGCTGGGAGGTAGAAGAAGGAGCGTTCTCCTGCTCTGCAGCGTTATATGTGGGGGGTATGGTACAGAGTGTGGGAGGCAGAGTGGAGGTGTCTGAAGTGTTGTAGTTTAGCAGCGATTAGATTAAGCATTAGCAGAAGACATCGTGTATTTAGTAACTATTGTGAACATTTCGCGGAATCAATTTTGTATTCATGGCAGCCATTTTCTCTGCCACATGCTGCCATGTGCTCACCATGTGCTCTGTCCTACCTTTCTGTTAACTACTCTTGAAAATCTACCTAGTGACAAGTTATATTTAGCATCTCCCACTTTCGCACATGCCCAGTAAGGTCTGCAGCTGTTAGTCCTTGAAAACTGTTAGCCCCTCCTACCTGTCAACTGTGCATTTCCACATGACCTTACATGTATGCAAGTCTTGGTTCTATAATTGTACCACCTCCTTTTAGCCCCTGTGTAGGTATAAAAGGACCATGCTCTCTCAGTTCAGTGTGCTACTTCAAACATTACCTCATGAGGTTTAATAAACTTTGTCTTTTATTTCAGTTTCTGTGCCAACTTCTTCCTATATGGTCTGAGGACTTTGTGCAGAGAAGGGTGAACCCCTTGCACTAGTAGGCCTTGCTGAGGCTTACTTCAACAAATTGGCACCCGAACAGGGACTCATCGGCGACTCGGACGCCCAACGGATTGGTCGCGACGAAGGATTGGGATCTCGCTGCGGACGATCAATGCCTGAGGAGACCCGAGTCTTGGCAACCACAGCGTTTTTCCCTTCTTTCTGATTTGACCATCCAAATGGCGCTGGTCCTCGACTGAGATCCTTTTTGTTCATTCCTCATGCAGTGACGATTTGGTCAATTTTAGAATTTGGCAGTTGGAACCTGGACACCCTGTGATTGGTAAGAGCTGTTTTACGGCACTTGCTGTGGGTTTTGATGCCTTTGTTTGGTAATGAAGTTTAGCACTACTTACTGTGGCTCTCGTGTTTTGGGTTACTAGTCAATTTGTGTCCTATGAATTAATATATAAATTGCAATTTATATAGGCAGGTAATGAGGAGAATTTTCTCCAATTTAATTTTGATTTGAACAGCACCTTAAGTACTACTTTGATTATAATATTGCATATTCTGCACTGTTTTTGGCATGCCTGTTTTTAGCGCACTTCGTAGGATGGGTTGCTTTTGTAATGGTACCAATTTGAGACTGGAAGAATCGCAACCGGCACCCCCAGAGGGGACGCCCAATAGAGATATGTATGTTAAACATAGTCTTTCTTCTATAATGTACAGCACATTATGGAATAAATACACTCATGCGGATCCTGAGTTACATTGGCCTATGCATGGGTCATTTGATTTGCAAAAGATTGAGTATGTGGAACAATGTATGTGTAAGCGAAAGTCTAGGCCAGATATGTTTGACTGTGTACGAATGTGGGAGAAAGAAGTGCGTGGACGAGTGAAGCGTGAGCAAGCTTTGCTTGAGAAAGAGCAGCGGTAGAATGTATATGTGAAAGCATTGGAAATGAGAAATAAATAAATAAATGACTTAAAGGAGCTAGAAGAGAAAGAACGTAAATTACAGGTAACTGGCCAATACACCGTTAGGCAACCTCTCTATCCTATCCTTAATAAACCACATGATGATTTTTTGTTACTAGATCGCCCTCCACCTCCGTATGTTGTTCCTTCTGCCCCTCATGAGTTAGCTAAGGTCTCCAGTTCAGAGCAACAGAAGATGCTAGACAGTCACTCTATGTTGCCTGCTGACCGTGCGTCTGAGCTTAGATCTATTGCTCGTAAAACAATTCGTAGCGTTGTCTCTGCTTCTGAACTTTTAGACAACATGAAAGGGTGGACGGAAAAGGAGCAGCTATATTTTACAGAGGCATTTGGCTCAGAAGTTATTGAACTATATCGGAAATATTCTGATGAGTTATAGCCCGATGATGTAGCAGCTGATCATAAGCAAATGTGTGATGGTCTTTTTGTTTTCTCCCAGGTGGCTGATGCAATCAGGCGTTTGGTGAAATTATGTGTTGTGGCAGTCCGTTTGCAAGAGGAGAAAAGGGCGGTGGATGTAGTTGCACGGACATCTCAGACCGGCGGGGTGCAAGTTTCCATCTTCGGAACAGATAAGACTATGATAGTTCACGCGAAACCAATGCGGGAGGCCGCGCCTTTGTATGTTCCTCCTAAAGGATTTGTTACAAGTGATGATAAAACTTCTGTTGATGCTGAGGGTTATTTTATTTATAATTGGGTGGAATAGGGCAGATGTAATGGCACTTAAAACAGCATTACCTGACCCGCGGAAAAATCCAGCCGCCTTTTATGAGAAAGTTGAGGGAGCAATTAGTTGTTGTACTATGACTTTGTCTGACATTGATTTGTTTTTCGGATTGATATTACTGCCATATATGTGGAGAACTGTTCGTAAAATTGATGATCGTGTAGTTTTTGGGGCGTCATGGAAAGAATTAGAACAGATGGACGGGGATAGGGAACCTGCGAAAAAGCCATATCAGTTGATTCTAGATCTTCCTGCAGCCATATTAGTTAAGTTAAAAACGATTATTCCCCATAAAAAGATAGATTGGACTGTTTTAGCGTCTTGTAAGCAAAAGGCAGATGAATCGGTCCCTGATTTCTTTACACGCTTTGAAGAAGCATTTCATGATTTTAGCGGCCAGTTATTGTCAGATGGTACGGGCAGACATTTGTTTGTCGATAAATATGTCGCAAATCTGTTACCAGGAATAGCTAGTCATCTAAAAGCTAGTGAAAGTTTATGGACTACCTCTACTCCGGTTTCTCTTTTGACTATGGCTCAGTATTATGAACGTCAGGAATTAGAAGCAAAAGGTAGCGAGGATAAAAAGATTAAAGAATTAAAGACGAAGGTTATGTTGGCTCAAGCTTATGGTCTGCCTTTTAGAGGTAGTGATAGAGGTGGACATGGATCTTATGGTTCTTCTTACACTCGTTCGAATTTATCTGTTGATCAGTGTGCGTATTGTAAGAAATTTGGGCATTGGGCTGCCGATTGTCCAGCACTACGTGTTCAGCAGTGTTTACGTGGTCGGGGACAAATGAGAAATTGCTCAGGATATTCAGGACCTAGAAGAAGCACGAATGATCATGCTAGGGTTGATGCTAATGTACGAGAGCAGGATGGGTTTAACACTTTTGATAGACGGAACCAATACCAGATGTCTAACCATGTGCAGCATGATTTCCAAGATTCTGCTTATGTATAGGATTGCCTAGGATGGGGTAAGGAATCAGTTGAAGTTCCAGTAGATCAGAGGGGTCCCTATGTTACAGCACATGATTTGGGTTCTACTGATCAGTTTCTGGTTGATACAGGAGCTACTCGTAGCGCCTTGTCTAAACAATTGATTCCAAGGCCTCCCCTGTCTGGCTTAACCATTACATCACTAGGTTTCGATGGAACACCTTCCCCTAGCCCATTGTCACAACCACTTGTATTCCATGTTGATAAATTTACTGCTCCATGTCCATTTTTGCTTTCTCCAAATACACCAGACAATATTGTGGGTCTTGATATGCTCAAGTATTTCAGGGCTACAATACGATGCTCTCCTGAAGGGGTGCGTTTTATTTTAAATGATAATCATCCTGTGATGGAAAGAGTTTGTCTTGTTAAAGAGGATATTGCATTAGCTTCACTCCCTAGTACTTTGTGGGCTACTTCAGATACTGATGTGGGACAAATGATTATTCCACCGTTACATATTAGTGTCAAGGAGGGAGCTGTATTGCCACGTTTGCCTCAATACAAAATTTCACAGGAGGGCGAAGAAGCACTCACACGAATTGTGCATGATCTTATTGCAGTTGGAGTTGTTGAGGAAGTTCTGTATAATGTTTGTAACAGTCCGATTCTTCCTATTCTGAAAAAGGATACTGATACCAGGATTTACCGATTCATTATTGATTTACGAGAAGTCAATAAGATTGTGATACCACAATATCCTGTGGTATCTGACATCACGACACTTCTTACTTTGGTTCCTCCGACAGCAACTACGTTCTCTGTGATAGACTTGAAGAATGCTTTCTTTTCGATCCCTATTCATCCTGACAGCCGATATTTGTTTGGTTTTACTTTGAATAAACAATCATATAGATTTTGCAGAGTTCCTCAAGGCTATACTGAGAGTCCAAGTATTTATAGTCAAGCTTTAAAATGACAAATTGATTCTTTTGTTTTGCCTGAAGGTGTGGCTCTCATACAATATGTCGATGATATTTTGTTGGCGGCTGATACCCCTGAGCAATGTGAAAAGTGCACTTTGTCCTTACTTTCTTTTTTTGCTTCACACCCTCATAAAGTGTCACGAAAGAAATTGCAATATTGTAGACCAAAGGTAACCTATTTAGGTCTCCTTTTGTCTAAGGAGGGTCGTGCATTTACATCAGATCGTATTCAAGCAATTTTAGACACACCAGCACCCTCTACTCTGAAAGATATTCGTGCATTCCTTGGTCTTACTTCTTTTTGTAGGCAATGGATATTAGGGTTTTCACACATTGTCAAACCTTTGCTAGCACTTTTGACTAAAGATACTCCAATGCCCCTCCCATGGACAGATGAATGTGAGACTGCTTTCCGGCAGCTACGACAAGCCCTTTGTTCAGCACCAGTGTTAGGTACTCCAGATTACATGAAGTCTTTTGCACTTTACGTACATGAGAAAGATGGATGTGCATTGTCAGTTTTAGTACAGACACATGGCGATAAGCAGCGTCCCTGTGCATATTTTTCAGCAGTACTTGACCCTGTCACTCGAGCGTTGTCTGGGTGTTTTCGTTCAGTTGCCGCAACAGCTGTGTCAATACGTCAGAGTGAAGGGATAGTTTTGTCACATAAGCTGTTGGCGTTAGTACCCCATGCGGTTGATGCTCTTTTAAATCAAACAAAGACACAACATTTACCTAGCGCTCGCATGACAGGATATGAATTGACATTGCTGGCTCCTCACATTACACTGAAGAGATGTGCAACACTAAATCCAGCCACTTTGTTGCCATATCTGGTGACTTAGCCTCAGTCACAAGAAACACATGATTGTATATTCCTTACCGAAGAACAGACAAAGGGTCGTATTGATTTACAAGATACACCCCTTCCAGATGTAGACGGGGAACTGTGGGTCTTGTTTGAAGTTGCCAGACGGTACGACCTCAGCTGCATATGCAATCACCACAATACACACGGTAGTGGAGACAGCTCGTATACCACAGATGTCAGCTCAAGCAGCTGAACTAATAGCTTTGACACGAGCATGTGAGCTTAGTACTGACTTATGTGTGAACATTTATACAGACAGCCGCTATGCTTTTGGAGTGGCTCATGATTTTGGTTTGCTTTGGAAGGAGAGAGGCTTTCTCACATCCCACGGGATACAGATAATGCACGGAGAATTAGTGCATAACCTCTTGACTGCATTGCAATATCCAAAGAAACTAGCTATTGTGAAATGTAGTGCACACAAGAAAGTGACCGATAAGATAGGGCAAGGTAATGCTCTTGCGGACCGCGTAGCACGTGAGACTGCGATGCAGCGAAGTACTACTTCTATGTATGTAGTGAAGTCACAAGCTGAACGTTGGCATAATGCTAGACAAGACGTATTAGATATACAGAAATCTGCTTCTGTGAAAGAACGTGAGCAATGGTCTGAAGAAGGAGAATTGGATGATGAGGGTTGTTGGCGGAATAAGCAGATGGATAAATGGAAATTGCCTATAGCTTTTGTACAACCTATGGTTCAGATGGCAAATGGGCTGGCACATGTTGGAGCTTCAACAATAACAAAGTTGCTTACGCAAGTTTGGGAGCATCCAGAAATTTCCAGTACAGCTAAGAGAGTAGTACAGTCTTGTTTGATCTGTTTACAATACAATCCTGGAAAAGGGACATGTACTCCTGCCGGAGGGTTTGCTACACCAACTGCACCTTTTGAAGTTCTACAAATGGATTATATTCAGCTTGAACACTGCAACAATTTAAAGTATGTCTTGGTGGTGGTATGTGCCTTCAGTAAATGGATAGAGGCGTACCCCACAAAGGATAATACTGCCATCACCACAGCGAAGGTGCTTTTGAAATCATTTTTCCCTAGGTTTGGTGTTTGCAGACTTTTATGGAATGATAACGGACCTCATTTTGTTGGGGAAGTTATTAAGTATGTCCTGAAAGGATTAGGGATCAAAAAGAAGTTCCATGCAGTTTTCCACCCACAATCAGCAGGGTTGGTGGAAAGGTATAATGCTACTTTGAAGCTGAAGTTAGCGAAGATAGAGGCTTCCACATCCTTAACTTGGCCGGATGCATTACCATTGGCATTATTGTCTATTAGGTCAGTGCCACACTCTCGAATCGGCCTTAGTCCTTATGAAGTGGTTTTTGGGAGGCCAATGAACATTTGGGGAGTTCCTAATCCAAATTCTGTATATGATGTACCTTGTGTCCTGATGAATGATTATTTGGCACAGTTAACCGACAATTTGGTTTCTATTCATCAACAGGTTCGAGAAGCACTTCCTGACAAATCTACAGGTGAAGGCCATGAACTCCGACCTGGTGACCAGGTGATGATTAAGTCCTTTGAAAGATCAAGCAGCTTGGAACCAAGGTGGTGAGGCCCAGAACAGGTGCTCCTTGCGACAAGGACAGCAGTTCAAGTGACGAACCGAAAGAATTGGGTCCATAGTACTCACTGCAAGAGAGTGCTACCTGCCTTGGTGGAACCTGCTGTGATGACCGATCATCGAGAGATTTTGACTACGGAGAAAGGCCGTGCTATATCACCTGACGAATCTGCAGAGGTCTACCCGGACCATACGACTTCTGGAGTGTCGCAATATAATTTGAGACCGAGGAAAGAATCTGATTTTATTTTTTTTTAAACTGGTTGAGCTACCGCCCTGGGTTAGTGAAACGGAGAGCCAATGTGGCAAGGTGGGGGGATCACCCATGCATTAGAGTAGTGACACCCGTCTTGGCCCGTGGTGAAGAAAACAGCGGCTGCCCAGGGATAAGAGCTCCAGCGATTGTTTTTAATTCATTTCTGAAAGGGTTGATTATCACTGTTGCTAAAATCAATAACAAACTGATGATTAGTACTATGGGGTTTGTTGTTGTTTTGGTGATTATAGCAATAATCACTTGGTTTGTTGAAAAGAAGGCTCCTGCTAGTGAGTTTTTTGTTGCCACTACTTCAGTACCAGAGGATCACTATTACTTTACGCTTCCCTATCAGGAGCAGAAGCACCGTCAATCGTACTTCAATAATACTTTCATTCAGATGTTGCATCATACTCATAATGCTACAAATACTACTAACTGTTGGGTATGTGGAATGATGCCTGCGCATCAAAAGATAGGAGGAACACCTTTCATTCCTCTTCCTTTTTCACACAATAGTTCTTGTCAAGCTTGGTATACGCTTTTGTTTGCATCTGGAAAACGTACAGACGGCGGACTTCTTTTTCGCCTTAATAAGGTATGCTACCAAGACAAAGATGGGTATCCCCAAGCCCCAAAGGAACTGAATGGGAATGGGAAGAGTATCAACCGGACAATGTTTCAATACCATATGTCTTCACAAATATAAGAGACTCTGACAAGAAAGAACAATTTGTGATTTCTGTTACAAAAACTAAAGCAGATTTATGTATACATAGCATTGGGCGAATTCCAGTAGGGATAAGCGATTGTACCTTGATTTTAACTATTGAGGGTGTAAATAATAGTAGTTTTACAGCTTCACATAATACATAATTTGTTTGTGGTAACTATGGATATTACCAACTACCTGTTTGGTGGTCAGGTGTGTGTTATGTATCTTTTCTATTACCCCCTGTGTTTTTGGCCCTTGCATCATATCACCGAGATTTTAAACTGTTCAATGTCATCATTAAAAAGAGATATAAAAGGGCAATAAGTACAAATGAGGTAAACCAAACGGATACTAGCCTGCAACAATATGTTGATTTTAATTTAGGGTTGTTCTCCTTTGTGGGTGCTGCGTTAAACAGTAGGAAAGTGAGACGATTGACTAGGGTTGTGGAAGCTGTTACCAATCAGGCAGCTCTGGCACTTGGGAATATTACTGAGGCGCTCCAAATTGCGAGGATTGTAACGCTCCAAAATTGTATGGTACTAGATGTGATATTAGCTGACCGAGGTGGTGCATGTCGCATCATCAGTAGTAGTTGCTGTGTTTTTATTCCAGATCACTCACCTTCAGTATATGATGCAATATCTAAATTGCATAAAATTGCTGCAGAAATCCACACAGAGACTGGTACTTGGACTTTTTCTGGATGGTTTTAGGCTCTTGTTTCCGCCTGGGGCTGGAAACTACTGACTATCCTGTGTGTAATGATTGCAATATTTTTCACATGCTGTATCTGTATTCAGTGTGGTCCAATGTTCTGCTCCACGTGTATTACTGCTTGTATGCCTACCAAAAGAAATATTACAGAAATGAAAGCACAACACATGTTAGATAAGGAAATAGCTGAAATGATTAGCATAAATATACAAGATGAATATTTAGATTATCCCAGAAAGACGAATGTCTTCAGCTAATGCTGAAAGGGTTGTCTGTTGTAGTTTAGCAGCGATTAGATTCAGCATTAGCAGAAGACATCTTGTATTTAGTAACTATTGTGAACATTTGCTCACCATGTGCTCTGTCCTACCTTTCTGTTAACTACTCTTGAAAATCTGCCTAGAGACAAGTTATATTTAGCATCTCCCACTTTCGCACATGCCCAGTAAGGTCTGCAGCTGTTAGTCCTTGAAAACTGTTAGCCCCTCCTACCTGTCGACTGTGCATTTCCACATGACCTTACATGTATGCAAGTCTTGCTTCTATAATTGTACCACCTCCTTTTAGCCCCTGCGCGGGTATAAAAGGACCATGCTCTCTCAGTTCAGTGTGCTACTTCAAACATTACCGAAGGGTGCTGTTTGAACTGTAGTACCACCTCATGAGGTTTATTAAACTTTGTCTTTTATTTCAGTTTCTGTGCCAACTTCTTCCTATATTTGCTGAGGACTTTGTGAAGAGAAGGGTGAACCCCTTGCACTAGTAGGCCTTGCTGAGGCTTACTTCAACAGAAGGGTTTGCGAAATCTCAGGCAGTGGTTGATGTAGGTGGGTCTGGAGTTGTGTAGGGCCTTGAACGCGTGGATGAGGCGCTTGAACTGGCATCTCTTCTGAACTGAGAGCCAGTGAAGTTTTTTTCGATGGTGGGTGATGTTGGTGCGATGAGGGAGATCCAAGATGAGTCTTGCTGTGGGGTTCTGGAGGGTCTGTAGTTTTTGAACTAGGTGGGCCTCGATTCTATGTTTGGGGTGTTTCCATATTTCAGTCGACTGGTGACGAGGGCTTGGTTCAATGTGCATCTCCTGTTTGGGAAAGCCACTTGAAAATTTTACATAACATGAGCAGGATGAAGAAGCAGGAGGATGACACTGCGTTGACTTGGGACTTCATGGTGAGTTTGCTGCCCAGGAGGATACCATGGTTCCTGGCATGCCCAGTTGGGGTTGGAGTGTGCCCCAGTTCTATGGGTCACTAGGAGGTGTCCCAGTGGGAGTTCTCGCTGCTGAAGTTCAAGACTTCCAGTTGAACTTGAGACAGTTATTCTTCATCCAATTGGCGACACAGGTGATGCATTGGTGGAAGGTGGTTCTGGCAGTGGTGAAGTTTTTGTAGATGAAGAGGAGGAGTTGAATGTTGTCAGAGTAGGATATAATGTTGAGTCTATTGGGGTCTGACTATGCTGGCAAGGAGGGACATATAGATGTTGAAAAGGGTGAATCTCAGTGAGGAGCATTGAGGGACTCTGCAGATGGTTGGTTTAGGTTCAGAGGAGAAAGGTGGAAGGTGGACTCATTGTGTTCTGTCAGTGAGGAAGAAGGTGATCCATCTGAGGGCAGAGCTTACCAATATGTCAGCTAACTTTGTGTAAGACAGTATTTAGAAGCTATCCTATAAGGTCAAGGTGAGACTATAGCGTAAAATGTGGCCAGATAACTTAACGTTGTATGGACTAAACAAATGAATTTTTGCACCAGAGACTCTAAGGGACTAATTATGAGTCCAACGGTCTTGGGACCACCATACCATTGTTGGTGGTTTGACCACTGAGTCTCTGGCAGTCCAACCGCCTGATTAAGATATTGGTGGTAGGACCACCACAAGACCGCCACAACCACAGACATCTGAGCTACCGCAGCAGTAGGGACAGTGGTGGTTAATGGTGGCGGTGCCAGCATTGGCACCGCCGTGTGAATTCTGACCTACCTTTTCATGGAGGGGACACCTGGTAAACTGCCACAAGATGGGCCCCTGGGCGAATATGCCCAAGTTGTGTGTGGCCTGGGCCCATGTTGTGCCCCCCCATGCCAGCAATGTTGATGCTCGCACTGTTTTCCATGCACGACATGGTGCAAGGAAACTGTGCCTGATTTGCTGGATGTGCAGAAGTGTAGCTGGCTTTGGCTCCAGGCTCTCTCTTAGAGCCGAAGCATGCTGCCCCACTCACCGAGCCACTGACAAACCGCCAGCCCTGTGGGAATGTCATGATGCAGCAGTCAGGATGCCACCGGCTTGGTTTCATTTTCCCGACCACCCCTACTGTGTACTCATAATCAGGCCCTTCATCCCCAAGAATGCTGTCATTTCCACACATCAATTTTACCTATCCACACTGCTGTTTTAAACTTTTTCAAAGCTTTTGGGCCCCATAACAAGTTGGGCGGTCCTCGGACCAACAAACCCACGGTGGGGGTTGGATCACAGCACTCCTGGCAGTCCAACTGCCAGATTACGACACTGGCGGTCGGACCACCAGGGCACCGCTACAACTGCCAGGATCATGGATCTCGGTGGGATGGCAGCAGTTTGAGTGCTGCCATGCTGATTACGAGTCCTCTTTCCGCCAGCCTTTTTATGGTGGAGCCCCGCCATGAAAAGGCTGGCAGAAAGCCAGTGCTAGGCGCCACAGGGGGAGCCTCTGCACCGCCTATGTCCATTGCATGGGCAATGCACGGGCCACCCCTGCCAGCACTCTTGGAATCGCACTGTCTGCACTCAGATAGTGTGCAATATGAAGGTGCTGTGGTGCCACAGTATTGGCCACCACTCCCTTAATGAAGCCGAGGCCAATGCAGTGGCACTGTTTCCACCGGTCTGAGTTTTTAGGACAGGGCAGTGAATGTTTTAGGGTTCAGGGCGGGGGGTTGAGGTAGTTTTTAGGACAGGGTGGGGTAGGTTTTAGGGTTCAGGGCAGGGGTCGTGGTAGTTTTTAGGACAGGGCTAGGTAGGTTTTAGGGTTCAGGGGAGGGGATTGGGGTAGTTTTTAGGACAGGGCAAGATAGGTTTAAGGGTTCAGGGTAGGGGCGGGGTCAGGGTGGTTTTTAGGACAGGGAAGGATAGGTTTCAGGGTTCAGGAAAGGGGTTTGAGGACATTTTTAGGACAGGGCGGCTTAGGTTTTAGAGTTCAGGGCGTGGTCAGGGTAGTTTTTCGGACAGATCAGGGTAGGTTTTAGGGTTCTGGGCGGGGGTTGAGGTAGTTTTTAAGACAGGGCAGGGTTAATGTTAGGGCTTAGGGCTTAGGGCAAGAGCGGGGAGTCAGGGTAGTTTTTAGGACAGGGTGGGGTAGGTTATAGGGAGGGAGGTGGCAGGGGTCAGGGTAGTTTTAGGACAGGGCAGGGTAGGTTTTAGGGTTCAGGGTAGGGGTGGGGGTAGGGGTAGTTTTTAGGACTGGGTTGGGTAGGTTTAGGGTTCATGGTGGGATCAGAGGTCGGGGTAGTTTCTAGGACAGGGCAGAGTAGGTTTTTGGGTTCAGGGTGAGGGTGGGGGTCATGGTAGGTTTTAGGACATAATGGGGTAGGTTTTAGGGTTCAGGGTGGGGCGAGGGGTTCAGGGTAGTTTTAGGACAGGGCGGATACATTTTAGGGTTCAGGGTGGGGGGTTTGGGATAGTTTTTATGGCAGGGCAATGTGGGTTTTAGGGTTCTCAGTGGGGGGTCTGGGTAGTTTTAGGAACGGGTGGGGTAGGTTTTAAGGTTCAGGGAGAGGTCAGGGTAGTTTTTAGGACAGGACAGTGTAGGTTTTAGGGTTCAGGGAGTGGCGGGAGTTGGGGTATGTTTTAGGACAAGGTGGGGTAAGTTTTAGGGTTCAGGGAGGGGGCAGGGGGTTGGGGCACTTTTTAGGACAGGGTGGGGTACGTTTTAGGGTTCAGGGGTGGGGGTGGGGTAATTTTTAGGATAGGGATGGGCAGTTTTAAGGGCTGCGGCAGGGTGGATTGCAGAGTATGTTATTAGGTGTAAGGGGGAAAGGCGGAGGGCAATTTACCACGCATGTTCATTTACCACACATGTTCATTTACCACACATGCTTTTACAACAAAATTTGTGTAAAGGTATGTGTGGTAAAGTCATGCGTGGTAAAGACGCGGTCATTGTTGAGACCACATTCTTAAGGAATGCGTGATTCAGGCATGCGTGATTCCATCATACAACCTGATTATTAATTCAAGTGGGCAGCCACCCACCCCACGTAACAATCCACTTTCTTATATTGTGATGCTTTGATATCGGTTGATACTGCATCAATCGCTCAAATGTAATATATTCAACAGGGTGATTTATAAAGTATAATAGGTGTTTCGTAAGTGTAAAAAAGATTCAGGATCAATGGCATATTATCAAAGATAACAATATTGAGTCACAAAAATACCGGAAAATATGGTACTCAAAATATCGCCGTCCTATACTTAACTAATAAAAACACAAATATTGTTAATCAAAATATTGCTGTTAAAAATATATTTTTTTACTTCTATCGATAACACAAGCATCCAATATTAGCTATAGTAAAATCACAAAAAAATAAGACATTTAATTCGAAAGCAATATAAGAACAGCATTTTAAGTTAACCAAGAAATAAAAATAAACTCTAATACATATGTAAATAATCTAACAACATTATAACAATTTTCTATTACTCAAATAAACTTAAAGCACCCACAAAATGAAGCACTTCAATGCATCGAATTAAGATCAAACTAAAAAAATATAAACAAATAAAAAAAATATATATATAAACATTAAACATTAAACAAAACTAAATTAATATTCATACATAAACAATACACCCAAAATAACACAAATAAACACAAATATATATGTAACTTTATAAAATAACTGTCCACCATAAAAGTTCAAAACTGATAAATTCAAACTAAACGAGCACTAACCAATAAAAGCAACTGTCAAGCAAACCAATAAAAATATATAACCAATTAAACTAACAATATCAATGGAATACAAAAGTTAATTACTCACTACACCAAGAACTATGAAAGGTGCAAGATGACAATACTTTGCTAGATTTGCTAGAGAAAATTAGAAAAAAGTAGTGGAAGACCTCTAAAGTAAGAACATTAAATTAAGCAAATTTACCAATAACTGAATTAAAGAATGTCAAATTATGAATAACTAACGCAATATTTTAGGTCATAAACTTTAGTAACTACAGACAAATGACTACACCATCCGCAAACAACAAACCCACAAAGAAACTCCAGCAATCAAATATCTTGAAAATGGCACATAAAAAGTAGGCAAATTAAAAACAGTTCTAAATGTTAAGTCATCCTTAAATTCTAAAAATAAAATCCCCCAGCCCCTACTGGCTACCAACAAACAGCCATATAAAATAAAACTAAAACAATATTTTTCTCGCCACCTGATGAACATAATAACATCACCAAAGAAAATAGAAAAAAAGAACTGCAATTACCAACAAGAACACACATGTAAATATAAAATAGAAAAAGGCTGCCATAATTTTGTATTTAAATTATAAATGTGAGATAAAATCATTAAAATGTTATTTGTTATATTTATGTCTATTTTCAGACATAATGATAGAAAGTGCAAGATAAATCACAGAAAGAAACACTCTTTCACATGGGCTACACTTAGAGCCAAGGAAGTACCACCAGTGTCGGACTTGGCTATTGGGCACTCAGGCAGTACCTGATGGGCTGGTCTGGTAGGTCACTGTGTTGGCTGGTTTATTGGCTTTTTTTAGACCTATTTTATGGTCAACTGGGCAGGTTTCTACTGTTGATTTCCCCGATATTAAAACAAATGTTGCCTGCAGCACGCACAAATGCAGGCAATCTCACATGCATGGCAAAATAATTATACAGAATGTCTTTACAAGTTTAAAATTACCTCAATTTGCAAATATGGGCCACTTTTCTAGCTATCTAATTCACTAATGAGGGACACTTTTCATTTGGTGCTGGCCTATTTCTCTCCTAGTCTGACCCTTAGGTCAAGCACCAAAAATGTTAATTGAAAATGTTCAAAATATTACTCCACTGCCTGTTATTTATGGGCTACTACAAAAGATGATGTTGTCATTAACGTGAGTGAACACAACCACCTCCTAAATGTCGCCAAATTCAAAGTAAGGCATATACAACTAGATTTAAGAGAGACAAGCCCTAACTCCCAATAGCCCACAACTAAAATAGTAGTAAATGCTAAATATATAGGGGTCATTACGACCTTGGCGGTATAAGGCGCTTACCGCCGTGCAGAAGACCGCCAATACACCGCCGCGACCGCGGTAGACCAACACAGCTATTATGACACACATCTCGGAATCCGCCGAAATTCAGACACCCACACAACACCGCCACACCAAAGGTCAGCGATAAACATGCAGAAACAAATCCTCCACCTCCACGCCAACAGAAACACGCCCATGCTATTACGACCCACGAATCCACGCGGCGGTCTTTCAAACGCGGTATTCCATTGGCGGTACACACCGCCGCGCTCAAAATACACACACATCTACAAAACACCGCCACATTGGACAATTACAAATAGACACACCTGATACACATACACACACCACTCCCACACACCCAACACAATATAAAACACACACCCACATCACACACAAACCCCTACGACCACAATTTCTGAGAGAAGGCCAGAGAGAGACAGCACAGAATAGAGAACCCCATCACACAGAGGCACACTACACCATCACCCACACAACACCCACGCACAAAACACCACATACCACAACACTCACCACACTCATCAACACATACACCACCCCACACATCACACACACCACCCCATGGCACGCCAAAGACACCCCAGCTTCTCCGAGGAGGAGCTCAGGGTCATGGTCGAGGAAATCCTATGGGTAGACCCACAGCTATTTGGATCACAGGTACAGCACACATCAATAGCCAGGAAGATCGAGCTATGGCAAAGAATAGTGGACAGGGTCAACACTGTGGGACAGCATCCAAGAAATAGGGAGGACATCAGGAAGAGGTGGAAAGACCTACGGGGGAAGGTGCGTTCCACTGTATCCAGGCACCACATCGCGGTACAGTGGACTGGCGGCGGTCCCCCGCGAAGGAACGTCACCACACCAGAGGGTCCAGACAACACCACTCCACCCCCAGAAGAGGCCCACAGTGACGACAGCAGCTCCGCCCCACTGGATCTTGATGACCAGCCCGGACCATCGTGGGCCTCAGGACATTCGGTTCCCCTTGACCAGCCACAGCCCAACACCGAACTTCCACCCTCTGGGAACACCAGCACAGCACCCACCCAGCGGGCCCAAACCTCCCTACCCAGGACAGGTCAATCAGCGGTGTGTCCACCACTACAGGGCACCCAGGGTAACCCAACACCCCAACAACAACAGGGACCTGGGGGCAGTGGTAGTGGGCACACGGTCCAGGGGACGGAGGCACAGGAACATAGGGGAACTGGGAGGGCTGCGGTGCAACAGAGGGAGGACAGGCCAAGGGAACCTACTCTCAACGAGGCCCTCTCCTCCATCATGGGAGCATACCACCACTCCCAGGAGACGATGGCAACGGTACTGGACAAGTTGCAGGAGACCCTGCGTCTGCAGGAGGAGCAGTATTTGGGGTTCAGGGAGAAGCTCAGGACCATCGGCTCCGCCCTGGGCACTTTTGTAGGGGTGCTGACGGACATTCAAAAGACCTGGAGGGACACTGTGGCACTCCAAGGGGCCCCTGACACTAGCCAGGACGATGAAATGCCCACCACCTCCGCTGGCGCTAGTGGACAGGAGGCACCGCCACAGGACCAACACACCAGCACCCCATCCCCTGCAGGCGAACAACCACCACGAAAGCGGGCCCTGAGATCCAGGAACAGGACAGAGCAAGATGGCAAGACCCCCGCCAGGAAATAAGACCAGCCTGATCGTCCTCCCACTGTCCCACTTTGTTACCCTGTCCAAATCGGAACTGCCCCAGCTCCACTTCCAATGGCCAGATGTGCAATGTACCTGTGAGACTAATAGACTGGACTCTGCCATGGACATTCCTCCACCATCACCCATCCCCATTTCACAACCCCCATTCATTGTTATGCACTTAAATAAACACCCTTGAAACACTAATAAAACTGGAGTCAGTCAATGATTGTGAACTTTGTATTGTCAATTACAGTGTTCAAAAAGGTTACCCATTGGAAGGCCAACATACCAATGTCACACATCACAAGCCTTTCAAGGGTGCAAGCTGTTGACACGTAGGTTACCACATTAGTGAAACTGAAATGGAAGGGGACAACTCAGTTAACAAATAGGGAGTGAAATGTAGGTACAGGATAGAGATAGACGTGTGAAAGTTAATATTATGTGAAACATGAAAATTTACTCACCTGTGTCTCACTGAAAATATTGCTGTATGACTGACTCCCTGTCGTTTTCATCTTCAGCAGCTTCATCCTCATCACTGTCCATAGGCTCCACAGGCTCCCCCGCTGCAACAACACCGTCATCTGGATCATCCTCCTGCAGAAAAGGCACCTGGCGTCGCAATGCCAAGTTATGGAGCATGGAGCAGGCGATGATGATGTCGCACACCTTCTTCGGTGAGTAGAATAGGGATCCACCAGTCATATGGAGGCGCCTGAACCTGGCCTTCAGGAGGCCGAAGGTCCGCTCGATCACCCTCCTAGTCCGCCCATGGGCCTCATTGTACCGTTCCCCTGCCCTGGTCCTGGGATTCCTCACTGGGGTCAATAGCCATGACAGGTTGGGGTAACCAGAGTCCCCCAATAGCCATACACGGTGCCTCTGGAGTTCACCCATCATATCAGGGATGCTGCTATTCCGCAGGATGTAGGCGTCATGCACTGAGCCAGGGAACATAGCATTTACCTGCGAGATGTACTGGTCTGCCAAACAGACCATCTGGACATTCATAGAATGATAACTCTTCCTGTTCCTGTACACTTGTTCATTCCTGCGGGGGGGACCAGAGCTACATGGGTCCCATCAATGGCACCTATGACGTTGGGGATATGTCCAAGGGCATAGAAGTCACCTTTCAATGTAGGCAAATCCTCTACCTAAGGGAAAATGATGTATCTCCTTACGTGTTTCAGCAGTGCAGACAACACTCTGGACAAGACGTTGGAAAACATAGGCTGGGACATCCCTGATGCCATGGCCACTGTTGTCTGAAAAGACCCACTTGCAAGGAAATGGTGCACTGACAGCACCTGCACGTCAGGGGGGATTCCAGTCGGATGGCGGATTGGTGACATCAGGTCTGGCTCCAACTGGGTACATAGTTCCTGGATAGTGGCACGGTCAAACCGGTAGGTCACGATGACATGTCGCTCTTCCATTGTCAACAGGTCCACCGGCGGTCGGTACACTGGCGGATTCCGCCATCTTTCAATATGTCCCAACTGACGGTGCCTAAGAAGGACAACAGCGAAGAAACTGTCAGCATTCCTCCAGGTATGTACCCACAGTCACACAAAAGACTACAACAGATTATTAACCCATCCGGGAAATGTTTTGAGTGTAGGCCTCGGTATGTGTGACGCAGAAGTAAATGAAGCCATGTGAGCCCCTGAAATGGCGGCTGCCTGACCTCTAAACTGGGACAATGGAATTGTGGGGTAACTGCGCTGGCGTTGGACACCGTCGCGGTAGGCGGTCGTAGAGCGCGGCGCAATGCTGCATTGGTTAACATTGGACCCTATGGGTCCCAGGAGCCAATGAACAGGTGCGCTGGCGGTGAAGATGCGGCTCGCCGCGGACGTCACCGCCGCGGACGTCACCACCATTTTCTATCTCTTCAATCACTAGATACCTGACCTTCGACAGGAGAGGACCTACACTGCTAGTGCTGCTGTGACCTCGGTCTGGAAGCGACGATGGCTGCTGCGTCTGGGGAAAGGGCCCCTGCCTTCACTGCACAGGAGTTGGAGAAACTTGTGGATGGGGTCCTCCCCCAGTACACGCTACTCGACGGTCCTCCAGACCAACAGGTTAGTACACGTCCATGTCCAGCCATGGCAAAGCACTGCTGAACAAGGCCAAGACCGCCATGGCAAAGCACTGCTGAACAGTCCATAGCCAGCCATGGCAAAGCACCGTTGAACAAGGCCAAGACAGCCATGGTGAAGACCGCTGAACAGTCCATAGCCAGCCATGACAAAGCACTGTTGAACAAGGCCAAGACCGCCATGGCAAAGCACTGCTGAACAAGGCCAAGACCGCCATGGCAAAGCACCGCTGAACAAGGCCAAGACCGCCATGGCAAAGCACCGCTGAACAAGGCCAAGACCGCCATGGTGAAGACCGCTGATCAGGGCAAAAACCGTGTGGGTATGAATAGGCCGCCACATCAGGCATCCTTCTCCCATGTGCAGCCTGGGACAGTGACAGGACAGGAACTTTCACGGGGAGACTCATCCAGTCTGGCCACCAGTCCCACCCAGTACCAGTTGAGAACTGCATCTACTTGCATCAATGTGGCTTTGCACTCCCCAGGATGGTCCAGTGGGCAACCCACCCACTGTAAAGACTTGAGAGACTGTGGCTTTGCACTCCCCAGGATGGCACAGTGGGCAAGCCACCCACTGTAGAGACTTGAGAGACTGTGGCTTTGTACTCCCCAGGATGGCACAGTGGGCAAGCCACCCACTGTAAAGACTTGAGAGACTGGCTTTGCACTCCCCAGGATGGCACAGTGGGCAAGCCACCTACTGTAGAGACTTGAGAGACTGTGGCTTTGCGCTCCCCAGGATACATCACTGGGCATGGAGCCCCGTCGTGGATCTGGCTTTGCAGTCATGTGGCTGAGGTGCCCCCCCTTCCCTTCCCCATGAGGTGCCTGTAGTGTTTCAATCTGATGCCCCGGCAGTGTTCTCTCGGATTTTGGTCAGGTATCTATTGTGGGCCTCGCCCATGCATTTTTGGACTGTTGGTGCACGGACATTGTTGTGTACATAACTGCACTACTTCTTGTATTGTATATATAAATATGACAGATTTCGAGATATGATTCAGTATATTTTTATATGACATGTTTATTGGCACATTACAATATTTGAACGGATCTCGCTTTGTCTTTGCATTCTTCCGGGGGGATTGTGGGTTGTTAATGTGATATTTTTGACTGCATTGGTGTGTATGTTGTAATATGTGAGGGTGGGGGTGGGGGTGGGGGTGTTTGGTGGGTGTCCTCCTAACTTTTGCCTCCCCCTCCCCAGTGTCGTAGATGCAGTACTCACCGGTATGTTCTGCGCCGACGTTGCTGTTGTTCGTACAGGAGCAGAAAGAAAAGGGCAGGTAGTATTTGGAGTTCCGGCTCCATGGAGTCGTCGTTCCTCGTGGAGTGTGTTGAGGTGAGCGTTTTCCCATAGCATAGGCTGTTTCCGCCGTGTTTTTATCCACGGTGAATCCGCCCCGTAAAAGGTGGCGGATTGGTGTGTTGTAATAGTGTGGGCGGCACTTTGTCTCCAGCCTGTCTGTTGGCGGTGACCGCCACGCTGTTTGTCTGTACCGCCGTGGCGGGCGAAGTGTTAAAGTGGCTGTCTTTGTTGGCGGTTACCGCCAGGGTCGTAATTCCCTTTTTTTGTCCGCCGGCCTGTTTGCGGTATTTCCGCAGCTTTAACACCGTCCGCCAGAGTCGTAATGACCACCATACTTCCTAAAGTACCTGAACACATTACAGGCCAGGCCAGCTACCACCTATACCCACCTTGAACTCCCTTCTAATATGAATTTAAAAAAGCATGAGTGATACTCCTCCTGCTCCAAGAAGATACCAAGATATCCAAATTTCTGAACAGTAAACCACCACACATAATGAAGAACCCTTTCTTCTATATGACAACCTAAACAATGAGAAACACATTATTTTATTTGCTACAGCAGATAACTTATTAAAACTAAAGCAATATTACACTTGGATAATGGATGGTACATCCAAAATGTGCCACAAGCTAGTCACTTAGATATACATCGAACATGATGAATATAAAAACACTAATATATCATTCACATATGCCTTGGTATCTAATAAACAGTGAAGGGCAGCAGCACATTGGTGGAGCTACGCCGTGAGGAGCAGCAGCCGCAGACAAGTGGTCAGTTTAGAGCCTGAATTTTGGTTCTTGGGCATGCCACACACTAATCCCATGTCCCTGTTTTACTCACTCGACCTGCATGTAGCAGTGTCTCTGTTTCACTTTGAAGTGCAGACTCAGCACTGTCTGCACTGTGAAAGACAGAACGGCTGATTCAGAGACCAACTCCACCTTTCACTAATGTGCTGTCCTCAGGATAGCTATGCGTTTGTTGGTGCCCTGGCAGAAGTGCATTTTCTTTAATGGAGCTGTAAAAGCCCCTTTCAGAGGGCCAAACAGCAAGCAGGAATACTGGGCCCAGATGCTGGGGCCCAAGGCTTTTTACTCCTGATATCTTATAGCCTACTATGGATCCTGGGCCAAGTACCCCTCAGCACTTGATTCTGAATTTGGCATTGCAAGTCCCGGCACCTGGATCCTTGATGCCTACACAGCAGGAACACTCATCCTGACTGTGTCACATCATAGAACTGAGACATCGCCATCATTGCATGGAGAAAATCAATGCATCACCTTTACTACGTGGTTCGGAACCGACTCAATGCTCCACAACCAGGATTTAAGTTCCTTTTGTTCAGCTGGCCCAACTGGGTCCCCATAGCTGGCCTCTGCTCATTCGTGGTCAACCTGATCTTTCAACTTTGTCCCTGTCCTGCAGGACCAGATATCTCCAGTTAGCACTTCTTGCTTCTAAGCACTTTTTTACAGATTATTCTTTAACATTTCATAACTCAAGTTCTACCCATTGGATTTTTGTCATTGTGGTCTTGCTTTATTTATTAAGCTATGTGAGAAAGTCGCCTCTCTCTAGCATGGTTACCCCCATGTTTGGCCTGTTTGTCAGTGGTTGTCAGTGTGTTTCTACTGTGTCACTGGGATCCTGCTAGTCAGGTCCCCGGTGCTCATAGGTTGTGACCTACTTGTCAGTCTGTTTCACTGTTTTTGTCAGTATGCTTGACTGTGTCGAGAGAGTCCTGCTAATCAGAACTCCAGTGCTTATGCTCTCTCTGATTCCAAATTTGTACTTACATACTTGTAACCCAGTATTCCACTCCAAATTGGCATACTGGACCCCCCTTGTAAGTCCCTAGTATATGGTATCCAGGTACCCAGGGCATTGGGGTTCCAGGAGATCCTTATGGGCTGCAGCATTTCTTTTGCCACCCATAAGGAGCTCATACAAACACTTCTTCAGGACTTCCATTACACCTGAGTGAAATAATGTCAGCACTATTTCACAGCCATTTTCACTGCACCAGGTCACTTATATGTCTAACATTCATACCCTGCAGTACCTGTGTGTGAGGGCACCCCTGCACTAGCAGAGGTGCCCCCACATCGTCCAGTCCTGTTTTCCCAGACTTCGTGAGTGCGGGGACGCCATTATAAGTGTGCACTACATATAGGTCAATACATATATGTAGCTTCACAATGGTAACTCCGAATGTGGCCATGTGAGGTGTCTAGGAACTGGAAATTGTACCCCCAATATAATTCTGGTATTGGGAGGGGCAATTCCATGCACCCTGGGGGCTCCACCATGGACCCCCAGTACTGCCAAACCAGCTCTCTGAGGTTTCTACTGCAGCCCCAGCTGCTGCCACTTCACAGACAGGCTTCTGCCTCCTGTGGCTGGAGCAGCTCATTCCCAGGAAGGCAGAACAATGCATTTCCTTTAGGAGAGGGGTGTTACACCCTCTTCCTTAGGAAATAGGTGTTACAGGCATGGGAGGGGACTCCTCCCAGAGCCTCTGGAAGTGCTTTGAAGGGCACAGATGGTGCCCTCCTTGCATAATCAAGTCTACACCAGTTCAGGGACCCCCTGTCCCTGCTCTGGCATGAAACTGGACAAAGGAAAGGGGAGTGACCACACCCCTGTCCATCACCACCCCAGGGGTGGTGTCCAGAGCTCCTCCAAAGTGTCCCTGGGTTCTGCCATTTTGTTTTCAGGATGGTGAAGGAACTCTGGGAGCATCTGAGTGGCAAGTGCCAGCAATTGACATCAGAAACCCATCCTGATAGGTGCTTACATGGTTAGGTGACCTATCACCTTCTCAGGGCTATTTAGGGTCTCTTCTCTGGGTGTTTCCTCAGATTTGGTTTTGCGAGGCTCCAGCAGGAATCCTCTGCAACCTCTGCTTCACCTTCTACCATCAGATCAACCACAGATCTGCTCCAGGAACTCTACAACTGCAACAAAGTATCCAAAAAAGCTACTGCAACTCTGTAACTTCAGCTCCTGCCACCAACTGCAACATTTTCCAGGTTGTGTACGCTCTGAGGACTGCCTGTCCTCCTCCTGCACCAGAAGGACCAAAGCAATCTCCTGTTAAGTGACAAAGTCACTTTTCTGCTTCACCAGGCACCTCTCTGCAGGGACGACCGGTACTCTGGGTCCCCTCTCCTGATGGCAAAAGTGGATCCTGGAACACAGGTGGTAGACCAAAGTGACCTTGACTGAAAAGGTCTACCCAGGAGATAATATTGCAAGGTCTCTACTGCCCATTTAATGGCCAAACACTCTTTCTCAATAGTGGGGTAATGACATTCCCGGGGAAGCAGTTTCCGGCTGATGAACACAATCGGGTGATCCCTACCATCCGAGTCCGGTTGTGCGAGCACTGCCCCAAGGCCCACATTAGAAGCATCCGTGTACAGATGAAAAGGTCTAGAGAAATCAGGACATTGCAAAACCGGTTCCGAGGTAAGAGAAGATTTTAACCGGTCAAAACTAGCCCTTTGACTGTCAGAAAGAGGAACCAACTTGTTGGGGTGCTTTTTGGATAACAAATCAGTAAGGGGGGCCGCAACAGTGGAATAACCCGGTATAAATCTACGGTAGTAACCCACTAGCCCAAGAAAACATCACAAGTCTCTTTTCGTTTTTGGGATTGGTGCGTTTTGAATTGCTTCAATCTTAGTCATTTGCGGTTTTAATGTACCATTGCCTATCTTATAGCCGAGATATGATATGTCAGTCTTCCCTAATATGCACTTCTTAGGATTAGCCGTCAACCCTGCTTCTGTGAGAGTGGTCAAAATTTGGTGGAGATGTTGCAGATGGTCTAGCCAAGTATTGCTAAAGATGACGACATCATCGAGATAGGCAGCAGAGAATGAATGGAAGGGTTTTAATAACCTATCCATCAACCTCTGAAAGGTTGCCGGGGCTCCGTGGAGACCAAAAGGTAGCACTGTGAATTGATACAGACCAGATTGAGTAGAGAAGGCTGTTTTCTCTTTATCTTCGGGGAAAAGGGGTATCTGCCAGTACCCTTCAGTGAGGTCCAATGTAGACATATACTTAGCTGTTCCTAGCTTCTCTAGAACATCATCCACCCAGGGAATAGGATAAGAGTCAAACCTAGAGATTGCATTGAGTTGGCGGAAGTCAATACAAAAGCGAACCGTTCCGTCAGGTTTTGGGACCAGAACTACAGGAGAGCACCAGGGACTGACAGAGGGCTCAATTACTCCATCTTTTCTATTTCGTCTTCTATGATATGTTTCCTAGCCTCGGGAATACGATAAGGCCGTAGTCGAATAGTCTGTCCTGGTGGTGTTCTTATTCTATGATAGATCAGGGACGTTCTGCCAGGTATGTCTGAAAAAAAACCTGGGTATTGGGTTGACAGAGCGTATAACTGGTCCTTCTTTGACTCAGTTAGTGAAGTGTCGACATAGGGCACATTTGCCTTTTGTTGATCCCCAGAGGGAAACAGCTCTATCTCTACTTCCTTCATGGGAGATACAAGACAACCCACTGCTACTCTCTCGCTAACCTCCTCCTCTGCTTCCCATTTCTTGAGGAGATTCACATGATAAATTTGGGTCTTTTTGGGGTTGACACTTAATTCTATGAGATAGGTGACAGGGGAGATTGCTCTAATAACCCTATAGGGCCCCTGCTATCTGGCTAACAATTTTTGATCAGACGTGGGTCGCATGATCAATACTTTTTCATTAGGAAGGAATGTACGCAGTTTACTTCCCCTATCATAATATTGTTTTTATGACTCTTGGGCCTTTTCCAGATGTTGTCGTACATTCTCCCATAAGTGTTGTAAATGTGATTTAAGCTTCTGGACGTATTCTAACAATGGTCGACCTTCCTCTTCCTCTTCTTCCTCCCAGGTCTCGACGGCCATATCTAAAAGGGAACGGGGTTGCCTCCCGAATACCAGTTCGAACGGGCTATGTCCTGTTGAGGACTGTTCGTGGGTTCGAATGGCATAGAGAACTAAGGGCAGTTTCTGGTCCCAATCCCTCCCTGTGTCGTCGACTATTTTCTTTAATAGTGTTTTGATAGTCCGGTTGTATCGTTCAACGAGTCCATCTGTCTGTGGATGATAAACTGAAGTTTTGATTTGGGTAATGCTGAGTACCTTGCATATCTGCTTCATGAGGTTCGACATGAAGGGCGTACCCTGGTCAGTAAGAATCTCTCGGGGAAACCCTGTCCTAGTGAATACCGTTATCATTGCCTGTGCTACCGTTTTAGTCGTCATGCTGGCAAGAGGATTGGCTTCGGGGTATCTGGTTGCATAGTCTACTATAACTAGTATATAAGTGTGTCCCTTAGTTGAGGGAAGTAAGGGTCCAATTAGATCCATTCCCACCCTACTAAACGGGATATCGATGATGGGAAGAGGTAGGAGGGGTGCTTTCCGGGGCCGGCCTGGTTCGGTGAGTTGACATCTAGGGCATTGTGAGCAATATTTCCTAATGTGGGCAAAAACCCCTGGCCAGTAGAACCTTCGGAGGAGATATTCCTCGGTTTTGTCCCTGCCAAAATGGCCCCATCCCGGTTGATTGTGGGCTAGGAGGAGTACTTGGTCTCTATATGTCTCTGGGACTACTAATTGGTATTTGCGTTCCCCTGCCCTGGTAGTGGTCACCCTATACAGAAGGTTTCGTTGTACTAAAAAATAGGGACCCACCTCATCAGTTTCTTCAGTTTTTGCTGTTCTCCAAGCATGAGTGAGGGTAGGGTCCTCCCTCTGATGATGGCGGAAACTGATGGGTGCTCTATAATTCTCTGCTATCACTCTTATGGGTTGACTGGGCTCTTTTACCTCTTGAAACTGTGCCTTGCCTTCTCTTTTTTCCCGACGGGAAAGTTTCCTACGATATGGGGGACACTCAATTTCGCTATAAGAAAAAGGAGCCTCGGTCCACCATTCGAAGCTCTCCTTCTGTGTTTGGGTACCATTTAAGAGTTGCTAAAAGTGTACGTAGTCTGTTCCAACAATACATTCTTCGATTAGTTGATCCATAACTCCCATGGGAAGGAAGTCTCTATACTTTCCCCACTCTAACTCTACTGTGGTAAGGGGGTATTGCGCCTTATCGCCATGTATACAGCAAATAGTAACTCTTTGGCTGGTGTTTTCATCCACTGGGTCTATTAGATCTTGTCGGATGACCGATTGACTACATCCTGAGTCTATGAGGGCAGAGAGGAGGTGACCATTGATTCTTAAAGTCTGTTTAAATTTGGTGTCCCCTTTTCCTGTACATAGGACCCGGCGTTGTGTTACTCCTATCTCCATAGGTTCCACCCCCTCTGTTTTCCTGGGACACATGCGAGATATATGTCCCCATTCTCCGCAGTTAAAACATTGGGGTCCTGGTATTGGATGACCCTCCCCTGGTTTACGTGGAAATGGGTCTTCTACAGGATGTCTCTGTGTGGGCCTTGCTGGAGGGGTAATGGATTTGGGATTGGGCCGTGGTGATATTGATCTCACGTCCGTGGATCTGTGGTATGCACAGGCCAAGTCTATAGCCATGTCTGTATCCACATTGGAATGTTGTCTTATCCAATTTTTTGTACCGGTTGGTAAGGAGTCCAAGTATTGTTTGAGGATGATTGTCTTGATAACATCCTCTCGGTTAGTTCCTATAGGTCCCAACCATTTGAGCGCCAAATCCTTAACCCTAAAGTAGAAGGTTCGGGGTCCTCATTTTGTCCCCACTTGACTTTACGGAACTTTACTCTATAGTACTCGGTATTGTGACCTACCCGTTCCAAAATGCTCTTTTTTATGTCTTTATAGGGGGAAACATCCTGAACAACTAGGTCTAAACCACTACTTTAACAACACAAAAGGATGATGGACGGAGTGCTGACAATGCAAACACTCACCCCCAGTCACAGATCTGGGTTTAATCCATCGGGTGAGTGTTTGACAATGTTCAGCATTCCGTCCATCACTTGTTGTTTTTGCTAAACCACTACTTGCCTGAACCACTACTGCTAAACAACTAAAAAGTCTCTACAACTAAGTACTGAACAACTACTGTCTGAACAACTACTGTGTCTGAATAACAATTGCCTGAACAACTAATTTTAAGGTAAGGTTTTCCTTTTGGTTTTTATGGTTTATTAGTTGTTTAGAATATATATATATATTAGTTGTTCAGGCAATTGTTATTCAGACACAGTAGTTGTTCAGACAGTAGTTGTACAGTACTTAGTTGTAGAGACTTTTTAGTTGTTTAGCAGTAGTGGTTTAGGCTATAGTTGTTTAGGACCTAGTTGTTCTGTCACATATTCCTTTATAGGACGTAGTACCGTCTGGATTGGCCGCCTGATAAGCTGCCTGTATAAGACTGGTGAGTAAAGGAGCAATGTATTGTCCCCATCTTTCTTCGGGCCACTGAGCTGAAGAAGCGACCCGCTCAAAGTTAGTAAAGAATGAATCCGGATCTTCCCCTTCCTGATATCGTTGTAGAACCGAACTGGGGACATTAGGGTGAACTTTACTAGCAGCTATGGTCTCAGTTAACTTTTTCATTGCCGTCTCATGGACCAGCTGATTGTTCGCCAATATGGTGGCTTGACTCTTTAGGGCGGACTGTAAAGCTTCCCTATCTTCTTTGGCCTCGCGCTGGTGAGCTTCCCAGACCAGCTGTAAATGGCGCTGGCCTTCCGCCAGCTGTTTGATCATGTCCTCTAGGCTAGGTTGTTCACTCATTGTTTATACCGTTCCTCAGCCGTCGTGGTTAAATCCCACTTCTGACACCACTGTGACAGGCTGAACGGTATAAACCAGACGGAGATTGGATAATAGGGTAAGTAAGGGTTTATTTATTTATATTTCTTTCTTTGCCCAGGTGTTTTCAAAATAAAGTTCAGTTTGTTTATGGCGTAACCCGGTTAATTTCTCTTCTTTAACTCTGTCGTTCTTCTTCCTCTTTTCTCCTAGGTCAGTGTTCACTGGGAACTTGGAGTGGCTCCAGGGAGGTACCGGCAAGAAAACAGAAGAACGCCACGGTAAGTATAAAGATGTTTCTGGGGTTTTCTCTTTAAATAGGAAATAGGGAATGGGTAAGTAGGGAGATAGAAAGAGCGTGCATTCACCCGTGTACTGTTTTCAAACCAAACAATGTCTGTGCTTCAGGTAAGTAACTCACGGTGCGCCCAGATAGGTTAGGATAGTCAGTCTCTCTTCTCCTTAAAGAGACTGTGCCCTTCCTTTACCTCCTTTCCCCTCTCACCCCTCCCCAGTTCCCTTCCCCGGTGGGGTTTTTGTATTTCTTCCCCTTGTCCCTAGGAGGGACCGTACCTTTGTGAGCCACGACCCTCCAGGGTCGTGGCTGGGCTCTTGGGTCCTGATCTCCGGTGTTCCTTCGTCGGTGGCCTCGTTCTCCACCTCTCTGCGGCTGTTCATTCCGTGCTCCATTGTCTCCAGCTGCCCTGGGGTTTCTCCGTCCTCTGTCCACCTCTCGCCGCCCACACACCCCTCCTCGACGCGGCCGGCGTCTTTATGACGTCCCGCGGTTCCGACGAGGTCGAGCGTTTCCCTGTTTCCAGGGAGACGCGGCTGTGACGTGGTGAGCGTTCCCATGGTGACATGGGAACGCGGAAATGACGTGTCGGGAGAACCCGACACAGAATCTCCTGCCGCTGACGGTGCCGTGATCGGGGTTGCCCGATCACATTTACGTACCCACTACAAACCAGGTCAGCCTCCTACAAGTTACCTTCTATTTTTCTAACCTGGTATGGAATTTTTATGTGTGGTGTTTTCATTGTTTTAATATTTGAAGTGTTGCACACATACTTTACACATTGCCTCTAAGTTAATCCTGACTGCTCTGTGCCAAGTCAACCAACAACCCAATTTCAAACAATACCTAATCAGCATAACTTTCTGAATGTAACACTCCTGCATCAGCGCTTGGCTGGCCTGCAGGTTTTCCTTTGCTTGGCTCATGTATTGCACCATTAACTTATTGAAGCCAATTGCATTGTCGACCACATCCTTCTGTGAAGACTCTGAGGTTCCTTCCCACCCTTCTCTGACTAAAGGGAGTGGACCCTTTACTGGGTGTCCATCCAAAAACTCAAAGGGACTGAACCCTACCCCCTTCTCTGGAATCTCTCTGTAGGCAACCAGGAGACATGGCAGAATAACATCCCAGTTACTCCTGTGGCTGTCTGGCAGAGTTTCCATCATGCTATTCATTGTCTTGTTAAACCACTCCACCAAACCATTGGTTTGTGGGTGGTATACTTTGTATAATTGGCATGTCACACCAGCTTGCTCCAATATCTCTCTCATGTAAGAGGAGATCAAATTAGTTCTCTGGTTGGAAATTACAGTCTTTGGAAATTCAGCATGAGAACAAATCCCCAGGAGAGCACTTGTAACCACCCATGCCGTCACGCTGCTTAAAGGTACAGCTTCCGGGTATCTGATAGAATAAGGCACCACAACCAAGATGTACTTGTTGCCTGATTGTGTAGGGGGGTCGAATGGACCAATTATGTCTATTCACACCTGCTCAAATGGAACACCTACAACCAGTAGAGGCACTAACTGTTCCTTAGTCCTCCCTTCTGTTTTACAACTCATCTGGCAAGTGGGACAGGTTCTATGGAACGACTCTGTGCCTCTGTGCATCCCTGGCCAATAAAACTGATGTTCCAACCTATCCTGGACTTTTCTAATCCCCAAGTGTCCTGCTAAAGGCACTTCATAGGCCAGTGACAACATAAAATTCCTATGCTCTAATGGAGTCACTAGCCTCTTGCTAATTCCTGGGTAAGGATTTACCAGATTACTATTAAGTAGGCCATCCCGACAGCCAAAATAGTGTTTTCTGACCATGCCTTTGCTGACCTGTTCCTGGGCTTTAGCCTGAAGTCCCACAAACATTGGGCACTCTTCCTGTGCAATGCAGAACTCTTCCTGGGTAGGCCCTGCAGCAGCTTGCAAACCATGCAGTTCTAGAAGCGGCCCAGACTCCAGCAACTCCCAGAGTCTGCCCTTTCCTGCAAACAGCCTTGACCTGATCCGTGCAAATCAGGAATGATTCCCGTACCACTCTGAGATTGATCTGAAGCCTGTGCTCTAGTGACCACATCTGATGTAGTCCAAGCTATAAAGTCTTCAGGTCCTAGCAACTCAAGAGACAGACAACACCTTGCTTTTTCCTTACTTCAACATCAATCATGGCCGCCTTGCCATTGAACTGAATCTCAATCCTGGTACGCAGATACTCCATGCTCTCTCCACTGGCTACCAAACCTGTATCCTTGGGCTCAGGGAGTATCTCCGCAGGCCTAAGGTAGTTCCTTTCAACCAGGTCTACTCCATTACCTTCACCTATGTAAAACATGTTTGCTGTCATGAGTGCTGCTGAATCAGGGTATTTCGTCTGACAATCTCTACTAGAGTGTGCCACCTTGTGGCATTAGAAGCAAGTCATCACCTTGAAACTGGAAACACTTCCATGTATTCCCTTCTCATGATGATCCTTTCCGGACACACCAATTCCATTTCCATTTTGCAGGGGCTGTCCTCGAGTTCCATGAGAATTACCCTGGCCCTTGCCCTCCAGTTTCGAACCAGTTGGTGAAGAGTTCTTTTTCTCCTTTGGCATAGAACTATGCTGCTCTATTCCTTTGTGTACTATGTTAGCTACCCAGTTGTCAGCCTAAACTGCAAGTGTCCTTGTGTCCCTCTCTGTCATATCAGACAAGTATTGCCTAAATGGGGTAAAGGGCTACTATTTGAGTTGCTCTGTCACCATGAACTTGTTAAGGAACTGTAAGTCCTTGGCCTCCTTCCCACTTGCCCACTCATTCCAATCATGCAATACATATGAATCTAAGTTTCAAATGGAACACCAATCTGTTTTCTTGCAGTCCCGGAATCTATGATGGCACTGAGCAGGCTTTACTCCAAATTCCCTAATCAGAACTTCCTTTTCTTTCTGTTTCTCTTCCCACTTTCTCTGTTTTTTCTCCCATTCTCTCTGTTTCTCCTCCCTCTCTTGCAATTTCTCCTCCCAGACCCAAATCCTCTTTTTTCTACCGCCTTCTCTCCTCTTATTCCCAGTAAGCTAGTATTAGCCTTTCCATCTCAAACTCTCTTCTAGCTTTTGCATATTCCTCAGCCTTAGCTTTCTGAAGCGCTAACTACAAGACTAACTGCAAGACTTCCTTTCTCTCTGTTTCTCCTCTCTCTGCAATTTCTCCTCTCAGACCCATTCCTCTTGCCTCCCCAGCCTCCTCTCCTCTTGTTACCAGTAAGCTATTCTTATTCTTTCCATCTCAAACTCCCCAGCTTTCTCATATTCCTCAGCCTTAGCTTTCTGAAACGCTAACTGCAAGACTCAATCCACCTTTGGAATGTGTACCTGAAGTACCATAGAAGTTCTATGTGGTTACGCACCTGAGGTGTTCTAGAAACTAAAGATGGTGAGAGTCTTGGTGAAACTCTGGAAAATGTTTTAGAGGACACACTCTGCGTGTGCCTGGGAAAGATCTGTTCTAAGGGGATCCTAGAACCTGAATCCAAAGCACTCTTCCTGGGTTCCTACCATGATTCCCTCCCCAGAGTCAAAGATAACCTCCCCCCTTCCGCCACCTGACTCAAACTGGTCCCTAATGAAATTAGCAAGGACCTTTTTGTTCCTACTTCTTGTAATCTTCAATCATTCTGTCCCTATATAACGTCTAGACCGTTTTACTCTTGATGTCCCTGGCCCGACCTACTATGGATCCTGAGCAACTGGGCCTAATATCCCTTCAGCTAGGACTCAGGAATAGCTTAGTCCAAGCAGTCCAAGGCTCCCTCGAAGGGGATGTAGATACATGGGGTGAACACAAGCTCACAACTCAAAATACATTCAGCAGCACTAATAAATTATTGTCCAGCCAATGGTGCACCATGGTGTAAGGGTGCCTGCATTGGCACTAGGCAGTACATAATGTACCAGCGGAGGGAGAGAGTTGGAATGCGTCATATCTTAGTCGATACAGAACCGGCTTTAGGGTGCTGCGAGCAGTGTGGATGCACCGGGTGCTGACCAGGAATGGGGGGCGCTGACCTAAAGGGGACACTGTGTTTAACAATAACTTAGGAAACTTTCGATTTAAAAGCACCTGCTGAAAACTTTCTTGTGCATCCAGCCTTCAGGAAGCAAGTCAAAATGTTATGGTAACTCTTGTGATTAATGTTCCTGCTAGGGAGAGAGATGGGAGTTTTGTCTAGCAGCAGCTTTGACTCGCCATAAAGTAGCGTAGAGGGTTAATATGCCTGCTGCAAAGAACAGAACTTTATTTTATGTGGATAGCTGAGTGGATTAGTAAACCAGCCTTTACAAGTGCTTTAAAACAAATGATTTTATGTGAAAGGGGGGCTATAGATAGATGAGGAGCACATTTGCCGGGTGGTAGTGAGGTAGACCGAGGAGGTGGTCTTGGGGTGGGGAGTGCCATAACAGACTGTCGCACAGGGCGCCACCAGCGCTAAGGGCGGTCCCGAGTAGAAGTAGGGCATTTCTGCTCTCTCCTTGTCACACAGGGCAGCAAGGTGTCTTGCTGCATTGCGTTGCGTGACTTCTTAGAAACTCTGGGTTTATTTACTATTATAATCCAGTCCTTGAATGTTTTGGAAAAATTTGAAATTCACCAAATGCATAAAAAGGTTAATAAGATGTAATTTTGCATTGCCAGAAAGTGCCTGCCTGTGGGAGCCGCTCACGACGAAAACAAACTAGTAATAAAGAAAAGATTTAGAGTTATATTCTGAAATATTTCTCGCCCAAATACTCCCAAATGCCTCGGCTCGAGAGGTGTTTGGATTTGACAGCACGGGAAAATACAGACTGGAAACTCCAGGCGGTGGGAGGTCGTCTGCATTATTATTTATACTATCCGTATTCTGGGCCAGGCTGCGAGATGTCAGCTGCCCACTATCCACAAACCTAGGCGGGCCCTCCTGTCACCCTCGCCCCTCCCTGTCCTTGGCACCGCCCTCGCAGCGCTCACAGGAGCTCGTTTGGACCGAGAGCACACACTGAAAGCGTTCCAAAGTGCCCGAAAGCATCGATTCATTAAAACTATAGTTTTCGAGCATCTGGATCGTCGCCTGTCGGTGGTACAATGCCACGTGAGGCGAGCCTGGCATGGTGGGTGCTGGTAATACTGCCATCGTCCTGGGGGTCTGCAGGAGAGGATGCGGTTCTGAGCCGGGAGAAACTCAGCAACTTCTTCAGTGAGTCAAGAGAGCAGCCTCTATTGATCGATATCTGTGGAGAGATTTTATTTCTAAATTGAAGTAACGGCGTATGTCAATTTTTTGCTGCCTGCATCATATAAGTAAAGGCGCTGTGGCATTTTGTCCACTACTCTGTTGCATTCTGGGGCTTGCATTGTAACCGTCAAAACGACTAGGACGGGACATTTTTTCCCTAGGCACAACAACCACCGTGCAATGTTTATGGTAGAATTGTAATGTTATGGTCCTGGAATTGAAGGGGTCATGTGTGTTTGAGTGAATGTCTGTGTGCCAGATGTGTGTGTGCGTCACATGGAGCGGCATCACCAGAAAATTGTAAACGAGAATTAACCGCTCCAACAGCAGCTAGCTTCTCTTGACTGGTACTGAGAGAATATATCTCACCCCTAACAGTTAAATGGCACTGCCCTTGAAACCAAAGGAGTTGGGGGAAATGTATGCCTTCACACCGCTTTTGCCTCAAGAAATCTAAATCATGCATTTTTTCACGTGTTGTGAATAATTGTGACTTTTTCATTTGAAATTCTTTTGAAATTCGTCCCAACAAGAAACATACCCCCCCGATAAGCCGTTCCGAGAGAAAGGGACTAGTGTATGCCGTTAAAAAATATCAATAAAAAGAATAGAAAGGATGGGGCTACACATTAAGGTAGTCGTCCTTTTGCACTGAGATTAGCATAGTATTTTAATGTGTTTCACAGGCGAGGAATGCAAGGGGTCATCAAACTCGTATGACCTAGATTGAAACTGTTTACATAAAATCCCTTCCCGCTAAGCAAGTTCGTCATGTTAGACTTCCAGTGGGGACTAGATGCTTTTAAGTATCGCGAGGGTGGGATTAAAAACATCTTTGCATTTGAACGGACAGTCACCTGATACCAGGGGCACGCTATAGGCAGTAACAAACGGAAATATGTAACAGGTTTTTGAGAGCACGCGCCCAGGGCTGGACTTAGAATCAAAATCAGTTTTGGACATTTTTATTAATAAGATTATTTTACTAGGATAGTCGAGAGGGAGGTGGATGTGCTTCCAAAACATTAAAAAGAAAAGGTGCCAAATGTGGGATCTTGCTGCACATTTTCCAAATTTATTGACAGATAGAATTACTTAGGTTTTGAAGAAGAGCTAAGCTCGTTCGTTCGTTCGTTCGTTACTTTATTTCGGCAAATATTGCCATAAAAGTCAGGACAGGAAATAAATACGACATACATAAATACATTATACAATAAAATATAAGATACAATGCATACAGTTGGCAAGAAGTATATGGATGTCCCCATGATTAAGCAGTATCATTAAGTGTATAAAAATATAAGTAACAATTTATAAAATAATTAAAAGCCAGAACTAAGAGGAAAGGAAAAAAAAAAAAAAAAAAAAAATTAATTAACTTGTCGATAAAACAGTGCATCATATACCTTTGCAAGGAGGGGGATGAGCGGGCCACCTGACAAAGCGTTACAATTTGTGACCAAGTCGATTCCTGATAAGGTACACATTATATAGGAATCTGCTTGTGCCAAACACCACTAGTTGTGAAGTATTGGACTGAAATATGCGCACTGCTTCTTTATAGGATCTGACCCCCACATATTTACAAACGGGTTTGATCCACCGATCCCTTGGTTTCTTGTATACTGGGCAAAAGAAGAGTAAATGAACAACGTCTTCTTTAGCCCCTAAGGTACAGAGAGTGCAGAGTTCACAACCTTTTACCCCTCCCCAATTGCATGTGTAAGCATTGATCTGTAAGACCCCGTACCTAAACTGTAAATAAAGTGTTTTTGCCAGAGGAGGGCCGACCTCATCCAAAAATTGTTCGAATTTAGGTGTATCTTTTATGTTTAAAAAATTCAAAGTCAGAGTACCAATCGATGAACTATGCAATAGCTCTCCGTTGACATAAGACCAAAAAGTGTCCTTTACATTTTTCCTGGTACATGTTGTCATATTCTGTGGAGCTTCCCATAGGTGTGATAAACCTAATCTCTCGTACCACTTAGATACATATTTTAACCAAGGGGTATTCATATGTCCATCTATCTGAGTTAGTTCAGTCAGTCCGTTCTTGTAATCACTCAACTCCGGGGTTACCCATAGCCTGACCCAATACAGCAATGGTCTTAATAATGCTTGATAGTCTGCTCTTTTAAGATTAATATCAAGGAAAACAGGGACTAGGGGGGTTCTTGTCGGTATTTTAAGTAGCCTTCGTACAAAATGGTTTTCCGTTTTTCCAAAGTTGTTATTGCAATGGAAGCCCCAGAGTTCAGCACCATAAAGGGCGGTCGATTGGGCCTTTGCTTTATATACTTCCAGTGCTGGTGAGATTGCTTTAGAGTAACTGGCTCCGTGTATTTTTAAAATAGGCATTGAGTTTTGTTTAAGGGCTAGGATGCTTTTATCCATCTGCCCTTTCCAGGACAGGTTACTATCCAGCATCATCCCCAGATAATTGAAACTCCCTACCTGTTCCAGTTTTTGGTTATCCAAGGACAGATTATTCCTGAGGGATTTCTTGGAGTTTATTGACATATACTTTGTTTTGGTAGGATTTATTTCTAGCCCCTTCCCCACGCAATACTTCTGGAAAGAATCCACCAAATTCTGTAAACCTCTCGGAGTTTGAGAAATGAGGATGGTGTCATCGGCAAATAGTAATGCCGTAACCGGCTCGCCACCTAGCTTCGGTGAGTCATGTACACAATCCCTTAAATAGATTGGAATATCATTAACATATAGTGAGAAGAGTGTAGGAGCTAACACGCAGCCTTGGCGCACACCACGGTCTACAGGTATGGCCCTTGAGGTCTCACCTTCTTTGCCCCACCTAATTTTTGCATAGTTCCCTGTGTGAAGCTTGATAAGTTCTTTAAGTAGTTCCCCAGGGACCGCCATGTTTCTTAATGTAGACCACAACAAATTGCGAGGAACAAGGTCAAAGGCGGCCCTTAGATCCATGAATGCCACATAGAGGCTACCCTTCCTTATGTTTATATACTTCCAACAGATGCACATGAACCTAAACACCTGGTCAACCGTACTTACTTTTATTCTAAAGCCAGCCTGATATTTGGTTAATATTTTAGTCTCTTCAATCCAATCTAAAAGCCTGTTTAAAATATGTCTGGCATATATCTTTTGAAATGAGTCTATCAAACTTATTGGGCGGTAATTACTTGGATCGTAGCGATCACCTTTTTTAAAAATTGTCATAATTTCTGCCCCTTTCCAGGAATCGGGGATTGGTGTGCCTGCCACAATGGAATTACTCAAGTAATTTATGTAAGGCCCCCACACATCCACATCATATTTTAGAAGATCTCCGGGGATTTTATCAGGGCCTGGGGCTTTGCCCAATTTCACAGCTAATAAAACCTTATTAGTTTCTTCTAAACTAAAGGTTAATGGAGCAACACTTATCTCTGAATTTGTCTCATGGTCCTCGAAGGGCAAATTCTCCTGTTTGTTAGCATAGAGCTTAGTGAAGTGGTCGCACCAAGTATTTTCATCTAGGAAAATATCCTTTGTTGATCTGCCCTGCTTATTTCCATTAGCGATTAAATTCCAGAACATACTCTGATCCCGTAGCTTAGCTGCATTCAAGAGATCCTCCCAGAAATTTTCATCCCATGTTTTTTTAGCTTGGGCCAACATTTTTTTGTGGGCTAGTCTATTGTTTTTTATATCCAAGCTGTTCCCGGATTTTACTGCCTGGATTAGTCTTGATTTTGCTATACGACAGTCTTTATTATACCATGGGTTCGCTGCCTCAAGATCATTCCGTTTCCTATTACCATCTTTTTTATAGATTTTGCTCAATAGTGGGGTTAATGCGTCTACCAGCTTAAGATGTATGTCAAGCACACCTTGTGTTCCCACTAATGCTGTCTGAAGGCCTCCTACCGTGTCAGTAAATACATTGTATATATTTATCAGCGTTATTTCAGTTCCCAAGATATAGGGCCATCTTAGGGCACGCCTGTTATTAGTTACCTCTAGTTCCGCGACCGTGGTATTTAATAGGGTCTCTTTTTTGGATTTAAAAATGAATGATTGAGAATCCAGCCATAGTAGGAGGGGAAAATGATCACTCTCCGTCCTAAGGTCTATCTTGAAGTCGGTTATTTGGTCCCATATATTCCGGGTAGCCATTACAAAATCTATATGGGATCTGGAATTTCTCTTAAAATAGGTTGGGGCTGCTGGTCTGTCTGAGCGAAATCGACCATTACAGGCCCTTAGGTCATGCGCCACAGTCAACTGTAAAATCTGTAAGGCGGCTTTTGTGCCTTTAGCTGCACTTACAGATTTTAAGGGCAGGATGTCATTAGCAGCATCTTGATCGTCAAATAATTTTTCCAACCCCGGGATAGGCTCATATTTACAGTTAAAATCTCCACCAACTAACACCTTTGCATTATCTCCTAATGAGTCTAGAACGGAGTCCAAGAGTTCTACTACCTCTGATTCCTTGTTAGAAGGGAACGGTCTGTTATATATATTTATTAGATGTATAGTTTCTTTCCCTCTTGTTTTGATTTTAAGGCCTAGTAGGTCCGGGGAGGGGATGGGTAGCGGGGTGACATCTATTTCTAGGGTCACTTTAACCCAGATGACCAGTCCTCCTGAGGCTCTCCCTCTAGTTGATGGAATAGCATGGGAACAATAGGTTTTATACCCCAGCCTATGGGGGGTTTCTACCATCCAAGTTTCTTGTAGGAGTATGATGTCGTAGTTCTCAATATAGGAGCACCATACCACATCCTCAAGGTTCCTTGCTAAGCCAGCTATGTTCCATGATATCAATCTAATACTTGATTTTCCTTTTACACAGGGAGGATCTAATACTGTAAGTAGGTTGTCTTTTTCTGTAACGTCCTCCAGCTCAACTAAGGGGTTTGGCTCTTTATCTTGGTTGTAGTTTTTACTAGTGTCTTTACTAGTGTCTTTACCCTCCATGGTCACTGAGAGGCACTTATCCGGTACACCCGAACTAGTTGTCTTACTTAAAATAGAATAAGGGGATTTAACGTTGTCTACCAATTTAACTGTCCTTGTATTTCTGGGACTCGAGGGTACTATAAGTTCCGGTTCAAGATCTTCTATACTCTGTTTTTGTTCCCACGTCTGGGTATATACTAACGTTTCTGTGATGGGATCCCCTGCTCGTGGGAGTCAATCGTTTTCGTCCAAAGTGCTCAGTACCGAAAAGGTATTTCCAGTTGGGGTATAAGAGCTAGTGTTTCTTCTAATAGTCAAGGGTCTGTGTTTTTTAGAAGGTTCTGATGTACTGGCTAAGTGTCGATAAAAATAACCCAGAGGATGCACACCCACGTCAGATTCCTTTATATCCAAGGAGGCTGCTCTAAGAAGGACAGTCGCAACATGTTGAGGGTGCCTAAAATTGACAATTACACAGTCTCCCTTACATTTTTTCCTTGCGTTTCCGATCCATGGTATCCGTCTAGTAGACAGTATTTGATCGGATAGGTGTGGGGGGAAACCACAATTTTTGTTTAACCAGGCAACTGATTTCCGTTTGAGAGAATCATGTGATTCCTCACGGAAGTTCACTGCTGTTGGGTCTAAGGGAGGAATGTTCGAAAGGACTATGACATAGGGTTCACAATCAGGTGGAAGGTTAATAAAATTTGGTCTGTTCACAGGAGTAGTGTTCCTCACAATATTAGATGCAGCTGCTTTCATATGAGGGGTACTATCCACCATACTTGGTGGCTCCCTATATTCAGGTAAACGTGGCCTCTGTGCTTCAACCAATTGTTCAGGGTTGCCGGATTGGACGGATAGCTCAGACTGTTTCATAGTCTGTTCCATATACATTTTGTCTAAAAGACCACCCAACCTAGATACCTCCGTAGATAGTAATTCAATCTTTTCCATAAGAGGTTTAGTCATATGGACTAGTTTTTCCTCAAATAGCTTAGCGATGTGGCCCAAGAGAACACCATTCACATCGTCCTTGTTAATTGTAATCCCATTTTCAGCTACATTACTTCTATGACCATATTCTATCATTGGTTCTATTGTTGGTTTGAAATGAGTGTTACCCCGCTTGGATAGCATTTTTCTGCATTTTCTAACAGCTCTCTTAGGGGGAGAGTGAGACGATGCAGGCTCACTCGGGGGCTCCAATGGGACTTGATTTGGTGGCTCTAAAACTAAGGGTAAAGCGGCTGAGTTTTCCAAAGTGAAAGCTTCAATATTAAGGGGGTCCATCATAACAGAACCGCTACCATTGTTTACAGGAGAAAACATTTCTGGGGTGGACTCCTTCCCTAAGGACTTCCTTCTATCAGTGTTTATCTTGCTCACCATTTTAACCAGGTAATTATCCAGGGTGGAAATATTCTTAGCCATTCTACACCGCCTTCACGAATATGACGACCACTACTAGTTTTTGATAAATACTAGACTGTCTAGTTTTATGGCCCTGCACTATACAGAACTTTTATATCGTTTACAAAGTATAGGGCCTCTACATATATCAGCAATAACACAGAACAGCAAGTGTATAACACCCAGAAGACACAATGAATCAATTTAAATGGAGCCCAGGTATACAGCTTACTAAAACGTTATCAGATTCAATAAAAACAATTACAATTAACTGCTTAGTGAACTTGCTCAACCCGACCCCTTCTGGCCCCCTAACGGCTCCCTAACGGACTCACAATGGCCTGTCCTTTGCCCGACCCCGCTCAGCCAGGGGCAGGATCAGTTTGATATCACCTTCGGGCGTGTGAGATCCGTTTGTTCTGCTTCCGTGGTGCTAGGGGACCTGGCTAAAGTAGTCCCGTCCTGGTCCGTCAACGCTCCTCCCACACAGCGGTCGCAATGTCGGGCGACGGCGGGGGGGAGACGTGGAGGTCAGCAGAGGGAACAAAAGGGACAGCACCCCCCGAGGACCACAAGGGCACACAGGTATGCTGCACGATACAGGTGTAATTAAATTACAGCATTAATATGTCTGTGACCAGATATTAAAGAGGGGTGGCCCAGCCCAGCCTCTTCCTGTCGATGACGGGCGAAGGATGGGCCCGCCCTTGGCCCGGGCTTCGCCCGGGCGCCGCCCGCGCGCGTCCCGCGGTTCGGGCGCGCTGTGAAGTTAAGAAGGGCTTCCCGCCCTATCAGCAGCTGAGGCTGCCTCCGACAATGTTTAAAGGGCTCCCGCCCTGGAAAGAAGCTGTGCGAGTCCCGCGGTTGCGGGCGCGCTGTGAAGTTAAGAAGGGCTTCCCGCCCTATCAGCAGCTGAGGCTGCCTCCGACAATGTTTAAAGGGCTCCCGCCCTGGAAAGAAGCTGTGCGAGTCCCGCGGTTGCGGGCGCGCTGTGAAGTTAAGAAGGGCTTCCCGCCCTATCAGCAGCTGAGGCTGCCTCCGACAATGTTTAAAGGGCTCCCGCCCTGGAAAGAAGCTGTGCGAGTCCCGCGGTTGCGGGCGCGCTGTGAAGTTAAGAAGGGCTTCCCGCCCTATCAGCAGCTGAGGCTGCCTCCGACAATGTTTAAAGGGCTCCCGCCCTGGAAAGAAGCTGTGCGAGTCCCGCGGTTGCGGGCGCGCTGTGAAGTTAAGAAGGGCTTCCCGCCCTATCAGCAGCTGAGGCTGCCTCCGACAATGTTTAAAGGGCTCCCGCCCTGGAAAGAAGCTGTGCGAGTCCCGCGGTTGCGGGCGCGCTGTGAAGTTAAGAAGGGCTTCCCGCCCTATCAGCAGCTGAGGCTGCCTCCGACAATGTTTAAAGGGCTCCCGCCCTGGAAAGAAGCTGTGCGAGTCCCGCGGTTGCGGGCGCGCTGTGAAGTTAAGAAGGGCTTCCCGCCCTATCAGCAGCTGAGGCTGCCTCCGACAATGTTTAAAGGGCTCCCGCCCTGGAAAGAAGCTGAACTTCACACATCACTGCACCCAACCACTTGAGAGGAAACACTCTCGACCTCACCATCATCGGGAAAAAACTCACCCAAAGACCTATTCCCAGCACCTCAGTTTTGAACGACCATCACAACCATTCAGCATAACATCTCACAAACACACACAAGCGCAACCACCATATTCTTCAATCATTTTTCACGTCTAGACTAAAAAGCAAGCTGCCATCTCAACACTAACTCATCACAGTAACTAACGCCAATTGTATCTTCAACACTCCCCACACATCACCATGCAGATCATTAGAGTTTCCACGCACTTGAAGTTCAAACATGGACACTCTGTATCATGATACCATCATGTCCAAGAATAAGATGCCAGACTAGAAATCACTCAGAAACAATACTCTCTGGCATCTATCAGAGTGCACATATAGGTAGCTCGAAATCCAACGTGTGTTTTCCTAGTAGGGATTCTGGCATCCGAGAACATATTTGGAGTAGCTTTTCAGTGATCAAAAGAAAGACAAAAGGGATGTAGACTAAACCTAAAAGGATCCTCCATTAACCTTTAGAAACTAATTAACGTCTGAGATTGCAGCATAGCCTCGATGAAGGCAAATTACAACATGTTGACATTCTTCTAGGAGCATTTAAAAGGATTGGAGATGAAAAACGAGAACACTCCGCACAGTAGCAAGCCCTACTTTATACCCAAATTCAACAAAGGTTTGGTGTGCAATGGAAGCAGATTATCCTCATGATTAGTCTACCCGTGAGCACAGTGGCAATGGATGTGAAAAGCATTCTCTTGGAATGAGGTCCACTATCTAAACGAAAATGACTATTCCCTGTTCCATGACTCGTCCGTGACAAACAAGCCTCCTTAGACACCACTATGCCACCAGACCTAGTGAACAAGTCCAGACAACAACACAGGAAAACCCACCAAGGACCGACATATTCTTGGACAATGCGGCACATTTCTATAAAGAATTAATTGCATTTTCATATCCAATAAAGCTTATAAGACACATATTGTAAACATTTTAAATGTTTATCATTTCATTAGTCGTTTTGCCAGTGCAAAACAAAAGTGCAGACATGCAAAAGGTATGGTGCCTATCAATCACAGGCAGCATCAATTTTTTACCTGCATCTGTAGTCTTCCTCAAGGTCACATGACCTTCTTTCATCTTTCTCACATATACAACAAATTGATTGACTCAGTTGTTACCAGCCAAATCATATCACATACTGAGTTTGGAAAATGCTCACCTGTTCATCTTGAAGTAAAAAAGGCTCTCATTTCTCCAACTCTTGGTAATACAATTCCCATAATGCACCCCTATCATAAATAGCGTTTCAAATAATACTTTGTTCCTCGTGACTTTAAATAATGGCTGAGAAATAATAAACAATCAAAATGTTTTTGTTCAATTAATGTTCATTCGAAATCTCAATTTTAATAAACTACAACTCCAGGTTGATATCATCAATAAAATGTAGTCCCTAATAATCAATGCGGGCTACAAATTGCATACAACTATTGAGTGACGTAATCACAATGGATGTCTCAAACAACAAATAAGCAACATATAATTCCAATGACATTATTTACACCTAATAAAGAAAACACACAAAAGTATAACCACCCACATGATTAATGTGATTAAGTAACCCATTTTGTATGCACTACTTGTGTTCATCAATAAAGTAGCGTTGTCTTTCATCTACTTTAGACCGTTTGGTTTTAATGTAGAAACCATTGGGGTGATTTTACATCCTAATTGTCTCAATTTCAGTTCACAGCCACCTCCTCAATGATGCTTATTTTGGCTACTAACACCCGCAAAACCTTAGTTGGGAATTATCAATATTATGGTTTTCCTTGAAGAATATAGCAATTTGGTATATTTTATCTTCCTTTTTGAACTTACTGTTATGGTTTGAATCCCTAAACCATAACTGACTGATTTACTGACCACACAAATCAGGGTACATTTGTAGATATATATGGTAGATGTATGTACATTGTGTAATATGCAGACAATGTATATATATATATCTACAACTAAGGAAAACTGATTTCAAATATTTTATCATTGCTGCCTGTTATTTGACTGCACGTATTAAGAGCAAACAAATGCATACTGCAATCTTCAGTTAAAGTACCATTGTAACTTATCCATATTTTCAGATCTGTAAGGAATTTACATAACCTTCTAGTTAGCATGTCCCTTAGGCTTTCTGCTCTTATTAGACTCATCTCCAAGATGAGAGAAAAGTTATTTCTCCAGGTAGAATCTATAATTATTATTTCTATTTTTACCTTTAGTTTAGACACCTTTATCTGGGGTACATTACAAAACAAAACATCAAATATTACAATAAACAAGGATAAAACATGGTGTCAATAAAGGTAATTTAAGGATACATAGACTCTGATACAGCCAGCAGATGTTATTTCATTAATTTCCTAAAACAGAAACAATAGAGACAGAACACACTGAATTCAGAATACCTTCCACACATAAGGAGTGAGGTGTGTGAAGGAACAATAGCTCGAGGAGTAACTTTGAGGTTGGGAAACAAAAGTAATTGAGGGCCAGAATGAAGGAAATGAGTTAGGAAATATTTAGGTAGTAAAGAACATAATTATGCTGAAACAAGTAAATATAGACATCTATAAGTGATACAAAGATATGGAATCTGAACTGATCTGTAAGGTGCAACCACCGAAGTTGAGTTTTGTTAGGGAGTAATATGAGCACACTAGTCAAAAGAGAAAAGAAGACAAATGCAGGAATTTTTAACAGATTGAAGTGGACTGAGCAAATATTTTTGGAAGGCAAACATATGGTGAGCAATAATATTTGATAAGACAAAGAAGCAAACACTGAAGCAGTAATTTGAGCAACATGAAGAGTAGAAAAGGTTTGATTGTAAGAACATGATGGAGATGAAGGCATCAACTCTTCAACGACTACATAAATTTGTTCCGCAAAAGTTAGTGAGGAATCAAAGATGATCCCAAGATTCCTAGTGGAAGAAGAAAATGGGACAGAAATCGACAAAAAATAGTTCAGAGGAGTAGATATAGCTGAGGCACGAAAAAAGGTAATCTTAGTTTTTTTTATGGTCTTGTTTAGAAAATGCAGCAGCATCCAATTTTTAAGAGTGGACAGGCAAGTAGTGATCTGGTTATGAATAGAACCAATTAAAGAGTAAAATCAGAAACAGATTTGAGAGTCAGTAACATAGATATGCTATTTAAATCCAAAGGAATAAATAGTAGAAAGAAAAGGAATACTATACAAAGAAAACAATAGACCAAGAAATGAGCATTGAGTAACACTGTAAAGAATTGAAGAATAAGGCAATAGTGCCCCTTTCCAGGAAATGGAAGAGGAGTAATCAGAAAGATAATAACTAAACCATTCATGAACAATACCAAAGGGTCTAAAATCTGTTAGAAAATAAACACAAACATTGATCCACTGTGGTGAAAGCAGCTGAAGAGCCAAATAGAATGAGAATAGCAGATTGTTTATTGTGTTGGGCATGAAGTAGGTGTTAGAACCAGAGATCAGTGCAGACTCAGAAGGTTTACCAGAAGAAAATCAGATTGAACAGGAGAGTTTGGATTATTAGCATAAAGAAAGGAAAGGAGTTGAGAAAAGACAGTAACTTTGAAAGAACGGGAAGCAGTCAATAGGTCTGAAATAGGTGGAATTGTTAGGATCAAAAGCAGGTATTTTAAATAGATTATTAGAGAAGCAGTAGGTCTTGCTCTGCATAGGTTAGAGTGGACATCAGCAGAAAAGGTGGAAGAAATGCACCTTTTCTGCATGGGCAGCCCTGATATTTCATCTTCTTTCAGACCTCTGACCCAAAATGTTAAAATTGGTTTCACCCAATTGGTCTAATCAACTTTCCCGTAAGGCAATGGTAATTGGTACAGACATGGCACCAGTGGATGACAGATAACAAAGAGTGTCTGCAACAGAGTTTTTGGCAGGTCCTTTATGGATGTCACAGAGTAAGGGCTGTCGGTGGAAACTTGGTCAGGCAAAAGAGATGCACATTTTTAGCGATCTCAGTGCAGCTTATAGAGCTTTGTGACTTACAGCTTTAGGGCACAGTCAAGTAGAGCAGAGCCGGTGATTAATCTAATTGGGCATTTTGTATTTTTATTAATCCACATTGAAGTCCTCAGGCATACAATAAAAGAGGTTTTTTTTAGGTTTGGCTGATACTTATGAGGTTTTGTAAAATGTGTTGAATCATGTGAGTGTGTGGGCATTCAATAATAACAAAAGTTAATTTGAACAAAATACAGCAATACCTTGTATTGTAGTTGGGTCAGCTTAACCTTTTGGCTTGCAGATTTCAAACTGCAGTTAACCTGTGGTTAACTATGTGTATTGCTTCTGATCTCTATATTAGGTAGAATTAAGGCTGTTTCTTGTATTCTTCAAGGCAGCGCTTATTGAGAGGAGAATCGGGTGTTGTAGGAGGACCTCAAAATACGTTGTCAGTTTGCTGTGTGTGAGAAGGATCTCCTCCTTGTTAATTTCAATCAGGTCACAGAAACAAATATTTAGAACAAAACAATTGTTGCAATCTTGGAGTTGTTGCCAAAACTCAAGACACTAGTATGATCAATGAGCCAATCAGTTTCAATAATTACTATGCCGAAGAGATACTTCAAAGTCATTGGGTACCACCCAAAGAGAAGACTAAGTACATGGATTGAATGAAGCATTGGATACCTCAGAGCTGCTTACTGAACTAGACCTGAAGTTGCAGTTCGCAAACACACAATAGGACCATCCACTACCTTACCCTATTTCAACAGCTATAGGAGCAGCACCTGCAATGTTAACAAAAAATGACAGATGCTCTTTTGCATCAATGAACTTTGTTATTGAACAAATGTTACATTTAAAAACTATTTCTAGTATTCGATTCACCAGTGTAAGAAATCGGGTTACTGGTTGGTGGGGGAGTGAAGCCCCACCCAGGCAACACCTAAAATTTCAGGCTGACTGCAATGGAGTGCAGGCGGCCAAGTTTGGCCCACTGGAAGTTGTAACTTATGTCCTTGGTGTGAGGTCTGTGCAATGTTGCTTTGCGGGTCTTTGTGTCACTTGGTGTCAGTTCCAATGAAGCTTTCAAAAGTGTGGGAAGGCTTTGGGGGCTTTGTGTCACTTTGCATTGGATTTGATGGAACCTTCAGTTAGGAAAGGAGTTCTCTCTGATGCCAGCCAAGAGTCCACAGACTGGGTAGGCACCTCTTGGGGATTAGGGACTCACTTCAGCAGAGGTCAGTAGGGCTCAGGCAGGTCCAGCAAGTCAAGGGCAGCAGGTCACCAGGGTAGCTGCAGGGAGGTCTCTGGCGCTTGTGATGGGCTCTGCATCACTTGGCGTCAGTTCCAAAAAAGCTTTCAGCTCTGAACCAAGGCTTTATGGGGCTTTATATTGCTCAGCGTAGGTTTGGATGAAGCTTTCAGCTATGCTGCAAGGTTTTGTGGGGCATTACATAGCTCGGCACTGGTTCTCACAAATGTTTCAGCTGTGTAGCTTTTTAGGGTTTTTCATTGCTTTGTGCATGAGTTACTAGAACTTTCAGTTAGGCAAGGAGTTCTCTCTGATTCCAGCCAAGGTTGTAGGACCTAGAGAGGCATCTCTTGGGGATCAGGGACTCACTGCAGTAGAGGCCAACATGGTTCAGGCAGGTCGAGTTGCAGGTCATGGCAGATCCATTCCAGTAGGTAAGCTGGGAAGTTGCAGGGAGGCCTTTGGAGCTGCTGTGTCCCTGTAGCTCAGACAGGAGTTCAGCCAACTGATCCTTGGAGTCACTTTGGTAGCCTGGGATGAAGGGAGAAGTTCCAGTCTTCCTTCTCAGAGTTAAGATCCAACTTAACCACTAAAGAGGATTTTAAATTACAATTCACTTGAGTCTAAACATGACATTTACACATGTCCCCAATCAAGCAATTAACACTTATATAAGTGAATAAGTTAACTAAATGTTAGGCTAAGGGAAAGGTACTCCTTACGGTAGTAAAAAATGAATTTAGCGGGTTTTCACTACCAGGACATGTAAAACATAAACCTACATATCCTACTTTTTAGGTGCAATGCATCCTAACCTATGGGCCTTTAGAGCCTACATTAAGGGATACATAAGGAAGATTTAAGCCTGGCAAAAGGTTTAGAGCCAGATTTACAAATTCCTAGCACCTCTTAGCGACACACTAGCGTCAGTTTGTTACGCTAATGTGGCATTTAGGAGGCCATTCTCCTTCGCCATATTTACAAAGGGGCGCAAAACATTAAGGGATACATAAGGAAGATTTAAGCCTGGCAAAAGGTTTAGAGCCAGATTTACAAATTCCTAGCACCTCTTAGCGACACACTAGCGTCAGTTTGTTACGCTAATGTGGCATTTAGGAGGCCATTCTCCTTCGCCATATTTACAAAGGGGCGCAAAGCCCCCTTGCGCCACATTATGCCTGCGCCAATTTACATCATTTCACTGTGCCACTTTTAGCCTCATTTTTACCGCCTGCTTAGAGCAGATGTTAAAATGACGTGCCCATTACTTTCAATGGGCCTTCCTTTACTTTGCAGGATTAGCACCACAATTGATGGCACTATTCTGCATAGTATCACAAAAGCATAAAACATTTTGATGCTATTGTCCTAACGTGCACCATGGTGGGCCGTATTATAAATACGGCACAAACATGGTGCTGCTAGGTGGTCGCAAGAAAAGTCTTTCTTGTAAATCTGGCCTTTATTTTCAAGGCCGAAATGGTGTTTAAAGCTGCAATACAGATTGCAGTGGCAGGCCTGAGGCATGTTTCCAAATGTTGCTTCAGTGGGTTGCAAAAAGAGTGCTGCAGTCCACTTTTCACATTCAATTTACAGATCCTGTAGTACTGTGTTCTAGGGACATATAAGTAATTTTAGTGTTCAGATTAGGTGTAGGCCAATTTTGCTATTATTTAGGGAGATAGCACAAACACTTTAGCACTGATTAGCAGTAGTAAACTGCTCAGGGTCCTAATGCCAACAAAAACAAATTCAGAAAACAGGAGGGGTAGAGGCAACACGTTTGGTGATGGTCTTGCAAAGAGGGCCAGGTCCAACAACCAGTTATTAATACCTAATGTATTTACCCCACTTACGATTACTGAGTACAGTTCAACATTGAATTCACTTTTGAAAGAAATTGAAAATGTGCTCAAAATGTATTCAGATACAGTTGGATTAATTGCTGAGGACTGTAATGCAGTTTTACTATATCAAACAAGTCAATTGATATATGAAGGCTCGTTGCATTACTATTGCATATATATTTATACAGTATATAATCTTAATGGTAATGTGTTTGTGTCAGAATAGTTAGTCTTCAGAACTCTGAATTGGTAAATATATTAAAACACCTTTGGCCAGAAGACTTTGTGAGTGGATTAAAAACATTACTCTTCAACTCTTCTTAATTGTTTGAGGGTTTTGGTGCTTTTCTTGGCCAAACTCTTACTACCAATTAACCTTAAAATTAATAAAATGTATGGCCAATATTTACAAGGAGCTTGCGTCGCTGCGTTGTTTTTTTGACGGAGTGGCAGCGCATTCAGTGCTATATATTTACAGAGTGGCGCATTTGGCAAAATGTTTGAATTTTCTCTTTCGTGCTTCATTTCCTACCTGCGCTACCAGTGGCTGTGTCAGGTTAAGTTAATTATATAAAAGGTAGGCGTTCCCTCTTAAAATCCCACACAGAACTGAGTCATCCATATTTGCAATTTTTAGCAAAGTGACACATCGTTAGCAAATACCCAAAATGCGTCAAAATTCCTGTTGCAGCTTATCCCAGGCATAAAAATTATGCAGTGACTTTTCAAAAGGAATCTGACCAGCTGAAGTCACTTAACACACTGGAATATATTCATATTTCACTTCCCTTCTACTATTAGTGGGTCTACACAAATGCCAATTATGTTGTAGGACCCCTTGATCAAGCTGGGACCATGGCACCTATTAATTCATCATCCATTGCAGCAAGGCAATGTGACGTGTTGTATTGTTTGCAAGGGACAGGCCAGGATTGTCACTTCTCCATGGAGGAAGGGGTCACCAAGTCCAGGTCTGCGTACTCTGAAAAGACAACAGATACGTACGCACATAAGGTAGGTAATAACTGTATTTCCACTTCACATATATTTGTATTCATTTATATGACACTGTCACTCACTGTGTCACACATATGCAGGTCTTTATGTATACATAAGTAGGCTATGTCCACTGTAATGTGACACATAGACTACATGCATGCATACCCTCTCACATCCAGGATCAATGTAAAAGTGGTGATGGTGATTTTCCACCATTTTACAGTCTTTTACATTGGTCCCAAAATATTAGGCTACTTGTGTCATTTCAAACTGACGCAGAACCTCTACATTTCCACAGAATTTTCATCAGTTGTGAAGCCAACTTCAGCGATGCACCACGCTTTGGGCAGGATCGTTACGGCAAAGTTCCCACAGATGCATCAGAATTACTGACACATCTTGGGTCTTTGCACCATGGCGCCCCATATTGTAAATATGGCGCATCCATGGTGTCATAATGGATTCCTGTGCATTATAAATAATTCTCACGCATTGCTACCACAATGCGGCAATGCATCATTCCTTGTAAAATGGCCCTATATATCTATTCAATAATGTAACAAATGTGATGGCTTGATCGTGATAGAAAAAAGGTCATACACAAAAGGTATGAGGTATGAGGTCAATACTAGAACTTCACCTATCTGAATCTAAATATAAAGACAAAGTGGCCGAACTCCTTCAGTTTGCTAAGTATGAGGTGATTTGGTGTGACCTAAGGGGCACCTGGAAATTCTGGACTCTTGCCTGTTACCATGTAGATTGCAATAAAAATTAAGGAGACAACCATATAATTTATCATCTGATCCTCAAAGTTACCAATTAATAGCACTGATAGATTTACATGGAAAATATTTGTTTAATTCTTGTTGCAAAAACTCTCACAGTGGGCTTTAGAAAAAATAGCATTTCATTTTTTCAGACTGGATTTAGGACTAAGGCCCTCTTTACGACCTTGGGGGGCGGCTGAAGCTGCCTGCCAAGATCGGACCGCCGGGCGGCCGCCAATGCAGCCACACTCCCACCGCGGCCATTTGGAGATCTCCACTGGGCCGGCGGGCGGAAACCTAGTTTCCGCCCACCGGCCCAGCGGGGATCTCGCTCGCAACACAGGAGCCGGCTCCAAATGGAGCCAGCGGTGTTGCGGCCGTGCGACGGGTGCAGTTGCACCCGTCGCGCTTTTCACTGTCTGCATAGCAGACAGTGAAAAGCTGCATGGGGCCCCCAGGGGCCCCGCGACTCCCCATACCGCCAGCCTTTTCCTGGCAGTTCAAACCACCAGGAAAAGCCTGGCGGTAGGGGGACTCGTAATCCCCTGGGGAGCGATGCAAGCAGCGCTGCTCTGGCGGATTACAACCGCCGGGGCCATTGTAATGCCTTGTGAAGCACCGCCAGCCTGTTGGCGGTGCTTCCTCCGCAGGGTTGTAATGACCCCCTAAATATTCAGCTCACAACAACATAATGGGCCTGTTCATTCTGGCAAACGAAGTGCAGTTTATGGGAGAGAAGAAACTTACCATTGGTTAACTTGAAATATATCATGGAACGTGGCTGCAAGTTAAATAATCAAATGGTTCAGGAGTTATACCAGTATTACTTGTGGCAAGTGGTCTGATACAGGGGTGTATAGTGCTCCATGTCATTTGTACTATTTATTGCTGACCTGTCTGATATTCTTGCTCATTCCGATGTTTACACTCAAAGTTTGGTCAAGGAAATGGCTACCCTTGTGCATATGCAAATGACATGATTATGCTTTGTAAGACTCACACTGGACACCAATGCCAACTAAATAGACTTTAAGAAAATAATAATGGTTTGATAATTAATTTATCAGCAAAATAAAATAATGTATTTTGCGTACCTTAGAAATGGAGGCCCGGCAGTGCTCACAGCACTCTTTATTTATTTATGTATTTCTCAAGAGACTTTCACTGTTTAAAACAGTGTTCCTGTATATGTGTAGTTGATTGTTAATGTGAATGTAGGTTCTAATACATTATTTGATTCATGACCAAGTGAACAAGCCTCTGACTACCCATATCTTTGTGTAGCTACTAATAACAAATTAAAATGAAAGGCACATATTTCAAAATTAGATTTTTACTACAATTAGCTGACTTCCCTGATATTGTTGATCATTCTGATGGTGGCGAGCCAAAGCTTGCTTAATTAAAGGTAAGCCATCTGGCTTATGCAGCTGACTTGATTATCTGCTATATGATCTAAATTGGCACCAGGGACATCTAATTCAACTATAAGTGTGGAGTAACATCAATGGCTTAATAAATAATGGCTTAATAAATAATTTACATAAAAGTAAAATTATATATTTGGGTATCCAAATGTTTGGTTAAAATCAGTTCTTGATTACTCTCCATTTCAAAAAGTCTCTGACTTCCTGCATCTCAGTGTCACTATTGATAACAAATTAAAAAGGGATGTACAGGTCTCAAAATTAAATACCAGATGGGAAGGTGTCACTAATGCATTAAAGCACTTCTTGAAAAAGTATGAAGGGCATGTTATAGGACCCACTATTACAGCAGCAAATTCTAAATTAATTCCTTTTGTGGTTGGACAAAACTTTCATTAGAAATATGCACTGCATCCTAAGTCTCAGATCTTCACTTCTCATCATTATAGGCTACATCTCAAAGAAGGTCTTCTTTAAATACTCTTGGCAATATTCAATTTGTTTATTTTACCCATGGTTGTGTTACCATGAAGGCAAACGTATGAAGATAATGTAAAATAATTCCATTCTTAGCTATTAATATTAGATTTTCTGAGTATTGTGTGTGGCTAAATACAAACATAACATAATTAGATGCTTGAATATAATTCCCATTGTCAAATCAGTGATTAGGTCTTACTAGATCTCAGCTTGAAATAAATTCACCTTATGGAAAAGCATTAAAAGTACTTTGTGCATGACAGATCTGAGCTAGGAGGATAGAGTTAGATGCAGTTCCCTTCTGCAGGAATGGCATTTTTAAACTATCAGCCACGCAGGAAATGCATAAATCCAGTGTTGCTCTCAGAAGAAGATGTAAATGTTAGCCACCAAACACTCTGATCTAACTTAGCAACATATTGTGTTTATTTCTCTTAAATAAATCATTGCTATGATCAATCTAAAATTGAATATTATGACTAAAGTCTTCCAGATCTAATTCTTCCTAAGGTACCTTATCATTACGTGTGATGGGGTAAATGCCATCCCAATTGCAGTACTGCACTGCTGCATATAACAACTGCTTTCAAAGAGAAAATAACTATTTTCCTACACAAACCTAGTCATTTCAATTAACATTCTTGTATTTTTTAAATAGGAAGCTGAATGATCTTATATGAGATACATGAGAGCCTATATTCAACTAAAATGCCAGATTGAGGTATTTAAATAATAGACACCTAATGTTGCAATCATCCAGCCATCGGCTAGTGGGAGCCCTTCCAACTTTCTAGTAGCATCTCCCACATCACCAACATGCCATGGAAAAGCTGTAACATATGATATGGGAAATGTACCTACATATTTCAACAGTGTTTTAGTAAGATTTAAAGTAACAATCATGTTGGGCCTACCAAGGGACAGAGTCAAAGATTTGTGGGCTTTCGAATGGGAATAAATCCAATTACTAAAGGGTGTTCTGGACACAAGGCTTTCCTCTTTGCTCCTCTCATACTTCTACCATTAAAAACGCTCAGCCAGAGGTTTTCTATAGTAACTCAGTAGGTTCTCCCTGCACTCTAGTACATCATTTCTTGCCCTTCAGCTGATCTCTGAATTGATCTCTGGAGATGAAACAGCGTTGTTCCCTTACCAAAGGGAATTTTCACAGATCAGTTTGGGAGGGTGTTATATCAATATTGGAACTGGGACAAAAAGGGAGACCCTTAGATAAAACATAATTGATAAATAATGGTCAGCACATTCAGCATTTAGTTACAGTTGTCACATTTGGGGAATCTGCTCCATGACTGGACTACTTAGTCGTTCATGAAACCTGCCAGTATCAAAATGTATTTTCCCTTTTCCAGGAATCTCTGCTCCAACATCAACCATTTCTTCTTTCAGTGGACCTTCAAAATTCCATATCAAGGCCCATTTAGTCAACTTGTTTCCTCCTCTTGACAGGCAGCAATTTACCAATGAACTCTCCAGCACCATTGTCACCTAAAGCATCAAAGGAAATCTTGGGCAGAAAGAAGTCAAAGGCGGTAAAATGCAGCCACCATGAGCAAACAATGGATCATTGTTCTTGTTTTCCCAGTGATAGATAGTTTCAATCAATCTGTAGTCACCGGAGTGGTCCCCCGTTCCTTCAAGAAGTCTTTTTTCACTCCTACTGGAAGAAGCCTTTACTTTACATATTTTGAACCTGGAGCTATTTTTGAAAACTATTGCTGCAGTGCAAGACTCAACTGCCACTCGAAGTTCTTTTAGAAAAGTGTTTCCTTCACTGCCAACACTTTTGAAAATCTTTTATGAGCCACTGCTCCTACTAATTAGTGTCCCTACTGAATTACAGCACCAAACTCTTCCTCAGTACAATACTGAACGACATTCTAGCTAGCTTCACCATTCTACTCCCTGACCTTCCTTATCCTCTGGGATATTGTACAAATCAGACACTGGGCAGGGCCAGTATTTCTATTAAGGGTATGTAATTTTCACTTCTAAGGCTTGTCAAACTGTACCAATGTTTTCTGTGCCTAAATTGAAGATATTCTAAAATCCTTTGTTGGCTTTTCACCATATACCATCCATCTTAGTGACCCACTCATGCTTCTTCAAGTCTCACCACAGGAGACCTATTTATGTTATGTAAACCTCCTATTGGTAAGTGGCTACAGACAGATTCCCTCTCAGTATGCACTGCACTCCGTAATATCTCCCTGACACATTTCAATAAATGTATTGCGGCAAAGTATGCGGGTAGATTTTTAAACACATGGAATTCCGTACCTCATCTGTTGTTCGCAAGCACAGAGGACCCATCACATACAGGTTAAATTATACTGCCTCAAGCAACAAAAAAGGTTACAGTAGCTAACCTAAACATCACCGAGAACGTCCCCTTCCTCAGACAAGGTGGACCATCAAACACCAAGTGACATCCTACTAGCAAGAAGTCAAAAGTAAAAGTCAAATCCTTCACTAATAACAACTGAAAAAGTGAAGGGGCAGAAATGCACCAGTGTTTCTTGCTAGGGATGGCAAAAGGTACCAAATCTATTAACAATCGAAAAGCCAATAAAAGTAGAGCATTTATGACATCTAACTTCATCAAGGCCTAGTGAGATTCTTGTGCAAATTATCACTAATTAGTCAATTCCCTCATTTTTCAGAAACTAAAAAAAATCATTATTTGAATCTTGGATTAACTTTCAGAGGTATGTTGTGTGTTCTTTAAAGAAAGCAGCATAATATAGTGACATTCTCTCAGGGAAGGCTGTTTTTTTGGACAGAAGCAAAACAATTCAAACTCTATAAAAACAGCAAACATCTGACACAAATCTGGGAAATGTGCCTATGGCTGGTGTTAGGCAAAGACAGTGAGGGCAGCTGCCAGGACCCTCCATCCACCTCCCCAGCATGAGACCCTGGGTCTTACAGCTGTAATCCAGACTGCAATGTCCAGCAGAGCGAGATAGAGAAAAAGAGAAAAAAGAACAGAGAAACAGGCATCTGTAATGTCTTACTCAGCCCTGCATCATCCCTACCTAGTGCCTTGCATCTCTGACCCAGCGATGTGAGGCCCAGCAGAAACAGATAGATAGAGGGATCCTTCCCTTGGCCCTCACAACACTAGACCGTTGCTACAATGCCCAGGAAAGGGAGGCTGTTCATCTGGACCTCATAGCCTGGGTAACAGCTGCAAGGCCTGGGGAAGAGAGGCCCAGGCTGTGAGGCTCGGCAGAGGGAATGAGAAAAAGGGCCTCCTCCCCTGGGCCTCACTGCGCAAGATCATGACTGTGAGAACCAGGAACTGTAAGCGTCATGGTGCTAGGAGGAGGATCCTCTCCTCTGGGCCACCCTTTGCAGCTGCGATGATGGCTGAGAGGCTCAAGGATGGCCCTGGGCCTTGCAGACATGGGATATCACTTTGCGGCCCAGGGGAGCTCCAAAGTCAATTGATGGAATGCCAGGAAGATGGGACCTCCCCTGGGACTCTCAGTGTTAGACCATGGCTCCATTTGCTTAAAGCTATGTCCCAGTGCTGTGAGGCCCAGCTGAGGACTCCTTCCATTTGGCTCAAAGCTGTGTCCCAGTGCTGTGAGGCACAGCTGAGGAAGATGGAAAAAATGGACCCCGCCCATGGGCCTCGCAGTGTTATCACATGGCTGCAAGGCCCATGGTACTCATTCATCCCTGCAGACCTTGCAGTGCTAGATGATGGCTGTGAGGTCCAGGGAAGATACAACCGTCCCCTAGGACTAATAGTGTTGGTTGTGGGCCTCACAGCTCTGGATGATGGCTGCATAGCTGAATAGAGTGTGGTCCCTTCAACTAGGCCACAAAAAACTTGTTTATGGTTGTGGATTCCACCCCTGGGCCTCACAGAACTGTGTCGAAGCAGGGCTCCCATTACCTGATCCTGGCAACAGTGGACTATAGCTGTGAGACACAACAGAGTAGGGCCTCCTTTCCTTCACCTTGCAGCACAATATCATGGCTGTGAGGCTCAGGGAAAAGTATCCCCTCCACTTTACTTCACAGCTATGGACCATGGTGGCGAAGCACAGAGGAGGGGGCATAAGGCAAGGGGAGCCACTCTCATGGGTCTCACCACACTAGACTATGGCTTCAGGGCTCAAGGAAAGAGACATTCTTCCCCCGCACCTCGCAGTACTATACCATTGTTACAAAGCCTAGAGAGTAGAGGCTTCACAGCAATGTACCATGGCTAGGTTCGTGGGTTCCATGCATAGCCACCAATAGTACAGCAGATGCAGTGGCCCCCAAGTTAGAGGAGTATCAGGTGCCTAATGCACCCAAAGTATGACTGTATTTTACGGTGCAAACAGTGGACATAAGTGAGGGAGTGCATTTACTTTGGACCAGAACCCATGGCACCATTGATTTGCCTACTTGCTGTTCTTCCATGGGCTGCACTGTCATGTTCCAGCACTGCAAGGTTCAGTAGAAGAGAGAGTCTGTCTTCTCTAGGTCTCAAAGCCATTGTAGAACTCCGAAAGGCACAGGGAAGTAGCACCCTCTTTTGTTTTTTGATGCACTGCACACGGCTGCAAGGATCATGGGATGGGACTTTCTTTGTGGTGTCAATAGTGCAGCCGAGGAAGCGGCATCAGAGGTTAGGGATATTAGAGACCTAATGCATCCAAATGATTGCTGTGTGTTACTGACCAGTAAGTCGGTGGGGTCAATTTACTTTGCTTGCCTGAAAGCCCATGACACCATTGCTATAGCACTGGTTCCTCCACCTTGAGCCTCACAGCCGTAATCTAGATCTGCCAGGCCCAGAAAAGGCCCAGTCTCTCCTGGACAATGGCTGCAAGGTACAGGAGAGGAGGCCACTATGAGGTTCATATCTATCAACAGTGCACCAAGTGCAGTGACACATTGTCCCTCCAGTATTGTGATCCAATGCACCCTCAGTATAGCTGTATTTTACTCTTCAGGCAGTGGATGTGGGGCACAATCTACCTTGTTTGTACTAGGGCTCATGATACCACTAGACCTTCTCTCTTGTGCCTTTTAGCTATTTTCCTGCATTGTTTGGCTTAAGAAACTGGGGACTCTCCCCTTGACCTCACAGCTCTTGTCCATGAGTGTAAGCCACAGTGGATGACCTCACTGGAATGATCAGGAACTTTGAGGTTTAAGGAAGGGAGCATCATATCATGGCCTTGCAGCACTGGACTGTTAGTGTAAGTCCAGGGTGAGGGATGTACCTCCCTTGGACATCTCAGCCTTGGTCAAGTACTGCAAGGCCAATAGAAAAGAGGCCCTAAGTTTGCATTTGATCACGTCTAATGTTCAAAGAATAATTTATTCTAATAACTTTCCAGTATGCATTCTGCCATTGATATTTCTAGAAACCAATCCATTTGTGTGCAAAATCCTTCCAACACTTTGTTGCCCAGTGACTTTTCAGATTGCCTCTGGCCGTGTCTCTTCCATAAAATACTACTTTGTTTGTGTGCAGAAGAAACTAATAATTTGTGTTATGACAGAGGGCAATCCACATATGTCTACTAGAAATTACAGAAATTGTGCAAGATACAATATTTTGTACCTAGCATGCCACTCAGGTTATGTTGATGATGTATACTGAACTTCAAAGTATCCAGTCTTCCAGCTTCTCACTGTCTTGTTTATTTAGCTTACTTAGCCTTAAGTTTTACCCTTGCTTTCTCACTTTCAACCCAGGTCTAGAGATAAAACAGATCTTATACAATGTGTAAAAAAGTATAGCCCAGATTAAGAGTGCCTAGCGCCATTCCAATGCCACATTGGCGGCATTTTCTTACACTAATGTGACATTAGAAGGCCAGAAATGCCAACATAATGTATGTAAGGCGGGTGAAAAAATGGTGCAAAGAAATCTAACCGATTTCTTTGCGTCATTTTTAATCAGCATTTTAAAAACCTGCTAAGAGCAGGCGTTAAAAGGGGGCTCCCATTGTTTTTAATGGGACTCTGGGTGTTTTACAGAATTAGCGTCAACATTTTTTACTTTAATCCTGCAAAGGGCCGGACTAGCATAAAAAATTATGCTAGTACCCCTGACCACTGCCATGGTGCGCCGTATTTTAAATATGGTGCACACATGGCGTTAGGGAGGTGTTAAGGGGCGCAAGAAAAGTGACGCTGCACTAGGTGCAGTGCCACTTTTCATAAATCTACCCTATATTTTTTATTCACGTGGATGGTAGTCCACCACCAGTAACAAAAGTCATTAGCCTGTAAGTCTCAGTCAAAGGTTTCAGAATTTAAACTTGAGCTCATCCCTTGGTAGTTATGGCACAGACCAGACAGAATTAAATGTAGAAAACCTTTAGCAGTACCAACAAAGTAAGAAAGAAAAAAAAATACAATCAAAATCCCATTCCAATCTAAAAAACATGAGTAAATTTTAATAAAAAAAATGAAAAAAATCCCATGAGAGATATGGAGATATGGATTTTAGAGGATTTAAGGTTAAAAAAAGGCAAGTAAAAGTAAAGCTCCAATAGCAGTCTATGGGCCTGATTCTAACTTTGGAGGACGGTGTTAAACCGTCCCAAAAGTGGCGGATATACCACCTACTGTATTACGAGTCCATTATATCCTATGGAACTCGTAATACGGTAGGTGGTATATCCGCCACTTTTGGGACGGTTTAACACCGTCCTCCAAAGTTAGAATCAGGCCCTATGTTTGCTGTTGACCAGGACCTATGCATGATTTCAGGATGATTGTACGACGGAACACCCACTTTGAAAACAACTAGTGCCTTAACAACGAGGTCGGAACACCGACCTCGTTCTTACTACTAATGATTTTACCACGAATGCCTTAACAACGATATTTTGTTGTAAAGGCATTCCTGATAAAAGCATTACTAATAGGCACCATTCACCCTACATCCCTCACCCCACCCCCTCAACCCCACCCCAAAACCTAAAACCCCCTAACCCCCACCCCCTCCCCAAAACCAAAAACGCCCCACCCCCGCAACCCCACCCCAAAACCTAAAACCCCCTGACCCTCCACCCCCTCCCCAAAACCAAAAACGCCCCACTCCCCCAACCCCACCCCAAAACCTAAAACCCCCTGACCCCCACCCCCTTCCCAAAACCAAAAACGCCCCACCCCCCCAACCCCTTCCCAAAACCAAAAACGTCCCGTCCCCCCAACCCCACCCCAAAACCTAAAACCGCCACCCCCTCCCCAAAACCGAAAACGCCCCACCCCAAAACCTAAAACCCACTAACCCCCACCCCCTCCCCAAAACCAAAAACGCCCCACCTCCCCAACCCAACCCCAAAACCTAAAACCCCCCACCCCCTCCCCCTCCCCAAAACCTAAACCCACCACTTACCTTAGTCGACCCCTTGTCACCTACGTCATCCTCCTTCGCCAACTCCCTTCTTTGTACCTTAACCGCGCATGTTCGTTGTTCAGAACATACGTAGTTAAGGGACAAAATAACGGAGTCGTGGTTAAAAAAAGCGTTGTTGCGCTTTCGTTAACTACGACTTTCTTAAAAAAAAAAAGTCGGAAAAAAGGATGTTTCCCTTTCAGGATAACTGCTATGGAGCAGAGGTCAGCTACACTAAGCAGGTTTGTCTTAGTCAGAGATTTTACCTTGGGACTTGGTCTCTGTAATGGAAGTCAAAGTCCTCCTGTGGGATTAGGTCACAAGCGTTAATGAAGATTGGTTCCATAAGGCCGGATGCCTTATCACTGAGGGGTTACTGAAACAGATTTGCTGCTGCAGAGAAGCTTCAGCTCAGAAAAGTCAGACCTTGGTCAGATTGGGTCAGGAGCTGTGTCCAAGTCCTCCGGCAGTTGGAGGCAAGAATGTTTTTAAGTCCCACAGATTTTCATACATTGTAGGACAAACCCAGTTACTCACAGTGAAGAGTCCCAGGACCTCTGGGATAGCACTTAGGGGTCAAGACTCATTTCAGCAGAGGCCACCACGAGGGTCCAGTTTTGGTCCAGTTGAACTGGTCTGGTGGGCACTTTAGGGAAAATGCAACTTGTTGTGTCCATGTAGCCACACAGCAGGCCAGCCAACGTATCCTTGGAATCCACTTGTTTGTCCTCGGTACATGTGGGAGCAGGTCCAGCCATTTAGGTCCCCTTTACAGGTTTCAAACCTCCTTCGTCTTGTTTTCCACAGGCCCAGAAAGGGTTCTGAGGAAGGTGCTTTTGGGCGCCACATTTATGGTTGGCTCTAACTAATGGGTGGGGGTGACTCCTGGCTCCTTCCTAACCAATCGGGTAAAGGTTTTCAGGGGCAATCCAACCCACTTTTGCAGCAGTTCATATTTGCCCTACTGTAAACAATCACACAGTGCACCTTACTCCCAAAAGCCAAAATTGGTGAAGCCTTCCTTCTTGTGCAGAGGAAGTCTGCACACTCAGATTTGTGGGCAGGAAAACAAACAGTCCCCTCTGTGGTCATTCTTAACTAATTTTGAGGTAGGTCCCGTCCCACTGGGTTTGGAGGCAACCTGACTTAGAGAACAAAGATTTGCTTTCTACAGATCTCATCTTACATTTACTTGTGAAAGGGCAGGCCCTTTACAAGTTCCTACTCATGGGTCTTCCCTAACTGGTCTTCCTGCTAGGAGAATAATAACACCTCGCAACACCCATACCATTTTTTCTGCACTGGACACCGTTTTTATACCTTGTTAAGGTTAAGCTAGCACTGGATGGACAGCTGCTGAAGAGCTAATGCAAATTAGCCTCCAGGAGCTTCACGCAGGGAACAGGCAACTTTCTTAATGGTACTTCTCTAAATATTTACTACAAATCCAACTTCTCCATTGAATGTGGGCTTTTAATAAATATTAAAAATAGAGAGTTAACTTTTTCTCTCGCTTGTCCCCAAAAAAGCGAGAAGAATTAAAATTGAATAGCACTTCTACAGTGAAAATAGGTTTTGGGTACTAGTTGCTGTAGAGGAACGTTAACCTTCAATTTCTACATGTCTCACTTTTATTTTCATGTATTTATTTATTTGTTCATTTATTTTTCGTTTTCTTCTTTAAATGTCTTTCTTGTTTTACACATATATTTACAAACATCACAGGCGCAGAAATAGAGGATAGGAATGAATTTGGGAAAAATAAAAAATAACCAATTAAAAATAAAAAACAATTACAAATCCCAAAAGTTATTGTTTTGCTCTCCATTAGAAACTGGATTTTTAATTCAACTGAAATCACTGAGTAGAACAACAAAATAAAAGGCCTAAATCCCACTGCTGAACACTACTGTAGGAAATTGGTTTCTTAATTGGGGTGGGGACAATCTACCTCAAAGAATAACCTCAAACCTTGTCAAGGTGAACCCTTAAAGTCTCTAAATTATTGTGAGTAAAAGTCCATGATAGCTATGGCATGGAGCAGACAATCAAAATGCAAACAATAAAAATCCCAAACCAAATTAGAACAATAGGGAAAAATGTAATAAACAAAATGACACAAAAATGACAAAAATACCGTATTTTAAACCAGGATAAGTATCTTTAAAGTTTTTAATAGAAATAGGTCCAAAAAAGGACCCAATCATAGTTAATGGTCGCAGTAGACTGTAACCTAGGCTCTATTTGAGGCTGGTCATGAGTGAGCACAGGTTGAATACAACAACTAGATTAATCATTCATTCTTGTCAAAGATTTTTCCTTCTGACTTAGTCCTTTAACCCCTTAGCTGCTGGGCCTTCTCCCCCCTCCCAGTGCTGAGCCCTTTTTTGGCTACTTGGGGTAGTTCAAGTTTAGGCCCCCATCTCCCATAACCTTTTGTCTACATAAGCTATCCACAGCAATTGTGTGTCCTTTTTTCCCCAACATTCTGGGGATTGTAAATGTACACAGAGTTTGTGGGCTCCCCTGGAGGAGACCAAGAAATTAGCCATAATAAAGCTAAAATGTGTTTTTTGGGGGGGAATGGGAAAAAGTGCTGCAGAAGTAAGGATCTGTTTTTTCCCTGCAAATGGCATCAACAAAGGTGCTAAAATCACCATCTTTCCAGCTTTCAAGAACAGGCAGACTTGAATCAGAAAAACACATTTTTCAACACAGTTGAAATTCTTTGTGCTTTCAGCCTCCTTCCAGTTAGTGACAGAAATGGGTGTGAAGCCAGTGGTGGATCCCAGACAGATAAACATTTCTGCAAAGTAGATAACATTCTGAATTCAGCAAGGAGTAATTTGTGTAGATCCTTCAAGGTTTTCCTACAGAAAGTAACAGCTGAAATAAAATAACATATTGTAATTGAGTTGAAAAAAACAGCCATTTCTGTCACGTTTTCTTCTGTAACTTTTTCCAGCTATGGAAGATTTTTGAAAGCAATATACTGTTACGTCTACTAGACTCTTCTGTTTGCGGGATATTTAGGGCTTTTAGGTTGATCAAGAACCCTAGGTATCCAGAGCCAATAAATGAGCTGCACCTTGCAATGGGTTTTCATTGTGTACCCGGTATACAGCAATTCATTTGGTAAAATATAAAAAGTGAGAAATAGGTATCAAGGAAACCTTTGTATTTCCAAAATGGGCACAAGATAAGATGTTGACAAGCAGTGGCTATTTGCACATCTCTGTATTCCAGGATCCCCATACTAGCATGTGAATTACAGGGCATTTCTCAAGTAGACTTCTTTTTAACACACTGTCTTACAATTAGAAGGAAAAAATGTAGAAAAAGACAATGGGCAACAAACACTTAGGGGGTGATTCTAACTTCGGCGGGTGGCGGAGGCCGCCCGCCGAAGTTCCCCCACCAAAATACCGCTCCGCGGTCGAAAGACCGCTGAGGGTATTTTGGGATTTGCCCTGGGCTGGCGGGCGGCCGCCAAAAGGCCGCCCGCCAGCCCAGGGCAAATCAGCCTTCCCACGAGGACGCTGGCTCAGAATTGAGCCGGCGTAGTGGGAAGGTGCGACGGGTGCAGTGGCACCCGTTGCGTATTTCAGTGTCTGCATAGCAGACACTGAAATACTTTGTGGGGCCCTCTTATGGGGGCCCCTGCAGTGCCAATGCCATTGGCATGGGCACTGCAGGGGCCCCCAGGGGCCCCGCGGCACCCCCTACCGCCATCCTGTTCCTGGCGGGAGTCCCGCCAGGAACAGGATGGCGGTAGGGGGTGTCAGAATCCCCATGGCGGCGGAGCGCGCTCTGCCGCCATGGAGGATTCTGCAGGGCAGCGGGTTTCCCGCATCTGACCGCGGCCGAACCGCCGCGGTCAGAATGCCCTGCGGGGCACCGGCGGTCTGTCGGCGGTGCTCCCGCCGACCCTGGGTCAGAATGACCCCCTTAATCTTCTATTCTGTGTTCCCCCAATTATCGCAATTCAAATTGTACCTCACTTGTGGGGGTGTGCCTGGTGCCCGCAATCAGAAACGCCTCAAAACTCAACATGGAAACATCACATTTTTACATTGAAATCTGACGTGTTTTTTGGAAAGTGCCTAGCTGTGGATTTTGGCCTCTAGCTCATCTGGCACCTAGGGAAAGCTGGCAAACCTGTGCATTTTTGAAGAACAGACACCTAGGGAAATCAAGCATGGGGTGACCTGTGGGGTTCTCATCATGTTCTATTACCCATAACCCTTTACAACCTCAAAATGTGTCAAAAAAACACTTTTTCCTCACATTTCGTTGATGGGAAGCTCTGGAATTTGATGGGAGCCACAAACTTCTTCCCACCCAGCATTCCCCCAAGTGTTACGATAAAAATGGTACCTCACTTGTGTAGGTAAGTCTAGTTCCCGCAACAAGAAACGCCCCAAAATACAACATGAACTTATCACATTTCTCTAATGAAAACTGACCTTTTTTTTGCGAAGGACCAAGCTTCAGATTGTGGGCTTTAGCTCAGCCGGCACTTAGGGAAACCTACCAAACCTATGCATTTTTTAAAAACTAGACACCTATGGGAACCCAGGATGGGTTGACTTCTGGGGCTTTCATCATGTTCTATTACTCAGAATCATTTGCAAACCCAAAAAATTGGGCAAAAAAACAAACACTTTTTCCTCACATTTCAGTGATGGAATGTTCTGGAATCTGAGGGGAGCCACAAACTTCCTTTCACCCAGTATTCCCCCAAGTCTCACGATAAAAATGGTACCTCACTTGTGTAGGTAGGCCTAGTACCTGTGACAGGAAATGCCCCAAAATACAATGTGAACACATCACATTTTTCTAATGAAAACTGAACTGTATTTTGCAAGAACTGTTTTTTGCGAGGGGCCTACCTGTGGATTGTGGGCTGTAGCTCAGCTGGCACTTAGGGAAACCTACCAAACCTATGCATTTTTAAAACTAGACACCTAGGGGAACACAGGATGGGGTGACTTGTGGGGCTCTCACCAGGTTCTGTTGCCCAGAGTCCTTTGCAAACCTCAAAATGTAGCTAAAAAATTTTTTTCCTCACATTTGGTATCTGGTTCTCGTTAGAAATCATGGCAGTCCTTGTGTAGCATACATAAGTTCCCTATCAAGTACTTCAAAATTCAGTCATGGCTTTAACATTTTGACACCAGTTTGCTGACTTAAATCGGGGGGCTTCCAAGAGAGCTCTCTCTCTGTGCTTGCTGCCGCATTCACCTGCTCTCTGGGTTGGGCTAACCCACTGTTGTCTCGCTGCACAGACTGTGCTTGTGAAGGGACAGCACGACTGTCTTCATCGTCTCCCTCAGAATCACTGGAAGAGGTGTCGTCGAATGGGACTCTGCAGACTGAAATATCATTCCCAAATTCTGCTCCATTGTCCTTGCCCTCAGATGCTGTCTCAGTCTCTGATCCTGCCTCAGAGCTATCCTCCATAACCTGAGTTAGGGCTTGAGCAGCCGCCATCCAACGAGACGCCATCTCTGCTACTGGCTAAACTGTCCCTATAAACAACTAGCCTACCTAGAAGGCAGATAGAGTCACAAAATTGCTTGTGGGGGTGTGTGATGTGTCCAACAGTAAATGTTGTCACCTTACCTTCGCTTCTTCTCTGGTTCAGCAGATTCTCTGAAGACACTGAAAAAAACAAAAAAGACACTCTACTACTTCACCTTACCACATACCCATCAGCACAGCCTATAGCGCAGGTGGCACCCAGTGCAACAGTCGTTTTTGGTGCTCTGTCTCCCATGACCTCCTCTTCGAATTCCCTCTGTACCACCCAGCAAAAATGCCACTCATATTTCCATAGCCCCCCTCCACATACATTTCATTTGTTTTAAAGCACAGATAATGCCTGGCTTTACTAATCCACTCAACTAAATACATGTATATCCTTTGCAGCAGGCATATAAACCATCTGCTCTACTTTATGACGTCAAAACTGCCACTAAACAAAACACAGATCTATTTCTAAATAGAGAGAATCTCTCTCTCTCTCTCTCTCTCTCTCTTTATATGTATATATATATCACTTTTATATATGTGTGGTTTCCCTGGAGCTGATCATAGCTCATGTAAAATGTAACATATAGAAAAGTGATACAGATACAATATGTAGGTCAAACTGTGAATGACCTCCGTACACGATTCAGGAACCACAAATCGGCAATAATTAACAAGAAACTTGACCAGCCAGTAGCCAACCATTTTAACCTTGTGGACCATTTACTATCAGATTTGAAGATTTTCCCTGTGGAACATGTTTTAAAGGAAGAACTACTGGACATCAGAGAAAATTTCTGGATGTACCGTTTAAAATCACTGCATCCAGATGGACTGAACATCACTGACAATACCACTTGATTTCTGCATATCTGAAGAGTTCTCAGGACTGCATTGATTCCACATTCCAATTGGAATCTTCACTCATGATGCTTTTTGAAAATCCACCAGTGTCAGCTGTGCAGCCACTGAGCAAACCATCTTGTACTACCTGAGGAAGGCGGAAGCTGAAACGTTGTAGTAGAAATATATTTTTGTTCTTTAGTGAGATCATCTGTTTGAGTCACCTCTTTCTTAGATAAATATATATATATATATATATAGAGAGAGAGAGAGAGAGAGATTTGTCTCTCGTTTTTTATATATATCTATATATATCGATATATATATAGATATATATATATAAATATATCCATGTCCAGGAAACGGTGCAAGGAAGGCATTGATGGAAAGGGGAGACTCTCCCCTTTCCATCGATGCCTCCCTGGCATCTGGGGAGGCCGTTTTGGCCTTTTTTTCCCCACCAGAGCTGCAAGAGGATGCTTACCTGCTCCTTCGCTGCTCCCGTGGGGAAAAATGTGACATCAGCGCGCCTCGAGGGTTACTGACGTCACAGATGGGCCAGAGGGGGAGCTGGGGGAGACGAGTCTCCCGGTAAAAAAAGGTAAAGCCTTTGGTGCATTGCACCAGAGGATTTTTAAAACCCCTCCCTTGCATCAACCACTGGTTGTGACCCGCACCAAGGAGGGTGTGCACCTATGGGGCTAAGCCTCAATCCACCACAGGAGTACACTTCTGAGGGAGCCACTTAAAGACTCAAATGGTGTCAGGAGGAGGCTTTCTTTAGGGTCCATTCCAGGTCCAGTTGCCATTGGTCAGGTTGGTAGTCGCAGGAAATGGCTCTTGTAGCATGTTATGTTTCTATAGTGTTGTAGTTGGACTCAAGTCACACACAAGCAATGAAGGAGATGCAGCAACGTTTTCAATAGGTTTTAATAACAAGACTGCAATCTACTGTACAATGCATGAGCTGCAAATATTAGGATAACGAACAATGCAAGAAACAGAATTGTAAAAATGAAAGTCATGAATATAAAGACCCCCACTATCTTGCAATAACATGATATGTGAACTAGACCCTAGTACCCTACCATGGAAAACCTAAACTCTACCCTATGAGAGCTAAGTGTGTTAAACCTAATCTGCCAGTACCTGATCCATGAGAAGAGCCCCCAACCCTAGTCACCTTGGAATGAGGTCTCTAGATCAGACTCCGGGGGTCACGAAGACTGGGTCTGCCTGGAGGCGATGTGTAGCATAGATAGCGTTAATGGCATCAGGTAGGAATTCCTCTGATAACCTTCTCTACGTGAGATGTATTTATACAGACCTTTTAGGACCCCTGATACAGGTATGTTCCCAAACAATAGATAAGAAGTCATGCTTGGGGTGGCAATTCCATAAACAATTTCCTTCAAAGTACATTATGTTCCTGTCACACGTAAGTGGGAAAGGGACATGGTGTGAATACCTTCGTATATCACTTGTCTTTGACGCTGATAGTGATGCCTTCATAGAGTGGCACTGATAACATGAAATCAAAATACCTTCCTAACAATAAACATAGCAGCAACCTTGGAAGAAATAATTAAATAAATGTGCTAAAACAGAGCACGCTAAGTACGTTAAAAGTCATGAGGTGATGGGGGTACAGGCCTGCAAACCAGAAGGCTAAGCGAAACTCCTGATTCCCTTTAAAACTAAGATCCACTACAATAGCTCGACCAGGAGGTCAGCCTTGTTACCATTGGAGTTCACTTCTTTGTCTTGTGCTAAAGAGGGAGGAGGTCCAGTCCTTCAGATCTCCTTTCAGGTCACAGACAGCAGCTACAGTCCTTTTTGTTCTTCCTCAGGTCCAGAAGTATCCTGAAGTGGGTGCCTAATGGTGCCACATGTATGTTTAACACTAGCTAGTGGGTGGAAATGAGTCCTGGACACACTTGAACCAGTAGGCAAAAAGTTCCCAGGGCAGCCATACCCAAATTGTACATTCCCAAGATGACAAAGGTTTTCAGCTGCCCTAAACATGGGTTCTGAGGGCTGAAGATGTGTGTGAGGGTGAACTATGATAATCCTAGTGTCCTCCCACATCTAGCACTAAAATCCAGTTTAAAGCAGCCACTACCCCATCCCCCACCCCCAAAGTTACTCTAGAGATAGAAGTTTGGTAGGGCTAAGGTGAGGATCTTCAGCAACGGGGCAATGGTATATGTGGGTCAGCAGACCTTTCAAGCAGGATATGGCACTGTGCTTTCAACAGGAGGCACACAGCCATCCACCCTGAATATTCTATGTGGTTCACAGATGTCATCTGTGCCCATCCAGGTCAGCCTATTATTTGCTCATGAAAGGCATTTCACAACTTTTTTACACCTATTCAAATGATAATCGCTACCTGGGAGAAACTATAGAGCAAATGCAAATCCGTCTCTACGAAATTCAGGCATGGAAAAGGAAACTTTCTAAAAATTACTTTTTCTTACTATTTATTTACAACCCAACATCACCATTAAATTTTAAATTAATAACTATTAAAGATAGTTGTTTCATTATTCTTCTAGCTAGTCCAATTCCTGAGGTACAATAATTGTATTTTAATCTGCATCCTGGTTTTCTGTATGGGCCAGCCCTGTCTTCCTACAGTATAGCTTGTTAGCGCTAGTTGTTGTGTCCTACTTTTACATACCAAGCACCCTGCCTTCTGGGTCACAAGGCCTACTTAGTCATATGTAAAAGGGAGGTTTTGACTTGTCAAACTGATTTATTTTGACAAGCTGAACTGCAGTTTTTCCATCCTTACAGTCAGACTACAATGCTAGTTTGCACTGCCCCTACAGTGAATGGCACAACAGGTGCTGCAGTCCACTAGTGGCATTTGACTTCCAGGCCCTGAGTGCATTTTGTACCATACACTGGGGACAAGTTGGCAAGTTAAATATACCAATAAGGACTAGGCCAATTCAACCATTCTAAAAGGGTAAGGACAAGCACTTTACTACTGGTTAGCAGGGGTAAGGTGCACATATTTCAAAAGTCTGAAAATATACAGGGTCTAGCAAAAGGTGAACTTCCAGGTTGACCATGCAGCTCAGATTAATTTCCGACAGGCACATTCTGTTTGCAAGGCAATGCTGTCACTTAATGAAAGCTGTTAATATTTGTTTCAGAAAACTAAAATAACAATTGTGTAAGAATTTCTTTTTCAAAAAGGGTGACAAAAGATGGGAAATGCGGGGAGGCCGAATGCCGGTGTTGCGTAGCCAATTCTTTATCATTCCTTTTCAGTGACAGATATATATTTTTATTTATTAGCTTCTATGCAGCAAGGCTAGAATTTGTAGAGTGACAGGATACTGTACAGGAAAAACTCATTTGAATGAAACAAAGATTTGTAGAATATTTGGAACAGTTATGAAAGGTGATTACATCAATAAGGCAATGAGATATGAGCGCGATTGAGGTGAACAGCAACTCAGACCTACTGTATGGAGCACATGCTTTCCCACAAGGCAAACATCAGGCACACAGTAATACAATTACAAATATGTACAACATTACTATTGTCAAATCTATATAATCCCCCCAGGAAAGACTAATAAGGATTATCAGGTTGCAAATCTTTAACCCCCCCCCCATAGTCCATGGTTCATATAAGTAGGTCATCAACACCAAAACCCTTTCCTATTATTGTAATTTCTGAGACTCAATGTATCAAAGTACCTGCCTACAGGCTTTGACCACATTGTAGTAACAATGCCCTGTTAAAAGCCTATTGCATTTAGAACATTAGTTTCACAATAACTAAGTCAGGCATACTGGTTTTCTCACACATGTTCACACTAAACAGATCAAACAAAAGAACTTTGGCACAATTCTTCCCAGGAAACCACTAAGGTCAATAACCTTTAGCACTGCCTTAACACCAAAACCAGCATAGCTCATATGTAAGCAATCGTAATGCATATAGTTATAAAATTACAAATATCTTTAAAAGCACAGTTTGCAAATGAATAACAACCCTCTCAACAGGACTTAACAATCAATATCAAAATACAATTTTCTGTCCCCAGGCCTTGTCACAGGGAATGACAAACACCAAACCCCTTGCCTACTACAGGTATCTGTGAGATGTCATTTACCAAAATACAGCCTGTAACACAGCATGGCAACATTCCTACTGGCTTTAACAAATGCTTTTCACAATAAATAAGACTAGCCAACTGCTTTTGTTACAACATTTTATAATGAAGAAATCAGACCTATGGCGTCGGGCATATTTTTTACTAGTGAACCAAATAGGCCTGTTCCCTTTATCATTGGCTTGTCACCATAACCATCTCATGCCCACTGTCTTGGGTATAAGCGTTCCAGCAAGGCAAACATCTGCCATGCTGTTCTAGAATTAGAAATACAAACAATATTACAGTTGTCAAAGTAAAATACCAGGGCCCAGATAACTAACATTTTGCGCTGTCTTTGCCTCACAAAAGTAACAGAAACCATCTCAAACTTTTTTTTATTTACTTTTCAGTGCAAAACTTGTTTGCCTAGGTCTCCTAAAATAGCCTAACAATGATTATCACAGTGCAAATATTCTGTCCTCATGGTTTGTCAGAGGGGTAAACAACACTAAAACCCTTGCCTACTTAGGTAAACTATGATATTCCATGTAACATAAAAGCTCTCAGCAGATTTTAATAGACTAGTGCAATCCACCCTTAAAAGCCTTCTGACTTTAGCATATACTTTGTACAAAAGATAGGCATGCCTACTACCTTTATCACAACATTTCATAATACACATATTTAGCTTATAACCTTGGTCATTGTCTTGCCACCATACCCAAACAAAGCCCTGTTGTATTGTGCAAAAGCTAACACACATGACAACCAAAGAAGAACAAACATCATAATTATCTAGCAGAAGGTGTTTAATAGTGCCACCTTGGCATTTATGTGACCTTAAAGGGCAAGCTCTATCCATCACAGTGGCAGGTTTTAAAGGGTCAAACACAATAGCTTTGCGTGACTAAGAGGCTGCGTGAAGCAGCTCGGTTAACAAATGATCATAGTTGCCTGCAGGATAAGCACTCTTTCTATGGAAGCACTCAGCTTTTGACAAATCAAAAGCTGTGCAGAGAAGGACCAACATATTGGTGGAGCCACAGTTCCTTTTTGTAGTTTCTATCACATTAGGCTCCTGGAAGTTATTTAGGGGTCGCCAGGGGTCGCAGCTGCATTCCCTGGCTTGTCCAGTGCAACCCCTGGCTCTGGGACTCCTGGTCTCAGAGGTGGCAAAATCAGTGCTTGGAACATAGGGGCAACTTGTCCTAATAGACTTTAGTTGAAGCTTCAGTTTCCTGGATTTCTGTCAATGTTTTTATTACACAAATAGAGAACGATATAATTAATTACTAGTGCTTAAAAAGCATTATAGGTAGAAGGCATATCACCCTATCTGGCAGCTAAGGTGAGTAAAAAATACTTTTAAATGTATGTTGTATGCATGCTTGTCGGTAACTGGGTTTATGTGAGAAAGTGTGTAAAGGTGTGTATTTGTTGCATATGTGTGTGTGTCAAAGTAAAGACCTAATGGTTTGTGATGGCACTTCCGCTACCCCTGGAATTTTGAAGAATTGACGCCCAGATTAGGCCTGGTGACACCTCCTCTATGAAGACAGACCTACAAACAAGTGTAGATTATTTAGCTGATCTAGCTAGCAGTTCTCAAGGCCTGATTCGTTAACACGTATAGCTTGCGAAAAACGAGCACTTCACAGATAGTGAACCCACATCCAGGAAACCTACATTCCAAATATACCTTTCAAATGAATCAACAACCACTTCCTACAAGAAAATGTTGGTCCTGTACATTAAAAGTATTGGATTCCTCCGCCTAAATATTACTGCTTTTAATTAAAAGGTACATGCTATATTTGGAGGCTATACAACAACGAGTGAGTTGACCATGGGCACTTTCTACCAGTGTATCAGTGTGGCAGTAGCCTAAGTTAACCTCTTGTGAAATAGCTTAAACCATGTCCTTGGCCTTATAAAATCATTACTTTCTTAAGTTGCCCATGTGCTTTATAATTTAGACACGTATGTATGTTCGACTTTGCTGTAACTTATAATGTTTTGTTGTGTGGCACTTTACTTCCTCACTTCCGTCCAAACAAAAGCAATAGGAAAACAGCAGGCATTTTAAACAACATTAAGTTGTCCTGTTAAGTACTGGGTGAGCCTTATTGATGACTGGATTGACATATTTCTGATACTGCATCAATTTAGGCATTTTCTCAGCTCTCTGTAAGACATGGCCCTAGCAATGGCCACTTAAGCCTCATTTTGATTGTTTTTAAGAAAAGGAAACATTTTGTTCCATTTGACCTTACTAATCATGCTCTACATTTTTGCAGGCAGAGAGATGTTTCTTATAAGAAGTGAACAGCTGAACATGTGCATCAGAGTGGATAACTTTGGAATTGTCCTGGCAAACTGTAGTCAACCTTCCGTGAATATGTTGTGGAAATGGGTCTCAGGAAACCGTCTTTTCAACTACGGCGCCAGCCATTGCTTGGGGCTCAGTGTCCGTGATGGAGAACAGCCCTTGAGGATGTATGAATGCGATAATCCCCGAGGCACCTTTCGGTGGAACTGTCACGATAATGAGTTGATGAGTGGATCCAACTACAGACTGGTGGCAGAGAATGGACAAGTTGTGGCTCGTAGACTGTCCCACAAGTGGAAACATTTCACAACGCAGAATGATGATCTCTGTGCTCACCCCTTTCAAGGTAACTAAATCTTCATACATTTCCCTTGGGGAGAGAGGAGAATGATGCAATTGGTTATCAGTTCAAACCTTGCAAATAATAACATAAAAGTGCAAATTTAATATTTCAATTTTTTAGAACTTTAATAACTGTGATATTTATGTTTAATATGAATAGTTTAAATATTCACATTCTAAAAGATGTATGGGAACCTACATAACAAATGATTTAATAATTTTCTTACTATACCAATGTGTTCTTTTTAAGGTTGAGCGCAAAGTGCTCTGTCCCCGCTGTAACCTCTCTGTGGGCTTTTAACCACGTCCATAAATTTGGTTGGCTCGTGGGCTTGCCTCTAAAATTCGCTTGGTTTAATTAGTGAAAGGAATGGATACATCATGCCTTTCCAGGTGCTTAGCCCGCCTGGAGCGCACCGGCCAACTACTGAAAACATACAAGGCTCCTTTTTTTCCGTATGGCTTCTGTACTACATTGTCTCTTTAATTCGTAAGCAACGCGATCTCGCTGGGCAGTAGTCGAGCACTTTGCATGACATCGATCCTTTACATGGATATTTGCACTTTTGCCTGTTACGTGGGTAATTGCACTTTTGCCGATAGGTTTCACTGTGAGCGAACTTCTGTTTCCTTTTATGTGTCTGCTTTGCATTCATACCGGCTGTCGGTTCGCTTATGAAAAACTATTTTACTTTTCATTTTCAGTTTATGTGGCAAGAAAAGTCCAGTTGGGAGTTTACAAGGCTAATAACTTTAACTCGAGCAAACGCGAGACCCATTGCATTGCAAATGCTTGTTATGCGTTGTATTTCAGGTTTGATATCTTGTGTCTTCCTTGTTATAGGCAAATGAACTCACTGATTTTGAGAATCCAAACAGACATGTTAAATTAATTGTATTAAATGTTGATGTAAATTAATTGTGTTAAATGTTGATGCTTTCCAGGCAGTGTATGTATCAAGCTGTTGTGGTAGAGTTACAGAATCAAAGAAATTGTTGTTTGTAAGGTTTTCCATCCAGACTACTGTTACTGTCTAATCCCATGTGACAGTTTACAGTCCTCTCAGCATTCTAGTTTGTAGGGTGTCAAGTGGCAAGCTTTTTTATTAGTTTTAAAGTATGTCACGTCACTTTCTCTGTTGGACGAAAAGTGTTTCATACAAGTACAAGAAGGGGCAAGAGAGGCTGAGCTGCAGAATTGCTTTGCAATTGATTTAGAGAAAGAGGTATTGCAGGCATCATGGCATAGAAATTAACTTTACATCTCCTACATACTAATTAATTATACCATGATTTCAGTAGTGAAAAACTGAGGGGAATATTTACAAGGAGTTTGCACCGCTGTTGTGCAATTTGTTTTGGTGCAAAGGTGGCGCTAACCAAGCGCCATATTTACAAAGTGGCGCTAGACCTGTCTTGCACCACTTTTCCTATGCGTGCATCATTTTCTAGGAGTGCCACCTCACCCTGCACCGTTTTTCTAACGCCTGTTCACACCAGGTGGTAAAATGATGCACAAGTATGTAAGGCAATCACACACAAAACACTCTGGCAACCCACTGGACAACATGGGCGTCATACTGCTCCAGTTAGGCACATGTAGACAACAACAGTGACGATGTCAAGAACCACCAGCACCACTGCATCACCCACCATCACCACCATAGCAACCACAAAGGCAGCGCTGGAGAAGAGAGCACATCTATCACCAACGGATATCCATCATTGGCCTCAGAGAAAAATGTTTTAATATTATCATTTGAAGTGGGAGACCATCATCCAGCTGCACCAACAAATAGCACTCACTATCACAGAAAGAGCTAACAGGCAAACAAACATACCACCCCTGACAAAGCTTCTAGATGTGCTGAACATGCTGGCCTCCAGCACCTTTCAAACAACTGCAGCATGAGTGGGCGAAATATCCCAGCCCTTCTTCTCTGCCTTCCTGCCAACCATACTGGATGCCATCATCCACCTTACTCCTCGCTGCATCCTCTTCCCCAACACCCAGCAACTGCAGCAGGAGATAAAAGAAGGCTTCTATGCAATTGCTAGGCGTCCACATATGTTGGGTGCAATGGATTGCTTTCCTGCTGCAACTGAACATCTCTACCGCAACAGGAAGCACACACATCCGATCAACGTCCAGGCCATTGTGGACCATCAGGGGCTCTTCATCAATGTTGTTGCAAAATATACTGGCAGCGTTCATGATGCCTATATCTTCAAGCACTCAAGCACTCTGTCAGCTATAAATGTTTCCAAGATGGACAATTTAGAAACGGCCTACTCATAGGTAAGCTAGCAGACACTACATAACACTTACAACAAATAAGACATATGGGCCAAACAATGCACACACCACACTCTGCACATATGTAAAGTGACTTATGGATGACTGCTGATCAACACATATTGAACGTGCACCACTCCACACATCCAGTGCACATCACCCTCATATAGGGCCTGATTCTAACTTTGGAGGACGGTGTTAAACCGTCCCAAAAGTGGCGGATATACCACCTACCGTATTACGAGTTCCATAGGATATAATGGACTCGTAATACGGTAGGTGGTATATCCGCCACTTTTGGGACGGTTTAACACCGTCCTCCAAAGTTAGAATCAGGCCCATAGTCTCCCACATCCATGACCCTAGCACCTATAGAGCATCACTTTTACTGATGCTCTGGTGGAGCAATGCCCACTCTGCATTTACAAGGCTGTATCAAGCCACTTATTGTGTCTCAACGCTGTATTGTAAATACTGCACCTTCAAACACATCACTTAGGGGCATATTTACATGCCGCCTGTGCTGTCAGTGTGCCACCTTAGCGTCATTTCTATAATGCTAAGATGGCATTAAGGTGGCCACTCCCCCGTGCTATGTAAGAAAGTGACACTATGCATGCATTGTGTGACTTTGCAACCCCTTGCATCATATCATGGCTGCTTCGGACATATGCATGGGGCGTGCCCACGCAGGGACGCCAGAACTAATGGCATAGTGAAATTTACAAGATTTCACAGCCCAATTTGTTCCATCGTGTCTTATGCCTGCTCAGGGCAGACATAAAAGTGACGCCCCCATTATAATCTATGGGTCTTATTGACCTTTGCTGCACTAGCATCCAAATTTGTGACGCTAATCCAGCAAAGCGCCATAACAGTGTCAAAAAGTTTGACTCTGTTGTGGTAATGACCGCCATGGTGAGCCACATAGTAAATACCACGCAAGCATGGTGTCATTGGGAGGGTCAAGGGGGACGCAAGAAAACTGGTGCATTTGGACCAATGCCCCACTTTCTCATAATATGCCCCATATTGTGGAAGTTGTGTGCAATGGGTGTTGCCACCTTACCACCCATTGCATGTTGGTGCAGCCCCACATTTATGAAAAACTGGTAACCCAATGCAGCACCAAAAATTAACGCCACCCTGGGGGTAGCATTACCATAGTGCAAGCAGGAGAAATGTTTGATTTTACGAAAGTATTTTCATTTTCCTATGAGTGATGCATTCTGTAGCACACATAGGAAGAGTAAATCTCCATCATTGATTGGTCATGTGAGGGAAGGGACACATTCCTGCACCTAATCAATCACACCCATAACACACCATGGTGCAAGGGTGCCCATGATGGAGCTTGGCAGCTGACCCAGTGCCAGTGCAGGTGCTGAGGACACAAATGCACTGTGTCTAGTGGATATGGCACATTGCTGACCTTTCACCGTAGTGCAGGGCAGTGCAGCAACGCATTTCTTACACTGTGCCACATGGGCTTGTAAATCAGCCACAGACATGGCAATAGATCTGAAGCTACTATGCCTCACTTTGCATGATGTCTACACATACACAAGTATGCCAGCCAGGAAGGGAGGTGTACCATGTCTATGAGGGGGCACATGCAACACACAAGGCACAACACCCGTCTCATGGCACAACAGAAACTAGGAGAATACTCACACAACATGGCTCATTGGCAGGTCCCATGTTACTGGACATATGCAATAATCTGCAACATCACACACACATCTCACATGGGTGAACTGTCATGCCACACTAATCACACAATCACCATCCCCTAACCCTGTACTCTTGACTGGAAGGTGCACCATCACACAAAACTACAATCATGCATGCAAACAGGAAACCACACAACTCCAGACGCAAGTCAGAATCTCTACATCATAGACAAATACTGTGCAAGGCAAGTTGGTAAGAGATACAAGGTGCAAGTCAAGCACTGTCTCTCCTCTTCCATTGCAGCTGACCAAGGATATGGCATCCAGCCGTGGGTGAGGACAGGCATGTCAATCCACAGAGCAAAGCCGAGAAGGCATACAGTGTGGCTCACATCCGCCAGTGGAATGTTATGGAGTGGGCATTCAGCATACTTAAGTCGCGTTTCCGATGCCTTGATGCATCAGGGGGGAGATTGCTATACTCGCCTCCCCTTGTCTGTAAAATGATCATTGTTTGCACAAAATTGCACAATATATGTGTGCAGACTAATGTCCCCTGGGATGAACAGGTGGATGACCCCTGGGAGGAGGATGAGGACAATGATGCCCGACCTCAGGAAGGGGAAGAACATAATAGAAATACTAGGGCACGCAGACGTGCACATATTGTTGAGAATTTATTTCCATGAATATTGCAATTATTATGTCACTTGTTAATACATCACTGAATCACACACGTGTCTTGGAGTATCTGTCACATGAAAATGCAACAGCAACTCATACACATCTAGGAAAGCAAGACTAGGCCACAACAGTGGGAAAACCAGTAGGAACATACTTATGAACACCAAACAACTACACACAGCAATGAGAATGGAATGGGTGGGTGTAATGTATGCATGCCAGTTTAATATACATTGTACATAGCAATAGATAAATCACACCGGTCTGTTGGGTTCAATTTGACAGCAGCCACATTGTTACTCCATGTGAGGAACGTCATCCAGATCTCAGCCATTGGTAGTACAAGAACAGTCTGTATCCACAACATTAAGTCAGTGTCAGTTATGTGAGAACACAATGGGGGTCATTACAACCCTGGTGGTCCAAAACCGCCAGGGCTGTTCTGACGGAAGCACCTCCAACAGGCTAGCGGTGCTTCCCATGGTATCACAACCGCTGCGGAAGCGCTGCGGTCACACAGCCGGGACCGGCGGTTTACTGCCACGTTGGTCCCTGTGGATTTAATCCGCCAGGGCAGCGCTGCTAGCAGCGCTGCCCAGGGGATTACGAGTCACCCTACCGCCAGCCTTTTCCTGGCGGTTTAAACCGCCAGGAAAACGCTGGCGGTACAGGGAGTCGCGGGGCAGTGCAGGGGACCCCTGACAGGGCCCTGTGCAGCTTTTCACTGTCTGCTATGCAGACAGTGAAAAGCGCGACGGGTGCAACTGCACTCGTCGCACAGCCGCAACACCGCCGGCTCCATTTGGAGCCTGCTCCTGTGTTGGGCCAAGATCCCCGCTGGGCCGGCGGGGATCTCCTAATGGCCGCGGCGGGAGTGTGGCTGCATTGGTGGCCGCCCGCCAAGGTCGTAATGAGGGCCAATGTCTTCATGTCTTAGTCACAGGTGAAAAATCATAACATACCTCTCATTAGCACCCATATGTATGACAAAGTGTGTGACATACACAGGACACTGCACCTGTATGTCTAGACCTGTCCTACTCAAATAAGTAGTCATCTCCTATGTATGTCATACAATGTCATAGCATCTCTCATACCCTCGGCAAAATCCATGTGTCTATCAGAACACAGACATATTTCCACATGCATGTGTGTACCATAGCTGTCAAGAGTATACATACAATCCACCCACACTCATTGTGCATCAGACAAAGGATGGTGGCAGCAGCTGTGTGTGAGTGCCCACGTTAAACACACATATCGAAGGACAGCTGAGACACTCCTGTACCTAACTGGCACAGACACTTTGAGAAGGTGAATCACAGACTACCTCAGTGCTACAGCTTGAGTCTGGCTGTCAGTCATTCACCCTGCATACAATGGATATGCTACAGTGTCAGTCACCAGGTCCTCGGGGTCTGTGCACATTCCCAACACGTCCACCACTGAACAGCTCCAAGACTCTGATAGATAAATCACAGAGACTGAGAGAATTCAAGAGGGGAAGAGGGGATTAGGAAGGGAACAGCTGGGAAGGAGACCGGTAGTAAGAAAAAGGTTAGAACACACAATATGAAAATTATGGGGGTCATTACAATATTGGCGGTAAAAGCCGCTTACCGCCATGCAGAAGACCGCCAATACACCGCTGCAGCCGTGGAATTCCGCCACAGCTATTATGACCCACATCTCGGAATCCGCCGAAATTCAGACACCCACACAAGTCCGCCACACCAAAGGTCAGTGATAATCTGGTGAAAAAAAATCCTCCACCGTCACGCCAACAGAAACACGCCCATGCTATTACGACCCACGAATCCACGCGGCGGTCTTTCAAACGCGGTATTCCATTGGCGGTACACACCGCTGCGCTCAAAATACACACACATCTCCAAAACACCGCCACATTGGACAATTAAAAATACACACACCTTATACACATACAAACACGACTCCCACACACCCAACACAATATAAAACACACACCCACATCACCCACAAACCCCTACGACCCAAAAATAGAGACGAAGGCGACAGAGTGAGAGCACAGAAATAGACAACCCCACCACACAGAGGCACACAACACCATCACCCACACAACATCCACACACAAAACACCCCACACCACTACACATCACCACACTCATCACCACATACACCACCCCACACATCACCTACACCACCCCATGGCACGCCAAAGACACCCCAGGTTTTCGGGGGAGGAGCTCAGGGTTTTGGTGGAGGAAATCGTACCGGTAGAGCCACAGCTATTTGGATCACAGGTGCAGCACACCTCCATAGCTAGGAAGATGGAGCTATGGCGAAGAATAGTCGACAGGGTCAACGCAGTGGGACAGCACCCAAGAAATCGGGAGGACATCAGGAAGAGGTGGAAAGACCTACGGGGGAAGGTGCGTTCCGTGGTCTCCAGGCACAACATCGCGATTCAGCGGACTGGCGGCGGACCCCCACCTCCTCCCCCACAACTAACAACATGGGAGGAGCAGGTCTTGACCATTATGCATCCAGAGGGCCTCAGAGGAGTCGGTAGAGGAATGGACACTGGTAAGTCAAATCTTAACTATCATATCCCCCACCCTACCTGCATGCTATCACACACGACCACCCTCACCCCCTCCCCTATCACTCCAACTCCTCACTAATGCACTAATAACACAAACCACCCATCCCAACACCAAGCCCTGCATGACACAACAAAGCATGGACACCCATCACTAAAGCATGCCCACTGCACATACCCATAACAACCCCTAACCATCACCACACAAGCCACCACACAGGAATGCTAGCACTGGGGTATACGCTCACCCACCGATTGCACACCATGACATACACAGATGCAATAAACATGCTTTTATACCCCTGCAGGACCACTACGTAACGTCACCGGACAGGAGGGTCCAGACATCTCTACCCCAACCACAGAAGAGGCCCACAGTGATGACAGCAGCTCTGGCCAACTGGATCCAGATGACCAGCCCGGACCATCGTGGGCCTTGGGACAGTCGGTTCCCCTCGCACAGGCACAGCCCAACACTGACCTTCCACCCTCTGGTAATACCAGCACAGCACCCACCCAGCGGGCCCATACCTCCGTACCCAGGACACGTCAATCAGATGTGTTTCCACCACTACAGGGAACCCAGGATAACCCACCACCCCAACAACAACAGGGACCTGGGGGCAGTGGCAGTGGGCACACAGTCCAGGGGACGGAGGCCCAGAAACACAGGGGAACTGGGAGGGCTTCTGTGCGACAGGGGGGAGACAGGCCAAGGGAACCCACCCTCCACGAGGCCCTCTCCTCCATCATGGGAGCATACCACCACTCCCAGGAGACGATGGCTACAGTCCTGGCCAAGTTTCAGGAGACCCAGCGCATGCAGGAGGAACAGTATTTGGGGTTCAGGGAGGAGCTCAGAACCATCAGCTCCGCCCTGGGCACCATCATAGGGGTGCTGAAGGACATACAGAAGACCATGAGGGACACTGTGGCACTCCAAGGGGCCCCTGACACTAGCCTGGACGATGAACTGGCCACCACTTCCGCCGGTGCAAGTGGACAGGATGCCCCGCCACAGGACCACCACACCAGCACCCCAGCCCCTGCAGACGGAGAACCACCCCGCAAGCGGTCCCTGAGATCCAGGAACAGGACAGAGCAAGATGGCAAGTCCCCCGCCAGGAAATGAGACCACCCTCTGTCCCACTTTGTTACCCTGTCCAGATTGGAACTGCCCCAGCTCCACTTCCTATGCCCATATGGGCAGTGCACCTGTGAGACTAATAGACTGGACTCTGCCATGGACATTCCTCCACCATCACCCGTCACCATTTTGCCACCCCCTCCAATAATTAGCACTTCAATAAACACCCTTGAACCACAAAACAATCTGGAGTCAGTCTGTGATTTTGAAAATGTGTATTATCTATGACAATGACAAAATCCGTTCGAAAATGTAATGTCAACATACCTATGTCACACATCACAAGCCCATGAAGGATGCAAGCAGATGACACACGTTGGTAACCACACCTGTGAAACCGCAATGGGAATGGACCACTCAGTTAGCAAATACTGCTTCAAATTGACAGACAGGATAGAGGTAGAAGTGTGAAAGTAAATGTAATAGTAAAAAAATTGTTCTCACTTGTGTGTCACTGGAAATATTGCTGTATGACAGAGTCCCTGTTGTCAATGTCTTCTTCCTCTGCTTCCTCCTCATCACTGTCCACAGGCTCCACAGCAGCCACAACACCGTCATTTGGACCATCCTCCTGCAGAAAAGGCACCTGGCGTCGCAAAGCAAGATTGTGAAGCATAGAGCAGGCGATGATGATCTAGCACACCTTCCTTGGTGAGTAGAATAGGGAACCACCTGTCATATGGAGGCACCTGAACCTGGCCTTCAGGAGGCCGAAGGTGCGTTCGATTACCCTCCTAGTCCACCCATGGGCCTCATTGTAGCGTTTCTCTGCCCTGGTCCTGGGATTCCTCACTGGGGTCAATAGCCATGACAGGTTGGGGTAACCAGAGTGCCTCTGGAGTTGACCCATCACATAAGGGATGCTGATATTCCGCAGGATGTAGGCGTCATGCACTGAGGCAGGGAACATAGCATTTACCTGAGAGATGTACTGGTCTGCCAAACATACCATCTGTACATGAAGCCATGTGGGCCCCTGAAATGGCGGATGCCTGACCTCTAAAGTGGGACAATGGGATGTGAGGTAACTGCGCTGGCGTTGTACACCGTCGCGGTAGGCGGTCGTAGACCGCGGCGCAATGCTGCATTGGTTAACATTGGACCCTATGGGTCCCAGGAGCCAATGACGAAGTGAGCCGGCGGTGATGATACGCACCGCCGCGGACGTCACCGCCGCGGACGTGACCGCCATTTTCTATCTGTTCAATCACTCGATACCTGATCTTCGACAGGAGAGGACCTACACTGCAAGTGCTGCTGTGACCTGGAAGAGACAATCGCACGTGCGTCTTGGGAAAGGGCCCCTGCCTTCACTGCACAGGAGTTGGAGAAGCTTGTGAACGGGGTCCTCCCCCAGTACACGCTACTTTACGGTCCTCCAGACCAACAGGTGAGTACATAGGGTGCAAGTTGTATGGGCTATACCGGGGTGGAGAGGGCTGGATGTAAGTAGGAAGGGGGCAGAGTTCTGCGAGCATGAAGGAGTGTGAATGCATGTGCCACATGGCAAGGGCAGGGATGTGGGCCACTCACTACGACGGTGCAGTTGGTAATGACTTTTCTTCTTCCCCTGTATGTGTCATGTAGGTCAGCGCCCACCAGAAGAAGGATATTTGGCGTGCCATCGCCAAGGACGTCCGGACCCTGGGGGTTCACCAGAGACAGAGCACCCGCTGCCGTAAAAGATGGGAGGACATTCGCTGCTGGAGCAAGAAGACAGCGGAGGCTCAGTTGGGGTTTCCCTCCCAACGTGGGAGGGGTGCCCGTCGCACCATGACCCCCCTGATGTTCCGGATCCTGGCGGTGGCCTACCCTGAGTTGGATGGGAGCATGGGGGCATCACAGCAGACACAAGGGGGTGAGTACACTCACATTCTCATGACTTTGCGTGCAGTGGAGAGGTCTGGGTGGGGGAGGAGGGCTGTGGGTTTCCCTAGGCCAGGGAGAGTTCCGTAGGCTAGGCCCCTCCATAATGCAGGCCATGTGCCACGCCACCCCACCTCTGTAGAGTGCTAAGTACAGGTATACATGCCCCTGTGTCATCTATGTGGGCAGATGATACTCATAGCCATGTAGGCCATATCCCAGGAACTGCATCTGTAGAGGCCAAGAGCACGGCGTAGTGCAGTGGGCTGCTGTGTCTGTATTGTCCACCAACGGTAGCGGTAAGCCATGCACTCAACCTGTCTTTCTTCTGTTTCCCCACCCCTTTTTGTGCTCTCCCTGTTCTTTTGTGCATCAGCATCATCAGGCGGAGGTACAGGGGCACCGGAGCACGAGGGGGCTGCATCCCACATGGCCATGGAGGGCCACACCACGGACTCGGAATACACCAGTGGGACGGAGGGCGAGGGGAGCTTCACAGCGGTCACTGGATCAGCAACCAGCGACACGACTCGTCCTCCGATGGGAGCTCCTTTGTGGTGGCGGCACCATCTGTGCCCCCCACTTCTACAGGTACAGCCACCACCCCCCCACCTGCACCGCCCTCCCAGCAGCCCCTCAGCCTTCGCCCCGTGCCCGCTCATCCAGGAGTGTTGGCATCACCTTTACCCCAGGCACCTCAGCCCCTGCCCCTGACACCCCTGCTGCCCTCAGTGAGGAGGCCATTGACCTCCTCAGGTTACTCACTGTTGGGCAGTCTACCATTGTGAATGCCATCCAGGGTGTAGAAAGGGAGTTGCAACACACTAATGCATTCCTGGAGGGCATTCATTCTGGTCAGGCTGCCCATCATCGAACCCTGCAATCTCTGGCCTCAGCACTGATGGCAGCCATTGTCCCTGTGTCTAGCCTTCCCCCTCCAACTTCCTCCACCCAGGCCCAATCCCCTGTACCTCTGCCTATCCCAAGCACACTATCAGACCAGCCTGCACACACGTCAACACACAAGGGCAGCTCAGGCAAACATAGGCACCACACATCCCACAGGCACTCACACAAGCATCACCCACATACAGACATAGCAACATCCACTGCCTCCACTGTGTCCCCCTCTTCGTTGTCTCCCTCCTCCCTCCCAGTGTCGTCTACACTCTCACCTACATGCACTACCACTACAGCCACTAGGACTCGCACCAGGACACCCAGCACCACACCCCGCTCACCTGCACTCACCACCCCCACTACCATTTACACGTCCCCTGTGTCCTCTCCCAGTGTGTCTGTGAAGCCCCCTCCCAAAGTACACAAACGCGGGCACACACACACCCAACATCCATCCACCTCTCGACAGCCTCCAGAACATGCACCTGCACCCAAAGCATCAAAAGTTACACCTCCTACAGCCACCTCGTCTTCCTTCACTCCCAGACCCCCTCCAGCTACCTGTCCCAGTGTTCGTCAGGAACTTTTCCTGAGCAACCTTGACCTCTGTCCCATCACCCCCCCCCTCCAATTCATAGATCCCGTACTAGCACCTCAGCCAAAAAGATTCCGGTACCAGTGGTGCCTGTTAGAGGTATGTGGAGTGCACCAGGCACCAGGGCAGCCAGTGTGACACGGAGCCAAAGCACTCCCAGTCCACCCCCTGTGAAGCACCAGAAGTTGGACAGTGCCTGATGGGAGAGGGGGAAGACTCCTGCCGGCAAAGCCGCTCACAAGGGTCCCGGGGGGAGTGTCTAGTCAGCTGTGACTCCTCCCAAGGTGGTGAAGGGGCAGAAGAAGTCTCCAAAGTCTGGGAAGAGCAGCACGGCGGAGAAGGCCGCCATCCTCCCCGCTGCCCAGGACGCCACCGCCAGCCCCATTGTCACTGGTCCGGAGACCACCGCCTGAGTCAGTGCCCAGGAGGCCAGCACAATCGTCACTGGTCAGGAGACCACCGCCAGAGTCAGTGCCCAGGAGGGCAGCACAATCGTCACTGGTCCGGAGACCACTGCCAGAGTCAGTGCCCAGGAGGGCAGCACAATCGTCACTGGTCAGGAGACCACTGCCAGAGTCAGTGCCCAGGAGGGCAGCACAATCGTCACTGGTCCGGAGACCACCGCCAGAGTCAATGCCCAGGAGGGCAGCACAATCGTCACTGGTCCGGAGACCACCGCCAGTCAGTGCCCAGGAGGGCAGCACAATCGTCACTGGTCCGCTGGGCAATGAGGGACCGCCATGGCACACACCACTGCACAGGTCAGAGACAGCAAAGTCAAGCACCGCTAAACAGGGCAAGCACCGCTGAACAGGGCAAAGACCGCCATGGCAAGCACCAATGAACAGGGTAAGCACCGCTGAGCAGGGCAAAGACCGCCATGGAAAGCACCGCTGAACAGGGCAAAGACCGCTGAACAGGGCAAGCACCGCCATGGAAAGCATTGCTGAACAGGGCAAAGACCGCCATGGAAAGCACCGCTGAACAGGGCAAAGACCGCCATGGCAAGCACTGCTGAACAGGGCAAGCACCGCTGAACAGGGCAAGCACCGCCAACTCAAGCATCGTTTGCCCATGAGCGGCAGGGGCAGTGACGGAACTGGGACCGTCACGGGGAGCGTGATGCACTCTGGGCACCAGTCCCCCTCCAGAACCAGTGGAGAGATACATCCACTACCTCAGCCCTTGGTAGGATATAGCACTCTGGCACAAAGCCCCCTCCAGAACCAGTGGAGACTGTTATCCACTTGAGAGACTGTGGCTTTGCACTCCCCAGGGTGGAGCAGTGGGCAAACCACCCACTGAAAAGACTTGTGAGACTGTGGCTTTGCACTCCCCAGGATGGTCCAGTGGGCAAACCATCCACTGAAAAGACTTGTGAGACTGTGGCTTTGCACTCCCCAGGATGGTACAGTGGGCAAACCACCCACTGAAAGGACTTGTGAGACTGTGGCTTTGCACTCCCCAGGATGGTCCAGTGGGCAAACCACCCACTGAAAAGACTTGTGAGACTGTGGCTTTGCACTCCCCAGGATGGTACAGTGGGAAAACCACCCACTGACAAGACTTGTGAGACTGTGGCTTTGCACTCCCCAGGATGATACAGCGGGCAAACCACCCACTGAAAAGACTTGTAAGACTGTGGCTTTGCACTCTCCAGGATGGTACAGTGGGCAAACCACCCACTGACAAGACGTGTGAGACTGTGGCTTTGCACTCCCCAGGATGGTACAGTGGGCAAACCATCCACTGACAAGACTTGTGAGACTGTGGCTTTGCACTCCCCAGGATGGTACAGTGGGCAAACCACACACTGCAAAGACTTGTGAGACTGTGGCTTTGCACTCCCCAGGATGGCCCAGTGGGCAAACCACCCACTGAAAAGTCTTGTGAGACTGTGGCTTTGCACTCCCCAGGATACATCAATGGGCATGGAGCCCCGTCGTGGATCTGGCGTGGTGCTGTCATCCGGCTGAGGTGCCCCCACATCCCTTCCCTCTGAGGTGCCTGTTGTATTTCTATCTGATGCCCCTGCAGTGTTCTCTCTGTTTCTGGACAGGTATTGTGTGTGGGCCTCGCCCATGCATTTTGGGTCCAGTGGTCCACGGACATTGAAATGTGCATACCTGCACTACTAATCGTGATGTATATATTTGGAATGTGTATATATTTATGTATATATGAGCTTACTGTATTTTGATACATTACAATGGTTGTACTGACTTCCTTTTTGTCTTTGCGTTCTTCCGGGTGGGGTTGTGGGTTGTTACTGTGATGTTTGGAAATGCATTGGTGTGTGTGTTGTAGTGTGTGAGGGTCGGGGTGGGGGTGTTGCGTGTGTGTGTCCCTGACTTTTGCCTCCCCCCTCCCCTATGACGTAGGTGCAGTACTCACCGTTGTCTTCGGCGCTGCCGTTGCTGATGTTCGTAGAGGAGCAGGAAGACAAGCGCAGGGAGTATTTGGAGTTCCAGCTCCATGGTGCCCTCCTTCCTCGTGGAGTGTGTTAAGGTGAGCGTTTCCCCATTGCAAAAGCTGTTTCCGCCGTGTTTTTATCCACAGTGAATCCGCGCCGGAAAAGGTGGCGGATTGGCCTGTTGTAATACTGTGGGCGGTACTTTGTCTTCCGTCTGTCTGTTGGCGGTGACCGCCGCACTGCTTGTCTGTACCGCCGTGGCAGTCGGAGTGTTAAAGTGGCTGTCTATGTTGGTGGTTTCCGCCACGGTCATAATTCCCTTTTTTGTTCCGCCGGCCTGTTTGCGGTATTACCGCCGCTTTAACACGTTTGCCAGGGTTGTAATGACCCCCTATATCTCCTGAAATCAATACTAGACTATGATCCTAAGCCTAGTCACTCTGAAAACATGAACAATCTAAGAGTTAAGTTTAAAATGACTAAGTTTCAAGATGGCGGGATACCTGTAGGGGAATCAAGATGAATTAAATGAAAACTTTCTTATTCAAGTACTTTCCTTTACATGAGAATCAGAAAAACATTCTGACTAAATTTTAAACCAGTCATATAAATCCTGTTTTGAGAATGTATACCAGGACCCTAGGACCATACAATATTGCATCTAGAAACTCTGGCCTTCGGTGTACTCTTAAAATGTTTCAACACAAATTGCACATATTGCATATATATATATATATATATATATATATATATATATATATATATATATTAAACACCATAAAAGGATTGTGCACCATGAATAACACAATATGGATTCAGGAAACAAATGACATAACTTGTCAACTCGAATATTACATAATAAATATCTTAGAATAGTGGCATACAATAAACAACATGAAATAAACTTGAGGAGAGAATCGTGCGTCTTGCCGATTTGAGTGTTACCATGTAAAATACCAAGAAATGGTAGCATGCAATGAATATCAGAGTCAAATCATCATTAATCGAATTGCGCGTCTTGCCTATTCATAAAACACGATGTAAATGTCAAGAAATAACAGCTCACAATAAATAACAAGATCAAAGTACAATGAAACGAATCGCACTTCTTTTGCCGATTCTTAAGCCATCATGTAAATGTCAAGAAATGGTAGCGCGCAATGAACAACAAAGTTAAATCCTCATGAAACGAGTTGCGCGTCTTGCCAATTCGGAAAACATCATGTAAATGTCAAGAAATGGTAGCGCGCAATGGACAATAATGTTTAAACACCATAAAACGAATTGCGCTTCTTGCCGATTCTTAAGCCACCATGCCAATGTCAAGAAATGGTAGCACACAATGAATAACAAAGTCAAACCCTTATGAAACAAATCGCGCGTCTTGCCTATTTGTAAACTACCATATAAATGTCAAGAAATGGTAGCGTGCAAGTAATCTGTTACTCATTTAAGAATTAAACCAAGAATATGAAAATTCTCAATAACGGTGTCGGGACAGTCCAACCATCGTCTTACCGCCTGGAACAATGATCACCAGTGAAGGATGAAGGGCAGAAGACTGGAAGGTCCAAATAGGCCGCCAGGACAGGAGCTCAGGAAGAAGCTGCTGCTCTGCACCGGGACCTCTGAATAGTGAGCACTGGGAGTTGGGCTGGCTCTCTTTTATAGAGTCTTGGTCCAGCCCAGAACCACGCCCAGGCATGTTGCAGGGAAAGTCTCTGGAAGGCCCTGGAAAGGGGCCACACCCTAACACACTCTGAAAACCTGCAGCAATACATTGCAAAGGAACAGTATTTGTAAGCATATTAAAAATAAGTTTTCAGGATTGAATTCTGCAATGCAAAAGGTTAAACCACAACATATCAGCACAATGCATAAATTACTTTGTTTTGAGAGTGCTGGGTTTTTGCATTTTTGTCGCCAGTAGAGCGCGTACTGCTCTGGTGTTGACATACAGTAAATATTGCTTGCCCTGTAACAAACTCAAACTTCATTGGCAAATATCACATAGACAAAATACAGTGACATACATTAAGGACTGGACAGTGAGGATGATGAAGATGAGGAGCAAGTACCAATTGTCCAAACAGTGCCAGCAATGTGAGCAATGTGGCAATTGAGGCTTAAAGTACACTATTTGGCTTCTGCAGGTGAGAATGTCTAAACAATCTCAATATATCAATCTACAATACAACATTGTTGATATGTGGGACCACACATAAGCACACACATTATGTAGGCAATTTAACATCCTAATCACACTGTCAGCAAGTCCACCCGTGTGTTTGTCCAGCACAAACAAGTATGAGTGATGCATGTGTTGACTGACAATATTTGTACCATGGGTCCGCAGACATGTCCCTTTCCCACTATTTACCAATGGAGTGCCAATGCAATAAAAGCTCATGTACCATTACAAGTCACAGACATATGTAGTTCCCAGTAGATAAGAGTCCAAGGATTACATAAATCCCCTGTAAGTCCATAGTAGATAATAGGGCAAGGCTGACATCAACAACCCGTAAGTCCCTAGTAGATAATAGGGAAAGGCTGACATCAACAACCTGTAAGTCCCTAGCACATAATAGTCCAAGGCTTATATCAATCCCCTGTAAATTCCTAGTAGATAATAGGGCAAGGCTCATATCAACAGCCTGTAAGTCACTAGTAGATAATAGACCAGGGGATTGTAGACATACATTTAGATACCTGCACTTGAGTGTGCACTGATGTGTAGCCTGCCACTCCTGTCAGATTGCAGCTCTGCCATGTACAGTGTGTCCTAGAAGGAAATACTGCGCAAAACTACATGGTGAGGAATTGTACTGTCAAAGTGTTCCTTGATAAACCATTGTCACAAAATGCAACCTTAATGTCTACCCTAGGAGCCCCAGGCTCTGGGTGGCCCAACCTTGTGAGCATGGACTAATGCTAGGATGCTAAGAATGTACCCCCAAATACCTACACTTAAAGTAAACACATTGTACACATGGGAAGATAGGAAGTTAGTAAATAGTGAAGCTTCTGTTGAGCAAGCGGCTCGTAAATGAGATTACCACTCGTGCCAGCACCATACATTTTAAACACCACCTCCCTTGCTTGACAGTGTGCTGTCTGTACTTTGAGACAAAGCACATACTGTTTGACATGTGCGCAGTCCTACATGTGGGTGTATGGCCCACATTCCATGGCTAGTCCATGGCATCTCTGAGTGTCAGCTGATCAATGGATTAAGGTGCCACTACATAGGGGCATATATAAAAGAAACCGATGCATTGACTATGTTGTGCCAATTTCCTTGGACTGCCCTGAGCCGATCTAATGACACCATGGTAGCGATGTATTCACAATACTGTGCACCATGGCACTCGTTAGCACAGCTGTTCCAAACAATTGGGTGCAGTTGTCGGGCTTTCCGGGACTGGTGCCAAAAACAGTTACACTGGCCCATTAAAGCTCAGAAAGACCCATAGGACATAGCAGTAATATACGTCTAACACCTGCCATGGGCATCCTTTGAAAAATGATGCTAGAATGGTGCAATGACATCTAGTAACTCCCCCAGTGCAATTGCTCTTGGGCCTTCCTGCGGGGAACGCCCATCTTGCACACATCATACCTTGTGCAGGTATGATGTTTCCCAATGGGTTTCCAAGTGGTGCAATGCTAGCATTGCGCCACTTTGTATCTATGACGCAGGGGGAGGGCATGAATGATGCTACGGAGTCGCAAAGGTGCTCAAGGGGCTTCTAAATGTGCCCCGTTGTTGGCACATGAGGCCTCCCTATAAAGTTGCCCTTGACATGGCTCATGAGAAATATGGCCTCTGCATTGTCTGGTCCTGGTAAGGTAAGTGCCATCACACATGTATGTAGAATTACAAGACATACTTGTAACACATGGAAAGAGAGAAGTATGTTGATTTGAAATATCCACAGATAACACAACACTACACATGACTGAATACATGTAAAAGAGATTTTCCACAGGACACCATACATTGTTGACATATCACATCTTTGCATCACAAAAATTGCCTCATTGCTGCAATGCATGTTTTCTGATGGCATTGAGTCTGCCGAAAATGACGCATACCATGCGATGCATCAGAACTGGCTAATTTTGTCTTGCCATGTGACATGAAAAAATCACGCACAGGTGCGTAGCGTAAAGAAAAGACAGATCCACAAAATCATGACACATGGCCACAGGAAGTGAGGTAATGTATCTTGTAAAGCACGTTCTAAAAATACTTACAGATGCATTTACAAAGGAGTTTAAACACAGAGAGTCGAATTGGAGACCAAGGTCTTATTTATTTTGCTGCAGCAAAGAGAACAGATTTACAACTGGCATCCCCAGCCCGAAGTAAAGTGTGCTGGCATGGTGCGTTCAGCAGTGATATTTATACTCATACATCAAAGGATACATAAAATAAGTAAATAAGGATATACGTCATACAGGAATGATAAGGAGGGAATCCGTTTCCACACACTGGTCCCCGTCTCTGCTTTGTCCTCGACTCCCTTCTGCAGCTGTCTGACTTCTCACATTCTGAGAACCCTTCAAAGGACTTCTTGGTTCAAAGATATGGATATCAACCTTTCCCTCCCCAAAATACAACAGCCGAGGTTTGTTAGTTTATTTTTACCACATGATTATAATGAGTAATGTGCCCCAGCTAGGGAAAGAAACCAGCTGCGAGCCCGTGGTGGAACCAGGCTTTTTTTACTAAACAAATATATAAGATAACATATGCAATAGGTAGTGCGTTCAGAGAGAGAACTCAAACTAAATGTCTTTAAGGAAAAGGAGCAATACAAAATGGATTCTTACAATTGGCCTTTTTTTATTTTTCTCTCAAACATAACCAAAGTTCTCAAAAGGAGTTCTAAATATCCTCATGTATGTTCAATTTCACTCCTACATCCTTGGAATTGACATTCATGGGGACATAAACAACCGATGGGTATGAGCAATCAATATTTTTAGTGAGAATAGTGGGATCAATAGCCATTAGGGAATTGATCTCTTCACTCTGCATCATAGTTTGATTTGTTTCTTGTATTTTAACTGGAGGAGGTTTACACATTTTTAAACAGGAACATAAAGCAGGTAAGCCCTGTACTAAGAGACAGCTTAACATAATAGCTATTATTATAAAAAGTATATCTTTAAACAACCAGCCCCACCCGCCGAGCCAAGACCATAGCCATGATAAGCTCAAATTGCCTCCATCATATTGGCCCCCTTTTTCAGATACCTGTACTGCTTCTTTTATTTCCCCAATATCCAATTCTTTCTCCGATGATTTGTTAACAAAGTAGCAGCATTTTTGCCGATACTGGTGTTGGATTAAAACACATACTCCTCCTTGTTGTACTGTAATTAAATCTAGAGCAAGACGATTTTGTATAGCCAATTGGGCTGCAGAATTTATTTCTAGCTGTACACTTCCTATGACCTCCCTAGTGGCGTTAAATGCAATGGCTAATTCAGTGGACATGTTCATTATTGCCAGCTGTAAGTCGAAAATTCCAAATCACGGAATAAGAACATGTAGTACTTGAAATACCCAGTTCTTTCGTTCCTCCAATATGGGCGTCCCTCGTTTGTACCTATGAGCAAAATTCCCCATGTTAAGGGGCTGGGAAGATGATATATTTGATATTATAGTAATGTTGGATGCTAAGTATGCCAGCGAGCATATCCCTTCCCAATTTAGAGGGAGTACCTTATACGCAGTTCTTCCACATCCAAAATACATGCCTCCCTGGATTTGTGAGTTTATAATGCTGTAGTTTACTCTGGGCAAACCCACACCCTCGGGTATGTCATGCTCAGAACTATTACAATACTTGTAATCCGTCCAAATTTAATTTAGCAATGATACATTTGCCCAGGGTGAAACATAGGAACATCTAGCAGTCCAAAGGGGGCCACGGAAAACCTGTGACAATATTAAAGGTGAATTCTTCTCATTTCTATTTTGTTCCCTTGAGAGATCATATAACAATCTGTCAGGATACTTCTATTCGATTTCCTCAGAAGCAGAAGACAACTCCTCAGTCCCGACCCGAGCTACTCACAACGAATATTAATCCTTCGTGCTGAGTACCCCGGAGGGGGAAAGGGGAATGGGATGGCAGAGAGACTGCCACAGAGATGATGAACGCCAGTACTCAGTCTGCCTCTTCACATCTAAGATTGGATACAGCACCTGCAAGAGTCACAGTCGCAATTACTAGGGATATACAACATCAGTTTTTTCACTTTCTACTCTCAACACTTAATTCTCTTTAATTCTATTATTTCTTCACTCACCCTGAGTTCTCTGTAGCCTTGCTTCTCTCTATAAATGATAGCTCTTCTTAAAAAAATGCTTATTACTGATTCTGGAAGAACTTCTCAACCTTTGTTAGAGATTGGTTTTAAGTTGCTATATATATATATATATGTAGTTGGTGATAATGCGTTCTTCAAATCAGCTGATGTTATTTAATTTCTCCTGTCTTATTGTGACTTCTGTCAATACTTGTATTTGTAAATGCTTGTTTATTAAAGTTCGTTTCTCCTTTCTTACTTCGACATTTGTTGATAACTTGTATTTGTAAATGCTTGTTTATTACAGTTAGTTTCTCCTTCCTTACTTCGACATCTGTCGATAACTTGTAGTTGTAAATGCTTGTTTATTTAAGTTCGTTTCTCTTTTAAACTCTGTTTTGGTTTATTACCATTGAATTTGTAAATGCTTATTTGTTAACAGTTCGTTTCTCCTTTAAACTTGACCTTTGTTTATAACCTTGACATTTGTAGGTACTTGCTCTTTTAAAGTTCGTTTTTTCTTTGACTTTAATATCTTAAACAAGAACCTTGTAAACATAAGGTTAATTCATACATTAACTCTGTAGCCTTGCCGACTTCCACGGGAACGGTCTACTATCAAACTCTTTGAATAAACCTTCACAATATTTGTCTTTTTTCTGTAATATAATCTTCAAATGTAATTTTACCTCACAGGAGTTTCTGTTCTGAAGCGCGCTCTCTCTCCACACAGCTGATTCCTGTCAGACCTCAGTTGAAGTGCAAGGCTTCCAGCTGGAGAGCTCGTAACCTAGCAACCAACCGATTGCAAGACTAGAACTGTAACTAACCTTCAGGACTCACAGTGGCCATCTTGGATCTTCTCTTCTTGATTCTTCTTTTGAAATAAGCGCAAGATTACTCTGCAAACCTTCTTCCAGTTTGGGCTTTGCTGTCTCCACTGAGGATATCTCTTTGCTTTTCTCATGCACTTCTTTGTTTTGACTTGGCATGTTTGTGTGGTCATGACAGTACTTCCCCTCAAGGAACAGTTCTCCAATTTAGGTTTGCTTGTGAAAGTTTCTCACTAATCTTGAAGCGTGTACATACTCGGGCGGCTCCCAGGATCGTTCCTCTGGACCATAACCTTTCCAATAAATTAGATAATAAATCTGGCCATTACGGATTTTGGAATCTAAGATTTGATTGACCTCATACTCTTCTGCAGAGCTAATCTGGATAGGAATTGGAGGGGAGTTTTGACGTAAATTTGGAGGACTGTTCTTTAACAAGGAGACATGGAAAACAGGATGTATCTTTAGATGAGCTGGCAACTGCAATTTAACTGCCACTGGATTGATCATCTTGTCAACTTTGAATGGACCTATAAATCGTGGCTGAAATTTGCGATTTCCTTTGAGACGTAAATGACGAGTGGATAACCAAACTTTGTCTCCTTTCAAATAAATGGGTCTCTCTCTTCTTTTTCTATCAGCCTGAGTCTTATATGAGTCTTTTGCTTGAATGATGTTTTTTCTAGCCCTAACTAACGTGGTCTGCAAATCCCTCACCATCTCTTCTACTGCAGGCACTGAATCATCTTCTTTACCCAACATTACATTAGGATGTCTACCATGGTTCAGATAAAAGGGGGTGAACCCAGTGGTGGAATGAACAGCATTATTGTAAGCAAATTCAGCTGCCCACATCAACTCGGGCCATTCCTTCTCTTTATCGAATAAATTGAGTCTTAAATACTGTTCTAACTCTTGATTCACTCTCTCTGTTTGCCCATCGGTTTCAGGATGGTAACTGGTAGAGTAACGAGAATCAATTCCTAATCTTTTACTAAAGGCCTTCCAAAAGCGAGAAACAAATTGGGACCCCCTGTCTGAAACTAGAATTTTTGGGATACCATGGGCGCGTACTATGTGTTGTGTAAACAACTGTGCAACCTGTGGGGCTCGAGGGATTTCTTTCAAAGGAATGAAATGCGCCATTTTAGTGAAAGTGTCTACAAAAACTAGGATAGTGTTAAAACCTTGGCTACTAGGGAGGTCCACTATAAGATCCATAGTAACAGTATGCCAGGCATGGGGTGCAGTGGGCAAAGGTCTTAACAGACCTTGTGAAGCTGTTCTATTTGATTTCCCTCTTTGACATTTGTCACAAGTTGACACATATTGTCTTATCTGAGTTTTTATTTTTGGCCACCAAAATTCTCGTTGTATTAGATTTTGAGTCTTTTGAATTCCTTTGTGTCCAGCCAATTGATCGTCATGATAAGCCTGAAGAATTTTTTCTTGCAGCTCCACAGTCGGAACATACAGTGCACCTTTAAAGTATGGCAAACCTTTTTTGATTTCTCTTCCTTGGCCTTCTTTGGACCACTTCAGCATTCCTTCGAATGTTAAGTTTTCTTGAATTTCTTTGGTTAAATTTTCATACAATATGGCAGATATGAACTTCTCTTGTGGAATAATCAATTCTTTTTCTGGAGGCTCTTTAACTGCACCGGTATCGATTCGAGATAGAGCATCTGCCTTCCCATTTACTTTTCCTGGTCTGAAAGTGATAACAAAATCAAAGTCTGCAAAATATAGGGACCAACGCAGTTGTCTAGCTGTTAGAGTTCGAGCTGATTTTAAAAACTGTAAATTTCGGTGGTCCGTGTAAACAGTCACTTTATGCTTAGCTCCCAAAATGTAATGCCTCCACTCACAAAAAGTTTCTTTGACTGCCAATAGCTCCTTATCCGCAATTGAATAATTTATCTCTGGTGGTGTTAATTTTCGAGAGAAATAGGCCACTGGATGTAATTGACCTGTATCTTTATGACGCTGGGAAAGGATACCTCATATGGAAACATCTGAAGCATCTGCCTCCACATAATATGGCTCATCTGGATTGGGGTGAAGCAAGATTGGAGCTGAGACAAAGGAATTCTTCAAAAAATTCAAAGCATTTTCAGCTTCTTTTGTCCACTCAAACTTCACTCCTTTCTTCAACAATCGAGTAATGGGTGTAACTGTTTGAGAAAAATTGGATATGAATCTTCTATAAAAATTAGCGAACCCCAAGAAACTCTGGATCTCTTTGACATTGCAAGGAGAAGGCCAATGTTGCACTGTCTTTATCTTGGCAGGATCCATACTAACGCCTTCTGGTGACAAAATGAATCCTAAGAACTCAACTCGTTCCACATGAAATGCACACTTCTCCAATTTTACATAGAGATGGTTTTCTTGCAACCTTGTGAGGATGGATCGAACATGGGAAATGTGCTCCTGTAGATTGTCGGAAAAGATTAAAATGTCATCTATATAAACCACGGCAATCCGGTCGAGGAATTCTCGTAATATATCATTAACGAAATGCTGGAAGGCAGCGGGAGCATTGCATAACCCATAAGGCATCACTTGATATTCAAATAATCCGAATCGAGTCCGAAAAGCGGTTTTCCATTCATCCCCTGAAGCCACTCGAATCAAATGATATGCTCCTCGCAGGTCCAATTTGGTGTAGATTCTAGCATTCTTTACTTGATCTAATAAAACTGACACTAAAGGCAGTGGGTATCGATTCTTGATGGTAACCTGATTGAGGGCTCGATAATCAATGCAAGTTCGAAGACTCCCATCCTTCTTTGGTATGAAAAATAGTGGGGATGACACTGGAGATTCAGAAGGACGAATAAAACCATTAGCAAGATATTGATCCAAATACTCCTTTAAATGTTGATTCTCTGCTTCGGTCAATGCGTAAATTCTGCTACATGGCAATATCGCACCTGGCTCCAGTTCAATTTTGCAGTCGTAGGGTCGATGTGGTGGCAATTTCTCAGCCTCCTTTTCATCAAAAACGGCGACTAAATCCTCATATTCTTTTGGGATTTCTGCTGTCTTTAGTGCACAGATCATTGAAGAGTGTGATGATAAACAGGCCGCTTGGGACTTGGTGGACACTTCCACTCCATCATGAAAGCAATTCTCTTTGCAGTAAGAGGAATTCATCTTGATCGTTCTTTTGCTCCAATCAATTTGTGGATTATGTTCTGTAAGCCAGGGCAGACCCAAAATGAGTTGAAATTGTGGAGCATCTATCAAATTAAAGATTATCTGCTCCTGATGTCCACCAAAACCTTGCATCTGAATTGGTTCGGAAATGGGTCCTGAAGAAAGATTGGTTCCATCCACAGCTCTTACTACTTCCAAAGTAGATTTCTTGATAAATCGAATACCCATTTTACGAGCGTATTTGATATCACAGAAGTTGCCCGTAGCTCCACAGTCTATCATAACTGAGATCCCTTGAATTTCCTTCTCAAGGGTCTTAACTGATACTGTTTGTACCAAATGTGGCGCGGCGGTTTGTAAGGTATTCGCCACTCGTTGATCTAAAGGAGTTGTCTTGGGTTCTGCTTTCATCAGGGCAACTCCCTCTACTGATGAAGCTGGCCTTTTCCCGACTGAAGAGCTTTGGGTTTCTTGGGACAGTTTTTAACAAAATGCCCAGATGCACCGCAATATAAACATAGTTGATTCACTCTTCTTTTCTCTTTTTCTTCCTTAGATAAAGGACCTCGGATGGAACCAATTTGCATTGGTTCTTCTATCGTTATCCCTTCTCCGGCTCTCGTATGATAATTTCTTACACGATCAATTCTCAGGGGAAATGGTCGATACTCTCTTCTCTTTTCTGCTCTTCGTTCAGTTAACCGGTGGTCAATCTGTAACACAAGATCAATTAACTCCGAAATTTCGATGGGTCTATTTGGAACTTGTTCTAAGGCATCTTTCAATTCATCTCTCAGTCCACGATAAAATATGGCGGCTCTTTTTGACTCCGGCCAGGCAGTCTCTACAATGAGTTTATTGAAATGAGCCAGATATGCTACTAGATCTTTATTACCTTGCCTGATTTCCAGTAGTTCATTGTCAGTGGCTTGAGCTGCAGTTCGCCGATCAAATATTCTTAAGAACTCTTCCTTGAAATTTTGGAAATTATATAAAACAGGATCATTTCTGGAAATTATTGGCATGGACCATGCGGCCGCATCTCCTGTCAGATAAGACAATATAAATGCCACTTTGGACTGGTCTTCGGAAAAAATGACTGGTCTACATAAAAAATGCAATGAGCATTGGGTCAGAAAAATCTGCGCCTTATTTGGATCCCCACCGAAGCGCTCCGGTTGAGCCAAAGGAATAATAGGGGAAACCGCATGAATTACTTGAGTGGATATACCTGCAGACTGTGAAGGGCTATGGATTTGTGAAAACACAGATTCATTTGATTTAGCGGTGTTCCCTAACTCATTTATTCGCTGTTTTATTTGGACTGTTTCTTCTATGGTGTTATTTAATTGTTTCTGTAACCCTTCCAAAACGGTGGCTAATGCTTTTATATCAATTCCTTCTGCCATTCTGCTCAGGAGGAAATCTGTTTTTTCCCTAAAATTAGGGTGACGGCACTTCAATCTGTCAGGATACTTCTATTCGATTTCCTCAGAAGCAGAAGACAACTCCTCAGTCCCGACCCGAGCTATTCACAATGAATATTAATCCTTCGTGCTGAGTACCCCAGAGGGGGAAAGGGGAATGGGATGGCAGAGAGACTGCCACAGAGATGATGAACGCCAGGACTCAGTCTGCCTCTTCACATCTAAGATTGGATACAGCACCTGCAAGAGTCACAGTCGCAATTACTAGGGACATACAACATCAGTTTTTTCACTTTCTACTCTCAACACTTAATTCTCTTTAATTCTATTATTTCTTCACTCACCCTGAGTTCTCTGTAGCCTTGCTTCTCTCTATAAATGATAGCTCTTCTTAAAAAAATGCTTATTACTGATTCTGGAAGAACTTCTCAACCTTTGTTAGAGATTGGTTTTAAGTTGCTATATATATATATATAGTTGGTGATAATGCGTTCTTCAAATCAGCTGATGTTATTTAATTTCTCCTGTCTTATTGTGACTTCTGTCAATACTTGTATTTGTAAATGCTTGTTTATTAAAGTTCGTTTCTCCTTTCTTACTTCGACATTTGTTGATAACTTGTATTTGTAAATGCTTGTTTATTACAGTTAGTTTCTCCTTCCTTACTTCGACATCTGTCGATAACTTGTAGTTGTAAATGCTTGTTTATTTAAGTTCGTTTCTCTTTTAAACTCTGTTTTGGTTTATTACCATTGAATTTGTAAATGCTTATTTGTTAACAGTTCGTTTCTCCTTTAAACTTGGCCTTTGTTTATAACCTTGACATTTGTAGGTACTTGCTCTTTTAAAGTTCGTTTTTTCTTTGACTTTAATATCTTAAACAAGAACCTTGTAAACATAAGGTTAATTCATACATTAACTCTGTAGCCTTGCCGACTTCCACGGGAACGGTCTACTATCAAACTCTTTGAATAAACCTTCACAATATTTGTCTTTTTTCTGTAATATAATCTTCAAATGTAATTTTACCTCACAGGAGTTTCTGTTCTGAAGCGCGCTCTCTCTCCACACAGCTGATTCCTGTCAGACCTCAGTTGAAGTGCAAGGCTTCCAGCTGGAGAGCTCGTAACCTAGCAACCAACCGATTGCAAGACTAGAACTGTAACTAACCTTCAGGACTCACAGCGGCCATCTTGGATCTTCTCTTCTTGATTCTTCTTTTGAAATAAGCGCAAGATTACTCTGCAAACCTTCTTCCAGTTTGGGCTTTGCTGTCTCCACTGAGGATATCTCTTTGCTTTTCTCATGCACTTCTTTGTTTTGACTTGGCATGTTTGTGTGGTCATGACACAATCCTTCTGGATCTACCAGAACCTCCTCTCCTCCCACCGTCAGGTTCCAATAATTTACAGTGTAATTGTGCTGAGTCCCATTAATTAATGAGGTCCAATCTCTGTCTAGTTTCTCCTCTCCTTCGTGATCCCAGTTCCCCGTGTTATTATCAAATAACAGAGTGTAAACACATTGTTCAGGTGGGATCTTCCCCATATATTTTGCCTCTGGGTTTTGCCTATAAGAATGAGTACGAAAACATATGGGAAACATTTTATGTGTGACATTCTCTCCAGGAATCGGGGAAAGCTTATATTCTGCCTGGGTATTAGGGAGCAACGCACACCTAGGGTACCACTGATATTCTCGTTGGTCATATATCCAAGTGGTATTGGGTACAAGACACACTTCCCCTCTTTCATATTCGCCTGGTGATACTGGTACTTCATAAAGGCCTATAGGGTCCTCGGGGTGTCTAGACAAGTGCCAGCAAATCCAGCAGTCAGTGAAACTCAATGTTTCAGCCAACTTTCCATGAACCTTTATCAATGGATGTAAGATGGGATTTTGCAACAATGATGCAACACCGCTGGACATTATACATATTAACATGAGGGTCACTAGGTACTTCATTATTGTTTTGTAGAAATAGTTATAAGACCACTCTTCTCTATTCTCTCGAGGGATAGCTGTCCTGCCAAATGGATGTATTTTCATAACTTTATTCTACTCTCCTCCTTGTTCCTACTACCTTTCTATGGTGCCGCTTTACTCGTCTCCACCACCTATGTGTGTTCAAGAATATACCCACACAATTACCAAATATCCAAATGCAAAATATTGAGACCACTATACTAATAATCATATATATATATATATATATATATATATATATATATATATATATATATATATATATGTTCGATGGCATGTGTAGCTGCAGATACACATGCTGTGCACTGTTCCTGCCATCTAGTGTTGGGCTCGGAGTATTACAAGTTGTTTTTCTTCGAAGAAGTCTTTTCGAGTCACGGGACCGAGTGACTCCTCCCTTTCGGCTCCATTGCGCATGGGCATCGACTCCATCTTAGATTGTTTTCTTTCTGCCATCAGATTCGGACGTGTTCCTCTTCGCTCCGTGTATTAGAATCGGAAAAAGACTAAATTCACCGAAAATCGTCTGTATTGTTTTCGATCGGGAAACATCTTGCATCGACACCTCGACAACGGCGAAACACAGCTTCGGTGGCTCTTCGGGGCTTCCGCACCCAGCCAGGGCCTGCTCGGCCCGACCGCAGAAAACGTTGAAGCCTAATGGACTGGACCCCATTCCGTTTCTGCCCACAGTGCCACGCCAAGTATCCCTACACAGACCAACACCGGGTATGTAATCTGTGTTTATCACCAGACCACACAGAAGATACTTGCGAGGCCTGTAAGTCCTTTCGATCGAAGAAGACCTTGAGGGATCAGAGGGCAAGGCGGCTGCAATTGGCGTCCAAAAGTTCAGAGCACCTTGACGTCGAGGAAGAGGAGATGGCTATCTCCATCCAAAGTTCAGATTCGGACGCCTCCGACGCAGACCGACCACCTACAGCAGGCCAACACATGAGTACACCTGCCCCGACCCAAGCCCACAGTCAGTCCAAGACAAAACATAAGGCCTTGGGGACGCCACTGCTGGAAGGCCATGGCTCAACCCTTTAGAAATCAAGCAGTGACCAAGCAACACCTTCGGCACCGAAAAAGGCCAAATTCATGCCGAAGTATTCGGACTTGAGCCGAGAACCCGTCACTGAGAAAACTTGACATCGTCTCGTCGAGTCGGCAAAGCCTCGAAAGAGTCTTTCTGAGCCGAGGCTTACCGTCAGCATGGGCATTTCGGTGCTGAAAAAAACAGCTTCGGAGCCGAAAAAAAGCCTCGTACACCGAGGAACATGGACTCTCAAAACAACTAAAAGAGAGACACAGATTTGAGGAGGAACTTCAAATGGAGGAGTTTGATGAAACACAGGCAAGGATACAGATCCATAAGGATACTGGGAAGATCCAAACTGCACCTCCTCTCAAATTCAAAAGTAAACTAGCTTTCCAAGCACAGACAGACACTGAACAGCCAAAGGCTAAAGTACCCAGAGAAAAATCTCTGTCACGCCATTTTTCACCAGAACATTCTCCTCCATATTCTCCGCAAAGAACAGTGTCACCTATTGCAACGCCCACTGCACAGTCACCCACACACACTGTGCAGTCGCAAGAGGATACAGACCCTTGGGACCTTTACGATCCCCCTGTGTCGGTCAATAGCCCTCGGTGCTATCCTTCGAAACCCTCTCCACCCGAGGATAGCATTTCATATACTCAAGTCTTGGCCAGGGCTGCCACATTCCACAATGTGAGCATGCATACAGAGCCAATGGAGGACAATTTTCTCTTTAATACTTTGTCCACAACGCATGCTTCCTATCAAGCTCTTCCTATGCTCCCAGGCATGCTTAAACATGCACAACATATTTTTCAGGAGCCCGTGAAAGGGAGAGCCATTACACCGCAGGTGGAAAAGAAACACAAACCACCACCGTCGGACCCAGTGTTCATCACACAACAGCTGCCCCCGGACTCTGTAGTGGTTGGAGCTGCGAGAAAGAGAGCCAACTCGCAGTCATCTGAAGATGAACCACCTCCAGATAAGGAGAGTAGGAAGTTCAACGCGGCAGGAAAGAGAGTAGCGTCACAAGCTGCCAATCAGTGGCGCATAGCAAACTCTCAGGCCCTTCTCGCACAATATGACCGAGCTCATTGGGACGAGATGAGTGATCTCACCCAACATCTCCCCAAGGAATACCAGAAAAGAGCATTAGATTCTGCCGACACTGCTGCAAGAACTGTGAACACTGCAGTGACAATTAGACGCCATGCCTGGCTGAGATCATCAGGCTTCAAACCAGAAATTCAACAGGCTGTCCTTAATATGCCATTCAATCAGCAACAGCTTTTTGGCACACAAGTAGACACGGCCATTGAAAAGATGAAAAAGGACACTGATACGGCCAAGGCAATGGGAGCGCTCTACTCGTCCCAATACAGAGGGACATTAAAAAAAACACAGTATAGGGGAGGTTTTAGACCACAGTCATCAGAAACATCCACCTCTCAACCAAAACACTCCTACCAATCACAATATCAGAGAGGGGTGTTTCGTGGGTCCTTCAGGGGACAATTCCCAAGGTCCAGGGGAAAATTCCAAACCACAAAGCAGGCCACTAGTACCAAGCAGTGACTTGCATATCACACTTCCCCAACACACATCCCCGGTGGGAGGAAGACTGGGAATGTTCCACAATCAATGGTCAAACATAACAACGGACACATGGGTTCTATCAATTATCCAACATGGTTACTGCATAGAATTCATACATTTTCCTCCAGATATTCCCCCAAGAGCGCACAAACTGTCATTGCAACATCTAACACTGTTACAAACAGAGGTGAAGGCACTATTGACAAAACAAGCCATAGAACTAGTACCTTATCAACAAAAAGGAACAGGGGTCTATTCCCTGTACTTCCTTATTCCCAAAAGGAAAAAACACTAAGACCAATTTTAGATCTCAGGACTCTCAACCTACTCATCAAATCATAACACTTTCACATGGTGACACTACAAGATGTAGTCCCATTATTAAAACAGGGAGAATACATGTCAACACTGGATTTAAAGGGTGCGTTTTTTCATATACCCATCCATCCATCTCACAGAAAATACCTCAGGTTCGTTATACAAGGAAAACATTACCAATTCAGGGTATTACCCTTCGGGTTAAAAACAGCCCCTGGAGTATTTACAAAAAGCTTTGCTGTGGTAGCAGCATACATAAGGAGGCAACACATGCATGTATTCCCTTATCTAGACGATTGGCTAATAAAGGCCAACCCTCAACAGCAGTGTCAAAATCACACACGTTACGTAATAGATACCCTACACACACTAGGGTTTTCTATAAATTACCAAAAATCACACTTGCAACCATCTCAAAATCAACAATACTTGGGAGCTACACTCAACACTCAAAAAGCGATAGCAAGTCCAAGCCCACAAAAGGTACAATCATTCCAAACCATGGTACCAAAAATACAACCAAATCAGCATTACACAGTCAGATTTGTGATGAAACTCCTAGGCATGATGGCATCATGCATCGCAATTGTCCCAAACGCACGGTTACACATGCCGCCCTTGCAGCAGTGCCTTGCAAAACAATGGTCGAAGGCACAGGGTCAACTACAAGATCTAGGCCCTCATTACAACCCTGGCGGCCGGTGGTAAAGCGGCTGTAAGATCGCGAACAGGCTGGCGGTAAATAAAATTGAATCACGACCATGGCGGAAACTGCCAACATAGACAGACACTTTAACACTCCGACCGCCACGGCGGTAGAAACAAACAGCATGGCGGTCACCGCCAACAGACAGGCAGAAGACAATGTACCGCCCACACCATTATGAGAGGCCAATCCGCCACCTTTTCCGGGGCGGATTCAACGCAAACAAAAACATGGCGGAAACTGGACTTGGAAGGGAAAACGCTCACCTCTACACACCCCATGAGAAACCAGGACGCCATGGAGCCGGAAATCCAAATTCTATCTGCCATTGTCTTCCTGCTCCTCTACCAGGAGCACGACCGACGGCGGCGACCACCATGGTGAGTACTGCACCTACGACACAGGGGAGGGGGGAGGGAAAAGAGAGTGACACACACACGCAACACCTCCACCCCTACCCTAACCCACAACACCATACACACAAATACATGTTGAAACATTACATTTACACCCCCCTACCCCTCCTGGAAGAACTCAAGGAAAAAAGGAAATGAGTTGAACGATTGTAATCAGGAAAAATCCATTAGTCAAAAATATATATACACTATTAACAAATATGTAAACCAAGATTTCAAGTCCATGTAGTGCACTTACATAGTCCGTGGACCACTGGGCCCAAAATGCATGGGCGACGCCCACACAAGATACCCGATCCAAACGGAGAGAACACTGCTGAGGCATCAGATCAAAATAAAACATGCACCTCAGGGGGAAGGGAAGGGGGGGCACCTCAGCCTGATGAGTGCACAACGCAAGCTCCACGAGGGGGCTCCATGCCCATTGATGTATCCGGGGAGTGCTTTGTGCCCAGAGTGCTTCATCCTGCCAAGGACAGAGGTAGTGGATGCCTTTTTCCACTGGTTCTGGAGGGGGCCTTGTGCCCATAGTGCTTCATCCTGCCAAGGACAGAGGTAGTGGATGCCTTTCTCCACTGGTTCTGGAGGGGGCCTTGTGCCCAGAGTGCTTCATCCTGCTCGTGACGGACTCAGTACCATCAGTGCCCTTGGCGCTCATGGGCCAGCGGTGCTTGTGGCGGCGGTGTCCTTGGCAGCGGTGCTTGTGGCTGCGGTGTCCTGTTCAGCGGTGCTTGTGGCGGTGGTGTCCTGTTCAGCGGTGCTTGTGGCGGTGGTGTCCTTGGCAGTGACTCAGCTGCTGGAGGTCATGTCTGGCCCAGCTGGGCTGGTGCTGGCGGTCCTGTCTGGCCCAGCAGGGCTGGTGCTGGCGGTCCTGTCTGGCCCAGCAGGACTGGTGCTGGCGGTCCTGTCTGGCCCAGCGGGGCTGGTGCTGGTGGTCCTGTCTGGCCCAGCGGGGCTGGTGCTGGTGGTGGCCTCCTGGGCAGCAAGGCTGGTGCTGGCGGTGGCCTCCTGGGCAGCAGGGCTGGTACTAGCGGTGGCCTCCTGGGCAGCAGGGCTGGTTCTGGCGGTGGCCTCCTGGGCAGCAGGGATGATGGCGGTGGCTTCCTGGGCAGCGGGGATGATGGCGGTGTCCTCCTGGGCAGCGGGGATGATGGCAGTCTTCTCCGCCGTGCTGCTCTTCCTAGACTTGCTGACTTTCTTGTGGCCCTTCCCCACCTTGGAAGGTATCGCAGCTGACTCCACACTCCCACCTGTACCCCTGGGAGAGGCTTTGGTGGCTGGAGTCTTCCCCCTCTCCCGTCGGGCACTGGCCAACTTTTGATGCTTGACAGGTGGGGGACTGTCCGTGCTGTGGCTCCGTACCACACTGGCTGCCCTGGTGGCTGGTGCACTCCAGATTCCGGTGACTACAGGCACCACTGGTCCCGGAGATGTTGTGGCTGAGGTGCTAGGTTGGGACCTGGAGAGTCGGGCCCTAGGAGACAGATGGGGTGGGGGAGGTGAGGGAAAGAGGTCAAGGTTAGACAGGAAAAGTTTCTTGGGAATACTGAGACAGGTAGCTGGAGGGGGTTTGGGAGTGGAGGAAGAGGTTGTGGTTGTAGGAGCTGTACGTTTGGTGACTTTGGGTGAAGGTGCATGCGCTGGAGGCTGTTGTGAGGTGAATGGCTGTTGGGTGGGTGTGTGCCTGCGTTTGTGTATCTTGGGAGGTGGCGTCACAGACACACTGGGAGAGGACACAGGGGACGTGTGAATGGCAGTGGGGGTGGTGACTGCACGTGAGCAGGGTGTGGTGGTGTGTGTGCTGCTGATGAAAGTAGTGGCTGTGGTTGTAGTGCATGCAGGTGTGAGCGGTGACGATACTGGGAGGGAGGAGGGAGATGAGGAGGAGGGGGACACAGTGGAGGCAGTGGATGTTGGTGTGTCTGCATGTGTGTGATGCTTGCTTGAGTGCCTGTGGGATGTGTGGTGCTTATGTTTGCCTGAGCTTCCCTTGTGTGTTGACGTCTGTGCATGCTCGTCTGAAGGTGTGCTTGGGATAGGCTGAGGTACAGGGGATTGGGTCTGGGTGGAGGACGTTGGAGGGGGAGGCTAGAGACAGGGACAATGGCTGCCATCAGTGCTGAGGCCAGAGTCTGAAAAGCTTGCTGAAGGGCCGCCTGACCAGAATGAATGCCCTCCAGGAATGCATTTGTTTGTTGTAACTGCCTTTCTACACCCTGGATGGCATTCAAAATGGTAGACTGCCCAAAAGTGAGTGACCTGAGGAGGTCAATGGCCTCCTCACTGAGGTCAGCAGGGATGACTGGGGCAGGGCCTGAGGTGCCTGGGGCGAAGGTGATGCCCACCCTCCTGGGTGAGCGGACACGGGGCAAAGGCTGAGTGGCTGCTGGGAGGGCGGTGCTGGTAGGGGGGGTGGCGGCTGTACCTGTAGATGCGGGGCACAGATGTTGCCGCCACCACAAGGGAGCTCCCATCAGAAGACGAGTCTGTATCACTGGTGTCAGCTCCTGTCCCCGCGTGGAGCTCCCCTCGCCCTCCGTCCCCCTGGTGAACTCCGAGTCCGTAGTGTCGCCCTCCAGGGCCATGTGGGATGCAGCTCCCTCCTGCTCCGGTGCCACTGCTCCTCTGCCTGATGATGCTAATGCGCACAAGAACAGCGAGACCACAAAAAGGGGATGACGACAGAAGAAAGACATGTTGAGTGCATGCATTACTGCTACCGTTGGCAGACACGACAAACACAGAAGCACCCTGCACTATGCCGTGCACTTGGGCTCCACTGTTCAATCCCTGGGACATGGCCTACAAGGCTATGGCTGACATCTGCACACATGGATGACACAGGAGCCTGACTAGGTGTACTTGGCACTGTACCCAGGTGGGGTGGGGTGCCACAGGGTCTGCCAGAACAAGGGGGCCTAACTAGCATACTCGCCCTGGCCTAGGGAAACCCACAGCCCACCTTCCCCACCGAGACACCTCCACTGCGTGCTGAATCAGCAGAATGAGAGTGTACTCACCCCCTTGTGGCTGCTGTGATGCCCTCAAGTGCCCATCCAACTCCGGGTATGCCACCGCCAGGATCCTTAACATCAGGGGGGTCACGGTGCAATGGACACCCCTCCCACGTTGGGAGGCCATCCCCAGCTGGGCCTCCACCGTCTTCTTGCTCCAGCGGCGAATGTCCTCCCATTATTAACGGCAGTGGGTGCTCCGCCTGTGGTAGACCCCCAGGGTCCGGATGTCCTTGGTGATGGCACGCCAAAATCCTTTTTCTGGTGGGCGCTGACCTACATGAATTGTACAGGGGGAAAGGAAAATTATTACCAACTGCACCATCACAGTCATTGGCCCCCTTCCCTACCCTTGCCATGTGGCACATGCACTCACCGTTGTTTCATGCACGCCTCAATCTCCCCCCCCCATCTTTCATCCACCCCACTCCACACAGGCATAGCCCATACAGCATGCTCCCAGTGTACTTACCTGTTTGTCAGGAGGACCGCAGAGTAGCGTGTACTGGGGAGGACCCCAACCACGAGTTTCTCCAACTCCTCCGATGTGAAGGCAGGGGCCCTTTCCCCAGACGCACGAGCCATTGTCTCTTCCAGACCGAGTTCACAGCAGCACTTGCAGTGTAGCTCCGCTCCTGTCAAAGATCAGGTATCGATTGATTGAACAGATAGAAAATGGCGGTCACGTCCGCGGCGGTGTGTACCGTCACCACCATTGGCCATAGAGTCCAATGTTAACCAATGCAGAATTGCGCTGCGGTCTTCGACCGCCTACTGCAACGGTGTACAACACCAGCGCAGTTACCTCACATCCCCTTGTCCCACTTTACAGGTCAGGCAGCCGCCATTTCAGGGGCCCATTTTTTAACTGCGTCACACATACCTAGGCCTTGCCTCAACACTCATACAGGCCAAATTTCGGATTATGATTCGTGTTCTGTGTAAGCTGTGGGCACGTACCTTTGAGTTGGTTGACTCTGTGCTCGCTGTTGTCCTTCATAGGCAACGTCCGCTGGGACATGTGAGGAGATGGTGGCATCCTCCGGTGTACAGACCGCTGGTGGACCTGTCGACAATGGAGGAAAGACATGTGATCATCACCTACAGGCTTGATTGGGCCACAATCCTGGAACTGTGTGCCCAGCTGGAGCCACACCTGATGTCAGCTATCTGCTATCCCACAGGAATACCTTCTCAAGTGCAGGTGCTGTCAGTACTCCATTTCCTTGCAAGTGGGTCATTTCAAACAACAGTGGCCATAGCATCAGGGATGTCCCAGCCTATGTTTTCCAACATGTTGTCCAGAGTGTTGTCTGCCCTGCTGAAACACATGCGGAGCTACATCGTTTTCCCTCAGGTGGAGGATTTGCCTACAGTGAAAGGTGACTTCTATGCCCTGGGACATATCCCCAACATCATAGGTGCCATTGATGGGACACATGTGGCTTTGGTACCCCCCGCAGGAGTGAACAGGTGTTCAGAAACCGGAAGAGTTATCATTCCATGAATGTGCGGATGGTGTGTTTGGCAGACCAGTACATCTCCCACGTTAATGCCAAATTCCCTGGCTCAGTGCATGATGCTTACATCCTGCGGAATAGCAGCATTCCTTATTTGATGGGGCAACTCCAGAGTCACCGTGTGTGGCTATTAGGTGAGCACCTGGAAGCAAGTCAGTGGGAATGGTTGTCTGGGGATATCCCTACAGGTTAGTGTGTGTCTAACAGTTGTCCCTCGCCATTTGCAGGTGACTCCGGTTACCCCAACCTTTCATGGCTACTGGCCCTAGTGAGGAATCCCAGGACAAGGGCAGAGGAACGCTACAATGAAGCCCATGGGCGAACTCAGCGGATTATAGAGCGGACCTTCGGCCTCCTGAAGGCCAGGTTCTGGTGACTCCATATGACAGGTTGATCCCTATTCTACTCACCAAAGAAGGTATGCCAGATCATCGTGGCCTGCTGTATGCTTCACAACTTAGCTTTGCGACGACAGGTGCCTTTTCTGCAGGAGGATGGTCCAGATGGCGGTGTTGTTGCAGCTATGGAGCCAGGTGGACAGTGAAGACGAGGAAGCAGAAGAAGAGGACATCGACAACAGGAACTCGGTGATCCTGCAATATTTCCAGTGAGGCACAGGTAAGAATACAAACCTGCTTACTACATGTACTTTAATACTACTACCTCTCAACTGTCTGTCGTTTTCACCCAGTGTATGATCACTGAGTTGTCACTTTCCCTTACGATTTCACAGATGTGGGTCCCACTGTGTGACATCTGCTTTGTTTCCTCATGGACTAGAGCTGTGTGACATAGGTATGTTGACATTACATTTGAAAGAGCATTATGACACTGCTATTGCTAATACACTATTTCGAAATCACAGACTGACTCCAGATTGTTTTGTGCTTCAAGGGTGTTTATTTAAGTGCTCAATATTGGAGGGGGTTGTAAAATAGTTAGGGGTGATGGTGGAGGAATGTCCATGGCAGACTCCAGTCTATTAGTCTCACAGGTGCATTGCCCAAATGGGCATAGGAAGTGGAGCTGGGGCAGTTTGAGGATGGACAGGGTGACAAAGTGGGACAGATGGATGACATTCAGGGTGATCTCATTTCTTGGCGGGGGTCTTGGCATCATTCTCTGTCTTTGTCCTGGATCTCAGGGGCCATTTGCAGGGTGGTTCACCCTCTGCAGGGGGTGGGGTGCTGGTGTGGTGGTCTTGTGGTGGTGCCTCCTCTCCACTAGCGCCGGCGGAGATGGTGGGCAGTTCATCGTCCAGGCTAGTGTCAGGGGCCCCTTGTTGTGCCACAGTGTCCCTCCTGGTGTTGAGGACTTCCTTCAGCACCCCTATGATGGTTCCCAGGGTGGAATTGTTGGATATGAATTCCTCCCTGAAGCCCAAATATGGTTCCTCCTGCAGGCGCTGGGTCTCCTGAAACTTGGCCAGTACTGTTGCCATCGTCTCCTGGGAATGGTGGTTTGCTCCCATGATGTTGGAGAGGGCCTCGTGGAGAGTGGGTTCCCTTGGCCTGTCCTCCCCCTGTCGCACAGCAGCCCTCCCAGTTCCCCTATGTTTCTGGGCCTCCATCCCCTGGACCGTGTGCCCACTGCCACTGCTCCCAGGTCCCTGTTGTTGTTGGGGTGGTGGGTTAGCCTGGGTTCCCTGTAGTGGTGGAAACACTGCTGCTTGACGTGTCCTGGGGACAGAGGAATGGGCCCGCTGGGTGGGTGCTGTGCTGTTGTTTCCAGAGGGGGGAGGCTCTGTGATGGCCTGTGACTGTGTCAGGGGAACCGACTGTCCTGAGGCCCCCGATGGGCCGGGCTGGTCATCTAGATCCAGTTGGACAGAGCTGCTGTCATCACTGTGGGCCTCTTCTGTTGGTGGTCTGGACATGTGTGGACCCTCCAGTCCAGTGACGTTGCGTAGGGGTCCTGCAGGGGTATAAAAGGATGTTTATTACATCTGTGTGTGCCATGGTGTGCAATGGGTGGGTGACCGTGTACCCCAGTGCCTGCAGTCCTGTGAGGGTCCTTGTGTGATGGTGGTTTAGGGGTATGTATGGGTATGTGCAGTGGCCACGCTTTGGTGATGGGTGTCCATGCTTTGTTGTTGTATGCAGAGCTTGATGTTAGGATGTGTGGTTTGTGATGTTGGGACATTTGTGAGGAGTTGGAGTGATGGGGTGGGGGTGAGGGTGGGGGTATGTGTTAGCATGCAAGTAGGGTGAGGGATGTAATAGTTAAGATTTGGCTTACCAGAGTCCATTCCTCCATCTACTCCTGCAATGCCCTCAGGATGCAGAATCGCCAAGACCTGCTCTTCCCATGTTGTTAGTTGTGGGGGAGGAGGTGGGGGTCCGCCGCCAGTCTGCTGAACCGCAAGGTGGTGTCTTGAGACCACCGAACGCACCTTCCCCCGTAGGTCGTTCCAACTCTTCCTAATGTCATCCCTATTTCTTGGGTGCTGTCTCACTGCGTTGACCATGTCCACTATTCTTCGCCATAGCTCCATCTTCCTAGTTATGGAGGTGTGCTGCACCTGTGATCCGAATAGCTGTGGCGCTACCCGGACGATTTCCTCCACCATTACCCGAGCTCCTCCTCAGAGAACCTGGGGTGTGGGGAGGTGTGTGTAGTGATAAGTGGGGTGATATGTAGTGGTGTGTTGTGTGAGGTGCATGGAAGTTATGTGGGTGATGGTATTGTGTGCCTGTGGATGCTTGGTAGTTGTTTGTAGTGTCTCTCTCTGGCCTTCTCTCAGTAATTATGTCGTAGGGGTTTGTGGGTGATGTGGGTGGGTGTTTTATCTTGTATTGAGTGTGTGGGAGTGGTGTGTGTATGTGTATCAGGTGTGTGTATTTGGAATTGTCCAATGTGTTTTGTAAATGTGTGTGTATTTTGAGCGCAGCGGTGTGTACCACCAATGGAATACCGCGGTTGAAAGACCGTGTGTTGTGATAGTGTGGGCGTATTTCTGTTGGCGTGACGGTGTAGGTTTTGTTTTCGCCAGTTTATCACTGACCTTTGGTGTGACGGACTTCTGTGGGAGTCTGAATTTTGGCAGATTCCGAGCAGTGGGTCATAATGACCGTGGTGGAATTCCGCTGCCAGGGCGGTGTGTTGGTGGTCTCCTGCACGGCGGTAAGCAGCTTTTACCACCAATGTTGTAATGAGGGCCTATGTCTTTGTGCAGGGGCCCCTGGAATCTACACCTCCGGAATGGCGTCCCCCCACTGGCAGCACGTCTTGTGACAGTGCTATTGGAGACATCCACTGGAAGATCCCAGATGAGCCCCCATTTGTAAAGCACGTTCTAAAAATACTTACAAATGCATTCACAAAGGCATTTAGACATGGAGAGTCGGAGTGGAGACCAAGGTCTTATTTATTTTGCTGCAGCAAAGAGAACAGATTTACAACTGGCATCCCCAGCCCAAAGTAAAGTGTGCTGGCATGGTGCGTTCAGCAGTGATATTTATACTCATACATCAAAGGATACATAAAATAAGTAAATAATGATAAACGTCATACAGGAATGATAAGGAGGGAATCAGTTTCCACACACAGGTTCCCATCTCTGCTTTGTCCTCGACTCCCTTCTGCAGCAGTCTGACTTCTCACATTCTGAGAAACTTTTAAAGGATTTTGTGGTTTAAAGATATAGATATCAACCTTTCCCTCCCCAAAATACAACAGCCGAGGTCGGTTAGTTTATGTTTACCACATGATTATAATGAGTAATGTGCCCCAGCTAGGGAAAGAAACCAGCTGCGAGCCCGTGGTGGAACCCGGCTTTTTTTTACTAAACAAATATATAAGATAACATATGCAATAGGTAGTGCGTTCAGAGAGAGAACTCAAACTAAGGGGGTCATTCTGAACTCAAGGTACCGCCGTCAGAACACCGCACCGCGGTCAAAAGACCGCGGCGGTGATTCTGAGATTTGCCCTGGGCTGGCGGGCGGCCGCCAAAAGACCGCCCGCCAGCCCAGGGCAAATCAACCTTCCCACTAGGATGCCGGCTCAGAATTGAGCCGGCGGAGTGGGAAGGTGCGACGGGTGCAGTTGCACCCGTCGCGTATTTCAGTGTCTGCTAGGCTGAAATACTTTGTGGGGCCCTCTTACGGGGGCCCCGCGGCACCCCCTACCGCCATCCTGTTCATGGCGGGAGAACCGCCATGAACAGGATGGCGGTAGGGGGTGTCAGAATCCCCATGGTGGCGGAGCGTGCTCCGCCGCCATGGAGGATTCTGACGGGCAGCGGAAAGTCGGCGGTACACCGCCGGCTTTCCGCTTCTGGCCGCGGCTGTACCGCCACGGTCAGAATGCCCCGCGGAGCACCGCCGGCCTGTTGCCGGTGCTACCGCCAACCTCCGCCATGGCGGTAATTACCGCCGGGGTCAGAATGACCCCCTAAATGTCTTTAAGGAAAAGGAGCAATACAAAATGGATTCTTACAATCGCTCATGCTGCCAAACAGTAACTGCATAATTACTTTCACTTTTGTTTACAGTCACAGTCTTTTTGTCTGTGTTGGTGAGAGGAGGTGTATTTGGGATTGAGAGCTGTGTCACTGAGTGGTGTTAGAGGTGTCTTTTGTGCTGTCTTCTGTCCAGATATTATCCCTGACATCTGCTCTGTCCTGTTTATTTGTTATTTGTATTGTGTTGTAATTGTATTGTCAGGTGTCTGACTCTTGGGTAGTTTTGTGAGTTGGGTTAGTTGGGGGTTTATTTATTTTTCTTAAGGGTACCCTGGGTGATTGTGACGTGATGTCAGGGAAAGAAAGAGCAGATCACCTCAGCGCCGAGGAATTAGGTGACTTCCTGTGGCTGGTAATGCATTACCTGCCCAACATGGTGGTCATCGGTGGCCGTGACATACAGAGCTAACTAGTGAGGCACAGAAGCTGCAGTGGGAGAAGGTCCTGGCACAAATTACAAGAATATTCAAGATCGAGCAGCCTGCCCAGCAACTCAAGCATCTCTGGGTAAACATTGTCAGCAGGGAACAGGACCTTCTTGACCACATTGGGCCTGAGATCGGAGAAACTGTGGTACTGCAGGTACATGTCTGTTGGACATAGTGCCTTCTTTACCAAGTTGAGGCAAAGGGCAGGGTTGTGAGTATTGTGTTGGCTCAAAAAAAGCATCCATGAAAATGGCAGCACTGCATCATTAAGGGGACAAAAGGCACATTCCCGTCATTGTCCCCGGGTTTTGCAACCAAATTCTGATGTGCACCAATGCCAACACAACCAGTCATGGAGGAACGGTACATGGTTACCAGTAACACATCTCCGTGTCCACTAAGTGCCTGACTACTGTTGTATGTTGCATAGTCATGTACATTTGACTTACCAATGTACACAGGATTAAAGGGAGTCATGGCTGAGTGTGTCCTGTAAGTATTGTATGTGCAGAGTGACATTACAGTAAGTACTACTTGAAAACATTTTGCAGTAGGAAGTCATCTGCAAAAACTTAACAGTGTAGTAGTGACATGTCAGGTTCCAGCACATATGTATACCGACTGGAGAGCCTTATGCATCAATTTGATACCTGATGGGCCGGAAGATGAGGGCATTGCATGAAGAACCTATCCGCTTCTTGTGACTTGGAACATATGAAAATTAGTAGATTTGGTAAACAAAAACTATAGGTTAAAGTCATATCTGCTGACTGACTGACCAATTAGCAATTAGGGGGATGGACTGGGAGACCCTAATAAAAAGTCATGACAAAGGGCGAGAAATCAGAATTGCGTGGAGAAAATTGATGACGTCAGGGGACACTGTCCGAGGTGCTGATATTGGGTTCATACTCTGTGAGCCTGATCCATAGCTGACTGATTGATGACCTGAAGATGAAGACTGACTTGTTGCTAATCCATGCTGGATAGGTAGCTATGAAAATGTGACTGAGTATTTTTATGCGTTTTCTTCTAGGTACCAACTGCGCTGTTTATAGAGATTCTCATTTGGGTAGATTTTTCCAAATTGGTGTTTTTTCTAAATTGTTTTCGCATGAAGACCCCCCATGCTAATGCTAATCTTGGTTAGATAGGCTGTTAGGGGTGACGTTGACAGTGACAATTGACTGACAAACTTAATTGCTGAACCTCATTATCAATGCTAATGTTGTAGCCTATAGAATTACCTTTTCGCATATGTCTTCTTAAGTGATGGTGTTTTATTAATGAATTAATGAATTGAATAAAGTTTGAACTAACAGATGATTTAGAATTGTAAGCAATAGAAAAATAAAAATTGTTAACTCTTCCCTGAGTATTGGTTATTCTTGATTAGTATGGTTTAACATTGTTTTTCATAAAATGTTTCATTGATTATTGATGCTAGTTATTGATTCAATAGTCACTGCATGACTAGGATACTCCATGCGATTCAAAAGGTTCATCGACCTATGCGTGTCCCCTTGTAAGTTTACTTACTAAGGACCAGGCACGCTAGCAATGCTCACATCTGTTTTGCTATCAGCATTAATCTGAGATTATATTTCAAGTTACTACAGTTTAGACGTTAGCTACTCTTAAAACTTCCAATCTGAGATTATATTTCAAGTTACTACAGTTTAGCTGTTAGCTGCCCTTAAAGCTTCCATCCACCAAATTGTCCTCTATACAGCATCTTATGTAACAACATGTTTGTGCACATGATGTATCACTTTGTGCTGGGATAAGACTTCTGGTCACAAGCCAGCACTAAACAGAACCAATCAAGTAAATAAACCATGCCAAGGCCACAGACGTGGTGTTTTTATGTGCACTTTGCAACTTACATTTATCAGTAACATTGCATTTTTAAGAGAAATTTTCTTGTATTTTGTAACTATGTTGCATGGAGAAGCAAAGTAGTAATGCAATGCGTTTGTTTATGACATCTGGATCTTAAGAAAGTAAATTAGGCAAAATCCGTGCCTTAATACATATATGTGTAGGGTGAAAATACTAGTTCTCATGTGTGCCTAAACATATAACATTACATTTTACCTTTAATTTCCTATGTCATTTAATACCAACCTCAAGACCACTGTAACCTAAATATTTATGCACAGTTACACACATTTTAAACCTACTACAGTTGTTTTATTTCATATTGGTCAATTACAGATTTTACCAAACTTTGTTAGTAAAGTACACCCTCTTTCTGGGGTTGGCACAAGGTAGGGAGGATTTTAGAAAGTAGTGGAGTAAGCTCCTGTTGGTGTTACTTGTTACATACCATGAGTGACTTCTCACATTCCTTCTCAAGAGAAAATCCTGGACCTACTCATTAAATGATTTTATTACTTACCGGTAATCCTCATTACTCCAAATACTCAGTTTCTCATACCAATACTTACATATATGAGGTGTTCCACCTCTGCTCAGACCCTGGTTTCCTAGCCCTACCCAATTAACAGATTCTTTTGCGCAAATCACACCCTCACCTCCCCCTTCTAATCACCCTTTCCCATATCTGGGTATAATGGGCCATGGAGCCCATAAGACATCCCGCATATTTCCAAGCTTAAGAAGCCAAGGGAACAGGTTGTGATCCGAGAAGGAAGGGGAAGGGAGGGATGTAAATATTAGTAAGAGAATCTGGGTATTTGGAGTAATAAGGATTACCGGTAAGTAATTAAATCATTACCTTTTCAACCTATTTCTCGTCCCCATACTTACACATATGAGGATGTTCCAAAACCAACTCCTAATAACCTGGTCCCCACAAAACAGATGCCACAGACTTCAAATACTTCAAAACAAACTTCATTGTACCAGAAGACATCATATAGGAGCCAAAGCTGGTCATTGAGACACGGAAGCCAAAAAAGTAGACCCAAAGGATAATGAGACTCGAACATCCAACCTGTAATGGAACACAAAGCTAGAGGGACTAGCTCAAGTAGCAGCAAGACGAATGTCCAACCAAAAAAAACCCTGAGCCTCCGCCCAGTAAGCTGCCATGCCCCATGTAGAAGACTCTATACACCATCCGGCAAATAGACTTTCTGAGAGGCACAAGCCAAGGAAATCAAAGAACGAATCCAGTGACTCAAAGTGGGCGTAGACACTTTCAGGCCATGATGAAGCACACCAAAATTCATAAAGAGGGCCTCATGTTGCAGAAAGCCCATGTTGCGACAAAGAGAGATGATTACAGCCTGCCACACATCCAAGCTGTGCAAGTCAACCTCCTCAAGAGTAGCAGGATCTGAAAAAAAAAGAAGGCAATGTTATCTCCTTGTGACCGTGAAAAGAGGAGACAATTTTGGGAAGAAATCACTGAATCAATCAATCAGTGAATTTGTAAAGCACTCTACGTACCCACGAGGGTTTCAAGGCGCTGGAGGGGTGGGGGGGGGACTGAAGTTACTGATTGAAGAGCCATGTCTTGAGGAGTCTTCTGAAGGTGAGTAGGTCTTGGGTCTGTCGCAGGTTGTTAGGGAATGTGTTCCAGGTTTTGGCAGCGAGGTATGAGAAGGATCTTCTGCCGGAGGTTTATCGTTGGATGCGGGGGACAACGGCGAGGGCGAGGTTAGCGGAGCAGAGCTGACGGGTGGGGGTGTAGGATCTGAGTCTGTTGTTCAGGTAGATTGGTTCGGTGTTGTGGAGTGCTTTGTGAGCGTGGGTAAGAAGCTTGAAAGTGATCCTCTTGTCCACGGGGAGCCAGTGAAGGTTTCTCAGGTGGTGGGAGATGTGGTTGCGGCGGGGTATGTCGAGGATCAGCCGGGCGGAGGCGTTTTGGATGCGTTAGAGGCGTAGTAGGTCTTTTTCTGGGATGCCAGTCTAGAGTGCGTTGCCGTAGTCTAGCCTGCTGCTGACGAGGGCCTGTGTCACCGTTCTTCTTGTTTCTGTCGGGATCCACTTGAAGATCCTACAGAGCATGCAGAGTGTGTTGTAGCAGGAGGAGAAGACTGCGTTGACCTGTTTAGACATGGTGAGGGAGGAGTTGAGGACGAAGCCTAGGCTGCGTGCGTGGTTGGTTGGTGTTGGTGGGGTTCCAAGTGTGGTGGGCCACCAGGTGTCGTCCCAGGCGGAGGGGGTGGGTCCTAGGATGAGGACCTCAGTCTTGTCCAAATTGAGTTTTAGACGGCTGCTTTTCATCCATTTTGCCATGGATTCCATTCCCTCGTGGAGGTTGGTTTTGGCTGTGCGCGGGTCTTTGGTGAGCGAGAGGATGAGCTGGGTGTCGTCGGCGTAGGTGAGAATGTTGAGGTTGTGTTGTTGGGCTACTTGAGCTAGGGGGGCCATGTGGATGTTGAACAGCGTCGGGCTGAGGGATGAGCCTTGGGGGATGCCGCAGATGATGTCGATGGCTTCGGAGCGGTAGTGGGGGAGGCAGACTCTCTGGGTTCTGCCAGAGAGGAATGAGATGATCCAGTCAAGGGCTTTTCCTTGGAATCCGGTTTCGTAGAGGCGTGTTTTCAGGGTGTGGTGGCAGACTGTGTCGAAGGCAGCAGATAGGTCCAGGAGGGTGAGGGCTGATGTTTTGCCGTTGTCCATTTGACATCTGATGTTGTCTGTGGCGGCGAGAAGTGCGGTCTCAGTGCTGTGGTTTCGTCTGAAGCCGGATTGGGAGGGAGCCAGGATGTTGTTGTCTTCGAGGTGGCTGGTTAGTTGTGTGTTGACTATTTTTTCAATCACCTTCGCGGGGAAAAGGAGAAGGGAGATCGGTCGGAAGTTCTTGAGGTCGTTGGGGTCTGCTTTGGGCTTCTTGAGGAGGGCGCAGATTTGGGCGTGCTTCCAACTTTCCAGAAAGGTTGCTGTTTCAAAGGAGATGTTGATGGCCTTCCGTAGTTGGGGGGAGATGGTGGAGTCTGCCTTGTTGTATACATGGTGGGGGCAGGGGGCAGACGGAGATCCTGAGTGGATGGAGTTCATGATCTTGCGTGTCTCTGTATCGTTGATGTTGGTCCAGGAGGTCAGGCGGTTTGCATAGGTGGAGCTTTCGGGGTGGGGTCTGGCGTGGGAATGCCGTTGAATCTGTCGTGGATGTCGGCGAATTTCAGTGGAAGAAGGTGGACAGTGCGTTGCAGAGTTCTTAGGATGGAGGGATGTCGTTAATGTTGGCGCTGGGGTTGGAGAGTTCTTTTAAGATGCCGAAGAGCTCTTTGCTCTCATGTCGTTTGGCTTGTCTGATGAGTTGGTGGTGTCTGCGGGTGGCGTCCTTGTGGGCTGTGAGGCTGTCAGGTGTGCGTTTGAGGAGCCATTCCTTTATTAGTTTTCAACAGTCGCGCTTGGAGTTTAGGCGCTCGTCAGTGAACCAGGTGGCTTTTCTTCTGGTTTGGTTGTTGGTGGGTTTCTTGAGTGGCGCGAGGATGTTGGCGCAATCGTTGATCCACAGAGTGAGGTTGTGGGCGGCGGTGTCTGGGTCGGTGGGGTCGGAGGGTGGGTTCTGGGCGAGGGTGTTGGTAAGCTGGTCTTCCGTAACTTTGCTCCAGCATCGGTGGGGTGGTTGTTGGGTGCGATGGTGCTCGGTATGTTTCTTGTAGGTGAAGTGGATGCAGTGGTGGTCGGTCCTGTGGAGTACGGTGGTGTGGTTGAAGGTGACGTGGGCACTTGAGGAGAAGATGGGGTCAAGCGTGTGGCCGGCAATGTGGGTTGGTGTGTTTACGAGTTGTCTGAGGCCGTGGTTTGGGAGGTTGTCGATCAGAGTAGTGGATTGGGTGTCGTTGTTGTTCTCCAGGTGGAAATTTAGGTCCCCGAGGAGGATGTAATCCGTTGAAGTGAGTGCATGGGTGCTGGTGAGGTCGGCGTTGGATTCGCTGAAAGGTGCTCGTGGTCCGGGAGGTCTGTAGATGACCGTTCCTCTGAGAGTGGTGTTGGGGTCGGTGTGGATGCGGAAGTGAAGGTGTTCGGCGGTCTTGAGGGTGTCGTCAGTGTGGGTGTAGACCTTGAGTATGGATTTGTGGGCGAATGGACCCAAACGAAGAACCAGCCAGTCAGAAAACATCTGCAAATAGGGAGGCCGGGTGAAAAAAGAGCCCAGCTCACCCAACCTACGGGCTGAAGTGATGAACACCAGAAAAAAAGTTTTCAATGAAAGAAACTTCAAATCCACAGTGTCCAAGGGCTCAAATGGAGGAGATTGAAGAGCTCTGAGAACCAGCGGCAGGACCCAGGGATGAACAACAGGATGAACCTGAAGCGTCACCAAAGAAAAACTCTTAAGTAGACAGGAACCCAGTGGAAGGACTTCAGGCAAACCAAAAGGCAAACGAATAGCCCGAATGGCATCCCGTTAGACCCTTAAGGTGGAAACAGCCAAATCCTTCTAGAACACATCCTGAAGAAACTGAAGGACCAAAGAGGCAGGACAAGAAGCTGGATCTAAAGAATAACCCTTATACCACTGACACAGGAAGACCAGTGATGAGCGGGAGAAAGGTTTCTGAGAGCTCTGAATGGAAACAGCTACAGGAGCGGAAAGACCCTGAGACATCAAACCCCTTCTTTCAAGAGCCAAACCGTCAGACACATCTGGCGGAGAGTGGATGGGGGAAGAATGGGTTTGCGGAGAAGACAAGGATGGCATGGGAGAACTTATTCTGGTGCAGCTGCCATTGGATGCAACAGAGGAAACCAACTCATCCGAGGCCAAAAGGGCGCCACTAGAATGAGGAAAACTGACTCCCTGTAAATCCTGGCCTGGAGCCAAGGAAGAAGAGGAAAGGGGGAAAAGGCATACAGAAGCACCTGGGGCCAAGGATGGGACAAAGCATCGATCCCCCAACAACCTTGTTCTGGGAATCTGGACAAAAACTGGGGAAGGAGAGAATTGTCCCTCAATGCAAATAGGTCAACCTGAGGAGTGCCGAACCATTGGCAAATCTGGTTGAAAATACCGGAGGGATAGACAGAATTCGAGGGAAGAAGTAAAATTGCAACTGAGGCTGTCAGCCTGAACATATTCCTTTCCCAGAATATAGGTGGCTGACAGAGAGAGAAGGTGAGACTCTGCCCAACACCCCACCTGAAATGCAAGAGAGGCCAAAGCCTAAGACCTCATCTCCGACTGCCTGTTGACATAGGACTTGGATACTGTGTTGTCTGTCCACACTAACATCACCTGATCCAGTAGGCAGGGAGAAAAATGTAGCAGAGCAATACAATTGCCTTCAATTCCTTCCAATTGAATGAGCGCCTGCTCTCCTGAGGAGACCACCGTCCCTGAATGGAAATGGTGCCCAGAGCTGCTCCCCAATCCAGCAGACTGGCATCTGTGGTAACCACCTTGAGAGGAGGCAGTGCCAGAGGAAAGCCCCTGGCCAAATGAAGAGGATCGAGCCACCACTGTAGCAAGTAGATGTGCTGGGAGACAGGAACCAGATAGTCCAATCGATGCAGACAAGGCACCCAATGTGACAGCAGATGACTACCCACCAGACCCAAGTGCAGTTGGGCCCATAGGACAAAACAAACACAGGAGGCCTGAAAGAAAAAAAAAGAGAAAGACAAAAATGGAAACCAGAATGTAGCAAGAGTCAATCACGGAACAGTAAAGGTAACCTACCATGTGACCCCCAAGATGTAGCTAACCCCGAGCAGGTGCCATATCTGTCATGCCCAGAGGCAGGAGGAGGTCTCGTAACTGCTACACACAGTCTGGAGGAAGGCTGACGAAACCCACTGCTGTCTGAAAATGGCCCAGATGAACTGTGGATCCTGTGAAGGAGACTTATGTGTATTTTCCCAGTTGATAAGCAGACCACAGGCCTCCAGAGTCTCACACACAAGCACAATCTGAGACTGAAGGATGGACAGCAAAGGATGATGTAGAAGCCAATCATCCAGGTAGGGATGAATCATTACACCCTGTCCATGAAGATAAGCAACTAGAGGAGCCAGCACTTTGGTGAATACTCTGGGAGAGATAGACAGACCAAATGGGAGGACCCAAAACTGCCAATGCAGACCCGACACAAAAGTGGAAGAACTTTTGATGGGCCAGAGCAATGGGAGTGTGGTGGTAAGCATCCCTCATGTCCAAGGTGGCCAGCCATTCATCTGGGCAAATAAGGGTAATAATGCGCTAAAGAGTGTCCATCTTGAAAAGAGGTGGCCTCAAAAACATGTTTGAGATTGAAAATGAGTCTGACCTTTCCTGCAGGCTTCGGGACCAAGAAGACCGAAGAGTAGCACCTCCTCCCCCGCTGCCCCACTCCCACAGGTATCAGAGCCCTCTTCCCGATGAGGTCTGCAATTTCTTGATACAGCACAAGAGAATCGGTGCAAGAAGCCAAAGAGTCTATGGTGCCGGTAGGCCGGAGGTCTAGAAATAAAGTCAAGGAAGTAACTGCCTGAAATGACCTGTAGAACCCAGGCGTCCAAAACATGTGTTTGCCAGGTGGAAAGTAAAAAGTCTAGACAACCTCCCACCAGGATGGAGGAATAGTCAGGAACACTTCCCATCGTTAGGAGCCGGTGGAGGCTGAGGCTGAGAAAGAGAGCGAGCAATAAAAGTGGCAAACTTCTGAGACTGAAATCGCCCAGAAAAACCCCTTGTGCACTTCTTAGGAGGAACCTTCTTAGAGGGGGTGTGCCTGGTGCAAGAGTGAAAAACCTGAGCATGTTTCTGAGTCTTAAAGGCTTTGTGGAGCATCTGCTCCAGATTCTCACCAAACAGACGGCTGCCCTAAAAAGGCATATGCAAGAGCCCCGACTTTTGAGCAGAGTCCACAGTCCAATCACAGAGATGTAGGTGGCGATGGGCCATGGCTGAGGCTTTCAATAAATAACAGAAAACATTTGTGAGGAATTTAGCCTGAGTCTTCATGGAAGGAAAAAGAGAGGAGCATTCAACCCCCTCCTGAATTGCCTCTGTCATAGAATTGAAATCCTTAACCAGAGACTGGGAGGCATAACTAGCATAAATAGCAGCCTGATGGGCAAAGTTCTATCCAGAAAAACAATTCTTCTAAGAGGCCTCCACCCTGCAATCAACAAAATCAGACAGGGGAACCTTCTCCAACATAATAGAAAGACAGACAGTCAGGTGAGACAGCAGCGGATACATTTTCAGGGAGGAAGGGAACTCCAGATTGCCCTTGGCCAGAGGATAATGTTGCAACAAAAACTTAGGGAAATCAGCCCTTTCAGGATCCCACCATTCACGAAGGAGGAGATCCAACACTTCTTTGTTGACAACCAAACAAGTCAGAGGACGGGAATGAAACTGCTGGAAAAGGCCTGAGCTAAGACCAGGAACATCATCTTCCATAGGGATACTGATGTTCTCCCCATGATACCTGAACAATGATAATAGGTCAGACCTCTGAAGGCACTTGGACCTGGGCACATCCTCAGCCACCGGAGATACAATCTCCTCATCATATTCAGGAAAAGTCCAGGAAGAAGTAGAAGAGGGTGAAGACACTGTCAGAGAAGAAACAAACAAAGTTGACGAAGAGGGAGAATAGCGAGAGCCACCCAAGTCTTTTGACTGCACAAACGCCTGAAAGAGGGACAAGAGCAACACCTGGAATTGCTCCTCTGAAATCCCCATACCCTGGGAAAATCCAGGAAGAGAATCTGCAGACCGGTGACATTTATTCCCATCTTGAGAGGCACTGCAGCAATGATGGCGCTTAGCTGCACGCTTCCTGTGATCCATAATGAACTGCCAACCAGAAGCAAAGTAAAGGGAAGCAGAACCCCTTAGTCGTCCATAACAAAGCCTGAACAAAAACTTAATGTAAAAACAAAATAAAGAAATAAACAATACAAAAATATATAGTTAGCAAACTCAAAATAATAATGAAAATGACCAAACCCTAGGCCCTTTTCACAGAAACTGAAAAGGCCACCAAGTAACAATGGGAAAACCAAGAACAATGATGGATCGGAAAAAGTGTCAGGGATCGCGCACTAGCACCGTCAGAAGAAGCAGGCCGGCAGGAGACCCCTGCACACCCTGGGGGCCTGCCATGAGAAAGCCTCTGCCCGGGTGTGCGGCAAAGGAGAGGGTGCTCGCTCGGGCAGTGCCGGTCACCAGCTGTCCCGTGGGTGGGAGACAGCCGGCTGAAGCACCGCAAGTGCAGGAATCAAAATGCCAGCACGGAGCCTGAAAGAGGCAGGAAAGAGAGAGAGGTCCCAGAGGAACACCGCCCACGCCGCAGGACACGCACAGTGGAAGAAAGAAACTGCTGCAGCCCCCAAATCCCCGACAGGGAGGATCTGCGGCCGCTGGGAACCCACGAGCCAACATTCACCGAAAGTTCACCCCAGGAAGGCCCAACCAACCCAGTATCGGTGAGAACAACACCCATAACCCAGATACAGTGCCCAGCACAGCACACAATAGTGAGGCAAACAAAATTCAAAACTGCCAACCCCAGGAGACACAGCCTCCCAGGGCTTACCTTTTGACTGGCTAGCTATTTAGCATTTGAACAGAAGAAAAAAAAAGGATGTCTTCTGGGATCCATGTCCCTTTATACCCAGATATGAGAGAGAGTGATTGGAGGAGGAAGGTGGGGGAGGGTGTGCCTTGCGCAAAATAATCTTTTGATTGGGTAGGGTTAGGAAACATGGGTCTGAGCAGAGGTGGAACACCTCATATGTGTAAGTATTGGGACAAGAAATAGGGCTGAGGAGGTAATGTTATCTACAAACGCCTCTTTTATCAAGTGGTTTTATTCCTATTCATTTGCATTGAGAGAAAATGTTTAGTAACGCACACAAATCTTATACATTTTAGCACTACAACCTCCAACTGATTGAGGACGAAGTTCTGATCTTTTAAAATGCAATTGCCTTGTGTTATTTTTGCTTCTTTATTGGCTATTTTGTATTAACCACAAGTTGGTCTTTATAGGCAATCCTGTGCATAAAGTTTTACTTTATAATGAATGAAAATGCTTACTGGTTTATTTTTATATGGGAAAACTGCAATTGTTTATGTTTTATGCTTTGCATTTAACTCACTTGGCCTGATTCACAAACAATTTGCTATGAGCAGATGTGGCTCACTCTTGTAGTAATCATCGCTTACTCTAGGAATTCAGGAGTAAGTGAGGAGTCCTACAAGAGTAAGTCATACCACCATCTTTGGGAGTCGGGCCCTAAATCTGGATCTATTTAGCAAATCAGAAGGACCCTGTATTATAGAATGTTAAACTAGTATTTGAGGAGGCAGAATGCAAGTGCAATTAAAGTTGTGAACTTCAAGGTAACATTTGCCTTATTGTGGAGTGAATTTGTTCATACCTCTGCAAGAGACATATGGACTGATTGAGAAAAGCATTTATGAACATATGAAGTAGTTCTAAAGGAGTACTGTTTTATATACTCTCACATGTGTATATGAATCAGCCCTGAAATGTCCTTCTACCTATTTGTAGAAGTACAAAAGAGGACCCAGTCTTTTCTATTTATGCTAGTACTATATTAATATTCCATGAACATTTTCATTTTAGAAGTTGTGGGGCCACTTCCCAAATGCATATAGGAGTACGTAAAAGTGTACTATAAAATTACTTTTCTATGCACGCCTAAATGTCTTTGTGACTATGCACCAAGCTTATGTAAAGAGTTATCAGTTGGAAGCCTACTAGATTTGATTTGATTTTAATTCTTCTGTAGCAATATTTGGGAGCCTTGAACAATTGATTACAGGAAAGAAAAAAGATAATAAGCAGAATATAAAAGTAACAATGGCCTTTCTGAAACCTATCTGGGACTTAATCCATCTGAGGTACATTGGCTGGTCCAAATGTTTATATAGATGTGACCATCTATTCAAGCCCATTTTATTGAAGGGAGGTGGAGAAAAACTAAAGATTTTGAGTTAAGATACCATGTAGGAATGTATGGAAGATTTGGGATTGATAGGACTGTTCCAATCAATCAATCAATCACTTGTAAAGTGCAACTTATCACCTATGGGGTCTCAAGGCGCTTCTCACTCAAAAAGCCAGGTCTTGAGATCCTTCATAAACTGCTTCAGCAAGGTGGCCTGTCTGAGGTTGAGTGGGAGCGTGTTCCATGTCTGGACTGTGAGATAAGAGAAGTATCTGCCTCCAGCTGTGCTCTTCCTGATTCTGGGGATGGCAGCGCAGGCGAGTTGGGAGGATCAGAGCTGCCTGGTCAGGATACAGAAGGTCAGGTGGTGGTTGAGGTAGGCTGGTCCTATGTTGTGTAGTGCCTTGTAGGTGTGCATCAGTAGCTTGTAGGTGATGCGTTTGTCGTCTGAGAGCCGGTGCAGGTCTCTGAGGTGGGTGGAGATGTGGCTGTTACAGGGAATGTCCAGGATGAGTCTGGCTGCTGCGATCTGGATTCTCTGTAGGCTTGTTTGGAGCTTCTTTGTGATGCCGGTGTAGATTGTGTTGAGTTTGCTGCTGACAAGCGCGTGGGTGACCAGCCTTCTTGTCTCGGTAGGGATCTACTTGAAAATCTTCCAAAGTAGGCTCTGGGTGTGAAAGCTAGACGATGAGACGGCATTGACTTGGTGGGTCATGGAGAGCGTGGAGTCCAGGATGATGCCCAGGTTGCGTGCGTGCGTGCGTGCGTGCGTCGTTGATGGGGTGTGGGGCATTTCCTAGGGCAGTTGGCCACCAGGAGTCACTCCAGGTGGATGGAATGGAGCCGATTACAAGCATCTCTGTCTTTTCCGTGTTGAGTTTGAGGCAGCTGGTTTCCATCAAGGTGAAGACTGCTCTCATTCCCACATGGAAATTTCTCTTGGTTGTTGATGGGTCGTCGTTCAAGGAGAGGGTAATTTGGGTATCTTCCACATAGGGTACGATGTTTAGGTTGTGCTGTCTGATGATTTTAGTGAGTGGGCCATGCAGATGTTGAAGAGGGTCGGGCTTAGAGAGGATCCCAGGGATACACTGCAGCATGTTTTTTTTGGGTGCTGAGGTGAATGGCGGGAGTCTGACACTCTGGGTTCTTCCAGTGCTTTAGCGTGGATGCCGGTATCATGGAGTCTGGTGCAGAGGGTGGGCTGGGAGACTGTGTTGAACGTGGCAGGAGGATGAGGGCGGCTGTGTCTCTGTGGTCCATTATGTCATTGGTGACTGTGAGGAGGGCTGTTTCTGTGCTGTGGTTGCTCATGAATCCGGACTGGGAGAGATCTAGGACATGGTTTGCTTTGAGGAACTCCGTGAGTTACATGTTGATGGCCTTTTCAGTTACTTTGACTGGGGAGGGGAGCAGAGAGATAGGTCTGTAATTCTTCAACTCCCTTGGGTCAGGGGAGGGTTTATTTGGGAGTGTGTTGATCGCTGCGTGCTTCCAGTCGGATGGGAAGGTGGCTCTTTCAATGTTGATAGCCCGGCAGAGCTCTGGTGCAATGGTGGCTCTGGCCAGGTTGAAAATGTGATGTGACACGGGTCTGAGGGTCCCCCTGAGTGGACTGACTTCATGAGTTTCCGGGTGTCTTCTGTGGAGATATGGGCCCAATGGTTCAGGATCTGGCGCAGCGTGGGGTCCATGCTGCGGATGGTGGGCTGGGGCGGGCTTTGGTTCTTGAATCTTGCGTTTATGTCCTGGATTTTCTGGTGAAAATAGATGGCAAGGTCGTCGCAGACGTCTTGAGAGGAGGGGATGTCTTAGGTGTTATTTCCAGGCTTTGTGAATTCCTTGACTATGGTAAAGAGGTCCTTGCTGTTGTGTGTGTTGGTGCTGATGCGTTGTTGAACGGCAGCATTCTTGTAGGCGCTGATTTGCTGGTGGTGCGTGGTGACTGCAATTTTGTGGGCTGTGTAGTTTTCAATTGTTTTGCTGTTTCTCCACTTTTGTTCCAGTCTTCTGCTGGTGTGTTTAGACTCTTGGAGTTCTGTCATGAACTAGGTTGGTTTCTTGTGGTGCTTATTTCTGGCGGGTTTTCTGAGGGGGCTATGCTATTAACGCATTCTGTGATCCAGCGGTGCAGGTTGTGTGCTGAGTCGTTTGCGCCATCCAGTGTGGGAGTGGTTGAGTTCATCGGTGAGCTACGCTTCAGTGACTTTGCCCCAGATTCTGCCAGGAGGATGGGGGGGTGCTGTGGTCTTCATGAAATCGAAATGGACACATCGATGGTCGGTTCACTGATCAATTGTCTTAATCTTTGTGGACGATTTTGTAGCAATCAGCAATGGCGGTGGCAATGTCGGGGGGGCTGAGGTGAATGTGATCCAGGTCTCTGCGAGGAAGGTTAAGTCAGGGGCGATCAAGTCGAGGAGGTCCCAAACTTCTACTGCGTGTTTGACAAGGGTGCAGGTGTTGAGGAGTATGCACCTGAGGTGTCTGTCTGGGCTTGCTGTGGGGTTGTGTGGCGGATGGAGGGAAGTGCGGGAGCAAAAGTGGTAGGAGAATGGTCCATGGCTGTTCTTCAGGTTGGCTCGGTGGCAGGCTGGGGATCTTCCGGGGTTGAGGATGCGTAGAGTTTTGGTGTTCTACTGAAGGGGTGGTTGGGAAACCAGGGTCCGTGGGGCTCTGCGGGGGTGGGCACCGACGGGCTTGCCTGCGGCGTGTCCCCTGCAAGGCCACGCAGCAGCCACCATTAAGAGGGAGAGGGAGGAGGGAGGGGCAGAGCACCTGGAGACGGGAGAATGGGAAAGTGCTTCACAGAGAGTGAAAAGAGAGAGGATAAAAACCGAAAAGCAGACAAAAAGACTGAAAAAAGAGGAAAAGGCAGAAAAGAGAGAGACAGACAGAAGCAGGTGGCCCCCAGGGATGAGGTGCAGGCGGGTGTCTGTGGGTGGAGGCGGGCCTCGATCTCAATCTCAGAGGAGTCAGGATCTTGAGGAGATTGGATGCTGAGGCAGCACCAGATGGAGCTGGGCAGGAAGGAGCGAACAGACGCTGACCAGAAGATCAGTGGAGTCCAAATTATGGTATACGTCATTAATTATTCAAAGAAATTTAAATACATTTAAATAATGACCCTATGACCAGACAGTGTAACCTTCTGGAGGCCTAGATAGCAAATACAGTGCAATGCAGCATTCTGGACTCATTGTTGTCTAGCTTTTATTTCATAGAGGCGTTGATTGTAAATGCATATAGGGGCAGATTTATGAAAAGTGGTGCTCGACATAGTGCAGTGCCACTTTTGTAGCTCTCCCCGTAATGTCATCATGTGTGCGCCCTATCTAAGATACCACACACCATAGCGGTAGTTAGGGAACTAGCATCAGAATTTTTGATAATAATTCTGCAAAGCACATTGTGGCCCATTGTAAACAATGGTGTGCCTCATTTTTACGCCTGCTCTGAGCAGGCGTTAAAAGTGGCGAAAAAAATGACACAAAGAAATCTCTCAGATTTATTTGCACCATATTTTTGCCCCCCTCCCAACTGGGGAACACCACCTTTGCATACCTTATGTCTGGCACAGGCATAATGTAGCACAAAGGGTTACAAAGTGGCACAAATTATGCATTGCGCCACTTTGTACATTTGATGCTGTGATTTTGGCCTCATTGGGTGACATTAGGGTAAAATAAAATGACGCTAATGTGGCTTCAGGCATAATATATACCAGGGGGGCGTTCCCCTGTTAGGGGAGACGAGAAAATGTAAAAGATATCTTTGTGCCATTTTTTACGACATTTTTAACACCTGCTCAGAACAGGCATTAAAAGGGGGCCACTGTTATTTATAATGGGCCCTATGTACTATTCAGGGTTAGCGCCAAAATTTTTGCGCTAACGCTGAACAGTATATCAATAGCATCAGAAATTCTGACACTATTCTCCACTGCCCTGCGCCATGGTGCGCTGTATTTAAAATATGGCGCAGACATGGTGGCTGTAGGGTGGTGGCGCAAGGGACCGCAAGAAAATTGGTGCTACATGTAATGCAGCACCACTTTTCTTAAATCTGGCCTCTATTTCTTCACCTCACACCAAAAGCATGCCAGATTGGATTACTTTCTCACTTCTCAAGTCTATTGACAGCCACAACTTAGATTGATATGGGAGTCGCTACCCTTTTGGATCACACCCCCATCTTGGTAAATTTTAAAACCCCACTGCTCTCCACACCCAGTTTAACCTGAGTACTCAACAACAAAATCCTCTCCACTGAAGCTGCCAAAAAAGAAATCAAGGACTTGAGCCAGTGCTACGCTGACATCAGCGACATCCCTGAAACGCTAGTCTCATTATTGTGAGAGACGCTGAAAGCAGAATTAGAGGAACTGTCATGTCTAGTTCAACCCACCACAAAAAAAACCAGAAGAGCTGAGTGAATGGATATGTAAGAGAAGATCCGGAAACTTGAGGAAGAACACAAATTCAGGGGGGGCGTATAAAACCCACAAAGATCTCAATCTTGCTTGCGATGAAGACATACGGAAGGAATTCAAACTGTTATATACCATTCTATACAAATCTGAGGAGATGAACCAGGGATTAATTGCAGAATACCTGGCTACAGCTCTCACTACTAGTCTGCCGTTCTGCAGAGCAGATTCAAGTACAGGTTCTTGGAGCAATACCAAAACTACAACCAGGAAAGTCCCGGGCCTCAACGGCTTCACCCCTTCATTTTTTTTTAATATTCAGATAGCAACTGGCACCCACCCTTGCTTGCCTCAACAATACTTTTAGAAATACTGGCCTCCTCACTGTCTCAATGTCTGAGGCAGTCATCACGGTCCTCCCCAAGCCAGGGAAAGACCTGAGCCATTGCTCTGCATATCGGCCCATCTCACTTTTGAACATAGATGCCAAGCTGTTCTCCGTTATACTAGCAGCCTGATTTAGCCCATATATGGAAGGCCTCATTGACCCTGACCAAACATGGTTCATACCGGAATGGAACTGCACCAATAACACAAAATGCCTCCTCCACCTGAGAGACAAGACAAGGGCTAAAGTACTAGCTCTATTCATTTCTATTGATGCAGAGAAAGCATTCAATCATGTACACTGGCCATTTCTACACTCAGCCCTAAAAAGAACAGGTCTGGGGCCCAGCTTTCAATGAAGGATATTGTGTAACTATCAACAGCCCTGTGCCTAGTTCCAGTCAATGGCACCATCTCACAAGCATTTGCCATTGTTAGATGTATGCAGCAAGGCTGCCTCCTCTCTCTGCTTCTCTTTGCCCTCTACATGGAACTACTGGAGGAGAGAAATCGGGGCAACCAACATATCGCCATCATCACTATGGGGTGGCAGGAGCATACACTTGCCCTGTACGTGAATTACATCATCTTGCACAGCCAGATACCTCCATCCCTACACTTTTAGATGAACTAAAAGCTTTTGGACAAGTCTCCAGATTTAAGGTTAACATACTTAAATCACAAATACTCATTCTTACAGGCACAAGTGTCACTAGAGCCTTGCTTAAGGAAGCCTTTCACCACTCTATGGACCAATCAAAAGGGGCATCAAACTCCGCCTATAGCCAAGATGGGGGGTGCAACTATGCCAAACTCTTGTCTGCATCTCGTGGGGAAATACAGGACTGGAAGGCCGGGAGTCTCTCCTGGATGGGGAAAATAGCAGCATTCAAGATGGCACGCTTGCCTCAGATCATGTATGTAAAGAGGCCCTGCCCCTCCTCTCAACCCCTCCTGCTATAACTAGGCGATAACCAGGCCAACAGTTGGCCAACAGCTATATATGAGTTGACAAATTAACACAAATTGGGAGGAAATGGGAGGAAAAGAATGCCCCTTGGCGTATCAAATGTAGGACTGAGCATCCCGTAGCTCCAAAACTACTTCCTGGCCACAGAGAGGTATATGGTGGAATGGCCCAGACCTCTCACAGAAAAACACTGGTGCTGCGTGGAATAGGTGGTGGCTGGGATTCATATCTGGAATATACAATGGCTCGCCCAGACTGCCGGAGATATACATCTCCCCTGGTGAGAGTTGTGGTGGAAGCTTGGGACAAGGCCTTTGGAAAAAACAAAGACCTTCCCCATTCCCATCCCCATTTACACCAATTCTCTGTATCTCCAACTTTCCGGCAGCCCTACTGGGCCAAAAGTACCAAGCATGGCAAGATACCAACTGCAAAAGAATTGGTGATCTGTTCATCCATAACAGCCTCCAGACCTTTACACAGTTACAAGCTGATTATGGCCTACCAGCCAAAGAACTATGAAGCTACACAATCATCAAGCATTGGGTTGCCTTACCAAACATGCACCCAAATGCAAGCGGGACAATGACACCTTTCGGGAAATGGATCATAACCCAGTCATAAGACAAAAGACTACTATCAGATATCTACACCTTCTTGAATAAACTACGACACCCACCAAAACTCCTGCACAGGTGACACGAACTACTCACACGAACTGCTCCCAAAGGGATACAATATGCTGGTATTCACAAATGGAGAGAACCTTAGAGTGTAGGAAAGTTGCCAATTGATTACAAAGAAAACCTTTTACAAACAATTATCCTGGTTACAAAAGATTGTTATTTTCACTTTGTGTCTGCATTATAGTTTGTTGACCTACAACCATCATTTGAATGTAAAATACATTTTTTGGAAAGCATTTCCAACATAGACCAGCAATTCGTGTTTCCTCCCACAAACCCACTCCTATGCATATATTATTAACACTTTCAGACATATCCACACAAACTCAGATTTGGCTCAGTAGTTATAATATCTGGAACAGAGAGGCATAACCGCTAGATAGTTACGTATCAAGCAAAACGACTTGATAAAGCCCCAGGCTTGCATGCCATTGTAAAGGGGCATAAACGTGTTGGCTGCAAAGGAGTTAATAACAAGACAAAAAATTAAGCCTGTTTCAAGTAAACCAATGACTTGCTTAGGACTAATACCTAAGATTTTCAACAAATGTTTGGAGAATATAAAATAAATAATACATCCAGATTCCATACTGAAAAGACTCTGTGGTCATTATGAACCCGGCGGTTGGTGTAAATGTGGTGATAGTACCGCCAACAGGCTGGCAGTACATACCACCACATTATGACATTGGCGGGTTGGCTGAAGCCAATATACCACACCGACTGTCATGGCGGTAGCAGCCGCGGGGCCGGAGATAACAGTCTCCAACCTGGCGGCCGCTACTGTGCCGCCAGCAGCATTTTGATCCTGCCTATCGCCATTGTTTTCATGGCGTTTGTCAAGCTCTGAAAACCATGCCGGTAGACCCTACCAGTGACAGGGAATTCCTTCCCTGTAAGTGGTAGGAGGCAAACCCACACCCCTAACACTTTCCAGACAATCCCCACCCCCCCTCCATCCATGCTCCCCCCTTCCTATCCCACCCATACATGCACACTCGCAGGCACACACCACGCATTCACACACTCACTCACACAGGCATACATGCATTCATACACGCATGCATCCATTCATTCACGCACACATCCGTACACACATTCACACACTGACACGCAGACACGCATTCACATTTCCATTTGCACACATGCATACACCCACGCAAACAACACTACACACAAAGTCGCATTCACGCACACACTCACACATTCATGCACACACAAACACACAAAACACTCCCCACCCCAACCCCCGTCCAAAACCCGACTTACCTGCATCCAGGGGGTCTTCTGGCAGGGGACGGGACAGGGTGCTGCTACCGCTAGCAGTACCCACCAGCGGAACACCGCCAGGCCGTGTTATTTTTCATAATACAGCTGGCGGGGGTCTACTGGAGTGGTGTTGCTGGTGGTAGCAGCGCCACCTTAACACCGTCCACCAGCATGGCCACAGCCGGATTTCCACCCTTCTTGTGGCGGAAATCCGGCTGTGGTCATATAATGGCGGACGGATGAAAGCCACGCCGACGGTCTTATGGCAGCCATTGGCGCGCCGGAAGGTGGCATTTACCGCCATTGTCATAATTAGGGCCTCTATCAGTTCAAATACATGTTTTTGCTATGTAGCTCAAGGGCTTCATACACTCACTGGAATGTATTGACTGTTATTTGAGAGATGATGTTGACCCAACCCTTACATGAATTTTGAATAACCTATCTCAATCTAATTTGATTTTTGGGTGTATAGGGTCTCTTGAACTTCATTACGCTTTCAGACATATTGAAGTAGATGAAATGATGAACGTGGCTAGTAAAATGAAAGCCTCTCATATACCTGTAGAACTATATCTAAAATAATCCTAAATAACTTTTTGTCATCAATCACTGCCAAAATCATACAGCTCAGAATGTATCGCTTACAAAGAGGATTGTCAAATTGCATTTGAATCTTTTCAATTATGACCGTCCTTGGTCAGCTCATAAGGCATCACAAACTGGAATTTCAAAGACATGCCAATGGGATACATATACACCCCAGAATAGGAATTAGAGTAAAAGACCTACATAAAATAGAACAATGCCTGGATCACACCTCTCATTGAATGTAAGTCTGCTTATTTTGCTTCAGTGGATCAAAAGTTGAGTTCATTATGCTGGGTAGCTCTAAAATACCCAAGGGGTTACCCTAGCTGATCATGGAGTGTCGGGTTTATAAAGGCACACGGATGTTTGCCTCAAATAGTTACTGGTGGCCTGGAGCACTTCTGGCAAATAGCAGTATCCACCACACTGATTATCCAATATTTACTACCGGCCCCCCAAATGCAGGAAAAAGACTTACAACACCTGCACTCTGCTTTTTCACAGTCTAAGCTCTAGCTATCCTGTCACACTCTAGTAATGATATAAAATGGCAACTGTAGGAGACTGTTCTTTATAGCAAGAAACATATGTACGTCTTACATGGCTGTCATATTTATGTGACCCTCATGTATTTACTTTTGAATGTCAACAGTTTCCGAGTGAATTGATGTGCCCCATTGATGGACATGATAGACTGATACCTTACTAACAGACTGAAAAGACATTTCTTTTACATTGCTTTCACTATTCTATTGTTCCCTGAGCTAGACATTAGTCAATGTTCCACTACCTCAACAGCGATCTTCTTGGCAAACAATGTCCACTACTTTCTTTAGGCCTTCAGAGCCATTTGCTTTTTGGGAATTAGGTTCTGAAGCATTCTCCAACTTTTAGGTTTTGATTGATTTCTTTAGTGACATTTCTGCTCGCTAATCAATTACCTTGTCATCCTCCTCCTCATTTAACATTCCTTACATCTTTGAGTGTTCATGGTTTGATAGCGCTAACCTCCTAAGATGCAGTGGTAACATTTGTGATGGTTATTGTCAATAAGCTGTCCTTTCACTTTAGTTGACAGTAGAATTGTAGTGGTCACTGCATGTATCATACAAGCACTTTTACATTCATATTCCTCTTTGTTGACCTAGTTCCACTGCACACTAACCTCTAGCTAATCTATGAAATAGTTTGAGGGCACACATCTTAGAATCTTGATTCAGGGTATTTCAATGTTTCAGGTTGGCTTCTTTTTTCTTTTTTTGTCAAGTGTGGTATAGCCTCTCCTCTTTGTGTAAATAACTTGCCTGATGGTGCAAGTGCTGTGAGCACCTAGCTTTGCTTCTTTTTCTCTTTGTACTGTTCATCAAATCAACTGTGATTATTGGGTTTTACGCTTTTGGCATTTTCCTTTAAACTGGCTTTACTCTTCCGACTTGCTTGATGCACTCTGAGCATAGATGTTTCACTGAGGGTTTTAAGAGTGCATTGTCTCTTCTCATGTTTTACTACCTTCCTAACTGTGACCTACACATGTATCTGATTCTTTGATTTAGATCAATATAATTTTCTTTTTTAAAGGTGATAGATCAATGTTGAGATCCTGTTCTGAGTTTCTCTTATTAGATCTGTTCTTGGAGATTTGTTTCTAAAAACAGCATAATATCACTAGTTGTGGGGCCGCTGAATATTTTTCATGTGAAGGACCATCATACTTTAGACAGTTGCCGCGGGCAGGAAGAATTTCCATTGTAAAGCCCACCCTAATGAGCGCAGGCCCTCCAAAGCATAGATCTGGTAGTCCTGTGGCAGGTGGGCCATTGACAATGGGTTTCCAACAACTAAGGCAGCTGAGGCTCCACATAGGAAAAACAGCGATTCTCCCACCTATGAGGAGGAGAAACTATGGGTTTGGTGAGGTCTGAGCCAAGGAGATAAACAGAAGGTCACTTGATCCACTAAACCCTAAATGACTACCTTAGTTGTTGCAGGATTATTAGTCATGCTGGTCTAGTCCTTTTATATTGATGTCTGCCTTTCAAAAGTTTAATCAACAGCTTTATTTTATAAGTGAGGTGTTCAATGACAGAGGTGGTGAAATGCACAATAATTACTTGTCAGGCACATGATCTGCTCATGTCAATCCTTTGCAATCGACCTTTAGTCAGTATATTGTTCTTGTATTTTTTAAATAGAGGCATCAGACTACTGGTGAGCCTTGCCGTTGTACTTTATGTAGTTGATGGTTGTCACACCTTTGGTACCATTGCCTCACTCATCCAGGCATTTATGTCTTCTGAGCCTCCAAGCAGTACTCCCTAAATAGCACACTAACTTTTTCAATGTATCAATTATTAATTCGTCAGTTTCAAAATGATTGTGGTGTGCTTCCCCTAAACTCCTTCTAGTCTAGGGAGTAATAAACATCCAACTAATGCAGTGTGCAGAATGGCACACTATCTTGTGGACAGAGCGGAAATACTTTCTGCACAAGTTTACATAGCATTTGCCTGGCTTTTACCACTGTAAAGATCAATTACATTGATTGTTTTCAATCACTGTTTGTATGAGGTTTATGCTGCAATTCAAAATTCAACAATTAATTTGAGCAGATTATGAGCAAGAATTCCCAAAGCATTTCAACAATTTTACCATGGAAGGTTCTTTATCAGGAGGTTGTGTGTTCAAACAACTGAAAAATAAGCAAACTGAAAACTCTTAATGAACCTATTTAACTCAGACAGTTAGTTCATAGCAAACAATGACCTCCCATTACCCAGTGTACACAAGTGAGTGTCTGCCCAACCTTATAGTTCATTGAAGTTGAAATAGCACCTCAAAATTTCGACCCATCACACATGGCCTTCCTCTCTTTCGAATGCTATAGTAAGATTGACACAATTTAGGGCTTGATTTATATTTCGGCTGACAGATTACTCCGTCACAATGGTGACAGATATCCTGTTCGTTAAACATAAATCCCATAGGAAATAATGGGATTTATATTTTTGCGGGCGGGATATCCGTCACCATTGTGACAGAGTAACCCATCCGCCGAAATTAAAGTAGGCCCTTAGTCTGCTTTTATGGCAGCCCATGTCTATTCTTTTCTTCATCTGGGAGTCTTTTGCTTGTGTTTGCCTATCATACATAAATTCCCAGTGAGTAGTCCATTTTCCCTTCATGCTCAGTGCCCTGGCCAATAAGTATATTCTACAGAGTGACAGTGATATTCTAATATCTATACTATATTGCCTTAATCCTTATTGGGGCTTGTTAGGCAAGATACCAAAAAGAAATTTACTATAGTCCACCCAACATATAAAATTGCTATTTATATCATATCAGGAAGAGCTGGCTTAGATTAAAAAAACATTTTTTGAAAGCAGTGTTTTCATAATCTGATAATGTTTGTGATAACATTTGGACCCAATATCAATCTCCATAAAATGCGCAGCTGTTCTTAATATAACTCAATGAGCTTTTCATAGGTAAATATTTTTATTTTTGTAAACAGCGATCGTAGATATTAATGAATGCATCAATGTATCATTTACACCATTTAGGGGGTCATTACGACCTCAGCGGTCTTTTTGCAAGACCGCCAAGGGACCACCGTGCGGAAGACCGCCTGTGCAGGCGGTTTGCCGCTCGGCGTATTATGACTGTTGGCTGCTCTCCGTCGTTATTCCGAAGGAGAGCCGCCAACAGCCATATTTGCGGGCGGCGGGGAAGTGGAGGTTGCTCCACCTCCACTGCCACGCCAACAGAACACCGCCCAGCGAATCACGTCCTGTGATTCGCCGTGGCGGTGTTCTGTTGGCGGTGTGGTGTCAGCGGAGCTGCCCCCATGGCTCCCGTCCCCTCCCGGAGGATCGACGGACCAGGTAAGTTGATCGTCCGTTAGGGGAGGGGGGTGGGGGGGTGTTGGGTGTAATGTGCATGCATGGGGGTGTGCGTGTGTGTATGTAGAGGGGGGTGTGAGTGCGTGTATGCTTGCGGGGGTGTTGTGTGTATGGGAATGAGTGCGTGTATGGCTGTGGGTATGTCTGTATGGATGTGTGCATGTATGTTTGCATGTGGGTGTGCGTGTATGACTGTGTGTGTGGATGTAGGCATGTATGTCGGGGTGTGTGCGTGTGTGTGTTGGTGGTGCCTGCATGCGTGTCGGGTGTGTGTGAGTAATGTTATGTTGGGGGTCGGGGTAGTGAGGGGGGCCCTGCCACCTTTGGGGGGTGGCAGGGGTGGTGGGGGGTGTAGGGCAGGGAGTCGGGTGGGGGTGAGGGGTGGGGGAGACCCCTATCAGTGCCAGGGAAGGAATTCCCTGGCACTGATAGTGCTTACCGCCATGAATTTCATGGCGGTTCAAACCGCTGGAAATCCACGGCGGTAAGCCGGGTCCAAATACCGCCGGCAGTATAGTGACGGCCGCCGGGCTGGAGACCCAGGTCTCCAGCCCAGCGGTCGTCTCCGCCCTGGCGGGCGGGGAGGAGAACTGGCGGCTGACCATGGCGGTAACCGCCATGGTCATAATACACCAAGGTAAGACAGCCAGCCTGTTGGCGGTTTACCGCCGGTTCTCCGCCATCCGCCAGGGTTGTAATGACCCCCATAGTCTTTTGCAAAATGATAAACCTCCCCATAATCGTCATACATTTAAACAATCCCAGACCTAATCCAAAGTCACTAATTTAGACAAAAATATCTATTCAGTTCTATATGTTAACCATGTGATTATCTATGACTCAAACTCAAATGAAGTAATTTATTTCCACTCAACCATGGAAGCCTTTTAGTTACAGTGCAAAAGCCACGTTACCTAATAAGCTTGCTTCTGAAGTATTGTTTTTATCTGTAAACTCTACATTTCATTTTTAGCACTATTTAAAGCACCTGACATATAAGCTAGTTTATGTTACGTAAAATGTCCTTAAAATGTGTGGTTACATTTGATTTGATACTGTGCAACCATATTTTGCTTTTATGTTCATTAAGTCTTCATTCATCTTCTGTCTGTCCTACTTACCCCATCCCACAGAGAAGCCTTTTTCACCACTCAATTATCAAAGGGGATGTTATGTCCCACCTTTGGACTGGAGAGAAAATAAAGTTCAGATTTAGAGTTACATGTGATTTTATGTTCTATGTCTATTGGATGAAGTATCCCTGTGGAAAGGGGTTTCAACAATTGTGGGCAAATCTGACAAAAACAAGATACATATGGCACTGGATAAAACACAACCTTGTTTAAGCTCATTACATCGTTTAATTTGTGTTCTTAGACTTCCATCATTTAGAATCTCTATCTAAGCGGAGTTCAGAAAGTGAAGGATCAGAATAACCGACAGCCTGCTTGGAGAGAAGTTGTGTTTTTCCCATAAGATCACTTGATCTATCAAATTAGAGGCACGAACACCCCCTCCCCTGTGGTCAACAAAGTAGCAGCAGAGACATCACCCAGTCTCTCAAAGTGCAAAAGAGTGATCCATGGGGAGAAATCCCAGAGGAAGGCCTGCTTCCTGCACTGGCACAGACTATTAGACTATTAGTAGTCTAGGCCATCTCATGTAGCTGGGGCAAAATTATTTTGGCCTGTATCTTTATTCTTCAATATAGGATTCATCAAGAACTCATTTTATAGCATTATGGACCACTCGATTTTTGCTTCTCAGAAATTGGTTTCATTACAGCGCTAATCAAGGGATTAGGCATAGAAACCATACAGCCTTCATTGAAAGAACAAGGGACGTAGTTAGGAACAGCAGCTGGGCGGAATTTTATAGACACTGGAGATCTGCTGGAGAGATTTTGCAGTTTTCATAACATGTGTTATTCTGATATTCCTTACATGTTTGATGTATTTCTCTTTGCTGCCTGCTCTTATTTTGTGTATGTGACTTTTCATCTTACTAGTGTTGTGTTCTCCAGCTCACAGACAATCACCTATATGGACTTCTAAATCTAGGTTCATGGGAATAGCTCGAAGGTAAAGCAGAAGCTGATTCCATTTATTATTAGCAAGAACCGTTCCTAATGTGATTCAATTTTGGTACTATAGCAAGCAAAGACAAGGCAGATTGGAGCGCTCTAGACGTATAATAAGGTACAATGCTATTGATCAAGTACAGCGGACCGCACTTGTAAAAGGCCAGATAAGTGAGGTTAAGAGCATTGAAAAGAATCCCTTTCTTGTTAGGGAACCAGTGCAGATCACGCAAATGATGACAAATAGACGCCCTCTTGAGAATGCCCAAGATAAGGCAGGTAGCATCATTCTGTTCCAGTTGGAGCTTCCTAATCCTTATCTCTGACATGCCCAGGTATATCACTTTAACGTAGTCCAGTTTAGAAAGCATTACAGCAAGGACAACCATACTACAAGCTGCCTGAGAAAGGTGGTCAAGGAACTTTCTGATTGCATGGAGCAAGGCAAACCAGGTCCTGGTCACGGACAAAATCTGAGGTTGAAGAGAGAATTTGTCATCAAGCCTGACTTCCAGATTTTTGGTGACTGAGAAAAAAGCTGGGGGGAGGGTGGGTACGAGTCCCTCCCTCCAGCAAGTACTTAACCAGTGCTCTCTTACTCGCCCAACAGGAGAATCTCTGTTTTTCTGTATTGCACTGCACGTGGCTCTCACACACATAAAATAAAACACTCAATTGCGAAGCATTAAAGCTTGTATTCATGCCTGTAGAGGAAGGGTCAAAAGTGAGGAGCAGCTGTGTCTTATTGGCATATGATAGGACTGAAGAGTTTAGCTAAGGGGGCCATGTAGATATTAAATAATGTAAGGCTAAAGGAGGAGCCATGTAGTACCCTAGAAGTAAGCCCAAATATATCCTAATTGGTTTGCCAATCAAGTACATTATTTTAGTTATCCATCACCTCTGCTACTGACACCCTGTCCAGTTCATCTTGGATTAGGTATTTCATGTTCTTTAAGTCAGTATGGTTGTCTTCTTCCTTCCTAATCTTAGCCTGCAAGGAGGTTCTTTCTGTGGTAGGGAAAAGGGGTGTGTGGTCTCCCCATTTAGCTTATAGCCCTCTTCCTTCTGCCTTTTAATGAATTCCTTCACAATTGATCGAGGGTCATCAAATCAACCAAAAGCCCCTCCAAAATTTGTCAATTATGCTTTGTCTAGGTTTCCATCTTCTGCTCACATAACCCCTCCCTCATTTTGCCTTCTTCGGGCAGGGTCGGACTGACTTTAGTGGCGGTTTGTGGCAGGGAAAAGGGGTGGCGCAGCACGTGACAGGGGAGAGGGAGGAGAAACAAAATAAAATAATAAATATAAAAAAACCTTACCTTAATTCCGTGCCGCGCTGCTCCACTCCTCCGCTGTGGACTGCAGGAACAAGCTCCCAGGCTGCCCTGCAGGAAATTCTGACGCTGCTTAGAGCAGCGTTAGGATTGGCTGGCAGTGCCCAGCCAGGGCGCTCCCAGACAGACTGGGAGCCTGTGCCTGCTCTATCCAGCCCAGAAACACAGTGTCAGGCTGGATAGAGCACACTGTGCACATATGTTTGGCCGGCCCAAGTCGGCTGGCCAAACACACATGCGCTCTGAGAGGAGTGCACAGTGCACTCCCCTCAGTGCTCATCACAGTCCGTGACTCCGCCCCTTTAAATACAAAAGGATAATAAACAAAGTTTATTATCCTTTTGTATTAAAGGGTTTGAGCTGCTGCTGCTTGCAGGGAGTGGGGTAGCACAATCTTGCACTACTAGGAAGGCTGTGCAGGGTCGGACTGACTTATAGCACAATCTGGCATTACCAGGAAGGCTGGCCTGTTAGATCATGCTTGGGCTGGTTTTTGTGGCTGGTAATGGTCCTATTTTATGGTCTGTGGGCTGTTTGACCGTTTTATTAAAGTTGCTTTCCCTGCTATTACCACAACAAACATTGCCTGCAGCAAGCACACATGCATGTACTCTCCCATAACTTGCAAAATCCTATACATCGTATATTTACAACTTCAAAACTGCCCTGATTTGCAAATTTGGAACACTTTTTTAGCTCTTTAATTAGCTATTTGGGCCTATGTTCTGTCTCAGTCTATCCCTGTCCTCGGATAGCCCTACATAACAGGATCATTTGCAAATGTTTTTCAGTCTGTCAACCGTTCTTCTTCTTAAGGTTGATGACTCACTTTTAGAAATATTGACCTTCTCGTCATCTTAGCACCAGTCTCAGATCAGTTCCCGACATCTGCTGAGCGCTCTTAAGAGCGTCTCAGCTTTTCGTGGTGGCGCTGCCTTTTTCCGTCTTAGCCCTGAGATTTCGAGAACTTTCCCTTTGCTTCTGAGAGTCGTGATAAAGCACCACACATTTCGAAGGGCTTGAAAACATATCTCTTAAATGCACCTTTTTAAATATAACACCTTAAGCTTTCACGAGCATTTAGTTTCCAGAGCTGGGTCATGCTTAAAAAGTCCTCAACCAACCCATCCATCCATCCATTCATTCATTCATTCATGCATCCATCCATCCGTTCATTCATTAATTTATTCAGTTCAGTCATCCATTCTATTTTAGTACTGGTTATTAGAACAAGACTCCGTATAAACATGTTCATATCACAAACACTTACATTAAAGGGGGAAATTGGGTCTGTTAATTACATGCCTGTGCTTCTTTTTTTAAAAAATTCCGAGGAACTTAAAATGAGTGTTATTATTGTTGTTTGACCCAGATTGTAAGCACACTCGGCAAGCAGCTGAACAAACAAGCCGCCTTTTTCTAAAGGAGGTTTGATCTGAAGACGTGAATAAGTGTTGCAAAGAGGGAGGTGGGCTTAGGTCTGGAGAAGTCCCAAGAAGGTCTGAAAAACCACTAAATGATACCCGTGTCACCAGTGTCCACACATCACCTGTCCATCCGTTATTGGCTTGTTTCCGCCGGAAAGGAGGGTTCACTAGAACACCTATGTCTCTGTCGAGGCTGGGCGCTTGAAACCAATGTCGAATCTAAAATTGATACCTTGAAGTTTGCACCTGCGTTCCTATGCATGTAACCCCTACACATTGAATAGATCGTCTCGCTGCAGCTCGCTGTCTGTGCATTTTGCAAATACATATGTTTTACCTCAAACTGACAAATTAAAAATCTAATGCCACCCAAATCACAAATACGTTGACTTTACATTTTCTTTCTTGACAGAAACGTACTCTTTCTATGGAAATGGCCTTGGCGCACCTTGTGTTTTTCCATTTAAATTCAACAATGTCTGGTACCCTGAATGTACCAAAGAAGGAGGAGAGACTGGGCTGCTCTGGTGTTCTACATCAGCACACTACAACGTCGATAGGAGGTGGGGCTTCTGTCCGATTGATGGTGAGTGTATCAATGTGCTACTTGAATACAAAAAAAGCAGACAACACACCAAAATAGGGCTACCACCCGAATAAACATTGCCAGTAAATCTAACCAACTACTTGACTGGCAAATATAGAAACTCATCTGATAGTTTGACAGCGCTAGACTTTTTTGTGTTTTAACAGTATCACGAAACCGTCTCTTCAACTTGGTTTAAATGAGTAAACAATAAGAAGCAAGAAAGGTAATGAAAATCTGATGCTAGACCTTACAAAAGGAATGTCATATAACACCTGTTAATTCCTATTAAGTTGTGTACAATTTTCCTGTTTTAGCTAGTTATGCAGGAACGGCTCATCAGGGCAGAGGAGCATCACCCCCCCCACCAGCAGCAGCCGCTGCAAATCTTTTAATAAACAAAATGATAATAAACCATATTAATTATCGTTTCGTTTGTTAAAGGGGCTGGACATTGGGGATGATGACGATGAAGGGAGTGTACAGTACGCATGTATGTTTGGCCGGCTGTCTCTGTTTTCGCCCGCACCAGGCTACGCCACCCTGGGCTGAGCATCAGAGGCTCCCCCGTGGCCCCAGCCAAGCAAAGCTCCTTCACACAGCCTCAAGAGCCACCACCGCAGTAGCAGCCGCCATATTATGTCCTAAAGGCCGCTGCCCAACTCGCTCCACTGGGACGAACTGGGGCTCCCGCCACCACTCAGCCTCGCTGACCGAGCACTCCACTCAGTCAGCACCAGCATCTGCTGCACCCCATCTCATCTGCTTCAGGCTGCTGTGAAGGATTCTGACGGAAAGAGGCTCTAGGATTGGGATCTCCTCATTGTGCTGCCATCGGTGTTAGGCCACGCCTCCACCTTTACTCTGCTATAAGATCTCATTACAGAACGTGTGCCAGGACAAAGAAGCGCACACCAGGGCGAAGTAGGATGTGTGCCAGAGAAATGAGATTCTATTGGAAAGATTTAAATAGGGTCCTAGTCCCCGAATGCAGTCTTCCTGTCTAATACCGCCCAGGAGATTCATGCTGTATTGCTAGGCAGTGCTGGTCCAGATGCACAGATTTGCTCTAGGCTAGTGAATACCTGCACACTGTCCCGAGAGTGTAGAAAACATCTTAAGGCACATGCACACCTTAACAAAGTGTGTCCCTACATACCAATACAAGCTTACCCTGCAAAGCAGAACACTTCCCTCTAACAACCAATACAGCAAGAGATTGAGACAACTTGTGAGAAGCTCTTTAGAAACGTGAGGTAACCAAAGCAATCTATGTGGGAATGACACACAGATTGGGAGACAACAGTAATGAAATCTTCTTGAGACAAATGATAAAGAGAACATGATCATTGTAAACTGGAGGTGCTGCACTTAAAGGTAACAAGAATAAACAATTGCTGCTTTGTGCATTTCTTTTTGTTGTAAATGTTTGATCAAAGAAAGCCTGAAATATTTGTGATCTGTAAATCATCATGGCATACAAATGACTTGCACTGTGTACATAATGGTGGAAGAGTATTCCCACTTATTCTCATACAGTTTTGTTAGGGCAAGTGTAAGCGTATGACCTCTTGTCTACTTTAGTATACTTCTCTTGTGGGCTTAAAGCTATTTCATTTGATTGTTTCAGTGTCCTTTAAAAATTCCTGCTTGCTAATGGTTAGTCCTGCCTCTTTGCCCTTCCTCTTTCTCCTTCAATTGTCTCACGGAGCAAGGACTAAGTACAGTATATTTACGCCATGGATCTTTATCTTTTGGTTTCAGGGACTACTTTATTTTTCCTTTCTTGCTCGTGTTACACTGGGTGCTCCAGGACGTAGCTGCTTGAATTTTATTGCAGCGTTCTTTGTCCCACCGCCTCAAGACCAGCTGTTGTGCTCCGAGTGGAGCTGCTGCAACAAGGGTGCTCTGCAGCTCAGTGACGGCTCTCATTAAAGAGAGGTGGAAACTTGCCCCTACAGCCTTCACTTTTATTCATCATGTGTGAAGAGACAGCTCCCCATGGATTGATGGGCCCGTGCAAGGCTGCCCCTTTAACAATCTTCGTGACTTTAAGGCACACTCTTATAATTTCCTTTTGCTTTAGTCAGAAACGACCATCTGTTGTGCTCCAGTCGAATCTGCTGCAACAGGGGAGTTCAGCTGCTTTTTGAGTGCAGGTACACCCTCTTGTCGATCCCACTCGCTGCCTGGGTAGGCCCATCTGACTTTCTATTTTTTGTATTTATGGTTCACACATTAATGGCCAAATGTGTTCACAGTGGATTCCATTTCAGGGAGCTGGTGTGTAAAGCAGTAATGCTAAATATGAAAAGTGACTTGGAGAACTGTCTGTATGGGATACCGGGTGAACATTCTTGAAGTGAGGTTTATTATTGCTTTTGGAGATCAGTGTTTGTTGTGCACTGTAGAGATGAGTCTGTGTATGAAGAAGGATTTCGTCTGGGGCTGTGCAAACGTTGAAGGGTCTTAGAGGAGTACTGTGTGATCCCTGGTTGCTTGGAGGATTAGCTGAGGAAGCAGAATAGTATTTCCTGGACACAATTGCCCACGTTATATTTTGTTTTACCAAAAGTTAAGGCTTAGCTTTCTTTCCTAAGTCTTTTTTTGTGTAATTACCCGGGATGTTAGCCATCTTTTGCAAGCCTGCTGCCATATGATCTAGCAACACAGTACAATGGTGCTTGAATTCTTGTGTGCAAGAACGTTGATTGGTAATGGTGTTTTGAGTGTGAGATGAGTGAATTAACATAAATGTTTGAGCAACAGAAGATTTAAGACCCACAGCTGTCTAGAATAGCAGCATGTCTTTTCTGTCACGTTACCACGCTTGCGTTATCACGTTATCACATTATTATCGTTATTATCACGTTATTGCGTTATCACGTTGCGCCTCGGACGTGTGGGGCAGTCCACTGAGTGCTTTAAAATATCAGTGAAATACTTGGTTCACATACGTTCTACTACGTACAGTTTGCCGCTATTATTTCCGATTAAAATCTCTTGCCGTGCTAGTTTTTAATATGCAGGATTATCTTGATGTGATTGCTGAGCCAGCATTCAGGTCTCGCAGAGTGAGATAATTTCATTTCCATTTTTTTGTTATTGAATACATATTGCTCTGCAATTTTAATGCCCAGTTTAATGATAAATCTTCTTAACTTGATTGCTATTTTTGCAAAGGGCACGGATATGTGTAGCCGAGCTTCTCTGACGTATTACGTTGAAACCAGGATGAGTTTTTTTTAAGGAAGTTCTGAGCAGATTAATTCAAATAGTCTCTCCACATGTTTCAAACAGTACATTATATACTATTTTGCTTCATTTCCCAATTATTAAAAGTTTGTTTTTTCCTATGGTGGAGCTTTAATATGTGTATCATTTATCATTATATCTCTGAGAATACTTGGTTATAGGTCCTGACCGTAATGCTGTGCTTGTCTTTCTTTGAATTAATATTGAACTTGATATGAGCCATACCTGTTGGTTTGTTAAATAGTTTAATTATCTTGTATTTCTGGGAGCTGTGGTCACTTTCTTCGCAAGCATTAATTGCGAAATCGGTGCAAACATGAGGTATTTGTTATTGTGTAATTGTCTAGATAGCAAAATAAACATGCTGTGATTATTTTTTAAATTAGTAAATTTAACAGTCAGAAATATGCCCTTCAAATACTGAAGTTTGCTTTAAGTAGTTTATTTATTGTCGCATATAGCTGCTTACATACGGTTTCACAAAGCATATGCCTCTTCGAAAAATTCTAATATCCATGGCACATCTTCCTTTTCGGCAATAGCCACAATCGGCCAATTTAATTCCAGACGGCAGCCCTCCTGCTCCAGTCTCCCTTCCCCCTTGAAGTTTCAGACGCAGAGATGGCTGGGCTTCCCTGTGATCTCAGTGGGTGCATGCTGGGCCACCATTCCACTCCCACCCCCACACGAGCAATAGTGAGCAGCCCCATCCCCTCGCCTATTCACTTATCTCAGGTTATGCCAAGCGGCAAAGCTCACACGTCTTAGAGCCCTGGTTCTCTTTATAGTGTTTTATTGGTTATAACAGTACCCTCGGGGCTTTGACCATTTGTTGCACTTTGGTTGACTTCTTACAATATTTTACTGGTATCTTAATAGTTCTCTTTGGGTAGGACTTCTGTTCGAGCTGAGTGGGCCGTTTTCCATTTTTTCCAGGTATCTAAATGCCTGAGTTTACTCGCTCCAACAGACACCATCCCCTACTTCCAACCTCAAAAGCAATTCTTAGAAGACACAGAAAAGCAACAAAAACTTGGATGACCTGCTTGACATTATTTAGAGAAGTGTCAGAAAATTGCAACAGGCTTGCTAGAAAGACTGCATTGATGCAAAAACGTTTGCACTTAAGGAAGCTAGGGCTGCTTATAAAAACCGTCATATCGAAGGAGCATCAAAGTATCTAGCCTCTTTGAAGAGACCAAAGCACCTCTGGATACTACCAAAGCCATCTTCCAAATCATAAAAGGGATCGGTGGTTGAATGATTATTCTGTTGCATAAATACACTCAATGCCACGTAATAACAATTCACATAAATACACTCCACACCATTCCACCAAATTCCACTTGCATAATTTCACTGTACGCCATATAGTTCCCCACTACACAACTCAACTCTACACAATTGCATTCCACACCACATATTTCCACCCAAAACTACTTAATTCCACAACACAATTTCACTCCACACCACATATGTCCGATACACAACACAGAATTCCACTATGCATAATTACACTTCATGTCGTACAATCCCACTCCACATAATTCCAGAATGCTCAATACCACATAACTACTATCTACATAATTCCACTCAACACTACACAATTCCAAGCCACACAATTCCACAACAAACAATTCCAATGCAACCCACAGAATTCCACTCCACCCGACACACATCCACTCGACTTCATAACACACAACAACAAAAAATTAACATTGATAATGCCAATAGCTCTCGGATTGCCTAGACCAATTGGCTTTGCCAGTGCGTGGGTTGTTCGATGTGTGTGACCGTTCACCAGTGTCACGTGAAGTAACAGTAGATGTTGTGGCACCCAGAATAATGTGCTGCATGGCTAAATACTCATAAGGTCCCAAAAGCGAGACCTATTAGCTATGCCACTGCATGGTAAAATTATGTGATTCTAGCTTGTCCTAGGTTATCTAATCTCTGAGTACAATACAAGTGCCCAGATTTACTAAGGCTTTGTGCTGGTGCAAGGTGACACAAAGTCTTGCAAAGCTAATGCAGGCATATTTATCAATATATCAAATTACGTTGCTGTGCGTGATAGGGAAAGGGCAGGCATGCACAATACTTAATATTGTATGGTGCATTCCTGTAATTTCCTGGTCCCTGCACCATTGTGCAAGAGGGCCTGCGTTGTAAGCGGGATTGTTTTGGGGCAGGAAGGGACACCTTCTTGCACAAAAACAATCCCCTGAGGCATATTCCTCTTTCTGTGTGTGATAATGCAGCACATATTAGATGAGGAAGTAACAAGAAGAAATAGAGATATTTCTCCACGTTACGCCTCCCCTGGGGAGGCGTAGGTCTTTGATGCATTCCCAGGTTTACTAGAAATTGTAAATATGGGAATGCACCAGAAATCCATGCATGAATGCATGGGAAAACCCACGCTCCACCCTTGTAGTGCCTTCCCTGGGCAGAGTTACACATCATAGTGATTTGCACTATGTTGCATTTCTCTAGATTTATCAAGCCAGGCAAGGACACCCAATGTGGCCTTACCTGGCTTGATAATCCTTCTGCAAGAGGTGCGCTGCTCTTGCACCACGGTTCTTTGATAAATATGGCCCATGGTGTTTTGTGCTGGAAAGGAGCCCTTTTCTTAGCACAAACACACCTTTACACTGCTTTGTATTGCCTTTCATCAAGGAAGCATTTCTACGACAGATTCACACATACACACATGGGTTTTGATGCAAAGCCCAATCTACTAAAATGGCCAGACTGGGTTTTATTTAAAAAAAACAAGAGGAAATGTGTTGATCTCTCAAACCCATGCTTTTATTGTGTACTCAATGCCGAGCACATACTCAAGGCTTGGGATTCTTCTGAGTTTTTTTAGGCATAGCAGTTTGTATGGAAGGGTATGCTTTCAGTTCAAATCCTGTGCTAGACAGCACATACTCACCTCTGCATCATGGTGCGAGGCTATGTCACTCAGAGAAGGTCAATTTAGTAGCCATGGCTCTGTGCTGTGTTTTACCACTTGTGCAACACATTGCATCAAATTTGGGTCCAGATGTGCATACAACTGGAAGCAAAATACTAGTCGCAATTTGCTGTGAGTGTTCTTGCAACCAGTGTGGTCATTTACTAAATTTTAAGTCGGTTCACAAATTACAGATGCAAAGTGAGTCACGAGTCAACCTACTTCATGAATATTAATGAGGTAGGTCGCAAATTGAGACCCACTAGAAATCGCAGCCATCATGGGGATGGTGACCTGCTAGGGTCAGCAGAACACCATGTCTGTGATTGCTTTCACATAAAGCAATCGGTCATTATTGCAGCCCATTTCCCTTAAAGGAAAAAGTATTACATTTAAAAAGTAAAGATTATTTCTTTTCTTTTGTGAGGACCCAACATTTGTTTGGTCGCTAACCTAAATTGTGATTCAGTAACTTGTTACTGAATCACAGTTTGGGTTGCATATTTACCCATGCTTTTTTGTGGTCACAAACAGACAGATTAGCAAAAAGTATGATGCATATGGCCCTTGGTTGTTGCACTTTGTTGCATGAAAAATTATTAAATCTGGCCCAAAATGGCATCATCATCACATGGTTGAATCTCAAACAGATGAGACCATGTGATTGAGCAACAAATACATAATGCCGAACGGTGCTTATTCCAAAGCAGGAATTATTTTGAACATATATAGAGCGAGTCAACAATGACTGAAAGTATAGTTCAATTCACTGGTCCAGAAACAAAATCCTTTTTCAATCACCAATGAATTTTCCTAATTTGACAAAAGTTTCCAAATCTTTTGAAAAAAATGTGTTCACCTATACTCAATCCTCAAAAGTTCAAGCAGGTTGGCCAAGGGATGGAACCATAATGGTGAATTAAAATATTTTTTTCCCATTTCAAAATCCCATTTTAACTTTCGGGAAGTGTTAATGTAACATGAATTGGCACCAAACATGGTTGTATTCTTTGTATGTTTAGTGACCCTGCCCTGCAAATATTGATAAAAATGTAAAAAAACGATAGTTCATAGTTTGGTTCTTTGGGCTTCGGATCCAAATTTGGATGTGATAGTCACCTGACTGCCTGCCAGGAGCTGAACCTGTAGAAGCAGTATTAGGTACAGGGCATGGTCCGAAGCCAGGTTAATGAGGAGTACCCAGAAGGTAGGACCTAATTTAAGCAGAGGGGCTAGGTACGGGGCATGCTACTCAATAAATTAACCATAGTTGGGTGTACCAGGTAAATGAGATGCCCACAATGCACAATTGGCATGGCTGTGCCTATACCTAGTAGGTTCTGTCTGGAATTGGAGTGTACTGGCCCTATTTCCATTGCCTGTTGGGCATTGCCACAAAGAATAGACCAAAGGCTGTCACTGAAAACAACGTAATTGAGTCTAATGATTGTCTACTGACACCTAGCGTACTTTAAATGAAATAAAATGTTATTCTGTGATCTTATCACTCAACCATTCTTTACTATAAATGTTTTGACAGCGACTTTAGTTTTTTTAATAATTATATACTTAGTTTTTTTTGCCACCTGCCTTTAGTCTTTGCTGAGAATGGCCTCTGATGATACCCAGTAAGAACAGAATTTGACATTTGAGCCTGCCCAGTGATTTAATATCTGTACAGCTACACTTGCTGGACATGGACTGTGAACGTCTGGCGAGAACAAGGGGCTACAAGTCGTAGCATTTGGCATGCCCTATATCTCTGCCTGAAGCACTGTCCAGCGAGCACTTGTCAATCGGTGAGTTGTTGGTTGATGGCTTTCTTGAGACCTTTGGCCAGGTAGGGAAGCAGGGAAATCCGGCGGTAAGTTTTGAGATAGCTGGGGTCAGTGGAGGATTTGTTTAGGAGGTGCCTGTCTTCTTTGTGTTTCCAGTTGTCCAGGAAGGCTGTTGTGGAGATGGAGGAGTTGATGACAATCCTTACAGCACAGCAGTCTTTACTCCAACAGAGTTCTTCCCAAATCCAGTGGTGTACTGTTCTGGTAGGGTCAGAGGCCCAGTTCGTATACCCAAATTTGCCTTTGAAGTGGGGGTGACTTCAAAGAAGGGTCTTTGAAGAGCACAGAGATATTTTCTTCCTAGCCCTGGCTACAGACAACTGGTAGAGGGTAATCAGCCCTTTGTGTAGTGAAAAGAAATGGCTCCCTGTTGCAGTTACCCCCCACTTTTTGCCTGATACTGATGCTGACTTGACTGAGAAGTGTGCTGGGACCCTGCTAACCAGGCCCCAGCACCAGTGTTCTTTCACCTAAAATGTACCATTGTCTCCACAATTGGCACAACCCTGGCACCCAGGTAAGTCCCTTGTAACTGGTACCCCTGGTACCAAGGGCCCTGATGCCAGGGAAGGTCTCTAAGGGCTGCAGCATGTCTTATGCCACCCTAGGGACCCCTCACTCAGCCCAGACACACTGCTTGCCAGCTTGTGTGTGCTGGTGGGGAGAAAATGACCAAGTCGACATGGCACTCCCCTCAGGGTGCCATGCCAACCTCACACTGCCTGTGGCATAGGTAAGTCACCCCTCTAGCAGGCCTAAGGCAGGGTGCACTATACCACAGGTGAGGGCATATGTGCATGAGCACTATGCCCCTACAGTGTCTAAGCAAAACCTTAGACATTGTAAGTGCAGGGTAGCCATAAGAGTATATGGGCTGGGAGTCTGTCAAAAACGAACTCCACAGCTCCATAATGGCTACACTGAATACTGGGAAGTTTGGTACCAAACTTCTCAGAATAATAAACCCACACTGATGCCAGTGTTGGATTTATTAATAAATGCACACAGAGGGCATCTTAGAGATGCCCCCTGCATTTCACCCAATTGTTCAATGCAGGACTGACTGGTCTGTGCCAGCCTGCTGCTGAGAGATGAGTTTCTGACCCCATGTGGTGAGGGCCTTTGTGCTCTCTGGGGACAGAAACAAAAGCCTGCTCTGGGTGGAGGTGCTTCACACCTCCCCCCTGCAGGAACTGTAACACCTAGCAGTGAGCCTCAAAGGCTCAGGCTTCGTGTTACAATGCCCCAGGACACTCCAGCTAGTGGAGATGCCCGCCCCCTGGACCCAGCCCCCACTTTTGGCGGCAAGTCCAGGAGAGATAATGAGAAAAACAAGGAGGAGTCACTGGCCAGTCAGGACAGCCCCTAAGGTGTCCTGAGCTGAGGTGACTCTGACTTTTAGAAATCCTCCATCTTGTAGATGGAGGATCCCCCCAATAGGGAGAGGAATGTGACCCCCTCCCCTTGGGAGGAGGCACAAAGAGGGTGTACCCACCCTCAGGGCTAGTAGCCATTGGCTACTAACCCCCCAGACCTAAACACGCCCTTAAATTTAGTATTTAGGGACTCCCCTGAACCTAAGAATTTAGATTCCTGCAACTTACCAGAAGAAGAGGACTGCTGAGCTGAAAGACCCCTGCAGAAGAAGAAAAGAAGACACCAACTGCTTTGGCCCCAGTCCTACCGGCCTGTCTCCTGCCTTCTAAAGAAACCTGCTCCAGCGACGCTTTCCCCAGGACCAGCGACCTCTGAATCCTCAGAGGACTGCCCTGCTTCAAAAGAAACAAGAAACTCCAGAGAACAGCGGCCCTGTTCAACAAAGACTGCAACTTTGTTTCCAGAGGAACAGATTTAAAGACCCCTGCAATCCCCGCAAGAAGCGTGAGACTTGCAACACTGCACCCGGCGACCCCGACTCGACTGGTGGAGAAACGCTACAGGGAGGACCCTCCGGCGACTCCAAGAATGTGAGTAACCAAAGTTGTCCCCCCTGAGCCCCCACAGCGACGCCTGCAGAGGGAATCCCGAGGCTCCCCCTGTCCGCGACTGCCTGACTCTAAAATCCCGACACCTGAAGGAGACCCTGCACCCGCAGCCCCCAGGACCTGAAGGATCGGAACTCCAGTGCAGGAGTGACCCCCAGGAGGCCCTCTCCCTTGCCCAGGTGGTGGCTACCCCGAGGAGCCCCCCCTTGCCTGCCTGCACCGCTGAAGAGGCCCCTTGGTCTCCCATTGAAAATCACTACAAACCCGACGCGTGTTTGAACACTGCACCCGGCCGCCCCCGTGCTGCTGAGGGTGTACTTTTTGTGCTGACTTGTGTCCCCCCGGTGCCCTACAAAACCCCCCTGGTCTGCCCTCCGAAGACGCGGGTACTTACCTGCTGGCATACTGGAACCGGGGCACCCCCTTCTCCATTGAAGCCTATGCGTTTTGGGCACCACTTTGAACTCTGCACCTGACCGGCCCTGAGCTGCTGGTGTGGTAACTTTGGGGTTGCTCTGAACCCCCAACGGTGGGCTACCTTGGACCCCAATCTGAACCCTGTAGGTGGTTTACTTACCTGCAAGAACTAACAATACTTTACCTCCCCCAGGAACTGTGAAAATTGCAGTGTCCACTTTTAAAACAGCTATTTGTGTTTTATGTGAAAAGTATATATGCTACTGTGATTATTCAAAGTTCCTAAAGTACTTACCTGCAATACCTTTCAAATTAGATATTACATGTAGAATTTGAACCTGTGGTTCTTAAAATAAACTAAGAAAATATATTTTTCTATACAAAAACCTATTGGCTTGGAATTGTCTCTGAGTGTGTGTTCCTCATTTATTGCCTGTGTGTATGTACAACAAATGCTTAACACTACTCCTTTGATAAGCCTATTGCTCAACCACACTACCACAAAATAGAGCATTAGTATTATCTCTTTTTGCCACTATCTTACCTCTAAGGGGAACCCTTGGACTCTGTGCATACTATTCTTTACTTTGAAATAGTGCATACAGAGCCAACTTCCTACATGTAGGAATAAGCACTCCCCATGATGATGTAATTATCAGCTCCCCACCACTCTTCCTAATGAGGAGGGCCCATCAGAATGCAGATTAATATAGATGAGTTATTTGTCACACCCACCCTTTGTGTGTTTGTGGCTGACTAGAGGGAATGCACAAAGTGTAGCTGTCCTCTACCTCAGATGTGTGTTACAGACAGGCTGCAAGGCACACCGAGCAATATGAGCAGAGAAATGCCCACTTTCTAAAAGTGGCATTTTTTAAAATAGTAATGTTAAAATCAACGTTACCAGTAAAAAGGATTTATCGTTACCGTTCCAATGATATGAAACATGATGTAGCCACTCATTTCTGACCAGAAATTACAGCTTAATAGTATATTAGGGAATTATGAATACTGGCCTATGAGAGAAGTAGGTCTCACAGTAGTGAAACACGACTTTGAGATTTCTTCGCTACCAGGACATGTCCTGCCTTTTACTTACATGGCACCCTCCCCTATGGGTTAACTAGGGCCTGCCTTAAGGAGGACTTGAATGTAATAAAAGGGGATTTTAAGGCTTTGCAAGGGGTTTTAAATGCCACGTTGAAGTGACAGTGAAACTGCACACACAGGCTCTGCAATGGCAGGCCTAAGACATGTTTAAAGAGTTACTTAAGTGGGTGGCGCAGTCAGCGCTGCAGGCCCACTAGTAGCATTTCATTTCTAGGGTCTATATAGAGTATACCACTTTACAAGAGACTTGCAAGTAAATTAAATGTGCCAATTGTGTATACACCAATGTTACCATATTTAGGGGAGAAGCATGTGCACTTTAGCTCTGGTCAGCAGTGGTAAAGTTCTCAGAGTTTCAAGGCCAACAAAAAGATACAGCAAAAATAAGGCGATAAAAGGCAAAAGGTCAGGGGAAGACCACACTATTGCTTTCAGGTCTAACAGGCCCTTATTTACATCCAAGATCATGATCCTCTTTGCCTCAATCTTTACTGAAGGTGTGGTCTAATCCGAATTAAACATAACTGCTGGAAAATCTTTCTATGAAAGGCAGTAGTGTGGTGGTTGACTTGCTATATGCCTCAACAGGCTCTAAACTACCCACTTTTCTGATGCTGTCTAAGAGTCTTATGGAGGTCAGCGAGGATCAATTGATCCTGGGAGGTGTTTGGAAGTCATTGACAGGTTAGATATTCTGGCCATCAGTTAAGGTAAAGACGTAAGGCTTATTTATTATGAGATCATGTATTGCCTAACATTTGGTGACTTTTGAATGTAATGGAAAGAGAATAGGCTTTTACTACATGGTGGTGCAAACATGCACACACATAGGGGGTTATTACAACTTCGGAGGAGGTGGTAATCCGTCCCAAAAGTGACGGATATACCACCAGCCGTATTACGAGTTCCATAGGATATAATGGACTCGTAATACGGCTGGTGGTATATCCGTCACTTTACCATCACTTTTGGGACGGATTACCACTTCCTTCAAAGTTGTAATAACCCCCATAGTCTTATTTTTGATGTTGGCTACTTCCCTTCGATTTGTGGTGTCTTGCACCTTATTTGAAAGTGACATTTTTGACCCTTCTCCAATTCTTCTGTACTTTCATCTGGGCCTCAGTGTTTAATGAGTGAGAGATTGATAAATAACTAGTTTTTAGGATAACATCCCTGATGATAAGAAGAGGTTGTAATCAATGCTTACGGAGTTCTTGATGGAGAGTGAGGACTCTGTAACTTTTATCCAGACATATTGGGCTGATGGGCAGCTTATAATAGGGTCAAAATGAGGGATTTCACAATGTGCAAACTGCAAACCATTAGAACTGAACAATAATTGGAGTAGGTGATTGGAGACCTCATGATAGTGCCATACCCCCACCCACCATGTTGAGAGACCAAAGCAAAGTATTACCTAAAGGCTCTTTGCAACTCAAGGGGAGTATGCACTGCACCAACTAAAAGGAAGAATTATGAATTTAGAGAAAAGGCAGGATATTTGCTCACCTCCCCACTTAGGCAACAAAAATCATTCTGACTGTCCTAGTTGGAATCAGCCATCAGAATGTTTTATTTGAACTTATGGTAGACATATTCAGTGAATTTGCCCAATTAGTTAGTGATTCTGACTAAATCTGGAGGTCAGCACTGCATTGTAGGCAGTATTTTGAGGAGGACCTATTCAAAGTCGTAGACAAAATGAATAATATCACGTCTCGTAGGGTGATAGTTTTCCTTTTGAGTCTTATAAGATCGAAGGCCGAAGTTAAGGCTGAAGTTGTCCAGCTGTTATGCAGGGTCTTCATAGAAGCTACGTCTAAAGGATACTTGCATACTGAATTCAACCAAGCATTCATCTCTCCTATACCAAAACTGGATAAAGGCTCCACTAGATTTGTGCCAGCTCCAGACTGATATCAGTTTTAAATATAGGCATTAAAGTTGTGAAGGAACTGGTCAATAGGCTAACAGTGGCGATCCCCTCTTTTATACATAAAAATCAGACTGGTTTCATTTCTGACAAATCCCCAGCATAAATGTGAGTGCTCTAATGCACTTAATGTGGCAGGTCAGAAATAACCATAATGAAAAATAGCTTTCTCTTAGGCTGCCAAGAAGCCTTTTGGTTGCAACAAATGAGATTCCCTTTGTAGAACTTTGATGAGCGTGCTCAGTCCACAATTTGTTAGCAAAGAGCCAACTGAACAGGTACCCCTGCCTCCTGCGGTTGGGTGCACAGTTTGTGGCCAGTATTGTAGTGAATCCTAGTTTGTTTCAATGGGATAACAGGAGTTAGCTTAGCTTTCGCATGCAGAATCGTGCCCCTGTCACCTAGTGACTTTTAACCTACTTAGCTTGCTCTGTCTTAGACCATTTATTTAATTAAATCTTTTAAAATGGCTGCTGTGTTTATAGTTGGCCTATTTTGTTTAGAGTAATGTTATCGCTAAGGCGTCAATTCATACAACAAAGACAAACAAACCATATGGGCTCACATTAGAAATTACCGTCTCAAGCATGAGGCGTTATCTATTGTTTTGGAACAACCTTCATCAGGGGTCCAAGTAGATCTGTATAAATACATCACACTTTAGGCAGATAATCAGAGGGATTCTGATCAGATACCATTGCCGTTATCGATGCTGTACATTACCTTGATGCTGACCTGGACTTCATGTTCTGCTGAAGTCTGAGCTCGAGACCTCATTCAAGGTAACCAGGGTTGGGGGCTCCTGTAAGTGACATGGCATTGGCAAATTAGGTTTAACATACCCAGCTTTCCTCTAGGTAGAAGGTTAGGCCTATCATGATAGGGTACACGGACATATAACACGCTTCATGTCTCCATATGCTATCACAAGATGGTGGGGGTCTTCATAATCATGACCCTCGTCTTTTCAATTTTATCCCTTGTACTGTTCACTAACCTGATCATTGCAGCCAATATGATTTACCGTGTTTTGTTGAATAAAAAATATTGAAACATTACTGCATCTTTGTTATTGCCTGTTTTTGGTTGCGATATACTATATCTGTGAGAAAGGGGTCATCTCCATTTAACCACGACATTCCCTGAGATGTCATACTTCTGAGTCCATGCGTAATGGCTGCCACAAATCACCTTCGACTGTTCGGGTTGTTGGTGAGATACTGCTAGTGAGCCGGAAGGGTTGGGGCTATAGTGGCGATTTGTTGTTGGACAGGCATAGTCACCTACAAACATAAGTACTGTCATCCCCAAACCAGCAGTCTTGTCCAGGGCAAGAGTCCAATCTACGACATGGCGCCACCAACGATGGTGTTTAGGCACTAATTTACGGATACCCTGAATATCACTATCTCACAAACGACAGGTACCCTAAGTACCATTATACAGAGACGTCCATGGTCTTTGGAAAAATCCTCCTGAGCTGAATAGGGAACACCTAATTAAGCTGTAGGTTGTTCGAGCTTGAACTGATAAAAGGACCAAGGGCCAGATGTGGCAACTTCCGCATTTGCGATTCGGAAATTGCGAGTCTGTGCGACTCGCAATTTCCGAATCGCAAATGCGGATGCAGAACGGTGTCTCAGACACCGTCTGCGACTTGCTATGGGGTCGCAAAGACCCACCTCATAAATATTAATGAGGTGGGTCGCATTTTGTGACCCTATAGCGAGTCCCTGCACTCACAGGGATGTTGGCCTGCTGAAGTCAGCAGACGTCCATGTCTGTGACTGCTTTTTAAATAAAGCAGTTTAAAAAAAAATTATTTTGCAGCCCGAAAACGAGTTGCAAAATAAAAAAAATAACAAAACCATTTGGTTTCGTTTTTTCAGAGTAGGCAGTGGTCCATTGGACCACTGCCTGCTCTGAAAAAACCTTCTGGGCAACATTCACAAAGGGGAAGGGGTCCCATGGGGACCCCTTCCCTTCTGCGAATGAGTTACCACCAGTGTGACACTGGTGGTAACTGCGAATTGCTTTGCGACCGCATTCACGGTCACAAAGCAATTCTGCATTGCGATGCGAGTCGCAAATAGGAAGGGAACACCCCTTCCTATTTGTGAGTCGCATTCACAATTTGCGAGTCGGTACCGCACAGCTCAGTTGGCTGAACTTAAAACCTTGATTTTAGCGCTAGAGAAGACTGAGACAGGAAGACTTACTTTGATAGTCTGTGATTCATATTATTGCGTTCAGTCCTACAATGATTATCTTACTCATAACTGAACGGGTTCAGAGATTCCAAAGGGAACACCCTAAAACACAGAATACTGTGGGGGAGGGTGGCTGATCTTAAGGAGAGGCTACTGTGTGTCCATGTAGAACATACATTGGGCCACCAACGTGTAGGAGTACACATTATTGGTAATACTTTGGCTGATGAAGCAGCCAAATCTGCAGTGGCTACGGCTTCTGTGGCTGCAGTGACTCGTTCCCATACGAGATTGGATGATGAAATTGTGACTGCCATAAAAGCTTCGGCTGAGGGCAAGTCACTCCCGAAAGGGTACCCTACAAATTATTCTTACCATATCAGTGCACACAATGTTGCCAAGCAACAATTCCTGGGGTTGGAGATCGGGTGATCCACAACGAAGACCAGAGGTTAGTTCTAGTGAAAGCAGCGCTTGAGGGTGTCGCCTCTGCTCATGCTGGTGTTTCGGCCACGATAATGCTCTTACAGAAACGTTTCTGGTGGCCTGGTCTATGCAGACGGACAAAACAATATGTTCTCTGTTGTGACATCTGCCAGAAAATTAAGGGCTCCAACATCAAATGCCCACCACAGACATCCCTCTTAGTGTCCAACAGGCCACTACAATATGTGTACCTGGACCATTGCGGTCCACTTCAACCTGATGGTGCATACAAATATATCTTGGTCGCTGTAGATTCTTGTTCTAGATTCCTGTGGGTATGGGCGCAGCGGTCGGCTGACGCTTGGACTGTTATAAAAGACTTGCTGATCTTTATCGGTACATATGCAGTTGCAGCATTCCATTCGGACCAGGGCCCTGCATTTGCCTCTAAGGCATTCAGGGACACCATGGGGACGATGGGTGTTGAACTACATTACTCATCACCATATCTATCCCGAGGGAAATTTGGTCATGGAGAGGCGGAATCGTGATCTAAAGCAGCCCTTATTAGCTAAAGTATTAGGTTCTGGCCGCAGCTGACTACATCACCTATATGGGGTCCAGAGAGCAATGAATAATCTGCCAAGACGGTCCTTGGGGGGACGAACTCCCTATGAGGTTCTCTTTGGGATATACATGTATGTCCCAGATCTTGATGGTTCTGGTATGGTGGCAGCAGAAACACCTTTTGACATAAATGAACGTCTCACTGTCTTGCAGGAGCTTCAACAATTTTGAGATAAAAAATCATCTACCGTTGCTGCCACCTTGGGATAAGGGATATTCCAACAACTTCCACTGGCTGGATTCCTAAAACAGGGCATCTGGTTCATGAAAAGATTGCTGTGAAGAAAGAATTTGGTCCATCCTACAGAGCACCAGTCTCAGTCTTGGGAATACAAGGACAAGAACAGTAATATTGCCGCCGTTGCTAGGTTCCCGAGGAAACAGATTTGTTTCGATTGACAATGTCAAATTACACCATGTGGCCGATCCTGCACAGTAGACCCAGAGGTCCCTTGGGTGTTCCCGATACCCTCTCACAACCCAACAGGACATTCCTCTTCAGAATAGAGTAACAAATGATACTCTGGACTATGTTATGATGGCCAATAATGGCATCAGTCCCTCCTCGACCATTTGGAGGGCGGAAAATGAGCTACTCCTGGTTCCAGTCAACAATTCGCGATGACTTCTAGCCAAGAATTGGCCGTATTATACACCAATACAACGCAGACTGATGGCACAATTTACCACGAGCCCCCACGAGAAGTCAACCCATCTACAAGTACTGAACTTGCTCCTGTTTTTGCTGAGACTGGCTCTGACTACTTTGTCAACATTGATGACTTTTCTTCAGACTCATCCACTCCTACGATTGATAATGATTCAAGGATGCGCAAGCTCTATCAATGGCTTAAAAAGAACTACTTGATAAATCCATGGAACTATGTTTGGTTCTGTTTGACATTCATTTCTTTATTTTTTTTATTGGATTTGTGACTGTATTTTTCTTGCTTATAAATGGTCATTACATCCCTGAACGCGTGACTATAACACCAATTGATGAAGTTTTGACTCCACACCATTCCTCACACAAGGTCCGCAGAGACTTATCCCCGGTGAACATTTCAGCGGTACCCATTACTGATGGGATTGTATGGGACAAAGTTCCATTTGAAATATACGGGCCTACTGATGTCATTCAAATTCCATATGTATTCAAAATTTCAATGAGAGATGTAATTACACCCAGTGCTGTTTCTGATGATTGGGATGTGCAGACAGTTGATAATATTTAACTGAAATGAAGGACTACTCAATATTTGAAAGTGATGATGTACATGTAAATACAATGAATTGTGGGGAAATGTTCTGCTACAACAATTGGGGACATTACTACCTGCATCGTGCAACTAGACACAGACCTGTTCTTAATTACACACAATGGGAACATTGTTCAACACCACCGGTGGGGAGCCCTAAAAGTTATTTGGACAAATTCACTTACTTTACTGGCCATAAAACAAGAAATTACGAGTCATATTTTTTTAAACTGCCTCGTTCAAAAATTAGGAAAATTTTGCTAACTAATACCAAGCTAATATATTTAGATGCCTTTGTTTTCCGTCTCACCATTGAAGGTTACGATCACTGGAAGGACAATATTGAGTTAAAGAGTGTATGGGGGACACAGGATTGGCAAATACAGGGTAGGGAGGCCTTGTTTAGGGCATGCCTGATTCCTGAACAAATGATATTTTTAAATGACACTGTACAACAGACGTCCTGCCTTGGGTTAGCAAAAATAAAAGAAATGAACATACCCAGTATCCCCACACTGGCTAAATTTAATGGTTGGCAATTCTTTTTGAATAACACCGAAGAAGAGCTAGATGCAAAGGTTCTGGCTGGTACCTATAATTCTTCACTTTCTCGTCCCGGCGGTGGTTTTGCCAATAGACACCAATGGATGTCAGGCTTGTTTTTTAAATTCCTCAGAGGGTTTTAAGATTAGCCGGCCGGATCCTCGCTTTTTCTCGGGTCCTTGAGGGAGATGTAGACACAGGGAGGTGAACACAGGCACACATTTCAAAATATGTTCGATAGAAACAATAAATGACTGACCAATCAAACACTTGTTTTTATGAAAAAAAGAGTATTTATATACCAACACAAAGTAAAACACAGCATTCACAAATAATACACATGGTCCCCCAAGGTCAGACCTCTAGAATCGGATGTGCTATACGATTGTTCGGTCTCAAAAGGTGATTTTCACCTTTTGCGATGCAAAATGGCCTTTTTCAATGTACAATCCCTATTTTGCGAGCCGGCATGCAAATACCGACTCGCAAAATAGGGATTGTGACTTGCAATTAGGAAGGAACATTCCAAGGGCATCCCTTCTAATTGCGAGTCACAGTGGCATAGGTGATTGTTTTGTGATCGCAATTGCAGTCGCCAAACAATCGCAGTTACCACCAATTTAAATTGATGGTAACCCATGGGACCCCTTCCCCTTTGTGAATGGAAGTGAAAATAATTTTTAAGAGCAGGTAATGGTCCATCTGATCACTGCCTACTCTGAAAAAATGAAAAGAAAACATTTCATTTTTTTGTTTGAAATACATCAGTTTTCCTCTAAGAAAAGCTTTGTATAAAAAGCTGCCCCAGCAGGTCACGATCCCTGTGAGTGTGGCCATTCCCAATGGGGTCGCAAATTGCGACCTACCTATGAATAGGTATGTCATTTTCACCCCATTGGAAATTGCAAACAGTGTGGTTGACACTCTTGTACATTCCAGATTGCGACTCGCCATTTACAACGCACAAAAAAATGCAAATTGTGAGTCCCAATCTAGACTAACTATACATCGGGCCCTTAGTGTTTCAATAGGCGGGTTCTTAAGTCCTAGGCCTCTCTCCCCATTCACTATAGGCAACATTCAGGTTAAGCCCCACTAGACATCTGAGCCTCAGGCGTCCCACTCTGACTACAATTAAAGTCAAAAGTGTTCCAGCGCTGAAGTGCTTCATGGCATGCAAGATCTCCCTGGGCCGTCTGTCCTGTTAATCACTCTTACCCGTATCAACAGGATTTGTTTGACAGGAGTCTCCGAGAGCACCCACCTCATGGGTGCTGAAACTGCAGTGGCTGTCTCTGGTGAGCACAGCACATGTGGTGTTGCAGGGGCAACCATCCAGTATCCTTGACTTCCTGACATTTGTTCCTATGGGGTCAGTGGCCAGGAGTCCTCAATGCTTCTCCAATGCTGATAAGTGGTGTAGAGCCTCAGTTGGGGTGTGAGTCCGTTTGGATTACCACAATGGCCTCTCCCTCTGGACAACAGTCTCAAGCAGACCAAGCTGCTTGTTTTTTTCCTGGTGGCTACACTTGGTATATGGGGTCAATCTTCTCACTTTCCATGCTGACTATGGCTCGGTAGGCACAGCAGCAATCTTCACAGTGGCCCAAACTGGCATACCCGGTCACAGACTTCAATCCAGATACGGGCTATGGCCTGTTTGGCACAGCAGTAGTCTTTATGCCTGCCCAACCTGGCATAATGGGTCACTACTTTTACTCCAAAGATGAGCTATGGGCCAATCAGCACGGCAGCAGTCTTGATGGCCATCCCCCAGCATACTGGTTTCTACTTTACTCCGGACACAGGCTATGGCCCAATATGTACAGCCTTAATGTTCAAGGTGGCCCTAATTGGCATACAGGTTTGCTAACTTCACCTGCACAAGGGCTATGGTCTAATCAGCTCAGTAGCAATTTGCACAGCAGCCCCACCTGGCAAATAGGGTGACCGTCCTCCCTCTACACACGAGGTACACCCCATCAGTGCAGAAGCTGTCTCCTCAGACCTCTCTTCATGGATTCAATTGCAAGGATCTCCCACTGTACCCTGCTTCCACCAGCACACTCCTCTTCCTCACAGGGCACACTGGTCTTGGCCAGCAGGAAGGCATTGGTGCTCCTTTCTCAAGGGGCAGGTGTTTTGGATTCCCTCAGTGATGAGCCCTCACCCAGCTGGGGGACCCTAGACACGGGCAGAAGTCTTGCAGAGCAGCTTCTTCTCCTCCCACAGCCTGACTGGCTGCTTGACTGTTAACAATGTTGGGGACCTCAAGCTCTCCTTCTTGTAGTCCAATTCCAGACAGCAAATGTGTGTTGGGAGCCTGCTTCCTTTTGAAGTGCTCTCTCCTCTTCTCTGCCCTGCCCTTCCCTGCAGCCTGTCACAGCAGGAGCAACTCCAAAACAACTCCAAAACTGATATCCGCACAAGATATACCATGGGAGTGACTAGAGCTTCATAGCTGGTTGTCAGCCACAGTGATATGTGTTTCAAAATGTTGTCCCAGGTCCTCAGCCCTACTCTTTATTTTTCACAGAAAAGTTCTATCTTCTTCCTGGGTGGTGCCCAGGACCCTTTCCCAGACCTCTCTCTGAATCAAAGAGCACCCTTTGAAGTATACTGAACAGCCTAGCTCTCTCTCTTTCTACGGTGTGTCTCACCTAGCTCAGAGGAATTCCAAAATACACAAATCTGTCTGGGGGGATTACTCTACCTCCTCATGTTCCACCAGTCAGCCATGGGTCTCCCAAAATGGAACCTAGAATTGTCCATGTATTGTTCCATTCGCAGGCACACATTTACCCAGCACATACATATAACACGCATGTAGTGTACACAACTACATCTTCCATGTACTGTTTCATTCACAGGCACCCAGAACATGAATATAACACACATACACTGCACAGCACTACATCTTTCAAGTATTGTTCCATTCACAGCACACATACACTTAGCATATGCATATATACACAGGCATTGCACACCAAACATGCTAACCTGATGTATGATAAGTGTGAGTTACTACAAAGTGTGCTGCCACCTCCACACTCGTGCTGCTTAACTCCTGGCAAAGAATGCAGAGTCATACTATTTAAAGTTACCACCTTCTAAAATTAGGGACATTTTGCTAACAAACACAAAATGTATCTATTTAAATTCCTTTGTTTCCTGACTTGCAGTTGAAAGCTACAAATACTGAAAGAACACTATTGATGTTAAGAGTGTATGGGGAACATAAGATTGGCAAATTCAGTGTAGGGAAGCTTTATTTAGAGTGTGCCTTTTTCCTGTGCAAAACATCTTTTTAAATGACACAATTCAACAGACGTCCTGTCTAGGGTTAGCAAAAGTGAAAGAAATTAATGGGCCTAGTATCCCCACACCGGCAAATTCACCAATTGGCAGTCCTTCATCAACGTCACAAAGGAAGAATTCGATGCAAAGGGTCAGGCTGGTACCTGTAATTCTTCACATTCCAGTCCCAGTGGGTGGTTATTGTGGCCTGTAGACATGAATGGGTGTCAGACGTGTTTTGTGAATTCCCCCTGGGGTTTCAAGATTTGCTTTGTCTCGGGTCAGCACTCAGGTATAGTTACCACATACAGCGCCTGATTACAACTTTGGAGGAGGTGTTAATCCGTCCCAAAAGTGACGGTAAAGTGACGGATATACCACCAGCCGTATTACCAGTCCATTATATCCTATGGAACTCGTAATATGGCTGGTGGTATATCCGTCACATTTGGGACGCATTAACACCTCCTCCAAAGTTGTAATCAGGCCCTTAGTGTGGGTAAACTGTGCCAACAGTCGTTACAGACTAACACCTTAGCAGCAGTTAAGGACCATCTTAATACTCTTTCTGAAGATATAGGGGGTGATTTTAACCTTGGCGGACGGCGGAGGCCGTCCGCCAAGGTACCGCCGTGAAATGACCGCACCGCGGTCAAAAGACCGCTGCGGCCATTTAAACATTTCCTCTGGGCCGGCGGGCGGTCTCCGAAAGAGCGCCCGCCGGCCCAGAGGAAATGCCCCTGCAACGAGGACGCCGGCTCAGAATTGAGCCGGCGTAGTTGCAGGGGTGCGACGGGTGCAGTTGCACCCGTCGCGTATTTCAGTGTCTGCAAGGCAGACACTGAAATACTTTGCAGGGCCCTCTTACGGGGGCCCCTGCCGTGCCCATGCCATTGGCATGGGCATGGCAGGGGCCCCCAGGGGCCCCGCGGCACCCCCTACCGCCATCCTGTTCATGGCGGGTTTCCCGCCATGAACAGGATGGCGGTAGGGGCTGTCAGAATCCTCATGGCGGCGGAGCGCGCTCCGCCGCCATGAAGGATTCCCCCGAGCAGCGGTAAGTCGGCGGGAGCCCGCCGACTTGCCGCTTCTGACCGCGGCTGAACCGCCGCGGTCAGAATGCTCGTGGGAGCACCGCCAGCCTGTTGGCGGTGCTCCGCCGCCAGGGTCAGAATGACCCCCATAGACTTACAGGACTTCTTGTTAGGTCCAAGGAAGCCACGCTGTAAAAGATTCATCTATGCAATATACAATGAGATGTGGAAGCTTTCTCAAATAGAAGCTGCTGCACATTTAAGGCAGATTGATGAAGGAAAGTTGGGAAAGGCTTTACCTGTTGTAGATAATGGCATGAACACTCTGTCCAACAGAATATACTCCCTTAATAACATAGTGTAATCTGCAGTAGGCATCGTTCAGAATGACATGTCCTTTTTACACCATGGACAAAGTCAGCTGTTCCATAATGCTGTTAGGTTGGACATTACAGATTCTGAAGAATGGCTGCGTTCCATGGCAGTATATTAACAGTAGTGACTTGTTTGCTGCTTTTAATTTATCCAGGGAACAACAGACAATGGCTAAAAGGGAAGTGAGTTTCACCATGCTTCACATAGAAAAACTAGAAAAGTTTCCTTTCACAGTCGTAGAAAGTCAATCAACAGTATGGGTTGTACATGGCATTATAAATCTGCCCATTTCCACCTTTCATTTTTCGAAATACTTAAAACATCCTGCCATGGTCAGAAACGAGCGACTAGGCGATAGCTATATTAAAGAAGAGTGGGAGTTGCCCTTTGAATATAAATGTCTGAATGGCAAAACAAAGGTCTTTTATAGTGGAAGTGAATGTGAAACTACTGGTAGTCATGCAACGATTTGCAAACATGTGTCCCTTCATGGCCTTTGCAATGCAGGGGTCGCAAACTTGGCCTGTTTTCTGAAGGGTCCCTTTGATTCGTCCAGCATTTCAAGTACTTTCAAATTAAAGTTATGTGGTCCTGAACAAACAAAGCTGTTGTGCTATGAGACCATGAATTGCCTGTGCAATTTCAGTCTCTAAGATCGCAACGTGTTGCGGACATGTTTTATTTCCCCCACACAAGAGATAAGAGTAGCAGAAATGTGGTCTCATACTGATACTACTAATGTAAATTATGACAAGCTGAGCAGACTGAAGGCACCACTGTCCCAGAAGTAAGTTGCATTGACATCTGTTAGAGAAACGTATGCTCTCCAGATAGCCAGATTATCATCCGAGATACAATCCCTATTAAATACCTACTTCCCCAAGCACTTTGGAGAGCTGATATCCAGAAAATTCAACACTTCGAGCACTATGGGGATTTCCCATTTCTTTAAGGCTGTAGAGTCTGGATTTGTGTCCATCTTCCAGACTGTCTTCAAAGTCATTCCTTCAGCCATCCATTCATTCTTTTCCAGTGTGTTTGGCGGTTTCCCTGTGACTTTAGCATTGATCGGCGGGATACTGCTGCTGTTGTTCCTGATACGCAGTGGTTGTGCCTTCCCAGCTAAGCGGAGTGACAGAGCAACTACCACCAGCCCAACTGTGTTGTGATCACATGGTACATTTCTTTGGTGCTCTGTTGCTGGAAGAATTGGAGCATGATTGGTCACTATCATTTCGACCAGTCTTATGGTGTGTGCAACCAGTCTTTCATTGCACCTGGTGCCTTTTTGAACATCTCCTTCGGTGTGCCTTGCTGTTCCGTCAGTGCCTCCTGTGGACAGAGAATTGTTGATGTTCCAGATGAGGGTTCATTCACGGTCGTGCCCCATGAGACTGAGGCTGATTCACGAGGCTACTTCCGAACCGCCCTTAGTGGACTGTCTGGCTCCTTTGGGCACTTTGGATGGTGCTGGTTTAACAGGAGATCCTCAGCCTGAGACTGCTGCATACTACTGCTCCGTGGATCCGTCTGCCAATCCTGTCATCGATCTAACATCCGACAATATGGCTTCTTTCCTGAATGCCTTTCCTTTTGATGGCTTTGAAGACATTCTTCAAGATCATGACTACTTTTGAATAAATTTGATCATTGGTCTATTCTAAAGTTTCAAAGTTTTGCCAAACATTGCCTTTAACTTTGGCCTGCTGTGCTTGTTGTGGTCGACATTGTGTCTTTTGTATTTTTTAGCTATTTTAACAAGTCTTTAATTAGATTTTAGTTGTGTCTTAATATGATTTTAGCTTGTTTTAGTCCAGAGCATTTTAGCTTAGGTGACTTCACTTTCTCTGGCGTCATCATAATGGCGTCATACTTGTTACGGCAATGGGGAGGGTGTAATAGATCCTATTTAGTTTTAATGGAAATCAGGAGTTTAGCTTAGCCTTCTGGCTTGTAGGCCTGTACCCCATCACCTAGTGACCTTTAACCTACTTAGCTTGCTGTTTTAGCATATTTATTTAATTATTTCTTCCCAGATGGCTGCCATGTTTATAGTTAGGAAGATGTTTTAGTTTCACTTTATCAGTGCCACTCTGTAAAGGCGTCACTATCAGTGTCAAAGATAAATGAGATACGTAGGTATTCACATCAGGTACTTTCGCTCTTTCGTATGACAGTAATATAATGTACCTTTCAGGGAATTGTTTATATAATTGCCGCCCAAAGCATGCCTTCTTATCTGTTATTTGGGAACATACCTTTGTCAGGGGTCCTACAAGATCTGTAAAAATACATCTCACACAGACAAGATTATCAAAGGGATTCCTACCAAATGCCATTGACGCTATCTATGCTACACGTCGCGTTGATGCAGAACCAGTCTTCGTGTCACCACAGAGTCTGATCTAGAGACCTTATTCCTAGGTAACAAGGTTTGGAGGGGCTCTACTCATGGAAACAGTACTGGCAGATTAGGTTTAATACACCTAGCTCTCTTTAGGTTAGAGATTGGGTGGACCCTGCTTCAGGCAGGTCGCTCCCTACACCGCCGCCTCTGCCGCCTCTGCTCCAGGTGCCCTTTTTTTCCCTCTTTCTCCTTTCTACTTTTGGTTTTGTTGCTCGGCCCCAGCCGCTGCGTCCCCGCATCCCCGCCCCCCTCCCTCCACTTCTATTCACCTTTTCCCGCCGCTGAGCCCCTGCGGCCACCACCCCTGCTCTCCCATTTGCGATTCCCTTCCCTCCTCCCAGCTGCCACTCCCTCCCACCTCCCCTCTTATGGCAGCCGCGGTGCGGTGAAGAGAGCGACCCTTGACCCTGCTTCAGGCAGGTCGCTCCCTACACCGCCGCCTCTGCCGCCTCTACTCCAGGTGCCCTTTTTTTCCTCTTTCTCCTTTCTATTTTTGGTTTTGTTGCTCGGCCCCAGCTGCTGCATCCCTGCGGCCCCGGCCCCCTCCCTCCACTTCTGTTCACCTTTTCCCGCCGCTGAGCCCCTGCGGCCCTGCCCCCCCTGCTCTCCCATTTCCGGTTCCCCTCCCTCCTCCAAGCTGCCACTCCCTCCCACCTCCCCTCTTATGGCAGCCGCGGCACGCATGTACAGCTGGCGCGCCACAGGCAAGCCTGTCTGCCCCAGTCCGTGCCAAGACCGTGCCCAGCACCAGTCCCTCTGGCCCACGCGCCCCCCGCACCACCAATCGCCGCTACACAGCTAATGACCTCCACGCCCTCAATCCAGGATGCTCCTCCATCTGCTTCCAGTCCACTCCGAAGCACACCAAAGGACCCTTCTCCTACAAAGCCTGCAACTTCACCTGCAACCTAACCACCAAGCTCCAACACAAAGCTACAGACAACCACCTCAGCTGCATTCTGCTCAACACCCGCTCCGTCCACAAGCACGCAATCTAACCCTGGGATCTACTGGCCTCATCATCGCCTGACGTCGCATTTCTCACCGAAACCTGGATGAATTCAGCCTCGGAACCAGACATAGCCATGGCCATACCTGGAGGCTACAAGATCACTAGAAGAGGCCGCAGCAACAAACCAGGAGGAGGAATCGCCATAGTCGATAAAAGCACCATCAGAGTCTCCATCAGCTCCCACGACACCAACAACTCCGCCGAGCACCTCCATTTCAAAATCTACGTCAACGCCAACACCACCCTCAGAGGAACACTGGTCTACAGACCCCCAGGCCCCTGACCTCACTTCTGCGCCGACATCGCCGACACCATCAGAGCCCAAGCCCTTGCCTCAACTGACTACATCCTCCTCGACGATCTGAACTTCCACCCAGAAAACAACAACGATATCAACACCACCAACCTACTCGACAACCTCACCAACCTCAGCCTCAAGCAACTCGTCACGTCGCCCACCCGCACCGCAGGACACACACTCGACCCCATTTTCTCAGCCAGCAACCACGTCTCCTTCAGCTACACCACCAAACTCGACTGGACCGACCATTGCTGCATCCATTTCTCTTTCCAGAAGCCAGTCACTCACCACCTCACCACTCAACCCCCTGTCGCTATTGGAACAGAATCTCGACAGAACAGCTGATCTCCACCCTCACCCAGGCACTTCCTCCCAGGACCCCAAAACAGGCACCACCAACCTGCATCAATGGATAGGAGACTGAGCCAACACCCTTGCACCACTCAAACAACCCTCAAACATCCACCACAGACCCAAGGCCAGCTGGTTCACCCCGACCTGCAGGCCTCCAAACGGGAATGCCGAAGAATGGAGAAGACCTGGCGCCTTGCACCCACCGAATCCAACCACATCGCCTTTAAGACTGCCCTCCGCAAACATCACCAGTTGATCCGCACCACCAAAAGGAACCTACTACAAAAGCTGCATAGACACCAACGCTCACAACAACAAAGAGCTCTCCAACCACCGGCCCTGCTCCTACGAACCCCTGCCATCACAGGAGCTCTGCAACTCCCTCACCACTTACTTCTGTCAAAAGATCGAAGACATCCACAACAGCTTCAAACCCCAGACCCACAAGCCAACCACAGACAACCACGAACCCAACGCACAAAGCAACACCAACCCTCTATGCTCCAGGACCCGCGTCAACAATGAAGACACCATCAACACCATGGCCTCCATCCACTCCGGCTCCCCCTCAGACTCCTGCCCGCACCAGATCTTCAACAAAGCCAGAGACATCATCGCCCCCCCTTCCTCCATGCCAACATCATCATCATCCTGGAGAGCTGGAGACACCCAGATGTCAACGCCCTGTGGAAGAAACCCAAAGCGGACCCAGATGACCCCAAAAACTACCGGCCCATCTCCCTTTTCCCCTTCCCAGTGAAGGTCATTGAGAAAATCGTGAACAGCCAACTATCCCGCTTCCTGGAAGACAGCAAAGCACTCGATACCTCCCAATCCGGATTTCGCAAGAACCACAGCACGGAGACCAAACTCGTTGCTGCCACAGATGACATCAGGACCATGCTCGACGAAGGCGAAACCGCAGCACTCATCCTCCTGGACCTCTCCGCAGCCTTCAACACCGTTTGTCACCACACCCTTTGAACACGCCTCCACAACGCCGGGATACGCGGCAAGGCCCTCGACTGGATCTCTTCATTCCTCTCCGGCAGAACCCAGAGAGTCCGCCTTCCGCCTTACCTGTCCGAATCCTCCAAAACCATCTGTGGCGTCCCCCAGGGATCCTCCCTCAGCCCAACACTTTTCAACGTTTACATGGCTCCTCTTGCCAACATCGCACGACCCCACAGCATCAACATAGTATCCATGCAGACGACACCCAGCTGATCATCTCCCTCACGAAAGACCCCACAACCGCAAGAAACAACCTCCACAATGGACTTCATGCCATCGCCAACTGGATGGAATCAAGCCACCTCAAGCTAAACACGGACAATACAGAGATCCTCATCCTCGGCATCAACACCTCCACCTGGAACAACTCCTGGTGGCCTACCTCCCTAGGAGCCGTGCCCATTCCCACCACCCAAGCACAGAACCTGGGAATCATCCTGGACTCAGCACTCAGCATGACTCAGCAGGTCAACGCAGTCTCCTCTTCTTGTTACAACACCCTCTGCATGCTCCGCAAGATTTTCAAGTGGATCCCCGTCGAAACCAGAAAGACAGTCATCCACGCCCTGGTCAGCAGCCGACTGGACTTCGGCAATGCACTCTATGCAGGAACCACGACCAAACTACAAACAAAAATGCAACGTATCCAAAACACAAAGCCCTCCACAACACAGGTCCGGCCTACCTCAACAACAAAGTCACCTTCCACACCCCCGTCCGCCAGCTCCGCTCCGCCAGCCTCGCCCTCACCTCCGTCCCCCGAGGAAGATCCTTCTCTCACCTCGCCGCCAAGACCTGGAACTCCCTATTGCTCCACCTACGCCAGATTCAGGGCCTCCTGACTTTCAGGAAATGCCTCAAGACATGACTATTCAACCAGAAGCTCCCCCCCAGCACCTTGAGACCCTGACGGGTGAGTAGCGCGCTTTATAAGTAAATTACTTGATTACGTGATTACAGTTCATCATTCTAGGGTTTATTTCACACCTGCTTTACATCTTATGATATTGCAAGGTGGTGAGGGTCTTTGTATTCACGATTCTCGTTTTCACAATTCTGTTTCTTTCATTCTTCATTATCCTCATCATTGCAGCCCATACAATTTACAGTAGATTGCAGTCTTGTTAATAAAACCTATTGAAAACCTCACTGCATCTCTTTCATTTCCTGTGTGTAACTGAGCCATGTTGCTTATGTGAGAAAGGGGTAATCTCTGTTTAACCATGACTCCCCTGAGAAGTCTCAATCTTGAGTCCATGAGTAAAGGCTGTCACAAATCACCTTTTAATCTATTTTGGTTTTTGGTTTTTAGTAAGGTACTGCTTGTGAGCCGGGTGGGTTGGGCCGACAATTGTGACCTGTAGGATTGGCCTAGTCACCTACAAACAAAAGTGCTGTCATCCTTATACCAGCAGTCTTGCCTAGAGCAAGAGTTCAACTATGGCAACACCACTGTTAGGGTAGCAGTTTCGATGCCCTGCCGGTCCAAACAGACCACAATCAGTGAGACAAGCCTATGTCATTGCTCAAACGCCTAATCCGTGTTTGCACATAGCAACAAAAAATAGCACAAGGGATCCAGACATCATTCTAGTTGAGGGCACTCAGGGCAGTGGTACCTATCCATGACCATGCGAGGGACTTTTCCATCCCAACACTTGAGATCCCGCTCTTTCTTCACAATGTGATCTGCTAACTCATTGTATGATTGTTGTGAGAGGTCAGAATTGACTGGGTTCGGTTATAGATTAGGAAATTCTCAAAATAATTTGAAGAGTGTTTTTGAATGACAGCAAGAGTCAATAAGTAATGTAGGATAATAGTTTTTTTGCATTTATACTCGAAATCCTTAGTGTACAATAGCTTATTAGTTTGTGTAAATCCTTTGGTCCATTTATGCTTCAGGATCCACTTCTTGGATTTGAAATCTGTAACTTATTTTATGTACCATTTGGTGCTTTTAAAATTGAGGAAGGGATTTTAGAGCTTGAGAGGCACCAGGAAATCGAGGGCACTTGAGCTATATTGGTTGGGGTTCAAATATACATAGTCGATAGTGGTGAAATTCCAATGAGACAGTTCTGTGTTGCTCGTAAGATCTTAGAGACTAGTAGCACCGGTGCCTGAAGATTTCTTAGGAATGGATTATTTTTCAGAGGTATCCAGATGGCCAGTCCAGAGCAGTAAGAATAGCTGATGTTTATTAAAGGTTGAAAGATTAGACAAACAGCAAATATGTGCCAACCCTCAAAGCAATTAGGTTAAAGAAATGGAGGACAGGGGTACTGGGTTCAGTGCTTTTTCCAGTAGGCACAACAAAAATTATTTCACCCTAATCGATAGGAGCTTTCTCTCAAACATAACGAAACACAGGGGGTCATTCTGACCCTGGCGGTCGGTGTTAATGCGGCGGCCAACCCGCCAACAGGCTGGCGGTCTAAAAAATGGAATTCTGACCCTGGCGGGAACCGCCAACACAGCCCGCCGCTTTAACACTCCGACCGCCACGGCGGCACAAACAAACAGCGCGGCGGTCACCGCCAACAGCCAGGCGGCAGACAATGTACCGCCCACCCTATCACGACTCACTAATCCGCCCCCTTTTCCGGGGCGGGAGCCCCGCCGATAAAAAAATGGCGGAAACAGACTTTTCTAACGGAAAACGCTCACCTCGACACACTCCACGCGGAATCGGGACAGCATGGAACCGGAACTCCACATCCTCCCAGCCATTGCCTTCCTGCTCTTCTACCAGGAGCACGAACGTCGGCGCAGACGACAACGGTGAGTACTGCACCTACGACACAGGGGAGGGGGGAGGAGGAAAGGTTACGGGCAAACACATACGCGATACACCCACCCAAATACCTACACACCAATGCAGATTAACAAGTCAGAGTGACACCCCCAAACCCCAAAGAATAATGCCAAGACAAAAGGAAATGATTATAAAAATTGAAGTATATTATAGGAAATTTAAGTATTGTGAAGTATGAAATATATCAATTTTTTTTTTACATCATTAACTATATATATATGTTGCAAAAGTCTGGCACAGTTTGGCAACCTTCTAATGTTCGTGGGCCAATGTGCATCAACACATGGGCAAAGCCCACACACGAGACCGAGTCCATTGGAGAGAACACTGCTGGGGCATCACAAAAATAAACTACAGGCACCTCAGGGGGAAGGGAACGGGGGGCACCTCAGCCACATGATTCCACGACGCCAGATCCACAAAGCTCCTCCATGCCCACTGGACCATCCTGGGGAGTGCAAAGCCACAGTCTCTCAAGTCTCTACAGTGGGTGGGCTGCCCACTGGACCATCCTGGGGAGTGCAAAGCCACAGTCTCTCAAGTCTCTACAGTGGGTGGGCTGCCCACTGGACCATCCTGGGGAGTGCAAAGCCACAGTCCATCAGGTGGATTACAGACTCCACTGGTCATGGAGGAGGCATGGTGGCCAGAGTGCCTCGTGAAGCCCTGCCCGACACAGATCCGGGCCTGCCAATGGTCCAGCGGTGCTTGAGATGAAGGGCCCAGCGGAGCGGTGCTTGAGATGGAGGGCCCAGCGGAGCGGTGCTTGACAGGAGGGCCCAGCGGAGCGGTGCTTGACAGGAGGGCCCAGCGGAGCGGTGCTTGAGATGAAGGGCCCAGCGGAGCGGTGCTTGACAGGAGGGCCCAGCGGAGTGGTGCTTGACAGGAGGACCCAGCGGAGCGGTGCTTGAGATGAAGGGCCCAGCGGAGCGGTGCTTGAGATGAAGGGCCCAGCGGAGCGGTGCTTGACAGGAGGGCCCAGCGGAGCGGTGCTTGACAGGAGGGCCCAGCGGAGCGGTGCTTGAGATGAAGGGCCCAGCGGAGCGGTGCTTGAGATGAAGGGCCCAGTGGAGCGGTGCTTGAGATGGAGGGCCCAGCGGAGCGGTGCTTGAGATGGAGGGCCCAGCGGAGCGGTGCTTGACAGGAGGGCCCAGCAGAGCGGTGCTTGACAGGAGGGCCCAGCGGAGCGGTGCTTGAGATGAAGGGCCCAGCGGAGCGGTGCTTGAGATGAAGGGCCCAGCGGAGCGGTGCTTGATAGGATGGGCCCTGTTCAGCAGTGCTTCTTACGGCGGGGCCCTGTTCAGCGGTGCCTGTCTTGGCGGGGCCCTGTTCAGCGGTGCTTCTCACGGCGGGGCCCTGTTCATCGGTGCCTGTCTTGGTGGGCCCTGTTCAGCGGTGCTTCTCACGGCGGCCCTGTTCAGCGGTGCCTGTCTTGGCAGGGCCCTGTTCAGCGGTGCTTCTCACGGCGGGGCCCTGTTCAGCGGTGCCTGTCTTGGCGGGGCCCTGTTCAGCGGTGCTTCTCACGGCGGCCCCTGTTCAGCGGTGCCTGTCTTGTGTTTCGAGGGAACCACACCTGGCCAATACTTCCCGCTCAGTCAGCATCGGACCTTTCTGTTGCGGGGCCCTCCTGTGATGGAGTCCTGGGCCCCTGGGTGTCCTCCGACACACCCGGAATGGGGCTGGTGGGGCCCTCCTGGCCAGGTCGGCTGCTTCCTGATTTGTCCGCCCTGCTGCCCTTGCCCTCCTTGGCAGAATCTCTTGGCCCTTGCCTCCCTTACTGGATGTGGCAGGTGACGGGGCAAGGCTACTGTCCTTGGGGGCAGCCGTCTCAGGCCTGTCGCGCCGGCCCTTCACTTTCTTGGTCCTCTTCCCAGGGGGGGGGGCTGGCTGTCCCCTTGCTGCTGGCCGATGTTCCTGCCCTAGGAGCTGGCAGACTCCAAAAGCCATGCACTATGGTCTTCGGAGATGCAGGGCTGGTGGTGGCTGAGGTGTTTTTGGAACTCTTACGAGATGGAGGGGGTGGGTCAGGTGATGGAAAGAGGTTCAATTTTGACAGGAAAAGCTTTTTGGGAGCAATGGGAAGGGTAGCTGGAGTGGGTATGGGTGTCGAGGAAGAGGATGTGGTTGTAGGAGAGTCAAGTGTGCTGTCTTTGGGTGCAGGTGCTTGTGACGGAGGCTGTCGTGAGGTGGAAGGCTGTTGGGTGGGTGCCTGCCTGCGTTTGTGTGGTTTGGAAGAGGGGGTGACAGACACACTGGGAGAGGACACAGGGGACGTGTACATGGCAGTGGGGGTGGTGACTGCACGTGTGCGGACTGTTCTGGAGTGTGTGGTGGTGATGGGCGTACTGGCTGATGGTGGTGTGCATGCAGGTGTGAGTGGAGACGTCATAGGGAGGGAGGAGGGAGACAAGGAGGTGGGGGACACAGAGGAGGTAGTGGCTGTTGGCATGTCTGCATCTGGATGTTGCTTGGGTGAATGTTTGTGTGATCTGTGGTGCTTATGTCTGGATGAGCTGCCCTTGGGTGTTGAGGTGCGTGCAGGCTGGTCTATAGGTGTGGAGGGGATAGGCAGAGGAACAGGGGAGTGGGACTGGGTGGAGGGAGTTGGAAGAGGGAGGCTGGAGACAGGGACAATGGCTGCCGTCAGTGCTGAGGCCAGAGCGTTGAACGATCGCTGCTGGCAGCCTGACCCGAATGAAGGCCCTCCAGGTATGCATTGCTTTGATGCACCTCCCTCTCCACACCCTGGATGGCATTCAAAAGGGTAGACTGCACAACAATGATGGTCCTCAGGAGGTCAATGACCTCCTCACTGAGGGCAGCAGGGGTGACTGGGGCAGGGCCTGAGGTGCCTGGGGTGAAGGAGATGGCCGGCTTCCTGGCCGTGCGGGCACGGGCCGAACGCTGAGGGGCTGCTGGGAGGGCGGAGCTGGTGCGCTGGGTGGCGGCTGTACCTGTTGTAGCGGTGGGCACGGATGTTGCCGCCGCCGCAAGGGAGCTCCCATCCGAGGACGTGTCGGTGTCGCTGACGTCTGCACGGGTCTCCGTGGTGGAGCCCCCCTCGCCCTCCGTCTCACTGGTCAACTCGGAGTCGGTTGCATGGCCCTCCGGGGCAATGTGAGATACTGCTCCCTCTTGCGCCGATGCCACTTCTCCTCCACCTGATGATGCTAATGCACACATTAACAGAATGACAAAGAAAATGGGGGGGGGTGGAGAAATAAAGACAAGTTGAGTGCATGCATTGGGGACACTGTTGGCGGAGAGGACAGACACAGAAGCCCCCTGCACTACGCTGCGCACTTGGGGTACACTACTCAATCATTGGGACATGCCCTATAAGCCTATGGGCGACAACTGCCCACATAGAAAATACAGGTCCATGACTAGCTTTACTAGGCACCCTACAGAGGTGGGGGGTGGGGGCACAGGGCCATGCCTCACGGAGGGGCCTAGACTACAGAAATCGCCCTGGCCTAGGGATACCCACAGCCCTCCTCCCCCAACCAGGCACCTCCACTGCGCGCAAATATAGCTGAATGTGCTGGTACTCACCCCCTTGTGTCTGCTGTGATGTCCTCAAGCGCCCATCCAAATCGGGGTAGGCCACCGCCAGGATCTGGGACATCAGGGGGGTCAAGGTACGACTGGCACCCCTCCTAGGTTGGGAGGCCATCCCCAGCAGAGCCTCGGCGGTCTTCCTGCTCCCGCGGCGGATGTCCTCCCACCTCTTGCGGCAGTGGGTGCCCCGTCTGTTGTGGACCCCCAGGGCCCGGACGTCCTTGGCGATGGCACGCCAAATCTCGATCTTCTGATGGGCGCTGACCTATGTGACATGTACAGGGGGGGAAAAGAAACATCATCACTTTTCTGCATGGTCGATGTGAGTAGCCCCCCCTCCCCAAACTTGCCATGTGGCACATGCTCTCATCTGTCGTGCGATGCATTCCTCATTCGCTCCCCTCCCCTCCATCGTACATCCACCCCACTCATCCCAGGCATTGGCCACTAAGCATTGGCCCCGTGTACTCACCTGTTGGTCTGGAGGACCGTAGAGTAGCGCATACTGGGGGAGGACCCCGTCTACGAGCTTCTCCAACTCTTCGGAACTGAAGGCGGGGGCCCTGTCCCCAGTCGCAGCAGCCATTATCACTTCCAGACCGAGGTCACAGCAGCACTTGCAGTATAGGTCCTCTCCTGTGGATGATCAGGTCTCGAGTGATTAAGCAGATAGAAAATGGCGGTTACGGCCGCGGCGGTGCGTACCGCGACCGCCGGCGCACATCGCCATTGGCTCCTGAAACCCATAGGGTTCAATGTTATCCAATGCGGCTTTGCGCCGCGGTCTTCGACCGCATACCGCCACGGTGTGCCACGCCACCGCAATGAGCTCACATCACATTGTCACACTTCACAGGTCAGGCAGCCGCCATTTCAAGGGCCCACATGGCTTAATTCCTACTGCGTCACACATGCCTAGGCCTTGCATCGACACTCATACAAGCCATTCACTGCATAGAGATTCGTGTACTGTGCAATCTGTGGGAACGTACCTGTGGGTTGATTGACTCCGTGCTCCATGTTGTCCTTCCTAGGCACCGTCCGCTGGGACTTGCGAGGAGACGGAGGAATGTTCCCGTGTACAGACCGCTGGTGGACCTGTCGACAATGGAAGAACGACATATCATACTCACCTACAGACTTAACCGTGCCACTATACAGGAACTGTGTGCCCAGCTGGAGCCAGACCTGATGTCACCCATCCGCCAACCCACAGGGATTCCGCCTCTAGTGCAGGTGCTGTCAGTACTCCATTTTTTGGCGAGTGGATCATTTCAAACTAAAGTGGCCATTTCATCTGGGATGTCTCAGTCTATGTTTTCCAAGGTATTGTCCAGAGTGTTGTCTGCCCTGATGAAATACATGCGGAGCTACATCATTTTCCCTGAGGTGGGGGAATTGCCTACAGTGAAGGGTGATTTCTATGCCCTTGGACACATTCCCAACATCATTGGTGCCATTGATGGGACCCATGTGGCTTTGGTCCCCCCAAAAGACAGTGAACAGGTGTACAGGAACCGAAAAAGTTTTCATTCCATGAATGTCCAGGTGGTCTGTTTGGCTGACCAGTACATCTCCCATGTAAATGCCAAGTTCCCAGGGTCAGTGCATGACGCGTACGTCATGCGAAATAGCAGCATCCCTTATGTGATGGAACAGCTACAGAGAAACCGTGTGTGGCTAATTGGTGACTCTGGTTACCCCAACCTGCTGTGGCTACTGACCCCAGTGAGGAATCCCAGGACAAGGGGAGAGGAACGGTACAATGATGCCCATGGGCGTACTAGGAGGGTGATCGAGCGGACCTTTGGCCTCCTGAAGGCCAGGTTTAGGTGCCTGCATATGACAGGTGGATCCCTAATGTACTCACCAAAGAAGGTGTGTCATATCATCGTGGCCTGCTGCATGCTTCACAACCTGGCTTTGCGACGCCAGGTGCCTTTCCTGCAGGAGGATGGTCCAGATGGTGGTGTTGTGGCAGCTGTGGAGCCTGCGGAGAGTGAAGAGGAGGAAGACGAAGAGGACGACACAGACAACAGGGACACAGTGATACAGCAGTATTTTCAGTAACACACAGGTAAGACTCCACACCAGCATTTTAAATTAACTTTTACAGTACTGGCTCTCTACTGTCTGACCTTTCCCCCCAGTGTATGGTTACTGAGTTGTGATTTTCCCTTCCAATTTCAGAGATGTGGGCCCCACGGCGTGACCTCTGCTTTGTTTCCCCATGGACTACAGCTGTGTGACACTGGTATGTTGTCATCACAATGTAACTGGACAATTTTGTTTGGTTTTGTCTAATACATTTGGTTTAAAAAAAAAGGCAGACTCCAGATGGATTTTGTGCAATAATTGTGTTTATTGAAGTGCAAATATTGTGGAATAGTTTGAAAAGGGGGATGGGTGATGGTGGAGGACTGTCCATGGCAGAGTCCAGACTCTCAGTCTCACAGGTGCATTGTCCATATGGCTGTGGAAGATGGAGCAGAGGCAATCTAAGGTTGGACAGGGTGAACAAGTGGGACAGTGGGATGACATCCGGGGGTATCCTTGCATGGCGGGGGTCTTGACATCCTACTCTGTCTTCTTCCTAGATCTCAGGCCTTTCTTGCGGGGTGGTTCTTGTTCTGCAGGGGGTGGGGTTCGGGTGGCCCATTGCTGTTGTGTAGGTGCCTCCTGTCCACTAGCGCCGGCGGAGGTGGTCGGCTGTTCTTCCTCCATGCTAGTGGCAGGGGCCCTTTGAGGGGCCACATGGTCCCGCAATGTGGTGACAATCAGGTTGAGTGCCACGACGATTGTACCCATTGCGGAACTGATGCTGCGGAGTTCTTCCCGGAACCCCATGTACTGTTCCTCCTGCATGGCCTGGATCTCCTGGAACCTGGCCAGGACCGTCGCCATCGTCTCTTGGGAGTGGTGGTACGCTCCCATGATGGTGGTGAGGGCCTCTTGGACAGTGGGTTCCCTAGGCCTGTCCTCCCTCTGTCGCACAGCAGCCCTCCCAGTTCCCCTTTGTTCCTGGACCTCTGTCCCCTGGACGGTGTGCCCACTACCACTGCCCCCAGGTCCCTGTTGTTGTTGGGGTGGTAGGTTACCCTGGGTGCCCTGTAGTGGTAGACACACCGCTGCTTGACCTGTCCTGGAAACAGAGGCATGGGCCCGCTGGGTGGGTGCTGTGCTGGTGTTCCCAGAGGGGGGTAGGTCTGCTGTGGCCTGTGCCTGTCTGAGGGGAACCGACTGTCCAGAGGTCCCCGATGGTCCGGGCTGGTCATCTGGTTCCAGGTCGACAGAGCTGCTGTCATCACTGGGGGCCTGTTCTGGGGGTTGGATGGACATTTCTGGACCCTCCTGGCCGGTGTGTTGGCGTTCGGGTCATGCAGGGGTAAAAGAGTATGGTTATTGGTTCTGTGTGTGCTATAGCGTGCGATGTGTGGGTGCCCTTGTCCCCCAGTGCTGGCATTCCCTTGGGGGAGGTGTTGTGAGGGTGGTTTGTGGGGGGGATGGGTATGTGCAGTGGTCATGCTTAGGTGATGGGTGTCTATAGTTTGTGGTGGCATTCAGGGCTTGGTGTTGGGATGGGTGGGTTGTGCTGGTGAGACATTAGCAGGGAGGATGTGTGATGGGGGGTTGGGGGTGAGGGTGGGGGTGTGGGTTGGCATGCTGGTGGGTGGGGGGGATGAAGTAGTTGAGATTAGACTTACCAGAGTCCATTCCTCCGCCTACTCCTGCGAGGCCCTCAGGATGCAGGATGTTCAAGACCTGTTCCTCCCATGCTGTGAATTCGGGTGGAGTGGGTGGGGGTCCGCCGCCAGTCTTCTGCACGGCGATGTTGTGTCACGACACCATCGACCGCACCTTCCCCTGTAGGTCGTTCCAGCGCTTTCGGATGTCTTCCCAATTTCTGGGATGCTGTCCCACAGCGTTGAACCTGTCGACGATCCTTTGCCATAGCTCCATCTTCCTGGCTATTGTGGTGTGCTGCACCTGTGTCCCGAAAAGCTGGGGCTCTACCCTGATGATTTCCTCCACCATCACCCTGAGTTCTTGGTCCGAGAACCTGGGCTGTCTTTGGGGTGCCATGGGGTGGTGTGGATGAGGTGTGGGGTGGTGTTTGTGGTGATGAGTGTGGTGGTGTGTGGTGTTTTGTGCGTGGATGTAGTGTGGGTGATGATGTTGAGTTCCTCTGTGTGTTGTGGTTTGCGTTCGCTGTGCTCTCTCTCTCTGTCTCTCGCCTTGTCTCCGATTTTCTAGTAGTGGGGGTTGTGGGTGATGTGGGTGTGTGTTTTATAGTTGATTGGATGTGTGGGAGTGGTGCATGTATGTGTATCAGGTGTGTGTATTTCAAATTGTCCAATATGGCTATTTTTTGGAGCTGGGTGCGTATTTTGACCGCGGCGGTGTGTACCGCCAATGGAATACCGCGTTTGAATGACCGCCGCGTGGATTCGTGGGTCGGAATGGCATGGGCGTATTTCTGTTGGCGTGACGGTGGAGGTTTGGTCATCTCCAGTTTATCGCTAACCGTTGGTGTGGCGGCCTTCAGTGGAGGTCGGGTTTTTGGCGGTTTGGCAGTTGCGGGTCAGAATGACCGTGGCGGTTTACCGCGGCCGCAGCAGTGTTATGGCGGTCTTCTGACCGGCGGTAAGTGCCTTTTACCGCTGAGGTCAGAATGACCACCACAGTTCTGCAGAGAGAAAGAAGATTTTCTAATGGGATAATTTTTTTCCTCATACTGAAAGGTTCTCCTAGCCAGAATGTTCATCATAAACCTACCATTTACTGCCCAGCGCTGCATGGAATGAAATCATTGTTGATATTTTTAACTGTATATTAGTCCTCTGGTACGGAATTAATCTCATCCTATTCAGTACATTTTTCATCCCTGTAGATGACCACTGAAAATAAAGTTTGTCAGAGGGAAACTATCTCTAATACCTATCAGCTGTGCTTGTATTCTGTTATGGTTGTACAATACATAGGATTCTGGAGTCGCTGTATAAATAAATGCACATCTTTACAAGACGTCAGAACTAGACTATTACAAGTTATTGTAGTTGAGTTCTGACGTCAAAATGCCTGCTGCCAGAGCCAGGAGGTCAGGTCACGGAGCATAATTGCAGTAGGTGTTTAAAGCAAAAAAAACTAAACACTGCTTTTCATTCGTTTGCTCTATTTTTCTATTTTACAGTGACTAGCAGAAAGAACACGCTTATTTTTGCACTACTTCGACAATTATAGAACAGTTAGAATCTTTCTGCATGTTCCCACACATTATGAGTTACTGCAGCTTTTTTTTAACAACTTGTACTGAACTGTTTCTGATATCTTTTTGTAACAAATATCTAACAGGTTTTTGATGTCTTTAATTTTGCACTAAACGTTCTATTTTTATTCATGTTTGAAAACATGCTTTCTCTTTCTGAAAGACCTCCCCAACAAGGTTTTAAGTAGTTTGTGGGGAAGATGATGGTGTGACCATGTGTTATATGGGATCAAGCACCCCTTATTGCACATGATAAGGATATTGTAAGTGACCTCGGAGTTCTATAACCTTATAAAGGGAATTGGCCGTCAGCCTCGTTTCTCTATATGGTTATAGAACTCCTTGGTGAACTGTAATGTCCTTATTATGTACAGCAACGGGTACTTTATGCCTCATGTATCATTTATTTTCTTTGGATCCTGAATACATACATTCAGGACCGGTAAGACATATAACCACAAATCTTTGAGAAATGTGTTGCCTTTCAGAAGGCTAATATACCTGCATGCTCTAGTAGTTGGAGAAATCAAAACCTTTTTTATTCACATAATACACATAAGTCTCATGAAAATTAAGGGATGTTACACACTAAGCCCGAGTGGTCCTCTGCAACAAACCTGCATCTGAGATATGCCCTTTTGTACAAAGGACATAAGGGATACCAACTCAATCTATTTTCCACATGGTATCTGAAGTCACATCTAGTGTGCATACCCCTGCAGTACAGATCCAATTTCATTCTTCTGGCAAGTCAGTTTCTGCTTGAATCAAGTCTACCATGGGTGAAAAGTATGCAAACGGTGTAATCCTAAGAAGAAAAATGCCCTGGCTTCTTGTACCATGCTGTCCGTCTGGCATAGTTTTGTGGCCAGGTTAGCAGGTTGTTCCTTCTGCTGGGCTTGACAGTGATGCTGGTCTTGGGTATTTTGCAGATCTTGTGGGGTAACTAAAGTAGTTCCTGATTCTGAGGAAACTTGTTCATCGTGCCTCTGGCTGCTGTTGCCTCTCATCCTGTGCCAATCCCTAGGAAGGAGCTGGCCATCCATCGCACTATTTTAGATCTGGATTTTGATTGTCCATTGTCAAAGAGACCTATTTATAACAACATACATAGAACTTTGAGTTTGTTCTTTTAGCCCTTCTTTGACTGGCCTCCTTTGGTTGTTCACATGTGACTTTCTCAAACACGTCTTAGCTCAGTCTAGCAGAGCATTTATATCTCACCTAAAGATACTGTATAGAACTGCATGAGGTACTACTCTAAAATAACAGCCGTTTATATCCACACTTGCCGGCTCCCTCTTTCCTGTCTAGCTTAAACCTGCTAAAGCTGCAGGCCTAGGATCATATTTAAGGGGGTTGGTGCACGACAGAGCAACATGGGTGTTGTGTGGGAACTCCCACCGCACTGCCCACGCCCATGGAACGCCTCCCTTCTGCAGCGTAAGGCAACACTGCTTTGCCTTACTCGATGTCTATGGAGCCATTCAAAGCCACGCAAAGGGGCTTTGAGTGGCCTCAGAGATATGATGTGGTGGTTTGTGCCGCCATTGCATCACAAAAAGTGATGCAAGGGCAGTGCAAGGTGCTCGTAAATATGCCCCTAGTGTATTTCTAGTGTCAAACTGCGCTAGAACTGTTGTTGTGAACACCACAGGCATTGCTCGAGCAAATTCATTTGCATGTAGTGCCCTCCACGCGTACCATAACTAAAAGATATGCGCCCTGGTCCAAATCTTCCGAGGATCCCTTTGCATCTAACCACGCACCTTAAAAAAGCACATAAATCGATGATGCGTAGCTCAATCGTGTGGTGGTAATTACAAGTCCTACATTACTTGACATGAAAATTTGAAGGTTTACACATTTTGCAAAGATGAAGCAGCATTTCTATACTTCGCAGTATTATTTGTCTCACACTAACATTATCTTTTTGTGCAGACCCAGGATGCGACTACTTTTGGGAGAAGAGCTCTGACTTGGACATCTGTTACCAGTTCAATACTTTTGCTGCCCTTTCCTGGGGTGAGGCGCGGTCTTCTTGCCAGGCCCAAGGAGGAGACCTGCTGAGCATCACTGACTTAACAGAACAAAAATACGTCAGCGGTACGTAAACGTGTTTATGAATAAATCAAACATTATCCTTGATAAGTATTCAAACAAAATTAAATGGTCAACAAAGTATTTATATAACGTATGACTTTTGTGTCTTAATTGGTGCCCTATTTTATTTTTAAAATGTAATTTTTTTCAATACAAATCATTGTCATTACTTGATTGTGTAATGTGTAGCATCTCGTTTCGTGCTATTTCTGAACATGAATTTCACTATTATTCGCCTTTTTGATTAAACAAAATAATGTTGTTACCTTCTGATAGCTCTTTCATTGAATGTGAAGACTTTTCAGACCGCCGTCCTCATATCAAGGACTGGTATAGAATGTCTCTGGGATCTCAGAATACTCCGGACACTGCATGCTGACTGAACAAGACGATTTAAGATTTTGCCCTATCGAGCGAGAGGCCGTCGGTTCATCCAGATTTGTATTTTTATTTGCATGGTAAATGACACCTTTTCAGCCTGAAATGATGTACATACGATAAAATATTTTATGAGTCATACATTTCCACTTATGGGGACATGGGGAGCCCAATTCACAAACAAATATGTAAATCTGTTCTCGCAAATTTACACCTGTGTGCAACTGTAGATTAATGAACTTCTGAAATTCACAAACATCCCCAGCGATCCAAGTTGAAAGCTGTGCCATCAGTGGTGTAACAAAGGCCCCCTCAGCCCCTGTGGTGTGAGGGGCCCCTTAAGCTCTAGGCCCCCCCTCAGCACACTACACTGTGCACATGTAGCAAGCCCCTGACTGGATCCATGGGGCTTGGGGGGGGGGCACTTCAGCTACTTTGCAGCATGACCACCTTAAGTTTTGTTATGCCACTGTGTGCCATCTGCAGGTTCCCTTGTGGATTTTAAAGAAGGTCATAATGTGACTTTTCATTAGGATCCTCTTTCTGCTATGCAAGATTTCCACAGTGAAACACTCCTCACAGTGGTAATAGGGTCCCCTGTTCCAGCATGCACTTTATTTTTCTCTGCACGGACAATATTTTTCCTCATGGACAACCACCTCCCCTACTCCCCCAGCAACTCTGGGGGTGATCCATACCCATTTCCACTCCGGAAAGGGATTTAAGTCAGTCCTTGGCAGAAGTAGACATTCAACACTGTTCAGGGCTGAAAGTACAAAGGGGAATGAGTGGAGATTTGAGTGCCCACAAATGTACTTTTTTGTGGACGTTCTCAAACTTTTAAGGCTAACCACACCTTAGACCACAATGAAACGCCTATTTTCACACACCTTGGGTAAGTTCTTTTGGTGCAGGGACTTCTGCACTTGGGGCAGAGATCTCCACACCCTTAAATATGTTTATGCATGCCAAGATTTACTTTTTTCTGTTCCTGGCAGTTATAAAACAGGTAAAGTGAGTTGTAAACTTGGATTTGGCCCCTTAAGCCTACCCCCATGCCCTGAATGTATTTTAACATGATATGCCAGCCTCATTGTTGGGAAATCTGAAGTCCAGCACCCCCTCCAATCTTAATGACCAAGCTACGTCCCTGGGGAGGAAGGGAAGAACCTTGAAGAAAACTGCTCATGGATGATCTATTTGGAAAGTTGTGATTTTGTGATATTTTGCCCAAGGTGTACCTACATTACAAATGGACAATAGTATTTCTAGACAGAATAAAATATAGAAAGCTTTAGGTTTTTAGTAGCCATGATTAAGCAAGGAGGTACCCTTGTCTCACCTTCTTTTTGACATTTATATTGAACCATTCGCCCAGCAGCTTAGGAAGGTTGTCCAGATAATCCCATTTTGTTCACCGCATAATAGCAGTAAGATTACATTATATGCAGGATTTGGTTATATTTTCATCGGATCCTGTCCGGACTATCCCAAGGGTGGAAAGACTGGCAGAAGAATTTGGGGGTCTGTCGGGGTACACTGTGAATATCTTGAAGTCAGAGATAATGGGCTTTATTATGAGTTTGTTGGGCGGAGGCCGCCTGTGCGGCCTGAACCCAGCCTACCCTATTAGGAGTTCACTGCAGGGCCCGCAGTAAACAGGGCCTTAACATTGCAGCCGGATCCTAATGGAGACGGTTGCAATGAGGCGGTCCAGCATGTGCAGCAGCACCTGTCGCGCATTCCACTGCACATAATTCGGGCACTGGAATGCACAACGGGGGTGTGCATGGAGGGCTCTGCACTGCCCTTGCCAAGTGCATGGGCAGTGCAGGGGCCCCCAGGGCTCCCCCCGAGGCCCCCATTCCGCCAGCTTTTCTATGGCGGTGTAAACCACCATAGACAGGCTGGCAGATGTGGATTCGTAATCTCTAGGGCAGCGCAGCCCTGGCAGATTACAACCGCTGGGACCGCCAGGCTGCAGGCTGGCGGCAGCCTGGCGGTGTCAGCAGTTGAACCGTGCGGCTCCGCCACAGTCATAAACTTGCAGTCAGACCGCCACTTTAGCGGCGGTCTGACCGTTACCCTGGCATTCTGGTGACCGCCAGGGTCATAATGAGGCCCAATGTGTTGGAATGTAGTAAACTGTACATTGGGGGCGAGGACGGAGATTAGGTAACTGGGTATTGTCATGGTTAACATCCTGGAGCCAACCCCACAGCATAATTTAGGGAAGATAGATGGATGCCTAACTCGCTAGATGGAAGAATTTGCATTTAACTATTTATAGCCGCGGTCATTTTTAGTAAAATATCAGTCCTCCCTAAGCTGACCTATCTTTTTAATTGCATTCTGCTCATATTTCCAAGATTAGTTATTGACAAGATCCAGAGGAAGATAACAAGCTCTATATGGACCCCTGGGGGACAAGTTTAGCTTGGAAAAGCTGACATGTAAGCTTGTGAAGGAGGTCCTCTCCACGCCAGACCTGAACCTGTACTGTATGTCTGTTCAGTTTAATAACAGCAGACTGCTCCTGAATAACTCTGGATAACTCAGCCTGAGTGGTGATCCTAGTGGAAATAGTGAGGGATCTGGGACCAGCCAGATTCTTATATAAGTTTGATGCTCCAACATTTTTTTAAAAATTGGCATTGGCTATTATTCCGATTTTATACCCATTTGGGACTCACCGTGCACCCCAGAGTCCCTGCAAGACAAGTTGAACCTCCCATTAAAGAAGTCAATCATTGACACCTGGGTCGAGTTGTCTTCAATTCAGGGGAAGTACTGAAAGCCAAGACTGGGGGATCTTTACCAAGTTTTAAATATTTGCAGCTGTCTTCTTGGCTCGGCAGTGTCATTCAGGAAAAGGGGGATTCCTGGGAGAATGAGTTATTACTACAGGATGTGAGGCCTAAGTGTAAGGAGGTTGCCACCTGGCATTGGAATTTTTTGGAAGCTGATGACAGGCAAATGGCAGCGCTGCAATCAGTCTGGGAAAGAATCAAACGTTGGTATTACTTAAATTTCCTGTGACAAGCATCTTTGATGCTGTTGTTTTTAGCGGTTAGGCCAGCAAATTTGAAGCAAAATCATTTCTTTACCATGAACTGGCTATACTAGACCCCTTAAACGATTGCAAAGTTTGTGCAGGTCTGACCCCAAGGTGTCAAAGATGTGATCTTCTAAAAGTTAATGATGAACACCTGTTTTTGGTGAGGGCATGGGGATCACTGTTAAGGACATCCTGAAGGTCAACATCACATTAAGGCCCATATTTATACTTTTTTTAGCGCCACATTTGCATCATTTTTTGACACAAAAGTGGGGCAAAGTTACAAAATACAATCGTATTTTGTACGTTTGCGCCGCTTTTGCGTCAAAATGCGGAGCAAATGCGGCACTAAAAAAGTATAAATATGGGCCTAAGTCTTGAGCTGGTTCTTTTGGGGGTGGATACAGTGTCACATGACCTCTCCACGCAGAGCACAGAGAGGTTTGCTGTTCTATTTTGTACTTTTAGCAAGGAGAGAGATCTGCAAGCATTTGACAGACCCATCTCCTTCCATTGCAACAAATTGGCCCAAAGAGGTATGTCAGACCTGCCATTTGGGCATTGGGGTCAAGGCAGGTGAGACTAACAAGGTATGGGCCAATTTTCTCAAGTGGAGTGGTGTGTCTGTGCCGGAATCTGCAGAATAAATGGTCCTATGATTACACCTGGCACTGCTATGGGTGACGAGTCTCCTGTCTCAGTCGGTGCGGTGGGGCCTAGTCAAATGGAGCAGGCTGAGGGCCGGAAAACAATGAGAATTGATGGATTGCCTAAGTTTGCACATGCAATGGTGGTATGAGGACAAAAAAAGCAAGGAGGATAAGAACAGCTGGTGAGTTGCTAGCCTAGGTTTATAGCAAATTTTTATTTGCCTCACTATAATGTACTTTCTTTACGCACTGAGGATCAGCAGGTAAGTTTATTTAATTATATATATATATATATATATGCGTATATATATATATATATATATATATATATTCCACAAAGATTCCTCTTACTCCACACGTCAATTATCCACTGGTTTAAGAAAAGAAGTCCCAGTCACAATATCGATTGTTGCATTGAGTCTTTAATGACGCACACACCACTCTACGCGTTTTGGAAAATCAATTTCCTTGTTCACGAGTGACAAACGTTTCATCAATTTCTGTTTATATTTCAGTACCTACCAATCACCTAACGAAACAAAACAAAAAATGGACTTTATACACATATACTATAGTTAGCAGGGATAATCGGCAGACATTTTTAACTTGCTAAAACATACAGAGTAATTAATTCCTGATAACAATACCTGATCTTTACTGTGTACAGTTGTTAGTAAATCAATTATTCGATTATTAATAGCAAACATAGCCTCACTCTAAGACAATTCACAACCCTACTATCTTTCCAATATCAGTTTTCATAACATGGCAGCCATCTTTGAATGGCTATTCCTCGTCTATAAAACTTGATGGGCTGAATGCTCAGTTTAAATGTTCACATTATAATAATCTCCACAGTAATTACAAAAATTGTTTCAGAAATTGTTTCAAGAATGTATATACACCAACTCATTGAGCTAATAATTTGTATTCATTCTGAATATCAAAAGCTCCTTTTAGCATATTGCTGTGTTCATTCAGCTCCCAACCACCTCTTAAAAAGGATACAATAGCTCTTATACTTTGCTTATGGTCTCGTAACTATCAAGAATCATCTGAAGCAGTTCACAGTCCCATAGTCCTGCAACTCTGGATCTTAAGGCATTGCCACCGATTTGGTATGACTAAACCTTCCCTGGCCCAAGTCGACTGAGTATTAGATCTTCCTGCTAGATGTTCCAACTAAAAGTCCATTAATACTTCACCCTTACTGTGACTGGAAAAAGAACACAAGAAAAAATATATTAAATTACCTAAATACAACATTAAAAATGTTTAAAACAGTCTAAAGATACTAAAGATTGGAGCCGCAGACTGAATAAAACTTCAAATCACACTTATACTTAAATCCAGGTCAAAAATCTAAACCTAGTACTCTACACTATCTTCTGTTGGAACCAACTTATTCTCCCACATGTACTGACATTTCTTTGTCCAAGTTAAGTCCCGTTGGGTGCAGAGTATTGAACGTTATGATGTATTTTGACTCTAGTCGTCTAAGTAACAATACTCTATTTCCATCTCTTTCGCTACTAGCGATTCTGTCCAGGACCACAAACCTCAATAAATTAACATTCTGTGAGTGAAATTCTTTAAAGTGTCTAGCTACTGGATACGTTTTGTCCTGGTGCACAATCGCTCAAGCATGTTCCAATACCTGTTTTTTAGCTGTGTGTATAGTGCTTCCAATGTAGTACTTGTCACATGGACACCCTAATGCATTGACACAATAATCCGAAAAACAAGTTAGATGTTTCTTAATACTGTAAGGGTTAACAACAGTAGGAAATTTGGCCGTTTTCACATTCACGCTGTGTCTGCAGGCCTTACATTTCCCCACAGACATAGAAACCTTGAACTGGATTGACAACCTGCACTTGTGATACTAAACTCTTACTCAAAGAGTCATTCAATGAGACACTTCACCTGAAAGTAAATAAGGGATAGTCACCTAAATTGTTAGAAAACATGTCATCAGTTTTCAAGACTGGCCAAAATTTCTTAAAAACCTTCTTTAGTTCACTGACACCCTCAAAGTATGTTGTAATATACCTAATAGGCTGTTCCGTCTCCTGCTTTTTATTTGACATAAGTAGAAAATCATTCCTCTTAATCTGAGGGGCTTTCTTGATTGCCATATCAATCGTAGATTTCTTAAAACCTCTCTGTAGGAATCTCTCCGTCATTACTTTTACCTCATCTAGAAATGTCTCCTCTGAACTACAGTTCCACCTGGCCTGTAGAAGCTCTCCATAAGGAATGCTCTGTATTAGGTTTTTAGGATGACTGCTGCTGGCATGCAGCAAGCTATTTCCCACTGTTTCTTTTCTATGTAGGGTACTGGTCACTTTGCCCCCTTCCCTACGAACTACAACATCCAAAAACTCTATAGATTCAGAGTCTATCCTACACGTGAATTTCAAATTTAAAGAGTTATCATTCAAGCTGTTAGCAAAACCATATGCTGAATCCATATCCCCTTTCCAGATGCAGAAAATGTCATCTATGTATCTCACCCAAAGGGCTACGTGTGACTTAAACAGATCAGTGTTTCCAACTATATGTCCTTCCCACCAACCTAGAAAAAGTCCTGCATAACTGGGAGCGAAGCAAGTACCCATCACTGTCCCTTGAGTTTGCCTATATATCTCTTTATTAAAGATGAAAAAATTATTAGTAAGGCAAACCAAGATTATATCCAACAACATCTCCGTCTGTAACAAGTAAGACAATGATCTAGGCCTTAAAAAATGTCTGATAGCCCGGGGACCCAGATAATGAGGGATGCTGGTGTACAGGCTGTTAACATCTAAACACATAAATAGAAAATCCTCTTCCCAAGGAATATCGTTAATCAATCGTAAGAAATCAGTGGTCTCTCTAATATACGAAGGGAGTGTTTCAACAAAAGGTTGTAAAGAGATTCTCCAATAGTCTTCCCTTTGAGGAAACTATAGTTCTTCCCGGTGGGTTCCTAGGGTTCCTATGTAATTTTGGAAGAAGATATAATGCTGGTAATTTAGGGAATTCTTTCTTTAAAAACTGATACTCGTCCCATTCTAGTAAATCCCTGTCTTTCTATTCCTCCAAACTTTCCATATATTTGTTGTTAGCTTCTTTAACCTTCTCCCTGTTAGATTTCTCCTAACTTGTACCATCAGATAACTGTCGTTGACCTTCTTCTAAGTACATTTAAATCAGTAAAATAACCACATTTCTGCCTTTATCGGATTGCTTGATAACTATTCTGCTATTGTTCTGGAAAGACTGGATCACCTCTCTCTGTCTCTGTTCTAAATTATTCCATTTAGGTATATCCTTATATCTCAGTTTTTTCATTTCACTAATAACCCATCTTTCAAATACATCAATAGCATCATTAACTATTGGGGGAGAAAGACAGATTTAGTATTAAATCCACTAGCACAACTCAAGTCAATGTCAATATCAATATCCATTAGATTCAGAAAGGGATCAGACTCCGGGGTTACATTACTATCCAACTCACACAACGTGTATATATATGTATGTATATATATATATATCAAACCAAGGCCCTTTCAGGGATAGAGTGACGCATAAAGGAGAACTCTGGGAAGTTCCCAATTTTAGGTGGAGAGCTGCTGCTCTAGTAAGGAGCACCCTACAACACCAGCGACACTCTAGATTTGCTCACCTCCAATGTCTGCTTATCTAGCAAAGTCTTTAAGCATAGGATTAGCACAGTGCTATCCTCGCCGAGCTAGATAGTGACAAAGTCTTTTGCCATTTGTACAGCAAAATCTTTAAGCATAGGATTGACATACTGTTATCCTTGCCGAGCTGTAAAATGACAAAAGCCATTTACCACTCCAGGCACAGTATTACAGCTTTGGACTAGTCAAATACCGTCCAAGCCAACCTGGAATGAGTAAAGCAACCCCTGACACGTGTTTCGCTCTCATTAGAGCGCTTCAGAGGGGTATAGCTTTGTCCAGACACAAGGGAGCACCCAGTATAAGTCAAACCAAGGCCCTTTCAGGGATAGAGTGACGCATAAATTATGCAAAACACAAAAATAACAAGAAATAACTCTAACTATAACTGCTGAATTTCTGTGGTTTTGTACGAGTAAATTCAGAACCTAACCATAACGTCCCTGTAACCTGTGTTTTTTCTAGTGAGTTTCTATGCTTCTTTAAAGTCTATTTCCTCACTATAATGTCCCTTTAACCTTAGTTTTTTTCAGTGAATTTCTCTGGTTAACAGGAAGTAATTTTAATTACTATATATTAATCCAACCACTGTCATGGATGGCTTTCAGCAGTGCACAGTGGGGATTTGCGGCAGGGCCTATAACCACCCAACCCTGCGCAGCGCATGACCTTTGGTCGTGCATGCCAGGGTTTGGCCACAGGGCCCTGCTCCCAACCCCGAACCACCCAACCCTGCGCCGGTTGACCGTGGGAGCCTAGCCGAAGCCAAGCCCCTATAACCAAATAACCCTTCGCCGCACATAGCCTTTGCTCTTGGATGGCATGGGTTGGATGCAGGGCCTGGCCACTATGGCCAACCCCTATAACTACCTAATGTCGCTCCATACCACCAAACCGATATCAGTCCGGGGGACGCTATTCCCCAGGGCACAGCCATAAAAACAAATGAAGGAGGGTGCCAGGCATCCTTCCTGTCTGGGCTGATTTTGGCCCTGGAGATCCCATCCCAAGAGGCCCAGCCTTCATTAAATGGAGGATGGGGGCCAGCCGGCACCCCTCCCCAGGCTGGTCCTGGCTATGGAGACCCCATCCCCAGGGTCTGACCTTAATTAAATGAAGAAGTGGGGACAGCCGGCCCCCTTCCCTGGGCTGCTTTTGGCCCCGGGGAACCCATCCCCTGGGGCCTGGACCATCTGTCCAGGGTGCCCCTCAGGGCACCCAGTGTGCAATAGGACTGCAACGGGAGCCTCAAGGTCCCTGTGGTCCCAGCTGGCTTCCCACCTCCTGTGAGAGCTGACATTGCTTTTGCACACAGTGTCCTGCCAAACATGCAGCTCCCTGTCCGCAAAATCAATTGATTTATCTCTTTCCCTTTCCCTGCCTGCAGAGATGCAGGCAGGGAAAGCAATAAAACCTCTGCTTCCAGCAGGCGAGAGCACTTTGACAGTTCTTGCCTGCTGAAAGCAGATTGTTTGCTCTGAGTTGGCGGGAGCTGTCAAAGCTCCCAGCAAGTCAGAGCAAACAGCTTATCCTGGTGGTGGGCACCAAGGGACAAAGCAGGAGCCAGCCCTGGAGGGTGGTGCTCCCAAGCACCATTACTGTCTCCACGAGGGGGGCTGGGTAGCCCCCCCTTCAATATTTAACTTTGCCCTGGGGAGGTGGTAGTCCACGGGGCCGGGGGTCAGTGACATACCCCCTTCATTATTTTGCTTTCAGCCCCAAGGCAGTGGCGGTACCCAAGGGCTGCGTGGGGCCACACGTCCCTCCCTTCATTACAGAAAATTGCCCCAGGGAGGTGTTGGTCCCCAGGTCTGTGGGGGAGGCCATATGGGCCTCAGGCCATTTTATAAAAAGATTTTGCCCTGGGAAAGTGGTGGTCCCTGTGGTTAATAGAATCCCTAGGAGAGGGGCCCCGAGCACCCCCTCCTTCTTCAATCTCACAATGTTCTCAAGATCTGGCCCACCGAGGGGCCAATGAAAAGAAAAGGGCAGATAACCGACCTGCTTTTAAAAACAAAAACCTTATGAAAATCCACGGATCCGGATCTGTGGATTTTTCCTCGATTTAAAAACAAAAAATGCTTTTTAACAACGGCGGGGTCCATAAGGGACCCCAAGCCCAAGACTAGGGCCTTGGCGAGAGCCTACTATGTCCTTTTTTCTTCTTTTAAACTTTTTTAGTGGGACTCAGTCCAAGCCAAGTCCCAAAATGGCAGACAACACTTCCTTGTTGAAGTGTTGGCAGCCAATCAGATATCATCACGGGGCCAGTTGGATCCACGTCCATATATATATATATATATATATATATATATATATATATATATATTTGAACCTCTAATCACTCCCAAACTACTGAACGGATTTACATTAAATCACAAAAAGCACGCTTTCTGGACCAAGAGCTATCTTTCCGCCATATTTGATGTAATTCCATCCAGCGGTTTAGACTGTTGTCGTATTCAAAATCCCTATGGGAGACTGCATGGGGAAAACATGTTTTGGGGCCCCCCTGTCCCTCAGCCCCCGCTTGACAGGTCACCTCAAATCTTTCAAGACAGCAGCTTAACCCACTGAAGTATACGTTTTGAACATTTAGTGAAGATTCATCAAGCCCCACCAAAGTTATTAGTAAAAAATAAGTATTTAAATAGAAATATATGTGTATATGGATAATAGATTGGCTCTCAAAAGAGCCTTTGTGTTTATGATGTGTAGGTGATTACTACACATGATAGAGGACACAGTCTCTGAAGTTATGTGGGAAAAGTTTGTTGCCTTTCTCTGTTAGGTAAACTCTGTCATTTCTGTATGTACTCTCCATATCAAATCGTGAGTTGTTATGGAATATAGAAATCATGTTATGGTCCCTGAGGAATGCAGGAACAGTTTTATTGACATGTTTCCTGGATTTCTCTATTTGCGGGCAGAATTGAGTTGACCAGTTCCACTTCTGCTTTTGGAAAATGTTTGATAAAACCAAGGCAGTGAGTGGGATGAGTGCCATTAATTTTCCAAAGATTTATTTCAGTAGGATCCAAACCAACTCATGTGACTATGCCTAGGTCATTGCCACCACAGTGTACAATCATAAGGTCTGGATGTTGCCAATCCTTAATAGTTTCAACCAAAGGAAGTGATTGATGCCACTTTAACTCTCTCTGGCCAATCCAAGCAATATCCACATTAGAGAAAACTAGGTCCATGTCAATATCACTTCTTTTTGCAGTCTCTCTGGCCCAAAACACAAGACTGTGACCCACAATCCACACTCTGAGCATCTTGGAGGTAATCTGGAGAAGCACACAGGAAAGGGCTGCAGCCGAATTAGGATGGTATGAAATCAAAATCAGTTGAAATGGAGGGTAGTAGGTACAGTCTGGAAGAAGTGATTCCATTGGCTGTTGTACATTTTGTTTGGGTGAAGGTAGGGTGTGGGGTTATGTGAATTGTAAGTATATGTTGGATTGGATTAACGAAAATTGGAAAACAGTAAAAATAGCTGTGATATGTGTACTCTGAAAGATTCAACCACACTGGCAAATTGTGGCTTGAAACTCAGAAACTGTTGTGAACTTGGGACCTGGTGCAGCAGAATGTTGTAGACTGTGTAAAAATAGTAACAGAGATAGACAAGCATGAGGGGGAAGGGAATAGAAAAAGACCTCTAATGTGACCGTGTTTTACCACATATATAGAGGCAGTAATGATTCATTATGATTATTTAATGTTATGATTTGGTTTTGTGTTCTAAAAAAAAGTATTTAGAGGGATGTGTTTTTTTATAAGATCAAAAAATAATTTCAGAACTTCCCTGTGGATCCACTCCCAAATTTACAAAGGGGGGGCAGCACTGAGCGCCACTGTAGTTCCACGGATCTGGCAAAACTCACATGATTTTGGCTAACTTTTCAGGAGCACTGCAAAGGATTAACTATACAAACCAGTGCGAAGTTGTAGAACATTGTATTAACATGAAAGGGAGATTGTGAATGGTTAACTGACTCAGTAACCTCGAAAGGAGAGTTGAAGAGGTTACCATTACTGGTTGCCTGCTATGAGGGTAGGCTTCCTTTCTTGTCGTTGGTTTAATGAGGTTTGTTCAATGAGAAGAAATTCTAACTGATATTGAAAGAGAAACATAGAGCACAAAAAAGAGAATCAGGAATGTGTACTGAAATGCCCTTTATTTTACAAAGTGTTAGTATATGAATAAATATTAGGCTGAAGAAAGTGAGCAGTGTGTTCACAACATGCTATAAAAGATATGAATGGAAGGTTAGTGATTTATGTAAAGGAATTATACAAGTAATTCATTATATAGGAAAGGTATTCAGCTGAATTTGGATAAGGATGTTTCCAGTTTCCATCAGTATATTAAAGTGACTCCTCATGTATGCTGAAGCCAGTATGGAGAATGCACTAATGAGTAATGTAATGGTTAGAACTGTTACATTGAGTTCTAAAAATGTAATGAGTGTGTCTATACAGAAATGGGTATGTATTAAAGCAATGTTGAATTCATGCAGAGAGTCACACATGTACTGAGAGATGATAGAGGGTATTTCACTATGAGTTAGATATCAATATGAGTTAAATATATTACTTCAAAAGCTAAGAAAAAAGATTGGGTGAGAACAGCTTTAACTGTTTTTTGCTGTAGAAGGCGAAGAGGTCAGATATACTGTATGTAGGCTGAAGAGGAGATTGCTATGTCTATAGAAGAGAAAAAAAGTGTTGTTAATGTTTATTGTGTTAAAACTGCACTTGCTATGTTTAGGTATATGTATACTGTCTAATGTATACTGTTAAGGAGATAGAAAATAATACAAATTTAAAAGGAGACATACTCATTTAGAGACATTAACTTTCTCTTGTATAGTGATGTAAATATAGAGAATGTGGAACAGGTTAGCAAGAGTGCTGGGCTTTTGCAACATCGGGCAGCATCCATATTGCGCCTTTATAGAAGCACGATTGCCAAAGCTATATCCCCAGCAATAAAGATTTATGTGGCCAAGGCGCAGAGGTGCTGCTGCCTATGGCGCAGAGATTTGGGGCATGTCAGATAGTAGCAGAATAACCAAAATTAAATATAGCTTTGCACGGGCTTTATATGCATGCCCCATTAGGACCCCATTATTCCCATTATTTCTAGATTTAGGGCTAAAACGAATGGCTGACCTAATTCTACGACCTCTGCTGTATTGGGTGAGGCTATGGATAGTCCCCGAATTGGTCGTATATAAGTCCTCACTTCTAGAATTGCTAAAATGTTCTAATTCTACCTCCATCCCATGTATCAAACATGTATCCAGCTGGTTTTGTACATTGGGACTGAGAGATTTATGGGAGAACCCCCATCAACTTGAGAAGTCCCATGTAAAAGTATTGAAGGCAGCCTACTGGTACTATATACGGAACAACTATATTTCCCACAAATCTAATGGTTGTTTAACTAATCTTTTCATTGATTTTAAATGGTACCCAGAGTTCGAATTATACCTAGATATAATACCTGACCTATTAGGTAAAGGACTGTATGCCAGATTCCGCTTTGGAACATTACCATTGATGGCCTTGACGAACAGATGGGGTTCCAATTTAACTTCTGATATTTGTCCCATGTGTGGCAATTCCTCTGAAACAGTTGAACATTTTATGTTTTTTTGTCAAACTTACTTAATCCCAAGGTCTAAATGGATCCGCAAAATTTGTCGGGAATTGAAGCTAAGAAAATGTGCTTTAGCTCGGAGGATTCTAAAAAGTCACAATTCAAATGTGTTAATTTATGCTGTAAGCAAGTTTTTAGTAGTGGCATGGCGTATACGTAATTTTTATCTACAATGATCTTAATTGTTTTTAAGTTCGGCAAGCAGGGATTTTATTCTCTTTTCTTAAATTTGGTTTATGGTAGATTTGTACTGTTTTATTCATGATGATTATTTATTTTGTATTGTATTGCTTTGATGGTCTGTTGGCCGAATAAAGCTTGTGCAAATTGAATTGATAGAGAATGTAACTATGTAGGCTGCCGTAAGAGATGTATTTAGGATGTAATATGCTTAATGCAATATGTAGTTTTGTATTTTCACAATATAGATTCTTATTTCTATAAATTGTGGTTTAAATATGGTTCAGGGTACTAACTGTAAGCATAGGTACTGAGTTTTATTTTTAAGTACACTTGGCAATAGAAAATGTGTTTAAGTAGGTTTCTACTGTGTGTGGAGAGAAAAATCACCCTTTAAGTAAGATGCATGTAGACTATAGAAGAGAGTGTATTTTTATTAAAAGATGAAGCATGTTGTTCTGAGTGTATTGACTGAGAGGAAATGTTGTAGAGGCCTAAGCCCAGGTATATATGCACTCTACTGGAACATATGGTACTTCTGTAGCTAATAAGGAAAATATACATCTAGTCTTGTATGTAGTAAAATAGTCATAAAGTCACTTGTGTATTAACCAGTGAAGATGCGAATATACCAAGCCATACACCAGGCATCAAAGTGATAGTTTCAATAACACAATCAGGGATACACTGATGCATATACTGATACACCTAAGCACACACTGATATGTACACTGACAAACCTAAGCACACTTTGATGTATAGACAAACATCCTCAGATGTGTACTAATGAGTAGAGTGACATATTCAGACATGCACTATTGCATGCACTGACACAACCAGGAGGACATTGATGCACTGACTGAGACACTCTGGTGCACTATAATGCATACACTATAATACCTAGGTGACAGTGATGCATACACCAACACATCCAGGGATACACTGACATATACACTGAGACACTTAAGTATGCAGTATTGGATATAGTGGGACACATAGATACACTCTTATCTATAGAATGAGAGAGCTAGGCACACACTGATGTATACCATGATACATCCAGACACACTCTCTTAAATCTACTGATACATCCAGGGATGAAATTATGCATCTACTGATCGATCCATCACATATTGTTGCATACAGTGATGTAGACAAGTGGACATTTATGTATTCAGGGAATCATTCAGATGTACAGTGATGCATACACCGAGACACCCAGGGAGAGAGAGATGGATAGAATAACACTCAAACACTTAGAGGTACACTGATGTACAAACTAACACACCCAGGGGCACAATTATGGATGGATTGAGACACCTAGACAAAAACTGATAAATAAACATATACATGGAAATGAAAAGTTATATATGCACTCACACAGGTATGGAAATACTGGTGAGTTATAAAGACTCAGTTTTTGATAGAACAAGGTTTTTTTTGTGGTTTTTTTTCAGAAAATGTATTGGAAACTTGAGAAAAACTTAAATGCAATACTTTTGCCTTATGTATTCACAACAGTGTGCAATAACAGCTAGTTTGAAGAAAAACCTTGTGAAAACAAATTGGCAACAGTGTTTATTGACCTTCAAAAAGAAGTTGCCATTTTTACCTTTTGTGACCACAAGATTATGGCAGATGCTACAGTATGTTACCATTTGACCTAATTCGGTGCTTGTGGCTGGCGTACTGATATTCTGAGCAGTAGCTTTACTAGACAATGATGTACCAGGTTATGCATCTAAACATGTCAGTTCTTTTTCTCTCATCATTCGTTGGTATGCCCGATTGTGGATTGTGCTCAGATGTTTCCACATACTCGATGTTCCGTGGCTGTATTTCTTTGATGTACCACAAGAGAGCTTTTTTTCACAGAGGTTGCATTTCACAATTCTTGCACTAACTTTTTTTCCCAATAGGTATGGTAAACAATTTCCATACATCACTCTCCTTTCTAGATGAATAAGACACTTGTTGAGAATCATCTTCTTCAGGAATATCGTGAGACTGTGCAGGTGGTGGTGGAGCACTCTCTTCAACCATTCTGGAAAGTTCTGTAGGAGGAGGATCACAGCTGAGATGCTTCTCCCTCAAAACTTAGCAGAATAATAATGGTTTTAGGGAGTGGCCTTACCCAAAACTAGGTGTGGTTCAAACTTAACCAATGAAATACCAGATTACTCTTCACACATCAAGTGGCTCTGCAGTTTTAAACTAGAGTTGCGGTTCCAGGAAAGTTGTAAAATACGTTTTGTGTTCTATTGTAAATAAATACATTATGTTTGTGAGTTGTAAATATGTTCAGTCTTCTGTTTATATGGTAAAGAATGGGGTGCATGTTGTAATTTAAAAAAAAAAAAAGGATTGCAAATCCGCGGACCCGAACCGCAGATTCATTCCGGTCACATGATCGGAACGGAAACCACAGAGCTTTGACACTCTGCTTCTGTAGAACCGCGGATGGCACCACGGTTTCAAAGTAAAAAAAAGTAATAATATTACAATACTACTTTAGAACTGTGTAAATACTGAATAAAATATAAAACAGCATCCATCAGCGGTACTTTTTAAAGAAGGATATGGTTTTTCAATTCAATTTGAAACACTGTACAGGGTTGGTGTATTTCATTGTGGCAGAGAGCTTAATGAAAGGATTCCTAACATTTTTTCCCCAGACTTCTGGGGTTAATATCTAAGTATGTATGAGAAAAAAATTATAATTACCTAAAGAAACATTATACACAAGTTATAGTTTTAAAATACACAAAGGGACATTAAAGTTACAGGAATGCCATAGATAGAAAATAGAATTTTAAAAACAAACCTTAGAAATTTACTGAAAAAACAAAGGTAACAGGGACATTATAGTGAGGAAATAGATTAAAAAAGCCTTAGAAATTCACTGAAAAAAACAAAGGTTACATGGACATTATGGTTAGGTTCTGAATTTACTCATACAAAAACGTAGAAGTTCAGCAGTTATAGTTACTTGAGCTAACTATAACTTGCGCTTCCGTAATGCACTACTTCAGAATTCACATCTTTCTTCACTCATGATATAGTCAGTGACATCACTGATGACATCATCCACACAGTCATACACCCTCACAAATACATTCATTTATAGTTACTGACTCATCAGTACAGTCACTTACACGTGCAGTCACTCAACTATACAACTATTCACACACCAACTCACTCACATGAGCAGACACTCACATACCCACTCAGTCACCCATGCAGCCACTCACACAGTCACTCACTGACCAACACATGTTCTCACACGTCCAGTTACTATCCTATATAAAAACTGAAACATCCACTCAGTTTAAGATACAGCCACTCATACACCCACTGACTCTCCCATACACTCACTGACGCACCCATACAGTACCTGACTCACCAAGTCATTCACAAATACAGTGACACAAATTCAGATACTCAGGCAACCACTCTGACACCCACTCTGTCGCACATACAGCCACCCACTGACCCACTCACTAAATGAAATGCAACTGTCACACAGCCACTTGTTCACCCATACAGCGACTTATACATCCATTCAGTCTCCCATACAGCAAATGATTCAGCTAATTATTGGCCCACTCACACACCATTCACACATTAATATAACCACTTACACTCACTGGGTGATGATATCAGTGATGTCATTTGAGATGTCATAGTGATGTCACTGACTATGTCATGAGTGATATAATATGTGAGGTCAAAAGCAGTGGATTATGAGACCGCAAGTTATAGTTAGCTCAGGTAACTATAACTGCTGAATTTCTACGGTTTTGTACAAGTAAATTCAGAATCTAACTATAACGTCCATGTAACCATTGTTTTTTTCAGGGAACATATACAATTAAAACAATTTGAGTCAGGGTACTTTAGTCGGCGATGTTTCAATCCCATAACCAGATATCAGGATCCTCAGGACATAAGAATTCATGCCTGAAGTACAATTGGTGGTTATTGCATGTTTAACTAAAAGTCTGTTGATGAAAAAAAGGAAAAGGTAGAAAAAAGAAGAGGAAGGATGAGAACTTTGGAAAAAGAAGGAGGACTACATTAGATGGCATTTAAATCCAATGCCATACCTTGCAACATCATTCTTGCTATAATCATGCATATTGCACCACTCTGCAGTTGTGAAAGAGTGTAGATATTTAAAGACATGCCCCATAGTACCACCAGCACAACAAATGAGCTTACGGATGGACAAAAGGTGAAGATGGAAGAATCCCCTAAAACATAATATATAAACATGGCAAAAACAGGTGTAAACTTCCCGCGTAAATTCATATGAAGCACATAGGGATATGAATTCCTTAATAACATGCACAATGGTGCATGCAACGCAACAGCGTGAAGGGTGAATACCGGCAAGCAGTAATTGGTAGGGTCACACAGCAAGGTAACAAAATTGAACTAACTGCAAGGAAACACAACCACTCCGCAATACAGCGCAGGGTAACATGGTGAAGCAATTTACAATCACAGAATGGCTCTACCCAACCACTACTGAAAGATAGAGAAAGTATGTGAAGGGAGATAAAAAACCATACAATCACAATAGAACCAAATGGCCATATCAACAAACCTGATAGTTCACGTGGGGCAAGAATAAAACGAGGCACAATGGCCCATAACAAGTAGCCACCATAGGGAAAAACCGGGTCCCAGAAGGTGATACAGGAACTGATGCAGTACACAAATGAATCTCCACTCCAAAAAACCTATGGTGAGCCAAAACAGAATATAAGCAAAACCACTACCCAATTCCGTATGGAATAGTGGTTAAGGAAACTGGCCCATGCTTTCAAGCACCCACGTGCCGCGAAGGCTGACTGGACCTGGATCAAATAGACGTGTGCACAGGGGAAGAACACCAGCAGCCATGTTAGAGTTGTAAACAATGAAACATACATCAAACTATAAACCCTCCATTTTGAAATAGTGCTGTATACATTTAAGGTGAATGAAGTTCGAAACACGCAGTGAGTCACGGTGCACACACAAGCATTCTATGAATTATAACATAGCCGTGCTAGAGTTGTGCCATGGAATTTAGAAAAGGAATCAAAGTCAAGACGTATTGTGAGAAAGGAAGATATCAACTGAACTGGAAAAACCTAATAACAAAAAAACAGTAACTGATACATTATCTTAAATTTATTAAACAATAGTAGTACAATATCCAAATTAGTACACTATTTAGAATACAACTGTGATAATGACATAGTTTCAGGAAAGACATCCGATGTCAAAGAACAAAATGAAACACAAATATATCAACATGGAAGGCAATATGGTGACCATCTTAGGATAATGTCAATAACAAAAAAAAGATAACTGATACATGTTGTTAAATTAAGGGAACTGCAAGTATTACAATACAATATAGAAATTGGTGCACTGTCTAAAATACAATCATGATAATGACACAATTCTACGAAAGACATCATATGTAAAAAAACAAAATGAGAAACTATTATGTCTAAAAGGCAGGCAATACAGCGGCCATCTTGCAATAGTGACAATTATCAGGCCACAATGCGTGTTTGATTAAACCCTTAATATTCAAACAGTTTCATGAAGAGCAAATTATTTTCAAAGGAAGGAATGAAACACAAAAATATCAACTAGGAAGAAACAGAGGTGGCCATCTTAGAATAGTCTCAAATATCACACTACAATGTGTGTGAACATAAAAAGGAGACATCTTAGATATTAAAAGGCAATACAAATATGAAACATTAATTAAATTAAAGTAATTTATGTAAGGTAAAAAAAGTGAGTAGTATCCTGTCAAAAAGGAATCATCTGAGAACCACCATAAAACACACAGGAATAAACACACGAAATACAGTCAGGCAAGCTGAAAGCTGCTATACAAGGGCAGTCCAATCCTCCATCCTGTTAAGGTGAGTTTGCAGGCTATTTGTGCATAGTATACATTGGAGTTCCACCTTATTAAGTAGAGCTGTGATATCAGATCCTCTTCAGGCAGTTTGACCACAGTAATCACCTGCCATTGAAGGTCATTTTTGGTGTCCCTTATCCGTGAAGTGATCAACCAGCGGTGCATTGGCAACTTTGCAGTGTAGTCAACTTCTATGCTGACAGATGCGTATGCGGACCTTCTGTGTTGTCTGGACAATATAGATTTTATTATTTGGACACAAAATTGCATATGCAATGTTAGCAGTATTACAATTAGAGAACTGATTCAGGGTGGTCTTAATATTGCCATATAACTTTTTAAAAGTGGCATTTTCAGAGCTGTATTTTAAAATCCGACTTCACCATAAGTAAGGATTTCAAAGCAAGATTCGAAAGACACCAAACACAAACTGGTTATCCCTTCCTGTTGGACTTTTTTGCTTATGCAGGGGCATCCCCAATCTTTTTGCCTCCTGCCTCCTATTTTTCTGACCAGTTGCATTTGGCTTTTGAACTCTGAGCACTTTACCACTGCTAACCAGTGCTAAAGTGCACATGCACTCTGTGTAAATTGTATGGTTAATTGGTTCATCGATGATTGGCATATTTGATTTACTAGTAAGTCCCTAGTACAGTGCACTAGAGGTGCCCAGGGACTGTAAATCAAATGCTACTAGGGGGGCCTGCAGCACTGGTTGTGCCACCCACATAAGTAGCTCTGTAATCATATCTCAGACCTGCCATTGCAGTGTCTGTGTGTGCAGGTTTAACTGTAAATTCGACTTGGCAAGTGTACTCACTTGCCAGGCCTAAACCTTCCCTTTTCTTACATGTGGGGCACCCCTAAGAAAGACCCTAGGTAGCCCCAAGGGCAGGGTGCAGTATATGGTTAAGGGAAGACATATAGGGGGTTATTACAACTTTGGAGGAGGTGTTAATCCGTCCCAAAAGTGACGGTAAAGTGACGGAGATACCACCAGCCGTATTACGAGTTCCATAGGATATAATGGACTCGTAATACGGCTGGTGGTATATCCGTCACTTTACCGTCACTTTTGGGACAGATTAACACCTCCTCCAAAGTTGTAATAACCCCCATAGTAATGTGTTTTATATGTCCTGACAGTGAAATATTACTAGTTGCAAGGCCTGTCCCTCTCATAGGTTAATATGGGGGCTACCTTTAAATCTGATTAAAGTGTAGATTCCCCTGTGAGTGGATAGACATGTGAAGTAAAAATACATCTTTTAGTAAAGTTGATTTTAAGATCGTGGGGGTCATTACGACCTCGGCGGTCTTTTCAAAAGACCGCCGAGGCCGCGGGAGACAGAATACCGCCATTGCCGGCGGTATTTCTGTCTCCCTATTATGACATTTCGGCTGGGCACTGTTACCGTCCGCTGGCCCAGCGGAATGTCACATCAACATTGCAGGCGGCTCGTAATAGAGCCGGCGGCAATGCTGATGTGCAGCGGGTGCAGTAGCACCCGTCGCGCATTTCACTGCCCGAAATTCGCGACGGGGCTATGTCTGGGGGCCCCTGCACTGCCCATGCAAAGTGCATGGGCAGTGCAGGGGCCGCCAGGGACACCCCAAGTCCCCTTACTGCCGGCGTTTCCATGGCGGTGTGTACCGCTGCCCTGGGGATTATGACCGCCAGGCGGAATCCTGGCGGCAAAGTGGAGGGGCCGGCGGTATGGCCGTGGCTTTTCCGCCACGGTCATAATTGCTGGCGGAACACCACCAGCCTGTTGGCGGTAACACCGCCAACATACCGCCGGCCGCCAGGGTCTTAATGACCCCCTGTGTGTTTGAAAATGCCACTTTTAGAAAGTGAGCATTTTCTTGCTTATACCATTTCTGTGACCGGCGGTGACCGGCGGTTGTAATCTGCCAGGGCAGCACTGCACGCAGCGCTGCCCAGGGGATTACGAGTCCCCCTACTGCCAGCCTTTTCCTGGCGGTTTGAACTGCCAGGAAAAGGCTGGCGGTACGGGGAGTCGCGGGGCACCTGGGGGCCCTTGCACTGCCCATGCCACTGGCACATGGCATGGGCAGTGCAGGGGCCCCCTGACAGGGCCCCGTGCAGCTTTTCACTGTCTGCTATGCAGACAGTGAAAAGTGTGACGGGTGCAAGTGCACCCGTCACACGGCCGCAACACCTCCGGCTTCATTTGGAGCCGGCTCCTGTGTTGCGGCCGAGATCCCCGCTGGGCCGGCGGGCGGAAACTAGGTTTCCACCCGCCTGGCCAGCGGGGATCTCCAAATGGCTGCGGCATGAGGTGCGGCCGCATTGGCGGCCGCGCGGGCGCCAAGGTCGTAATGAGGGCCTGTGTTTATTGGTACAAATACTTTACACCTAGCACTCTGAAGTTAAGCCTACTGCTCGTGCCAGCTACCAAGGGGGTAAGCAGGGGTTAGCTGAGGGTGATTCTCTTTTACCCTGACTAGAGTGAGGGTCCTTGCTTGGACGGGGGTAACCTGACTGCCAACCAAAGACCCCATTTCTAACACTTCCCATCTGGAAATTTACACCTATAAAATGTAAAAGGCAACTCCAATCCTATCCTATTGGAGAGATAGGCCTTGCATTAGTGAAAAATGAATTTAAGAGATTTTCATTCCCAAAAAATACATATCTTAAAAGTATATGTCCTACATTTGAAATACATTTCCCCCTGCCCTCGCAGCTGTTCCGGACCTAGCCTAGGGGTGAAATATATGCACTAAAAATGAAAATTTGGTCCTGGCATAAGGTTTATTTTGCAGGCCAGAGACATGTTTAAATGGCTGCTTAAGTGGGTGATACAAAAAGTACTGCAGACCAAATAGTAGCATTTAGGGGCATATTTATACTTCATTTGTGCTGAATTTGCGTCTTTTTTTTACAAAAATTCAGTGCAAAAGTAACTCCATATTTATATTTTGACGTTAGACACGTCTAACGTCAAAATATTGGAGTTTGCACCATTTTTTAGATGTGTGAACCTACCTTGCATCAATGAGATGCAAGGTAGGTGTTCTCATCCAAAAAATGGTGCTAACCACATAGCCCCCATATTTATCCCCCTGTGCTAAAATGACACACGGGTGGGAGGAGGGGCTAAATAATGGTGCAAAGCTTGCTTTGCACCATTATTTAATGCCTGGGTCAGACCAGGCATTAGGGGACCTGTGGACCCATTTCCATGGTTAAACACCATGGAATGGGTCTACAGGTGCCCTCCCCAAGCGCCAGGAACATCCTCACCCGCACCAGAGGGACGGCGGAGGATGGGGGACCCCATCCAAGGGAAGTAGGGTAAGTATAGGTAAGTATTATTTTTTTTTTAAATTAAAGTGCCATTGGGGCCCAACTTGGGGCCCCCTGCATGGCATAGGGTGCAATGGCCTTTGGGGTTGTGGGCATGACTCCTGTCTTTTTTAAGGACTTAGAGTTGACAGATATAGGGATGAATTAGAAAAGAAACAAAATGCAAGATAGAACTCTCAACTTAATGAAAGCTATGCACACCATCCCAGAAAGCCGGGAATCATGACATTTCTGGAGTTCTAGCTCCAGCTCCTGCAGTGGAGGGGAATACCTTACAGCACACAGATGCTGATATCTAGAGATAAGGTGTACATCTAAGCATTTTTTTGAAATAGGATTCCATCTAAAAGGCAACCATCATTTTAAGTCTGCAAGACTCCAATTCCTCTGACTTGGTCATAGTTTTTTATAGTGGGATACCTCTTGAAACTGGTGCGACTCAAAAGTAAAGCAGGAATACCAGTCATAGTAGAGATAGGTATAACAGGTGTTTTAGAAAAACTGCACGTCTTGAATATCTTTGTTTCCTCTGAGCCTTTAGGCCAATGGCTCCAAGTAGAGTGCAAACAGTTTCAGTGAGAGAGGGTAGCCCTGTTTTATATTCCTTTAGACGTTTTTGTAGAAATCCTGACGTTGACTCGGACGGTTGAGGATTTATTTAGTTTTTTTATTATAAAGTGCTACATTACGCTATAGGGTGTTTGAAAGCTTTACAAAGAAACAAAGGGGCTTATTTACAATGCCCTTGCGCCACCAGTGCATCACTTGTTATGTGGTAAAACGTGATGCACCTGCGGCACTAGGGGCTTGTAAATAAGCAGCAGCGGTTCCTTAATGGGGGCAAAGGAGCATTACCCCACTAGTTTGGGCTGCCAATACCCCTGAAAAATAAAGCAGATGGCATTCTTTATTTTATTTTCTGTCCTGCTATTTTTTGGTGAAGTTTTGTTCATTCTTTGTCACTTTTGATCAGACAGCTCATTGTTTCACTGGCCCCGTTCAATGGAAATAAATGACTTGATGTCACATGCCAATAGAGAGGGAGGGGACATGGCTGCTGCACTTAAAGCAGAGGAGCTGTGTAATTAAACTGCACATGACAGACTGACTGGTCTCTGGACTCTCCAGCCTCACATGTGTACTTAAAGCTTCTCCCACTAGATCCATTATTTCTTGAGGACAGGGGCTGGGCTGGCTAATGCAGTCCTCTGTGTCTTCACTGGGGCTAGGTTGCTTTGTCCATCCAAACCCACCGGAGCTCTCATGCTAAGGCATGGGCAAAGTGGGCTCTGGCCCAGGGCCCCAGCCTTTCAGGGGTATGTCCTGATAGAGCCAGCTCTGTTCTGCAGAGAGACTTGCCCTGATGGCCTTGAGTAATTCTCAAACAGATTGTTTGAAGTAACAGTTTCCTTTAATTTCTGTTTTATTTGGGTGACTCATGAGAGTCTATTGTAGTCCTTTTGCCAAAAATTGTTGGGTTTATGTTTCATGCAACATTAAAAAAAGGTTTATTTCAGATCTAAACAGGACCTCACATATGAGAAATGGGAGGGTGTCACAGAGATAATTTGCAGTAATATTAGTGAGCTGCTGCTGCTATTTACAATACTGAAACAGACCTCACTACCCATGAATGTTAGCTGTAAACTGATTTAGAATGTACATGATTGCGCCTGTGCACTGTCAGTGACCTGGCAAAAGAGCGCATGAAAGAGTTGAAATTAGATCATAAATTCAAAACTGTTTTGAGTAGGGGCTCCCAAAATACATTTGGCCCAAGGGCCCAAAAATTCTTAAGATATCCCTGCTTTAAATGTGGCCTAGTTTCTTATGACACATGAAGCAATATTATTTTCGATTAAATCAAACATAACATGTCTTTTTGCAGAGAATATGCTTCTGAACTTGTGTATTTTAAGGTGCACTCATATGTGATAAGGAGGAAATGGGAAGGTTTGGTGAAAGAAAATATTTGTCTTGGTCCTTGGATTTCTGCTTTTATTTTGTACAGTTCAGACCATGGGGCTATATAGCTTTCTTGCGCATGTCCGTCGTGAAAGATGAACATAACTTTTATTTCCACCACTTTTAAAGGTCACCAGCTGCCACTGTAAATAAGCCCCAAAATATACTGAGGAAGGGTGTCAGGAGTACATTAAACAGTGCATGAGCAATTAAGGTAAATAAAGAAATAAAACAAGTAAAACTGTTTAACATTTAAGGGAATCAATTAAAATACTGAGGCTCTTAAGGAGATAAACTAAAGTATTTTACAGGAGAGAATCAAACTTGTTTATTTTGGTGAGAGGAAGGTATAGGTATTGAGATCTTTAGCTGTAGATTAAAGACAGTAGTTTTTTATTTATTTGTTAGAGTGCCAATATTCTCTAGCCATGTGATGTCCTCAAAAAGAGAATTCCATAATAGACGGGCAGCACAAGGAAAGTATTTAGGGTCAGATGTACTAATGTGTAATTTACAGGCTTATAAACTGCAATTGTTAAGAAATCACATTTTGCGATTCTGTTAATGAAATCTACCATCAAGCAGTTTCAAATAACACTTCCTTAAGATTTGTTTCCTGAAATACTGTTTTGCTAAAAGCAATTCTTTTACACTCACAAATTGAGAATGTTGCACAAACCAGCAATGATGTAATCAAAATCAGTAAACACTTTGTTGCACTCACCTTGAATAGCAAATGAGGTGTCAGGAAACAAGTCCCGGACGTACCATCTAGTGGAATCTGCGAAAATAGCAAGTCTGGATGTTCAGCCTGAGTACACAGGAAGAAAAAGAAAGCAGAAATTAACTGATGAAGAAATTGAAACCCTTGTGTTGGAATGTATGCGTAATAAATAGCAGCTTTTTGGGAACGCTTTTTCAACTATTTCAAAAGTCAGCAAAAAATAATTAGGAGCAAAATCAAAGAGCGCTATAATGCTGTTTGGAGGTGGGGGTGGGGGTGCAGCACACTCCAGGAGGGGCTTGCAAGTCACAGGCATGAAGCTTCTGGAACCTGAAGGGGCTCATCCACACAGCCACCACCCACATCTTTGATAGTGGCATAGAAAGCACTTTGACATCAGAAGCTGTATATGGACTGCTTCTATTGACACCTCGCAGTCTCCCCAGCCAGCCTCAGGTTAGTCGAATAAAAACCAGCAAATGCACTCTGTGTGTGTTTTTTATTCTCATAATAATCACCTTTACTTCATTAATTGGTTCCATATCTCAAAATTAACTTTAAATAAAAAACAAAATCTTTTTATTTTTATTTTGCATGATGAGATTTGTTATGGGATTTGCATTCCATTACTAGTAATGCTGGATTTTTTTCTTCAACAATATTAGACACCTTAATTTATGCGTGGAGAATAATAACCTGCATAAATTATATAGAAATACCTGTTCTGTTAACTATTTAATGGAACAAATATTGTAGTGCTTTTCAAATCTGAATCATACATATATGTCCATATGGAATATGGAATATAAACAAGAATGATGGTGCTATAGATTTAGAGGCAAATATATCAGAGGCCCATGAGGAAGAAAATCATGATGAAGTTAAGGATCAGAATAGTGCCATTATTGATCTTCATTCACCAATGGATACTACAAGTCCTGTTTCCTGCTATAGTTTGTGAAAGAAGTGTGCCCCCCGAACAGAACCTGCTAGATCTTTTACAAATGGGGATCCGCCTACACAACATAGAACAAACTTCTATATCCACAGAATACTAAGGCAAAGATTACTGCCAATAAGAGCACCCACTAAACAACCACATGATGAGCCAAGGGCAACATCATCTAGGATGAATTTGTCACAGATAAATCTATGTTGAAAGTACAAAATTAGAAAATGGGCACTATAAACATGATTGGCAGAAACGTGGATGGAAGATTGCCTTCTGCTGTTAATAGCATTGATAATTTAAATGAAATCATGAAATCATTATGTGGTGCAATTCATGAGGAGGCTCAGCGACAGAATAAAAGATATTGCTGTTTAGTTTACAGAATGCAAATCTATGGTGAGAATGTTGATAAATTGGCTACTGCTGCAAGGGTTTGCTCAGAAGAAGAGCCATACATATTAAACAGGAAGTGGAACCCTGTACCAAGGATGTAGCTAAAGGGTTGGGGCAGGTTACATCATCACTGTAATTGGTGCAAATTATGAAAAAGACGGTCCAGTTATCAGGCAACTCCTGTTCTTGAAAGTGGGGAGACTTTCAACCAGAGTTTGTCTAGTGTGAAAAGATGTAGATGTACACATAGTCCATTTGAATAGTATTATAAGCTTTATTGGTATTATCTACATTGAATTTTGAGTGTTTATTACTGTATTCCAATCTGCACTTCAAAGCACTTCTCTTACAAGTATTTGTTTGTAATGTATGTACATGTATTCCATCGATCTACAACCCTTGTGGCATCATGTGTTAGGCCCCAGAGGGTAGCTCTTCCTCCTCATCAGAGCTGTCAACCTCAGGTTGAAAATGAAATCCCTTCCTAGTTGCAACGTTTTCCAAACCAACACAATTTACTACTTGTTTGCAGATCTATTCAGGTGAATATTGTGGAGCTACAGTACTTCTGTGCAGGCAGCAAACTCTTGTGTTATGAAGGCCAAAAGTATGTTTTGTGACTGCCCAGATTTTCCTATGCACAATATTACATCTACTTTGGCTACGTGTAGTAACATTCAGGTATGGATTCATGATCCATAAACGCAGAGTATATGCATTGTCACCTAACAAACATAACGGAACAGTTTAAAGCAGTACAAATCAATGTTTAAAAATAACACAATCTGTATTAAAATAAATAACTAAAAGAAAGTCATCACCGTGAATCATGTGTTGAACCAAGAAACTTTGCACTAAAGCCTGTAATTAAGCGGCTTGCATTGCATACAATGTATAGGTTTAAAGAGTGTTGGCTTTTCCTATTCCGATATGAAAATTCAGTGACACTTAGAGGACAAATTAAAACATGTGTGCCATCCACACAACCTATAACCCAGGGAAAGTGTGTCATATATGCTAACAAATGTTCCATATATGCCAAAAAGTCAAATTATGGGCCAGATGTAGCAATTTCCAATTTTGCAAATCGGAAACTGTGAGTCGGTGCGACTCGCAATTTCCGATTCGCAAAATCAGATGCAGTATGGTGTCTCAGATTGTGAGTTGCTATGGGGTCGCAAAGACCGACCTCATTAATGTTAATGAGGTGGGTCGCATTTTGCGACCCCATAGCGAGTCCCTGCACTCACAGGGATGGTGGCCTGCTGAAGTCAGCAAACCTCCATGTCTGTGACTGCTTTTTAAATAAAGCAGTTTTTTTTTATTATGCAGCCCATTTTCCTTAAAGCAAAACGAGTTGCAAAATAAAAAAAATAACGAAACCATTTGGTTTCGGTTTTTCAGAGTCCATTGGACCACTGCCTGCTCTGAAAAACCCTTTTTGGCAACATTCACAAAAGGGAAAGGGGCCCATGGGGACCCCTTCCATTTTGCGAATGGGTTACCACTTTGCAACCACATTCGCGGTCACAAAGCAATTTAGCATAGCGATGCAAGTCGCAAATAGGAAGGGGACACCCCTTCCTATCTGTGAGTCGCACGACTCGCAAATTGTGACTGAGCACCGCATTCGGCATTTTGCTAAATGCTTTCTACATCTGGCCCTTAATTTCTTGCAAACCTCAGCAATATTTGAAAATGCAATGTGTCTGTTAAAATTAATCAGCTTTGCATCAAAAGCAATCTTAAAAAATGTGAAAGCACTGTGAACCCCTCCTGTTGTGGCTACAACACCCTGATAACTTGCTGAGGTTAAAAGATGAAAGTAGCAAAGTACTTGTATTTGTGTGGGATAGACATAGTCCTCTGTGTGTTCCTAGACCACAGTGGGTCTAATTCAGCAATGGGATCTAAAATAACATTTCTGCTCAGCCTGTACTTATCATAAATTCCCTCCTTAGCCTGCTGAAATAAAGTCACTCTGACTCTGAAAATGCATCCCTGCCTTTGCCTTCTCCTCTGCTGGTGTGGAGCAAAAAACCCTCATACTTCTCACTATAGCATACAGGGTTGCCATTTTGAAAAAAACGTTGATTCTTCTTTTACAGTTTGCACATGATTATCACCTGCTCCCTCTGAAAACCAGTTTGCGTGGGCTAAAACACAGTTTTGCGACTAATCATAATTTGTGTACATTTAATGCTTTCTAAATTAGAAAATGCAGTTTGAGAATCATTATAGGTCATTGGTAGTTCAAGTTCCAAAACTAGCAAGTTTGTAACATTCAGTACACATTGCCATTTAGCGAATGGAAGAGAAATACACTTTGACACATTTGAAGCAGATATTTTGTCAGTCTTTTACCTGTTTGTGATTGATTATTGATTTGTAAAAGCTTTGTCCATGTAGCCATTAGAATCAGCTGATTTTTGAGTTTTGTTAATAACAAGCAAGGCTTTTTTTTAACTTCGTAGATTTTTCATTGTACTTGAGATTTGATGGCAATAGTACAGGTAAATGGGTTGTTGGTTAGTATCTCTGTAAGGTAACCAAATCTGTTGGTACCTGTTGTCAAGCATGCAGCTGAGTGTCAACGTGCTTTGAATGATATGGTGCCAGTGGTGTTTTTGTTGCTCCCTTCAGTAATACATTTCCATAGTCAATTTTGCAATTACCAATTGCTTGAGAAATGAACTGGAAAACAAACCATGTTAGGAAAGTTATTGGTGTTTTACTGATAACAAGTCTGCATGAGTAGATTTGATGGCATTATTGATGTGAGATTACATGGATAGGTCACTCTCAATCCAAAATTCTTAAGAGTTGACTGCATGAGTTAGATGGTTTGTAAAACCAATTATTTCTACATCATCTATCCAGGCTATGTAACGTTTGGTGGTTGTTGTCTACTAATATGAAATATGGTTTTTAGGATTCTATTTCGGGAAGTTTAGACATCCATGTGAAAAAGATGGTTACTCAGGTGAGTTTCAGTAGAATTATCTTCTTTATTAAAGTATCTTCTATCCAATACAGAGACCCCATCCATCAAGTGTCTGACTACTCCAGCTGTTCAACTCCAACTCATGTCCTCTGAATACAAACATTCCTATTTTGGACTGGAAAAAACAGAAAACTCTGATCAGCCTGTCAACACTGGAATGTCAGCACAGACTTATAACATACCACACACCTCCCCTACAATAATAATCAAACAAGTCTAACTATATTACAAAATAAAATACATATTAAAATCAATAAAACCATACATGCACATAATCATCCCATAAAATAACTTACACAAAATTATTAAAGTGGGCTGGTCTCCTACTGACTCGTGAACTTTTCCGTGTTAAGATTTGCGACCTCTCATTATTACCCACATTTTCTGGAATCTTCACTGAGTTCTTCTCTGACTCTTGTCCGTGGTATGTTAGACCTCCTCTTAAATTTTTCCAAAGAGCATTCCTATTCAAGTTAAAAAAACAGTGGTCATCAGTTTTCACTGCATTTCTGAATACTTTGATAACTTTTTTTGGTTAACTGAATGTATCCATTAAACTACATTTCCTTGGGTTTTTTATTTTTACCCAATCCCCAACTTGAATTTTTTTATTTTTTTACAGCTGAGCATTCATCAAATCTTTATTTTCTTTTATTTGAATCTCCTTTTTCTTTTCTAATACACTTTCCCCTTTCAGCATCCACTCTCTCACCCCCAGTTACATTCTTGGCTCATATACTTTTCATCTTGTTTACCCTTGCTGGACACACCATGTCATTAAGAAATCTCTTTCTAAATAATACAAAGGGTGTTACACCTGTTGACGCATGTGGAGTCAGTTTATATATGTAAATCTTCCTTTTTCACTCCTCCATCCAACTAAGACCAGAGCAAAGACATGTTAAATACAATCCTTGATCACTTTGTGAAAGGGTTCAATCATACCATTAGCTTTTAGATGATATAGAAATGTCTTTATGTGTCTAATGCTCCTCTAATCTAGAAATTCCTCCATGAATTTTGATGTCAACTGAACTCCATTATCCAGTAACACTGGAAATTCCTCTCTTCCAAATAACTCTTACAAAAATAGGATTACATCATGCGTTTCCTCCGAATTTTATTACTTTCAACTCAGGCCATCTAGAGAATGTGTCAATGCAAGAAATCATATACTTGTCACTGCCCAACACTCTAATATGTCCAACTATATCCAGAGTTACTTCAAACCATGGTCCAACAGTGAACTATCTGATTACCATGTGTTGTGTCCTGCATTTATGAATATTGTCACTGTTTCCATTCAATGCAGTCACGCACCACTTTTTCAATCAAAAGATCCAAACCTGTCCACTAGTAGGCTTCCATGACGCTCTCTTTAGTTCTGGATATGTCAGAATGGCTTTCATAAACCCAACTAAACAATCTCATTCTGGAGATCTGAGGTGGAATTAGTCTTCCACCTCTCATCACCAAATCATCTGCCACAGTTTTTGCTCCTGGCTCAAAACTACTTACATTTTCTGCCATAGAAATATTTTTCTCACTCTCACTCAATTTCTTCTGTACTTCCCTAGCTCCAAGGTCATTCTCTTCCTGCGTCCTTCCATGCACCGACACATCATCTCAATATATTTTCACACCATTTATTCTCCTCAATATGTGTTCCATGGCTCTCTGGAAAACTGCTGAAGCAGAAATCAAACCAAAAGTCATTCATAGATATTTGTATGTTCCAAACGGTATGATAAAATAAGTCAATTCTTGTTACTGAGGGTGTAATGATATCTGATGATCCACCAAGGTCAGATTCAGAGAGGTATAACTTTTTGCCCACTCCAAAGAACATAACATCTCAGTAATACTTTGCAAGCGATAGCGATCTGCCACCACAGACTTGTTCAACTCCCTCAAAACCACACAAAGTCTCACCTGTCCATTTGCCTTCTCAGCCATTACAACAGATGTCACCCATTCTGAGGCTTCAATTTCTGGAATCACACCACACTTTAGTAGTTTCTCCAAATCCTTATTCATAGTATCTCTAATCAGCATTGGAACATTTCTTACTTTACCCACTTTGGGCATCACACCAGGTCTAGGTTTTATGCAATGAACATAATTTTAAGGTGACCTAGCTCTTTCCTAAAGACCTTTGGAAACTGTTTTCATAATTAACTTTCACAGATGTTTCACACACATTTGATACCATTACACCTTCCTTAGCAGCCCAATTTTCTTTCAACTTCACAGAAGGTATTTCAGTTGGATCAAGGTACACTGACAAGTCTTTTTGATGGAACCAGCTGATCAAAGAATCACGCTTAGCTGACACATTGATTTTTGCTGGAACAATTCTATCCTGCAATTCCATAGTGCCCCAAAAATAACCTATTAATTCAATGGGTTGCCCTCCATACCCTTTAGATTTTATATCCTTCACGTCAACGTTCAAGTAGACGTCTGCCTCTTTTCTACCTTACTGCAGGTTTCTTTCTCAATCGTCACCAGTGTGAAAAAGATGGTTACTCAGGAATGTTTCTGTAGGATTATCTTTATTAAAGTATCTTCTATCCATTTCAGAGACCCTATCCATCAAGTGTCTGGCCACTCCAGTTGCTCGACTCCAACTCCTGTCCTTTTAATACAAAGTTCCTATTCTGGATTGGACAGCACAAAACACTCAGATCAGTCTGTCAACACTGGAATAGCAGCACATTCTTAGAACATACCACAATCCACTTTTGAATTTTGGTTAGAGAATAGATAAGGGTAATACCATAATTGAGGACAGTGATTTCCATTTAGAGTTGTTATTTGCATATTGATGGATATGTACACCTGGCTCTTGCATCATAGCACAGAGAGACTCCATGTATACACTGAACAAGGTAGGGGCCAGGAAGAGCCCTAAAGAACTCCACATGTAACTATTTCAACTTCATAACTGAACTCTGCAGTTTTAACTAGTTGTTTTTGGTTGTATAGATAAGAGTGAACCTGTTTGGCAAGATGCCTAAAAAAATCCATGTGAACCCCCATGAGACCTCTATAACCCTAAGATGAGCAATCGTGTTGAAGGCTGTTGATCTTGAGTGTGGCCGTTTCAGGTCTGCAGCCATTTCAGAAACTGGATTGATATGCTGTCATAAGTTTTTCTTGTGAATTGGCTACTGTCATTTTCAATACGTTTATCTAAAAATTAATGATTAGTGACAGATCTGTAACTCCACAGTAGATTAAGGTTGGCTCCTTGGTTTTTTGACTAAAGTGATTTTTTTTGTAATAAGAAAACTTGTCTTCTTTCAGTGAAGAGCTAGCTATTGAGCACAAAGTCCTGGCAAAGAGATTGAAGCTCAACTTAATAAGGCAGGCAAAGGATTGTCTTTATAGACTGTAGGCTCAATATTTAAAAATCCATTCCATGTTGTTCAGCTGTTACTGCTGAAAAATGTCTCTACGTGTTTTTTGTGATGGCTTGTAGGAGCAAACCCTGAAACATTTGAGAATTCGGAGCACATGTGTTTACGGATTTTTTATATTATACCAGTCAATTCATCTAAAGATTCTGCTACTTTTTCTTTTGAGGTAAGGCATTATTGATAAATGATGATTTGGTTGTTAAAATCTAGAACACTTCTTTTTGTTTGTTTATAGATTTATGGATTTTTAGTTAAAAGGATGTTTTCTTCACAATGATTAGGCCTTTCTTGTATTTTTTTCATTTTTTTAACTCTGTGAGTCATCTTAGACTTGGTATTTGACAAAGCCGGGTTTTCTATATCTTAATCTTCGAGCATAATCATTAAATAACCCCTGCAACTGGTCGTATGGACCTTTGTGCGTCAACAATAATAGAGTTCCATAGGAGCAATCATTACATCAACCCTTCTGTATCAAGAATTCTTTTGAGATTTGTAAATTCTATAAAGAGAAGTTGATGTGAGGGTTTTATTAACAAATCAGTGTAAATCATTTATTTAATAGTATTAATTATTTAGCAATCAGCCATACAGATTAAAATATTCAATTAATTGAAATTTAAAAATGAGATAAAACAAAATATTTGTGAAAATTATTGTCAAAATAGTAATAAGGAAGCAAGTGTGCTTCATAAAGAAATTTCCCTAAACTTAATAAAATGTCAGTGTGGGTGAGGTGTCATTTCAGAAATCCAATAAAGAGTTCTGAGTAGAGAATAAAATGTACAAGCATGAAACCTTTGCACTTACAAATAATTGTTAAGCTGGAAAGTATTCTCAGCTATAATTAAGCAAACACCCAGTAAATGGGAATCGGCTCAAAACATGATCTCATGTGACAAGGGATATGGTCTCACAAAACCCAGGGAAGGATTTCAAGCAAAATGTGATGACCTACTCTAGAAACACATGTTAATAATGTTAATATAAACACACTGAATTCTGAATCAAAACGAGCATCACATTCTTCATTCACGGCACCCAATAGGATTCCAGTAAAGTTGTGGGAGTAGGCAAACTGCTTAATTTCTCACATTTTCACAATGGCCATAGATACACGTCTTTGAAAAGATACTTTATCTACATTCAGACAGTTCTTCCCATGAATCATCTTTCCTGTTGTCTCCTCTCCTCTAGGTGAGAACATCACTATCACTTGTGTGATAAAAAACAAATGCCTATTCATTTGTTAAAAGAAGGCCTGTGGAATGTTTCAGCATCTGTAGTAAAAGAAAAACATCTCATGCAAAACAGAAATTCAATGTGAAATCAGGCCTTTCAATGCTAACGTATAAACTCTGTTATTATGACATTAATAGTTAGGCTAACTTTCAGCAATATTTTATATTACTTCACTTGTATGCTTGTAATCTCTAGATATGACTATCTACTACAGAATTTGTATTTTTCATATGCATTGTATTCATCATAAATGTTTTCACTTTTTAGTTAAATGCATTTTTATTTACAAAGTGAAGAAATTTGCATTTTCAGTTTTTTGTCCACTTGCATTTTCATACAATGAACTAGTTGATAGATACATTTGGATTTCTGTTAATTCGCTTAGTCTACCTAGTTAGCTCAGCCCATTAACTTGAATATGAGTCCAATGCTCGTTGAAAGCAGTGACTCTTACAAAAAATCACACTGCACCTTATTAAACTCTATTTTGTTGTCAAGGGAGTGTAACAGCAACTCACCCCCTCAACCTGTTCACTGGATTAATCGCAATCACACCAATCACCTTTTCACTGTTGTAGCTGATGCGGCTGCTCTGAACAAAGTCCATTTGATCAAATTGGACTATATGGGGCAGAATGTTATCAAATTAGGAAGCAAGGATACAGTTAACTTTACTCATGTTCAGGAGCGAGATGGGTATTATAGCTTATAACCCAGTGTTTTCATTTTCGCGACTCTGGTTTTCATATCTCAGATGCAGGATGGGATCCGCTAATGGAGTGTCACCCACTGTGAGCTTCTGATAAATATGGATTTAAGCTGCAACCTCTAGTGCCCACCTTTGAACAAATGCTCTTAGCATCTGGGCTGTGAACAGGTTATTTATGAACATGTGTTTACTCGCATGTGGAATCTGTGCAAGCTGCGCAAGAGCAGGTCTGACTGTTTGCAAAAAAAAGTATGGTGATACTTGATACTGTGAGATTTCTGGTAAATACTCTCTGGTTCACTAGAATTCTGATCCTGTCAGCTCTGCAATCTTTTGTTGCACAAAGAGTAAGCAGTTTTTGTACTTGTTAAAGTCTGTAAAAGCCCCTTCATTTCCCTCTTTTGACAGCCTCTGTTTACCCTTTTTAACTTCCACTCTGCACCCTGTTATTCTCTCCCTTTTTGTCTTCCTCTGCACCCTTCCCCTGTGTCATCTGGAGCAGCTACCCCTAGCCCCCACAATGCCTGCTATTTATTGTCTCTGCATGTCTCTTTTAAGTCTCTGTTATCCTCTCTTTATCCTGCACTATGTCCCCATTTTTCTCTCCCTTTTTCTCTCCCTCTGTACTCTTCCCCTCTGTGATCCCAGACTGCCTCAACCCCACCATATACTCTATACTCCATTTACTGGCTCTGCTCCCCTTTCTCTGCTGTGCTTTCCCTCTTTTAACAGGCTCTGTTTCCCTTTTCTGATCCTCCACTCTTCATCACATTTTTCTTTCCCATTTTCTCTCCCTCTGCATTCTTCACCTGTGTGATCTTGAACTGCTCAGTCACCTCCCGTCATACACTTTGCCTTCCCTCTTTTGACACCCCCCCACTCTTTCTGCCCTCATGCATTTTACACTAACAGGTCTCTGCTGACTACTAAATTGAGTTTATGGGCCCAAAAGAAGTATACTCTTTATACTATATTCAGAGTGTATTCTGAAAGCTATATACCAGTTTTTGGTGGTAAACTGTGCTTGTGTTAATTCTAAAGTTTTATGAACTGTGTGCAATTCTGATTGCTATTAACCAAAGTTTACTGCTGCTAACTCTGTTTTTCTCCTCTACCCTCCATTTCTCTCTTCCTACCTGCTCTGCAAGACACAGCTTGTGGATAAAAAAGCTGAATGCACCTCTCCTCCAGATGCACTCATTTGGTGGATGGTGAGCAACCACTTGGCTAGTCCTGCAGGTGAGCCTAAAAGGTTGAAAGAGGGCAATGTGACTTTAGCACCACCCTTTACACCCCTCCTCAAAGGACGTCTCAGCCTGGGCATCGAGGCTAAGGGTGGAGAGGACACGGGTGATTGCCTGTTTGGGTCTATTCAGGCTGGGTAGAGCCAAGGGCCAGACATGCTGACCATTTCACAATCTACACACCAAAGAAACTGTTAAAACACTGCCATGCACAGAATCTCACAGCAAAACACACCTCTTTCTACCAGCAAACAATGTCAATCTACCCACCATCCACTCACCAAACACTATTCACTCATATAACACACTCCTACGTAGTATTCTTCCCCTAAATCCTCACACTCTTATTCAAAGCACAACTCTGTATTACAACACAACCAAAACACATTTTCCTCATATATTTATAACCACATATCACACACCCTCAATCTCACAAACAACTGCCTTTCCAAACTAAATCCTTCCACTATCCTCTGCCTACTTCTAACATTGCCCTTACCACCCCTTCACCCTTCCTTCAAACCTCTATCATACCACTTCAACATGCAACTGTCCACTTCTTGTCACACAAGAACAATGACAACACTCTTTCAACAATCCCCTCCACCAGTTTGGCAAAATCCTCCCCCTACTTAGCCTACAACGATCACTCTAAACCCCTGTTTACCCACTTTTACCCTACAAAAACACTGTCATTTCACACCCAGTACCACCCCCGTGTTTCCACATATACAGTTCACCAGTCCTTTACTTTCAAATCCTACATCTCAAATCACTATCAAAACACCATATAATACTAACCGACAAAATCAAAACCAAACACACATAAAATGCATCTCAACAAAATCTAACTCATTTACAGCAACTACTCAATTCACAAACACACAACCCTCATCCACACTTCTAACTTCAATTGCTGATTTCAGAGCCAAAAACCATGACCATCATGCTCCATCACTATCCCTCACCCATACACCTTTCACTTTCAACTTACACGCAAGGAACCCACTCTGCAATACTCTTTATAACCTCTCATTCCCTTGTCTATCATAAAAGAAGTCTACCTTTTGGATACACCTCCATAGACCATTTCCACAATAACAACCAGTTTCACCACCAATGACACACTCAAACCCAAAGAAAATTATTTAAGGTTTTTGGGAGAAGAAAAGGATAAATAAATACAACACATTCTCTGTCCTGCAACAGTTAACACACCCACCAGCATCACATCAACTACGATAAGTACAGGTAGACCAAGGCACACAGAAAAGTAAAAGTTCAACAATGTTCATGGGATGAAAGTAGAGCCCAAGTACAACGAATCCAAAGGCGAAGAGTAAAACGATGATTCCGGGTAGGTGTTAAAGGTAGAGTCTTTATTCACGGGTTTGTATCGTCTTACAGGAGACAGCCAACACGTGTTTCGTCACACAAGTGACTTTATCAAGGCTGTGAAGAAGTAATAAAAATATACCAATATATACAGTTGGTCTGAATATATGAAATTTGCAAAGTTTTTTTACACAGTGTGTGTTAAACTCGTAATCACCAATGAAAAAAGATGCATGTGCGATTAGATACAAGTGAAAAAACAGTCATGCGGCACGGCAAAAACTGGATGCTGTTATGTTGATCCGAACACAAGTGCGAGTTGAAGCAAAGTCTATTTTTGTATGCCTACGAAAATGGTGAATATATATTGAGGTGAACCCAAACATCAGTAAGATAGAAAGCAAAGAGGTAAGGTTACCACAGTGACAACAGTGATTATATTGATAGAGTGAAGTATAGTACCGAATGAGAGGGTTTAGCCCGAGACAGCGCTCAGAGAGAGTGGCAAGGTAGCCGGAGAGGGAATGAGTTCAGAAAAGGGGAAAGAAGAAGGGGGAGGAACACGTGATAAGGGGTAGTAAAGAAATTGCTAAAAAGGTAAGTCATAGAGAACCATACCTGGGCCCGTCCGGCCAGAGGTACAAGAAGACAGTAAATACAGTAAATGTAGACACAGAGATTTCCAGTGGTCGAGTATATGGTGATATCAGAGCCCTGATAAGCCCAAAGTGTAACCTAAATTGGGTAAACAGAGTTGTAGTCAAAGAGGTTGTAGGGGTTGGAATCTCCAAAAATGGCTTGTGGCGTAGGATAGTTTGCAAAAAATTAGAAAGAAAAAAATGTTGATTGCTGGTAGGCGCAATAGTGTGCTAATATGTAAGTACGAGGTAATATTATCCATGCCCTGAAAAAATGTATAATGAGACTGAACCAATGTAAGGCATTAGGTGTCAGCGTGTCCGTAAACTGCCGGGCAGATTCATCAACAATAAATACTAGAGTAAGCCGCCGTTGCATAGGGGTAGATAACACCACCTTGGAAAGTAAAAGCAAAAAGCTTACTTGTATTTCAATCGGATATGTCAAAGACCGAGTTGTAGCAAGTACGAAAGTCGGTTTGCAAAATATTGTTTATCTAAGTATGGTGAGTGGAAAAAAGTGAAAAAGAACCCCCCAGTGGTATGTGCCACGTTGGGAGGTTCCCGATTACCTGAATGTTGGTCCGTGAGTGTCTAGTTCATCGAAGCGAGTCCGTAGCTCAACGACGCGCGTTTGTTTTGAACTCGATCACAAAGGGTAAACATAGAAGAGGGACTAGGCTAAACAATTGTAGGGAGGTGGATGGCCAGAAACACAGGAAAAAGGAAGTGAATGTCGGCGGCCATATTGGGAAGGACACGAATATATTAGAAATATGGTAAAAAAATATATGATACAAAGTAAAAAAAAATAACATAATAAAAAAGACTGACAAGGATTAAGAGAATTGAAGTAACAGGAAAGAATATGAAAGAACAAGTCATTATAAATGGACAAACAGAAGTCAATATAAGTGGACAAATGGAAGAAGTGAAGAAAGGAAAAGAGGATAGTATGTATTGTAGTATCGAAGAAGTGAGGATAGTGGAAAAGTATGGTGTGTGTAGAACACCGAGAGAATCATTGTGGAAACGTATATGTATTACGGGATAAATATAGTTAAGGAAATTAGAGAATATATAAATGGCCCGTAAGTACTGCTGAGCTGTGTAAGGAGCATATGGTGTACAGGTGTCATGTCATCCAGGGTGGTTATACAATATTGGACACGGAGTAATAAGGCAAAGGTAACAGCGTAAAACATTGGAAGAGTCTGTAAGTTCCGTGGTTATAGACACAATAGGAAAAGCAATTTATACTGATGGTAGACACAACAGTGTTGAAATATTACAGGCCAGGTTTCTCTGAGTCAATCAGAGCATAAGGTGCATTTTATACGCAAATATGCTCAATCTCTGTGTAATGCTGATGCCAGAATATGGCAACGTGTAACAAGTATTGTGAAAGTTACAGTCATGACTATTACATAGTACAAAATAAAAAAGTAATAAACACAGAAACATAACATTGATGTTAAACACAATTTACGTGAGGAAAAAATGCAGTTCGTGGTCAGTGTTGAGTCCAAATTCAACTGCACGGAATCCATTTGGCCTCGCATTTACGGAGGTCCCTGGTTCTGTCACCCAGTCTAGGTGAACCTGTGACCTGAGCAACTCCGTGAAATTTGATATTGAGGATGTCCCTCTCACCATGTGAGGTGTTGAAATGAACAGCCAACGGGTATGCATTATTGTTGTTTCTGATAGCCCTAATGTGTTCCTGAACCCGTTCTTTGAGTGGCCGTATAGTACTACCGATATAGATGCGGCCACATGCACAGATGATACAATATACTGTGTATCTTGTATTGCAATTGATAAAGCTCCTAACATTGTAGACCGTCTTAGTATTGTAGGAGAAAGAAGTAGTTCTGTTGAGAGCCATTTGGCAGGAAATGCAGCCCCCACATTTAAAGAATCCATTGGGTTTCGTAGGAAACCAAGTTGGGGGGTGTGTCTGTGTATGGGGCATGAGAAAGCTAGGGCATAAGATGTTCCTAAGGGTGCGTCCCCTGCTATGCGTCATGGTAGGTGAGCTGTTGATATAGTTTCTAAGACCTGAGTCAAGGAGTAGTAGGTGCCAGTGTCGTTTAAGGATGTGAAGTACAGTTTTGCTGGCAGGGCTGTACTGAGTGATGAAGGAAACGGGACGTTTGTTAGATGTTTTGGATGTTCTTTTTGAGCCCCTTACGAGGAGCGAGTGTTGATTCATATTAGAAACCCGTTTGGTAGCCGTAGAGATGAGCTTCTCAGAGTACCCCCGTGCTTGGAACCGGTGTGTTAGCTTCTTGAGTTCATCCTTGAAGATGTCAGTATCGGTGCAGTTACGACGAACTCTAATCATTTCCCCATATGGAATTGCTTTGATTTGTGTCAAGGGATGGGCACTCTGCGCATGTAGGATAGAATTGCAGGCTGTTGGTTTCCTGTATAGCCTGGAGGTAATTCTGTTGTTGGTAGTATATAGAAGAAGATCCAAAAATTCAATTTGGGTGCGATCTGTCTTATGTGTGAAGGTTAGGTTGAAGTCATTGTCGTTGAGATGGACTATGAGTGTGTCTAGATCAGATATACTGCCCGTCCAACTACAATGTAAAAGGACAATAGTCTCTCTCTCGAGAACCACAAGCTCACATCACCTCTAAAAACATTCTTTAGACTGCCCATTGATAAATGTGTGTTCCATTTTAAAAAGCAAGTACCACCTATTGGGCCTATTGACAGACAGAGGTCTGACTTACCTTTCATAACTGACTCATTACTCGGGGAAGTTCTAGCACCAGTTTTGCATAAAGTAGTTCCCCCAGCCGACCAAACTGGGACAGAAAATCACATAGGCAAACTTATTTAAGGGAACAACAAATATCACCACAGCGGATATTTGTTTACATGGTTGTGAGGCACCCCATATCAAAAGCAACCCTCCCCCAACCCTTTCCTGTAACTTCCTCCTTCTTTACAGACCACCACCTAGCAACAGAAATTTCCCAGACACATTTTGACATACAAAATCTAACCTTCTTTCAATATTTTCAAGCCTATGCATCCTTGGGGACCTCAACATATGGTTTGATAAACCTAATATGCCATACCCCAGAATCAGCCTTACTGGCCTAGACACACACCATCCACAACAGCTCATTCTCAGTCCCACACACATCGCAGGACACACCCTAGAAGTCATTTTTGGCAAGCCATAACAAGTCATGTTCCAAAGGATTACTCCAGTCATGTGGTCAGATCACTACTTGGTTGCCTTTCAATGCAAGACACCCCAATTCACCCCAGATTAACACACGTTACCTACAACTACAGGTCAATCTTGGAACAAGCAGAACTTGTCACAATGTAGTTATATTTATGAACTAGTTTCTAAAGGATTTTTTTTTGGTTTGTTGAAAACCTTGGCGTATTTTTACAAATCTTTCCACAAAAAAGGTTAATCCAACTCAGCTCCTTTGTGAAATGTTTTGGGGTGGTCCATTAAGCAGGGGTCAATAAAAAGGGAAGATCCCAAAACAAGTTTTCCTCAAGCAGTTTCCCATAGGAAAATTGAACAATGGTACATCTAAAATGGCTAAATGGAATTCCACTAGATTTGGTCGAAAGCTATATCTACCAAAGAAAACATGCTTTTTCTGATTTGGTGTAAATCTGTTCAGTGTTTTTTTAGAAATTAAGGTTCAAAATTTATTTATATATACCTACACATTACCAACACAGAACTACCATTGAGTACCATGGAACCATTGGCTCAAAACACGTGATCGGATTGACTGGCCACAACATGAACAGCAAGTTGTGACTACCATTTTATGACTAGTGGACTTGGTTCCAGTGTCATAAAAAATTCATGTAAGTAAGGAATAAGGGAGTAGAGTATGGGTACTCTAACCACCTTGGCCCTTGTGGAGTGGTCCCAGACGGGCACACCCTTGGGTCAGACTAAATAGATTTTCTTTTAGCAGCACCACAGTACTACCACAGGGTCAGTACGGGCTCTGGGGTTTGGCCAGGAAAGATTAAGCCTAGAGTCTGGCTGCAGACCCTGCAGCCAATCACAAGCTGTGCATGGCCCAAGGCCTGTTTACATAAAAAAAATAAAAATTGAAAAACACTGAAATTCAATAACTTGGTCCTACGCCATGTAGTACTTATTATCTCACATATTACATTATTACATAACTCATGATATGTTCTATGACAACATTGATAATATCAATGTGATGTCTGAAATTAGATCATTGATGTTAGCACTGTGCATGGTGGGGGTGTGAGTTATATTTAATTCAGATCAAAGGAAGTGCTTCCCATGTTTTGCTCCTACAGAAAACTTTGCTTATGTCTACAGGCTGAACCTCTGAATGGATTTACATCAAACTTGACATGACAGTAGAACTTTACTTGGAAAGTGTGCTTTCAATGTTTGTTTTTTTTTCTGTTCTGTAGTTCTGAGATATTACTATTTAAAAACTCGCCAAGCGCATTTTAAAGGGTTAACCCTTTTGTATATCACTTCCCTTTGTGGCCCATGATTCTGTGATTCAACATACTAAAATAATTTTCATTGGATAAAGCAGCCTTTTCTACCATCATGGGATGTGAGATACCACAATTAATAGCAGATACTCAATTATAGGTATCAGGGCACGGTCTCAATGTCGTGTCATTTTCGAAAAGTGCTCTGTCAGGAGGTAGGTTAGGCACACCATAACCTGCAGGTCAGAGTGGTCTGACCCTCAGGCCAGAGCGGGGGTACCCTCAAAGACCCACAACTTAGATTAAACAAAAAAAATGAAAAACAGTTGCAAGGTTCGTAAGTAGGATTTCTCACTTGTGAATCCCCAAATAAGCTTTCCTGGCTTGATGAGGACTCTGCCGTACTCATCTGTAATTCTTTGCCCACCATGTATTCTATGATCCATTTAGACAGACCGGTTGCCAGAGGCGGTGGAATAGCTATTATTTTCAAAACTACTATTAAATGCACCACTCTACCGCTGGATATTCCTGACTGTGAGAGCCTATTGTTCTCACTATGTTTGTCCCCAACTTTCACCTTTTCAGGAATTTTGCTTTATCGCCCTCCGGGACCTGTGCTACGTTTCCTGGATACTCTACCGGAGGCTGCAGCCAGTCACATCTGCAACCTCCCTAATTTAACTATTTTAGGAGACTTCAATATTCATCTTGATAACTCGGAATGCCCCTCGGCTAAACTATTGGCATCCTCTCTTGCAGCACTCCAAATAAACCAGTATGTATTTGGTCCCACCCATCAGAAGGGTCACACGTTAGATCTTATATTCAGCAATATTACCAACTTGCTGACGGTCCCCCCTTTGCCACTTCTTTGGACCGATCACTTCCTTCTCTCGTTTACTTTCCCGTATGATGCCACCCAAGGCCATCTCCCTAGCACCACTACATCCGGTCGCTCTTGGTCAAAACTGGACCCCGTAGAGTGGCGCAAAGCTCTCCTGGCCTTTGATAAAACCCATCATCCCTCTGCCTCAGAAACTGAAGACTCCTTCTATAAATGGATTTCATCCTCCCTGGATGTTGTGCTACCCATCAGAACCAGAGCATCTCTCTTAACCCATAAACTTAAACCCTGGTTCTCCCCCCACCTGCTTGAACTTAAAAAGAACTGTAAAAGACTTGAGAGACTGTGGCATAAAAGCTACAGTCTCTCCAGCAGAGAGACATACAAGCAATCCATCAAAACTTATCACCATAACATAAAAATTGCCCTGTCCACCTTCTATGGTGAAAAAATAGAATGTTCGTCATGTCCTCAGAAAGAAATCTTTCAAATTTTTAAAGACCTTACTTCCCCTCCCATATCTACCCAGATGACGGAGGCCTCCGTTTCTCACAGTGATCGACTGGCATCTTTTTTTCAGGACAAAGTCATCAGTATTTACTCTGGGTTCCCTTCCTATATGAATCATCTTCCTACTATCAAACCCACAGACTCCCTTTCTGCAGAAGTCTCTCTAACTTCCTTCCCCCCCCTCACCGAGGAGAGGACCACTAATTTCTTGTCCAAAATTTAATCTGGCTCTCCTTTAGACCCTGCCCCTCCCTCTGCTCTCTTGCAGGTAGCAGACGTCATTGTCCCTCCTCTCACTACAATTCTTAACAACTCACTTTCCTTGGGTTCTGTTCCCTTGTCATTTAAACATGCGATTGTTAAACCCCTTCTGAAGAAACCCAAACTTGACCCCACTTTAATAGAAAATTTTAGACCTATTGCTCTTCTCCCTATTTCCGCAAAAATCCTTGAGAAACATGTTAACACTGAACTCACCTGCTATCTTGAAAACAATGAACTTCTTCATTCCACCCAAATGGGCTTCAGAGCCCTGCACAGCACCAAGTCAGCCCTTCTTACAGTAACTGAGTCGGCTCGCCAGCTCTTAGACCGAGGATCGCACGTAGCTATCATTCTGCTTGAGCTAAGCGCAGCATTCGACACTGTCGACCATGATCTTCTCTGTCTGAGACTATCGGATATAGGAGTAGGAGGTTCTGCCTTTTCCTGGCTCTCCTCCTTCCTTAAAGATAGATCTTTCCAAGTTTTGGACCGTACCTTTTTTTCTGGTCTTTTTCCGCTGGCATGTGGAGTTCCCCAGGGCTCGTCCCTCAGCCCTACTCTTTTTAACGTCTATTTGTCACCTTTAGCTAGAGTAATTGCCCCCCACAATCTGTCTCTGGTAACCTATGCAGACGACACCCAGCTAGTGGTGTCTCTTTCCAGTTCCGGAGACTCTCCAGTGACTAATCTCTCTCGCTGCATGAGTGATATTGCCAATTGGATGACCAAGTCCAAACTCAAGTTTAACGATGGAAAATCGGAAGTCCTGGTCCTTGGTAACAGTTCTCCCGCTCATCCTCTTCCCTCTCTCTCAGACGCCTTTAGGTCTCTTCCCCCCGCCTAAATCCCAGGTTAAAACTTTAGGTGTGATACTTGACCCCCAGCTTACCATGGATTCCCAAGCCAGTAAAACCTCCTCTACCTGTTTTGGCCTCCTGCGCATGTTTAGAAAGATTCTTACCCTTCTCCCTCCTACAGCCAGAAGAATCCTCATTCAAGCCTTAATTCTTTCCCGCTGGACTACGGAAACTCTCTGTTCCTCAGTTCCCCTCTCTATGTTATAAAGAAGCTGCAGAGAGTACAAAATGCAGCTGCCAGACTTCTTACCCACTCCTCAAAATATGCTTCCACTAAACTGGCTATCTCCACCCTCCACTGGCTCCCCGTTAAAGAAAGGATTCAGTTTAAATCTCTTTGTATTGTCCATAGGGCTCTACATGGCAAAGGCCCCATTTCCCTGAAGAAACGTATTTTCCTGCACACTCCCTCTAGGAGCCTCCGCTCCTCCTCTCTTAGGTATGCACACGTCTCTTGCTTTAAGAGATCCTGGGGTAACAACTCCTTTTCCAGTAAGGCTTCCCACCTTTGGAATACCCTTCCTACGGAGCTCCGTTTTGAATCCTCCGAGCGCCTCTTTAGGAAAAAGCTTAAAACGTTTCTATTCTGTAACTAATATCGACTCTCCCTCCTACTTGTGTTACGTTACTTTTAGCGCTGGGATGCCTTCGGGTCGCCATGCGCTCTATAAATTCTATAATCTAATCTATAATCTAAAAGGCAGACTGGGACTTCTGTACCTATCTTGGCCACCATTTTAGATGTTGAGAATTAGCAAATCAGAAATCTGACTTATGATCCCAATGCAGGCTTCTGGGTGGAAGCTTGCAAAAGATTCACAAATTTTATTTAGCATTTGTAAATTAGAAAAAATATTTTAGAAAAAGCCCTGGCTAAAGACCAAGCAGCATGGGCAGGCCCTGAGGCCAACCCCCTCTGCGTGACTAAAGGCTGTGTGCAACGGGTTGACTCAAATAGCAGGCTGGAATCAGGGCTTGGTCACAGGCCTGGCCCTGCATCCAACCACTGTTTCGCATAGCTGAAGGCTTTGGTTAATAGGGATTGTTAAGTAAGCACATAATTAAAAAAACAATGAATTTCAGTAAAATCCACAGTTAAAAATTGAATTATGGTTCTGGATCAGACATTTGAAAAAAACACAGAAATTGTGTTTTGTATGGTTATCAACAAATACATAATGCTCCCATAGGCCATCATGCTCAAAACACCAATTTGGAAATGACACAGAAACACAAAAATGGTTATCAAGAGAACAATGATGAAAGCGCAAGCTATGGTGTGTCGTAGGTGGATGGATATCTATTTCTAGTGAATTTCAGTGCTTTTGTGTGCTTCAGCCAGAACCCTAGCTCACTTTTTCAAAGAGTTTTTTTAGGGAACATATTTATATGCAGTTTTGTATGTGTGTGTGTGTGGGGGGGGATGTACGTGTGTGTTTGTGTGTATGCAGGAGGCTGTCTGTCAGAATATCATTAGCAAAATTATTGGCTAAAACAAATGTTATCCCAATGTGTGTAGATTTTGTATTTTTAACTTCAGTTGGGCAATACTTTGGAGGAAATATTTAGGACAACGTATTTCTGTCACCCAGTATTTTGTTATGATATCCTGGTACCCTACCATGCAGATGTGCAGAGAGTAATATGGTATTTATTACCAAGTTGAGTGTAGGAAGTGGTAATACTTTAGGATCGGCAAAACCTTGAGTGTGCCATACCTCTACAATTATACTAAACAAATCTTTTCCCTCTTTGCACCCAAATATGTAATTTATGCCTTAGAGTTTTCTCATGCGTTTTTATTTTAAAAAATGTATCTAATCAAAAACTGTTTTCAAGAGCTCAAATGTGTATAACAAGGTAAAATCACATCGAAGAGGTCTTGCAACTATTTGAGAAGTTGGTCCTGTGTTTCATGTAATTGTAACATGGAAGTTGTGAACAGTGTTCTTCCCCTGCCAATTGCTCTCTATTTCTGGTGATAAACTGCAATTTGATATTTTGCACTGAAGTAACAAATGTATGTTTATTATTACAGTTGTTCTAAATAATGTGTTACTGGACCACATTTACTTTCAATGACATTGTAAATGTGTATATATAAAACATGTGATTCTGTAATCCCCGTCGAAACAGCAGTCACAAATTTCTTCATAATCGGTGACTTTTGACACACCAAGTCGCCAAGATGTCAGAACTCAACAATTATAAGAGTATTACAGTTGAGTTCTGAAGTCACAATGCCATCTGCCAAAGTGAAAGACAGGTCGGGTCACAGAGCATAATTAAACCAGCTGTTTAAAGCAAACTGAGCATTGCATTTCTTACTTCTGCTCTATTTGAATAGCTTACAATGACAAGCAGAGAGAATATGCTTATTTTTTGCACTCCTTAGATAGAGAAAAGCCAGAATCTTTCTGCATGTTTCTACACGTTCTGAGCTACTGCAGTTTTTTTGTAAAACAAAACTGACCTGTTTTGAACTGTTTCTAACATTTTTTTGCAACAAATATCTAACAGGTTTTTGATTTGTTTATTTGTGCATAAAAGGTTTTATTTTTATTCTTCCTTCATGTTTGCAAACATGATCGCTCTTTCATATGAAAGAGCTACACACCAAGGTTTTAAGTGGTTTGTAGGGAAGGTGATGGTGTGACTATGCATGATATAAGATAAAGTACCCCAGGCATACATAAGTCACCTCTGAGTTCCATAACCACATAAAGGAACACGGCCTCATTCCTCTATATGGTTATGAAACTCCACGGTGACTTGCAATACCCTTATAACGTACGGAGGGGGTGCTTTATTCCTAATATAATTAACATCTGACTGTAAATGATGAGTAGACCTGCATTGAAAGGGTATTCCATTAGAAATGGCTTGACAAATACATTTCCTCAAACAGGTGATATACTTTCTGTTTTAAATAATACTTCTCTCTGGCTTTGTACTTTGGTGCAATTATCATTCACCCACACTCTTACAAATTGCAAACTTAGCGCCAGTGCACAGAATTCATTTTGTAATTGAATTTTATTTTTTTATGTGTACTTTTTACCTTTCAGAACGGGTTAGCAGCAGAAGAGTTTTTGTTTGGACAGGTTTAAATAACCTGGGTGGAGCAACTGGTTGGCAGTGGTCAGATGGTTCCCCTTTGGCATTTGTGAACTGGAAATCAGGTATTTATAAAGGATAATTCAACAAATGCTACACTAAAGAGCTATGCTTTTTCACAAAATGTTTGCTGTTTATTTCACTAAGTATTTATGAATTTCTTCTGTCTAATATGTCTGCCATTTTCTAAACTCATCATATTTTTTAAACTCTTGATGCATTTGCTTTTTATCAAACTTATTTTGTTGTTTGCATATACGTGCTGAAAATCGCAAATGAAAATTGCTTTGCAGGAGTGAATCAAACAGTATTTATAAACTAGATGGTGGTGGAGGATGATCTGGAAACGTTGGCGAAAACAACAAGCTGCAAATATGGATTTTTAAGAGGTTGGATAAGTAATGTGGATGGCCACGATGCACGTAGGGCATCTTTAAGGTGGACAGCATCCTAGCGTCGCTCCCCCGCCTGGTAGAAATGAGCCCGAGTGGCCTCCGTACTGGGAGGGTGGGCCACCTCGCGTTTATGGCCCCCCAAAGGTGTGATGGAGGAGGAGTGAGGCCATAAGGCCTCTTAAGGGGCGACGGGACAGGGCTGGGCCTCGTTAGCTGAACAACGCTCAAGCAGGACTACGGGGTCGCAGAATTGGCGCGGAGACCGGAGGACACAACAGGATACAAGCGGGACGAGGAGTGACCAGAGGACGGCAGCAGTGGAACTAAGGTAAGTCGGAAGTTCTGGGGGGGGTAGGTTGGGAAGGAACCCTGTGACCAGGGCGGTCTTGAGCGGTTGTGGGGAGACTATAGACTCCTGGGGGGGGGCGATCATTGGAGCACTTAAGGTGGGTGGGGTGCCTTAGAGCGCATAGCGAGGGGTTGCTGAGGCGGCACGCGCCGCGAGAACCTACTGTGGGCCTCTCGCCGACCGGGCCAGATAAGGCTCGCTCCCCCCAAAAAAATTAACAACCTTACCTGTATTGTACGCGCGGAGCTCCGATAGGGCGCGCTAATCCATCGGCGGGTAAAGTAGCAGGAAGTGGGGCGCGTCACCGGGCCATGAGGCGAGGGCACATGGCTAGGGGAGCACAACGGCTGGAGCGCGCTGTGCCCCCCCCCACAACCTCACCCCACCCAGCTGCAAGCGGCTCTCGGGGACGTGGAGCCTGGCCAAGGCGGGCAGGGCTAGGCCGGCTCCGTTGCGCCGCGCTTGCGCGCGGCCAGACAAATACAAAATTCAAAAAAAGTCGAAGACTATAGCGCAGCACACGGGGAAACTGTGTGCCCCGTGCGCCTGCGGCCCAGACGGCACGAGCCCATTTCTGAGCTCGGCCAATGCGCGCGGTGCGCGGCTAGGACGGGCGGGGGCTCGGCCGCCTTCCATCAAGAGCCTGTAGCTCAGAGGCAAAGTCTAGTGCCTTTGATGCAGAAAGCTACCCCTGGACAGGGGTTTGATCCAGCCACTGCCATTTCGCCGCGGCTAAGGCGGGCGGGGCTCGGCCGGTTTCGCCCCGCATGCACGCGGCCAACTAGATTTAAAAAAAAATAATAATAATAATGGAAGAGACGGCTAGGGTGCGGCACGCAGGGAGACTGTGTGCCTCGGCCTCTTTGGCCCAGAAGGCATGAGCCGATGGAGCAGTGTAAATTTGACTGATGCGTGTGCTCCTTGTGTGCAGGGGTTTGATTCCAACCACTGTTTAAAAAAAAAGAAAATAAAGGTTTTTAGATTAGGTTATAACCAAGGATAGGGTAAAGGCTTTCTGACGCAGGGGTAGGTGGTATGCAAGCATCCCACAATGCCAGAGTTGTGAACGGCACGCAATAGGGGGAGAGTACGTGCAATAGTAGTACAGAAAGTCAAAAAAAAAAAATAAATTTATAAATGATACTATTATAAAAATATATATATATATATATGTATATATATATATATATAGATTAATATAAATAATATATTAAAAGTAGGCTTATATGAAGATAGAATGAAGTTATACATGGTTGAATCGGGCCTCGTAGACCCGGGACGGGTAACGCCGTCAGGAATACCTGCCGCCAAGTGGGGGGGGGGAGAGGTCAATAGAGGGCGCAGAGAGGAAGATGCGTTGGTAGGTTCCACCACCCCTCCTTCCCCCCTTGCCCCCTCCCGCATCAATCTAGCTAAGCGCGAGGAGCCAGGCAACGATCAGGTCCTGGCAGCTGGCGGTTGTAAGACTTAATCGCGCGTTTTCCCACGGGGTACAGAGATTAGAAAGATTATGAGAAGGAAAAGGGCGAGCGAGCGAGTCGCAAGGGCGGCGACGTAAGGTGCAAGATAATGAAGTGTATTATATCAATTGCAGGCTGGAATCCTTAACCCACAAACACATCACTGCGATGGAAGTCGACGGGTCGCCAGCGCTTTTTTCCCCGAGGAGAACCAGGAGGAGGCCGAGGTCTGGTCGAAATTCATTGCCATGGGGCAAGCGAAAGGGCTGGAATGGGTAAAGAAGATGGTGGCGGCGCAAGGTGCCCAGCAGCAGTCGGAGCACAACGTCGCGGCTAACACGGACGAGGTGCAGCCCTCAGACTCAGGCCTTTGTCTACGGAGTGTGGAAAGTGTTGCAGCACCGGCCAAACGGAAGCGGCCACCAAGGGCCACGGCGGGGAACAATCTCAAACTGGCCAAAAAGGTCGCAACGGAGAACGTTTTACCGGAGGTCCCAGCAACCCCGCTGGAGGACAGTGGACTGAGAAGAAACATGGGAGACAGTGTGGAGCAGGAGGGGCCTATGTCAAGCGGGCGCCCCTCACGGCTGGGACTTCGATCAGTAGGGAGAACCTACGAAGGGACCAGGGGCAAGCTGGCCAGCCTACAGACAATGGGTTCTGCACTCCCGCCACAGGACCTGCGGGGCAGGGGTTGCAGGCCGGGCTGGGTAAGATGATGGAGGCGATGCACAGCTTCATGGCCTCAGCAAAGGCGCTGGCGGGCGGGGGCATGGACGAACAGGGCGCGTGTAGCAGGCGTGCATGCGCAGGGCAGGTGTGGGGCCAGGGCGAGAGCTATACTCCAAATAGTCAGGGCCTGGTCACGGGGCAGGGGACCGAGAATCGGGTGGGGCCGGCGTCAGACACGCTACCAGGTGCAAACAACAAAGGGACTGTGGTGAGGCCCGATCCCCCCCTGTTATCTGGGAGGTCATCCCTGGCTTGGAGGGTCCCACTAGAAGCTAGAGAAAGAATATGGAACAGGGAATTTATTTATATTTTCTCCCTGCTCACATTTGCGAAAGAGGGCGCAGACATAACCGTGCCCAGCAAGGAGGTGGAGAAGCATAAATGGAAGAGGAAGGTCAAGCCAGAGGAATCTATGGACAATTGGCTTGAGGCATTCGCCATGTTGTCCACAGTGATCATGGAGAAGTTCCCGGAACAGGGACCAGCTCTATGCAAATACAACAGGGTCATATACGAAGAATATACCCGGAATGGGGGTACAGGGTGGCTGTGCTACGACAGGGAATTCAGGCAAAAAATGGAGCAGGCACCCGAGATGGCATGGGACTGCCGCGAGATTGAGCTCTGGGTGCAGTATATGGGCAATGGCGGCAGACCAGCAACCAGTGACCACCGTTTCTCTAGACACAAACAAGCAAGGCCGTTCTACTTTAAGCAACAGCTTAGGTCCACCTTTCGAGGGAAGCCCCCGCAGAAGGGGCGAGGGGGGTACCAGTATAGGTCCAGCAACAACTCATGCAGGCCATACAACGCCGGGGCAGGCTCTTGGGGTCCCGCATGCAAATTCACTCACACCTGCTCCAAGTGCGCCGGCTGGCACCCTGCAACCGAATGCACCAAAGGGAGCAAGACTGATAAGGCAATGGGTACCTATGCGGGTACCAAGCAGCCCTAACGATCCACAGTCACACCACACTACATTAGCACCGTCACCCATAGGTTTTAACGCATTGGCCTGGATCCTTAAAGGTTACCCTAGGGCGGCGGAGCGCGAGCTGCTGTTTAAAGATTTCAGTGAGGGCTTTAGGATCCCGTACGACGGCCCCTCACTCTCGAGGGGAGCGAATAACTTGCGCTCTGCCATGGAGGCTCAGAGAGTGGTGCAGGAGAAGCTGGAGAAAGAGTGTCAATTGGGGAGGGTGGCTGGCCCCTTCATCCAGCCACCCCTTCCAAATTTTATTGTGTCACCACTGGGGATCGTGCCAAAGAAGGAGCAGGGCAAATATAGGTTGATCCACCATCTCTCTTTCCCCAAAGGGTCATCAGTAAACGACTACCTCGAGGAGGGCACATGCTCAGTTTGCTATGCATCATTTGACGAGGCCGTCGACCTGGTTCGCGCAGCGGGCTTAGGTGCGCTCATGGCAAAGGCGGACATCGAGTCTGCTTTCCGCCTCCTCCCGGTCCACCCGAGCAGCTTTCACCTCCTAGGGATGCAGTGGGCTGGCCAATACTTCTATGACAAGTGCATGCCCATGGGTTGCGCAGTGTCTTGTGCTTTGTTCGAGACCTTTGCCTGTTTTTTGGAATGGGCACTGAGGGAGGGGACACCCCCGGGGAGTTCACTGCACTACCTTGACGACTTCCTCTTTATTGGAAGGGCGGGTTCCGGCGAATGCAAGGCAACCCTCAGTGCATTTGAGCACCTCAGCCAAACGTTGGGGGTGCCATTGGCCCCGGGTAAGACTCAGGGGCCAACAGACTGCTTGGCTTTCCTGGGCATTGAAATTGATTCAACGGCAGGATTGTGCCGGTTGCCGGAGGACAAGGTTGCGGCGCTGCGGGCCGACATCCGGCTGGTCCTGAGCAGGGACAAGGCAACGTTGGCCACGATTCAGAGCCTCCTAGGCAGGCTCAACTTTGCAGCAAGGATCATACCAGCGGGCAGAATCCTTGCCAGGCGATTAGCAAGGGCGACAGCAAAGGTGAGGAAACCCCGACACATGGTGCGTCTCGGGGCTGGGCTGAAGGAAGACCGGCGCATGTGGCTGTCATTTTTGGAGGAATTCAACGGTGCCTTATTGTGGCGCACCGCATGGTGCACCAGTCAGCAGCTCCAGCTCGCCACCGATGCATCAGGAAGGGAGAGGTTTGGGGTCATACTAGACCAGCAGTGGTGTGCGGCGAAATGGCCGAATGCATGGGCGAGGCATGGACTCACAAAGAACATTACCGTGCTGGAAATGTTCCCAATTGTCCTCTCTATCTACCTGTGGCCACAGGTGTTGGCCAACAGGAGGATTACATTCTGGTCTGACAACATGGCAGTGGTCCAGGCAATCAATTGCCAGTCTGGGAACTGCCCGGTATTGGTAGGACTGTTGAGGGAGCTAGTCAGGGGTTGCCTGTTGAGGAATGTGGAGTTTCGCGCACGGCATGTGCAAGGGGTCAAGAGTGTGGCAGCTGATGCTATTTCTCATTTTCAGTGGGCGAAATTCAGGGCGGCATGCCCTCAGGCGATGGCAGAGATGACACAGTTCAAGGCGGAGTGGTGGCACTTGGTACAGTGGAGCAAAGGATAGGGGCGCTAGGAGAGTTATCAGTGGCCCCCGCGACCCGTGCCAAGTACAAGGCATGTTTCAACAGGTTCACGTCAGTAACACAGGCTGGGGGTGCTGGGGACCCCCTGGCGACAAGGGTGCAGCGCTTCGTACTATGGGCAAAGGACAATGGGAAATCGCACGCATGGGTCTCCAGGCACGTGGCGGCTATCGCCCACTTCTCAAAATTGAGGGGAGAAGGGGACCCGACCGCGGGTTTCCCATTGAGGGCGGCACTGAAGGGATGGGCTAGACAGGAGGAGAGGACACCCGACCAGAGGGCGCCCATCGGCATTAACATGCTCAGGGAGTTGGTGGGGGCGCTCACAGCCATTTGTATCTCGCAGTACAAGGAGCTCTTATTCGGGGTCACATTTTCCCTAGCCTTCTTTGGAGCCTTCAGGACCTCAGAGTTAGTGGCGGGGTCAAGGAGCGACACGTCCAACAGGGCACTAAATTTAGGTGATCTCAAGATGGGTCTGGACATGGCGGAACTGAAGGTTCGTCGCTCTAAGGCGGACCAGAAAGGGAAAGGTGTAGTGGTTTGTTTGCGGGTACTAGGGGACGCCAGATATTGCCCGATCTAACTTCTCAGGAGGTACATTGCATGTGGCCCCTCGCTACCTGGGTACTTATTGCTTCACCGGGATGGCCAGCCATTAACTCAGTTCCAATATAGAAGGGTCTTGAAGGGGGCAATCGCAAAGGCCGGGTACCAGGGGCATAAATGGTCAACGCATTCCTTTAGAATCGGTGCTGCCACCACGGCTTTCGAAGAAGGTTTGCACGCGGAGGCTATTAAGCGGATCGGAAGGTGGCAGTCCGATAGATACAAGCTGTACATACGCTCTGGAGAACGCTAAGGGGTGTCCACACAAGGCTCCCCCCCCTGGGCGGGGCAGGTGGCGCACCAGGCCTGTTGGGCGAGGAACGAGTGAGGCGGGGTCCAGTTGAGAGAATGCCTTTCCTAGGTTGCATAGCAAGTTATATATAATGTGAACGCTGTGAGCGTAACGTATGCGATCAATGATGTCAATAAAGTGTGTGGTAATGCTTACTTTCTTGTCCATCTAGGGGCTAAGCCAGTATGGGTGATGGGTCACTCCCTGGTGGAAAGAGCAGAACACCGGGCCAGGGAGAGTGGCTGGACGCGCAGTTTCAGCAACACCAAATTCACTTGGCGGGGAACCCCGGGAATGAGATGGTCCATGCTGGAACCTAGAGTTCGCCAGCTGGTGGGGGAGAAAGGGCCAAAACCGGACATTCTTGTAATTCACCTGGGCGGAAATGACCTAACCACTTGGGGAGGGGCCCGCTGTTGCAGGCCATGATGCATGGCCTGGCCAGAATGGCCGCCCTGATGGAGGGCGGGGAAGTAATATGGTCGGAGATTCTCCCAAGGGAGGTGTGGCAGGGGGCCAGGTCTCCTGCCGCACTTGAAATGTCAAGGCGGAGAATCAACAAGTCACTACAGAAATTGGCGAAGCAGCACGGTTTTGGTTTCATTAGACATACCCTGCTGTGTAGACGCTTGAGCAGTAACTTTGCGGCAGACGGGGTACACCTGTCTGACGCGGGCACGGATATGTTCTTAATGAGCATTAGAGATGCTCTCGAGACAGCCGGCTGCAGTTAGCGGGGAAGGAAGGAGCACAGGTGGAGGGCCTTGGGTATCACAAGATGCGATCCCGAGGCGTGGCGGAGTTCCAGGGCGATCCTAAAGCTTTAAGGTTGACTAAAAGGCCTCCAGATGGTGATTCCTGGAGCAAAGGCTATTCCTCGGGCCACTGGGAGCCTTTACGGCGAGGCCCGGAATGATGTGACGGCGCTCCTTAACCCCGCAAAGGGGGGCAGTTGGAATCCTGAGCAACTGTGGAGACTGGCCGGGGTCTCGCTCCGACTTGTCAGGAGCATGACTAAAATATCAAAGTGGTAAACCACGATAAAGGAACAAGCTGTGAGATGCGATGTACGCAGGTGCAGAGAGCACCACACGGGACAGCTCTCGCTTTCTCAGGATGGGTGTCGGCCATATTCATAAACTCATCTCCGACACCGGGATCGCCCGTAAGCTAACCCTACCTGTGTAATCAATAAACTTGCGACATATTATACCCACAAACATTGTCCTGGCATTTATTATGTTGCATGTATGAGATTGTGATAAAACACCAGGAGTACTCAACCCAAAGGGCTGGGGGTAGCAGCGCTATGTGGATGGCCACGAAGCACGTACGGCGTCTTTAAGGTGGACAGCATCCTAGCGTCGCTCCCCCGCCTGGTAGAAATGAGCCCGAGGGGCCTCCGTACTGGGAGGGTGGGCCACCTCGCGTTTATGGCCCCCCAAAGGTGTGATGGAAGAGGAGTGAGGCCATAAGGCCTCTTAATGGGCGACTGGACAGGGCTGGGCCTCTTTAGCTGAACAACGCTCAAACCTCCCACCCACCCCGACAACAAAAGGAAATAGAAGGATTTAAGGGCAGAAAGGGAGCGTAGGCATAACATGACTTTCTTTACAGGAAACGTAAGAGTCGTCGCAAAGCGGAGTTACAGGGCGATCCTAAAGCTTTAAGGTTGACTAAAAGGCCTCCAGATGGTGATTCCTGGAGCAAAGGCTATTCCTCGGGCCACTGGGAGCCTTTACGCCGGGGCCCTGGATGATGTGACGGCGCTCATTAACCCCGCAAAGGGGGGCAGTTGGAATCCTGAGCAACTGTGGAGACTGGCTGGGGTCTCGCTCTGACTTGTCAGGAGCATGACTAAAATATCAAAGTGGTAAACCACGATAAAGGAACGAGCTGTAAGATGTGAAGTACGCAGGTGCAGAGAGCACCACACGGGAGAGCTCTAGCTTTCTAAGGATGGGTGTCGGCTATATTCATAAACTCATCTCCGACACCGGGATCGCCCGTAAGCTAACCCTACCTGTGTAATCAATAAACTTGCTACATAATATACCCACAAACATTGTCCTGGCATTTATTATGTTGCATGTATGAGATTGTGATAAAACACCAGGAGTACTCAACCCAAAGGGCTGGGGTTAGCAGCGCTATGGCAGATGCCAAGAAGGAGAACATTTCAACAGTATAGCTTACTGAGACATTCTCCACTACCCGTGGCCTTGGCATTTTAAAGTGCGAGCAGAGGTGTAATGGAATTGTGAAATTTGAGCGTGCAGCAGTTGCTGGGGATGGTAGCACATGAGCCTATTACAATTAACCCAGGGTTTATTGGGAGGGAAGGTGGAGATTGAAGATCAATTTTTTTTGGGTTCAGTGGGAAAGTAAGATTACTGTTTTAGTCAGCCACATTTAACAATATGATGTACATAGACGGGAAGTGCAGAACGAATAAATCTGTGTTAATGGGAAAGAAGATGATCTCCGTGTCATTCGAAGAAATATTGGCAGGAGAACTAGACGACCCTGAAGATGGTTAGGAAGAGATAGCCAAGTTCAGATATTTGAGAGATGTCCATTGTTATTAAGCGGGGCAAAGAACTTACGGAGCATACAGACACCGAATAAGATCAGCCGATGTAGAGGGAGGAGACCAAGGAAACTTCAGCACCAATAATGTTTAAGTTCGATATAGTTGTCAAACCTGTATTATGAATGCTTATTTCAACCCCTATAGAAAGTTTTAGAAGATGAGGATGCTTGAACAAAGCCCTAGTTTTCTAAAGAAAAATGTCCTTACACCCTGCATTTGAGATTCTAATTGTGAATTTGGCTGCAGGAATGTCTATAACGCTGTTGCGAATGTTATTTAACTTTTCCATTACCCCTTTATAGATGCCTTGTAATGTAGCTAACCAATTGAACCTGAACTGTTAAGATAATTTGTTTCCTGCTTTAAAGCCTTATTATGTTAACTATCCCGTGGTTTATTTATTAAAGTAAATGAGAAAGAACTCACTGAATAGAATGGGTTTACAACAAATAAGAAAATCTTTAAAACACACATAATTAGGAAAACAAACTTGAAAAGGGCACGAGTGTCTATTCATTAAAATGCCAGGGGTAGCAGAAGTGTCATCACACAACCTTTGACATTAAAGACATCACAGGAAGCAACAACATAAATCCTTGACCCATATTTTTTCCCCAGAAAGACATGTCACAGTACTAAGTATAACAGCATAACACAGACAAATGTCTATTTTAGATACCACTTACATTATGGTACTAACTTGATCTTTGAAAGTTCTGGGGCATATTACTTGCCCTGAATGATGGTGAGCTAACAAACTGTGTACGCTAGGCCTCTTCTACAGGATTCCTTCCTCTACGCTGCTTTACATTTTCAAAAGGATTATTAAAGCACAATTTTCATATAAATTTGCTACAATGCCACAGGCGCTAAAGGGACATTTGTTAAATATTCAAATCCATTCATAGTGGCCAATCCAATGAACCTGACATTCTCCAGGAGTTGATGCCATTTTTTAAAATGTGGTATGGTACCCCTATGTCAAAACCTACCTCCATTGTACCAGGGCCAAAATGTTGTGATATGTGCCTCCATATTCCATGGGTTCCCTCTTATATCAAAAATCAATTTATACTGTCTTCATACAATCATTATGTAAAATATGACTTCAGTGTGTCAGGGCCAGTATTTTCTCATGGTTACCACCCTCCCATATGCAATTCTGTCCACCTTTATGCCAAGAATTACCTTCTTTGTGCTAGTACCAGCATTTTGCCACTGGTGCCCACATGCCAAGAATTTCCTCAAGTGTGCTATATTTTTTCCACAAGTGCCCTATATTCCATGAATTACCTCTAGTATGCCAGTACAAGTATTTTACAGTGGATGCTCTTCCTACCAAGAATTGCCCCCAGTGTGCCAGTGCCAGTATTGTGTCACAGGTGTCTGTCATACTTAGAATTACAGCAGGTATGCCAGTGCCAGTATTTTGCCCTAGAGGTCTCTTTAAGACAATATCTATCTTCACTATGCAGGGCAAATTTGCAAGTATCACATCACATTGTCACTCACGTTCACTCACTCGCATTCATTATTTCACTCACACTTCCTAGCACTCATTCATTGCCACTCACACTCTCATACAATCCCTTACACTCATTCTTGTTCATTCTAACACACTAACTTGAATTCACTTTTATTCTCACTAATTTTCCCTCACTCATACTTACTGCTACTCAGCCCAGGTTTACTAATGATTTGTGCTGGATTTTCATGACCTTGTGTAACGCAATCCAAGTGCAAAGTGGTAGGGTGGTATTTACTACCCAATTCAAATCCGGATTTAGGGTGGATAGTAGACCAAAAACACGCAGAGTTGCGCTATGTGTTGTTTACTTTACTTTGCCTTAAGGGTGTGCTCCATGAGTGGTGCATGGGCATTCCCATGCAACCACGGATCACTGATATAATATTGTGCTAAAGAATAGTGTTATTAAAATATCATTTACCATATTTTGATCCTATATTTATAATGGGAAGTACCAAAAATAATCATTGGTACTAATATTGTCCAAAAATGGACAAAAATATTGATTTTGTTTAATATAGAATTTTAAAGTAGTATATGTTAAACAGTTTAATATGTAACTCTAATACAATGTAAATTAACCATACTCCAGAAATATTTAATAAAAATATATATTTATACAAACACATATATATATATATATACATATATATATAAATATTCACTTAAAAAACCAAAGGTTGCAGGGATGTTATAGTTATGTTCTGAATTTCCTCGCACAAACTCATAGAAATTCAGAAGCTATAGTTACAGAAATTTCAAGTAACTATAACTCACGGCCTAAGGTAACTATATCTCGCACCTCAACCATGCACAGTTTTTATTTCAATAATTTGACCTTTAATGTTTCATTCCTATTTTAATGACTTTATAAAAGTTGTCATGAGTGCTGTAATATCTGGGGTAATTAGCAGTGACTGGTGAGGGTGCAAGTTACAGTTACCTTAGGCCTCAAGTTTAAGTTACTTGAAATAACTGTAACTAAAACTGCTGAATTTCTATGGTTTTGTACCAATGAATTCATAACGTAACTATAACGTCCCTGTAACCTCTGGGTTTTTTTAAAGTGGATTTCAAAGGTTTTTTTAATTCTATTTCGTAACCATAACGTCCCAGTAATCTTTATTTTTTTTAGTGAATTTCTATGTTTTTTTTTAACATAAAGTAATTTTCATTACTATACATTACTCCAACCATCACCATGCATGGCCTTCAGCCCTCTGTGGTGGGAGTTGGCTGCAGGACCTGGCCTCTGCCCAGTCCCTGCGGCGAACCCCCCTAACTAACCAACCCCACACTGTGCACTGCGTTTGGCTGTGTTGGGGTGGGAGTTTACCACAATGCCTTTCTCTCTGAGTGTGAGAATAGGTGTGAGAGGGTGTTTCTGGGTGTGGCAGTGGCTGTGATAGTTTCTGTCTGAGTGTGAGAATTGGTGTGAGACGTTCTACGTGGATGTGAGAGTGGGTATAAGATGGAGCACTTTCTACTGGTTAGTTAGTAAGTGCTGCCTTGTTGGGTAAATGGCCAGTGTGGGGGAAGGTCGGACCTGCGCAGCCCTCCTCCCCTGGCTGATGCCGTCCTTGGCATCCCATCCTCCGGGGTCGACAACAATTCAATGCACCGACCACTCAGCTCCCCTCCCTGGGCCTATTTTGGCCCTGGTTACCCCATCCCCAAGGGCCTGGCCCAATGAAAACATATTTGGGAAGCGGACTGCTTGCCCTCCTCCTCCGGCTGATTTCAGCTCCAGGAACTCCATCCCCCAGGGCCCCACCTTCTAAAATATGTTTTGGGGGGGAGGGAGGCCTAGTGGACCCCATACCCCAGCCGATTTTGCCCCCCCAGGGACTTCATCACCCGGAGCCCAGCTATATAATATTTTTATTTTTGGGGGGGAGGGAAGCCAGGGGGACCCCCTCAAACGGCTGATTTCAGGCCAGGGGACCACACATTTAGCAGTATTTCGTAGCTTTGGAACGGGGCTGCGCAGCCCCTGACCCCTGGCCGATTTCAGCCCCAGGGACCCTATCCCCTAGGGCCCAACCTCAAAATATATATAGTTTTTGGGAGGAGGGGTACATGGCACCCCTCCCCTAGCAGATCTCAGCCCCGGGAACCTCATCCCCCAGGGTCCAGCCATCTCTACTGGTTGCCTCCCAGTGTTCCATGGGACTGTGGGGGGAACCTCAAGGCCCTTGCGGTCCCAGCCAGCTTCCTGCCTCCTGAGGGAGCCGCATTGCTGTCACTGAGAGGGAGCTGCAAGAGATGCAGATCCCTCTCTGTGAGAGCAATTGTTTCCTCTGTTTCCCTGCCTGCATCTCTGCAGGCAGAGAAACAGAGGAAACCTCTGCTCGAAGCAAGTGAGAGCTGTACAGGTCTCACTTGCTGCAAGCGGAGTGTTTGCTCTGACTTGGCAGGATCTGTCACAGCTCCCACCAAGTCAGAGCATACAGCTATGTCCTAGGGATCGCCACCCCAGGACATAGCAGGATCCAGCCCAGAGGGGTGGTGGTGCCCAGGGCCATCTGTGGCCCCCCTCCAACATTACATTTTGTCCCGGGGAGGTGGTGGACCTCAGGTCAGGGGTCCGCAATGGGCTATTCAGGGCTATGGGGCGCCCACTTGGCCCCCCCATAACTGTTAGAAATTGCCCCTTGGAAGGTCCCCCTGCATATAACTAAAGTTGGCCGTGGTGAGGTGGCAGTCTCCATAGTTGCAGGAAGGGCACACAACCCCCCTGCATTCCCTGGCCCTGGGGAGGTGGCAGTCCTTTGGGCTGCAGTGGGGGCTGTTGTGTGCCCACCCCTCATTCATTATCACTTAAGCCCAGGGAGGTGTTGGTCCTAGGAGGGTGGCCCCATGCACCCCTCTCCTTTATTTTAACATGCCTCAAGGACCTAGCCCTCCCGAGGGCATCATTAAAACAAGTGCAGAGTCTGCACTTGGTGTTTTTTTTTACTGTGTGCTGTGGATTCGTGACCTCATTGCATATTTGAGGACATTTTTGTTTTAAATGCTTTTTTGCCCTGGGGTTCCCGCTGGGACCCCAACACCGGAGCTAAGGGGTCAGGGTATACCTGCTCTGGCCCCATTGCTTGTTTTTTACCTTTTTTTCTGGGACTTGGATAAAGCAGATTCCCAAGATGGCTGTCAACACTTCCTTGCTGAAGTGATGCCAAAGATATAGGCAGGTAAAAAAACGCTTTTTCTATAGAAACTATATATACTTATGGTAAGGAAACTATAAATCGTGACCTAAAGTTACTTAACGGCACAAATTATAGTTTCTTCAGATAAGTATAACTATAAGTATGCAGAATTTCTATGGTTTTGTGTGGGTAAAGAGTGAACCTATCTATAATGTCCCTGTAACCTTTGGGTTTTTTTCAGTGAATTTCTATGGTTTTATAACATAAAGTAATATATAAATACGGTTCACTAATACAACCATCACCAGGAATGGCCAGGCGCCCCCCCCAACATGCACCCTACCCTACTCTGTGCACGACCTTTGGCCATTTCTCAGTGGGAGTATGGTGTGTGAGTGGGTGATTTTGTTTTCCATTTGACTTCGGATCCTCTGACCCATTGTTGATTTACACTGTTGTTTACACTATGTGCTGCAGTGGATCTGCAGATGAGTCAAAACAACTGTTTGCCCATGAGGGATCCCTAAGAGACCCCTCTGTGTGGCACATGGGGTCAGGATACCTCTAGCCTGAGCCTTTAAGTGTGCTTTGGGGGCCCAGCCAAGAAAGAAAATGGGAGGTGCAACTTTTCAAATGGTTTGGAATCCTCCTTTTTCCCGGCCCTTGCTTGATGAATCACCCAAAACCTTCCAGACAGCAGCTGAAGTGAGTGGCAAACTAGTATTAAAAATGTTGTGAACATTCACATTAATGTTAGTAGCAAAACAATAGATGCTTTGTCTATGGGAAAAGTTGGCCCTGGAGAAAAAGCGGAGAAATATGTATATATTTTCATCTCCTGAAAAGGCGTCAAGCTTCAGGGTCCTGCTGGTAGTGGAGCATGTTCCAGCAAGGCGGCCTGCATGTCATCTTCAAACATTTCTCTTACATAAAGTATCCCCACAAATATAACCGGCAGTGTGCAAATGAGATCGGTTGCAAGATATCAGCCTCCTAGTACAGCATCTTGATGCAAAAATGCCCTACGCATTTCAGCTTACCTGATGCCTTGCTCATGGGTATCAGAATATTTGCTTTTTGCATTTTTTATAAACCACCCACTGTAATTGTAACAACACAAAAGACGGACATGCAGGCACCCTGTACTAAGTTATGTTGTGGCTGCCATTTTCAAATGACATTGTAATGTTATGCATTAAATGTATTCTTTACATATACATTTGTGGCAAGAGCAGTTACCAGTGTTTCATCCTCAGCATTCTTTAAGTCAATTTCCCTATTATAAATAACTATTAACCTGGATTAAATAAGTGCACTTTCGCTTTTCCTATATTACCATACAAATGTTGGTAAAATGTCTACCATTGAAGTAAATCAAATGTGTGTATTTGAATTCCTAATCATTATCTCTGCCAATAAAGGACATTTAAACATAATAAAACAAAATTCCACCCTAATGCACATACATTTTGTGATACATACTATATATCATTCCATAATTCCTAACAGTTTCTTAACTTCCATTATCATGCATTCTATCAGTGAGGGACATTTCTACATTTATGAAAAAACATTGCCTTGATACACACAAGTTCTGTAACAAATACTGTTTGACATCCACAATTTATAACCTTTTTGGTCCCTGGTAACAGTTCACCAGAGCTTGTTGTCACTTCTGTTACATCACAGAAGCTAAATAATTGAAGAATATTTAGACAGAATTAAGTGGCTGCTTCCAAGACCTATACTAACTATTCCATTGATTCATAGACCTGCAAGGCAAAAGAAAAATCTATGTGAAGTACGACCAATTGTGATTTAAAAGGGAAAAAAAACAAAAAAGCAAATGCTTTAGAATAAGATTTTTAAAAACGTGTAATAATACAGTTTATCGCAGAGGTAAAGGATAGAACGCAAATTACTGGCCTCTTTCTTTTTTTGGCAGAGTGTGTTGTACTACCTACATCCATAGTCCAAATGGGCTACTCAGAACATAAATGGTAAAGTCCGAGATACAGGTATATTGTGACTGTATCTTCTTGAATGAACCTGTGAAGGGGGATACATATTGTGTGATAGTGCTGCTGTATTTGCAAACTTTGCAGTTGAGACATTGGAAGAAACCTTTTATACCTTTAACAGTATTGCTCTTCTTGCCCACATCATTTCTAAAGAGTCTCTCTTTGAGTATAGTGCCTTTTCTAAAGGTAATTCTAGGATTGTCATCTATGAAACATTGAAGGTTGCTCTCAATGTATTGTATTGGCCAATGTTGTGAAAGATCTTTTGTAGTTCACTTGCCTTGCTGGTATAGATGGTGATAAATCTGCTTTTGATACTCGATTCTTTGTTGGGTATTTCCTTGGGACTAAAAACTCATCTCTTTTCACTTTCTGTGCTCTATGAAGTGCAGCTTATCTCGTCTGCTTATCTCCTCTGTTTGAATCGATGTATCGTGACTTCACATTCTTGCTTAAAGGGTATCTCAGTGCTGCTTCTTCTATGGGCTCTTAATAGCTCGCTGTAAGAAGTACTTTCAATCAGGGCCTTAGGATGCCTGCTAGACATGTATAATAGCATGCTGCCTTCTGTTGCTTTTCTATACAGCCTGGTTGTAAGTTTGTTATCAATAGCCTCCAAAGTTATATCTAAGAACTAAGGGCCAGATGTATCAACCATTTTTGCATTCGCAAACAGTGCAAATGGCCGTTTGCAAATGCAAAAATGCCTTTCAGTATGTATGAAAGGCATTCGCAACACAATTTTAAGGAATCGCTAAAATAGCGATTCCTTAAGATTGCATCCCCATTTAGAGATTCGCAAATTGCCATTCTCTAAATAAGAAATCGCAAATTAGGAATCCTTATTTACGATTTCTAAACCACATGTAACAAGCAATTTCTTAATGTGAATTGGGCATTAAGGAATCGCTATTACCACCACGTTGAACTTGGTGGTAACTATGTGCAAATTTTAAAAATGCATTATAAATGCATTTTTAAAATTGACATGTAACGCACACATTCCCCTTTGGCATGTGTGCGCCTTACATGTCTTTTAAAAAATTCTTGGGGTGCAGCAGAGGGGGCCTTAGGCCCCCAGCACCCTGGGGTTTGCATTTCCCAAAATTGTGAATTCCAGTTAGGAATTTGCAATTTGGGAAATGCAAAAAATTTGCAAATATGGGCCTACAGGCCCATAGGTGCGAATGGGGCCAGTATCGCAATTTGCGATTCGGTAATAGCATTTGCGATTTTTAAGAAATCGCTATTACCGAATCGCAAATATGATACATACCATTTTGCGACTCAGAAATAGCGATTTCTTAAAAATCGCTATTAACAAATCGCAAAAGGGTTTTTTGATACATCTGGGCCTCAATTTTCCTTTTGTCCATATGTGACGTTAAACCTATATTGAAGGGGTTGTCATTCAGTTTTGTTCATAGATTCTTCTGCTTCTATGCCTGTCCCTTTCCAAATCACTAAGTGGTCATCTATGTAGCGTTCCCACACAATGACTTTGGTGTAGATTTTGTCTAATGTTCTGACTGCCTGCAGTTCCCCCATCCCATGAAGAGACCGGCGTAGCTGGCAGCAAAACAGATACCCATATCTGTTCTCTGCTTCTGCCCAAAGAGTTTTTCATCAAAAATGAAAGAAATTATTCTACATACAAAACTGAATCATTTGTAGCCACATCTCAGTGTGGAAGCATAATAAAAGAGGTCTTGCTCTTAAAAAGTGCCAGATGAACTCAAGAATGGTATGTTCAAAACGGCGAAAGATGGAAACGGGGATGTATAATGGGAGGTTAACAAAATAATATAGGAGGCAAGGCAGTGCAACCATCTTGAGGAGTGGCAATCGTCCTGTCACCGACAATGGGAGTGTCTTCCAGAATGCCATCTGGGATTTATGGGATGTGATATCTCGTGACAGATTCCCACCATATAAGTCAGACTCTGATTGGTAAACTTGCATACCAAGGTATCCGAAAGTGACAGGCTGCCAGGCTGGGGAGGGGGCAATAGGAAGTGGCCCAGGGTCAGGCATATCAGGTGTTAACCGGAAGATACATGACTTAGGCCAATTAACTTGCAATCTGGATAGGGATGCGTAAGTATTGAGGGTATCAGTTATTGTCTCAGGAAATCGAGAGAAATCTCTTAAATGGATAAGAAGGCAGTCCACATAAAGGGATACCGAGTAGAGTCCATCGCCAAATGGTATGCCCCTGTCATTGCCCTGTGTGCTCAAAGCTACAGGAGTGGCTCCATAGCCAAGTCAAATAGAAAAGGGGACAGTGGGCACCCCTGCCTCGTGTCCCTCTCTATTTTGATTGGATCAGGAGACCTGTTTTAATTCTGGCCATTGGTGAAGTGGACACTAATTTTACCAACTGGATGAACTTGGGCCCCAGGATGAATCGTGGTAATATTCTGAGTATAAAGAACCACTCCAGTGAATCAAATACCTTTTCTAAGTTAAGCACTAGACATCCCGCCCATGGCAAATTATGCTGTGCATTTTAAGGGCACATAAAAAGCACTGTAGGTCAAGGGATGTAGTGCGAGTTGGTGGAAAATACATTCTGGTCAGCAGCTACCAGTGAAGGGACATGGGGCGCCAGGTGGTCCCTTGTGATTTTGGCCAATAATTTATAGATGGAGTTTGGCACGAAGCTGCATGGTAGTAAGGGCTTCATCATAATGCGTGTGGAGGCGGGGTGCTATTAGTGATGTGTATGCTTTGTAAAACTCTGCCAGCAAGCAGTCCGGGTCAGGGGTCTCACTGGTGGCAAAGGCTTTGATGGCTTCCTGCACCCCAATCAGGGTAATGGGTCCATCTAGCTCCTTCTTTTGATCTAGTGTAATCTGGTGAAGGGATATCGTGGAAAGAAAGGAGTCTACATCATCTGGGAAGGACATTGTGACAGATTGATACAGTTTTCTTTAAGGAGAGCCTAATTTGTCATGGATCTCAAGCTGTATATAAAGTAGGTGGCCAGCTCCTGAGAGTAGAGCCACAATAGGGCGCTGATTTTCCTGTTTTAACCAGGCCAGGAGAGAGCCTGCTCTGTCTATTGTGGCATGTACTTTGGCAGAGTGAGCAGGTAGTTTACACATCATAGTCTTTCAAGGAGTACGGAGTGGTCTTTACGGGTTTTGTCAAGCTGTGGTTGGGTAGTGGGGTCCTGCACCACTGTGTTATCAAGGTGCAGTAGCCTATGTTCCACAGCAAGTATCTCTTTGTCTAGCTGTTGGCACATGTTCCAGGTTAGCCCCAGGCAGTGGCCACAGAGAGTCACTTTGAATTCATCCCATTCCGTGGACTGCATGGAAACAGAGCCCTTGTGATCAAAGTAGTCACTTATCATCTTACCGAAAGAGGCCCGAAACGCAGGGTCTTCTAGCACTGCAGACTGCAATTGCCATGTAGGGACAGGAGGAGGACCAGCATTCCAGTCTAGTTATAGGTATTGGGGATTGTGGTCCGGTGAGCATGGCCTAGATAATCATTTTGTGTTATAACCTGCGCAAGATCTGTACAGACCAATCTGTCAGTGCGCACATGAAGCCTGTGCGGGACCAGATAGAAGGAATATATCCTGGAGGATGCATTGCGGGCGTGCCAAACATCTTGTAGATCCCAATTGCATAACCAATTTGCTAAGGGGAGGGTGTTGGATGACGTACTAGCTCTGGGTATTGGGGGGAAAGGAGCGGTCTAGGATTTATCTATGACACTATTAAAGTCACGCCCCAGCAGCCAGGGCAGGCCACTCCAGCGGTACAGCACTGCAGACAAGTTGCATAGGAAAGGATACAAATCAAAAAGTGCACTGTTCCTCATAAATAGAAAAAGGTCACAGAGACACGTCTATATTTAGAAGCTAGAACCCTCACACACCCGCTGGGTATCATGTTTCATAATCGGGTCTGCTCCTCGTCGGACTGATACTGCAATGTCCGATGGGCCCCACGAGGGGGCTCTGTGCTGGATGTCTTTTAAAGTTCATGCCAAGAAAAAGAGAAAGAGTAGAAACAAATTCAGACCTACTAGACAAAGAGGAGAGCTGGAGAAAATAGATTAAAATTAGCTTGAGAACCACACTGCAACAAATTTATTGTAAGTGGTGGATCTCGGTTAAGTCGAGTAGAGAGGAAATAATGTTCCACTACTCTATCCAAATAAGTGAAGGGCAAAGGGATACTATCTCTAGCCTTACCTACAGGTCAACATGTTTCACACGTTGGTTGTCCCAATGGATCAAGTGGCGCTTCATCAGGACCATAAGAAAAACTCCTTAGCTACTCATGAAAATGTGAACATATAGAAAAAACTGCAACTTACATAGAAAGCTGCGCAAAAAATGACCACAATTGGTGTAGACCTGTGCATAGGAAAAGGGCCTGGTCTACACTGGGCATAAATGCTAACAACATACGACACGTCTATCATCTAACCTTTCCTTGACCAATACATTGCGTACCTCAGTGTCTGCCACCCCCCCCCCCTTGCAAATGGGGCCCCAGGATGGATCCATATTAAAACCCCACTGGTGTAGGAAGGACAGTTGGTAGTGTAGACCTGGCTTAGATTTATCAGTTTCTGAGGTTATCAGGTGAGACTTCTGTAGTATGGCAACATGCACAGCCTAGCGGTGGAGATATGAATAGATATCATACCTTCAGGAGTGTGTATGGAAGCTATGCACATTACGGGTCAGTATTTTAATGTGGGTCATGGATCATGTCATTACTCATTCATTTGCTTCCCAAAAAGCATGTTTACGTCTCTACTGTGTGTGAGGGCAATGATGATGATGAGTGTATACTTGGGTCGCCTTAAGAAAAACAGCATATATGAGAGGAAAACACAAGCTACAATATGAATAACAAATAACTTAGTAAATACCAAAAGAGCAGCACATGAAAACAAGTGTCCCCCCAAGCCATGTAGTAATACAATTTTAGGGGAGGGGCAGGTAGGCTAACAGTATCTGGGGGGGAATAAGGAATGTGGCTGCTCTCTTTGTCTTGCAGGGGATACCCTGCAGCATTGAATGAATGTAGACGCTTGCCCACTGTTAGTGGTTCCTGTGAGCAAAAAGTGTTTGGGACTAGTCACCGGCATTGTGGGACGAGGTGCAGTATTATCAACAGCGGGCTACTGCCGGGTATTAAGTGCAGATGCATGCCTGCTTCGGTGGAGCATTGAGTGTTTGATGGAGTTTCAGTGAGCAGGACTCTCAGGAGTTATGGTAACTAGAAGGGGGATGGTGCTTCAGATCTGTAGATAGGCACCAGGTTAAATTATGTTGTCTGTGGGGTAATGTCTGGCGGGGGCATGAGCCTTGCAAGAGTGACAAGTGGTGGTAGAGCTGTCCTCATCAGTTGAAGGGGATTCCATACTTTTTGGGCTGGAGCAGTGAACAGTATCCATAATGGCATTAGTATGTTTCAGCATACTGCAGCGCTCTCCAATTAGTTCCTAAATCAGGGACTGCCGGTGAGGCCCCTATGGGCCATGACTGCACCCTGCAATGCCACCTCTGGCTAGTCGAGGTCCAGGAACTTGTTTTGGGTTCCTGGTGCTTTGAACCATTAGCTTAAAAGTCAGAGGGGGTTATTCTAACTTTGGAGGAGTGTTAATCCGTCCCAAAAGTGACGGTAAAGTGACGGATATACCACCAGCCGTATTACGAGTTCCATAGGATATAATGGACTCGTAATACGGCTGGTGGTAAATCCGTCACTTTTCCGTCACTTTTGGGATTAACACCTCCTCCAAAGTTAGAATAACCCCCAGAGTCTTCTAACCAGCTCCAGGCATCCTCCTGGGTGGTGAAGAAATGTGTAGTGCCTTCTGCAAAGGTCACTGGTGACTGAGTATCACAATTCTAGTTCACGTAGGTGATGTTTTACTGCTAAGGAGCTACAGTGTCTCTGGACTGGGACAGCATAATCTGAAAAAAACATGACTTGAGCGTTGTCAACCTTCAACTCTGCTGTGAACAGATTTTTTTTTTCAATAATTTGACTGCTATTGTTTCATTTATATTTTTAATAACATTATAGAAGTTGTCACAAATGCTATGATATCTGGGGTAATTAGCAGTGCATGGAGAGAGCGCCACTTATAGTTACTTTAGGGCATGACTTATAGTTACTTGAAATGACTCTAATTACAATTGCTTGATTTCTATGATTTTGCACAAGTAAATTCAGAACCAAACTATAATGTCTCTGTAACCTTTGTTTTTTTAAGTGAATTTCTATGTTTTTTTTAATTCTATTTCCTAACTATACCTTCACTGTAACCTTTGTTTGTTTGACTGAATTTCTATGTTTTTTTAACATATAGGGGCACAGGTATGTACCATTTTTCCTGCCGCAAACGGCCCGATTCACAGAATCGGACCGTTTGCGACAGGAAAAAAACATTTTGGTATGTACAAAGCCTATTTTGTGATTCGATAATCTATTTACCGAATCGCAAAATAGGTTTGCGAGTCTCAATTAGGAAGGGGCTTTCCCTTCCTAATTGCGAGTCACAGCGCGATGCATCATTGTTTTGTGACCATGAATGCGGTCACAAAACAATCGCAGTTAGCACCAGTTTCAAACTGGTGCTAACCCATTCGCAAACGGGAAGGAGTCCCCATTCCTACTTCCCCATCTGCTGAGATAGTTCTCCTTCTCCAGGCACCTCCTTTGTGTTCAGCCCATGCCACTTCACACCTCATCAAGGCAGCCTGGCCAGGCTGGCAGAGGCCTGCCAATCAGAGAAGGACACTACAGAGCTGAAGTTGGCAACTTTTTAGATAGAGTTTAAAACTCTTTACCTGAACTAGTTATATTAAATCCAACAATTGTAGGTTGTGGGTGTGATTATGACAATTAATTTGATACCAAACTTGAAGTATCTGACACTTAAGGGGACTTTGTTCATTAAAGTAAAGTCTTCCCATTTTAGCCTATGTAGCCCATTCACTACATTGAGAGAACAACAAATTTGGCTATTTTACCTCACCAGGGCTTATAAAACTACTTGTATAGGGTCTCTGCTTATTGTTACATGGCACCCAACTATAGTGGCATATCTTAGGGGTGACTTATATGTAAAAAGTAAGGTAGTTTAATACTTTGGAAGTACCTTAAGTTCCAAAGTCGAATTTGCATACAATGTTGGTTTAAAAGCAGCCAGCAGTACAGGTCTGCCTTTAAAAGGAAACTGGGCATCTCAGCAGTGCACCTATGGGTGCACTACCTATGCTGGGGTCCCTTAACCTACATGCCCTACCATATACTAGGGACTTATAGGTGGGGTGATACTGTCAATTTTAATTAACCTAATTTGCATATCCACTTTAAACAGAGCACTGGCCCTGGGACTGGGAAGCAATACCCAGGGCACAGCCAAGAGTCAGTAACCACTAATATCTGTCCAAAATGTTTGGGGGTGACCAGGGCAAAAAGGAGGACTTTCCTACACTTACAAATATAAACATAGCAAGTGCCCCCAGCTGATCCTCCACTTCTGGAGAGGATAAATGATCCTAACTCCTGGGTCTGGTGAAGACCAAGCAAGTGTATTTACTCCATGATTCCATATTGAAAAATGATCTGAAATTCTTTGTGGAGGTGAATGCATCCTTCATCTATTGGAGCACAATATGTATGTGACAGTGACAAGTGAGTTCTATCTTGCCCTCTCCTGGTGAGAGCAGAGTCCATGGTTCTCTCTTTAAGTATGCAAATGTGCAAATCACCTAAAAGCTCCTCCCGCTTGGACCCGCCCCGTCCACCTTAGTAGTAGGCAAAACTCTTCCCACCTTTTGCCAGGATAATGGGCGGGTTACCGAAGGGCCCTCAGTGTATTTCCCACCAATTTTGGTGGTGCGTTCTGGATACTGAAGAATATGAGGATATCCCCATTTAACAAAGAAGCACTTACATCATATAGCTAAGAGGAAGGACCCTGGTTTGGTTGAGATTTACATCTTTGTAGTCTCATTGGTCTTTCAATAGGAGGATTCACATTATCAAAGAATTCGGGAGAAAGACGCACGAGGAACAATCGCATTACCAAATGCACACAAGGTCACTGGAGACATTTCCTTGTGCTCCATTACGCAGCTGTAGTGTAGAATTCACAATGGACATTTACCTAATAAGGTAGCACTTACTAACTAACCAGTAGAAAGTACTTCAGTTGAGTACACATTTTGTGCAAAACTGTGGACTCTTGTTGGACAAACGGTCAGGTGCGGTTCCTTTATGGCCAAGTTACTCACGCAGTTACTGACACACCCACACAGACACTCACACACCCACTCACAGGTGCACTCAGACACTCACTCAAACAAAATACTCATGCACCCACTCACAGACCCACTCAGAGATTCATATACTCAAAAGCAGAACCACTCACTCCATCATGCACCCATTCAGACCCACTCAGACTTTCATGCACCCACCACAGATGATCTCAGGCATTCATGCACCCACTCACAGACCCACTCAGGCTCACGCACCCACTCACCGATCCACTGAGAAACTCATGCACTCACTCACAGACCCTCTTAGAAACTCATGCACTCACTCACAGATGCACTCAGAGACTCATGTACCCACTCAGAGGTCTACTCAGATACCCACACACTCAGTCACAGATGCACTGAGACACTCAGGCACCCACTCACAGACCCACTCAGAGACTGGCTCACCCAGTCACAGACCTACTCAGACACTCACACACCCACTGACAGACCCACCCAGACACTGTCACACCCAGTCACAGGCCTACTGAGACACTTATGCACTCGCTCACACACTCACTGTCAAAGGTTAGAGGTTACAATTAGGAAATAAAATTTATAAAGCCTTAGAAATTCACTTAAAAAACCTAAGGTTACACAGAGGTTTAGTTAGGAAACAATATTTTTTTTAAACTTAGAAATTCACTTAAAAAACAAAGATTACAAAGGCATTACAGTTAGGAAATAGAAATGAAAAAAACAGAAATTCAATGAAAAAGCCAAAGGTTACAGGGGCTCACATTTTGCTCATACAAAACCAGTGAAATTCAGCAGTTATAGTAACCTGAGCTAACTGTAACTTACGTTCCCATAATGCACTGCTTATGACCTCACATATTACATCCCTCATGACATGGTCAGTGACATCACTCATGACATCAAGTCAAGTAACTATGGGCCAGATGTATGAAAAAGTTTTGCACTTGCAAATGGTGCGAATCGGTAAATTTGGCCGTTTGCGAGTGCAAAACAGTGGTCTGCGATACATGAAATGCATTCGCAGACCACAAATAAGAAATCGCTAAAATCGCGATTTCTTGCGTTGCGAGCTGGAAATTGCGAGTTGCAAATTCCAGGTCGCAAGGCTATGCTTGAAAAAAACGCAAATTGCGATTTTTCAAAAAATGGCATTTTGCACTTGCAAAATACCATGATATGCTACCAGGTGGTAACCTGCTGCAAAATTAAAAAATGCAGTAAAACTGCATTTTTAAATTGAACATGTAAAGCACACATGCCCTTTTGGCATGTGTGTACCTTACATGTTTAAAAAAATGATTTTGGGGTGCAGGAGAGGGGGCCTTAGGCCCCCAGCACCCTGGCCTTTTGCATTTCCAAAATTGCGATTTCTGGCTCCGGTATCGCAATTTGCGATTCGTTAATAGCATTAGCGATTTTTAAGAAATCGCTATTACCGATTCGCAAATGTGATACATGGCCCTTTGCGAATCGGTAATAACGATTTTGTAAAAATCGCTATTACCGAATCGCAATGGGCCGTGATGATACATCTGGCCCTATAACTGTTGAATTTCTATGGTTTTCTATGTGGCAAATGTGAGTCTAACTGAAAAGTCCTTGTAACTGTTGTTTATTTCAGTGAGTTTCTAAGGTCCTCTATAATGTCCCTGTAACCTTTTCTTTTTTGTAATGAATTTCTATGTTTTTTTAATGTAAAATATTTTTAATTACTATATGTTAATGCAACTACTGCGCCCACAGCCTTCGGCCGTGACTGGCAGTAGTTGCCAACCTCAATAACCACCCTACCTTGCTGAATTTACAGATGGTTGTTAGGTATCTACAATAATGAAATGGTGTAATTTTTTTTCAATTTAGGCACGGTACCTGAATCCCACAAACTGTACACGACTTCCGTGTGCTTTCAATATTTGTCGAAAACATATATAGAAGTTATTAAAATTTTGTTTAAGGTAAAAGGTTTACTGATATTGTTCAGTGAGTACCACAGCAATAGATGATAAATATTATATTTGTCGTTTAACTAGCTTTTGTGGAGTTACAAAGTCATTGTAAACCATTTCGCCACGTATTTGCGGAATCACGCAGGGAACATGACTCCGACATTTTTCTGGAGTAGTAAAAAACATATATGGACACTTGCAATGTTTAGATTGAAGAAAGAGGTTTACTACAACACAAAGAAAAATAATATAAGAAGAAATACATTTCTGATATCATTTTAATAGATTTTCCGGAGTCGCGTATCCATTGTGATGGAGACGCAGTGGTGGCGTACATCCCATGTAACCAAGAAAAAAAGGTTTCTATCTCCCAAACAGGAAGTCTCACCCATTCTTTTTTGCATTGGGAGTGAGTGGCTGTGACTTTTTACACCTCTCTCTGCGATCATTTTGATTTTTGCTGGCTGTTTGCTTGCTTTATTTTTTTTTGGAGAACATGGCATCTTCAAGAGAACTCCAGGAAGAGGATGACCAAAATCTCATGGAGGAAGAAGAACTGGCCCCCCAAAAAAAGTAAGAGAGTATTGAGTGGAAGTTTTTTTAAATCATGAAGGAGACAAAAGAGTGAACGCAAGAAAGGTTACCACCTGCACAATCTGCATGAAAGTTTTATCAAGAGAGAGTGAAAAGAAATATTCTTGTGGTATATCCAGTATGTACAAACATTTGAGTACCATCCACTTCATCGTCTTGCCAAAACGGAGTTGCAGAGGCTTCAAAATGAAGAAAGGACTTCTACTGGAAGCAATGACTAGCCAGGAACATCTTCTACTGGAGGACAGGTTTCAAGAGTTCCTCCCACTATTCCGTAATTTGCCAAAGTTGGAATTTTTTGCCCAAAATGTGAAATGCTCTCAGTGTAGGTGAACAAGCTGTGTCTACTCTAGTGCAGATTAATAATGCACACAAAAATGTTTTTTTAAATATTTGAACTGTTGCATACTTTGCTATTTTTGTACTTACTTACTGTTGCAAGTCATGTTTGTTTTTTTCTGCAAAAACAAAGAAAACTCGCAAAAAATCCAAATTTAGAAAAACACAAAAAAGTTTAAAACAATGTTGAAGACACCAAAAAGGTTCTTCTTAGAACACATCTTTTCACTATAAAAAACAAGTGCTTGCATAGGTGAGTCACTGTGTACATGTGTGGGTCTATAAGTGAGTGAGTGCAGTAGTGTTGTATAGGTGAGTGAGAGGTAGTATGACTGCTTATATGGATGAGTGAGTAGTTGCACGTGTGGGTATATGGGAGTAAGTGAATGACTGGTGTATAGGTAAGTGACTGGGTGCATGAGTGGCTGTACGGTTGACTCAAAGGCTTTGTATGTAGTTCTATGGGTGAGTGAGTGGGTGTATGAGTAGCTGTTTGGGTGAATGAGTGGGTGTTTGAGTTATTTTATGAATAACTGACAGGGTGTGACAGTGATTGTATGGGTGAGTGAATAGGTGCATGAGCGATTGTACTGGTGAGTGATTAGCTGCTTGAGTGGTTGTATGGATGAGAGGATGGGTGTATGAGAGCATGTATGGGTGAGTGACTGGGTGTATGACGGTTTTTATGGATGAGTGACTGGGTGTATGAGTGTTTGTATGGATGAGTGACTGGGTGAGTGACTGGGTGTGTGGGTGACAGAGGGTGCATAAGTGTTTGTATGGGTGACTGAGTGGGTTGATGGGTCAGTCCGTGTGTGAGTGGCTTTATGGGTGAGTAACTGCATAAGTGGCTATATGAGTAATTGAGAGGGTGTGTGAGTGTTTGTATGGGTGACTGAGTGCATGTGTGAGTGATTGTATGGGTGAGTGAGTGGGTGCATGAGTGGCTGTATGAGTGAGTGCATGGGTGATTTAGTCAGTATATAGGTGAGTGACATGGTGCATGAGTGGCAGTATGTGTGAGTGAGTGAGCTTGTCAGTGATTGTATGGGTGAGCAATAGGGTGCCTGAGTGGTTGTATATGTGAGTAAATGGGTGCATGAGTAGCTGTATGGGTGAGTGAATGGGTGTATGAGTGGTTGTATGGGTGAGTGATATGGTGTACCAGTGATTGTATTGGTGAGAGAATAGGTGCATGAGCAATTGAATGGGTGAGTGATAAGCTGCTTGAGTGGTTATATCGGTGAGTGAATGGGTGTATGATTGGCTGCATGGGTGAGTGACTAAGGGCATGAGTGCCTCGATGGGCGAATGAGTACATGAGTGATGTATGGGTGAGTGATTGAGTACAACAGTGGCTGCATAGAGAGTGATAGGGTGCATGAGTAGCTGTATGGATGAGTCACTGGGTGCATGAGTGTGGCTAGGTGCATAAGGCAAGTGACTGGGTTTATGGGTGTTTGTGTGTATAAGTGAATGGGTGCTTGAGTGGCTGTATGGGTGAATGATAGGGTGCAAAAGTGGTTGTATGTGTGAGTTAATGGATGCATGAATAAGTGTGTGGGTGAGTATGAGAGTGCACATAGAAGGCTGGCTCTCTATATTGTATACGAAAATGACTTGCACTGTGCAGAGTCCAAACAACCCCTCTTTGGTTCCAGAGGTAAAAAGCAGACCACCTAATGCTTTGTTTTTGTGGTAGTGTGGGCGAGCAGTTAGGTTTATCTTGGAGATGTGCTAAGCATTTGTTGTACTCACACTATCTATAAATGTGGCTACACACTCCTAAGAATAACTCAAGACCAATTTACAAAAATACTTCAGATTTATATAACATTTTTAAGACCATTATTATCAATTTACAGTAAGTACTTTTTTTACTTATGATTTATCAAAGTTTAGAAAATATTCTGTTTTTGTGCATTTAGGGGGAGTTAGAGGTTGGGGGAGTACCTGGTAGTGGCCAATGGGCCACATACCTTAAGGTGGCTGAACCCACTAAATGACCACTTCCAGTGGGAAGGGGCCACATCCCTAACCCTGATTGGCTATTTTCCTGCCATCCAAAATGGAGGAAAATGAAATGGAGTAGTCACCTTGCCTGCCACACCTGAGCGGTGATGCAGGGTGAGGGTGGCCACTCCTCCTGTCCAAGTTTTCCCACCACTGTTCCCACCCAAGGTGGGGGTAAGACCGTTTGGTGGCCATCTGCTGCTATCAGCAGAGGTGGAGGTCAGGTTTCAAAGGTGGTAAAACCTTTGAAGCTGACTTCTGGTGGAGGGTGCCTGCCTGGGGGAGGAGGGCTAACCCCTCCACCCAGGAAAGGCTTTGTGTTCTGGCTTCTCAGAGCAAAAGGCTCTCACCTCAGGAGTCCAGACTGGTGGTGGTGGCAGGCTGGATAGGACCAGTCAGCAACCATGCCACGGCTTTTAGGTGTTGCAGGGGGCACCTCTAAGTTGCCCTCTGGGTACATTTTATAATAAATCCAACACTGGCATCAGTGTGGGTTTATTATTCTGAGTTGTTTCATACTAAACAACTCAGGATTCAGAAGGCGATTGTGTAGCTGGGGAACTGTCCATGACCATTGTTCAGCACATGCATTTGCTATGGCTGCCATGTATACTTACTATGTCTTAGGGTTTAGCAAAGACCCAGTAGGGGCATATTTTCTCATGCACACATATGCCCACACATGCATTATAGTGCACCCTGCCTTAGGGCTGAAAGACCTGCCAGGCGGTTGACTTACGTATATTCTATTCAGTGTTACTCTTTAGATTCACCTTGTTGTGCACTTTTAATGGCAGTATGCATGAGGCTGGTGTTGGGCATCTCAGAGTGGCATAATTGGTGCTGCAGTTCTGAGGGGCCCTTTTCAGTACCCATGTCCTAGGTACATTTGGTGGCATTTACTAGGGACTTACAAAGGTGGCTGAAGGGCCAAACATAGTACAGTTTTGGGGAAAGAGATCTGGTCCTGGGAACCTGTTTAGCAGGAGCCCAGGGCACTTACAGTTTGAAACCACATACTTTTCCAGGCAAAAAGTGGGTGTCTGTCCTGACAAAAGAGGCCCTTCCTCACAGTGTATGAGTGGATATATGCAGAAGTGACTGGGCACATGAGTAGCTGTGTTAGTGAGTGAGAGGATAGGTAGGTGGTTTTCTGGGTGAGCGAGTGGGTGTATCAGTGACTGTATGGGTGAGTAACAGGATGCATGAGTGGTTGTATGTGTGAGTAAGTGGGTGCATGAGTGGGTGTATGTGTGAGTGAGAGGGTGCATAAGTGGTGGTATGCGTGGCTCAGTGAGAGGGTGCATGAGTAGTGTATTGTTGAGTGAGAGGGTGCATGTCTAGTTGTATGAGACAGTTAGTGGGGGGATGGGTGGGTGTATTGGTGAGTAAGACAATGTGTAAGGCGTTGTATAGGTGAGTGAGTTGGTGGCCCACTGGATGTATGATTAAGGAAGTTCAAGAACAATTGTATGGGTGACTCACTATGTACATTACTGGCTCTATGGGTGAGTGATAGTGTGCAGGAGTAGCTGTATAGAGGAGTGAATTGCTGTATGAGTGGTTGTATGAGTGAGAAAGATGGTGCATGAGAGGTTGCATGACAGAGTAGGTGGGTGGATGAGTGGGTGTATCAGTGAGAGGATGTGTTGATGGTTGTATGGGTGAGTGAGTTGGTATATGAGTGAGTGTATGGGTGAGTGAGTGTATGAGTGGATTATATGGGTAAGTGAGTGCTTGAGTGGCTGTGTGGATGACTGACGATGGGTGAGTGGCTATATAGGTGAAAGATAGAGTTCTTGAGTGGATGTATAGGTGAGTGAGTAGGTGTATGAGTGTTTATGTGGGTGAGTGAGAGGTTGTATGATTTTTGTATGGTAAGAGAAGGGGTGCATAAATGGGTCTATGCATGAATGTGTAAATGCTTGAGTGGTGTATGGGTAAGTGAGTTCACTAGTGATGTATGGATGACTTAATGACTAAATGACTGCCGTATGTGTGTCATCCCTGATAGGCCGAATAATGTCTTCAACAGTGATTATCCACATAGAGAGAATACCATATAGTTATTTTCTTCAAGCAATCCTATGAAGATATTTTATCCACACTTCATTTTTAGATGTCCTTTTGTTGACATTACCCCTGATAGGCCAAATAATGTCTTAAATAGTGATGATCTATGTGGAGAGAAAACTAACTCTCTCTCTCTCTCTCTCTATAAAATTCTTTGACCGCATTTCATTCAAACTTCATTTTTTGACATCTTTTTCAAGACATCTCCCCTGATGGGGTGAATGATATACTAAGCAGTAATGATCAACATAGAAGACGATATCATGTTTTTTTCAAATAATCCTTCTTAGAACTTTGGCTGAAGAAATAACAGGTAAGAATTAGGAAGTTTGAAAAGTAGTTTTTGTTTGAATTACAGACTGCTGTCATTGCGCTCCATCCATCCAGTTTGAGTCTTTAAATATATAGTATAATAACAATGTCCAGATGTAATATTAAGGCCTTTATGAAAGATGATAGCCAAAGTACAGTATGTTCTACCAGAAACTGATATCTGTCCAGTTTTTTATCTCGCTGTCCACATTTGTTCCATCTGCTCTGCATCATGGAAACATTGCTATAATTTATTTACCACTTCTCTGTATTAGCAATGTAGACAAAACATTTGATTTACAACTTGGCCACTCTTTTTTATTAGTTTATCAAAAGAAACACTTTTAGAATCCGACAGAGTTAAATACAGAAATCGCTCAGATTGGATTTCAGTGGTAGATGAGAAAGAACACTCTTCACACTCATGGTTCATGTAACACTCAGTCCAAATATGTCATCAATATTTACATCTTTATCTTCTAAAACTCCAAGGATTACCATAATACATTCTGGCCATCTTGTTGAGTGTTTAGAGTAAATACTACATATCCACTATATTTGTGTACTAATTCTCAAATGCCTGAAGCAGAATGTATTACACTTCTGTCACAAGATAACCGTTGAAGGCAATTAAACAATGCTGCGCACAATGTGTTCTGTGTTTTTTCTTGAATTATTTTACAATGTGGTAGATGGAAGAGAATACTGAGAACAACATTAGCATAGCAGTTGAAACCATTAGTGTTATCCAACTGATACCCTACAATATCTTCATCATTTTCCAAATTTCTTTTCTTGACACCATTTTCGTTGATTGTGTTGTCAGTTTCCACTTAGGACATAATGCCTGTTTTTACATAAACAAGATACTATCCTAAATGAGGAGCATATTTACTCCGTAATCTGTTGTACTCTCTCACACAATTTTCATCTGCACTAAGCTTCTTCTCATCAAAATCAAACAAACCAGAAAATGTTTGAACTTGTGATAATGCTACATACGACATCCTTCTTTAAATACTGTACTTCCACTATCAACACTTGAGACTTGTGGCTAGTTAAAGACTGGGAACTGTTTTTGCCTGACATATAAGTCTTTTACAGGCAAAAAGTATACAACACATCAACCTATTTGCTTTATGCCATTAACCTGATAAAACTTTATAGCTAAGAATTCAATCTCAACATGTTTATGGTATTTAATAAAAATCTATAACTTTACCCATTGCATCATTTACTAATCGTTCTTCAACACTTAAATTACTTCTTAAAATTACTCTACAGTTATTGCAGACATGTAAATACTTCTCTATTCCAGCAGTCCTGGATACAGATTTCTCCAAAAAGTTCAATTGATCTTGTATTTTTCCACTGAGTATGACAGTTACTTCTTGGCCTTCTATTTTGTCGATAGCAGTCATCTCCAAAATTTCCTCATTCTCTAGTTTTAGTAATTCTTCATTAAATTCAGCATACTCTTAAAGTGTAGGCACTAAATAAACAATTGATTTCTCTACTTTACAAAACACATACATTAGCTTTGTTGCCGTGCTTTTACAGGAAAACAGTTTTTAGTAAGACGACTTTTCAAAATGTGCTTTCCCTCCTCTGTCAGAACTCTGACCCTGAGGTCCTTCAGAATATTTTATTATAGTATGTCAGAGGCTTGGCACATATTTTTCACACTTTCATTGTACTTGAAATACTGCCAAATGTTCACATTGCCAATACTACCCAAAGAGTTCTGTGTTTCTTCATGTGAAAGAGTTTTGAAAATAGGCTGTCCTTTTACAGAAGTAAGTTGTAGTAGGTCATGAAAAACAATTAAATGCTTTCCTCCAAACAAGACGTCATATTCAGTTTTTAGAATCTATTGCATTCCTAGGTGAACAAAGGCAAGTATTAGATTTGAACACATGCTCATCTATCAATAATTAATAGCTTCATTTTCTTCAAACCTCTTGCCACCTTCTGGTATTCTAGTTTATCATCATGCTGTACTGATGGCATAAGTAACATATGTAAAGTTATTCCTTCAATATTGTGTGCAGTTAATCTAGTTGGTGCTGTTACTACACACAGTAAATTTGATTCTGTAGTCGTGTGTAGAAAAGTGGAGAGCAATTTAATTAAAAAGCTTTTCCCGGTATCATCGTGGCCATTGATATATAAAAGTATAGGCTTGAATGATGAGCAATTGCATTCTTTCTTCTTGTGAACAAATCCAAGTTCTATTTTGTCTTTTACCTCAGTATAAATATCCTTTTGTTCATTGTTGAGTTGTGCAAATAACTATTCTAGATCTACAGATTCCTGTCTCACTTTCTCCATTGCACTTTCCACTTCATTCATAGCTATTGCAGTTTCATTGTCAATAATATGCTGTCCAAAAGGATCTTGACTTAGTGGTGCTGAACTTTGGCTGCTTTGAGAAGTACCCTTATCTACCTCAGAAACAATCATTTCCTTTTGTTGTATCTCATTATTTAACATTTGTAAATAGTTTGTAAAAATAGAACACTGAATAGTATTGTTACCAGCATTAACACGATCTTTGGAGCAGTTATACTCTCCAAGTAATTCCAACTCTCTTTGCCAATGCTTGAATAGATAAAGAAGAGCTTAATAGAAAAACTCTCTTTTGTCTTGAGTTTGGCAACTAGGTTTCAGTGATTAATTAGATTTTCTTTGGCATATTTGACTAAAGAACTATTACATCCACGTGCTGCATATTTCTCTTTTTCTATGTTTTCACATACAATATTTTTATATCTGTAGTTTTGAAGAATTTCATAAAGGCACTTGTCTTCTAGATGTGGACATCTTCTTGGGTAGTGTGTATCCAACATATTTTATTTCACAACGTCTGTACCTTGTGGTTTAAACTCTGCTAGGTACTGAATTTCTGGGAAAGACTTTAACAATCTGTTTTGTGTACTAGCAAGACCAAGACTTACACAGGGGATTCATTTCGATTTTGAGAATAAACTTGCCAAACTGAACCTGTCACAGGCTTCATAGGATCTCATTTCCCTATGGGGAAGCATTTGCAAGCTGAAAGAATACATTTCTGTGCAGAAATATCCTCCCACATCTCCTTTATCTCTATTTTTCCAGATTTTGTAATGTATGATGTGACATACTGAGCCACAGTGATGGAGTTGTCTGCAACAAATTGTAGGTCCATATTAGTATTACACATTTTCAAAATTTGAAGGCTCTTTTCATTTTAGATTTTATGTGTTCTTTGGTGATTTCCGTGTCAGTGTATTTCTGACTGAAGACAAGAAGCTATTTACTTTTCCTTTTGAAATGACAGGTCTTAGAATTATCAACCTACATCTTGTATACAAATTTCCTTTGATTCTGTATTTATGACATCACTAATTCCCAATCTACAGAGAATAAAACTTGTTCTCTGAGACCTCTTTCACCAGTGTGTTTTGGTGTGGGACAAGTCACATACTGTTCTATGAAAGACAGTCAGTGTGTGCTCCAAATTTGTGTGTGTCTTTTATCCATAGCAGCATTTGAATATGAGGAGCACCTCTTGTCTAGTACTCTTTCCGCCAAAAGAAATCAATTACTTCTCCAAGAGGAGGATTGCTTTTTTTGCAGATAAAAACAAGCATACCTTGGAACCTGTGGTTGAAATATCTACAAACATTAGCAGGGTCTAATGAACAAAGTTCTCCAGCTGTCTTTACATTGATGTCTTTTAGTTTGAGTTCACCTCTCTCAAGAATTGAAGTAGGTCATCACACACACACTCAGAGCAACTGAGTGTCAGAAACCAGGTTGGTGCACCCAGGTTTCTCAGCATACATTTCAGTTCTCTATCATTACAAAACCAATAATTGTTGGTACCAAGATGGCACACCATTAAATTAATCAAGTTGCATTCCAAATTCCCATTGCTTGTTTTTTTTGAAACAGCTAAATAGCATCACCAATGACTTTTTTGGAATGTAACTGATGGATAATGTTTTGCTCATAAATTTCTTCTGATTGGGGTTGATCCACTTTTTCTATTTGTCCACTTCCTGGCAAACTGTCATCTTCAACATTTGGTACATCAGGTTCAATATCAACATTTTTATAATAAACATTATTTTGTACTAGGTATAACGTTGTTTGATTTACTTCTCTAACATCAACTAACTCTTGCCAAATTGTTTTATTCTTAGTTGGCACACAATTTACTAGAATAGTGAGTGGCTTATTAGTGTCTTTGTCTACCCCTACAGTTTCAATATTTTTTTACTCTAATGCCAAATACACTACTATTCCCTTATGACTTTTCTGTAACTCTCTTGAATGTAATTTACTGTTTTTGGTTCCAATAGTATAATTGTTTGAAATAGATGTACAGACTGTAAAAGGATTGATTCACATACATTTAAGTCTCGTAGTTGTTTTGGAATTGTCACAAGCTCCAACCTGTTATGTACTGCTCTAGCCAGTGTTTTATGATCCTCTAACTTATCATAGCAATACGTGCATATAACTTGCTGTATGGACAAGTCAAACCACTCCTCTCCAAATAAACAAGCAGCAACTTCTTACCACATTCCCTGTTTTCCCTTCAGGATTGGAAAATACATCTATATTTTGTGTTTGACTTTTGTAGTGAGTGCATCGACAAAAAATACAAATATAGTTTGGTTTCTTCTGAACAAGCTGTGATAAACTTTATAATCACATGTTAAAAATTGTCAGTACTAATACCTATGCTCTGTTCCTCAATACCTGTACCTACAAATTCCTAATTTTCCCTAGAATCCTCCACAGAATCAAAGAAAAGAAATTGCACATCCTCACAAACCTTTCTACCTCTGCTACTGTACCATGCAATAGTACTCTATTCATGTCTTCTAAACATAAGGCTCGAGTTTTCAAATAGTAAAGTTTCCTAACTCAATGTTGCACCTTTGAGTGGTAAACTGCAAACTTTCTAAAGTGATGAAAGGTGCTTTGGCACACTTTCTTTGATAGACATGAATGTCCTTGTAAATTACTATACTTTGTTCCTTTGAATGGATATAACCCTTGTAAAATTGAATATGTTTGCTTCAGACTTCTGCATGGAAACTTACATACAAAATGGCATAACAAATCAATAGATTGCTACCAAATACTACAAACACAATTATAGGTTCATTTGTAAACATGACCCTGTCTACACCTTCCCTGAATCACTTCAGCTATCACCTCTTCCACATTTCTGGAACAATCTCTTCTTTTTCAACAGGACTGCCATCCTTCATCTCATAATATGACCAGTGCGTTCTCTTGCAAATGACCTTCTTCATTAAAGAAAAGTCCTGTACTAGAGGTATGCTTCCATTCACCACTAAAGATTTTACAAAAATGGGCTTTATTAACAAGTCTCTCCTTTGGCAGCATCTCTTCCTATCCAGCACTATCTTATCCAGTGTGTCCATTCTAGCGGGAATCAAAATAAAAAGCTTTCTCTTTAAGGCAAATGCCTTATCAACTACAGCCTCAAAACGTACTTTTTGTTTCACTACTTCTCTTCTCCCGTCATACAGCTTCAAAGTTTTAACAATATTCTGAATTACTCTGGCATGAAACATTCTTACACTAATTTCTTGGAACTCTTGCTGTCTTCTGGTTAAGCTATCTGCTTTCTTTAATGATTTCTTACTCTTCACCTGATGTGATTTTATTCTTTGTTGGCTGATTTTAAACATTTTTTTATTTACTTGATTTTGCACACTTTGCAATTTCCTACATACCACTGTAGGAAATATTTTGCTTCTCTTACCAGCAGCTCTTTTCTCACTAAGCACATTGTCCACATATTGTTCTTTTCATTTCTCTGTTGCAAGGAGATCGTCTATTTTCTTCAATTTCTTTTGTGTTTTTTTTTTTTGCCATTTTAGAAGTCTCTTTTAATGCAGAAATAGATCTCTAAAATAAAAAAACAGAAACATGTTTACATTTTCATTACACACTGTCCATTTATACATTATAAACATTTAAATCTAATACAAAAAAATTGCCTCCCTATGTTCTCTGCACTCCACGTCTGTTAGATCTCATGTTAAAAGAAGACTCAATATTATCATAGGTATCAGTGTGTGACAATGTTTCATCATATGCATCAATGTGTACGTGGGTGCATTAAGGTATGGATCAGTGTATGCTTGGGTATCTTATCACATGCACTAGTGTATCTGTAGATACATTGCTGTATGCAGAATGTGTCAGCATATGTGAGCATGTATCCCTGAGTGTTTAACAGTGTGTATAAGTGTGTGAGTGGCTGTGGTAGTATATGCATTACTATGTGACTGGGTGTAACAGAGCATGTATAAGTGTGTCATCATGTGTGCTAGTTCATAGATAAATCTGTTCTTGGTGTGTTAGTTTATCCATCAGTGATTTTATGTCAAACTGTGTACCTAAGTGTGTCAGTGTATTCATGAGTGTGTGCCTTGATGTGTCACTGTATCCATTAATGTGTGCCTGGGTGTGTCAGTGTATGCATGGTTGTATTACTTTATCCAGCACTGTCTCAGTGTACACATCAGTTTCTGCCTAGGTCTGTCAGTGTATGCATTAGAGTGTGCCTTTTTGTGTCACTATATGCATGAATGTTTACCTGCGTCTGTCACTGTAACTCACCATATAATGTCTGCTGTAGCACACAAAAGGTATACTTTGAAATAAATTAGTGCTAGTAATTTTCTTAAATAAAAAATACCTTACTGCACAAATGAATGAAAGTATCAATACCTCGCCGGGTTTCTCTGCAATACTGTTCTTGACTCTATGTCACATACACTTTTAACCAACTTATTTATAGACACACCTATGAATGCACAACTGTTGTAAATATATTGTATAATTCACATACCTGTTATAGTGCTTTAGTTGATAGATAAAATTATGTCACAATATCACTTGAAATCTTTGCTTTTTATAATCAATAAATCCTAGCATGAGAATGGTACACCACTCTTACAGGAGCAAACCATTCATGGCAACATATTTAACTGTGGTCTGACAGATACTCTGTTAGTCAACAAATCAAAAACTGTTTTTCAGATTGTATTTTTCTTATCTAATACCTGAATTGTCAGTGATTGTTAACCCTTTTATGCAGTTTTACAAAGAAGCCCAGTTTGCTACCTTGTGTGGCTGGAGTTGTGATTCCATTGCGGCATAAATCATAGGCCCCGTGTAACATCGCGAAGGATTCGTGAATCCAGACGGGGGGTTGAAAATATATTTACCATTGTGTTTAGCTCATTTTTCATGCACACTTACAATGCAATAGTAATAGTGATTTGAAAAATATTATTTTTACCAAACAAGATTGTAAGTCTGCTTTAATAAATGCCCTTCCCCCATCGTCTTTCATCTCAGCTGCCATGGAAACTGCCTATGGAACACTTTACTGTACCAGTAGTTCAAACGTTCACAGTACAATCAGCTTACTAGTTTATATTGTCCAGTAGTAGGTGTGGTTGACTGTTGCAGAACATAAGCATATCCAAAATACCTTGACTTGTTTGTGAAATAATCAGAGCCAATCACAAGTGTACTGACTTAGTATTTTTATTCACAACATATTTTTATCTATCAATGGATTTACAGCATCCAATCAAATTTGCATATTTTTAAAGCAGGTTCTCCCTCCATTTTAGGCACTTCACATTTTTAAAACTGCCTCGTTTAGCTGCAGCCTTCTGTTACTGCTCATTTCCTTCAAAATGGTTAGAGTGCGGATTGTAGATCATAGATATGTTTTTCGGCTAGGGAGGCTGCTAGAAAGAGTGGCATTGACAGGGACTGAGGTTTGCCCAAAGTGGATATTATTTGAATTGGCCAGAAAGGATCCAAGTGGCATCAATTGCTGCTCTTGGTTGAAAGCATTAGAGATTGACAACCCCCTCCTCTCTTAATTGTGCACTATGGTGGTAATGACCTGGGCACACAGACTTGGGTAGGACTGGAAAGCCTAATGAAGGATATGTTTGTTCAATTAATGAAACTTTTCCCTTACACAGCCTTTGTGTTCTCTAACATATGCCAGAGGCAGAAATGGAAGTGGTCGACAGACTTCTGTCCACAGATAGACAAAGCCAGGAAACATTTTAATAAAGCTGTTTTAGCATTCGTCAGAGACCATAACATGGGCTCTATCTACAATAATAACATGCACTTTGACATGCATGGGATATATAGAAGAGGTGGTGTTTACATCAGAGATGAAGGCAACAGGGTGTTTCTGAGCAACTTGAAACTCTGCATCTGCCCTTATGTGTACGTATGAGATACACACAACAAACACAAAGGTTCTTCTTACAGCCACAAACACTATTTATATTCAAAAGGAAATCTGATTATATTTTTTTAACAAAAATTTTGGAGTTGTGACTCTGTTGTGGATCTGCAAGCCAAAAGCGCACATTCAACGCACAACACCCAACATATTGTTCATATGTCTTTGTTTCAATCTCTCTCTGTCACATTACATTTGTGAATACCTTAGTGGAAGTCTAATGGTGTCTGTCAGTGGGTGGATGAGAAGGTAAGTGGGTCTGTCAGTGGGTGGATGAGAGCCTGACTTGGTGTGTGACTGAGCGTACAAGTGTCCAACTGGGTTCGTGAGTGGGTACAATAGTGTGTGAGTGGATCTCTCCGTGGGTTTGTGAGTGTCTGAGTGAGTCTTTGAGTCGGTACATGAGTGTATGAGTCAGTCTGTGAGTGGGTATGTCAGTGTCTCAGTAGGTCTGTGAGTGGATGCATGACTGTCTTAGTGGGTCTTTGAGTAGGTGTCTGAGTGTCCAAGTAGGTTTGTGAATGGGTGCACAAGTATGTAGTTGATTCTCTGAGTGGGGGCATAAGTGTTTGAGTGGTTCTGTGAGGGACTGCATGAGTGTGAGTGGGTCTATGTGTGGGTTTGTCACTATCTGCATGGGTCTGTGAGCGGATGCATGACTGCCTGAGTGGGTCTTTGAGTGGATGCCTGAGTGTCTGAGTGGGTCTGTGACTGGGTGCATGAGTGTAAGTGGGTGTCAGGACTGCAAACCTGAATATGCTCCAGAACCTACATCTAGTGTTTAGTAAAGTGTGCCCCTAGGCAACTCACCTGCCCTTGCATGGGCCAATGATTGTTGTTGTCTTTGACAAATGTTTACTACAGCCAATGCTGGTTTTAGAACACGTGTAGGAATCTAGGGCATGTGTCAACTTGTTGCCTGAGCTTGTGACATCCTCATAACTCAGACTGGGTGAGGCCAGGTACAGCAGCCTCATGACTCAAACTGGGTGTAGCAAGTGACTCAGACTGGGAGTGGCCAGGTGCAGCAGCTATTTAAAGCTACACCAGTCTTGAGGTAATTGCTTGCTGTCAGAGGTGTTCAGATGCAAGGTGGGATTCTCTATTCCTCCGTGCTTGTTCCTGGATCGTCAACTCCACATCCCAGCGTCATGGATGCCGATCCTAGAAAAGAAAAGATCACAAAAATTTGCATCAGAAAAGGCAGTAACGCACTGTACGTGCTTGAAAGTTACCTTAGATAGTTGATTGCTGGATGTTCAGCACTAGAAGGGCATGTTATCAGTGTCCTTGGTTACTTGAATCAATGCCGTCTGCCGAATAATAACGCTCATTATTGTTAGCTTGCAATGACAGTATAGATTTGAGCACGTATTGGACAATTGTTATTTTAACGATGTACTATAAACATGTTTGTTATAGTTGGGTTTTATGTAGCATTTGTGTGATACCAATCATTGCCTATGATAAAGAACACTCAGTGCTTGGCACACCTTAGTTTCAAAACGTGAATCAAAGGTCTGTTATTTCCATGTTCAATTGTCACTGTGCTGTAACAGTGATGACACCAATTACATACGAGAGTGAGCTTCAGTATATTAACCCTATGCTCTCAGTGTGGTTAAAACACTGAACTGTGTTCTTTCTGATACCAACACACTGCGCTGATTAATCCCTGAATATTTAAGAAATTGAAATACTTAAGAAATGATTTTCCTTCTTTGTCCCCTGTTATATGTCTATGATTGTGAGTGTGACTGTGTTTTTGAAATTCTCATCAAGACCCAGGGGGCAAGACTACACTGAATTTCTGAAACACTTTAATTAGGTCTTCCAGTGGGACCATATTGACTTGGGAAGAAGGTGGTAATACATGTAGATAATATAGAAGGCTAAACATAAACAGGAAGATGCCTGGAGAGAGGAGAGAGCCATCAAATGCGGGAAAGGGGATCCTGACAGGTACACCTAGTTTGTGTGAATAAGCGAAGCGAAGAGTAGTTTTAGTATATTGGTTACATGAAAAGTTTTATTTGACTAATGTTTAATTCATCATAGGAGATATCTGCTCTGCGCAGACCACAGATAGCCATCCTCATCCTGCCAGGCAATGTCCGTGTTTCTTTCTCTCTCTCATTCATCCCTTTTCCCCAAAGCTTTCCAGTCCCAATCACGTACAAGTAAGTTTTTTCCCACAGGTTGTGGCCAGCCAATCACAGTACTGCTTCTGTCACATGAAGCTGCAATGCTCCCTGTAGGAGTCACGATGGATCTGTGTCCCTATATATACAAATTTGTTTCCCACTTAGGAACTAGAGAACCATAGAATGGATTTACACCAAATCACAAAAAGGTCAATTTCATGACCATGACCTAGCTTTCTCCAAAATTCCCTATGGAAAAATGAATAGAGAAAAAGCGTTTTGAGACACCCTCTCCCCCGTATTTTCTCAGCCCCGTGATTAACAGTTGAAGTGGGCATCTTATTTTCTGGAAACATTTTAAGAAGATTCATCAAACAGGGCCAAAGTTATTAACAAAACAAAAAATGTTTTTTTATAGAAGACAGGTCCTAACTATAACTACCTAGGGGTGACCGCCACTAAGTTTTATATATATATATATACACATACATACATATACATTACATATATATATATATATATATATATATATATATGTATATGAGATAATTGTTATTCAATTATTAATTAATTAACATCCCACCATATACCCCTACAAACCCAGCAGCTCACACCAAAAATAGAGTTTAGAAATAAGTATTCCATAATTGGCATATTTAAAATCAACTAAATAAATAATTACCAATTAATAACTAATGGTTAATTAATCATTACTTAATTAACTTCCCAGTCTAGACCCCTACATATCTGGCAGTCTGCAAAAAAAACATAATTAAAATAATTAAAAATTCAAGAATTTAAATATTAAAAATCAATTAAATAACTAATTACTTTACAAATTAATTTGCAACTCGTAATAAATAATTAATAATAAAATAATTGTTCATTAAGTAACTTTCCACCTTAAGCTACCACTAACAACTATATTAGTACAATAAATCAGTATTCCATGTTACAAATGATTATTAAATCATTAATTATGTATTACTTACCTTTCCATCCCTAGCCCCCTACATACAGCCCACACCTAAAATATAGGTAAACTAAATAGGTATTGTATAAATTACATAATTAAAATAAATGAAATGATTAACAATTGATAATATTTTTTATAAATTAGGAATACATGTATTTCCCACCCTGTAGCCATACAAACCCTATAGTCTTACAAACCTAACAGTCTGCAAATAACATATAATGAAAATCATTAAATATTACAAAATTTACATTATAAGTATCAATCATACAATAAGGTGCAAGTAAATAAAATGTATTGAATAATTCATAATTATTATTAACTAATTTACTTCCCAAACTATGCCTCTAAAAATCCAACTACCTGTACAACACTAAAAAGTACTAGAAAAAAAAAACATTCTAAATCAATTAAAACTGCATGATATTTAAAAAGAAAAATCTTTTATATAAATAATAGTGACACATATAATTAATATAGCAACGAAAACACATTTAAATAATTAAAAACTATTGCCCTTATTTTCAACCTGGCGGTCTTTTGATTTGGTTATTGTGGTGGTATCACCGCCAACAGGCTGGTGGTGTATACCGCCACATTATGAGTGTGGGCCGCTGCCAAACCTCTACATCTCCACTTATACCGCCATGGCGAAATGAACCGCTGGACCAGAAATGTTCATCTCCGACCCGGTGGTCCACAGAAGACCGCCGGCAGCATTATGAGCCGGCCTACCGCTACAGCTTCTGCGGTGGTAAGACCGTTACAAAAACCATGGTGGTAGGGCTACCGGTGACAGGGAGCTAGATGGCTCCCCCAACCCCCAGCAATCACCTGCCCCCCCAGCAATCACTTCAACCACCCACCCCCCTCCCTACATACATGCACACACACACCCACACTCACTACGCATACACCCATTCACCTCCACTTCCAGACACACATCCACTCGCACACATTCATACACGCATCCACTCACATCTTCACACGCATTCAGGCACACATCCACACTAACATACTCACATGCATACACACTGACATGCAGTCATGCATTCACTGCAACATTCATACACACATTCACTCACATGCATACAACCAGGCATACACCGCAACACCCACAGATGCATTCAGACACACAGACATTCCTACACACAGGTAGACACCACACACTACACCCCCTCCCCTGTCGGACGCCCAACTTGTCTTGTCTGGCGAGGGTGTTGTCTGGTAGGGAACGGGAAGGGGTGCTGCTACCACCGGCAGCGCCCCGCCAGCAGGACATCGCCAAGCCGTATTAATGGTCATAATACGGCTAGCTGCGTCTTTCTGGCGGGGCTGTGCAGGTGGTAGCACTGTCCAGCTGCCTCTGGCTGACAGCATGGATACTGCCTGATTTTCACCCAAAGTGTGGCGGAAATCTGGCAGTACCCATAATATGGCGAGCAGAAAATCGCCAGCACTGGTGATCTTCTGGCGCCCGTGACTTCGGTTGTCTTAAGAAAAGACCACCAAAGTCATAATGAGGGCCTATATTTTTTCGACTATATTAGTGAAAACAATATTGAAACCTCCATCTTATTAAAAACAATATTACCTAAAATAAGATATTATTGTCAAAGATATCTGTGCAACACAATATATGTGTATCGCAATATTTATTTTCCAATATTTCTGCCTTTCGATGTTTTTAATCCCATATTTTGTCCAAACACCCCAACAACTCATGGGTTTTGATGCAAATTACTTTATAAAAATATTGGTAGACAACAATTTGCAATAAAATCTTACACCCCTTTGAGACAGACGCCACGAAGAGAAATGTTTTCATCTCTTCTTGTTTTTCCAAATTTGCAAGTGTGCTGCATTGTAGAGCACACATTCAAAGACAGAAGAGCATTAAGGCCCCCTTCCAGTACAAAACCTATGTTTGAAAGAATGCATGCACCAAGGTGCAATAGTGTGTGCCTTGCTGCATTGCTGCCAAAATGCACCAACGCACAGAGAGTGAGAAAAAATGCACAATATCTTACTAGACACTGCCCATTTTTTCTGTCTCTCTTTGACACAAGACAGCACAGCAACTTTAGTGCAGCGTTGTCTTGCATCAAGAATAGTAAATCTAAGCCTCAATCTCGCACAATTTCACACACTACCTGTGATTGCCTCCACCCTACTTTTACTCACACACACATGCTTACACATAGATACACATGCTCACACGTACACACACTCTCTCTCATATAAACACACTCTCACCCGCAAGCCCACACACAACATTACCACAACTACCATCAAATGTCACCTTCCATCTAACTGTTCTCCATTTTTCATTCAACTGATAGTGAATAATATATCACTCACTATTTGTATTATAAAAAACGAGCAGAAATTAGGAAGTGCGGAGCAGCCCCATGGTTCTTGTCACTGATTTTGCCACATCTAAGGTCAGGGGTAGCAAAGGGCAGGCAGCTGAGACCTCTGGCGACCAATAAATGAGGTCCATGGAAAAGGTGCCCGTTTTAAATTGATAAAGAAGATAAACGTGCCTCACATTTTACAGAAATAATTGGCAATCCTGAACAATAGTTAGCATCGGTAATCTGAGTCTGGTGGGTAGGATGCAAGTATTTGTAGATTTCATCAATCGGTTCGGACATGGCTCTCTATTGTTCTAGTGCAACTTCATTAATTAATCCCACGACTTTATTGTGAGATTCCTTGTCCACTATGTGCTTGAGTATTCGAGCACTCATGCTATGTCCAACCGAGCTCAGGATGTCAGGTGAGATGGGTATTTCCAATAAAGGGGAAACAAGTGACCTTGGAAATTATATGGGGATACAAAAGTCAGATAGCATATTTATTTGTAAAAAAATATCAATGAAGTTAAACAAATTAGCTTCCTTCTCCGGGATATAGGTGACTGCCTCTCACAAAGAGTTCCTCCTCCGTGTCTATGGAGAAATCTGTTTTACTGTCGCATGACTTATAAATGAATGGATTTCAACATATTTTTTATTTATGAATCTGGGACATCAGGCTGCAGCTTCATGAGACACGTTTTCAAGGAGACTCAGTAAGAGACAATTTAGTGGATAACGTGCAGGAGCAGATCTAGAGGAAGTCACTGAATGAGCCTTCTAAAATTCAGGCGCACGTTTGAAAACTGAATAAGATAAATGATATAGGGCCAGATGTAGCAAAGGATTTGCGCCTCGCAAACGGCGAAAATCACTGTTTGCGAGGCGCAAATGCCTCTTTGCTATGCAGAAATGCATATTGCGAGTCGGGACCGACTCGCAATATGCATTTCAGAATCGCGAATAGGAAGGGGTGTTCCCTTCCTATTTGCGATTCCGAGTGGAATGCAATACCATTTGCCACCGCATATGCGGTCGCAAAGGGTATCGCAGTTACCATCCACTTCAAGTGGATGGTAACCCACTCGCAAATTGGAAGGGGTCCCCACGGGACCCCTTCCAGTTTGTGAATGGACCCAAAACTTTTTTTGTAGGGCAGGTAGTGGTCCAAGGGACCACTGACTGCCCTGAAAAAAAAACGAAACTAAAGGTTTCGTTTTTTTTTTTAAGTGCAGCTCGTTTTCCTTTAAGGAAAACTGGCTACACTTAAAAAAAAAAAAAACTGCTTTATTGAAAGCAGTCACGAACATGGAGGTCTGCTGACGACAGCAGGCCTCCATGTTTGCGAGTGCCTATACTCGCTATAGGGCCGCAATTTGCGACCCACCTCATGAATATTCATGAGGTGGGTCATTGCGACCCCATAGTGAGTCGCAGTCGGTGTCTGAGACACCGTACTGCATACCAATTTGCGACTTGCAAATTGCGAGTCGCAGGGACTCGCAATTTGCAAGTCGCAAATTGGCGTTTTGCTACATCTGGCCCATAGTGCGGAATACAGGTTGGATGCTGCAAGGCAAGTGCAATGTTGCAAGTGCCTGACCAGAAATCAGAGTTCAAGGACGCACATGGGTCTCGACGACACATCTGGAGATTTCGTGTCTCCTACACGTGATGATTTGATTACGTTCCTGAGAGGGTTTCACTGATTAACTTTCGAATTGAGGAAGAAGAGATGCGAGATGTTCCATCGCTAGAAAGTACACTTGTCATGCACAGAGTAAAGGCAGATGGTAGCATCACCCCAGTGGCAATGCATTATTCAGTACAGAACTGATTGTAGCGCCTCAGAATACAGTGGGTGAAGGTTGCACAATGGTTGTTGTCATGGAAACCCCACTAATGAAATTAATCACAAACGACTTCTGCATTATTAGCTTCTTTCCAGTGCCTAATTTGTAAAAAAAAAAAAAGAAAAAGTAAATCTCGGGGCCCTTCTTAGGAGGCTCCAGAAGCTTGTTCAACCCATTGCCTCTGCTAGTGCTGCTGGTGCCAGTATAAAGACTTCTACTAACCATCCTACATGTGAGTGATAATTTCGACTATTCCAGGTCACCCAAGGCCTGGATGACGGGTACAATTATTGTTTAATCTATAAGGAAATATGAAATACTTGTCTATGTGCTCACCTGGAAAAGAGACAAAGCCGCTAAGTGGTGAATGGTTATTTGCCGGTGTAGAGAATGAACTGTAGGTGCTGAGCACCACCTAACACCAAATCAAATTAAGCACGTCTCCTCTTATTGTAAAGCCACAAAATGTTAAATGCAGCATCTTACGATTGTGTAATATGCTTGCGGGATGGGGTGGGGGGGGAAGAGAAAGCGTCTTTGCTGTCTGGTACATCAACACAAGAGTAACTATGAAAAGAAAGACTAGTCTAAAGACCAGATGGGAGATGGGCATTTATGAGACATTGGCCCATATGTACGAACACTTTTTCCCATAGACATAGAATGGGTAAAAACCTTTGCTACATCTGGCCCATAGTGGCCTTCAGAGAGCACTTGATTTATCACCAGTATTAACCATCTAAGTAGTCACAGCTTTACTAGCATCCAGTCATAATGAAGTGATAGGGGTGCATTACCATGGCTAGGATACCTAGTGAATCTAATAGCCATAGTATTTTGAGTGGCACAATGCATGTCATGGAGTGTCGTGCTGCATGAGAGCAGCAGTCACTAATGAAGTCCTTCAAGAAAACTGTGAAGTACCAATGAAGATATCAAAACATGTGAAATTATTTTGAGAATTGTTTTTAGCAGACCTAATCTCGTTTTACTTTGTGGAGGCTATGGGAGTCATATTTGGTTTGTTGGACCTTGGGTCCTGTCTTTAACTGACAGGGCTACCTTCTCATCCAACCCATTGTTCCCCAGCATTTAGGTGTGAAAAAGCACTATGTTTTCTGACAGAGGTGCTTCAGCTGGCTCTGCAATCAGCAACCTATGATCCGATGGTGCATCTGTCAAATGCATGCTGGTTAATGCACCGGAAGTCCCAGCCTACTTAGATTTGTCTTTCTGTTCCAACAAATGGAATCAATAGCATTTAGCCAAAGGGAAAAGCTTCCTCAACATAAGGAACATTGAAATAATATTTTATAGAAATAACCCCCTACTCAAAGGGTTTGTTTTGTCAAAGTGAACAAATGACAAACAACCCCTACTATAGTTTTCTAAAAGTGCAGATAGGAGCACTTTTTTCAAAATGGTCCTTGCCATCACAGAAATCTTTGAATATGGAATGTTGTCACCAGCAAGGCAGGCAGAGGTCATGTTTGCCATGATGCTTTAAAGAAGGGTTAGAAACTTATACTAGTGATGTATCAAAGTGACACGATTGTTTGAGCAGGTGTAGAGAGATTTTGGCATGTCCTTGGATGGATTAGTAGCCATAGTAAAGCACATAATTCCAAACATATAAAATTCTGAATGCACATTCACAGACTTGCTCTCAATACACTGGTGCCCACAAAACACATTTTCCATTGGCAAGAAAATCCTGCCATTCATATATTTCCAAGGGTATTATTCAAGATGTCCGGTGCTCTAGGGCATATTACCATATATGACTGAATGGCATTTGAAATATGTTTTCCATGTGCTGATAACATAGCCATTCATTACACACAAAGAACACACCTTACACCACATTCACATCTTACACTTGAACCATGTTTTGTTCATGTCTTCAACCTAACCTAATTTTCCTGCTCCAATGTAACCCGGCTTCAGGTGCAGATTAACTCACCTCCAACTCAACAGGTCCAGGTTGTTTTAACCAGATGGAATGCATTATCACTTTTTATTTTTTATCTAATGTTATTGTTCTGTATGTTATGATAGTATCCATGTCAAAACATTCTTTCAACCTATAAGATCTAAACATTTGGAGAGAGGATTCATCTAGTTCTTACAGCCATGGCATCATTGTAGACATGGTTTACCTCAGCTTAATCCAACTGGTTGATATGCCAACTCTCAGGGATGACACAGTGATGTTTTTCCTGAAACCCAAAAACTATTTCAATGAACCTAAGCATCCTTTAGACCATCTCTAAATAAACTGAAGGTGTATTCAGTAAAATTAGTTCACTGCAATGCAAGGAGAAATGTCAATAAAATTCAGCATGACACTTTCACCTAAGCCCTTCTGCCTAGGAAAGAACTTCACCTCAAAAGTTCCAGAGATGTCTTTGCACATCTTAACCCAAAGGTTTTCTATTTGCAAACCATGCATTTTGAGTGATATTACATGGCATTATGCCATTGCCATTGACGTGAAATATTCTGCACCAGGCCCCACAGGCCAAGAAAAGGCAACAGGCACACTAAGAATGTCTTTTCTAAATCTTCCACAAGACACTCTTGAAAAGAAAGACCGGAGAGTACTAGGAGCACCACAAACCTCAGCGCCAATCCAGATGTACTCTTACAAGCCCTTAATAACACACTCCAGACAATAGCAGACATGCATGTTTCACTAATGCTTAATTTACTCTGAGGCATCATTCACACTGGATTATTAAATACTGATCAATAGTACACCAAGCAATAGACAATGGGAAAAGAAACAGGGATGCAAAACAGCCCGACAACCTCATTGGAAAACAGTTTGTTCTGCCAAAAGGCAATAACCCCAACAGGGCATCAGTATAACTCCAATTGATGACTGCTACTTTCTTTGAAGACAATTTCACTCCATCCAAAATTATAAAGTTCACAATAGAAGTAGCACACACAACAACACTAAATACATCAGTTCTACAAACCATCTGACCAATCATCTTCCTTTATATCTCAAGATTTGAAAATGATTCCTTTCCTCAAGAACACTAACTTAGATTCATACACCTTGCCCATTACCACCTTATTAGGCAAAATTATTAAAAAAAAGAAGATGATACCAAGTAAGTTGGCAAGATGAAGAGCAACATTTTTCAACTGAGTTAATATTCAAAATTCAGAAAAGCTCTTTTGCAGACCTGCCAATTAGGATTCAGACTAAAATACAACATAGATACACCAGATATCCAAGTACGGAATGATGGCCTGTAGCTCAAACAAGCTACTCATACTACAGCTTTGATACTACTGACCATGAAATTATACTGAATACCCTTCAATGTAGAATGGCTTTTGACAGCACTGTCCCACAGTGGTTCGCATAACCTGGAGTATGGAGCACAGGCAGTCCAGATGACGTTCTCCAGATCTGAATCATTTCTGAAACCTGTGGCATCCGTCAACATGTTATCCTCACACCAATGTCATCAATCTCTTTATGGAAGCCCTAGAAAACATGGTGTATGGAATGAGCATCAATATCAACCAATACACTAATCAAACACAGCTATACCAAAGAATCTTATCAGTACCCAATATATCTCGGCTGAAGACTTGCCTCTAAACTATCCAGACTTGGATATCCACCACCTACATGTAGCTAAACCCAACTAGGACCACATCCATTATTATTGGCAAATCCCAGCAAACAAAACCAGTCATCTACCCCATATAAAAACTCTACATATTATTGTTTTCACATGGGTTTAACTTGACCAACGCCTCACTCCAAAGTGGCAAAGTTCTAAGTTGCCTAAAAACAGGGCATATTTACGTAACGAGGATAACTACCAACCCAACTCAAGACTTCCTTTACTGACTAACATCATTCAAAAATATGTCATCTATCAACTGAAAGACCATGTCAAAAAGCACAATTAACAAAGGGCAAACTAGTCAGTCTTCAGTTCAGGATATGCTTCTAAATTTGGTACCCAAAAGATTTTTTATTGGCGTTCTATAACAAAAAAGCCATGGCCTATATCAGCACTTATACAGGAATTCAATATCAATCAAACACTTGCCACTGAATAAAACAATACTCATAACATATAAAAGACATTAGTCTATGATACAGCAGAACTGCTTTTGTACATGGATCATCTTGACCACTCATGTGGCTAGTCGCTTGTTTTCAATATTCTGTTTCACTGGCACTGTGATACTTTACTTTTTCAATTCATTGAAACATTTTCCAGTAACCAGTTTAAATAATTGCATAGCATGGGCCTGGTTGGGCAGTCACATCTCCTATAAGTGCTTCTATAAGATTGAGCTTAAAAATATTGTAACATAAAATCAAGCTTAAAAGTATTGCAATATAAAAATATTTTGGCCAAAATATTGAGGACAAAAATATTGACTTTACATATTGTGGGCCCAGGGCACAAAGTTAATTATGTATTATGTGGAGGGACACTAAAGTAGCACTACTTATGTACTAAAATGTAATTCACAAGTCTACATGGAAAATCACCATTTTCCCCCGCCTATATTTTCTATGTGATAATGCTTGAATGGGGAAGGGAATACCTACTAAATGGATGGGAGTTCGGGAAGGATATGTGGGAATTTATGGAGAGTTTAGGTAGGGGTAAGGACTAGCTTAGGGATGGACATGCTAATGCAAATACCAGCCCACAAAAGAGTAAGACCATTGCTATTGACAAACTACCCTTCCAAAGTTACTGCTCCTCACAAGATTGCAAAACAGTATTAAATCCACTCAGGAGTAGTCTAGCAATGCAGGTACTGCAATATAATCTGAGAAACAATAGTTGATGCAGGGAATTAGGGCCTCATTAGGAGTTTGACAGTCCATGCACCGCCATTGGCAGTCGGACCACCGTATTACGAGTCAGATGGACCTATGGAGCAAAGACCCCCATGGTCCTCTGGCACTGCCAGGAAGCACAGACCACCACGGTCATGAGGCAGCACAACCAGGCCGACGGAGCCTGTATTTCCGCTTGGCACATTGGAGGTTGCACACCACCAATGTAACCGTGGCGATCAACCACACATCTGCAGGCAGAAATGGGGAGTATAAAGGAAGAATTTCGCCCGCAGGCAGCCTAACACATCCGGTACCGCCATAGAGTCCTGCCACTGCTGCTGATCATCAAAGAAGTGCAAAATCAATGCCGCCGTGGATGCAACCCACTGTAAGTACAGACACCTACCTGTGTCATTACGCTCAACAACAGATTGTTGCACTGTCATCCACATTATATGGGGTTCACACTATGGGCACTAAGTACACATGTCAGTGTGTACACAGTTGGAGTCATTCACACTGAAGGACACATTCACAGCCAGTAAATACCCCCTGTGGGCAGGTCACTCATACTGCACTGCCACTCTACACAAAACCACACGTCTGACCATCTCAGCCACAGAGAAAGTGAAGTGTACACAACATTGTGTCACACAACAGCAGCAACACATCAACATCACATCTACTCATACAATCGGCACGCACACACACACACATTCCTCACATGCTATGGACTGCTTTCACATTCAACACACTTATTTATGGATGTGTCATGGAACATCAATACCACTCCCATTAAACAGCCCTGCAATGGACCCACACATCACCCACATTGCAACACAATGGAAGGACAATGGGGTGCACAATAGTTTAAGAGACAAATATCCAAAGCTCACAATGCAAATAATACCTGCACAATAGGGAAAAGGGCATCAGGAGCACACCTGGAAGGAGGCTGAACTAGGAGATGTTACACATTGCACATGCCCCAGAAACAACATTCATACAGAAACTGCCCTTCAGGTATCTCAGGGACAAACAATAGTAGAACTAAGTGACATGCCTATTTGCACAATGTGGAAGTACATGTCAAGAAAGCACATACAAAAGCAACTGCTGGGTCAGACATCCAGATGAAGTAGCTGCAAGGTTCACACAGCAAAATGGACACATGCTAAGTCAAATGCTAAGGAACCTAGCACAATTGAACACACACCATGTATGCGCAAAGAAAACTCAAGCTCCCACACATGAGATGAATGTACACCAAATGTCTAACACCATACATGCTGACACTGGACAACACAAGATGAAGTACTTACCATACCAAACATAACACAATGTAATGACACCACAATTGCATTAACAAACACATATCCATACAGTCAACATCTACCTTTGTCTTGGGTGACACTTGCACTGCCCACAAAGTCAGATATTGCAAACAACAGCAAATGGATCAGCAAGCAGGCTGAAACACACAAAACTGTGGCCAAACAAAACAAGTTACTCAGGAATAGCAAAAAGGTAGAAAAGTAATGGCAGGACAAATGTGTACCCAATAATAAAAACTGTTTGGGTTAATTAAAAAGTAATGCAAAATGTCTAAGGCCATTGACCAGTCCATTTGTCTCTCATAACACAGTACTGTACCAACACTTGACTCCTATTACTGGCAGGGAACCTCTACAAGAAGGGGCATCAAGGGGGCAGGCAGGCACCTCAGGGATCATCCTAGGTGGGGTTGAATTCAGAATGGGTGGGTTTGGGAGGGGTAGACTGTTTCTTAGGGGGAATAGGTTTCTACTTGCAGGTGGTCAGGTATGACAGAGGAGGACTTTGAGATGGAAGAGATAGGTTGGGATGTGGATCGCGGCCTCTTGAGTTTGGGATGAGAGAACAGGGAAAGGACAAGGTCAAACAAAACACTTTCCTCAGGAACAAAGCAACAGTCATCAGAAGGGGTGGGGATTTGGAGGTTGAGGGAGTGGTTGCCTGGTGTGTCAGCGTGAATGTCTTGGGTGTGTGAATGTGCAAAGTATGCTAATGTTTGGGTGGTGTCTGTTGCATGTGTGAGTGTGGGCGTTTGTGTGTCTTGTGGGGCTGGGAGGTGTAGTTGCTGGGTGATGTGGGAGTGGTGGAATTGTATGTGTCTATTAGGGTAGTGTCTGTGGGTATATGTGTAGTGGTGCATGTGTGTGTTTGTTGGGGTGGTGTCTGCAGGCCTGCTGGATGTGGTGGATGTCTGTGTGTCTGTTGGGGTGGTGTCTGCGGGAATGGTGGGTGTGGTGGATGTCTGTGGGGTAGTGTCTGTTGGTATGGTGGGTGGGTTGAGTGTGTCACTGCCTGTTTTTGTAGTGCCTGTGGGTATGCTTCATGTGGTGTGTGGGCTGGTGGGGGTGTCTGGGAAAGTGGTGGCTGATGTGTGTGTTGGTGTCTGTGGAGTGCTCCTGTGCTGGTGTGTTTTGTGGTATTTGTGTTTATGTATGCCACTTTTGTGTGTTGAGGTGAGTGTGTGCGGATCTTTCAGTTTGCTTGGGATAGGTAAGGAAATGGGGATTTGGTTTGGGAAGAGGGAGGTGGAGAGGGCAGAAAGTGGGGGATGACTAGCTACCGTCAGTGAGCAGGCCAGAGCCTGAAAAATCTCTGTTGACCAGACATGGCAATATGAATGCCTTCCAGGAAATCATTACTCACCTGAGGTTGGCAGTCCAATCCCAGGATGGCATTCACAATGGAAGTCTGACCCACAGAGATACTTCTCAGGAGGTCATTAGCCTCCTAACTCAGGGCAGCAGTGGTTACAGGGACTGAGGTAGAGGTACCTGCAGCAAAGGAGATGCCCACCCTCTTGGGTAAGTGGCATGGCCCAGTGGGTGGGGAGCAGCAGGAAGGATGACGCTAAACATGGAGGTGGCATACAAGGATGGTACTGGAGTATGTCCCAATGGGTCTGCCACCACTAGAGAGTGGCCACTGGAGAAAGAATCCGATGATGATGATGATGTAGATCCCATCTCTTCAAGGCATTCCCTTCACCCTCCAGAACACTAGGGCCCTCTGTGTCGGTGGTGTCTTGACCAGAGGTCCTGTGGCCAGATGCTTTTTCGCTTCCATGGGCTGATGCTGCAAATACAAAGAGAAATAGGGTCATCACACGTCCATGATCACACTTGAACAACAGCTATGATGAGCAAACATTACCATGATGTCAGGTAGACCCCAGAAACAATTCACACCTAAGTGGCCCCTACATGTACCATACCATATGCATGCATGCTATCTGAACTGTCAGCAGATGTCTACAGGAAAATCAACTACAATTGCGTGGCTGAAGTTGTGCAATCATAGTAACCAATGAACAAGTAGGAGACCACATCACCTTCAATGCTTTGCCTCATGGAGCATACCTCAGTTGCTTGTTGTCTCACAATAGTAGGCCAATGCCAACTGCATTCCCACAGATCCCACAAAAGGTCATGCAGCCATCTATTTGTCTCATACACAATAACAATTGATGCTGTCACAACGTGCTATGTTGCTGACAACAGAACAATGGCCTGGAGAAGCTGACATGGAAATACTCATGTCACACTGGAAACATATAAAAAATGCACACTTCACCCAATGAAATTTGTCCCAATGGAGTCATGGAGGTAGTACTAATGTTGCTTATATATGCTACACATTTGGCATGGAAATGTACACTGTAGAAATCATGTGCATATTTTCAGGGAGACATGTCCCTAAAATTCATAACACAATGAATCAAAATATCCCAGGGAAATCACCACTAATGTCTGGCACCCCTTACAATGACATACCCTGATTGCATCAGTAGATGCCATTAGACCGTTGGATGTTGGAGAGGCAGAGAGAATTGTAAGTACTTGTAGAAGGCCCTCAACATGCTGCCCAATGGGAAGATACATCACTGTCTCCATTTTGGTCATGCAAACACAGATGTCTGTGGATTAATGCTTGTAACCAAACAATTGTGATTCCAACATAACTGGAAGTCACTCCACGATGCATGCCAGCAGTCAGGTTACAAACCTTCCCCATTAAACATGTTCAGTGCACTTTTCGACATGATGCCACATCAATGGCATGTAAATGCACATTGTGGCTACAATATCTAGTCATACACGTCTTGTCCCTCATTGCTACTGCAGTTGTAAATGCCAAATAACATGCCATGATGGGTGATGGCATGTGTCAGCCAATAATCAATAGTGATAAACTCCTGTATCTGGAACCACATGAAATGTAGCCACATTGAAAATGTCCTATTCCACACACAGGTTGGCAAGCATGTATATGTGAGGAATACAGGAAGCATCCCATCAACACAGGTAGACCATCCATGAAATAGCAGTGTACACATTTTGTCAAAAGAGAAAGGGACACATGCTGACATCTAGGCACAAGGAATGTTGGCAAGTCATGACACTTAAATCATGTTAATGGTCATTACCCACTTATCACGGGAAAGTATTGATCTGTAGCTGCACCTCAAAAAAATGTATGCTCTCTCACATGTATGATGGCCATCTTCACATTACAGACAGTAGTGAGGCACCAGCACCCATCACACACTGAAGACATGTAGCCCATGTAACATATGGCTGAGGACAGTGATCCACCACCTTCATTTGTTAGACCTGTAACAGTGAGTAGTGCTCTGTTGCATAGACTTTACACCCACTACAACAACAAACAGCACTTGATAGATCAATGTACACAGTCATATGTTGTCGCTGGAGAGCAAAGTTTTTGTGGATTGGACACATTTGTGTCCTATATTCCTGGGCCAATAGGCAAAGCACATCGGTGTGCACCACATGGCATGTCTACACAAACATTTGCTCATCTACTGTGTTACACATGGCTCATCCCTAACCATCAGGGGGAGCTGTCAGAACCTAACACATTCACTTGGCAATGTGACAGGCTGGAATATGTCTGTACTCACCCCCTTGTGGCTGCTATGCTGTCCTCAAATGCCCATCAAGGTCTAGGCAGGCCAATGCCAGAATGCGGGCCATTGGCGGGTCATGGTTGGATGTCCACCCCATCCATGTTGGGAGGACAGCCCCAGCTGGACCTCTGTGATCAATCGGGCCCAGCGTCTCAGGTCCTTCCACCTTTCCGATAGTGGGTCCTGATGGCTATCGACCCCCAGGGTGCCCCACTTCCAGACGATGGCTCTCCATAACTACTTTTTCTAATGGGTGTTAACCTGCCTGGATGCAAGAGACAAATCAAGAGATTACAGTCACAAGTTTTCACCTAAATGGTTGAGTCACATACATGCCAGAAACACCACGTTAGAACCTTTCAATTTTTTAACACTCCGCAACTGTGAAACACAATAGCCATTAAGTGCAGGGACATTACTATAGGCATATATATTTCCACCTGCAGACTAACTCACTACCCTACTCAGTACCTACGATGACTAAGCAAGCCTAATGATATCACGTAGCCCATGCTCCGGCAACATGTACTGTGATGTGAGCCACAATGAAACACTACACACCTATGTGGCTTCTAAAGGGTAAAGTCCTTAGGCCTGAATGGACCAACACATTCACACTGTGAGATTGACTCACTGCATACAGTCCCACAGGCAACTAACACAGTACAGACTTCACCATAACACTTGAGTGACAATCACTAGACTGGCATGGTGAGTACAGAAAGTGTCTTCCTTGTCCATGTGGGGACACATAGTCTAAAAAATGCAGACTCATTCCACTTCATGACATGGGTTCTGTGATATATACCTGTACCACAGAACAGAATCCTTTGGACGTATGTGTCCATCCTACAGAGATCGCATCCAACATACAAAGGCATACATTGTACAATTTCTGAAACGCAACCAAGCAACTGACTCACATATGATGGCCTCCCAGGAATCAACACACTGTGCAGTGGGAACTGTCATTTGTGCAATAAGCCAGTTTCCGACAAATATGTCCTATGTGAAGGTGACAATAGAGCTGTGGGAGTAAGGGACCTGTCATTAGTCAAAGACACACATTGACAATGATGCATAATGCACATATGGACTAATTTAATGATTTACCACAGTACACATTCCTAATCAAGTCAATGGCCTGAGGCATTCAGAGCATGTTTTGCGACTACAGTATCATATTGTCCACATGCCAGGATCTGCTGATGTACAGGGAGAGGGTACGGTGCCACCATCGCATAGCCTCAGTGACTCTCCCACAGCCTTGACTAGGTCCCATACTGGGAGATATATTTCACAGGCCCTGGTCTCTGCAGGCTGAGCATACAGAACCTACATGAAACTCAATTTACATCACTTCCATGAATGAAAGTACATCATGTGGCCTTCAGCAATTTGGCATTTGGTGTGTGTGCAATCTGCAGGGCAGGGGGAGTCATGATATGCCTGCCAGACTACAGTTTGGCAAGACCAGATGTGAGTTGAAAGACCTTTGGTACTATACACTTTGCTTACAAGATCCTCAAATGACCAATACCAGATGTATACATAGCTCATACTGTCATGCACATACATGTTGCCTAACATTTCCAAAAATCATGAAGAAAGAGATGGCAGTGGATGGCAGGAAAGTCTCCTTACCTAGGTATGTGCATCCAACACAAGGAAAATCTAGTACCCTAGAAATGTCACACAACACAACATGACTGAACTTAACATGTGGTACTGGCCTCCAATACCTTCACCATGTACATCCCATTGATGCCACACAGACTGCAACAACAGTCACTCAAGAAGTCTAACTGCACACAGGGCACACTGTAGCCTGTGAAGAGGGAAAGGATGGTGAAGTACAAAGAAAATTATGCATATGAGGTACTGACCCGCTCCTCGGGTGAGCTATAAAGCTGTTCATACAGGGGTTAGGACCCCATTAACAAGCCTTCCCAATTCCTCTGGAGTAAAAGCAGCAGCCCTATCCCCTGCTGGACATGGCATTATTGATTCTAGAGGTGGCACACACCAGCTCAGGTTGTGAAGGTGTTGCTGGCAGCAATATCAGGAGTCAAGTGTGTCAATCTGCACAACATGATGGTCACGTCCACCATGTACACGGTCGTCACCGCTGGCGGACACAGCCATTGTGCTGCGACCACCACCGGCAACAACATTAGCCTATGGTTGTGTCCACCACGGTTGCAACTGCCTACAGCTGTGACACATTCTGCCGACAGTCGCGAGCGATTACTAATGTGTAGTGGAGTAGGTCAGGCATCCGCCATGTTTTGTGGGTTGAAATACTGTATTGGGCTTTCTAAACTGTTCAAACCTACAATACATGTTGTGTTGCATCCCAAACATCATTATCATACCTTGTCATATGGGTCCTTCTTCTCAACCACCATTGTAGAATTTTTCAGGGTACAGGTGGCATTTTACATTGGTGCACGGTCCACCACTGCAGATGGTCATTTTGGTGATCGGAATATGTAGTCACATTTCGAGGGACAATTGTGTTGCACATCTATGAGTTTTGTCCAAATCCATATTTTAGACATGTGTTGAAAACCATGGGGGTCACATGTGACCATTGTGTAGTTGGTAGCTGTGGTGTGCCCTGGGTGTCATGTCTATCCAGTCAGAAACGCTTTTTCACATGGTATAATTGGCATGCATCATGTATGTTGCTGTGGAAACATTGACAAATGTCACAACTCTTGTCTTGTCACACATAGGTACCCTGGGCGAGGGAGGATGCAACACCCTCCCGTCTACCATCCAATGCCTCATCTTCAGACCATGGAAGAATGGCATATCATCAAGTACTACCACCTGGATTGGCAAACAAGGTGGACTTATGCCATCAGTTGGAGCCATATCTGATGCCAACTATCAGTTATCCACCCAGCATACCACCCATTGTATGAGTCATGTCAGTATTGCACTTTCTAATCACAGGGTCCTTACAACATACAGTGGCCCTATCTGCTGGTATGTCCCAACCTATGTTCAGTCTGGTGTTGAAGGATTTCCTTGCAGCAATGGTGAAACACATTGACAGCCATATCAGGATTCCCCGAAGTGAGTATTTGATCAAAGTGAAGGTTGACTTTAATGGTTTTGGCTGCATTCTACATGTGGTGGGGGCCATTGATTGCATACATGTTGGATTGGTGCCACCGCAGGCCACTGAACAAGCCTATCGCAACAGAAAGAACTTCCATTCCATCAACGTGCAAGTTGTGTGTTTGGGTAATTTCAACATTTTTAAACACACGTGGCCGTTATCGGAGTTAAGCCCATAATTCCTTCATTATGCGAAAAAGAAGCATACCCCAGCTGATGTCACAACTGCACCCATAGTGGGCCTGACTGGTTGATAAGTCATGTCTGTCCTGATTGTGTGTGAGCAATATAAAGTGCTACAATCATGAAGTTGGTGACTCATTGTTGCACTTATGTCCCATTCCATTCAGCATCTCCAAACTGTCCTTGGTTTCTTACGCTGCTCAGGAATCCAACTATGCCGGGGGAAGTCCAGTTCAATGAGGCCCATGGAACACAGAAGCAAGTGGAATGGGCTTTTGGGCTCCTGAAGGCCAGATTTCCCTATCTTCACCAGGCTAGTGGAGCCCTCCTTTACTCACCCGGAAAAGTGTGTCAGATCACTGTGGTATGCTGCATGTTCCACAACAGCACCCTGCGAAGAATATCCCATACATCCCAGAGGATGGTGAGCCTGCAGTGCCACTGGGAGAGATTCTTGAAATACCAACTGAGGATGACAGTGGTGAAGAGGAAGGAGCTGACTTGCGGGAAGATCGCATCAACAGCTACTTTTCTTGATTGTAAGTATGTCATGTGATGTCATGACTGTGACTGTACAATGAACTATAGCTGTGGGAATGCGTGGAGTTGAGTGTTTTAGAATCAGCTAGGAAGCTGATACTCTGCAATATTCACCCAGGGGCTGATTGAAAAGATAGCTTTTGACACATCCCCACCTTGAAGATGTTGCTTTGTTTGTGTCAGTTTTTTTGCAATGTACTTTGTTTTCCATTTGCTTGCCATTTGACTTGTACCATAGGTATGGTTTCAAGCCTATACTACGTGTTTTGTTCTTTGTACAGGTACCTTCACCGTGTCATCTTCATGTGGGCATTTCAGAGTTGTGAAATTGGCAGTTTTCACATACAAAGTGGGCATGGATTGTTCCAGGCAATGTAGGTAGCAGGACTGGCTGTATGAGACACTTTACCAAGAGAGTTTCCACAGTGTTTGGGTGGCGGTACAGAAGTGCCCATTGCACATGTTTTATGTGTTGTGATGGACCTGAGCCACTATTTTTGTCATCATGTGGTCATAAAATATGTCGTCCTAGCTTTTCACCAAGTCATTTTATTTTCACACTGGCTAAACGCTCTTTTTTTCTCTGACCTGTATATAGCTGTAGATGTGTGTCATCATTGCAGGCCACAGTGCTTGTGCCACAACACCGGCATATGTTTGTGTCATACCACCAGATGCATGGTAACTGGATTATGACAGGCCTGTGATCAGGGACTGTTGTGCTGCCATCTGTCTGTATCTTGGATTATGTGATGTTGGATTACTTTGGTTTTGTATGTGGTAAGGCTCAAGCTGGTGACACAAGCCACCTCAATGTTCGCCTATATTACAGGACAATGTCTGACAAAGCCCCTCCTTTCATGCTGTGGGGGTCTATACCTTGAAAATATGTACTTTGACTCAATATGAGTCACACATTCTTGTTTTTAAAAGTCCAGACATATTGACAGCATACGTGCTGTACACTGGAATTAAATTTTTGGTTTGACCAGGCACTTGTACCAATGTGTTTGTGTGTAATGGTTGTAATCCTGAACTGGACACTGTCTGGACACTGTCTACCTATAACATATCCCTCCTTACACAAGTAGCTTGTGTCTTCATCATATGGTTCACATGGTCTCACATCTCAACATAGCAAAAAGTTGAAAATTAATTGAGCAGACAATACGTTTGTGATGGGGAAATGTATAGCAATGCTAATGCAGAAAATACATTTGGGACATGCTGAAACAAAAAAGTAAAGTGAAGGGGTCAGTCATGATGAATTAAACATTGGGATGATGCCACATCATTGAGAGTCCAAAGTCCAGAGTACTCCTACAATTGGAACTGGTAGATAGTTCAGGATCCGTCAACAGAGTGAATGTTTTGCACATAAAGGAGGTCCTGTAGGAAGAGGTATCTTGCTGGAAGTGATGGGTGTCTTGCCATCCGCACCTCCAGGATTCTTTGCTGTAAGTCCCCGCTTGTGTGGTGGGGGATCAAGTGCTACAGTCGAAGGGGTGTCTGGAGTTGGTTCGTCCTCTGGCAGGGCCTCCCTTTCAGTGGCTGGCACCCATGAAGATGTGTCTGGTGTTGATGATGCAAAAAAAAGGGTAGACTGTTCCGGGTGGTGTGTATGTCACTCAGCACCCCTCTTAGGGAGGCCATGTTGGTACTGTGGACCTCCTTCTGTTCTTACATGTCTCTGTGCATGTCCCTCTGTAGCTGCTTGATTTTGTGGAGTTTGATCAAGACCTGGGGGGCACGACATGGGAGACACTGTGCTAGGTACACAGGTTAGTGGACGAATGGTTGCCTGTGATATTGAGGCAACTGGGCTGGAAGTTGTCGATGTGGTCACAGTGAGATTCACTGTTGGTGTCTGATGAGGTTGCCTAGATAGGCCAGAACCATCCTCCACATCCAGATGTCCAGGAGTGTCTTCTTCATTGAGGACTTCATCAAGGGGGGGGGGGGTAGCGGCAGTCTCTTCTGTGGCCTATGTGGGCCCAGTGGTAGCTTGACCTGTTGATGTGAAATGTACAATGTTACTGGTTGTATTGTGACATCTACCTCCAAAGGTTAATTTGTAGTTACTCCTATTGTGCAAGTACACATGGTATTGGTTGTATTGACATGACATCTGTGACGCATGCCAATTGCATTTAAGTCAAGCAGCTGCTGACAAATGCAGATTATTAGCACTTGGGAGGATGGCCTGAGAATGCTATCTTGCCACCAGTGCAGGCACAAGAATGACTAGGCAAGATATGGCTTTGGCTATTTTGAGGCCTAGTTGATTGTGATGCAGGCAGACCCAGGACTTTGTTGTATATGTGATTGGATTCACCATGTGGTCAGTGCAGTGTTAATGTGTCTGCTGCCAATACTATTCTGGTTATGCATCCTGAGGCCTTAGGGATCATTGTTCTGCATACTGGGTAAGGTGTAATTTCTGTCCTCAAATATTTCATCTTGGGTTAGCAAGTCATGATGAATCTATATTGACAGATGCGTCTGTGATTTGGGCATGATCTGTGCTTGATCACTCATAGGTGAGTATAGTTCATTTGAGAGTTGACAAGCAGATGTATTGTAGCATGTGACCACTGTGCTGGGGGTTGGAGTTGAAGAAACAGTACCTCCTGGGAGATGTAGTCATGTCACTCTCTCTACTGCATACACTTGACAAATGTTATCCTCCCAGGTGAGTAAACTTCATTTGAAAGTTAGCAGACAGGGAAAATGGGCAAGTGACCATTGGCCTGGTGGTCGGATTTCCAGAAACAGGGCCTCCTGGGAGTTGCAGTCAGGTCACTCCTTCTACTTCTCACCACTTAGTAAATGTTATCCTCCCCGGTGAGTACACGTCAGTTGAGAGTTTATTGACAGATGGATTTTGGCAAGTGAACACTGTACTTGTGGTTGGAGTTAGAGAGGCAGGGCCTATTGTGCTTCGCATTCAGGTCACTCCCTCTACTACACATACTATACAAATGGTATCCTCCCAGGTGAGTAAACCTAATTTCAAGAGTTCACTAACTGATAGATTTGGAAAAAGTGAACCCTGTTCTGGTGTTTGGAGTTACAGATACAAGGCCTCCTGGCCTTAGCAGCCATGTAAATCCCTGTACTACACACACTATGCCAATGTTATCCCCCAGGTGAGTACACTTCATTTGTGGTTATTCAAACAATGGTATTTGGAGAAGAGAACATATGGCTGGTGAGTGGAGTAACAGTAACAGACCCTCCTGGCCTTAGCAGTCATGTCACTTCCTGTACCTACACAAACTATACAAATGTTATCTCTCCAGATGAGCCAAATTCATTTAAGAGTTACCAAATAGCTGTATTTGGGCAAGTGACCACTGTGCTGGTGTTTGGAGTTGTAGGAACAGTGCCTCCTAGTAGTTGAAGTCAGGTCAGTCCCTGTACTACACAAACTATACACATGGTATCCTCCCAGGTGAGTACACTTTAATAGAGAGATAGCAAACAGGAGTATTTGGAGAAGAGAACAATGGTCTGCCGTTTGGAGCTATAGAAACAATCCCTCCTGGGAGTTGCAGTCATGTCAGTCCTTGTACTACACATACTATACAAATGTTATCTCCCCAGGCGAGTACACTTAAATTGGGAGTTGACAAATAGGGGTCTTTGGACAAGTGAACACTGGGCTGGTGAGTGGAGTAACAGTAAAAGTGGCAAAAAGTGAGCTACAAGAATGCATGACATAGCATTGTGGTGACACCTTTAGTGTTGTGACTCAGTAGACTCCTCTCGCCCAGGTATTCCTGTCAAGCCCTCAGGAAGAAGGATGGCCAAAACCTTTTCCTTCCAGGGAGCGTGATGTAATGGGGCAATAGGAAGGCCATCAACACTCTTCTTGGCCTGCAGCTGGTGCCTGGAGACCAGGGAACGGACCAGATATCCTCCTTTGTGTGCAGGGTGGTGCCTACAGCATTCACTCTGTCGACGATCCTGTCCCACATTTCCATTTTCTGAATGAGAGGAGTATGCTGGTCTTGTGCTCCAAGCAATTGTGGCTCTATTCCTATGATTTCAACCACCATGACTCTTAACTCATCTTCTGGAAAATGGGAATTGTTAGAATGTGAGATGGTGGAAAAAACTATGGGTGACAGTGACTCACTTATCAGGGAAAGTGTAAAAGGGTGTGAATGGACAACAGTGTGAGCAGGGTGTTCAATGAGATGGTGAAAAATTAAAGCTGTGCCTAATCTATGGAGTGTTTGTGAAACAAGTTGCTCCGGCTTCTGTGTTTTGCTTTAGGAAAGCAAAGGATAGTGGTCTGTGAAGGTGCATGTTTTATAGTGTACATTTCAGGTGTGTCTACTGTAGAAATGTCTATCAGCTGTGTTGTTTTCAAATTGATCCAATATGCAGTTGTCTGTTTCATTGGTGACCGCGAACCTCTGTGGCTTTGACCACCATTGGCTGACCACCATTGGGGACCGTCACCACAATTGTATGCTCGTAATATTCTCTGTGTTTGGTCACAGTGCTGTCGGCAATGGAGGTCGAACCACCTATATCCAGGCTTCCACCATTCTGGCGGTCTGCAATTTTTGTATGGCAGTCGACAGTCCTGCCTGTATAACATGGCAGTCTCTTTGGGACTGCCAACATGACAGTCTGGCAGTCCAACTGCAAAACTCGTAATGATGCCCATAATATACTATACCATATGAAATAATGTTTCTAGGTCCTGTGTTTAGCTTTTATTTTTATTAATATTTTTAAAATAAAGTGATATAATTTATTTTATTTTATTAGTTCTAGGGCAGAAACAAATGTATTATACATTTGTGTTTTAAATAGTTATTATTTTTAACTAATACATTTGTTCTGATAATTCCTATGGAGAGGGCTACATGGTGGTGGCGGAGGTCTCAACCACAGTAACATAGATCTCCACCATAGTGTTGGTGATCTTAACCAAGGTGGCAGAGCTCTGTGTACTTGTGAAAAGTTACAAGTTGAAATTTTACACTCATAAATTTGTCCCCATCGGCTTGTTTCAGGGGTTGGAGACATGCAAGTCTACACTTTGGAATAAATATACACACAGAAATGATCAATAGCCAAAAGTAGTAAATTTACTCCAAAGTGTAAGAGTAAATGTACACATGTAGATTCACTCACTTGTAAATTTACCATTTTGAATAGGGCCCTTTCTGTGTAAAGTACAATAATATTGATTACAAGAATGTCATGGACACAAATATTGAAAATACATCAGTAAGTAAAAGTAATTAAAATTATTTAGATGACTTTTCAAAAAGCAATTAACATTAACTGGTTCTGTGCCCAGGACGTAATGGTTACCCAGGATGTAACCATTACGTCCTGGTCACAGAGCCCAGAGGGAGCGCTAGCGCTCCCTCTGTGGGGTTCCCCCCCACCTCCCCAAGTCAGGGATGGAAGGGGAAGCCCTTCCACCCCCGACCCCCACACCCCCCGTGACGTCAGCATGCGAGTGCACGCTGATTTGTCACAGGGTCTCCCCCATCGCGCTGGAAGCGCGATTGAAAGAGAAATGCTCAGCATTTCTCTTTCAATCACGTGGGTGTAGGAAAGTACCATCTTGCCTGGCATGTTACCCCCATATTTCACTGTATATATGTTGTTTTAGTTGTATGTGTCACTGGGACCCTGCCAGCCAGGGCCCCAGTGCTCATAAGCGTGCCCTGTATGTGTTACCTGTGTTATGACTAACTGTCTCACTGAGGCTCTGCTATCCAGAACCTCAGTGGTTATGCTCTCTCATTTCCTTCCAAATTGTCACTAACAGGCTAGTGACCAATTTCACCAATTTACATTGGCATACTGGAACACCCTTATAATTCCCTAGTATATGGTACTGAGGTACCCAGGGTATTGGGGTTCCAGGAGATCCCTATGGGCTGCAGCATTTCTTTTGCCATCCATAGGGAGCTCTGACAATTCTTACACAGGCCTGCCCTTGCAGCCTGAGTGAAATAACGTCCACGTTATTTCACAGCCATTTACCACTGCACTTAAGTAACTTATAAGTCCTCTATATGTTTAACCTTTACATGGTAAAGGTTGGGTGCTAAGTTACTCAGTGTGTGTACACCCTGGCACTAGCCAAGGTGCTCCCACATTGTTCAGGGCAAAATCCCCGGACTTTGTGAGTGCGAGGACACCATTACACGTGTGCACTATACATATGTCACGACATATGTATAGCGTCACAATGGTAACTCCGAACATGGCCATGTAACATGTCTAAAATCATGGAATTGTCACCCCAATGCCATTCTGGCATTGGGGAGACAATTCCATGATCCCCGAGTCTCTAGCTCAGACCCGGGTACTGCCAAACTACCTTTCCCGGGGTTTCACTGCAGCTGCTGCTGCTGCCAATCCCTCAGACAGGTTTCTGCCCTCCTGGGGTCCAGCGAGGCTTGGCCCAGGAAGGCCAAACAAAGGACTTCCTCAGAGAGAGGGTGTTACACCCTCTCCCTTTGGAAAAAGGTGTTAGGCCTGGGGAGGAGTAGCCTCCCCCAGCCTCTGGAAATGCTTTGATGGGCACAGATGGTGCCCATCTCTGCATAAGCCAGTCTACACCGGTTCAGGGATCCCCCAGCCCTGCTCTGGCGCAAAACTGGACAAAGGAAAGGGGAGTGACCACTCCCCTGACCTGCCCCCCCCCCCCCTGGGAGGTGCCCAGAGCTCCTCCAGTGTGCTCCAGACCTCTGCCATCTTGGAAACAGAGGTGCTGCTGGCACACTGGACTGCTCTGAGTGGCCAGTGCCAGCAGGTGACGTCAGAGACTCATTCTGATAGGCTCCTTCAGGTGTTGCTAGCCTATCCTCTCTCCTAGGTAGCCAAACCTCCTTTTCTGACTATTTAGGGTCTCTGCTTTGGGGAATTCTTTAGATAACGAATGCAAGAGCTCATCAGAGTTCCTCTGCATCTCTCTCTTCACCTTCTGCCAAGGAATCGACTGCTGACCGCGCTGGAAGCCTGCAAAACTGCAACAAAGTAGCAAAGACGACTACTGCGACCTTGTAACGCTGATCCAGCCGCCTTCTCGACTGTTTTCCTGGTAGTGCATGCTGTGGGGGTATTCTGCCTCCTCTCTGCACTAGAAGCTCCGAAGAAATCTCCTGTGGGTCGACGGAATCTTCCCTCTGCAACCGCAGGCACCAAAGAACTGCATCACCGGTCCTCTGGGTCTCCTCTCAGCACGACGAGCGAGGTCCCTTGAACTCAGCAACTCTGTCCAAGTGACTCCCACAGTCCAGTGACTCTTCAGTCCAAGTTTGGTGGAGATAAGTCCTTGCCTCCCCACGCTAGACTGTATTGCTGGGAACCGCGTGTTTTGCAGCTACTCCGGCTCCTGTGCACTCTTCCAGGATTTCCTTTGTGCACAGCCAAGCCTGGGTCCCCGGCACTCTAACCTGCAGTGCACAACCTCCTGAGTTGTCCTCCGGTGTCGTGGAACCTTCCTTTGTGACTTTGGGTGAGCTCCGGTTCACTCCACTTTTTAGTGCCTGTTCCGGCACTTCTGCGGGTGCTGCTTGCTTCTGAGTGGGCTCTTTGACTTGCTGGACGCCCCCTCTGTGTCCTCATGCAATTGCCGACATCCTGGTCCCTCCTGGGCCACAGCAGCATCCAAAAACCCTAACCGCAAACCTTGCAGCTAGCAAGCTTGTTTGCGGTCTTTCTGCACGGAAACACCTCTGCACGACTCTTCACGACGTGGGACATCCATCCTCCAAAGGGGAAGTTTCTAGCCCTTGTCGTTCTTGCAGAATCCATAGCTTCTACCATCCGGTGGCAGCTTCTTTGCACCCACAGCTGGCATTTCCTGGGCATCTGCCCACTCCCTACTTGATCGTGACTCTTGGACTTGGTCCCCTTGTTCCACAGGTACTCTCGTCAGGAAATCCATCCTTGTTGCATTGCTGGTGTTGGTCTTCCTTGCAGAATTCCCCTATCAGAACTTCTGTGCTCTTTGGGGAACTTAGGTGCACTTTGCACCCACTTTTCAGGGTCTTGGGGTGGGCTATTTTTCTAACCCTCACTGTTTTCTTACAGTCCCAGCGACCCTCTACAAGGTCACATAGGTTTGGGGTCCATTCGTGGTTCGCATTCCACTTCTAGAGTATATGGTTTGTGTTGCCCCTATCCCTATGTGCCCCCATTGCATTCTATTGTGACTATACATTGTTTGCAGTTTTCTATTGCTATTATTGCATATTTTGGTATTGTGTACATATATCTTGTGTATATTTGCTATCCTCATACTGAGGGTACTCACTGAGATACTTTGGCATATTGTCATAAAAATGAAGTACCTTTATTTTTAGTATATCTGTGTATTGTGTTTTCTTATGACATTGTGCATATGACACTAGTGGTACTGTAGGAGCTTCACTCGTCTCCTAGTTCAGCCTAAGCTACTCTGCTAAGCTACCTTTTCTATCAGCCTAAGCTGCTAGACACCCCTATACACTAATAAGGGATACCTAGGCCTGGTGCAGGGTGTAAGTACCTCTTGATATCCACTACAAGCCAGTCCAGCCTCCTACAGTGGGGGAGGCCCGGAGAGGCTTCAAAGGGAAGGAAATGTATTTCCTTCCCTTTGAAATCTCTCCCAGCATTTCAAAAGCCGGATTGCTTGCAATCCGGCTTTTGAAACCCCACTAGACACCAGGGATTATTTTTTTTTAAATGGACATAAGGGAGCGGTCGCTCCCAGGGGGGCAAGGGTCGCTCCCAGGGGGGCATTTTTTTGGGAAGGCCTTTTCTGCCTCCCCTGGGGGCAGAAACCTCTAGGCACCAGGGATCTTTTTTTTTTTGTTTTTTTTTGTTTTGTTTTGGTTCTTTTTTAGGTGGGGAGCGGCCCCTTAGGCAAGGGTCGCTCCCCTAGGGGCCAAATTATATTTAGGCCATTTCAGATTGGCCTATTTTGATGTGGCCAAAACCACTAGACACCAGGGATTATTTTTTTTTTTAAACGGACATAAGGGAGCGACCCCTTGGGCAAGGGTCGCTCTCAGGGGGGGCATTTTTTGGGAAGGCCTTTTCTGCCCCCCCTGGGGGCAGATCGGCCTATTATTAGGCCGATCTGCCCACAGCGGGGGCAGAAAGGGGGGGCCCCAGAGGTGCCCCAGGTATATATATATTTTTTCTTTTGTTTTTGTTTATGTTTTTGATTTAGGTGTGGGGAGTGACCCCATAGGCAAGGGTCACTCCCCTAGGGGGCAAATTATATTTAGGCCATTTCTGCCCCCCTTGGGGGCAGATTGGCCTATTGTTATGAGGCCAATCTGCCCCCAAGGGGGACAGAAACCACTAGACACCAGGGAGTTTTTTTTTTTTACGTGAATTTCACGCAAAGGGTGCGACCCCTTAGGCAAGGGTCGCTCCCTGGGGGGGGGAAATCATTTTAGGCCATTTCTGCCTCCCCGGGGGACAGATCGGCCTATTGTTATCAGGCCGATCTGCCCCCGGGGGAACAGAAACCTCTAGGCACCAGGGCAATTTTTTTTTCGTTTGTTTTTTTTAGAGATTGAGAGCGACCCCTTAGGCAAGGGTCGCTCCCCTGGAGGGGTAAATTGTACTTAGGCCATTTGTGCCCGCTTTAGGGGCAGCTCGGCCGATTTTAGGTCACTCTGCCCCCAAGGGGGGCAGAAACCACTAGGCACCAGGGATCTTTTTTTTGCGCCGTCACACAAGGGGAGCGACCTTGTAGGCATGGGTCGTTCCCAGGTGGGTTTGGGGGGGCAAATTTATTTTAGGCCATTTCTGCCCCACGGGGGCAGATCGGCCTATTGTTATTAGGCCGATCTGCCCCCAAGGGGGGCAGAAACCTCTAGGCGCCAGGGCAAAAAAAATATTTTTGTTTTTTTTTGGTCTGTTTGTTTTTTTTTTTTTAGATGGGGAGGGACCCATTAGGCAAGGGTCGCTCCCCGGGAGGGCAAATTATATTTAGACCATTTCTGTCCCCCTTGGGGGCAGATTGGCCGATTTGAGGTCAATCTGCCCCCAAGGGGGCAGAAACCACTAGGCACCGGGGATTTTTTTTTTGCCGCCAATGTCACGCAGGGGGAGCGACCCCGTAGGCATGGGTCGTTCCCAGGGGGGGTTGGGGGGGCAAATTTATTTTAGGCCATTTCTGGGGCAGATCGGCCTATTGTTATTAGGCCGATCTGCCCCCAGGGGGGGAGAAACCTCTAGGTGCCAGGGCAAATTGTTTTTTTGTGTTTTTGTTTGTTTGTTTTTTTAGAGATGGGGAGCGACCCATTAGGCAAGGGTTGTTCCCCTGGGGGGCAAATTGTATTTAGACCATTTCTGCCCCCCTTGGGGGCAGATTGGCCGATTTTCGGTCACTCTGCCTCCAAGGGGGCAGAAACCACTAGGCACCGGGTTTTTTTTTTTTGGGCGCCACTGTCACGCAGGGGGAGCGACCCCGTAGGCAAGGGTCGCTCCCGGGGGGAGGTTTGGTGGGGTGGGGGACAAATTTATTTTTGGTGATTTCTGCCCCCCCTGGGGCCAGCTGAGCTAGAGGCCAAAATCCACAGGTAGGCATTGTTTTCTATGAAAAAATGTGATGTGTCCACGTTGTGTTTTCGGCCATGTCCTGTCGCGGGTGCTAGGCCTACCCACACAAGTGAGGTATCATTTTTATCGGGAGACTTGGGGGAACGCTGGGTGGAAGGAAATTTGTGGCTCCTCTCAGGTTCCAGAACTTTCTGTCACCGAAATGTGAGGAAAATTTGTTTTTTTGCCAAATTTTGAGGTATGCAAAGGATTCTGGGTAACAGAACCTGGTCAGAGCCCCACAAGTCACCCCATCTTGGATTCCCCTAGGTCTCTAGTTTTCAAAAATGCACAGGTATGGTAGGTTTCCCTAGGTGCCGGCTGAGCCCATAGGCCAAAATCTATAGGTAGGCACTTTGCAAAAAACACCTGTGTTTTCTTTAAAAAAATGTGATGTGTCCACGTTGTGTTTTGGGGCATATCCTGTCACGGGCGCTAGGCCTACCCACACAAGTGAGGTATCATTTTTATCGGGAGACTTGGGGGAACGCTGGGTGGAAGGAAATTTGTGGCTCCTCTCAGATTCCAGAACTTTCTGTCACCGAAATGTGAGGAAAATGCATTTTGTTAGCCACATTTTGAGGTTTGCAAAGGATTCTGGGTAACAGAACCTGGTCAGAGCCCCACAAGTCACCCCATCTTGGATTCCCCTAGGTCTCTAGTTTTCAAAAATGCACAGGTCTCGTAGGTTTCCCTAGGTGCCGGCTGAGCCCATAGGCCAAAATCTACAGGTAGGCACTTTGCAAAAAACACCTGTGTTTTCTTTAAAAAAATGTGATGTGTCCACGTTGTGTTTTGGGGCATTTCCTGTCACGGGCGCTAGGCCTACCCACACAAGTGAGGTATCATTTTTATCGGGAGACTTGGGAGAATGCTGGGTGGAAGGAAATTTGTGGCTCCTCTCAGATTCCAGAACTTTCTGTCACCAAAATGTGAGGAAAATGCTTTTTGTTAGCCAAATTTTGAGGTTTGCAAAGGATTCTGGGTAACAGAACCTGGTCAGAGCCCCACAAGTCACCCCATCCTGGATTCTCCTAGGTCTCTAGTTTTAAAAAATGCACAGGTTTGGTAGGTTTCCCTAGGTGCCGGCTGAGCTAGAGGCCAAAATCTACAGATAGGCACTTTTCAAAAAACACCTCTGTTTTCTTTAAAAAAATGTGATGTGTCCACGTTGCGTTTTGGGGCATTTCCTGCCGCGGGCGCTAGGCCTACCCACACAAGTGAGGTATCATTTTTATCGGGAGACTTGGTGGAATGCTGGGTGGAAGGAAATTTGTGGCTCCTCTCTGATTCCAGAACTTTCTGTCACCAAATTTTGAGGAAAATGTTTTTTTTAGCCAAAGTTTGAGGTTTGCAAACGATTCTGGCTAACTGAACCTGGTCAAAGCCCCACAAGTCACCCCATCTTGGATTCCCCTAGGTCTCTAGTTTTCAAAAATGCCCAGGTTTGGAAGGTTTCCCTAGGTGCCGGCTGAGCTAGAGGCCAAAATCTACAGGTAGGCACTTTGCAAAAAACACCTCTGTTTTCTTTCAAACAATGTGATGTGTCCACGTTGCGTTTTGGGGCGTTTCCTGTTGCTGGCGCTAGGCCTACCCACACAAGTGAGGTATCATTTTTACCGGGAGACTTGGGGGAACATAGATTAGCAAAACCAGTGTTATTGCCCCTTGTCTTTGTCTACATTTTTTCCTTCCAAATATAAGAGAGTGTGTAAAAAAGACATCTATTTGAGAAATGCCCTGTAATTCACATGCTAGTATGGTCACCCCGGAATACAGAGATGTGCAAATAACCACTGCTCCTCAACACCTTATCTTGTACCCTTTTTGGAAATACAAAGGTTTTCTTGATAGCTATTTTTCACTCTTTATATTTCAGCAAATGAATTGCTGTATACCCGGTATAGAATGAAAACGCGCTGCAGGGTGCAGCTCATTTATTGGCTCTGGGTACCTAGGGTTCTTGATGAACCTACAAGCCCTATATATTGCTGCAACCAGAGGAGTCCAGCAGACGTAACGGTATATTGCTTTAAAAAATCTGACATTGCAGGAAAAAGTTACAGAGTAAAACGTAGAGAAAAATTGATGTTTTTTTCACCTCAATTTCTATATTTTTCTTTTTCAGTTGTTATTTTCTGTAGGAAACCCTTGTAGGATCTACACAAAATACCCCTTGCTGAATTCAGAATTTTGTCTACTTTTCAGAAATGTAGCGGTTTCTGGGAACCAGTATTGGTTTCATGCCCATTTCTGTCACTGACTGGAAGGAGGCTGAAAGCACAAAAAATCGTAAAAATGGGGTATGTCCCAGTAAAATGCCAAAATTGTGTTGAAAAATTGGGTTTTTGTGATTCAAGTCTGCCTGTTCCTGAAAGCTGGGAAGCAGGTGATTTTAGCACCGCAAACCCTTTGTTGATGCCATTTTCAGGGAAAAACCACAAGCCTTCTGCTGCAGCCCCTTTTTCCCATTTTAAAAAAAAAAACGAAATTTTCACTGTATTTTGGCTAATTTCTTGGCCTCCTACTGGGGAACCCACAAAGTCTGGGTACCTCTAGAATCCCTAGGATGTTGGAAAAAAAGGACGCAAATTTGGCATGGGTAGCTTATGTGAACAAAAAGTTATGAGGGCCTAAGCGCGAACTGCCCAAATAGCCAAAAAAAGGCTCGGCACAGGAGGGGGAAAAGGCCTGGCAGCGAAGGGGTTAAAACAAATTACCAAAAGTATAACTTAATTGTATTAATGTTAAAAAATAAATATGCAACTTCAAAAAAATAGTAACCAAAATATAAATTTGCACTCAAATAAACAGATAAATAAATTATTTAAGTGAACAAAAATGTAATACTTAACAAAAATAATAATTTAATTCAGAGAGAATCACAGAACGTATATATATATATGTATATATATATATATATATATTTGCTCTTTTCCAGTGGGGCAGAACTCTCACGACTGGACCACGCTGGTAAATATTAGGTCCTTTCTGTTGCTGTTCACAACTAAAAAAAATAGTTGCACAAATTGCGGTTGAACTATATGTCCCAGGACTTAGTGGGGCTCTGGAGGCATCCCTCGCCACCTGAACACCTGCCACCTGTTTCCTGTTACCAGCGCTATAAAGTGCATTGTGAGGACCCGCTGCACCTAACGAATTGTGTTAGGAATAGATGTCCCAGGACTCAGTGGGGCTCTGGAGGAGGCCCTGACACCTGCACACATGCCAGCTGTTGCCTTCTGCCAGTGCTATAAAGCGTATTGCGGGGACCCGATGCTCTGGACTTGAACAGTCCAAGGTCGGAACCCATACTGGTCCCACCAGTGCCCAGAAACGCTGGGTTGGACCACCTGCCTTGGTTTCATCTTGAACTGTGGCAGGTTCCTCATTTACATCACACTAATTTCATACTCTTTGGGGATACCATTTACATCCTTTGTTTTACTGTTTTGCTGATGTCAATATGGAGAAAACGTAGGCCATTTACAGCAAACCACTTCCTTCCCCGGTGCCTGCCTGAGTCTCCACCATTGATAGCTACTTGGCGCGTGCAGTTGGGGTTGTCTCTAAAGAAACTGAGTTGGCTGAGGGCAGACTCTACCTGACGGAGGATGGCCCCCTACTGTACAGATTGAGTTTGGATGCGATACCTAGGGAAAGTTGTTGGGTGCCCACTAGACAACCTAATCCTGAGTCTACCCCTCTGCTGGATATACTCCCCACTCAGCCATGTCGTGGCACTTTAAGCACAACTGCGTCACCCAGTGTTGATCTTCCACAGGTGCCAAGTCTTCTTTCTGTGAAAACTTAGAGGAAGACAGATACTTCTAAAGGGTAACCTACCAAGACTAGCCCTGACTTACCAACTAAGGTGTCTTTTTTGGCAGGGTTTGATCAATGTAAGAGATCTGATTAATTGTCTCAAAGTGGTGTTTGGTGCCGTTTTGAGCACCAAGCTAGCCCAAGTTATCTCCCAGGTGTTGTCTATTGAATCAACCCTGTTGCGACTTGTGGATGCCAAGAGTGTCAAAGCAGGACGGGGTGCTGTCCTGGAGGAGGGGTTGCAAGGTACTATTGCCTCCTCTGACACTGATACTGCCCCTGGCTGCCCCACCACACCCACCACAATGAGAGTGGGTGACCACCATCTTGATACTGGAAGGCCTGGACTTGGAACTCTGGATCAATCAGTGTCTGCAAAGGCCACTTCTCAAGTGGATGTAACGGCTTTCCCACTGGGCAGCTCTCTGCCCCTGAGGCCGGGGACCCTGGAACCACTGCATGGAGCTGGGCCCTCTACACAACACGTCCCACCAGCTTTAAGTCCGTACGTGATTGTTTTGACAAACACGCCTGTGCTGCCTCTGGGGACTGCTGAAACAACCATTTAACAGAGAAACACATTTTCCCACTGGTTCAAAACGAAAACTAACTTATTAGTCTGTCCTGCCAGAAATATTCTAATGGTGCGAAGAATCGGGTTGGTGGGCTTCTTACTCAAAACCTTTGAGGGTTACTGTATCATTGTGAATTTCCAGCAGCCCAGTATTGTTGAAGGCTTGGTGTCTCAGGCCACCAGGGCAAGATTCATTACAATGTGATCCAGTGTTGCCCCTCATATACTTTTACAGTAATCTGGCTCCAGTACTGAGGTGCCGGTTGGCTCAATCCAATGGGGTGCAGAGTTTGGGGCTCATGGTTTCAAATCATTTTGCGCCACTCTCCACCTTGTCCAAAGTGGATTGACTCTCTGACAATGTCAATGTACCAGTTTACCATCAGTCACCTTGCCTCTTGTCCCCCTGCAGAGCACAATGGAGCCCCCACTAGCATCCCTGTAGGCCAACTCAGCTTCTATGCCCTTATCTAGGTCTTCCCATTGAGGTGAACAAGGCAACCCGATCGCCATCAATGTGCCAATTGGGCAGCACTACCTTAGGGTGCTTAGCTGGCACATAGTAGGGATTACTGCCAAGGTGGGGTCCCAGGCCTGGCTGGACTTGGGCCAGCAATTTGAAATTATCTTGCTGCAAGAGATCTGGGTTACAGTGAATACTGTGTGTGACAATTATGTAAGTTTTGCTCAATATGCCCTTCAGTCTTCTTTGGGGCAGGCTAGTCCTGGCTTATTAGCCTGGTTTAAGCTCTCCCTAGGCTGCACCATAAAATGCATTAATACCAGCAGTAGATTTATCCAGGTTTTTCACTGGAAATGGCCTTTGAAAGGGTGGAGTTATTTGTGGTTAATTTTTATAACAACAATTTTTCAGCTAAAGGTAATAGGAATGTTGTTGCCCTGTCCTCCTGTATCAATTACCTGACCTCTAGTCCTCTCTGTCCTGGCAAGAGTTGTAACCTATTGGTAGCAGGGGAATGTAATGCCAAGCTGGAAGATATCACACTTCTTGTTGAGCCCCCGTCCTCGGACTGGTTTCGGCAACCTTTTATCAGGGAACAGGATGCCAGAGGTTTACTTCTCTCTCCTAGTTTAGTGAGTAATAACTTGTGTAATGCTCTTTATTTTCTTCATCAGGATGTATCTAATCGTGCCACATTCACTGGGAGAGGAGAGTGCTCCTTTATTGATTATGTTTTTTTCTCCAGGGACATGTCTACTAGAGTGGTCAATGGTGGAGTTATTCCTAATGTTTTAGTGACCACAATGCTTTACATATATCAGTCAATTAGACTAAAATCCATACATAGAAGGGAGTGCCCGGGAAGTCAAAAAAACATTTTTCCTCGATTGTTCAAATGACCTTTTTTCTACTAAAACATTTTTTGAGAATTTTATCACAATCAAATGCAGTCCTTCTTAAACATTCAATGAAGCAGGGCCCTTGATATTGTCTTTCAATTCATCTTTTATTCCTTTAATAATCATCCAACATCAGCCCAGCCAATACATTTCATCCCCAAAATGGGAAGGCTCCAGGTGGAGGAAATATCACGTCACTCTTTGCAACACACACAGGTCCCATTGAGGAAAAGGATGCAGAATTGTTGCTTACCATATACTGTTGATGAGGAATCACCATACAAATGGGAAAAAAAAAACAATGAAGTCCCATTTTGGGACCAAAATGCGTTGGTTGGGCTGATGTGATGTTGGATGATTGTTAAAGGAATAAAGAATTTGGATTGAAACATGATATCATGGCTTTCGGTTCATTGGATGTTTAAGAAGAGAAAACATTTTTTTGGGCGTCCTAAGCATTCCCTTCTATGTATGGATTTCGTAATTGGATAGGTGGTCTCTGAGCAGTAGGACCATTGGGGGTAGAGTAGTGCATTCATGTACGTTTGAGCACTAGCACCTGTACAGCTGTTCGTTGGCCAATACTGCTCTATCTAGTGGTTTTTGTGAAGGATAATTTGGGTAGACTAGTATGGAGGCATTCCGACACCAAATTAGTGCTAGCCAACTTAGTGGCAGACAACCAGATAAATATCCATAATTGTCTCTCTCTGCAGTCCGACAGCTATTTGGTTGTCAACTCATTTGTTGCCCTGGGAAATGCCATCAGAGTGATCCTCCCAATGAAGGCTAGGGCCAGTGATCAGTGTATGGCTTCCTGGTTCAGGAAAACCTGTAGAATGCTACACAGGAAATTGCATCAGGCTTAGGGAAAATACCTAGAAATAGGGAGGGAATAGCCAGCTGCAGAAGAGATTACTCACATGCATTGAAGACAAGAAAAGTTGAAGTAAGAAACATCCAGTGGGATAAGCTGGTAGAAGCCACTAATTTGAAAAATTTTAGGGCTTTCTGGAATCTGGCCGATGAACCCAACCAAGCAAGACCTGGACTGTAATATTGCTCTGTAGCTTTGGATGTCACTTCCAGGGTATTTATGCCCCTAGTGAGATGCTATCTGCCCATTCCAACTTCCCTCTGGAAATTTCCTTCTCACTGGAAGCGGTCATCGCAGCTATCCATCATCATCCAGCCAATAATACCCCTGTCCCAGACGGCGTCCCCATGGACCTGTATAAGGGCAGCATTAACTCATGAGCCCATCTGCCTGCAATTCATTTGAATTCCTCCTGTCAGACTGGGTTCCCTAAGCCCTGGGGAGGTGATATTACAGTCCTTATTTTTAAGAAAGGGAATAGACAAGATCCAGTTTTTTAGTGTGCTCTTTCCCTCTGTTAAAATAGTTAGCCGTATCATACGCTCAAGGCTGGAACTTTGGATTTATAAGAGTAACATCCAGCCTGAGGTCCAGTTTGGATTCTGCCCCCGCCTGGGAGCTATCAAACAATGTATTAATGTCCACCTCATAGTTTTTAAATACTGTACAAACTGCTTAAGTGAAGTGCTATTCACCTCTCTTTCACAGCTCTGTCTTGGGCTTTTGACAGCGTTAACAGATCCTAGTTGTGGGACCTCTTGACTGAAATGGGCTTGGAGAAGGGGTTAGTAATGTTTTAGTAGGAAAGCACCTGAATATCCAGCTAATGGTTGAGTTATGGGAAAAATGGGTAATGTTCTGACACTTTGAGGCTGCAGTGAAGAGTTTGTCGGGAATGAGGGCTGGCACCAATCCTCCTGAAACTGCACATGAATAAGCTTGAGACTGCTCTGGTAGGTTTAGGCACTTGTACCCTATAAATCAAGAGTAAGATGGTGCCGGCATTACTCTATGCCGATGACACCATCGTATTGGCCAGAACATCCAATGGGCTGAAGATACTAATTGACGGGTTCATTGATTTTTTTGGAGGACCTCAGCCTGGAAACCAACAGTTCTAAAACATTCATAAGGGTTAGTGGCCCTGGGGCTGTGAAGACTCTATCTATATTAAAGACTATCAATTAGAGGAAGTGCAATCCTTCCCCTTAGGCATCACTTTTGAGAATAATCGTAGCTGGACTGCATGCGTGGCTAATAGGTGTTTGAGCTTCAACTGTGCCACTGGGTCGATTTTTTATGTTTCAGCAAGTACCGGTAATAAGCCAAATCACCTGTTTATTGCAATATATAAGTGCAGATGTGTCCCTGTTGTGATGATGGTGCTGGGATTTGGTGCTGCATAATGTGGGTAACCTGCAGTTAGAAGACAACAAGGCACTGTGTAAGCTCTTAGGGGTTCCCCCACCAGCAGCAATACTAAGGTGAACGAAGAGCTTGGCATAGACTTCCTCAAAGATCATGTCAAGATAGCTCTGTTATTACTCTCGTGCTCAATCTGGTTTAATGCCCAGGCATCTCTGTGTAGAGCTGTAATTGGAGATTGTTTGCAGTACACCCAGGGTCCTTGCTGTGCCATGGTTTCAGTACATTTGAACTACCCGCTCAAGCCTTGGCAGACCCAGTCTTTTTACTGATCCTACTCTAGTCACAAAGGGGGGGATAAAAGGTGGATCAAGGAAAATTTCCATTTGGAATGTCTATGGCAAGGGACCGGGATCTATTCTCCATGGCATGCTGTAGGCATTTATTGCATGAAGTCACGTATGGTAAAACAAATGCAGGCATTTGTTTTATCACTCCATGACTTCATGCAATGAAGAAGTTTGTCCTGATTCTGCAAGTGCAACTCACGCCACTCGGCAGCCCTGAAGACAGGACTCAGCAGGGTAGCTTTGTGCGTTTTATTAGCAAACAGTGCACCACACTACATGTAAAGGCTAACGCGTTTTGGCTTACACCTTCAACTGGACAATCCAAAATCAAACTACCCCATGTTTAAATGGTGCTTCATGAATTGCACCACCCCATAGCCCGGCAATCCAGACCATGCCATTTTGTTCAAATTTCTTCAAAGCAGACGCCCTCTTGAAATTGCAGCGTATTCTCATTTAAGCTCAATTCCTCATAGATATGTCATTCAGCACGTAAAACAGGGGCATTTTGAAGTCACAACAATTCCTCATTTCAACTCAGTGCCTCATAGATATTTTTCTACAGCACATTAAATAGCAATGGACTAAATCCTCGTACAGATCGCACTATGCAGCATAATTCCAAAATCAACTTAAATCATAGAATGAAGGCAGTTCATTCAGATACATTTTAACATTCACATTGGGTCATTGGATCGCTACGTGATAAAGTGTTGTGTGCTGTGCAAACCCCAAACAGTGAAAAAGTCCATGCATGGGGAACATACTAAGAGCAACATCAGGAAATATCCTCTTCAAATGACACCAAGCATGGCATGCATGTAAACATTATTGCACATTTCACTAATAGGTTTGTTAAAATAACCACAACTGTTCTCATGATTTTCCCAGTGTCTGTCATAACCCTGTGTTTAACTTCCCGAGTGCTTCTCCCTCAGATGCAGTTACACCTCCCGGGAGGATAACGGGGGCCTTTTCTTCAGAGCTTTTGGGCCAGTTTCTATACATCTATATATATCTATATGTACATCTATATATAAATGGATATTGGATATAGATATATGTAAAATGGCCAGATCGCTCCAAAAAAAAAAAGGATGTAATTGTTGCACACAAGCTTCCCAACCTGCATTGTCAGCCCCTTGTGGCGGTACTGATATCCATAAAGTTAATTCCTATATATATATATATATATATATATATATATATATATATATTCACTGAAAAAAACCAAAGGTTACAGGGATGTCATAATAGGCTCACATTTTAAACGTACAAAACCTTAGAAATATGGCAGTTATAGTTAGAGTTATTTCATGTAACTGCAACTCATGCCCTAAGGTAACTATAACTCGCGTCCCCGCCATGCTCAGTTTTCTCATAAAAAAATGTACTGTAAATATTACATTGATATTATCAATGATGTTATCAAAGATGTCATGAGTGCCATAATTTGTGGTTAATTGGCAGGGCATTGCGAGGGTGCGAGTTATAGTTACCTTAGGGCACGAGTTATAGATACTTGAGATAACTCTAACTATAACTGGCAAATTTCTAAGGTTTTGTACGTTTAAAATGTGAGCCTAACTATAATGTCCCTACAACCTTTGGGTTTTCATTAATTTCTATGTTTTAAAAAATTATATTTCCTACCTATAACGTCGCTGTAACCTTTGATTTTTTCAGTGAATTGCTATTTTTTTTAGCGTATAGTAATTTTCATTACTATACGTTAATCCAACCACTGCCGCTGCAGTCAGGCCCTGTGGCCAACCCCCTATAAGCAGCCAACTTTACACCGTGCACAGCCTTCATCCATGTGCAGCTGAGGTTGCCTGCAAAACCTGGCATGTAGCCTGACCCTGAGGCCAACCTCACTAACCACCCAACACTATGATGCGCATTGCCCTTTGGCCGTGCGCGGCAGGAGTTGTCTGGTGTCTGCAGCCTCTCTGAGTGTGAGAATAGGTGCAAGAGGGTGTATCTGGGGGTGAGAGTGCCTGTCAGATTGTCTGTCTGGGTGTGGCAGTGCATACATAAGTGTTTTAATGGGTGCGTCAATGTATGCGTGGTTCTATGAGTGGGTGCATAAATGTGTCAGTGGGCCTGTGAGTGGGTGTGTGACAGTCTCAGTGGATGTGTGAGTGGGTGCGTAACTGTCTGACTGTGTCTGCGAGTGGGTGCGTGAGGGTCTGACTAAGGGCTGTGAGTGAGCGCATGAGGGTCTGAGTGCATCTGTGAGTGGATGTGTGAGTGTCTGAGTGGGTCTGTGAGTGTGTGCATGAGTGTCTGAGTGGATATGTGAGTGGGAGAAATTGATTGAAAGAGAGACAGAAAGAGATAAAGAAGTGAGAGGGAGAGAGGGAGAGTTTTTTAGGCTTTGATGTCTGATATACTTAGAGTGAGATATTTGTGTCAAATTTAAAATAAATAATGTATTTATTATTTTTCAAAAATATAACAATTTGATTTTATAAAAAAGGAAGGGAAATGATTCCAGCTGGCCAAAACCCCCACTGCTTCCTTCACACTGAGATATGGGTTTTCAATTTTTTTTATTTTTTATTTTCTGCCCTTTAAGGCTATCTGGGACCGCAAGAAAGCCCTCAAGGGCTCCCCAGCGGTCCCTCATTATAAATTTTTTGTTTTTTTTACTTTTTAAAATACTCTTTACAGGCTATCTGGTGCCGCATGGAGGCTTCCCTTGTGGTGTCATTGCTTCGGCAAGCATGGGGCAGCTCTGTGCTTGCTGAAGCATTTCATCTCTGTCCCCTGCACGCATGCAGGGAACCGAGATGAAAGCTTTGGATTTTGACAGGTGGACTTGCTTTACAGGGCACCCCAGGAGATAGCAGGAGCTGGCCCTGGGGGTAGTGGTCCCCAGGGCCATCTGTGACTCCATGAGGAGGTCGTGTGGCACCCCTCCAATGTGCACACAGCCCTGGGGAGTTGTTGCTTCCTGTGGCTTGTGGGTCCCAAGGGACCCCCTTTCTTTTTTAAATATTTGTCCAGGGAGTGGTGGTTCCTGGGGCAGTAGGGGCCCTCACGCCTCCCGCTCACATTAGGTCAATCACCCCGGGGGTGGTTGTCACCAGGGCTTATTAAAGCCCAAAGAGGGGGCCCATGCACCCCTTCCTATATAACTCCAAATGCCCCCGGGACCTGGCCCACCCGGGGGCATTTAAAAAACAAAGCACAGGAGACTGCCTTTTTTTTTTTAAATCTCAGAAAAATCTGCAATTCCGCAGATTTTCCTGAAGTTTTTTTTTTTATTTGCTTTTTAGCCCTGGCAGGGTCCCTCAGGGACCCAAGCACCAGGGCTAAGAGGTCAGGGTGATTCTTCCCTGACCCCTTTCCTTTTTTTTGTCTTTTATTTCTGGGACTCGGCTGAAGCCCAGTGCCAAGATGGCTGCTAACACTTCCTTGTTGAAGTGTTGGCAGCCAATTAGATATCAGCACGGGCACAGTTGTATCCAAATGTCCTATGGAAAAATGAATGAGGACAACGTGCTTTGAGACCCCATTCTTTCTCGGTGCCCCATTCAGGGATCACCCCAAAACTTTCAAGACAGAAGCTGAACTAAGCAAAGTATAAGTTTTGAAAATGTTATGAAGATTCGTCAAGCGGCACCAAAGTTATGGGCAAAACAAAAAAACACTCTTCCTATGGAAATTAGGTCCTAACTAGAAATACCTAGTGGCAACTGCCAGTAGGTATTTTATATATATATATATATGTATATATATATATATATATATATATATATATATATATATACATATATATATATATATATATACATATATATATATATATATATATAGTTAGGACTAGTTATAGTTAGGACTTTATTTTACCATAAATGGAACATATTTTGTTTTTCCAATCACTTTGGCACCGCTTGATGAATCTTCATGATAGTCTCAAAACATGTACTTTTGTCAGTTCAGCTGTTTTCTAGTATATTTCAGGGTGATCTGTCAAGCAGGGGCCAAGAAAAAGGTGGGGTCCCAAAACACTTTTTCCCCATTCTATGTTAATGGAATTTTTCAAAATTGTGAACACGACTACAGCCCGAACAACTGAACAGAAATACACCAAATTTGGCAGAAAGCTAGATCCCGATCCCAAAAACACACTTTTTGTGATTTGGTGTACATCCATTCAGTAGTTTCTGAGATATTAGTGCTTTAAAAATATTGATATATATAGGGCCACAGATTCTGATTCGCTGACCCGATCTGCAGATCTGGGGGAAATTCAAGGGCCTGATTGGCTGGCCACAACCTGATAGAAAAGTTGCGGGCACCATTTTTTTTTGTCTCATCTGCTCGGGTGTGAAATGATCAGTGAAAAAACACATAATGGGTCAGGATCAGGTATCGTGACCCCATAGGAAAAACAGAGGGCTCAGTCATGGGCAAATAATTGTCCAATTATATTTTTTCACCTGATCCATGGACCAACAGCTGGATCCATGGATCCACAGATCTGCGAATTCACAGGAAAAAATCAAGGAAAAAATGAAAAAAAGCCACCCACTGCATCCTAGCTCATGCTGTGCACAGGCAAAGGCAGTGCACAGCTTGAGTGCATGCAGAAGGTTTGCCTACCAGCCCAACCCTGCTGCACATGGGGTTGGGTGGTTATAGAGGTTGGCCGTATAGGCCCGGCCACAGACAAGGCCCTGCAGCCAATTCCCACTGCGCACATCCAAAGGCTCAGCATGGGGTTGTTATAGGGTTTGGGTGCAGGGCCTGGCCACAGACCAGGCCCTGCAACCAACCATCACCACATATGGCCGGAAGCCGTGCCTGGCAGTGGTTGGATTAACGTATAGTAATAAAAATTACTTTACATTAAAAAAAAGTAGAAATTCACTGAAAAAAACAAAGGTTACAGGAACGTTATAGTTAGGAAATAAAATTAAAAGAACCATAGAAATTCAATTAAGAAACCAAAGGTTACAGCAACGTTATAGTTAGGCTCACATTTTAAACATACAAGACCATAGAAAGTCACCTGCTAGAGTTATCTCAAGCAACTTTACCTCATGCCCTAACGTAACTCTAACTCGTGCCCCCGCCGTGCACAGTTATATGATCAATTACTTTACTGTAGATGTTACAGTGACATTGACAATGATGTTATCAAAGATATCATGACTGCCGTGATTTTTTTGAAGAATTTTCAGCGCATGGTGGGGACACGTTAATTTATCTCCTGCTTTACTATGTATTTTTTTTATAGCCAAATAGACTATGAAAGTCTATCTCTTGTCTATGAATTTGTTTCAGTTGTCTCAGTGTTTTAATCTCCATATGTCTCAGTTTTTCTACCATTTCCAGTATACTAGCTGTTAACGTGGCCCTAAAACTATGTTTTGTAGTCAGTTACATGACACTTAAATATGGTTCTATGTGTCCCATTCAAATGAGGTGTCTCCCACTGATTTTTCATGTGCATTATATGTTCTCTTATTGTATGTGCATAAGCTGTGTCACCCAGAAGTGCTGACTCTAATCCTCACATAGGTATCTGTGTTGTCTACTTTTTCCAATTGATATGTATCAGTAAAGGGCAGTGATCTGAAAACATGTTACCTACATATTGAGCATGTGACATACAGTCATATAGATGTGTTGAGTCAAAGAATGTGTATTATCTTCAATGAAATATTGAGAGTAAAGTCTTGGGACATTGTCCCATGTATCAGTCAGTTGTCAGTGTTTTACCTATTTCTTAAATTTAACCATTGTGGACATAGCGCTCATGCTTGGCAGTGGTAGAAATTATCTATCCATATCCAACATAATGTTGAATACCCCACCCTAGATGGGCAATGTCTGTTTATAGCCTAATAGATCATGTTGCAGATAGTTAAAGAAGTCCATTTGTGCTGTGTTGAGAGCAAATATGCTCCAGGATACTCATTGTTTCCTATGTAATTGCCTTCCATTTTCTCATATAAACCCTTGAGGCATATTGTAGATTTATGTACTAAAAATGGGAAGTCTGGTCTCAGCTATATTAGGTATCCCCGGGCATATGCTGAGTATGTAGAGTAGCTATTACGGTTAGTTAAGTGTGCGTTGTGTAAACAGACTACATAAATGCTTCTCCTATGTGTATAGGTATGTATTTTATGCCTCATAATTGGATTCCAATCCCTCTTACAAACCAGGTCAATAGGTTATATAAACTTAGCATGTCATGCTCCAGGTAATAAAAGCTTACCTTAGTGTAAATCTTCTTTTTCTCAGAGCATGTGTAGCGAGGAAACATCTCCTTCTCTATAATGACATATCTACATTTGTACAATAACATACTTTTATGATCAACGTTCTTTCCCTCTTGTTTACATTTCTCAATACTACAGCTGTAAAACACAAATCCCACTACAATTGAAAAACAACTCGCCCCATCTGGGTGAACAACTCTCATTCCCCACTGTACTAAACTACCTCTATACAACAAAGCACTTCAATGCCAGTACTTTTGGACCACTTTGGGGACTTCCAGTGCATATAGCACTTGTAATTCCTTTTATCTAGTTCTTACTACCACTGGCATAGGTTTAGCTGCTAGGCTCTGAGGTGGTTATATTTACCTGCATTCCACCTTACCATGATTTTTCTGAATTGACTGGAATATACTCTTTATTTCCCCCCAATCATTTCATATTCAAATGAATGATGTTATTAGGAATACCACAGGCTTCCATGTTGAAGTTCAAATTGTCATCAAGTGTCTTCAGCTACCTAAAATCCCTCTTCAACAGTGAGTTCTTTCATTTTGTCTCATTCTGGGTCTCTCCAGCTTGCCGTGCTCTATACCACCTTCAAATTGCTGCTAGGCTTTGAGATGGTTATATTTACCTGCTTTCCATCTTAGTTTGTTCTTTCCCTGCCGGATTCCTGTTTTCGTTTCCTATTTTGGTCTCTGTCATCACTATGGCCTCTGTTAAGTCACCATTTTGATGGTCTTCCAAAGGCCAACATTATGTTCATTCTCTTGCACCATCTAGGGTTCTGAAAAAATGAGTTTTACTTTCCACTATGATTTTAGGTTTTGCCAAATAGAATAGCACATGTTTCAGATGTTTGCTGTGATTTCACCCTGATATGGGCCATGATTTCCTGCCAATTGTAACTAGTAGTCATATTAGTGCAAGAGATGTGCTATAATTAGGCGATGAGGGTCCTAGCCTAGGAGGGCCAGTGGCCTTATATGAAAAATGCAGATGGGTGGATCATGAAAGGTAAATGTAAACTCTTCAATTGCAATCAGTGTCCATTGTTAGCTGCTCCTTAAAAAACAACCTTTGCAAACTAATTACCTCGAAAAAATATATTACATGAAATAAAATATGTATAATTTGCTCCACGGTGTGACACTTTCATTTGAAATGTTATGCTGAGGTCCAAAAATGGTTATTATGGGCACTTCCCAATGAGGCAAACTTCCTGTCCAGCCTTTGCCTCAGTGCACTTCTTATCCAATCACAAGGCACATCCCTCAGTCAACGTTCCCGTTCATCTGCCCATGCTTCCTCTGGGGAGTACCAACCACATGCAGAAGAATAGGGGCAGCCTAGAGCACCAGTAGGACTTTGGATGACAGCAGAAAATAAGTATAAAAAGGCCTTTTGAATGGGGTGTGTGTGTGTTTATGCACATGCTTGTATGAAAGTATGAGTGTATGTGCATGCATGGGGTGTGTGTCAGTCTTGTGCCCACTGAAGTAGGCCTGATAGTTCAGGTTGGACTGTTCCTCAACCAGGGTCAAGACTGATTTGCTTATGGCTGGTTCCAAACTGAGGTGGCATGGTGTGCAAAATAAAAATGGATTGTAATGTGCCCCAAGTAATTACTAATGACTGAGATTAATTCAAGTATCAATTTATCACTTTTTTTCTATATTTTAGTTTTGTGTCAACAGCACACCCTGGTACCATGCTGGCCTGATACAATGGTGATAGTTCTTGGAAACTGGTGAAGTGATGTCTATTACTCACCCCTTACCTAACGTTGGCCCTCGAATAATGTGGAAAATTCTCTGCAACTTAACTCTAGTATGTTTCTGGATACTGCATAATGATAGTATTTCTTAGTTACCAATGGGCATTAGTAGCATGATGGCCACCCTGGCACAGTGGAAATTATTGGAAACCTGTGATAAATTATTGCCTTTTACCCAACCCTAGATAAATGCTGACACATTGTGACTATCCAAGGTATGATGCTGCCTCCCTATGCCAAGGTGCAACAATTGGGGTAATTATTGATATATTGTCTACATCACAAGCACAGTGCAGTGGTACCTAGCCCCTGCAAAGGTTGACTATGGCACAGTGGTAACAATTCCTACCATTTTGTGGCCATCAATGGAACAGTGATGATTCTAGCAGTATATTAATACTTCTTGCCATATTGCAAATGTAGATTGCATATTACTTGTTAATGTATGCCACATTGTGGGCATCTATAGCATCCATACCTTCTCTAATGCTGGCCATGCATTATGGTGGTAGTTTATGATATTCATTTGCCATCCATGGAATGATGGTGCTTGCCACAGCAAAAGTCTGCCCCTGGCTTAATGGTGGTAATTGGTGTCATATTGTGGGCAGTTGTTAAATGTAAATAAACATAACAGTTCAAAGAAGAATTAGAGAACAGAGAAAGCAGTGCAAGAGAATATCTGTAAAGTATATGCTACTGTATATGGTTAGCCAATGCTCTGTCCAAAACCAGGCACATGTTTTAGAGATGGTTGAGCAAGCCAAAACCTATTACATCTGTAAATGCTAGTTACTCTCTTCATTGTATTTTCATTGGCCAATTTATTTTTAATTTGATGTACAGTGCTCCAGATTAGGCCAGTTTTATGCTCAGCAAAAAAATTATCATAAATTGGAGTAGCGTTGGCTCTGTCTTGAAGAATACAGGATGCTGTTCAAGGTCCTGGTTGCGTAGATGGAAAAGGCCTGTTACCTTGTTTTTACTCTTTATACACTTTTACAATCTCCAGTCTGACGGTGTCCTGGCTGTGGGTTTTGCTGGGTGCCAGCACAGATGGTGAGCTTGTCGACAAGATAATAAAAGGTGTTGTTCATGATGGCTTTATGAATGATGCAGCTGGTTTCGCAGATGGGGTGGACAGGCAAGGGGAGCAATCCATGTTTCCCCACAACCTAAAACTCATTTGGAAAACTTTTTGTCACCTGCTGTTTCATTCAGTCACCAATCAGAAGAGCTGTAACTTTGATGAGATAAAGCAGATTTGAAAAGAAATGTGTTGTCACCTTGGCCTGTGACTTGGGCACTCCCTACATGCACTGTGTAGGTTTTGTGGGGTATAACAATGACTTTCAAAACTCAGGAGGAAGAGCTGATATTCTTTACAATGATGCAGCACAATAACACTAACTTCCTAGCCCTGTGGATAATAAGGCAAATTATTTTTGACAGTGATGCATTAGTGAGCAAAGAAATGACCAGTGACATAGCTTAATGGGGGATATTTGAAGTGTGACGACCCCCAAATAAATACATCCTTACTCCATACTTGGGTCTGGGGGCCCGAGTCAGGTGTGCTATGTCTGTGTCAGTTTTTCTTGTCATCCTGATTTTACTAAGAGGTTATTTTTGTTAATTTTTGGTTGAGGGACCTAAATATATTTAGGCCCAAATTTACAAAGGTTTTACATCTGGGTATCATCACTTTTTTTGTCACAGACCCAATGCAGAATCCTTTTTGATATTTAAAAAGCCATTCAAATGTTGATTTGTGAGTCTTTGCAAGAAAAAAATGCAACACAGTGCATTACGCATTACCCTGTGTCAGGAAGGCGTTCCTTGGGTGGTACATATCCATCTCCATCCATAGATTTTGATGTAAATCCATATGTACAAAGAATTGTAGACATGGGTTTGCGCTAAAATGATGCAATCTGCCTGAGGCTGGTGTAACAAGAAGAAATATATTTATTTCTCCTCCCGATTTCCTGTTTGAATGTGTTCTGCATTCTGCAGCACACGTTAAAAAGGAAAAAGCCTCTAAGGTTAAATTTGTATGCAGGAAGTTAGCTCTCACTGCATAAAAACTATCCTGATCATCATGCAGATACTCTTCCAGTATGGCACAAGGGTACCTGCATTGGCGCTAGGCAGTCCAAAGTGCACCAGTGCATTGAAAGAGAAGGGCTGTATCATTTTCTGAAGATGACACAGTGCAGGATAGCAATTTTGCTATCTTTGTAAATATGTCCATGAGTGACTGATTTACCAAAAAGCAGTACATCTTCACCCATTAGAGCACTCCTTGAATTAATGCAAATATACTACTTTTTAGGATTCACAAACATTGTAAGTAGTAGGTTTGGAAAGCTATGCTACTCTAAGGTGTCCAGGAGTACTACTGGCAATAAAACACCCAAACGTTGATGGGTTGAGTGCTTGCTAATATTCCAACTACTGGCAATCCCTTATGGTAGCGTTCAAAACCACTGTTTTAGACTGTATAGAGAAGGACTTTACAACCTTAAACCCCTGTGAAATTTAGAGATGAACACCAGCTCTGCAGACATCACTATACAGTTCATGAGAAAGTGCAGTGAAAAATTACAGAAATATAATGAGCCCATATCAGTTTCCTCCTCTAAAATGGAGGTCATTTCTTCTTTTTTTACTGACCCTCACTGTGCAAGATATGCATGGCAGTAACACACTGTAAGAAAATAAGCCATCTGACCATCCACTCTAAACAAGGCAGATGGTCAGATGGTTTATTTCTGATGCCACCTACTGCAGTGGACCGTCATAACATGATTTACACTTACAGAGTAAATTTAATTTGCCGGCATAAAACCTGCGGTCAATCCAACTCAAAACCGGGCAGGGTAACCTTGGGTTTTGTGGACATGGTGGTTGCAAAAGAGAAACTGTCAGCCAAACTCTAAATCAGCCCCAGAGGCACACCTAATTCAAATCAGTCCTGACCATACTCCTCAAGGCAACAGTCCATTCCAAACCTTAACCCCTTCGCTGCCAGGCCTTTTCCCCCTCCTGTGCCGAGCATTTTTTTTAGCTATTTGGGACAGTTCGCGCTTAGGCCCTCATAACTTTTTGTTCACATAAGCTACCCACGACAAATTTGCGTCCTTTTTTTTCAACATCCTAGGGATTCTAGAGGTACCCAGACTTTGTGGGTTCCCCTGAAAGAGACCAAGAAATTAGCCAAATAACAGTGAAAATTTCGTTTTTTGTTTAAAAAAATGGGAAAAAGGGGCTGCAGAAGAAGGCTTGTGGTTTTTTCCCTGAAAATGGCATCAACAAAGGGTTTGCGGTGCTAAAATCACCAGCTTCCCAGCTTTCAGGAACAGGCAGACTTGAATCAGAAAACCCAATTTTTCAACACAATTTTGGCATTTTACTGGGACATACCCCATTTTTACGATTTTTTGTGCTTTCAGCCTCCTTCCAGTCAGTGACAGAAATGGGCATGAAACCAATGCTGGATCCCAGAAACCGCAACATTTCTGAAAAGTAGACAAAATTCTGAATTCAGCAAGGGGTAATCTGTGTAGATCCTACAAGGGTTTCCTACAGAAAATAACAACTGAAAAAGAAAAATATTGAAATTGAGGTGAAAAAAACATCAATTTTTCTCTACGTTTTACTCTGTAACTTTTTCCTGCAATGTCAGATTTTCGAAAGCAATATACCGTTACGTCTGATGGACTCCTCTGGTTGCGGGGATATATAGGGCTTGGAGGTTCATCAAGAACCCTAGGTACCCAGAGGCAATAAATGAGCTGCACCCTGCAGTACATTTTCATTCTATACCGGGTATACAGCAATTAAGTTGCTGAAATATAAAGAGTTAAAAATAGCTATCAAGAAAATCTTTGTATTTCCAAAAAGGGCACAAGATAAGGTGTTGAGGAGCAGTGGTTATTTGCACATCTCTGAATTCCGGGGTGACCATACTAGCATGTGAATTACAGGGCATTTCTCAAATAGATGTCTTTTTTACACACTGTCTTATATTTGGAAGGAAAAAATGTAGAGAAAGACAAGGGGCAATAACACTTGTTTTGCTAATCTATGTTCCCCCAAGTCTCCCAATAAAAATGATACCTCACTTGTGTGGGTAGGCCTAGCGCCCGTGACAGTAAACGCCCCAAAACACAAATTGGACACATCACATTTGTTTAAAGAAAACAGAGGTGTTTTTTGCAAAGTTCCTACCTGTAGATTTTGGCCTCTAGCTCAGCCGGCACCTAGGGAAACCTACCAAACCTGTGCATTTTTAAAAACTAGAGACCTAGGGGAATCCAAGATGGGGTGACTTGTGGGGCTCTGACCAGGTTCTGTTACCCAGAATCCTTTGCAAACCTCAACATTTGATTAAAAAAACACGTTTTCCTCACATTTCGGTGACAGAAAGTTCCGGAATCTGAGAGGAGCCACAAATTTCCTTCCACCCAGCGTTCCCCCAAGTCTCCCGATAAAAATGACACCTCACTTGTGTGGGTAGGCCTAGCGCCCGTGACAGGAAATGCCCCAAACACAACATGGACACCTCGCATTTTTTTAAAGAAAACAGAGGTGTTTTATGCAAAGTGCCTTCCTGTAGATTTTTGCCTCTAGCTCAGACGGCACCTAGGGAAACCTACCAAACCTGTGCATATTGGAAAACTAGAGACCTAGGGGAATCCAAGATGGGGTGACTTGTGGGGCTCTGACCAGGTTCTGTTACCCAGAACCCTTTGCAAACCTCAAACTTTGGCTAAAAAAACATATTTTCCTCAAATTTTGGTGACAGAAAGTTCTAGAATCAGAGAGGAGCCACAAATTTCCTTCCAGCCAGCGTTCCCCTAAGTTTCCCGATAAAAATGATACCTCACTTGTGTGGGTACGCCTAGCGCCCGTGACAGGAAACGCCCCAAAACACAACGTGGACACATCACTTTTTTTTAAAGAAAACAGAGGTGTTTTTTGCAAAGTGCCTACCTGTAGATTTTGGCCTCTAGCTCAGCCGGCACCTAGGGCAACCTACCAAACATGTGCATTTTTTAAAACTAGAGACCTAGGGGAATCCAAGATGGGGTGACTAGTGGGGCACTAACCAGGTTCTGTTACCCAGAATCCTTTGCAAACCTCAAAATGTGGCTAAATAAACAAGTTTTCCTCACATTTCGGTGACAGAAACTTCTGGGTTTTGAGAGGAGCCACACATTTCCTTCCACCCAGCGTTCCCCTAAGTTTCCTGATAAAAATGATACCTCACTTGTGTGGGTAGGACTAGCGCCCGTGACAGGAAACGCCCCAAAACACAACTTGCACACATCACATTTTTTAAAAGAAAACAGAGGTGTTTTTTGCAAAAGTGCCTACCTGTAGATTTTGGCCTCTAGCTCAGCCGGCACCTAGGGCAACCTACCAAACCTGTGCATTTTTGAAAACTAGAGACCTAGGGGAATCCAAGATGGGGTGACTTGTGGGGCTCTGACCAGGTTCTGTTACCCAGAACCCTTTGCAAACCTGAAACTTTGGCTAAAAAAACACATTTTCCTCACATTTTGGTGACAGAAAGTTCTAGAATCAGAGAGGAGACACAAATTTCCTTCCACCCAGCGTTCCCCCAAGTTTCCCGATAAAAATGATACCTCACTTCTGTGGGTAGGCCTAGCGCCCGTGACAGTAAACGCCCCAAAACACAAAGTGGACACATCACATTTTTTTAAAGAAAACAGAGGTGTTTTTTGCACAGTGCCTACGTGTAGATTTTGGACTCTAGCTCAGCCAGAACCTAGGGAAACCTACCAAACCTGTGCATTTTTGAAAACTAGAGACCTAGAGGAATCCAAGATGGGGTGACTTGTGGGGCTCTGACCAGGTTCTGTTACCCAGAATCCTTTGCAAACCTCAACATTTGATTAAAAAAACACATTTTCCTCACATTTCGGTGACAGAAAGTTCTGGAATCTGAGAGGAGCCACAAATTTCCTTCCACCCAGCGTTCCCTCAAGTCTCCCGATAAAAATGATACCTCACTTGTGTGGGTAGGCCTAGCGCCCGTGACAGGAAATGCCCCAAACACAACGTGGACACCTCGCATTTTTTTTAAAGAAAACAGAGGTGTTTTATGCAAAGTGCCTTCCTATAGATTTTTGCCTCTAGCTCAGCCGGCACCTAGGGAAACCTACCAAACCTGTGCATTTTGGAAAACTAGAGACCTAGGGGAGTCCAAGATGGGGTGACTTGTGAGGCTCTGACCAGGTTCTGTTACCCAGAACCCTTTGCAAACCTCAAACTTTGGCTAAAAAAACACATTTTCCTCAAATTTTGGTGACAGAAAGTTCTAGAATCCGAGAGGAGCCACAAATGTCCTTCCACCCAGCGTTCCCCTAAGTTTCCCGATAAAAATGATACCTCACTTGTGTGGGTACGCCTAGCGCCCGTGACAGGAAACGCCCCAAAACACAACGTGGACACATCACTTTTTTTTAAAGAAAACAGAGGTGTTTTTTGAAAAGTGCCTACCTGTAGATTTTGGCCTCTAGCTCAGCCGGCACCTAGGGCAACCTACCAAACCTGTGCATTTTTGAAAACTAGAGACCTAGGGGAATCCAAGATGGGGTGACTAGTGGGGCACTGACCAGGTTCTGTTACCCAGAATCCTTTGCAAACCTCAAAATTTGGCTAAATAAACAAGTTTTCCTCACATTTCGGTGACAGAAACTTCTGGGTTTTGAGAGGAGCCACACATTTCCTTCCACCCAGCGTTCCCCTAAGTTTCCTGATAAAAATGATACCTCACTTGTGTGGGTAGGCCTAGCGCCCGTGATAGGAAACGCCCCAAAACACAACTTGGACACATCACATTTTTTTAAAGAAAACAGAGGTGTTTTTTGCAAAAGTGCCTACCTGTAGATTTTGGCCTCTAGCTCAGCCGGCACCTAGGGCAACCTACCAAACCTGTGCATTTTTGAAAACTAGAGACCTAGGGGAATCCAAGATGGGGTGACTTGTGGGGCTCTGACCAGGTTCTGTTACCCAGAACCCTTTGCAAACCTCAAACTTTGGCTAAAAAAACACATTTTCCTCACATTTTGGTGACAGAAAGTTCTAGAATCAGAGAGGAGCCACAAATTTCCTTCCACCCAGCGTTCCCCTAAGTTTCCCGATAAAAATGATACCTCACTTGTGTGGGTACGCCTAGCGCCCGTGACAGGAAACGCCCCAAAACGCAACGTGGACACATCACTTTTTTTTTAAAGAAAACAGAGGTGTTTTTTGCAAAGTGCCTACCTGTAGATTTTGGCCTCTAGCTCAGCCGGCACCTAGGGCAACCTACCAAACCTGTGCATTTTTTAAAACTAGAGACCTAGGGGAATCCAAGATGGGGTGACTAGTGGGGCTCTGACCAGGTTCTGTTACCCAGAATCCTTTGCAAACCTCAAAATTTGGCTAAATAAACAAGTTTTCCTCACATTTCGGTGACAGAAAGTTCTGGGTTTTGAGAGGAGCCACACATTTCCTTCCACCCAGCGTTCCCCTAAGTTTCCTGATAAAAATGATACCTCACTTGTGTGGGTAGGCCTAGCGCCCGTGACAGGAAACGCCCCAAAACACAACTTGGACACATCACATTTTTTGAAAGAAAACAGAGGTGTTTTTTGCAAAAGTGCCTACCTGTAGATTTTGGCCTCTAGCTCAGCCGGCACCTAGGGCAACCTACCAAACCTGTGCATTTGTGAAAGCTAGAGACCTAGGGGAATCCAAGATGGGGTGACTTGTGGGGCTCTGACCAGGTTCTGTTACCCAGAACCCTTTGCAAACCTCAAACTTTGGCTAAAAAAACACATTTTCCTCACATTTTGGTGACAGAAAGTTCTAGAATCAGAGAGGAGCCACAAATTTCCTTCCACCCAGCGTTCCCCCAAGTCTCCCGATAAAAATGACACCTCACTTGTGTGGGTAGGCCTAGCGCCCGTGACAGGAAATGCCCCAAACACAACATGGACACCTCGCATTTTTTTAAAGAAAACAGAGGTGTTTTATGCAAAGTGCCTTCCTGTAGATTTTTGCCTCTAGCTCAGACGGCACCTAGGGAAACCTACCAAACCTGTGCATATTGGAAAACTAGAGACCTAGGGGAATCCAAGATGGGGTGACTTGTGAGGCTCTGACCAGGTTCTGTTACCCAGAATCCTTTGCAAACCTCAACATTTGATTAAAAAAACACGTTTTCCTCACATTTCGGTGACAGAAAGTTCTGGAATCTGAGAGGAGCCACAAATTTCCTTCCACCCAGCGTTCCCCCAAGTCTCCCGATAAAAATGATACCTCACTTGTGTGGGTAGGCCTAGCGCCCGTGACAGGAAATGCCCCAAACACAACGTGGACACCTCGCATTTTTTTTAAAGAAAACAGAGGTGTTTTATGCAAAGTGCCTTCCTATAGATTTTTGCCTCTAGCTCAGCCGGCACCTAGGGAAACCTACCAAACCTGTGCATTTTGGAAAACTAGAGACCTAGGGGAATCCAAGATGGGGTGACTTGTGAGGCTCTGACCAGGTTCTGTTACCCAGAACCCTTTGCAAACCTCAAACTTTGGCTAAAAAAACACATTTTCCTCAAATTTTGGTGACAGAAAGTTCTAGAATCCGAGAGGAGCCACAAATGTCCTTCCACCCAGCGTTCCCCTAAGTTTCCCGATAAAAATGATACCTCACTTGTGTGGGTACGCCTAGCGCCCGTGACAGGAAACGCCCCAAAACACAACGTGGACACATCACTTTTTTTTAAAGAAAACAGAGGTGTTTTTTGAAAAGTGCCTACCTGTAGATTTTGGCCTCTAGCTCAGCCGGCACCTAGGGCAACCTACCAAACCTGTGCATTTTTGAAAACTAGAGACCTAGGGGAATCCAAGATGGGGTGACTAGTGGGGCACTGACCAGGTTCTGTTACCCAGAATCCTTTGCAAACCTCAAAATTTGGCTAAATAAACAAGTTTTCCTCACATTTCGGTGACAGAAACTTCTGGGTTTTGAGAGGAGCCACACATTTCCTTCCACCCAGCGTTCCCCTAAGTTTCCTGATAAAAATGATACCTCACTTGTGTGGGTAGGCCTAGCGCCCGTGATAGGAAACGCCCCAAAACACAACTTGGACACATCACATTTTTTTAAAGAAAACAGAGGTGTTTTTTGCAAAAGTGCCTACCTGTAGATTTTGGCCTCTAGCTCAGCCGGCACCTAGGGCAACCTACCAAACCTGTGCATTTTTGAAAACTAGAGACCTAGGGGAATCCAAGATGGGGTGACTTGTGGGGCTCTGACCAGGTTCTGTTACCCAGAACCCTTTGCAAACCTGAAACTTTGGCTAAAAAAACACATTTTCCTCACATTTTGGTGACAGAAAGTTCTAGAATCAGAGAGGAGCCACAAATTTCCTTCCACCCAGCGTTCCCCTAAGTTTCCCGATAAAAATGATACCTCACTTGTGTGGGTACGCCTAGCGCCCGTGACAGGAAACGCCCCAAAACGCAACGTGGACACATCACTTTTTTTTTAAAGAAAACAGAGGTGTTTTTTGCAAAGTGCCTACCTGTAGATTTTGGCCTCTAGCTCAGCCGGCACCTAGGGCAACCTACCAAACCTGTGCATTTTTTAAAACTAGAGACCTAGGGGAATCCAAGATGGGGTGACTAGTGGGGCTCTGACCAGGTTCTGTTACCCAGAATCCTTTGCAAACCTCAAAATTTGGCTAAATAAACAAGTTTTCCTCACATTTCGGTGACAGAAAGTTCTGGGTTTTGAGAGGAGCCACACATTTCCTTCCACCCAGCGTTCCCCTAAGTTTCCTGATAAAAATGATACCTCACTTGTGTGGGTAGGCCTAGCGCCCGTGATAGGAAACGCCCCAAAACACAACTTGGACACATCACATTTTTTGAAAGAAAACAGAGGTGTTTTTTGCAAAAGTGCCTACCTGTAGATTTTGGCCTCTAGCTCAGCCGGCACCTAGGGCAACCTACCAAACCTGTGCATTTGTGAAAACTAGAGACCTAGGGGAATCCAAGATGGGGTGACTTGTGGGGCTCTGACCAGGTTCTGTTACCCAGAACCCTTTGCAAACCTCAAACTTTGGCTAAAAAAACACATTTTCCTCACATTTTGGTGACAGAAAGTTCTAGAATCAGAGAGGAGCCACAAATTTCCTTCCACCCAGCGTTCCCCTAAGTTTCCCGATAAAAATGATACCTCACTTGTGTGGGTACGCCTAGCGCCCGTGACAGGAAACGCCCCAAAACACAACGTGGACACATCACTTTTTTTTAAAGAAAACAGAGGTGTTTTTTGAAAAGTGCCTACCTGTAGATTTTGGCCTCTAGCTCAGCCGGCACCTAGGGCAACCTACCAAACCTGTGCATTTTTGAAAACTAGAGACCTAGGGGAATCCAAGATGGGGTGACTAGTGGGGCACTGACCAGGTTCTGTTACCCAGAATCCTTTGCAAACCTCAAAATTTGGCTAAATAAACAAGTTTTCCTCACATTTCGGTGACAGAAACTTCTGGGTTTTGAGAGGAGCCACACATTTCCTTCCACCCAGCGTTCCCCTAAGTTTCCTGATAAAAATGATACCTCACTTGTGTGGGTAGGCCTAGCGCCCGTGATAGGAAACGCCCCAAAACACAACTTGGACACATCACATTTTTTGAAAGAAAACAGAGGTGTTTTTTGCAAAAGTGCCTACCTGTAGATTTTGGCCTCTAGCTCAGCCGGCACCTAGGGCAACCTACCAAACCTGTGCATTTTTGAAAACTAGAGACCTAGGGGAATCCAAGATGGGGTGACTTGTGGGGCTCTGACCAGGTTCTGTTACCCAGAACCCTTTGCAAACCTCAAACTTTGGCTAAAAAAACACATTTTCCTCACATTTTGGTGACAGAAAGTTCTAGAATCAGAGAGGAGCCACAAATTTCCTTCCACCCAGCGTTCCCCTAAGTTTCCCGATAAAAATGATACCTCACTTGTGTGGGTACGCCTAGCGCCCGTGACAGGAAACGCCCCAAAACGCAACGTGGACACATCACTTTTTTTTTAAAGAAAACAGAGGTGTTTTTTGCAAAGTGCCTACCTGTAGATTTTGGCCTCTAGCTCAGCCGGCACCTAGGGCAACCTACCAAACCTGTGCATTTTTTAAAACTAGAGACCTAGGGGAATCCAAGATGGGGTGACTAGTGGGGCTCTGACCAGGTTCTGTTACCCAGAATCCTTTGCAAACCTCAAAATTTGGCTAAATAAACAAGTTTTCCTCACATTTCGGTGACAGAAAGTTCTGGGTTTTGAGAGGAGCCACACATTTCCTTCCACCCAGCGTTCCCCTAAGTTTCCTGATAAAAATGATACCTCACTTGTGTGGGTAGGCCTAGCGCCCGTGACAGGAAACGCCCCAAAACACAACTTGGACACATCACATTTTTTGAAAGAAAACAGAGGTGTTTTTTGCAAAAGTGCCTACCTGTAGATTTTGGCCTCTAGCTCAGCCGGCACCTAGGGCAACCTACCAAACCTGTGCATTTGTGAAAGCTAGAGACCTAGGGGAATCCAAGATGGGGTGACTTGTGGGGCTCTGACCAGGTTCTGTTACCCAGAACCCTTTGCAAACCTCAAACTTTGGCTAAAAAAACACATTTTCCTCACATTTTGGTGACAGAAAGTTCTAGAATCAGAGAGGAGCCACAAATTTCCTTCCACCCAGCGTTCCCCCAAGTCTCCCGATAAAAATGACACCTCACTTGTGTGGGTAGGCCTAGCGCCCGTGACAGGAAATGCCCCAAACACAACATGGACACCTCGCATTTTTTTTAAAGAAAACAGAGGTGTTTTATGCAAAGTGCCTTCCTGTAGATTTTTGCCTCTAGCTCAGACGGCACCTAGGGAAACCTACCAAACCTGTGCATATTGGAAAACTAGAGACCTAGGGGAATCCAAGATGGGGTGACCTGTGAGGCTCTGACCAGGTTCTGTTACCCAGAATCCTTTGCAAACCTCAACATTTGATTAAAAAAACACGTTTTCCTCACATTTCGGTGACAGAAAGTTCTGGAATCTGAGAGGAGCCACAAATTTCCTTCCACCCAGCGTTCCCCCAAGTCTTCCGATAAAAATGATACCTCACTTGTGTGGGTAGGCCTAGCGCCCGTGACAGGAAATGCCCCAAACACAACGTGGACACCTCGCATTTTTTTTAAAGAAAACAGAGGTGTTTTATGCAAAGTGCCTTCCTATAGATTTTTGCCTCTAGCTCAGCCGGCACCTAGGGAAACCTACCAAACCTGTGCATTTTGGAAAACTAGAGACCTAGGGGAATCCAAGATGGGGTGACTTGTGAGGCTCTGACCAGGTTCTGTTACCCAGAACCCTTTGCAAACCTCAAACTTTGGCTAAAAAAACACATTTTCCTCAAATTTTGGTGACAGAAAGTTCTAGAATCGGAGAGGAGCCACAAATGTCCTTCCACCCAGCGTTCCCCTAAGTTTCCCGATAAAAATGATACCTCACTTGTGTGGGTACGCCTAGCGCCCGTGACAGGAAACGCCCCAAAACACAACGTGGACACATCACTTTTTTTTAAAGAAAACAGAGGTGTTTTTTGAAAAGTGCCTACCTGTAGATTTTGGCCTCTAGCTCAGCCGGCACCTAGGGCAACCTACCAAACCTGTGCATTTTTTAAAACTAGAGACCTAGGGGAATCCAAGATGGGGTGACTAGTGGGGCACTGACCAGGTTCTGTTACCCAGAATCCTTTGCAAACCTCAAAATTTGGCTAAATAAACAAGTTTTCCTCACATTTCGGTGACAGAAACTTCTGGGTTTTGAGAGGAGCCACACATTTCCTTCCACCCAGCGTTCCCCTAAGTTTCCTGATAAAAATGATACCTCACTTGTGTGGGTAGGCCTAGCGCCCGTGATAGGAAACGCCCCAAAACACAACTTGGACACATCACATTTTTTGAAAGAAAACAGAGGTGTTTTTTGCAAAAGTGCCTACCTGTAGATTTTGGCCTCTAGCTCAGCCGGCACCTAGGGCAACCTACCAAACCTGTGCATTTTTGAAAACTAGAGACCTAGGGGAATCCAAGATGGGGTGACTTGTGGGGCTCTGACCAGGTTCTGTTACCCAGAACCCTTTGCAAACCTGAAACTTTGGCTAAAAAAACACATTTTCCTCACATTTTGGTGACAGAAAGTTCTAGAATCAGAGAGGAGCCACAAATTTCCTTCCACCCAGCGTTCCCCTAAGTTTCCCGATAAAAATGATACCTCACTTGTGTGGGTACGCCTAGCGCCCGTGACAGGAAACGCCCCAAAACGCAACGTGGACACATCACTTTTTTTTTAAAGAAAACAGAGGTGTTTTTTGCAAAGTGCCTACCTGTAGATTTTGGCCTCTAGCTCAGCCGGCACCTAGGGCAACTTACCAAACCTGTGCATTTTTTAAAACTAGAGACCTAGGGGAATCCAAGATGGGGTGACTAGTGGGGCTCTGACCAGGTTCTGTTACCCAGAATCCTTTGCAAACCTCAAAATTTGGCTAAATAAACAAGTTTTCCTCACATTTCGGTGACAGAAAGTTCTGGGTTTTGAGAGGAGCCACACATTTCCTTCCACCCAGCGTTCCCCTATGTTTCCTGATAAAAATGATACCTCACTTGTGTGGGTAGGCCTAGCGCCCGTGATAGGAAACGCCCCAAAACACAACTTGGACACATCACATTTTTTGAAAGAAAACAGAGGTGTTTTTTGCAAAAGTGCCTACCTGTAGATTTTGGCCTCTAGCTCAGCCGGCACCTAGGGCAACCTACCAAACCTGTGCATTTGTGAAAACTAGAGACCTAGGGGAATCCAAGATGGGGTGACTTGTGGGGCTCTGACCAGGTTCTGTTACCCAGAACCCTTTGCAAACCTCAAACTTTGGCTAAAAAAACACATTTTCCTCACATTTTGGTGACAGAAAGTTCTAGAATCAGAGAGGAGCCACAAATTTCCTTCCATCCAGCGTTCCCCTAAGTTTCCCGATAAAAATGATACCTCACTTGTGTGGGTACGCCTAGCGCCCGTGACAGGAAACGCCCCAAAACACAACGTGGACACATCACTTTTTTTTTAAGAAAACAGAGGTGTTTTTTGAAAAGTGCCTACCTGTAGATTTTGGCCTCTAGCTCAGCCGGCACCTAGGGCAACCTACCAAACCTGTGCATTTTTGAAAACTAGAGACCTAGGGGAATCCAAGATGGGGTGACTAGTGGGGCACTGACCAGGTTCTGTTACCCAGAATCCTTTGCAAACCTCAAAATTTGGCTAAATAAACAAGTTTTCCTCACATTTCGGTGACAGAAACTTCTGGGTTTTGAGAGGAGCCACACATTTCCTTCCACCCAGCGTTCCCCTAAGTTTCCTGATAAAAATGATACCTCACTTGTGTGGGTAGGCCTAGCGCCCGTGATAGGAAACGCCCCAAAACACAACTTGGACACATCACATTTTTTGAAAGAAAACAGAGGTGTTTTTTGCAAAAGTGCCTACCTGTAGATTTTGGCCTCTAGCTCAGCCGGCACCTAGGGCAACCTACCAAACCTGTGCATTTTTGAAAACTAGAGACCTAGGGGAATCCAAGATGGGGTGACTTGTGGGGCTCTGACCAGGTTCTGTTACCCAGAACCCTTTGCAAACCTCAAACTTTGGCTAAAAAAACACATTTTCCTCACATTTTGGTGACAGAAAGTTCTAGAATCAGAGAGGAGCCACAAATTTCCTTCCACCCAGCGTTCCCCTAAGTTTCCCGATAAAAATGATACCTCACTTGTGTGGGTACGCCTAGCGCCCGTGACAGGAAACGCCCCAAAACGCAACGTGGACACATCACTTTTTTTTTAAAGAAAACAGAGGTGTTTTTTGCAAAGTGCCTACCTGTAGATTTTGGCCTCTAGCTCAGCCGGCACCTAGGGCAACCTACCAAACCTGTGCATTTTTTAAAACTAGAGACCTAGGGGAATCCAAGATGGGGTGACTAGTGGGGCTCTGACCAGGTTCTGTTACCCAGAATCCTTTGCAAACCTCAAAATTTGGCTAAATAAACAAGTTTTCCTCACATTTCGGTGACAGAAAGTTCTGGGTTTTGAGAGGAGCCACACATTTCCTTCCACCCAGCGTTCCCCTAAGTTTCCTGATAAAAATGATACCTCACTTGTGTGGGTAGGCCTAGCGCCCATGACAGGAAACGCCCCAAAACACAACTTGGACACATCACATTTTTTGAAAGAAAACAGAGGTGTTTTTTGCAAAAGTGCCTACCTGTAGATTTTGGCCTCTAGCTCAGCCGGCACCTAGGGCAACCTACCAAACCTGTGCATTTGTGAAAGCTAGAGACCTAGGGGAATCCAAGATGGGGTGACTTGTGGGGCTCTGACCAGGTTCTGTTACCCAGAACCCTTTGCAAACCTCAAACTTTGGCTAAAAAAACACATTTTCCTCACATTTTGGTGACAGAAAGTTCTAGAATCAGAGAGGAGCCACAAATTTCCTTCCACCCAGCGTTCCCCCAAGTCTCCCGATAAAAATGACACCTCACTTGTGTGGGTAGGCCTAGCGCCCGTGACAGGAAATGCCCCAAACACAACATGGACACCTCGCATTTTTTTTAAAGAAAACAGAGGTGTTTTATGCAAAGTGCCTTCCTGTAGATTTTTGCCTCTAGCTCAGACGGCACCTAGGGAAACCTACCAAACCTGTGCATATTGGAAAACTAGAGACCTAGGGGAATCCAAGATGGGGTGACCTGTGAGGCTCTGACCAGGTTCTGTTACCCAGAATCCTTTGCAAACCTCAACATTTGATTAAAAAAACACGTTTTCCTCACATTTCGGTGACAGAAAGTTCTGGAATCTGAGAGGAGCCACAAATTTCCTTCCACCCAGCGTTCCCCCAAGTCTTCCGATAAAAATGATACCTCACTTGTGTGGGTAGGCCTAGCGCCCGTGACAGGAAATGCCCCAAACACAACGTGGACACCTCGCATTTTTTTTAAAGAAAACAGAGGTGTTTTATGCAAAGTGCCTTCCTATAGATTTTTGCCTCTAGCTCAGCCGGCACCTAGGGAAACCTACCAAACCTGTGCATTTTGGAAAACTAGAGACCTAGGGGAATCCAAGATGGGGTGACTTGTGAGGCTCTGACCAGGTTCTGTTACCCAGAACCCTTTGCAAACCTCAAACTTTGGCTAAAAAAACACATTTTCCTCAAATTTTGGTGACAGAAAGTTCTAGAATCGGAGAGGAGCCACAAATGTCCTTCCACCCAGCGTTCCCCTAAGTTTCCCGATAAAAATGATACCTCACTTGTGTGGGTACGCCTAGCGCCCGTGACAGGAAACGCCCCAAAACACAACGTGGACACATCACTTTTTTTTAAAGAAAACAGAGGTGTTTTTTGAAAAGTGCCTACCTGTAGATTTTGGCCTCTAGCTCAGCCGGCACCTAGGGCAACCTACCAAACCTGTGCATTTTTGAAAACTAGAGACCTAGGGGAATCCAAGATGGGGTGACTAGTGGGGCACTGACCAGGTTCTGTTACCCAGAATCCTTTGCAAACCTCAAAATTTGGCTAAATAAACAAGTTTTCCTCACATTTCGGTGACAGAAACTTCTGGGTTTTGAGAGGAGCCACACATTTCCTTCCACCCAGCGTTCCCCTAAGTTTCCTGATAAAAATGATACCTCACTTGTGTGGGTAGGCCTAGCGCCCGTGATAGGAAACGCCCCAAAACACAACTTGGACACATCACATTTTTTGAAAGAAAACAGAGGTGTTTTTTGCAAAAGTGCCTACCTGTAGATTTTGGCCTCTAGCTCAGCCGGCACCTAGGGCAACCTACCAAACCTGTGCATTTTTGAAAACTAGAGACCTAGGGGAATCCAAGATGGGGTGACTTGTGGGGCTCTGACCAGGTTCTGTTACCCAGAACCCTTTGCAAACCTCAAACTTTGGCTAAAAAAACACATTTTCCTCACATTTTGGTGACAGAAAGTTCTAGAATCAGAGAGGAGCCACAAATTTCCTTCCACCCAGCGTTCCCCTAAGTTTCCCGATAAAAATGATACCTCACTTGTGTGGGTACGCCTAGCGCCCGTGACAGGAAACGCCCCAAAACACAACGTGGACACATCACATTTTTTTAAAGAAAACAGAGGTGTTTTTTGCACAGTGCCTACGTGTAGATTTTGGACTCTAGCTCAGCCAGAACCTAGGGAAACCTACCAAACCTGTGCATTTTTTAAAACTAGAGACCTAGGGGAATCCAAGATGGGGTGACTTGTGGGGCTCTGACCAGGTTCTGTTACCCAGAATCCTTTGCAAACCTCAACATTTGATTAAAAAAACACGTTTTCCTCACATTTCGGTGACAGAAAGTTCCGGAATCTGAGAGGAGCCACAAATTTCCTTCCACCCAGCGTTCCCCCAAGTCTCCCGATAAAAATGATACCTCACTTGTGTGGGTAGGCCTAGCGCCCGTGACAGGAAATGCCCCAAACACAACATGGACACCTCGCATTTTTTTAAAGAAAACAGAGGTGTTTTATGCAAAGTGCCTTCCTGTAGATTTTTGCCTCTAGCTCAGACGGCACCTAGGGAAACCTACCAAACCTGTGCATATTGGAAAACTAGAGACCTAGGGGAATCCAAGATGGGGTGACTTGTGGGGCTCTGACCAGGTTCTGTTACCCAGAACCCTTTGCAAACCTCAAACTTTGGCTAAAAAAACACATTTTCCTCAAATTTTGGTGACAGAAAGTTCTAGAATCAGAGAGGAGCCACAAATTTCCTTCCAGCCAGCGTTCCCCTAAGTTTCCCGATAAAAATGATACCTCACTTGTGTGGGTACGCCTAGCGCCCGTGACAGGAAACGCCCCAAAACACAACGTGGACACATCACTTTTTTTTAAAGAAAACAGAGGTGTTTTTTGAAAAGTGCCTACCTGTAGATTTTGGCCTCTAGCTCAGCCGGCACCTAGGGCAACCTACCAAACCTGTGCATTTTTGAAAACTAGAGACCTAGGGGAATCCAAGATGGGGTGACTAGTGGGGCTCTGACCAGGTTCTGTTACCCAGAATCCTTTGCAAACCTCAAAATTTGGCTAAATAAACAAGTTTTCCTCACATTTCGGTGACAGAAAGTTCTGGGTTTTGAGAGGAGCCACACATTTCCTTCCACCCAGCATTCCCCTAAGTTTCCTGATAAAAATGATACCTCACTTGTGTGGGTAGGCCTAGCGCCCGTGACAGGAAACGCCCCAAAACACAACTTGGACACATCACATTTTTTGAAAGAAAACAGAGGTGTTTTTTGCAAAAGTGCCTACCTGTAGATTTTGGCCTCTAGCTCAGCCGGCACCTAGGGCAACCTACCAAACCTGTTCATTTTTGAAAACTAGAGACCTAGGGGAATCCAAGATGGGGTGACTTGTGGGGCTCTGACCAGGTTCTGTTACCCAGAACCCTTTGCAAACCTCAAACTTTGGCTAAAAAAACACATTTTCCTCACATTTTGGTGACAGAAAGTTCTAGAATCAGAGAGGAGCCACAAATTTCCTTCCACCCAGCGTTCCCCTAAGTTTCCCGATAAAAATGATACCTCACTTGTGTGGGTACGCCTAGCGCCCGTGACAGGAAACGCCCCAAAACGCAACATGGACACATCACTTTTTTTTTAAAGAAAACAGAGGTGTTTTTTGCAAAGTGCCTACCTGTAGATTTTGGCCTCTAGCTCAGCCGGCACCTAGGGCAACCTACCAAACCTGTGCATTTTTTAAAACTAGAGACCTAGGGGAATTCAAGATGGGGTGACTAGTGGGGCACTAACCAGGTTCTGTTACCCAGAATCCTTTGCAAACCTCAAAATGTGGCTAAATAAACAAGTTTTCCTCACATTTCAGTGACAGAAACTTCTGGGTTTTGAGAGGAGCCACACATTTCCTTCCACCCAGCGTTCCCCTAAGTTTCCTGATAAAAATGATACCTCACTTGTGTGGGTAGGACTAGCGCCCGTGACAGGAAACGCCCCAAAACACAACTTGGACACATCACATTTTTTGAAAGAAAACAGAGGTGTTTTCTGCAAAGTTCCTACCTGTAGATTTTGGCCTCTAGCTCAGCCGGCACCTAGGGAAACCTACCAAACCTGTGCATTTTTTAAAACTAGAGACCTAGGGGAATCCAAGATGGGGTGACTTGTGGGGCTCTGACCAGGTTCTGTTACCCAGAACCCTTTGCAAACCTCAAACTTTGGCTAAAAAAACACATTTTCCTCACATTTTGGTGACAGAAAGTTCTAGAATCAGAGAGGAGACACGAATTTCCTTCCACCCAGCATTCCCCTAAGTTTCCCGATAAAAATGATACCTCACTTGTGTGGGTAGGCCTAGCGCCCGTGACAGTAAACGCCCCAAAACACAACGTGGACACATCACATTTTTTTAAAGAAAACAGAGGTGTTTTTTGCACAGTGCCTACGTGTAGATTTTGGACTCTAGCTCAGCCAGAACCTAGGGAAACCTACCAAACCTGTGCATTTTTTAAAACTAGAGACCTAGGGGAATCCAAGATGGGGTGACTTGTGGGGCTCTGACCAGGTTCTGTTACCCAGAATCCTTTGCAAACCTCAACATTTGATTAAAAAAACACGTTTTCCTCACATTTCGGTGACAGAAAGTTCTGGAATCTGAGAGGAGCCACAAATTTCCTTCCACCCAGCGTTCCCCCAAGTCTCCCGATAAAAATGATACCTCACTTGTGTGGGTAGGCCTAGCCCCCGTGACAGGAAATGCCCCAAACACAACGTGGACACCTCGCATTTGTTTTAAAGAAAACAGAGGTGTTTTATGCAAAGTGCTTTCCTATAGATTTTTGCCTCTAGCTCAGCCGGCACCTAGGGAAACCTACCAAACCTGTGCATTTTGGAAAACTAGAGACCTAGGGGAATCCAAGATGGGGTGACTTGTGGGGCTCTGACCAGGTTCTGTTACCCAGAACCCTTTGCAAACCTCAAACTTTGGCTAAAAAAACACATTTTCCTCAAATTTTGGTGACAGAAAGTTCTAGAATCCGAGAGGAGCCACAAATTTACTTCCACCCAGCGTTCCCCTAAGTTTCCCGATAAAAATGATACCTCACTTGTGTGGGTACGCCTAGCGCCCGTGACAGGAAACGCCCCAAAACACAACGTGGACACATCACTTTTTTTTAAACAAAACAGAGGTGTTTTTTGCAAAGTGCCTACCTGTAGATTTTGGCTTCTAGCTCAGCCGGCACCTAGGGCAACCTACCAAACCTGTGCATTTTTGAAAACTAGAGACCTAGGGGAATCCAAGATGGGGTGACTAGTGGGGCACTGACCAGGTTCTGTTACCCAGAATCCTTTGCAAACCTCAAAATTTGGCTAAATAAACAAGTTTTCCTCACATTTCGGTGACAGAAACTTCTGGGTTTTGAGAGGAGCCACACATTTCCTTCCACCCAGCGTTCCCCTAAGTTTCCTGATAAAAATGATACCTCACTTGTGTGGGTAGGCCTAGCGCCCGTGATAGGAAACGCCCTAAAACACAACTTGGACACATCACATTTTTTTAAAGAAAACAGAGGTGTTTTTTGCAAAAGTGCCTACCTGTAGATTTTGGCCTCTAGCTCAGCCGGCACCTAGGGCAACCTACCAAACCTGTGCATTTTTGAAAACTAGAGACCTAGGGGAATCCAAGATGGGGTGACTTGTGGGGCTCTGACCAGGTTCTGTTACCCAGAACCCTTTGCAAACCTCAAACTTTGGCTAAAAAAACACATTTTCCTCACATTTTGGTGACAGAAAGTTCTAGAATCAGAGAGGAGCCACAAATTTCCTTCCACCCAGCGTTCCCCTAAGTTTCCCGATAAAAATGATACCTCACTTGTGTGGGTACGCCTAGCGCCCGTGACAGGAAACGCCCCAAAACGCAACGTGGACACATCACTTTTTTTTTTAAAGAAAACAGAGGTGTTTTTTGCAAAGTGCCTACCTGTAGATTTTGGCCTCTAGCTCAGCCGGCACCTAGGGCAACCTACCAAACCTGTGCATTTTTTAAAACTAGAGACCTAGGGGAATCCAAGATGGGGTGACTAGTGGGGCTCTGACCAGGTTCTGTTACCCAGAATCCTTTGCAAACCTCAAAATTTGGCTAAATAAACAAGTTTTCCTCACATTTCGGTGACAGAAAGTTCTGGGTTTTGAGAGGAGCCACACATTTCCTTCCACCCAGCGTTCCCCTAAGTTTCCTGATAAAAATGATACCTCACTTGTGTGGGTAGGCCTAGCGCCCGTGACAGGAAACGCCCCAAAACACAACTTGGACACATCACATTTTTTGAAAGAAAACAGAGGTGTTTTATGCAAAGTGCCTTCCTATAGATTTTTGCCTCTAGCTCAGCCGGCACCTAGGGAAACCTACCAAACCTGTGCATTTTGGAAAACTAGAGACCTAGGGGAATCCAAGATGGGGTGACTTGTGGGGCTCTGACCAGGTTCTGTTACCCAGAACCCTTTGCAAACTTCAAACTTTGGCTAAAAAAACACATTTTCCTCAAATTTTGGTGACAGAAAGTTCTAGAATCCGAGAGGAGCCACAAATTTACTTCCACCCAGCGTTCCCCTAAGTTTCCCGATAAAAATGATACCTCACTTGTGTGGGTACGCCTAGCGCCCGTGACAGGAAACGCCCCAAAACACAACGTGGACACATCACTTTTTTTTAAACAAAACAGAGGTGTTTTTTGCAAAGTGCCTACCTGTAGATTTTGGCCTCTAGCTCAGCCGGCACCTAGGGCAACCTACCAAACCTGTGCATTTTTGAAAACTAGAGACCTAGGGGAATCCAAGATGGGGTGACTAGTGGGGCACTGACCAGGTTCTGTTACCCAGAATCCTTTGCAAACCTCAAAATTTGGCTAAATAAACAAGTTTTCCTCACATTTCGGTGACAGAAACTTCTGGGTTTTGAGAGGAGCCACACATTTCCTTCCACCCAGCGTTCCCCTAAGTTTCCTGATAAAAATGATACCTCACTTGTGTGGGTAGGCCTAGCGCCCGTGATAGGAAACGCCCCAAAACACAACTTGGACACATCACATTTTTTGAAAGAAAACAGAGGTGTTTTTTGCAAAAGTGCCTACCTGTAGATTTTGGCCTCTAGCTCAGCCGGCACCTAGGGCAACCTACCAAACCTGTGCATTTTTGAAAACTAGAGACCTAGGGGAATCCAAGATGGGGTGACTTGTGGGGCTCTGACCAGGTTCTGTTACCCAGAACCCTTTGCAAACCTCAAACTTTGGCTAAAAAAACACATTTTCCTCACATTTTGGTGACAGAAAGTTCTAGAATCAGAGAGGAGCCACAAATTTCCTTCCACCCAGCGTTCCCCTAAGTTTCCCGATAAAAATGATACCTCACTTGTGTGGGTACGCCTAGCGCCCGTGACAGGAAACGCCCCAAAACGCAACGTGGACACATCACTTTTTTTTTAAAGAAAACAGAGGTGTTTTTTGCAAAGTGCCTACCTGTAGATTTTGGCCTCTAGCTCAGCCGGCACCTAGGGCAACCTACCAAACCTGTGCATTTTTTAAAACTAGAGACCTAGGGGAATCCAAGATGGGGTGACTAGTGGGGCTCTGACCAGGTTCTGTTACCCAGAATCCTTTGCAAACCTCAAAATTTGGCTAAATAAACAAGTTTTCCTCACATTTCGGTGACAGAAAGTTCTGGGTTTTGAGAGGAGCCACACATTTCCTTCCACCCAGCGATCCCCTAAGTTTCCTGATAAAAATGATACCTCACTTGTGTGGGTAGGCCTAGCGCCCGTGACAGGAAACGCCCCAAAACACAACTTGGACACATCACATTTTTTTAAAGAAAACAGAGGTGTTTTTTGCAAAGTTCCTACCTGTAGATTTTGGCCTCTAGCTCAGTCAGCACCTAGGGAAACCTACCAAACCTGTGCATTTTTAAAAACTAGAGACCTAGGGGAATCCAAGATGGGGTGACTTGTGGGGCTCTGACCAGGTTCTGTTACCCAGAACCCTTTGCAAACCTCAAACTTTGCCTAAAAAAACACATTTTCCTCAAATTTTGGTGACAGAAAGTTCTAGAATCAGAGAGGAGCCACAAATTTCCTTCCACCCAGCGTTCCCCTAAGTTTCCCGATAAAAATGATACCTCACTTGTGTGGGTACGCCTAGCGCCCGTGACAGGAAACGCCCCAAAACACAACGTGGACACATCACTTTTTTTTAAAGAAAACAGAGGTGTTTTTTGCAAAGTGCCTACCTGTAGATTTTGGCCTCTAGCTCCGCCGGCACCTAGGGCAACCTACCAAACCTGTGCATTTTTTAAAACTAGAGACCTAGGGGAATCCAAGATGGGGTGACTAGTGGGGCACTGACCAGGTTCTGTTACCCAGAATCCTTTGCAAACATCAAAATTTGGCTAAATAAACAAGTTTTCCTCACATTTCGGTGACAGAAACTTCTGGGTTTTGAGAGGAGCCACACATTTCTTTCCACCCAGCGTTCCCCTAAGTTTCCTGATAAAAATGATACCTCACTTGTGTGGGTAGGCCTAGCGCCCGTGACAGGAAACGCCCCAAAACACAACTTGGACACATCACATTTTTTTAAAGAAAACAGAGGTGTTTTTTGCAAAAGTGCCTACCTGTAGATTTTGGCCTCTAGCTCAGCCGGCACCTAGGGAAACCTACCAAACCTGTGCATTTTTTAAAACTAGAGACCTAGGGGAATCCAAGATGGGGTGACTTGTGGGGCTCTGACCAGGTTCTGTTACCCAGAACCCTTTGCAAACCTCAAAATTTGGCTAAAAAACACATTTTCCTCACATTTTGGTGACAGAAAGTTCTGGAATCTGAGAGGAGCCACAAATTTCCTTCCACCCAGCGTTCCCCCAAGTCTCCCGATAAAAATGATACCTCACTTGTGTGGGTAGGCCTAGCGCCCGTGACAGGAAATGCCCCAAACACAACGTGGACACCTCGCATTTGTTTTAAAGAAAACAGAGGTGTTTTATGCAAAGTGCCTTCCTATAGATTTTTGCCTCTAGCTCAGCCGGCACCTAGGGAAACCTACCAAACCTGTGCATTTTGGAAAACTAGAGACCTAGGGGAATCCAAGATGGGGTGACTTGTGGGGCTCTGACCAGGTTCTGTTACCCAGAACCCTTTGCAAACCTCAAACTTTGGCTAAAAAAACACATTTTCCTCAAATTTGGGTGACAGAAAGTTCTAGAATCCGAGAGGAGCCACAAATTTACTTCCACCCAGCGTTCCCCTAAGTTTCCCGATAAAAATGATACCTCACTTGTGTGGGTAGGCCTAGCGCCCGTGACAGGAAACGCCCCAAAACACAACTTGGACACATCACATTTTTTGAAAGAAAACAGAGGTGTTTTTTGCAAAGTTCCTACCTGTAGATTTTGGCCTCTAGCTCAGTCAGCACCTAGGGAAACCTACCAAACCTGTGCATTTTTAAAAACTAGAGACCTAGGGGAATCCAAGATGGGGTGACTTGTGGGGCTCTGACCAGGTTCTGTTACCCAGAACCCTTTGCAAACCTCAAACTTTGCCTAAAAAAACACATTTTCCTCAAATTTTGGTGACAGAAAGTTCTAGAATCAGAGAGGAGCCACAAATTTCCTTCCACCCAGCGTTCCCCTAAGTTTCCCGATAAAAATGATACCTCACTTGTGTGGGTACGCCTAGCGCCCGTGACAGGAAACGCCCCAAAACACAACGTGGACACATCACTTTTTTTTAAAGAAAACAGAGGTGTTTTTTGCAAAGTGCCTACCTGTAGATTTTGGCCTCTAGCTCCGCCGGCACCTAGGGCAACCTACCAAACCTGTGCATTTTTTAAAACTAGAGACCTAGGGGAATCCAAGATGGGGTGACTAGTGGGGCACTGACCAGGTTCTGTTACCCAGAATCCTTTGCAAACATCAAAATTTGGCTAAATAAACAAGTTTTCCTCACATTTCGGTGACAGAAACTTCTGGGTTTTGAGAGGAGCCACACATTTCTTTCCACCCAGCGTTCCCCTAAGTTTCCTGATAAAAATGATACCTCACTTGTGTGGGTAGGCCTAGCGCCCGTGACAGGAAACGCCCCAAAACACAACTTGGACACATCACATTTTTTGAAAGAAAACAGAGGTGTTTTTTGCAAAAGTGCCTACCTGTAGATTTTGGCCTCTAGCTCAGCCGGCACCTAGGGCAACCTACCAAACCTGTGCATTTTTGAAAACTAGAGACCTAGGGGAATCCAAGATGGGGTGACTTGTGGGGCTCTGACCAGGTTCTGTTACCCAGAACCCTTTGCAAACCTCAAACTTTGGCAAAAAAAAAACATTTTCCTCACATTTTGGTGACAGAAAGTTCTAGAATCCGAGAGGAGCCACAAATTTCCTTCCACCCAGCGTTCCCCTAAGTTTCCCGATAAAAATGATACCTCACTTGTGTGGGTACGCCTAGCGCCCGTGACAGGAAACGCCCCAAAACACAACGTGGACACATCACTTTTTTTTAAAGAAAACAGAGGTGTTTTTTGCAAAGTGCCTACCTGTAGATTTTGGCCTCTAGCTCAGCCGGCACCTAGGGCAACCTACCAAACCTGTGCATTTTTGAAAACTAGAGACCTAGGGGAATCCAAGATGGGGTGACTAGTGGGGCACTGACCAGGTTCTGTTACCCAGAATCCTTTGCAAACCTCAAAATTTGGCTAAATAAACAAGTTTTCCTCACATTTCGGTGACAGAAACTTCTGGGTTTTGAGAGGAGCCACACATTTCCTTCCACCCAGCGTTCCCCTAAGTTTCCTGATAAAAATGATACCTCACTTGTGTGGGTAGGCCTAGCGCCCGTGATAGGAAACGCCCCAAAACACAACTTGGACACATCACATTTTTTGAAAGAAAACAGAGGTGTTTTTTGCAAAAGTGCCTACCTGTAGATTTTGGCCTCTAGCTCAGCCGGCACCTAGGGCAACCTACCAAACCTGTGCATTTTTGAAAACTAGAGACCTAGGGGAATCCAAGATGGGGTGACTTGTGGGGCTCTGACCAGGTTCTGTTACCCAGAACCCTTTGCAAACCTCAAACTTTGGCTAAAAAAACACATTTTCCTCACATTTTGGTGACAGAAAGTTCTAGAATCAGAGAGGAGCCACAAATTTCCTTCCACCCAGCGTTCCCCTAAGTTTCCCGATAAAAATGATACCTCACTTGTGTGGGTACGCCTAGCGCCCGTGACAGGAAACGCCCCAAAACGCAACGTGGACACATCACTTTTTTTTTAAAGAAAACAGAGGTGTTTTTTGCAAAGTGCCTACCTGTAGATTTTGGCCTCTAGCTCAGCCGGCACCTAGGGCAACCTACCAAACCTGTGCATTTTTTAAAACTAGAGACCTAGGGGAATCCAAGATGGGGTGACTAGTGGGGCTCTGACCAGGTTCTGTTACCCAGAATCCTTTGCAAACCTCAAAATTTGGCTAAATAAACAAGTTTTCCTCACATTTCGGTGACAGAAAGTTCTGGGTTTTGAGAGGAGCCACACATTTCCTTCCACCCAGCGATCCCCTAAGTTTCCTGATAAAAATGATACCTCACTTGTGTGGGTAGGCCTAGCGCCCGTGACAGGAAACGCCCCAAAACACAACTTGGACACATCACATTTTTTTAAAGAAAACAGAGGTGTTTTTTGCAAAGTTCCTACCTGTAGATTTTGGCCTCTAGCTCAGTCAGCACCTAGGGAAACCTACCAAACCTGTGCATTTTTAAAAACTAGAGACCTAGGGGAATCCAAGATGGGGTGACTTGTGGGGCTCTGACCAGGTTCTGTTACCCAGAACCCTTTGCAAACCTCAAACTTTGCCTAAAAAAACACATTTTCCTCAAATTTTGGTGACAGAAAGTTCTAGAATCAGAGAGGAGCCACAAATTTCCTTCCACCCAGCGTTCCCCTAAGTTTCCCGATAAAAATGATACCTCACTTGTGTGGGTACGCCTAGCGCCCGTGACAGGAAACGCCCCAAAACACAACGTGGACACATCACTTTTTTTTAAAGAAAACAGAGGTGTTTTTTGCAAAGTGCCTACCTGTAGATTTTGGCCTCTAGCTCCGCCGGCACCTAGGGCAACCTACCAAACCTGTGCATTTTTTAAAACTAGAGACCTAGGGGAATCCAAGATGGGGTGACTAGTGGGGCACTGACCAGGTTCTGTTACCCAGAATCCTTTGCAAACATCAAAATTTGGCTAAATAAACAAGTTTTCCTCACATTTCGGTGACAGAAACTTCTGGGTTTTGAGAGGAGCCACACATTTCTTTCCACCCAGCGTTCCCCTAAGTTTCCTGATAAAAATGATACCTCACTTGTGTGGGTAGGCCTAGCGCCCGTGACAGGAAACGCCCCAAAACACAACTTGGACACATCACATTTTTTGAAAGAAAACAGAGGTGTTTTTTGCAAAAGTGCCTACCTGTAGATTTTGGCCTCTAGCTCAGCCGGCACCTAGGGCAACCTACCAAACCTGTGCATTTTTAAAAACTAGAGACCTAGGGGAATCCAAGATGGGGTGACTTGTGGGGCTCTGACCAGGTTCTGTTACCCAGAACCCTTTGCAAACCTCAAACTTTGGCTAAAAAAACACATTTTCCTCACATTTTGGTGACAGAAAGTTCTAGAATCAGAGAGGAGACACGAATTTCCTTCCACCCAGCATTCCCCTAAGTTTCCCGATAAAAATGATACCTCACTTGTGTGGGTACGCCTAGCGCCCGTGACAGGAAACACCCCAAAACACAACGTGGACACATCACTTTTTTTTAAAGAAAACAGAGGTGTTTTTTGAAAAGTGCCTACCTGTAGATTTTGGCCTCTAGCTCAGCCGGCACCTAGGGAAACCTACCAAACCTGTGCATTTTTTAAAACTAGAGACCTAGGGGAATCCAAGATGGGGTGACTTGTGGGGCTCTGACCAGGTTCTGTTACCCAGAACCCTTTGCAAACCTCAAAATTTGGCTAAAAAACACATTTTCCTCACATTTTGGTGACAGAAAGTTCTGGAATCTGAGAGGAGCCACAAATTTCCTTCCACCCAGCGTTCCCCCAAGTCTCCCGATAAAAATGATACCTCACTTGTGTGGGTAGGCCTAGCGCCCGTGACAGGAAATGCCCCAAACACAACGTGGACACCTCGCATTTGTTTTAAAGAAAACAGAGGTGTTTTATGCAAAGTGCCTTCCTATAGATTTTTGCCTCTAGCTCAGCCGGCACCTAGGGAAACCTACCAAACCTGTGCATTTTGGAAAACTAGAGACCTAGGGGAATCCAAGATGGGGTGACTTGTGGGGCTCTGACCAGGTTCTGTTACCCAGAACCCTTTGCAAACCTCAAACTTTGGCTAAAAAAACACATTTTCCTCAAATTTGGGTGACAGAAAGTTCTAGAATCCGAGAGGAGCCACAAATTTACTTCCACCCAGCGTTCCCCTAAGTTTCCCGATAAAAATGATACCTCACTTGTGTGGGTAGGCCTAGCGCCCGTGACAGGAAACGCCCCAAAACACAACTTGGACACATCACATTTTTTGAAAGAAAACAGAGGTGTTTTTTGCAAAGTTCCTACCTGTAGATTTTGGCCTCTAGCTCAGTCAGCACCTAGGGAAACCTACCAAACCTGTGCATTTTTAAAAACTAGAGACCTAGGGGAATCCAAGATGGGGTGACTTGTGGGGCTCTGACCAGGTTCTGTTACCCAGAACCCTTTGCAAACCTCAAACTTTGCCTAAAAAAACACATTTTCCTCAAATTTTGGTGACAGAAAGTTCTAGAATCAGAGAGGAGCCACAAATTTCCTTCCACCCAGCGTTCCCCTAAGTTTCCCGATAAAAATGATACCTCACTTGTGTGGGTACGCCTAGCGCCCGTGACAGGAAACGCCCCAAAACACAACGTGGACACATCACTTTTTTTTAAAGAAAACAGAGGTGTTTTTTGCAAAGTGCCTACCTGTAGATTTTGGCCTCTAGCTCCGCCGGCACCTAGGGCAACCTACCAAACCTGTGCATTTTTGAAAACTAGAGACCTAGGGGAATCCAAGATGGGGTGACTAGTGGGGCACTGACCAGGTTCTGTTACCCAGAATCCTTTGCAAACATCAAAATTTGGCTAAATAAACAAGTTTTCCTCACATTTCGGTGACAGAAACTTCTGGGTTTTGAGAGGAGCCACACATTTCTTTCCACCCAGCGTTCCCCTAAGTTTCCTGATAAAAATGATACCTCACTTGTGTGGGTAGGCCTAGCGCCCGTGACAGGAAACGCCCCAAAACACAACTTGGACACATCACATTTTTTGAAAGAAAACAGAGGTGTTTTTTGCAAAAGTGCCTACCTGTAGATTTTGGCCTCTAGCTCAGCCGGCACCTAGGGCAACCTACCAAACCTGTGCATTTTTGAAAACTAGAGACCTAGGGGAATCCAAGATGGGGTGACTTGTGGGGCTCTGACCAGGTTCTGTTACCCAGAACCCTTTGCAAACCTCAAACTTTGGCAAAAAAAAAACATTTTCCTCACATTTTGGTGACAGAAAGTTCTAGAATCCGAGAGGAGCCACAAATTTCCTTCCACCCAGCGTTCCCCTAAGTTTCCCGATAAAAATGATACCTCACTTGTGTGGGTACGCCTAGCGCCCGTGACAGGAAACGCCCCAAAACACAACGTGGACACATCACTTTTTTTTAAACAAAACAGAGGTGTTTTTTGCAAAGTGCCTACCTGTAGATTTTGGCCTCTAGCTCAGCCGGCACCTAGGGCAACCTACCAAACCTGTGCATTTTTGAAAACTAGAGACCTAGGGGAATCCAAGATGGGGTGACTAGTGGGGCACTGACCAGGTTCTGTTACCCAGAATCCTTTGCAAACCTCAAAATTTGGCTAAATAAACAAGTTTTCCTCACATTTCGGTGACAGAAACTTCTGGGTTTTGAGAGTAGCCACACATTTCCTTCCACCCAGCGTTCCCCTAAGTTTCCTGATAAAAATGATACCTCACTTGTGTGGGTAGGCCTAGCGCCCGTGACAGGAAACGCCCCAAAACACAACTTGGACACATCACATTTTTTTAAAGAAAACAGAGGTGTTTTTTGCAAAAGTGCCTACCTGTAGATTTTGGCCTCTAGCTCAGCCGGCACCTAGGGCAACCTACCAAACCTGTGCATTTTTGAAAACTAGAGACCTAGGGGAATCCAAGATGGGGTGACTTGTGGGGCTCTGACCAGGTTCTGTTACCCAGAACCCTTTGCAAACCTCAAACTTTGCCTAAAAAAACACATTTTCCTCACATTTTGGTGACAGAAAGTTCTAGAATCACAGAGGAGCCACAAATTTCCTTCCACCCAGCGTTCCCCTAAGTTTCCCGATAAAAATGGTACCTCACTTGTGTGGGTACGCCTAGCGCCCGTGACAGGAAACGCCCCAAAACACAACGTGGACACATCACTTTTTTTTTTTAAAGAAAACAGAGGTGTTTTTTGCAAAGTGCTACCTGTAGATTTTGGCCTCTAGCTCAGCCGGCACCTAGGGCAACCTACCAAACCTGTGCATTTTTGAAAACTAGAGACCTAGGGGAATCCAAGATGGGGTGACTTGTGGGGCTCTGACCAGGTTCTGTTACCCAGAACCCTTTGCAAACCTCAAACTTTGGCAAAAAAAAAACATTTTCCTCACATTTTGGTGACAGAAAGTTCTAGAATCCGAGAGGAGCCACAAATTTCCTTCCACCCAGCGTTCCCCTAAGTTTCCCGATAAAAATGATACCTCACTTGTGTGGGTACGCCTAGCGCCCGTGACAGGAAACGCCCCAAAACACAACGTGGACACATCACTTTTTTTTAAACAAAACAGAGGTGTTTTTTGCAAAGTGCCTACCTGTAGATTTTGGCCTCTAGCTCAGCCGGCACCTAGGGCAACCTACCAAACCTGTGCATTTTTGAAAACTAGAGACCTAGGGGAATCCAAGATGGGGTGACTAGTGGGGCACTGACCAGGTTCTGTTACCCAGAATCCTTTGCAAACCTCAAAATTTGGCTAAATAAACAAGTTTTCCTCACATTTCGGTGACAGAAACTTCTGGGTTTTGAGAGTAGCCACACATTTCCTTCCACCCAGCGTTCCCCTAAGTTTCCTGATAAAAATGATACCTCACTTGTGTGGGTAGGCCTAGCGCCCGTGACAGGAAACGCCCCAAAACACAACTTGGACACATCACATTTTTTTAAAGAAAACAGAGGTGTTTTTTGCAAAAGTGCCTACCTGTAGATTTTGGCCTCTAGCTCAGCCGGCACCTAGGGCAACCTACCAAACCTGTGCATTTTTGAAAACTAGAGACCTAGGGGAATCCAAGATGGGGTGACTTGTGGGGCTCTGACCAGGTTCTGTTACCCAGAACCCTTTGCAAACCTCAAACTTTGCCTAAAAAAACACATTTTCTTCACATTTTGGTGACAGAAAGTTCTAGAATCACAGAGGAGCCACAAATTTCCTTCCACCCAGCGTTCCCCTAAGTTTCCCGATAAAAATGGTACCTCACTTGTGTGGGTACGCCTAGCGCCCGTGACAGGAAACGCCCCAAAACACAACGTGGACACATCACTTTTTTTTTTTAAAGAAAACAGAGGTGTTTTTTGCAAAGTGCTACCTGTAGATTTTGGCCTCTAGCTCAGCCGGCACCTAGGGCAACCTACCAAACCTGTGCATTTTTGAAAACTAGAGACCTAGGGGAATCCAAGATGGGGTGACTAGTGGGGCTCTGACCAGGTTCTGTTACCCAGAATCCTTTGCAAACCTCAAAATGTGGCTAAATAAACAAGTTTTCCTCACATTTCGGTGACAGAAAGTTCTGGGTTTTGAGAGGAGCCACACATTTCCTTCCACCCAGCGTTCCCCTAAGTTTCCTGATAAAAATGATACCTCACTTGTGTGGGTAGGCCTAGCGCCCGTGACAGGAAACGCCCCAAAACACAACTTGGACACATCACATTTTTTGAAAGAAAACAGAGGTGTTTTTTGCAAAGTTCCTACCTGTAGATTTTGGCCTCTAGCTCAGTCAGCACCTAGGGAAACCTACCAAACCTGTGCATTTTTAAAAACTAGAGACCAGGGGAATCCAAGATGGGGTGACTTGTGGGGCTCTGACCAGGTTCTGTTACCCAGAACCCTTTGCAAACCTCAAACTTTGGCTAAAATAACACATTTTCCTCAAAGTTTGGTGACAGAAAGTTCTAGAATCAGAGAGGAGCCACAAATTTCCTTCCACCCAGCGTTCCCCTAAGTTTCCCGATAAAAATGATATCTCACTTGTGTGGGTACGCCTAGCGCCCGTGACAGGAAACGCCCCAAAACACAACGTGGACACATCACTTTTTTTTAAAGAAAACAGAGGTGTTTTTTGCAAAGTGCCTACCTGTAGATTTTGGCCTCTAGCTCAGCCGGCACCTAGGGCAACCTACCAAACCTGTGCATTTTTTAAAACTAGAGACCTAGGGGAATCCAAGATGGGGTGACTAGTGGGGCACTGACCAGGTTCTGTTACCCAGAATCCTTTGCAAACATCAAAATTTGGCTAAATAAACAAGTTTTCCTCACATTTCGGTGACAGAAAGTTCTGGGTTTTGAGAGGAGCCACACATTTCTTTCCACCCAGCGTTCCCCTAAGTTTCCTGATAAAAATGATACCTCACTTGTGTGGGTAGGCCTAGCGCCCGTGACAGGAAACGCCCCAAAACACAACTTGGACACATCACATTTTTTGAAAGAAAACATAGCTGTTTTTTGCAAAAGTGCCTACCTGTAGATTTTGGCCTCTAGCTCAGCCGGCACCTAGGGCAACCTACCAAACCTGTGCATTTTTGAAAACTAGAGACCTAGGGGAATCCAAGATGGGGTGACTTGTGGGGCTCTGACCAGGTTCTGTTACCCAGAACCCTTTGCAAACCTCAAACTTTGGCTAAAAAAACACATTTTCCTCACATTTTGGTGACAGAAAGTTCTAGAATCAGAGAGGAGCCACAAATTTCCTTCCACCCAGCGTTCCCCTAAGTTTCCCGATAAAAATGGTACCTCACTTGTGTGGGTACGCCTAGCGCCCGTGACAGGAAACGCCCCAAAACACAACGTGGACACATCACTTTTTTTTAAAGAAAACAGAGGTGTTTTTTGCAAAGTGCCTACCTGTAGATTTTGGCCTCTAGCTCAGCCGGCACCTAGGGCATCCTACCAAACCTGTGCATTTTTTAAAACTAGAGACCTAGGGGAATCCAAGATGGGGTGACTAGTGGGGCACTGACCAGGTTCTGTTACCCAGAATCCTTTGCAAACATAAAAATTTGGCTAAAAAAACACATTTTCCTCACATTTTGGTGACAGAAAGTTCTAGAATCAGAGAGGAGCCACAAATTTCCTTCCACCCAGCGTTCCCCTAAGTTTCCCGATAAAAATGATACCTCACTTGTGTGGGTACGCCTAGCGCCTGTGACAGGAAACGCCCCAAAACACAACGTGGACACATCACTTTTTTTTAAAGAAAACAGAGGTGTTTTTTGCAAAGTGCCTACCTGTAGATTTTGGCCTCTAGCTCAGCCGGCACCTAGGGCAACCTACCAAACCTGTGCATTTTTGAAAACTAGAGACCTAGGGGAATGCAAGATGGGGTGACTAGTGGGGCTCTGACCAGGTTCTGTTACCCAGAATCCTTTGCAAACCTCAAAATTTGGCTAAATAAACAAGTTTTCCTCACATTTCGGTGACAGAAAGTTCTGGGTTTTGAGAGGAGCCACACATTTCCTTCCACAGCGTTCCCCTAAGTTTCCTGATAAAAATGATACCTCACTTGTGTCGGTAGGCCTTGCGCCCGTGACAGGAAACGCCCCAAAACACAACTTGGACACATCACATTTTTTGAAAGAAAACAGAGGTGTTTTTTGCAAAGTTCCTACCTGTAGATTTTGGCCTCTTGCTCAGCCGGCACCTAGGGAAACATACCAAACCTGTGCATTTTTTAAAACTAGGGACCTAGGGGAATCCAAGATGGGGTGACTTGTGGGGCTCTGACCAGGTTCTGTTACCCAGAATCCTCTGCAAACCTCAACATTTGATTAAAAAAACACGTTGTCCTCACATTTCGGTGACAGAAAGTTCTGGAATCTGAGAGGAGCAACAAATTTCCTTCCACCCAGCGTTCCCCCAAGTCTCCCGATAAAAATGATACCTCACTTGTGTGGGTAGGCCTAGCGCCCGTGACAGGAAATGCCCCAAACACAACGTGGACACATCACTTTTTTTTTAAAGAAAACAGAGGTGTTTTTTGCAAAGTGCCTACCTGTAGATTTTGGCCTCTAGCTCAGCCGGCACCTAGGGCAACCTACCAAACCTGTGCATTTTTGAAAACTAGAGACCTAGGGGAATCCAAGATGGGGTGACTAGTGGGGCTCTGACCAGGTTCTGTTACCCAGAATCCTTTGCAAACCTCAAAATTTGGCTAAATAAACAAGTTTTCCTCACATTTCGGTGACAGAAAGTTCTGGGTTTTGAGAGGAGCCACACATTTCCTTCCACAGCGTTCCCCTAAGTTTCCTGATAAAAATGATACCTCACTTGTGTCGGTAGGCCTTGCGCCCGTGACAGGAAACGCCCCAAAACACAACTTGGACACATCACATTTTTTAAAAGAAAACAGAGGTGTTTTTTGCAAAGTTCCTACCTGTAGATTTTGGCCTCTTGCTCAGCCGGCACCTAGGGAAACCTACCAAACCTGTGCATTTTTAAAAACTAGGGACCTAGGGGAATCCAAGATGGGGTGACTTGTGGGGCTCTGACCAGGTTCTGTTACCCAGAATCCTCTGCAAACCTCAACATTTGATTAAAAAAACACGTTGTCCTCACATTTCGGTGACAGAAAGTTCTGGAATCTGAGAGGAGCCACAAATTTCCTTCCACCCAGCGTTCCCCCAAGTCTCCCGATAAAAATGATACCTCACTTGTGTGGGTAGGCCTAGCGCCCGTGACAGGAAATGCCCCAAACACAACGTGGACACCTCGCATTTTTTTAAAGAAAACAGAGGTGTTTTATGCAAAGTGCCTTCCTGTAGATTTTTGCCTCTAGCTCAGCCGGCACCTAGGGAAACCCACCAAACCTGTGCATTTTGGAAAACTAGAGACCTAGGGGAATCCAAGATGGGGTGACTTGTGGGGCTCTGACCAGGTTCTGTTACCCAGAACCCTTTGCAAACCTCAAAATTTGGCTAAAAAACACATTTTCCTCACATTTCGGTGACAGAAACTTCTGGAATCTGAGAGGAGCCACAAATTTCCTTCCACCCAGCGTTCCCCCAAGTCTCCCGATAAAAATGATACCTCACTTGTGTGGGTAGGCCTAGCGCCCGTGACAGTAAACGCCCCAAAACACAACGTGGACACATCACATTTTTTTAAAGAAAACAGAGGTGTTTTTTGCACAGTGCCTACGTGTAGATTTTGGACTCTAGCTCAGCCAGAACCTAGGGAAACCTACCAAACCTGTGCATGTTTGAAAACTAGAGACCTAGGGGAATCCAAGATGGGGTGACTTGTGGGGCTCTGACCAGGTTCTGTTACCCAGAACCCTTTGCAAACCTCAAACTTTGGCTAAAAAAACACATTTTCCTCAAATTTTGGTGACAGAAAGTTCTAGAATCAGAGAGGAGCCACAAATTTCCTTCCACCCAGCGTTCCCCTAAGTTTCCCGATAAAAATGATACCTCACTTGTGTGGGTAGGCCTAGCGCCCGTGACAGGAAATGCCCCAAACACAACGTGGACACCTCGCATTTTTTTAAAGAAAACAGAGGTGTTTTATGCAAAGTGCCTTCCTGTAGATTTTTGCCTCTAGCTCAGCCGGCACCTAGGGAAACCCACCAAACCTGTGCATTTTGGAAAACTAGAGACCTAGGGGAATCCAAGATGGGGTGACTTGTGGGGCTCTGACCAGGTTCTGTTACCCAGAACCCTTTGCAAACCTCAAAATTTGGCTAAAAAACACATTTTCCTCACATTTCGGTGACAGAAACTTCTGGAATCTGAGAGGAGCCACAAATTTCCTTCCACCCAGCGTTCCCCCAAGTCTCCCGATAAAAATGATACCTCACTTGTGTGGGTAGGCCTAGCGCCCGTGACAGTAAACGCCCCAAAACACAACGTGGACACATCACATTTTTTTAAAGAAAACAGAGGTGTTTTTTGCACAGTGCCTACGTGTAGATTTTGGACTCTAGCTCAGCCAGAACCTAGGGAAACCTACCAAACCTGTGCATGTTTGAAAACTAGAGACCTAGGGGAATCCAAGATGGGGTGACTTGTGGGGCTCTGACCAGGTTCTGTTACCCAGAACCCTTTGCAAACCTCAAACTTTGGCTAAAAAAACACATTTTCCTCAAATTTTGGTGACAGAAAGTTCTAGAATCAGAGAGGAGCCACAAATTTCCTTCCACCCAGCGTTCCCCTAAGTTTCCCGATAAAAATGATACCTCACTTGTGTGGGTACGCCTAGCGCCCGTGACAGGAAACGCCCCAAAACACAACGTGGACACATCACTTTTTTTTAAAGAAAACAGAGGTGTTTTTTGCAAAGTGCCTACCTGTAGATTTTGGCCTCTAGCTCAGCCGGCACCTAGGGCAACCTACCAAACCTGTGCATTTTTGAAAACTAGAGACCTAGGGGAATCCAAGATGGGGTGACTAGTGGGGCTCTGACCAGGTTCTGTTACCCAGAATCCTTTGCAAACCTCAAAATTTGGCTAAATAAACAAGTTTTCCTCACATTTCGGTGACAGAAAGTTCTGGGTTTTGAGAGGAGCCACACATTTCCTTCCACGCAGCGTTCCCATAAGTTTCCTGATAAAAATGATACCTCACTTGTGTGGGTAGGCCTAGCGCCCGTGACACGAAACGCCCCAAAACACAACTTGGACACATCACATTTTTTTAAAGAAAACAGAGGTGTTTTTTGCAAAGTTCCTACCTGTAGATTTTGGCCTCTAGCTCAGCCGGCACCTAGGGAAACCTACCAAACCTGTGCATTTTTTAAAACTAGGGACCTAGGGGAATCCAAGATGGGGTGACTTGTGGGGCTCTGACCCGGTTCTGTTACCCAGAACCCTTTGCAAACCTCAAAATTTGGCTAAAAAACACATTTTCTTAACATTTCGGTGACAGAAAGTTCTGGAATCTGAGAGGAGCCACAAATTTCCTTCCACCCAGCGTTCCCCCAAGTCTCCCGATAAAAATGATACCTCACTTGTGTGGGTACGCCTAGCGCCCGTGACAGGAAACGCCCCAAAACACAACGTGGACACATCACTTTTTTTTAAACAAAACAGAGGTGTTTTTTGCAAAGTGCCTACCTGTAGATTTTGGCCTCTAGCTCAGCCGGCACCTAGGGCAACCTACCAAACCTGTGCATTTTTTAAAACTAGAGACCTAGGGGAATCCAAGATGGGGTGACTAGTGGGGCACTGACCAGGTTCTGTTACCCAGAATCCTTTGCAAACCTCAAAATTTGGCTAAATAAACAAGTTTTCCTCACATTTCGGTGACAGAAACTTCTGGGTTTTGAGAGGAGCCACACATTTCCTTCCACCCAGCGTTCCCCTAAGTTTCCTGATAAAAATGATACCTCACTTGTGTGGGTAGGCCTAGCGCCTGTGACAGGAAACGCCCCAAAACACAACTTGGACACATCACATTTTTTGAAAGAAAACAGAGGTGTTTTTTGCAAAAGTGCCTACCTGTAGATTTTGGCCTCTAGCTCAGCCGGCACCTAGGGCAACCTACCAAACCTGTGCATTTTTGAAAACTAGAGACGTAGGGGAATCCAAGATGGGGTGACTAGTGGGGCTCTGACCAGGTTCTGTTACCCAGAATCCTTTGCAAACCTCAAAATTTGGCTAAATAAACAAGTTTTCCTCACATTTCGGTGACAGAAAGTTCTGGGTTTTGAGAGGAGCCACACATTTCCTTCCACCCAGCGTTCCCCTAAGTTTCCTGATAAAAATGATACCTCACTTGTGTGGGTAGGCCTAGCGCCCGTGACAGGAAACGCCCCAAAACACAACTTGGACACATCACATTTTTTGGAAGAAAACAGAGGTGTTTTATGCAAAGTGCCTTCCTATAGATTTTTGCCTCTAGCTCAGCCGGCACCTAGGGAAACCTACCAAACCTGTGCATTTTGGAAAACTAGAGACCTAGGGGAATCCAAGATGGGGTGACTTGTGGGGCTCTGACCAGGTTCTGTTACCCAGAACCCTTTGCAAACCTCAAACTTTGGCTAAAAAAACACATTTTCCTCAAATTTTGGTGACAGAAAGTTCTAGAATCCGAGAGGAGCCACAAATTTACTTCCACCCAGCGCTCCCCTAAGTTTCCCGATAGAAATTATACCTCACTTGTGTGGGTACGCCTAGCGCCCGTGACAGGAAACGCCCCAAAACACAACGTGGACACATCACTTTTTTTTTTAAACAAAACAGAGGTGTTTTTTTTGCAAAGTGCCTACCTGTAGATTTTGGCCTCTAGCTCAGCCGGCACCTAGGGCAACCTACCAAACCTGTGCATTTTTGAAAACTAGAGACCTAGGGGAATCCAAGATGGGGTGACTAGTGGGGCACTGACCAGGTTCTGTTACCCAGAATCCTTTGCAAACCTCAAAATTTGGCTAAATAAACAAGTTTTCCTCACATTTCGGTGACAGAAACTTCTGGGTTTTGAGAGGAGCCACACATTTCCTTCCACCCAGCGTTCCCCTAAGTTTCCTGATAAAAATGATACCTCACTTGTGTGGGTAGGCCTAGCGCCCGTGATAGGAAACGCCCCAAAACACAACTTGGACACATCACATTTTTTGAAAGAAAACAGAGGTGTTTTTTGCAAAAGTGCCTACCTGTAGATTTTGGCCTCTAGCTCAGCCGGCACCTAGGGCAACCTACCAAACCTGTGCATTTTTGAAAACTAGAGACCTAGGGGAATCCAAGATGGGGTGACTTGTGGGGCTCTGACCAGGTTCTGTTACCCAGAACCCTTTGCAAACCTCAAACTTTGGCTAAAAAAACACATTTTCCTCACATTTTGGTGACAGAAAGTTCTAGAATCAGAGAGGAGCCACAAATTTCCTTCCACCCAGCGTTCCCCTAAGTTTCCCGATAAAAATGATACCTCACTTGTGTGGGTACGCCTAGCGCCCGTGACAGGAAACGCCCCAAAACGCAACGTGGACACATCACTTTTTTTTTTAAAGAAAACAGAGGTGTTTTTTGCAAAGTGCCTACCTGTAGATTTTGGCCTCTAGCTCAGCCGGCACCTAGGGCAACCTACCAAACCTGTGCATTTTTGAAAACTAGAGACCTAGGGGAATCCAAGATGGGGTGACTAGTGGGGCTCTGACCAGGTTCTGTTACCCAGAATCCTTTGCAAACCTCAAAATTTGGCTAAATAAACAAGTTTTCCTCACATTTCGGTGACAGAAAGTTCTGGGTTTTGAGAGGAGCCACACATTTCCTTCCACCCAGCGATCCCCTAAGTTTCCTGATAAAAATGATACCTCACTTGTGTGGGTAGGCCTAGCGCCCGTGACAGGAAACGCCCCAAAACACAACTTGGACACATCACATTTTTTGAAAGAAAACAGAGGTGTTTTTTGCAAAGTTCCTACCTGTAGATTTTGGCCTCTAGCTCAGCCGGCACCTAGGGAAACCTACCAAACCTGTGCATTTTTAAAAACTAGAGACCTAGGGGAATCCAAGATGGGGTGACTTGTGGGGCTCTGACCAGGTTCTGTTACCCAGAACCCTTTGCAAACCTCAAACTTTGGCTAAAAAAACACATTTTCCTCACATTTTGGTGACAGAAAGTTCTAGAATCATAGAGGAGACACGAATTTCCTTCCACCCAGCATTCCCCTAAGTTTCCCGATAAAAATGATACCTCACTTGTGTGGGTACGCCTAGCGCCTGTGACAGGAAACGCCCCAAAACACAACGTGGACACATCACTTTTTTTTAAAGAAAACAGAGGTGTTTTTTGAAAAGTGCCTACCTGTAGATTTTGGCCTCTAGCTCAGCCGGCATCTAGGGAAACCTACCAAACCTGTGCATTTTTTAAAACTAGAGACCTAGGGGAATCCAAGATGGGGTGACTTGTGGGGCTCTGACCAGGTTCTGTTACCCAGAATCCTTTGCAAACCTCAACATTTGATTAAAAAAACACGTTTTCCTCACATTTCGGTGACAGAAAGTTCTGGAATCTGAGAGGAGCCACAAATTTCCTTCCACCCAGCGTTCCCCCAAGTCTCCCAATAAAAATGATACCTCACTTGTGTGGGTAGGCCTAGCGCCCGTGACAGGAAATGCCCCAAACACAACGTGGACACCTCGCATTTGTTTTAAAGAAAACAGAGGTGTTTTATGCAAAGTGCCTTCCTATAGATTTTTGCCTCTAGCTCAGCCGGCACCTAGGGAAACCTACCAAACCTGTGCATTTTGGAAAACTAGAGACCTAGGGGAATCCAAGATGGGGTGACTTGTGGGGCTCTGACCAGGTTCTGTTACCCAGAACCCTTTGCAAACCTCAAACTTTGGCTAAAAAAACACATTTTCCTCAAATTTGGGTGACAGAAAGTTCTAGAATCCGAGAGGAGCCACAAATTTACTTCCACCCAGCGTTCCCCTAAGTTTCCCGATAAAAATGATACCTCACTTGTGTGGGTACGCCTAGCGCCCGTGACAGGAAACGCCCCAAAACACAACGTGGACACATCACTTTTTTTTAAACAAAACAGAGGTGTTTTTTGCAAAGTGCCTACCTATAGATTTTGGCCTCTAGCTCAGCCGGCACCTAGGGCAACCTACCAAACCTGTGCATTTTTGAAAACTAGAGACCTAGGGGAATCCAAGATGGGGTGACTAGTGGGGCACTGACCAGGTTCTGTTACCCAGAATCCTTTGCAAACCTCAAAATTTGGCTAAATAAATAAGTTTTCCTCACATTTCGGTGACAGAAACTTCTGGGTTTTGAGAGGAGCCACACATTTCCTTCCACCCAGCGTTCCCCTAAGATTCCTGATAAAAATGATACCTCACTTGTGTGGGTAGGCCTAGCGCCCGTGACAGGAAACGCCCCAAAACACAACTTGGACACATCACATTTTTTGAAAGAAAACAGAGGTGTTTTTTGCAAAAGTGCCTACCTGTAGATTTTGGCCTCTAGCTCAGCCGGCACCTAGGGCAACCTACCAAACCTGTGCATTTTTGAAAACTAGAGACCTAGGGGAATCCAAGATGGGGTGACTTGTGGGGCTCTGACCAGGTTCTGTTACCCAGAACCCTTTGCAAACCTCAAACTTTGGCTAAAAAAACACATTTTCCTCACATTTTGGTGACAGAAAGTTCTAGAATCAGAGAGGCGCCACAAATTTCCTTCCACCCAGCGTTCCCCTAAGTTTCCCGATAAAAATGGTACCTCACTTGTGTGGGTACGCCTAGCGCCCGTGACAGGAAACGCCCCAAAACACAACGTGGACACATCACTTTTTTTTTAAAGAAAACAGAGGTGTTTTTTGCAAAGTGCTACCTGTAGATTTTGGCCTCTAGCTCAGCCGGCACCTAGGGCAACCTACCAAACCTGTGCATTTTTGAAAACTAGAGACCTAGGGGAATCCAAGATGGGGTGACTAGTGGGGCTCTGACCAGGTTCTGTTACCCAGAACCCTTTGCAAACCTCAAACTTTGGCTAAAAAAACACATTTTCCTCAAATTTTGGTGACAGAAAGTTCTAGAATCAGAGAGGAGCCACAAATTTCCTTCCACCCAGCGTTCCCCTAAGTTTCCCGATAAAAATGATACCTCACTTGTGTGGGTACGCCTAGCGCCCGTGACAGGAAACGCCCCAAAACACAACGTGGACACATCACTTTTTTTTAAAGAAAACAGAGGTGTTTTTTGCAAAGTGCCTACCTGTAGATTTTGGCCTCTAGCTCCGCCGGCACCTAGGGCAACCTACCAAACCTGTGCATTTTTTAAAACTAGAGACCTAGGGGAATCCAAGATGGGGTGACTAGTGGGGCACTGACCAGGTTCTGTTACCCAGAATCCTTTGCAAACATCAAAATTTTCACTAAATAAACAAGTTTTCCTCACATTTCGGTGACAGAAAGTTCTAGAATCAGAGAGGAGCCACAAATTTCCTTCCACCCAGCGTTCCCCTAAGTTTCCCGATAAAAATGATACCTCACTTGTGTGGGTACGCCTAGCGCCCGTGACAGGAAACGCCCCAAAACACAACGTGGACACATCACTTTTTTTTAAACAAAACAGAGGTGTTTTTTGCAAAGTGCCTACCTGTAGATTTTGGCCTCTAGCTCAGCCGGCACCTAGGGCAACCTACCAAACCTGTGCATTTTTGAAAACTAGAGACCTAGGGGAATCCAAGATGGGGTGACTAGTGGGGCACTGACCAGGTTCTGTTACCCAGAATCCTTTGCAAACCTCAAAATTTGGCTAAATAAACAAGTTTTCCTCACATTTCGGTGACAGAAAGTTCTGGGTTTTGAGAGTAGCCACACATTTCCTTCCACCCAGCGTTCCCCTAAGTTTCCTGATAAAAATGATACCTCACTTGTGTGGGTAGGCCTAGCGCCCGTGACAGGAAACGCCCCAAAACACAACTTGGACACATCACATTTTTTGAAAGAAAACAGAGGTGTTTTTTGCAAAAGTGCCTACCTGTAGATTTTGGCCTCTAGCTCAGCCGGCACCTAGGGCAACCTACCAAACCTGTGCATTTTTGAAAACTAGAGACCTAGGGGAATCCAAGATGGGGTGACTTGTGGGGCTCTGACCAGGTTCTGTTACCCAGAACCCTTTGCAAACCTCAAACTTTGCCTGAAAAAACACATTTTCCTCACATTTTGGTGACAGAAAGTTCTAGAATCACAGAGGAGCCACAAATTTCCTTCCACCCAGCGTTCCCCTAAGTTTCCCGATAAAAATGGTACCTCACTTGTGTGGGTACGCCTAGCGCCCGTGACAGGAAACGCCCCAAAACACAACGTGGACACATCACTTTTTTTTTTTAAAGAAAACAGAGGTGTTTTTTGCAAAGTGCTACCTGTAGATTTTGGCCTCTAGCTCAGCCGGCACCTAGGGCAACCTACCAAACCTGTGCATTTTTGAAAACTAGAGACCTAGGGGAATCCAAGATGGGGTGACTAGTGGGGCTCTGACCAGGTTCTGTTACCCAGAATCCTTTGCAAACCTCAAAATTTGGCTAAATAAACAAGTTTTCCTCACATTTCGGTGACAGAAAGTTCTGGGTTTTGAGAGGAGCCACACATTTCCTTCCACCCAGCGTTCCCCTAAGTTTCCTGATAAAAATGATACCTCACTTGTGTGGGTAGGCCTAGCGCCCGTGACAGGAAACGCCCCAAAACACAACTTGGACACATCACATTTTTTAAAAGAAAACAGAGGTGTTTTTTGCAAAGTTCCTACCTGTAGATTTTGGCCTCTAGCTCAGTCAGCACCTAGGGAAACCTACCAAACCTGTGCATTTTTAAAAACTAGAGACCTAGGGGAATCCAAGATGGGGTGACTTGTGGGGCTCTGACCAGGTTCTATTACCCAGAACCCTTTGCAAACCTCAAACTTTGGCTAAAAAAAAACATTTTCCTCAAATTTTGGTGACAGAAAGTTCTAGAATCAGAGAGGAGCCACAAATTTCCTTCCACCCAGCGTTCCCCTAAGTTTCCCGATAAAAATGATACCTCACTTGTGTGGGTACGCCTAGCGCCCGTGACAGGAAACGCCCCAAAACACAACGTGGACACATCACTTTTTTTTAAAGAAAACAGAGGTGTTTTTTGCAAAGTGCCTACCTGTAGATTTTGGCCTCTAGCTCAGCCGGCACCTAGGGCAACCTACCAAACCTGTGCATTTTTTAAAACTAGAGACCTAGGGGAATCCAAGATGGGGTGACTAGTGGGGCACTGACCAGGTTCTGTTACCCAGAATCCTTTGCAAACATCAAAATTTGGCTAAATAAACAAGTTTTCCTCACATTTCGGTGACAGAAAGTTCTGGGTTTTGAGAGGAGCCACACATTTCTTTCCACCCAGCGTTCCCCTAAGTTTCCTGATAAAAATGATACCTCACTTGTGTGGGTAGGCCTAGCGCCCGTGACAGGAAACGCCCCAAAACACAACTTGGACACATCACATTTTTTGAAAGAAAACAGAGGTGTTTTTTGCAAAAGTGCCTACCTGTAGATTTTGGCCTCTAGCTCAGCCGGCACCTAGGGCAACCTACCAAACCTGTGCATTTTTGAAAACTAGAGACCTAGGGGAATCCAAGATGGGGTGACTTGTGGGGCTCTGACCAGGTTCTGTTACCCAGAACCCTTTGCAAACCTCAAACTTTGGCTAAAAAAACACATTTTCCTCACATTTTGGTGACAGAAAGTTCTAGAATCAGAGAGGAGCCACAAATTTCCTTCCACCCAGCGTTCCCCTAAGTTTCCCGATAAAAATGGTACCTCACTTGTGTGGGTACGCCTAGCGCCCGTGACAGGAAACGCCCCAAAACACAACGTGGACACATCACTTTTTTTTAAAGAAAACAGAGGTGTTTTTTGCAAAGTGCCTACCTGTAGATTTTGGCCTCTAGCTCAGCCGGCACCTAGGGCAACCTACCAAACCTGTGCATTTTTTAAAACTAGAGACCTAGGGGAATCCAAGATGGGGTGACTAGTGGGGCACTGACCAGGTTCTGTTATCCAGAATCCTTTGCAAACATCAAAATTTGGCTAAAAAAACACATTTTCCTCACATTTTGGTGACAGAAAGTTCTAGAATCAGAGAGGAGCCACAAATTTCCTTCCACCCAGCGTTCCCCTAAGTTTCCCGATAAAAATGGTACCTCACTTGTGTGGGTACGCCTAGCGCCCGTGACAGGAAACGCCCCAAAACACAACGTGGACACATCACTTTTTTTTAAAGAAAACAGAGGTGTTTTTTGCAAAGTGCCTACCTGTAGATTTTGGCCTCTAGCTCAGCCGGCACCTAGGGCAACCTACCAAACCTGTGCATTTTTTAAAACTAGAGACCTAGGGGAATCCAAGATGGGGTGACTAGTGGGGCACTGACCAGGTTCTGTTATCCAGAATCCTTTGCAAACATCAAAATTTGGCTAAAAAAACACATTTTCCTCACATTTTGGTGACAGAAAGTTCTAGAATCAGAGAGGAGCCACAAATTTCCTTCCACCCAGCGTTCCCCTAAGTTTCCCGATAAAAATGATACCTCACTTGTGTGGGTACGCCTAGCGCCCGTGACAGGAAACGCCCCAAAACACAACGTGGACACATCACTTTTTTTTAAACAAAACAGAGGTGTTTTTTGCAAAGTGCCTACCTGTAGATTTTGGCCTCTAGCTCAGCCGGCACCTAGGGCAACCTACCAAACCTGTGCATTTTTGAAAACTAGAGACCTAGGGGAATCCAAGATGGGGTGACTAGTGGGGCACTGACCAGGTTCTGTTACCCAGAATCCTTTGCAAACCTCAAAATTTGGCTAAATAAACAAGTTTTCCTCACATTTCGGTGACAGAAAGTTCTGGGTTTTGAGAGTAGCCACACATTTCCTTCCACCCAGCGTTCCCCTAAGTTTCCTGATAAAAATGATACCTCACTTGTGTGGGTAGGCCTAGCGCCCGTGACAGGAAACGCCCCAAAACACAACTTGGACACATCACATTTTTTGAAAGAAAACAGAGGTGTTTTTTGCAAAAGTGCCTACCTGTAGATTTTGGCCTCTAGCTCAGCCGGCACCTAGGGCAACCTACCAAACCTGTGCATTTTTGAAAACTAGAGACCTAGGGGAATCCAAGATGGGGTGACTTGTGGGGCTCTGACCAGGTTCTGTTACCCAGAACCCTTTGCAAACCTCAAACTTTGCCTAAAAAAACACATTTTCCTCACATTTTGGTGACAGAAAGTTCTAGAATCACAGAGGAGCCACAAATTTCCTTCCACCCAGCGTTCCCCTAAGTTTCCCGATAAAAATGGTACCTCACTTGTGTGGGTACGCCTAGCGCCCGTGACAGGAAACGCCCCAAAACACAACGTGGACACATCACTTTTTTTTTTTAAAGAAAACAGAGGTGTTTTTTGCAAAGTGCTACCTGTAGATTTTGGCCTCTAGCTCAGCCGGCACCTAGGGCAACCTACCAAACCTGTGCATTTTTGAAAACTAGAGACCTAGGGGAATCCAAGATGGGGTGACTAGTGGGGCTCTGACCAGGTTCTGTTACCCAGAATCCTTTGCAAACCTCAAAATTTGGCTAAATAAACAAGTTTTCCTCACATTTCGGTGACAGAAAGTTCTGGGTTTTGAGAGGAGCCACACATTTCCTTCCACCCAGCGTTCCCCTAAGTTTCCTGATAAAAATGATACCTCACTTGTGTGGGTAGGCCTAGCGCCCGTGACAGGAAACGCCCCAAAACACAACTTGGACACATCACATTTTTTAAAAGAAAACAGAGGTGTTTTTTGCAAAGTTCCTACCTGTAGATTTTGGCCTCTAGCTCAGTCAGCACCTAGGGAAACCTACCAAACCTGTGCATTTTTAAAAACTAGAGACCTAGGGGAATCCAAGATGGGGTGACTTGTGGGGCTCTGACCAGGTTCTATTACCCAGAACCCTTTGCAAACCTCAAACTTTGGCTAAAAAAAAACATTTTCCTCAAATTTTGGTGACAGAAAGTTCTAGAATCAGAGAGGAGCCACAAATTTCCTTCCACCCAGCGTTCCCCTAAGTTTCCCGATAAAAATGATACCTCACTTGTGTGGGTACGCATAGCGCCCGTGACAGGAAACGCCCCAAAACACAACGTGGACACATCACTTTTTTTTAAAGAAAACAGAGGTGTTTTTTGCAAAGTGCCTACCTGTAGATTTTGGCCTCTAGCTCAGCCGGCACCTAGGGCAACCTACCAAACCTGTGCATTTTTTTAAACTAGAGACCTAGGGGAATCCAAGATGGGGTGACTAGTGGGGCACTGACCAGGTTCTGTTACCCAGAATCCTTTGCAAACATCAAAATTTGGCTAAATAAACAAGTTTTCCTCACATTTCGGTGACAGAAAGTTCTGGGTTTTGAGAGGAGCCACACATTTCTTTCCACCCAGCGTTCCCCTAAGTTTCCTGATAAAAATGATACCTCACTTGTGTGGGTAGGCCTAGCGCCCGTGACAGGAAACGCCCCAAAACACAACTTGGACACATCACATTTTTTGAAAGAAAACAGAGGTGTTTTTTGCAAAAGTGCCTACCTGTAGATTTTGGCCTCTAGCTCAGCCGGCACCTAGGGCAACCTACCAAACCTGTGCATTTTTGAAAACTAGAGACCTAGGGGAATCCAAGATGGGGTGACTTGTGGGGCTCTGACCAGGTTCTGTTACCCAGAACCCTTTGCAAACCTCAAACTTTGGCTAAAAAAACACATTTTCCTCACATTTTGGTGACAGAAAGTTCTAGAATCAGAGAGGAGCCACAAATTTCCTTCCACCCAGCGTTCCCCTAAGTTTCCCGATAAAAATGGTACCTCACTTGTGTGGGTACGCCTAGCGCCCGTGACAGGAAACGCCCCAAAACACAACGTGGACACATCACTTTTTTTTAAAGAAAACAGAGGTGTTTTTTGCAAAGTGCCTACCTGTAGATTTTGGCCTCTAGCTCAGCCGGCACCTAGGGCAACCTACCAAACCTGTGCATTTTTTAAAACTAGAGACCTAGGGGAATCCAAGATGGGGTGACTAGTGGGGCACTGACCAGGTTCTGTTATCCAGAATCCTTTGCAAACATCAAAATTTGGCTAAAAAAACACATTTTCCTCACATTTTGGTGACAGAAAGTTCTAGAATCAGAGAGGAGCCACAAATTTCCTTCCACCCAGCGTTCCCCTAAGTTTCCCGATAAAAATGATACCTCACTTGTGTGGGTACGCCTAGCGCCCGTGACAGGAAACGCCCCAAAACACAACGTGGACACATCACTTTTTTTTAAACAAAACAGAGGTGTTTTTTGCAAAGTGCCTACCTGTAGATTTTGGCCTCTAGCTCAGCCGGCACCTAGGGCAACCTACCAAACCTGTGCATTTTTGAAAACTAGAGACCTAGGGGAATCCAAGATGGGGTGACTAGTGGGGCACTGACCAGGTTCTGTTACCCAGAATCCTTTGCAAACCTCAAAATTTGGCTAAATAAACAAGTTTTCCTCACATTTCGGTGACAGAAAGTTCTGGGTTTTGAGAGTAGCCACACATTTCCTTCCACCCAGCGTTCCCCTAAGTTTCCTGATAAAAATGATACCTCACTTGTGTGGGTAGGCCTAGCGCCCGTGACAGGAAACGCCCCAAAACACAACTTGGACACATCACATTTTTTGAAAGAAAACAGAGGTGTTTTTTGCAAAAGTGCCTACCTGTAGATTTTGGCCTCTAGCTCAGCCGGCACCTAGGGCAACCTACCAAACCTGTGCATTTTTGAAAACTAGAGACCTAGGGGAATCCAAGATGGGGTGACTTGTGGGGCTCTGACCAGGTTCTGTTACCCAGAACCCTTTGCAAACCTCAAACTTTGCCTAAAAAAACACATTTTCCTCACATTTTGGTGACAGAAAGTTCTAGAATCACAGAGGAGCCACAAATTTCCTTCCACCCAGCGTTCCCCTAAGTTTCCCGATAAAAATGGTACCTCACTTGTGTGGGTACGCCTAGCGCCCGTGACAGGAAACGCCCCAAAACACAACGTGGACACATCACTTTTTTTTTTTAAAGAAAACAGAGGTGTTTTTTGCAAAGTGCTACCTGTAGATTTTGGCCTCTAGCTCAGCCGGCACCTAGGGCAACCTACCAAACCTGTGCATTTTTGAAAACTAGAGACCTAGGGGAATCCAAGATGGGGTGACTAGTGGGGCTCTGACCAGGTTCTGTTACCCAGAATCCTTTGCAAACCTCAAAATTTGGCTAAATAAACAAGTTTTCCTCACATTTCGGTGACAGAAAGTTCTGGGTTTTGAGAGGAGCCACACATTTCCTTCCACCCAGCGTTCCCCTAAGTTTCCTGATAAAAATGATACCTCACTTGTGTGGGTAGGCCTAGCGCCCGTGACAGGAAACGCCCCAAAACACAACTTGGACACATCACATTTTTTAAAAGAAAACAGAGGTGTTTTTTGCAAAGTTCCTACCTGTAGATTTTGGCCTCTAGCTCAGTCAGCACCTAGGGAAACCTACCAAACCTGTGCATTTTTAAAAACTAGAGACCTAGGGGAATCCAAGATGGGGTGACTTGTGGGGCTCTGACCAGGTTCTATTACCCAGAACCCTTTGCAAACCTCAAACTTTGGCTAAAAAAAAACATTTTCCTCAAATTTTGGTGACAGAAAGTTCTAGAATCAGAGAGGAGCCACAAATTTCCTTCCACCCAGCGTTCCCCTAAGTTTCCCGATAAAAATGATACCTCACTTGTGTGGGTACGCATAGCGCCCGTGACAGGAAACGCCCCAAAACACAACGTGGACACATCACTTTTTTTTAAAGAAAACAGAGGTGTTTTTTGCAAAGTGCCTACCTGTAGATTTTGGCCTCTAGCTCAGCCGGCACCTAGGGCAACCTACCAAACCTGTGCATTTTTTAAAACTAGAGACCTAGGGGAATCCAAGATGGGGTGACTAGTGGGGCACTGACCAGGTTCTGTTACCCAGAATCCTTTGCAAACATCAAAATTTGGCTAAATAAACAAGTTTTCCTCACATTTCGGTGACAGAAAGTTCTGGGTTTTGAGAGGAGCCACACATTTCTTTCCACCCAGCGTTCCCCTAAGTTTCCTGATAAAAATGATACCTCACTTGTGTGGGTAGGCCTAGCGCCCGTGACAGGAAACGCCCCAAAACACAACTTGGACACATCACATTTTTTGAAAGAAAACAGAGGTGTTTTTTGCAAAAGTGCCTACCTGTAGATTTTGGCCTCTAGCTCAGCCGGCACCTAGGGCAACCTACCAAACCTGTGCATTTTTGAAAACTAGAGACCTAGGGGAATCCAAGATGGGGTGACTTGTGGGGCTCTGACCAGGTTCTGTTACCCAGAACCCTTTGCAAACCTCAAACTTTGGCTAAAAAAACACATTTTCCTCACATTTTGGTGACAGAAAGTTCTAGAATCAGAGAGGAGCCACAAATTTCCTTCCACCCAGCGTTCCCCTAAGTTTCCCGATAAAAATGGTACCTCACTTGTGTGGGTACGCCTAGCGCCCGTGACAGGAAACGCCCCAAAACACAACGTGGACACATCACTTTTTTTTAAAGAAAACAGAGGTGTTTTTTGCAAAGTGCCTACCTGTAGATTTTGGCCTCTAGCTCAGCCGGCACCTAGGGCAACCTACCAAACCTGTGCATTTTTTAAAACTAGAGACCTAGGGGAATCCAAGATGGGGTGACTAGTGGGGCACTGACCAGGTTCTGTTATCCAGAATCCTTTGCAAACATCAAAATTTGGCTAAAAAAACACATTTTCCTCACATTTTGGTGACAGAAAGTTCTAGAATCAGAGAGGAGCCACAAATTTCCTTCCACCCAGCGTTCCCCTAAGTTTCCCGATAAAAATGATACCTCACTTGTGTGGGTACGCCTAGCGCCCGTGACAGGAAACGCCCCAAAACACAACGTGGACACATCACTTTTTTTTAAAGAAAACAGAGGTGTTTTTTGCAAAGTGCCTACCTGTAGATTTTGGCCTCTAGCTCAGCCGGCACCTAGGGCAACCTACCAAACCTGTGCATTTTTGAAAACTAGAGACCTAGGGGAATCCAAGATGGGGTGACTAGTGGGGCTCTGACCAGGTTCTGTTACCCAGAATCCTTTGCAAACCTCGAAATTTGGCTAAATAAACAAGTTTTCCTCACATTTCGGTGACAGAAAGTTCTGGGTTTTGAGAGGAGCCACACATTTCCTTCCACAGCGTTCCCCTAAGTTTCCTGATAAAAATGATACCTCACTTGTGTCGGTAGGCCTTGCGCCCGTGACAGGAAACGCCCCAAAACACAACTTGGACACATCACATTTTTTTAAAGAAAACAGAGGTGTTTTTTGCAAAGTTCCTACCTGTAGATTTTGGCCTCTTGCTCAGCCGGCACCTAGGGAAACCTACCAAACCTGTGCATTTTTAAAAACTAGGGACCTAGCGGAATCCAAGATGGGGTGACTTGTGGGGCTCTGACCAGGTTCTGTTACCCAGAATCCTCTGCAAACCTCAACATTTGATTAAAAAAACACGTTGTCCTCACATTTCGGTGACAGAAAGTTCTGGAATCTGAGAGGAGCCACAAATTTCCTTCCACCCAGCGTTCCCCCAAGTCTCCCGATAAAAATGATACCTCACTTGTGTGGGTAGGCCTAGCGCCCGTGACAGGAAATGCCCCAAACACAACGTGGACACATCACTTTTTTTTAAAGAAAACAGAGGTGTTTTTTGCAAAGTGCCTACCTGTAGATTTTGGCCTCTAGCTCAGCCGGCACCTAGGGCAACCTACCAAACCTGTGCATTTTTGAAAACTAGAGACCTAGGGGAATCCAAGATGGGGTGACTAGTGGGGCTCTGACCAGGTTCTGTTACCCAGAATCCTTTGCAAACCTCAAAATTTGGCTAAATAAACAAGTTTTCCTCACATTTCGGTGACAGAAAGTTCTGGGTTTTGAGAGGAGCCACACATTTCCTTCCACCCAGCGTTCCCCTAAGTTTCCTGATAAAAATGATACCTCACTTGTGTGGGTAGGCCTAGCGCCCGTGACAGGAAACGCCCCAAAACACAACTTGGACACATCACATTTTTTAAAAGAAAACAGAGGTGTTTTTTGCAAAGTTCCTACCTGTAGATTTTGGCCTCTAGCTCAGTCAGCACCTAGGGAAACCTACCAAACCTATGCATTTTTAAAAACTAGAGACCTAGGGGAATCCAAGATGGGGTGACTTGTGGGGCTCTGACCAGGTTCTATTACCCAGAACCCTTTGCAAACCTCAAACTTTGGCTAAAAAAACACATTTTCCTCACATTGTGGTGTCAGAAAGTTCTAGAATCAGAGAGGAGCCACAAATTTCCTTCCACCCAGCGTTCCCCTAAGTTTCCCGATAAAAATGGTACCTCACTTGTGTGGGTACGCCTAGCGCCCGTGACAGGAAACGCCCCAAAACACAACGTGGACACATCACTTTTTTTTAAAGAAAACAGAGGTGTTTTTTGCAAAGTGCCTACCTGTAGATTTTGGCCTCTAGCTCAGCCGGCACCTAGGGCAACCTACCAAACCTGTGCATTTTTTAAAACTAGAGACCTAGGGGAATCCAAGATGGGGTGACTAGTGGGGCACTGACCAGGTTCTGTTATCCAGAATCCTTTGCAAACATCAAAATTTGGCTAAAAAAACACATTTTCCTCACATTTTGGTGACAGAAAGTTCTAGAATCAGAGAGGAGCCACAAATTTCCTTCCACCCAGCGTTCCCCTAAGTTTCCCGATAAAAATGATACCTCACTTGTGTGGGTACGCCTAGCGCCCGTGACAGGAAACGCCCCAAAACACAACGTGGACACATCACTTTTTTTTAAACAAAACAGAGGTGTTTTTTGCAAAGTGCCTACCTGTAGATTTTGGCCTCTAGCTCAGCCGGCACCTAGGGCAACCTACCAAACCTGTGCATTTTTGAAAACTAGAGACCTAGGGGAATCCAAGATGGGGTGACTAGTGGGGCACTGACCAGGTTCTGTTACCCAGAATCCTTTGCAAACCTCAAAATTTGGCTAAATAAACAAGTTTTCCTCACATTTCGGTGACAGAAAGTTCTGGGTTTTGAGAGTAGCCACACATTTCCTTCCACCCAGCGTTCCCCTAAGTTTCCTGATAAAAATGATACCTCACTTGTGTGGGTAGGCCTAGCGCCCGTGACAGGAAACGCCCCAAAACACAACTTGGACACATCACATTTTTTGAAAGAAAACAGAGGTGTTTTTTGCAAAAGTGCCTACCTGTAGATTTTGGCCTCTAGCTCAGCCGGCACCTAGGGCAACCTACCAAACCTGTGCATTTTTGAAAACTAGAGACCTAGGGGAATCCAAGATGGGGTGACTAGTGGGGCTCTGACCAGGTTCTGTTACCCAGAATCCTTTGCAAACCTCAAAATTTGGCTAAATAAACAAGTTTTCCTCACATTTCGGTGACAGAAAGTTCTGGGTTTTGAGAGGAGCCACACATTTCCTTCCACCCAGCGTTCCCCTAAGTTTCCTGATAAAAATGATACCTCACTTGTGTGGGTAGGCCTAGCGCCCGTGACAGGAAACGCCCCAAAACACAACTTGGACACATCACATTTTTTAAAAGAAAACAGAGGTGTTTTTTGCAAAGTTCCTACCTGTAGATTTTGGCCTCTAGCTCAGTCAGCACCTAGGGAAACCTACCAAACCTGTGCATTTTTAAAAACTAGAGACCTAGGGGAATCCAAGATGGGGTGACTTGTGGGGCTCTGACCAGGTTCTATTACCCAGAACCCTTTGCAAACCTCAAACTTTGGCTAAAAAAAAACATTTTCCTCAAATTTTGGTGACAGAAAGTTCTAGAATCAGAGAGGAGCCACAAATTTCCTTCCACCCAGCGTTCCCCTAAGTTTCCCGATAAAAATGATACCTCACTTGTGTGGGTACGCATAGCGCCCGTGACAGGAAACGCCCCAAAACACAACGTGGACACATCACTTTTTTTTAAAGAAAACAGAGGTGTTTTTTGCAAAGTGCCTACCTGTAGATTTTGGCCTCTAGCTCAGCCGGCACCTAGGGCAACCTACCAAACCTGTACATTTTTTAAAACTAGAGACCTAGGGGAATCCAAGATGGGGTGACTAGTGGGGCACTGACCAGGTTCTGTTACCCAGAATCCTTTGCAAACATCAAAATTTGGCTAAATAAACAAGTTTTCCTCACATTTCGGTGACAGAAAGTTCTGGGTTTTGAGAGGAGCCACACATTTCTTTCCACCCAGCGTTCCCCTAAGTTTCCTGATAAAAATGATACCTCACTTGTGTGGGTAGGCCTAGCGCCCGTGACAGGAAACGCCCCAAAACACAACTTGGACACATCACATTTTTTGAAAGAAAACAGAGGTGTTTTTTGCAAAAGTGCCTACCTGTAGATTTTGGCCTCTAGCTCAGCCGGCACCTAGGGCAACCTACCAAACCTGTGCATTTTTGAAAACTAGAGACCTAGGGGAATCCAAGATGGGGTGACTTGTGGGGCTCTGACCAGGTTCTGTTACCCAGAACCCTTTGCAAACCTCAAACTTTGGCTAAAAAAACACATTTTCCTCACATTTTGGTGACAGAAAGTTCTAGAATCAGAGAGGAGCCACAAATTTCCTTCCACCCAGCGTTCCCCTAAGTTTCCCGATAAAAATGGTACCTCACTTGTGTGGGTACGCCTAGCGCCCGTGACAGGAAACGCCCCAAAACACAACGTGGACACATCACTTTTTTTTAAAGAAAACAGAGGTGTTTTTTGCAAAGTGCCTACCTGTAGATTTTGGCCTCTAGCTCAGCCGGCACCTAGGGCAACCTACCAAACCTGTGCATTTTTTAAAACTAGAGACCTAGGGGAATCCAAGATGGGGTGACTAGTGGGGCACTGACCAGGTTCTGTTATCCAGAATCCTTTGCAAACATCAAAAATTTGGCTAAAAAAAACACATTTTCCTCACATTTTGGTGACAGAAAGTTCTAGAATCAGAGAGGAGCCACAAATTTCCTTCCACCCAGCGTTCCCCTAAGTTTCCCGATAAAAATGATACCTCACTTGTGTGGGTACGCCTAGCGCCCGTGACAGGAAACGCCCCAAAACACAACGTGGACACATCACTTTTTTTTAAAGAAAACAGAGGTGTTTTTTGCAAAGTGCCTACCTGTAGATTTTGGCCTCTAGCTCAGCCGGCACCTAGGGCAACCTACCAAACCTGTGCATTTTTGAAAACTAGAGACCTAGGGGAATCCAAGATGGGGTGACTAGTGGGGCTCTGACCAGGTTCTGTTACCCAGAATCCTTTGCAAACCTCGAAATTTGGCTAAATAAACAAGTTTTCCTCACATTTCGGTGACAGAAAGTTCTGGGTTTTGAGAGGAGCCACACATTTCCTTCCACAGCGTTCCCCTAAGTTTCCTGATAAAAATGATACCTCACTTGTGTCGGTAGGCCTTGCGCCCGTGACAGGAAACGCCCCAAAACACAACTTGGACACATCACATTTTTTTAAAGAAAACAGAGGTGTTTTTTGCAAAGTTCCTACCTGTAGATTTTGGCCTCTTGCTCAGCCGGCACCTAGGGAAACCTACCAAACCTGTGCATTTTTAAAAACTAGGGACCTAGCGGAATCCAAGATGGGGTGACTTGTGGGGCTCTGACCAGGTTCTGTTACCCAGAATCCTCTGCAAACCTCAACATTTGATTAAAAAAACACGTTGTCCTCACATTTCGGTGACAGAAAGTTCTGGAATCTGAGAGGAGCCACAAATTTCCTTCCACCCAGCGTTCCCCCAAGTCTCCCGATAAAAATGATACCTCACTTGTGTGGGTAGGCCTAGCGCCCGTGACAGGAAATGCCCCAAACACAACGTGGACACATCACTTTTTTTTAAAGAAAACAGAGGTGTTTTTTGCAAAGTGCCTACCTGTAGATTTTGGCCTCTAGCTCAGCCGGCACCTAGGGCAACCTACCAAACCTGTGCATTTTTGAAAACTAGAGACCTAGGGGAATCCAAGATGGGGTGACTAGTGGGGCTCTGACCAGGTTCTGTTACCCAGAATCCTTTGCAAACCTCAAAATTTGGCTAAATAAACAAGTTTTCCTCACATTTCGGTGACAGAAAGTTCTGGGTTTTGAGAGGAGCCACACATTTCCTTCCACCCAGCGTTCCCCTAAGTTTCCTGATAAAAATGATACCTCACTTGTGTGGGTAGGCCTAGCGCCCGTGACAGGAAACGCCCCAAAACACAACTTGGACACATCACATTTTTTAAAAGAAAACAGAGGTGTTTTTTGCAAAGTTCCTACCTGTAGATTTTGGCCTCTAGCTCAGTCAGCACCTAGGGAAACCTACCAAACCTGTGCATTTTTAAAAACTAGAGACCTAGGGGAATCCAAGATGGGGTGACTTGTGGGGCTCTGACCAGGTTCTATTACCCAGAACCCTTTGCAAACCTCAAACTTTGGCTAAAAAAAAACATTTTCCTCAAATTTTGGTGACAGAAAGTTCTAGAATCAGAGAGGAGCCACAAATTTCCTTCCACCCAGCGTTCCCCTAAGTTTCCCGATAAAAATGATACCTCACTTGTGTGGGTACGCATAGCGCCCGTGACAGGAAACGCCCCAAAACACAACGTGGACACATCACTTTTTTTTAAAGAAAACAGAGGTGTTTTTTGCAAAGTGCCTACCTGTAGATTTTGGCCTCTAGCTCAGCCGGCACCTAGGGCAACCTACCAAACCTGTACATTTTTTAAAACTAGAGACCTAGGGGAATCCAAGATGGGGTGACTAGTGGGGCACTGACCAGGTTCTGTTACCCAGAATCCTTTGCAAACATCAAAATTTGGCTAAATAAACAAGTTTTCCTCACATTTCGGTGACAGAAAGTTCTGGGTTTTGAGAGGAGCCACACATTTCTTTCCACCCAGCGTTCCCCTAAGTTTCCTGATAAAAATGATACCTCACTTGTGTGGGTAGGCCTAGCGCCCGTGACAGGAAACGCCCCAAAACACAACTTGGACACATCACATTTTTTGAAAGAAAACAGAGGTGTTTTTTGCAAAAGTGCCTACCTGTAGATTTTGGCCTCTAGCTCAGCCGGCACCTAGGGCAACCTACCAAACCTGTGCATTTTTGAAAACTAGAGACCTAGGGGAATCCAAGATGGGGTGACTTGTGGGGCTCTGACCAGGTTCTGTTACCCAGAACCCTTTGCAAACCTCAAACTTTGGCTAAAAAAACACATTTTCCTCACATTTTGGTGACAGAAAGTTCTAGAATCAGAGAGGAGCCACAAATTTCCTTCCACCC